>NC_058096.1:129235000-130485000 GCF_020171115.1 Neogale vison | reverse complement strand
AGTAGTCATTTTTCTCTTTGTGGGATCTAGATAAATCTTTTTACATCTCAGTTTGAATTCATGTGTATTCAGAATAGTTTGATAGATACACAGCTAAATTTGAGGGACCAGATGAAACAAGGTCCCCAACTCTGCTGCCATCTACCTCCCTCCTGGCCCAACATGGGTTCAAGGCTTTACTCTTCTGATGTTTGGTTCTACCCCTTAACATGGCCTAGTTGTTACCTGTGTAATCCCTTCATACTTTGCACATTGTGGGGGTGGTATGCATTGTTCTCATTCCTCATTCCCCTCTGCCTCCAATACTCAATCCTTTCAATTCCTCATTCCCCTCTGCCTCGCACATATACTGAGAATTCAGTAGATCTGTTGAGCAACTGGATGGACAGGTGAGAATATCATCAATATGTGCCTCATGGACTATTAAGCTGGAATAGACCTTTGAGTGAGTAACAGTGTTCCTTTTTAGATTTTTTTTCTCCCTTTATCTAAACTTCAGTCATTATTTAATCTCCTCCTCCTAGCTGTGGATTAAAAAAGGGACATCTTTGCAAAAAATATATTCCATAATTCTTTGCTTTGTCTCATTTCCCTTGTGGTGTTACATTCTTTGGGCATTATTTCTTTTCATGTCCCTGAAGTAATGTTTTCTTTTTAGAGAGTTCTAGCCTAGAGGACATTCCAAAGACAGTGATACTTCTGGCTCATTATTAAAAAAAATAATAATAATTACATAATTTTAGAAAAAGATCACATTTTACATTTTGTTAAGGGACTTGCAGAGGGAAAGGATAGTTGAGTAATTAGGAGATTAAGGTTTATTTATTTATTTATTTTTACCTTGACTTTATTGTCTTTCCCTTCTTACCTTCCTTCAGGGGCAAGTCCTGAAATAATAATGTAAAATGGGGACATGAAGTAATTCTACAAACTTCATGCTCCCTTTATGTTCATGGTCAGGACCTGCCTAAATAAATAGAATTTCTTAAGATATTAAAGATAAAGCTCTTGACATGGTTATATGGAGCATAGAAAAGGTATTTGATAGATTACTATTCAACCAGGAACCTTTCTGTCATCTACACAGGTATCATGGAGAATAAGATTTTATTTTCAGCCATTGGATTTTCAACCATTAGATTATCAGTTGAGGATTATTAATATTTAAAAAACAACAGTATCTTCATTCCATCAATCTTATAACAAGACCTGCCTATCTGAATCATGAATGCTGGGCTCTCTGGTCAGTTGGTTTTTCTTCTAATGCTTGGTTTTCCTTTGCTTAGTCTCTTTTTTACTTTCATTGAAAAGTTCAATTTGTTAGACCTGTTTTAGCCACTCTTTCCTTTTCTCCCCACTCCAGAGAAGAAATGACCCTATATCATGGTTTGGAGCAGGGTGCTGTTAAGTTACTTTATTCTAAAATACTGTGGACATCCGGGAGCTATCACAAGACAGTATCATAGGAGACAAGGGAGGCAGGTAGAGGCAATTCCTATCAGAATAATGAAGGATCAGAATTGCTCTTTGAAGGATTATTAGCTTTTGGAGAAACTTTTGGATGAATGACAAATTGCAATTATTATTTCTTTTTTTATTATAAGAATGATAGTAAACAGTTTGGCATGGTTACTATGTTCCAGGCACTGTTCCAATATTATACTTTACTTATAATATTAAATTCTCATAGCAGCCAAGCACAGCCAAGCACAAGTAACAGGGACTGTTAACAGCCCTATTTTACAGATGAGGAACCTGAGGTACAGGGAAGTTAATTCACCCAAGGTCATGCAGCACAAGGGAAATAGAAGTTTAGACATTCATGGGTTCATTAAATAGGTATGAAGGTCATGGAGACCAACACCTTTATTAAAGAAACAATAGTGCAAGGGGTAAAGGGCTTCTCCAGGACACACAGCTAGCATGTGGCAGGGTTAAGACTCATATCCAGGAACCCTGACTTGATCCTGGTGTGTTTTTCAGTTGTGCCACTCCGCTCTCTCCATTGCTAGAAGCACTGAGAGGTCTCATGATATCAGTACTCTACCTTTCAGCTTCTGTTATTTTTGACTCTTCTTTTACTACCTCCTCCCTTCAGGAATGTTTAATTTTTTTACAATCTTAATTTTACAAATTATTGAACTTTGTAAATGGAGAATACAGCCTATTCAAGACATGGTGCAAAAGTCAATGTAAAGTTGGGGAAAATCTCCTGCCTTTTTATATGAAACTCCAAATATAACATGAATTGTTTCCATTTCTTTTTTTCTTCTCATTTCCTCCTCCTTATAGCCTTAAAAAAGTGATGGATGTCTGAAGAATAATTTCTTCTCTGCCATCAAAAGCATTGCACACTGTGGTGCTTCATGTTGTTTTACTTTTATAATAGAAAAGCATATAAGAACAAAAATTCAGTGTGAAAGGAACACAAACGCATCACTAATTATCAAATCAGAGGCTACAAGAAGAGATGGAAATATGATTGAGTTTTAAGTATTTCCCTTTTTTTAAATGCAAGTTACTGTATACTCATAGATTTTTATTTACTATTATTACAATTAGAGTCCTTCTTTTTTACTAAATTTGGCCCTAGAAGCCTCTTTAATTAGTTTCTCTCTATATATATTTTTTTTAAGAGAGTGAGAGCATGTACATTGAGGTGGGGAGGGATGGCAAAGGGAGAGAATCTTTAAGCAGACTTCTTGCTAAGCTTGGAGCCAGACATGGGGCTCAATCCTGTGACCATGAGATCATGACCTTGAACCCAAACCAAGAGCCAGATACTTAACTGACTGAGCCACCCAGGCATTTGTTCCTCTGTCTTTTTTACATACTCCCATTAGTCTTAAAGTCTTCTTGCTTTCTATGACAATAAGATGTCCCTAAGAGATGTATTTGCCAGATTTTTTTTCTTTTTGGTAGTGTGTGTGTGTGTGTGTGTGTGTGTGTGTGTGTGTAAACATGGAAAGGGCACTTTAGATTTTATGAATTTTAGAACTCCTTAAGAAATTTAAAAGTCATTGTTTAGATCATTGCAAGTTGCAGTTTTTAAAAATAGAACTCCGGCCTTCAAGAGCAGTATTTTTAGAGTGAAATCTTAATTGGGAAATGTAATTTATAAATTTTCTAAATCAAGGGTTTTCTCTTTTTCAACTTTTTGACTCATTTCCCTCTTTGCTGAGAGAAGAGAACAAATACACTGATAATTGCTTACTAAGGAAATTTCACATGAAAACAAATGGTTTGTTTTCCTTTGGAAAACAAATGGAAAGAATTTTCAAATACTGATCCTACCCAGAGAGTGGTGAAAAGGCATATTCAGTATTTTCTGTCCCCCATGGTCTTCTTTACTGCATAATCAAAAGGCTCTCCCTCCACTCTACCCTGGTGTCTCTACTACTGTTGGCTAGAGGTACAAGGAGCTATTTACTTCAAAGTCAGACATGCCTAGAGTCACATTTTAGCTCTCTTCTTAATAAACCTTTGTAGCATTTGAGGTTTCCCCCCCATCTATAAAGTGAAACAAAACTACTCTTAGAAGCAGCTAAAAGTGAGGATGTAAAGACAAATTCCACATAGTACAAGTACAGGACCTGAAGCACGGCAAGTGTTCAGTAGTTGTTGAATTCCTTCTACCTTGTATTATATTTATACATGCAGGACATGTGTATGCCTCATTTCTCTAAGCTTTATTAAATATAACAAAACTACAGAAACTGCATAAAATAACATTTTTTAAATTTTTTTTTAATTTTATTTATTTATTTGTCAGAGAGAGAGGGAGAGAGAGCAAGCACAGGCTGACAGAGAGGCAGGCAGAGGCAGAGGGAGAAGCAGGCTCCCTGCCGAGCAAGGAGCCTGATGTGGGACTCGATCCCAGGACACTGGGATCATGACCTGAGCCGAAGGCAGCTGCTTAACCAACTGAGCCACCCAGGCGTCCCTAAAATAACATTTAATGAACTATAAAATGAATGTTCTTTTGGACATCATCTATGGGAAATGGTCTTGTCTTCCTCCATTGGATGAGTTTTGGTGCCAAATAGTATATTCACACTGTATTTGAATGTTTGACTTAGAATAAATATTAAGACATAACTTTTTAAGAACATTTCTGATTAATAATAGACATTTCAATAGCTGCCTACTAGACTGACTAGCTACACACATGAAGCTGTGGCATTGACAATTCTTGACATTGCTGTTTGGGACCTGTGAGAGAAGCTTACTTCATTAAGATTGTCTGTGCCGGGACGCCTGGGTGGCTCAGTTGGTTAAGCAGCTGCCTTCGGCTCAGGTCATGATCCCAGCGTCCTGGGATCGAGTCCCACATCGGGCTCCTTGCTCAGCAGGGAGCCTGCTTCTCCCTCTGCCTCTGCCTGCCATTCTGTCTGCCTGTGCTCTCTCCCTCTCTCTCTCTGATAAATAAATAAAATTAAAAAAAAAAAAAGATTGTCTGTGCCATGGCCACAGATGCAGTGAGGAAACATCCTATGCATACAGTCCTGGTCACCATGGACAGTCATGCATGGGAAGGTCTTCATCAGAATGATGTCAGTTGTCTGCAACTTGCCAAATCATGTTCTATACTTTTTCTATAATTTTCACATTCCATTATGTTTTGAATTTTTTTATTAAAAATAGATTTTCTTTCTTTCTTTTTTTTTTTTTTTAAGAAAATGTGCGTGTGAATCTTATTTCTGGCTGTAATTCATTTTTGACAGCTTTTTTGGTCTACTTTAATCTGAATGTGCCCTGTGGACTCTTATGGTGCTGTATGGTCTGTTAAGTTCAATAACCCCAATATAGGTCATTATGTCATAGGGATAGTGACTGAGTAGGCAGTGAGATTGACACGGAAGGAGAGGAGAGAAGTTCAAGACCCACAAAGAGGCTGATTTTCTGAATATCTACCTTCCATAATCCCAGATTTGTACCAGAGATGCAAGCTAGCTCTCATTTCCTGACACTCTTTGTAAAATATGCTAATAGTCTGGCAATCTTGTCCATTCATAAGCTGACCTGCTGAAGGTAGGTTTGACTATCTTGAATAAACTGCAAACAGATTTGTTGGCTAGTTACATACTAGCATTTGGAAAACATTCCAGGTTCAATCAAATGTTTGTATGTACAATTCACAAACCAAATGACACAAAAATTAAAAGCTCAACTAATGGAATTTAAAGGCAAGCTCAGACTTTGCCAGCTTTGTAGGTTAAGTGTAAGCAGCAAATTAAAAAGAGACGAGCAATGATGAGGAATGTGGTAGGCATGGAAGAAGATGAAGAGTGGGTCTTCTAGGCACTTTAGTGAAATCCTTGAGCACTTAATGGCAAGTACCTAATTACAAAATGAGACATTCATTACCCCAGAGGGAGATCATTGCCTTTGGATATCTAGATTCTGGGATCTGTATTCTTTCCCATTTAAAACAAAACCGACCAACCACCCCCCCCTCCAAATTTTCCTAAAATCCTTTATGTAAACACCTGGACCCAGGCAAAAGGTTATTAGTGAGCATTTCTGAACTCTCCAGCCAATCAAGGCAGTGATACAATTCTCATTGCTTGATAAGTTTAACAATTCTTCAGAAGAGTTTTTTCCCCAGACTTAATTTTAAAAGGAAATAACACATAACTGCTGTCTTGTTGGGGTCCAGTATATAGGGGCTTGAGGTACATGTATTAAGACCCCTTCCTATCAGCTCTGTGAAGGATGGCTTTGGGGTCAAAGCCATCGATATTCATCAGTAGGTCATTTCCCACCATTTAAAATACATACTCACCAAAAAAAAGCTCAAGAAGCCTACGCAGTATATTCTCATATTGATACTATAAGAAGTTCCAAAGTTTCATTGTAACAGTGAGATAAGGCAATCTTCCATGCATCAAAAATCAGCATCAAGAAAAATCCATTGGTTAATAGTTTAGAGTTTTTCATTCCAATATAATTTACAAGCATTTAAGTACATATTTATTATTTTATAAAATTGGGGTTATACTTTAAGAATATATGCCCTACATTTTTTCTAATATTATAATTTATGGCATTAGATAGTCACTGATAACATGAATTTTTTAAAAGATTTATTTATTTTAGAGGGAGAGAGAACACATGAGCAGGGGAGGGACAGAGGCAGAGGGAGAGAGCAAATCTCAACCAAACTCCCTGCTGAATGCAGAGCCTGACATGGGACTTCCTCTCACACCCCTGAGATTGTGATCTGACCCAAAATCAAAAGTCAGACGCTTAACTGACTGAGTGACCCAAGCACCCCTAAGAACATGAATTATTAAGGACTGAATAGTATAGTTTTATATAGATGTCTGAGAATTTATTAATGCTCTCCTTTTGTTAAATGAGATCTTACCATTTTTTGCCTTCATAAAATGTTCATTTTTGCACATTAGTCTATTTGTGAATATTTTAGGATAAATTAATGTAAGTTAAATTACTGGTTAAATACATACATTTTTAATAACTTCAGAATGCTTCCAAAAAGCTGACTCCAATTGTATTTCCTCTAGGACTATGGGAGGTTGTCTGTTTCAATGTGCTCCACCAACATTAAGTGTTAACTGTTAAAAAAAAAAATTGCAGATTCATACATAAAACATGGTATCTTACTTTACTTTTTATTTCTTTGAATCCCTGAGAAATTTAATTTTTCCATATACTTGCATTCCTATATTATTGTTTTTGGCTTACTCTGCACCCTAGAAAGTGATCCTCTTTGCATACTGGCTTCCCTAATGAGCATGAGTGATGAGGCAATCATAGTTTATAACTAACTGCAAACCCAGGTGAAGGACAGCTTTCTTATAGATTTGCTTATTAGATCAATAGCTTTTTAAAAAAAGATTTATTTATTTGAGAGAGAACGTGCATGAGCAGGTTGGGGAGGGGCAGAGGGAGAGAAAGAATCCCAAGTGGACTCCCTGCCAATCACAGAGCCTGACATGGGGGTTGATCCCAGGACCCCAAGATCATAATGCAAGCTGAGATCAAGAGTCGGACACTCAACTGACTAAGCCACCTAGGTGCTCCTAGATCAATAGCTTTTATGTCTATTTAGTGAACATCTGTCCTAACCTTCTGTTCCTTATTCTTTCTCTCACAGTTAAAAATGATGGTGCATAATATGCTTTTATTAAGAAATCTGATGGGAATATTTTTTCTTGCTATGAATTTGCAGTTCACTATTATCATACTATTAAAACTTTGCATATTTACTAAATACTACTCTAATCTTACTATCAACCTCTTGAGATTTTTTGGCCTAAAGAAGACTGTGAGAGGGTATCAAGTTCATTTTTCTGCCGTTAGGCAAAGTCTAATCAAAGTAACCTGGAAGAGGCAGTAAAGGGAAAGCACTAGATTAAGTTTGAAGACTTGGTTTTGGATCCCGTCCTTTGAGTAAGCTTGGCCAAACCTCTGTGAGAGATTCTCCATCTGTAAAATGGAAATAATAATGTCAGCTTTACTCACTATAAAAGCTGTTCATTTAAAAAGGGGCGTACATGTGGTATATATATATATATATATATATATATATATATATATATATATACAGTGGAATACTATACAGCCATCAAAAGAAATGAAATCCATTGTCCATTTGTGACAACGTGGATGGAACTAGAGGGTATTGTGCTTAGTGAAATAAGTCAATCAGAGAAAGACAACTATCATATGATCTCCCTGATATGAGGAAGTGGAGATGCAACGTGGGGGGTTTGAAGGGTAGAAGAGAATAAATGAAACAAGATGGGATCAGGAGGGAGACAAACCATAAGAGACTCTTAATTTCACAAAACAAACCGAGGGTTGCTGGGGGGATGGGGGTCAGGAGAGGGTGGTGGGGTTATGGATATTGGGGAAGTTATGTGCTATGGTGAGTGCTGTGAAGTGTGTAAACCTGGCGATTCACAGACCTGTACCCCTGGGGCTAATAATACATTATACATTTATAAAAAAATAAAAAATTTTTAAAGAAAAAAGGGGGGTACATAATACTTTGTGAACACTCATAAAGTATAGAAATTTAAGGTACTGTAGAGTTTATCTTTTTTATGTCCTTAAGGAATTTCATGAACTAAATAAATACTGATTAATATTGAGTATTTTGTATATGGCCTTCTGGTGTACAGGCCCCAAACTCTTAATACAAAGCTTAGCTCATACCTGAAAGCGCATACTCTATAATTTTTTATATAGCTACCTAATTTTTC
Source organism: Neogale vison (assembly GCF_020171115.1). Lineage (NCBI taxonomy): Eukaryota > Metazoa > Chordata > Mammalia > Carnivora > Mustelidae > Neogale > Neogale vison. The sequence continues at coordinate 130,476,769 of NC_058096.1, read as the reverse complement.
TAAAAACTGGTGAAGAGTTGATTCTCTGATTTGAGGGACATCTAAAAAACATCACAGATCAATGAAACTAGTAGCTGGTTCTTTGAAAAGGTTAAATTGATGACCCCCCTAGCCAGACTCATTTAAAAAAAAAAAAGTGGACTCAAAGTCACAAAAGAAAGAGGAGAATAATAACCAACATGATAGGGGCACCTGGGTGGTTCGGTCGTTGAGCATGTGCCTTTGGCTTGGATCATGATACTGGGGTCCTGGGATCAAGCCCTGCATCGGGCTCCCTGCTCGGCGGGAGGCCTGCTTCTCCCTCTCCCATTACCCCTGCTTGTGTTCCTTGTCACTGTGTCTCTGTCAAATATATAAATAAAAATTTTTTAAAAGCTTACTTAATAACCAACATGACAAATATAGACATTTATAAGAGAATATTATGAAAAATTATGTGCCAACAAATTGGACAATCTAGAAGAAATGGATAAATTCCTAGAAGCATATAATATACCAAAACTGAAGCAGGAAGAAATAGAAAATTTGAAAGTACTAATGACCAACAATGACATTGAATCAGTAATCCAAAAACTCCCAACAAAGTCCAGGTGAATTCTATCAAATACTTAAAGAGCTAATACCTGTTCTTCTCAAATTATTCCAAAATATAGACAAGGAAGGAAAACTTCTGAATTCATTCTATGAGGCAGCATTATACCAAACATACAACCATCACAAAGAACTAATGGCCATCTCTGATGAACGTAGATGCAGAAATTCTCAACAAAATACTAGCGAACCAAATCAAACAATATATATATTTTTTAAAAAACCTCCCCATGATCAAGTGGGATTTATTCCCAGGATGCAAGGGTGGTTCAGTATTCACAAATCAACATGATATATCAACAAGAGAACAGATGAAAACCATATGTTCATTTCAATAGATGCAGACAAACCACTTGACAAAATACAGCATCCATTCATGGTAAAAACCTTTCCACAAAGTAGGTTTAGAGGGAACATATCTCAACATTTTCATCTTAGATGAAAAACCCATAGAAAACATCATCCTTAATGCAGAAAAACCGAGAGCTTTTCCCCTAAGGTTAGGAATGAGAAAAGGATGTCCATTCTCACCACTTTTTTTTTTTTTAAAGATTTTATTTGAGACAAATTGCAAGAGAGAGAACACAAGCAGGGGGATCAGCAGTCAGAGAGAGAAGCAGGCTCTCTGCTGAGAAAGGAGCCTGATGTAGGACTCAATCCCAGGACCCTGGGATCATGACCTGAGACGAAGGCAGAAGCTTAACCGACTGAGCCACCCAGGCATCCCACTCTCACCACTTTTATTCAACATAGTACACTGGAAGTCCTAGCCATAGTGATTAGACAACAACAAAAAAATATAAAAGGCATCCAGACTGGTAAAGAAGAAGTAAAAGTTTCACTATTTGCAGATGACATGGTGCTATGTGTATAAAACCTGAAAAGACTCCACCAAAAAACTACTAGAACTGATGAATTTCTTCAGTAAACTCATAGGGTATAAAATCAATACATAGAAATCTGTTGCATTGCTATACACTAATAATGATGCAGAAGAAGAAATTAAGAAAATGATCCCATTTACAATTGCACCAAAAATTAGATACCTAGAAATAAACCTAACCAAAAGGTGAAAGACCTGTACTCTAGAAAAAATAAAACATTGACAAAAGAAACAGAAAGATATTCCATGCTCATTGGTTGGAAGAAAAAATATTAAGATGTCAGTGCTACCCAAAGTTATCTACAGATTTAATGCAATCTTTATTAAAACACCAACAGCATTTTTCACAGAACTAGAACAAACAATCCTAAAATTAGTACGGAACCATAAAAGACCCTAAATAGCCAAGCAATCTTTAAAAGTAGAACAATTCTGGGGTGGAATCTTGGTTTTCCACATAAAGTATCTTATATGCACAGTTTGAGAGTTTTACTTCTTTGCTGATTCAGATGCCTTTTATTTCTTTTTGTTGTCTGATTGCTGAGGCTACGACTTCTAGTACTCTGTTACAGCAGTGGTGATAATGGGCATCTCTGCCATGTACCTGAACTTAGGGGAAAAGCTCTGTTTTTCCCCATTGAGAATGATATTCACTGTGGGTTCTTCATAAATGGCTTTTATGATATTGAGTTATGTGCCCTTTATCCCTACACTGTGAAGAGTTTTAATTAAGAAAGGATGCTGTACTATGTCAAATGTTTTTTCTGCATCTATTGAGAGGATCATATGGTTCTTGTCCTTTCTTTCATTAATGTGCTGTATCACCTTGATTGCTTTGCTCATGTTGAACCAAACTTGCAGCCCAGGAATAAATCCCACTTGGTTGTGGTGAATAATCCTTTTAATGTACTGTTGGAACCTATTGGCTAGTATTTTGGTAAGAATTTTTGCATCCATGTTCATCATGGGTATTGGTCTGTAATTCTTCTTTTTGGTAGGGTCTTTGTCTGGTTTTAGGATCAAGGTAATGCTGGCCTCATAAAACGAGTTGGAAGTTTTCCTTCCATTCCTATTTTTTTGGAATAATTTCAGAAGAATAGGTATTAATTCTTCTTTAAATGTTTGGTAAAATTCTCCTGGGAAGCCATCTGGCCCTGGACTCTCTTATTTGTTGGAAGATTTTTGATTATTGCTTCAATTTCCTTGTTGGTTATGGTTTTCTATTTCTTCCTGGTTCAGTTTTGGTAGTTTATATGTCTCTAGGAATGCATCCATTACTTCCAGATTGTCTAATTATGAGCATATAGTTGTTCATAGTATGCTCTTATAATTGTATTTCTTTGGTGTTTGTTGTGATCTCTCCTCTTTCATTCATGATTTTATTTATTTGGGTCCCTTTGCTTTGCTTTTTGATAAGTCTAGCCAGGGGTTTATCGATCTTACTAATTCTTTCAGAGAACCAACTCCTAGTTTCATTGATCTGTTCTTCTTTTCTTTTGGTTTCTATTTCGTTGATTTCTGCTCTGATCTTTATTACACTCCACTCCAAAATTGCCAGAACTCACATAGGAATTCAGGAAAATGGCAGGATATAAAATCAATCAGAGGAATCAGTAGCATTTCTTTTTTTTCTTCCAATTTATTTATTTTCAGAAAAACAGTATCCATTATTTTTTCACCACACACAGTGCTCCATGCAAGCCATGCCCTCTATAATACCCACCACCTGGTACCCCAACCTCCCACCCCCCCGCCACTTCAAACCCCTCAGACTGTTTTTCAGAGTCCATAGTCTCTCATGGTTCACCTCCCCTTCCAATTTACCCAAAAGCACATAACCTCCCCAATGTCCATAACCCTAGCCCCCTTCTCCTAACCCCCCTCCCCCCAGCAACCCACAGTTTGTTTTGTGAGATTAAGAATCACTTATGGTTTGTCTCCCTCCCTATCCCATCTTGTGTCATGGATTCTTCTCCTACCCACTTAAGCCCCCATGTGGCATCACCACTTCCTCATATCAGGGAGATCATATGATAGTTGTCTTTCTCCGCTTGACTTATTTCGCTAAGCATGATACGCTCTAGTTCCATCCACGTTGTCGCAAATGGCAAGATTTCATTTCTTTTGATGGCTGCATAGTATTCCATTGTGTATATATACCACATCTTCTTTATCCATTCATCTGTTGATGGACATCTAGGTTCTTTCCATAGTTTGGCTATTGTGGACATTGCTGCTATAAACATTCGGATGCACGTGCCCCTTTGGATCACTACGTTTATATCTTTAGGGTAAATACCCAGTAGTGCAATTGCTGGGTCATAGGGCAGTTCTATTTTCAACATTTTGAGGAACCTCCATGCTGTTCTCCAGAGTGGTTGCACCAGCTTGCATTCCCACTAACAGTGTAGGAGGGTTCCCCTTTCTCCGCATCCTCGCCAGCATCTGTCATTTCCTGACTTGTTGATTTTAGCCATTCTGACTGGTGTGAGGTGATATCTCATTGTGGTTTTGATTTGTATTTCCCTGATGCCGAGTGATATGGAGCACTTTTTCATGTGTCTGTTGGCCATCTGGATGTCTTCTTTGCAGAAACGTCTGTTCATGTCCTCTGCCCATTTCTTGATTGGATTATTTGTTCTTTGGGTGTTGAGTTTGCTAAGTTCTTTATAGATTTTGGACACTAGTCCTTTATCTGATATGTCGTTTGCAAATATCTTCTCCCATTCTGTCAGTTGTCTTTTGGTTTTGTTAACTGTTTCCTTTGCTGTGCAAAAGCTTTTGATCTTGATGAAATCCCAATAGTCATTTTTGCCCTTGCTTCCCTTGCCTTTGATGTTCCTAGGAAGATGTTGCTGCGGCTGAGGTCGAAGAGGTTGCTGCCTGTGTTCTCCTCAAGGATTTTGATGGATTCCTTTCTCACATTGAGGTCCTTAATCCATTTTGAGTCTATTTTTGTGTGTGGTGTAAGGAAATGGTCCAATTTCATTTTTCTGCACGTGGCTGTCCAATTTTCCCAACACCATTTATTAAAGAGGCTGTCTTTTTTCCATTGGACATTCTTTCCTGCTTTGTCAAAGATTAGTTGACCATAGAGTTGAGGGTCTATTTCTGGGCTCTCTATTCCGTTCCATTGATCTATGTGTCTGTTTTTGTGCCAGTACCATGCTGTCTTGATGATGACAGCTTTGTAATAGAGCTTGAAGTCCGGAATTGTGATGCCACCAACTTTGGCTTTCTTTTTCAATATCCCTTTGGCTATTCGAGGTCTTTTCTGGTTCCATATAAATTTTAAAATTATTTGTTCCATTTCTTTGAAAAAGATGGATGGTACTTTGATAGGAATTGCATTAAATGTGTAGATTGCTTTAGGTAGCATAGACATTTTCACAATATTTATTCTTCCAATCCAGGAGCATGGAACATTTTTCCATTTCTTTGTGTCTTCCTCAATTTCTTTCATGAGTACTTTATAGTTTTCTGAGTATAGATTCTTAGCCTCCTTGGTTAGGTTTATTCCTAGGTATCTTATGGTTTGGGGTGCAATTGTAAATGGGATTGACTCCTTAATTTCTCTTTCTTCTGTCTTGTTGTTGGTGTAGAGAAATGCAACTGATTTCTGTGCATTGATCTTATATCCTGACACTTTACTGAATTCCTGTATAAGTTCTAGCAGTTTTGGAGTGGAGTCTTTTGGGTTTTCCACATAGAGTATCGTATCATCTGCGAAGAGTGATAATTTGACTTCTTCTTTGCCGATTTGGATGCCTTTAATTTCCTTTTGTTGTCTGATTGCTGACGCTAGGACTTCTAGTACTATGTTGAATAGCAGTGGTGATAATGGACATCCCTGCCGTGTTCCTGACCTTAGTGGAAAAGCTTTCAGTTTTTCTCCATTGAGAATGATATTTGCAGTGGGTTTTTCATAGATGGCTTTGATGATATTGAGGTATGTGCCCTCTATCCCTACACTTTGAAGGGTTTTGATCAGGAAGGGATGCTGTACTTTGTCAAATGCTTTTTCAGCATCTATTCAGAGTATCATATGGTTCTTGTTCTTTTATTGATGTGTTGTATCACATTGACTGATTTGCGGATGTTGACCCAACCTTGCAGCCCTGGGATAAATCCCACTTGGTCGTGGTGAATAATCCTTTTAATGTACTGTTGAATCCTATTGGCTAGTATTTTGGTGAGAATTTTCGCTTCTGTGTTCATCAAGGATATTGGTCTATAGCTATCTTTTTTGATGGGATCCTTGTCTGGTTTTGGGATCAAGGTGATGCTGGCCTCATAAAATGAGTTTGGGAGTTTTCCTTCCATTTCTATTTTTTGGAACAGTTTCAGGAGAATAGGAATTAGTTCTTCTTTAAATGTTTGGTAGAATTCCCCCGGGAAGCCGTCTGGCCCTGGGCTTTTTTTGTTTGGAGATTTTTAATGACTGTTTCAATCTCCTTACTCGTTATGGGTCTGTTCAGGCTTTCTATTTCTTCCTGGTTCAATTTTGGTAGTTTATATGTTTCTAGGAATGCATCCATTTCTTCCAGATTGTCAAATTTGTTGGCGTAGAGTTGCTCATAGTATGTTCTTATAATAGTTTGTATGTCTTTGGTGTTAGTTGTGATCTCTCCTCTTTCATTCATGATTTTATTTATTTGGATCCTTTCTCTTTTCTTTTTGATAAGTCTGGCCAAGGGTTTATCAATTTTATTAATTCTTTCAAAGAACCAGCTCCTAGTTTCGTTGATTTGTTCTATTGTTTTTTGGTTTCTATTTCATTGATTTCTGCTCTGATCGTTATGATTTCTCTTCTCCTGCTGGGCTTAGGGTTTCTTTCTTGTTCTTTCTCCAGCTCCTTTAGGTGTAGGGTTAGGTTGTGTACCTGAGACCTGTCTTGTTTCTTGAGAAAAGCTTGTACCGCTATATATTTTCCTCTCAGGACTGCCTTTGTTGTGTCCCACAGATTTTGAACCGTTGTATTTTCATTATCATTTGTTTCCATGATTTTTTTCAATTCTTCTTTAATTTCCCGGTTGACCCATTCATTCTTTAGAAGGATGCTGTTTAGTCTCCATGTATTTGGGTTCTTTCCAAACTTCCTCTTGTGGTTGAGTTCTAGCTTCAGAGCATTGTGGTCTGAAAATATGCAGGGAATGATACCAATCTTTTGATACCGGTTGAGTCCTGATTTCGGACCGAGGATGTGATCTATTCTGGAGATTGTTCCATGTGCACTAGAGAAGAATGTGTATTCTGTTGCTTTGGGATGAAATGTTCTGAATATATCTGTGATGTCCATCTCATCCAGTGTCTCATTTAAGGCCTTTCTTTCCCTGTTGATCTTTTGCTTGGGTGATCTGTCCATTTCAGTGAGTGGAGTGTTAAAGTCCCCTACTATTATTGTATTATTGTTGATGTGTTTCTTTGATTTTGTTATTAATTGGTTTATATAGTTGGCTGCTCCCACGTTGGGGGCATAGATATTTAAAATTGTTAGATCTGGAGGTGTCTTCGGGTTTAAAATGAGTTTCTTGGAGGCAACATATAGATGGGTTTTGTTTTTTTATCCATTCTGATACCCTGTGTCTTTTGATTGGGGCATTTAGCCCATTAACATTCAGGGTAGCTATTGAGAGATATGATTTTAGTGCCATTGTATTGCCTGTAAGGTGACTGTTACTGTATATTGTCTCTGTTCTTTTCTGATCTACCACTTGTAGGCTCTCTCTTTGCTTAGAGGACCCCTTTCAGTATTCCCTGTAGAGCTGGTTTGGTGTTTGCAAATTCTTTCAGCTTTTTTTGTCCTAGAAGCTTTTAATCTCTCCTTCTATTTTCAATGATAGCCTAGCTGGATATAGTATTCTTGGCTGCATGTTTTTCTCGTTTAGTGTTCTGAAAATATCATGCCAGCTCTTTCTGGCCTTCCAGGTCTCTGTGGATAAGTCAGCTGCCAATCTAATACTTTTACCATTGTATGTTACAGACTTCTTTTCCCGGGCTGCTTTCAGGATTTTCTCTTTGTCACTAAGGCTTGTAAATCTTACTATTAGGTGACGGGGTGTGGACCTATTCTTACTGATTTTGAGGGGCGTTCCTGAACCTCCTGAATTTTGATGCTCGTTCCCTTTGCCATATTGGGGAAATTCTCCCCAATAATTCTCTCCAGTATACCTTCTGCTCCCCTCTCTCTTTCTTCTTCTTCTGGAATCCCAATTATTCTAATGTTGTTTCGTTTTATGGTGTCACTTACCTCTCGAATACTCCCCTCATGGTCCAGTAGTTGTTTGTCCCTCTTTTGCTCAGCTTCTTTATTCTCTGTCATTTGGTCTTCTATATCGCTAATTCTTTCTTCTGCCTCATTTATCCTAGCAGTGAGAGCCTCCATTTTTGATTGAACCTCATTAATAGCTTTTTTTATTTCAACTTGGTTAGATTTTAGTTCTTTTATTTCTCCAGAAAGGGCTTTTATATCTCTGGAGAGGGTTTCTCTAATATCTTCCATGCCTTTTTGAAGCCCGGCTAGAACCTTGAGAATTGTCATTTTGAAGTCTATATCTGACATATTACCAATGTCTATATTGATTAGGTCCCTAGCCTTCGGTACTGCCTCTTGTTCCTTTTTTTGTTGTGAATTTTTCCGCCTTGTCATTTTGTCCAGCTAAGAGTATATGAAGGAGCAAGTAAAATACTAAAAGGGTGGCAACAATCCCAGGAAAATATGCTTTAACCAAATCGGAAGAGATCCCAAATCGTGAGGGGAGATTTCTCCCCCCTCACGATTGGGTGAGGGATCTCCTCTGATTGGGATCTCCCAATCTCTTCTGATTGGGATCTCTTCTGATTTGGGGATAAAAAGAGGTTCAAAAAGAAAGAAAGAAAAAAAAAGAATTAAAAAAAGAGATTGAATTAAAAATACAATCAAGAATTAAAAAAAGAATTAAAAAAAGGGATTGAAGAGATTGGGGTCTCTTCTGATTTGGGGATAAAAAGAGGTTCAAAAATAAAGAAAAAAAAGAATTAAAAAAAGAAAATGAATAAAGAAAAGTATAAAAAAGAAAATATATATATATATATTAGATAAACTAGTTTAAAAACGTTAAAAAAGAAAAGGGTAAAAGTTTAAAAAATTTTTAGCAGAAGAGAAAAAGAAAAAGAAAAAAATTAAATTAACTGCAAGACTAAAAAATCACAGGGAGAAAGCCATGTGTTCTGTGGTTTGTTTTCTCCTCCTCTGGAATTCTGCTGCTCTCCTTGGTATTGAAACTGCACTCCTTGGTAGGTGAACTTGGTCTTGCCTGTATTTCTTGTTGATCTTCTGGGGGAGGGGCCTGTTGTAGTGATTCTCAAGTGTCTTTGCCCCAGGCGGAATTGCACCACCCTTACCAGGGGCCAGGCTGAGTGATCTGCTCGGCTTTGCTTTCAGGAGCTTTTGTTCCCTGAGTCCTTTCCATAGAGTTCCGGAGGACGGGAATACACATGGCGGCCTCCTGGTCTACGGCCTGGAGGAGCCGAGAGCCCGGGGCCCCGCTCCCCAGTGCGCCCTCAGCGAACAGCTCCTAGTAACTTCCGTCTGCCTAACCTCCGGCCCCGCTCCGAGCTCACCGAGCCTGCAACCGGTTCAAGGCAACACCAAGCTGTGAGCTTACTGTCGGCTCTGTCTCTGTAGCCGGCTTTCGCGTTCCAATATCCGCAAGCTCTGCAAAACTCAGACACCCCCGATCCTTCTGTGACCCTGCGAGACCTGAGGCCACGGCGACCCTGCGTGGGCTTCGCCCTGGTTTAGCCTCTGGAGCGATGTCCCTCAGCGGAACAGACTTTTAAAAGTCCTGATTTTGTGCTCTGTCCTCCGCCGCTTGCCGGGAGCCGGCCCCTCCCCCTGGGGTCTATCTTCCCGTCGCTTTGGATTCACTTCTCTGCCAGTCCTACCTTTCAGAAAGTGGTTGTTTTTCTGTTTCTAGAATTGCTGTTCTTCTCTTCCATCTGCCGATGGATTTGCAGGTGTTTGCAATCTTTAGATAAGCTCTCTAGCTGATCTCCTGCTAGCTGAAGAAATCTCAGCCTGCTACTTCTCCGCCATCTTGACTCCTCCCTCTCAGTTGCATTTCTATATGCCAACAGCAACACAGAAGAAAGAGAAATTAAGGAGTTGATCCCATTTACAATTGCACCCAAACCCATAAGATACCTAGGAATAAATCTAACCAAGAGGCAAAGAATTTGTACTCCAAAAACTATAGGATCCTCATGAAAGAAATTGAGGAAGACACAAAGAAATGGAAAAACTTTCCATGCTATTGGAACATTTGGAAGAACAAATATTGTGAAAATGTTTATGCTACCCAAAGCCATTTACACATTCAGTGCAATTACTATCAAAAATGCCATCAACTTTTTTCAAAGAAATGGAACAAATAACCCTAAAATTTGTATGGAACCAGAAAAGACCCGACGTAACCAAAGGAATGTTGAAAAAGAAAACCGAAGCTGGTGGCATAAACATTCCATACTTCAAGCTTTATTACAAAGCTATAATCATCAAAATAGTGTGGTGCTGGCACAAAAATAGACACGCAAATCAATAGAACAAAATAGAGACCCCAGAAATGGACCCTCAACTCTGTGGTCAGTTGATCTTCAACAAAGCAGGAAAGACTATCTGATGGAAAAAAGAGACTTCTCAACAATTGGTGTTGGGAAAATTGGACAGCCACGTGCAGAAGAATGAAACTGGACTATTTCTTTACACCATACACAAAAATAGACTCAAAATGGATGAAGAATCTAGATATGAGAGAGGAGTCCATCAAAATCCGAGAGGAGAACACAGGCAGCGACCTCTTCGACCTTAGCCACAGCATCTTCTTCCTAGATATATCACCACAGGCAAGGGATCCAAGGGCAAAAATGAACTCTTGGGACTTCATCAAGGTAAAAAGCTTTTGCACAGCAAAGGAAATAGTCAACAAAACCAAAAGACAACTGACAGAATAGGAGAAGATATTTGCAAATGACATATCGGATAAAGGGCTAGTAACAAAAATTTATAAAGAACTTTTCAAACTCAAAACGCAAAGAACAAATAATGCAATGCAATCAAGAAATGGGTAGTCAAGCAGAGAGAGCCAATTATCATATGGTTTCACTTATTTGTGGAGCATAACAAATAGCATGGAGGACAAGGGGAGTTAGAGAGAATGGATCAATGGAACAGAATAGAAATAGATCAATGGAACAGAATAGAAAACCCAGAAATAAAGCCACAGTAATATGGTCAATTAATCTTTGACAAAGCAGGAAAGACTATCCAATGGTAAGACAGTCTTCAACAAATGCTGTTGGGAAAACAGGTCAGTTACATGCAACACAGTGAAACTGGACCATATTATACCATATATTATACCTTATATTATACCATATATACCATATATTATACCATAAACATATACACACAACCTCAAGATGGATTAAAGTCCTAAATGTGGAGCCTAAAGCCATAAAAATCCTAGAAGAGAGGATAGGCAGTAATTTCTCTGACTTTAGCTATAGCAGTATTTTTCTAGGTATGTCTCCTGAGGGTGGGAAACAAAAGCAAAAATAAACTGACTGCATCAAAATAGAAAGCTTCTGCACAGCAAAGGAAAAAACGTAACTAAAAGGCAACCTATGGAATGGGAAAATATATTTACAAATGACATATTCGATAAAGGGTTGGTATACTTAATTTATAAAGAATTTATAAAGCTAAGCACAGAAAAAACAAATAATCCATTTAAAACATGGGCAGACTGGGGCATCTGGCTGGCTCTGTCGGAGGAGCATGTGACTCTTGATCTTGGGGTCATGAGTGTGAGCCCCATTTTGGGTGTAGAGATTACTTAATTTTTTTTTTTAAGGCAGAAGGCATCTAGGTGGCAAACAGATACACGAAAAGATGCTCAGTTATCACTCATCAGGGAAATAGAAATTGAAACCACCGTGAAGTATTGCCTCACACCTCAGAATGGCTAAAATCAACAACACAAGAAACATCAGGTGTTGGTTTGGATGCGGAGAAAAAGGGACCCTCTTACATTGTTGGCGGGAATGCAAACTGGTGCAGCCATTGTGGAAAACAGTTTGGAGGTTCCACAAAAAGTTGAAAATAGAACTGCCTTATGATCCAGCAATCACAGTACTGGCTATTTACCCCTCAAAAAACAAAAAAAGTACTAATACAAAGGGATACATGCACCCCTACATTTATTGCAGAAATATTTACAATAGCCAAACTATGGAAGCATGCCAAGTGATCACTGATAGATGAATGGATAAAAAAGGTAGAATGTGTGTATACATTTACATAGATAGATAGATTGTGTGTGTGTAAAAATTTGTGTTTGTGTATAATAGAATATTATTCAGCCATAAAAAGAATGAAATCTTGCCATTTACAATGAGATGGATGGAGCTAGAGTATATAATACTAAGTGAAATATGTCAGAGAAAGACAAATACCATATGATTTCACTCATTTGGAATTTAAGGAACAAAACAAATGGACAAGAGGAAAAAGAGAGGCAAACCAAGAAAGACATTCCTAACTACAGAGAACAGACCGTTGGTTACCAGAGAGGAGGGCAGTGGTGGGGGCGGGGGATGGGTTAAATAGGTGATAAGAATTAAGGAGTACGCTTATCAGTGATGACCACTCAGAAATATATAGAATTGTTGAATCACTATATTGTACATCTGAAAATAATATAATACTAAGTTCACTATAATGGCATTAAAATAATAAACAATAAAAAATGTCATGGTGGTATAAGAACATGAATTCATGATGCTTGCTTTGAGTGTCTCTGAAAACTCATTCCTTGGTACCTTTCTTGCTAAGTTTCCATTATCCTGCCTCTCATAAAATACTGAGTCTATAAAGCATGGTGATGTTGGCAGTACTTAGAGTTGTTTTTTATTTTATTTTTTTAAGATTTATTTATTTATTTATTTGACAGAGATCGCATGTAGACAGAGAGGAGGAAGCAGGCTTCGACCCTGGGAATCACGACCCGAGCCTAAGGCAGAGGCTTTAACTCACTGAGCCAGCCAGGTGCTCCTTCCTTCCTTCCTTCCTTCCTTCCTTCCTTCCTTTCTTTCTTTCTTTCTAAAAGATTGGCAGTACTTAGATTTTTAAAATGCAAGGCATGTCTTGGGAGGAAGCTTGCATCTTTTTCCTCTGATACTAAATTCAGGTATGTATTTCTGAAACTGTTAAATGGCAGGTAAGGATAACCAGGAGGATACTGTCCATCATTTCAGCCTTTAATTTATAAATATAATATATAAAAATGAAGTGACAAATTCATTTCAGATCCAGATTGACAGGGAATGCTCGCTTCGGCAGCACATATACCAGATTGACAGGGAATCAGCCATGAAAGTCAAATTTCTAGAATATTCTTCCTTTTGGTTAGTTGGCATTCCTAGAGTGCTGTGAAAGCTCTCCATTACTTCTTTTTTTAAAAAAAAATATTTATTTGAGAGAAGGAGCATGAGAGAGAGAGTGTGTGAGTGAGTGGGGCAGAGGGGGAGAGGGAGAAAAAGATTCCCCATTGAGCAGGGAGCCAGATGCAGGGCTTGATCCCAGGACCCTGGGATCATGACTTGAGCTGAAGGCAGACACTTAATGCTTAACCAGCTGAGCTACCCAGGTGCTCCTTCATTACTACTTGAACAATAAGGTCTAGGAACTGTGGTTGATAGCATCCTCCAGCCTCTTACCCAAGTGATATATAAAAGCTTTTCTTCTATCAGATTTTAAATTTATAATTTTCTTTAGTTGTGTAATTTTAAATGGTATCAATACGTTAAATAGTTTACTGTTTAGAAGTTTTTAAAATGGAATTTGTTCAGAATTCCAAATTATAATACGATGGCCATTAATTTTTAACTGTTTTTAGAAAAAGAGATGGTTTTGCAAAGTATAATCAGATTACATTCAGTATTGTAGCTTGGATTTTTCTCACTTAAAAGTAAATCTTTAAAAGCCTTCCTAATTCATAGTATAGTCCTGATAATATTAATTATCAAGATAATGTTAGTAGCAATATTTATTTATTTATTTATTTATTTATTTTTCTCCCAATTTATTTATTTTCAGAAAAACAGTATTCATTATTTTTTCACCACACCCAGTGCTCCATGCAAGCTGTGCCCTCTATAATACCCACCACCTGGTACCCCAACCTCCCACCCCCCCGCCACTTCAAACCCCTCAGACTGTTTTTCAGAGTCCATAGTCTCTCATGGTTCACCTCCCCTTCCAATTTACCCAAATTCCCTACTCCTCTCTAATGCCCCTTGTCCTCCATGCTATTGGTTATGCTCCACAAATGAGTGAAACCATATGATAATTGACTCTCTCTGCTTGACTGATTTCACTCAGCATAATCTCTTCCAGTCCCGTCCATGTTGCTACAAAAGTTGGGTATTCGTCCTTTCTGATGGAGGCATAATACTCCATAGTGTATATGGACCACATCTTCCTTATCCATTCATCCGTTGAAGGGCATCTTGGTTCTTTCCATAGTTTGGCGACTGTGGCCATTGCTGCTATAAACATTGGGGTACAGATGGCCCTTCTTTTCACGACATCTGTATCTTTGGGGTAAATACCCAGGAGTGCAATTGCAGGGTCGTAGGGAAGCTCTATTTTTAATTTCTTGAGGAATCTCCACACTGTTCTCCAAAGAGAGTAGCAATATTTTTTACCAGCCAATCATATTCTTTACCATTCTCCATTGTAGACATGTCCATAGTTTCTAATTCAAGAGTAGTCATTAAAGCCATATTTTTAATATATTCACTCATAAAATGATCAGATATTTAGACGTGAAAAGGGAAATTACATATAAGAAAACGACACAAAACTATGTAAGTATCTTAAAAACATCATTTAGACAATAACTGAAAAAGTTACTCTGTCATATCTGTGGCTTGGGAGAAAAAGCACAATCTTTTACTGTGTTTGTAGGTAAAGACTGGAAACGTTAGAATGAAGTCCCACTTGAGGTAGGAAACTGGGAGTGCCCCAGATTAAAGCTTGAGCCTTGAGCATACTGCACTCTCCAAGAAAACTTGTTCCTCAGGCCCTCGTTGGGCAAGAAAAGTGTGGAGGCAGATCTGCTTCTGGGACTGGTTCTCCATCTTTATTGTGTGTATGATCTTGGCCAAGTCACTTTATTTCTCTGGACTAGACGCATCTTATTTAAAAACAGATCAGATGTCTTATGTACTTGCCAACATTCCTTAATTCTATGATTGGTAGCATCGTATCTCTTTAACATTGCTCTGAGTGGTCTGGAATCATGGGAAATTAGTAAAGCTTACTGGGTGGAGAAGTTTCCCAAAACAGATAAATAAGAAGGTTCAGTGCAACTTACTTTAAAACACTTTTATGTCTCTCCTAACAATTCATATTTACTCTTAAGACTGATATCTTTCTGAACTGAAAATCTGGCTAGAAATAGAGATGCTTTCAATTGATTGAAAGCTCAATTTGGTGGATGGCCATGACTTCTTTTCTGCTGGTTCTCTTTTATCCTGCTGCAAAGTCAGTCCTTGGTCATCTGTAAACCTGTCATTTTCACTTTGACAATAGTCTAACAGGAGAACTGACATGGGAAGCAGGTACCTTGGTAGCTAAGAAGGTCTTTGAAGCTGGTTCATAGACAGCTATTGCATGGATGGCAAATATTGTAGCTTACGTTTCTAGTTCAATCCTATTTCCAAAGGAAACTTCCCTTAGGATGTGCAAATGTCCAAGTCCCTGTTTCTTAACCCTCATAACCCATGTCCCTCCTGAGACCTCAGAGTCAATCATTCTCTTTGTCCATCCACTCTATTGTATTGACATACACACATGAAAGAAATGTGCTTCTAACTAAGTTGATAAGCCTTGATACAAATTGAAAGAGCATTACATCCATTTTAGGGCAACCCGGTTATAGTCTCAGATCAGCCACATACTAGCTCTGTGGCCTTGGATAATTTATCAAACTCCTCCGTTTTCCTGGTAAAATGAGGGTGTTGGCTAGAGAATCTCCAAGATCTACAAAATTATACTTTCAGAAGTATAAGGCTTGAGACATAAATACATGCAGGCCTGGCCCCAGTCACATTGGTAAGGCAAGACACACTATTTGCTTCTGGAATTTCATCCTTTATGTACACCTCGTCATTCATTCATTTTCCCTACTTCCATTTGCCTTAGCATCTGGCACTGAGTCAAATTCTGCTGCCTCCTGCTGGCAGTCCCCTTGCAGCAGTAGATTAGCAGTTTTAGGACATTTCCTCAGCCATCTTGCTCACTTAGCATATGAGTGCTAAAGGCTATGAGCAGAGCCATTCTTCAGCATTCAGGTTAAATGCCTTCTTCTGAAGCCATATTTGATTCCCTCATACTAATCTCTCCAATCAACTAGCTTCCATAGCACTTGTTTCTTTAAGTAAGTGGCATTTACGGTATTCTTGCTTTGTAGACAAATAATATTTCTTTTACTGGATTATAGTTCCTCTGAGGACAGAATTTATATCCCAAATCCTGATACATCTGTTGAATGAGTGAATGAATGACTGAAGAAGGGAGTTAGGGAGTTGAATGAGTGAATTGTATCTCCACTGTATCTCCACTTGGTACTTTGGTGTTCAGTAGTAGACTCTCAATAATACTGATACATGAACAATTCTGCTTTTCCATCATTCTCTAGTTTATCTAGCAAGTAAAGGGAGATAAACCTCATGATATCAGTTACTATATATGGATGCTACAGTGAGCTCATCCATGACTTTATGAGTAACTAGAATGGAATAGAATGGAATGCCAAATGTAAGAATATTTGTTTTATGTTTCTTACCTCAACCTTCTGGTGTCAGTTTGATTTAATCTGAGAAAGGCCAAGTAAATCCAGCACAGAGGAGAGCTGCTTTGTGAGAATGGATTGAAAAAATTAGAACTCTTAGCCTCTGAAAGAGTATTCTTTAAAACATTAAGCATTAGGACTTAGATTCCACTATCTATTCTATCAAACCTGAAACTCGAAAGTACTTTTTTCCCAAAACTTCTGATTATAGATGTAATATGTTAAAATCTAGAAAATTCAGTTGAGCACAATTAAAAAACCTATAATCCCACATAATAAAGATAATTGTTACTAGTCCTAACCATGATTACTGTAAATAGCCTTTCAAGCTTTCTTTTATTTTTTAGATCTATATATCTGTATTTAGATATCTAGACCTAGTTGTATGTATAACTTTTGATTTTCAAAATTAAGACCATATAGTTTTTATTACCTAAATTAAGAACATTTCCTCATTGATGAATACCCAACTTTTGCATCAACATGGGTGGGACTGGAGGAGATTATGCTGAGTAAATAAGTCAAGTTAATTATATGGTTTCACTTACTTGTGGGACATAAGGAATAGCATGAAGGACTAGGAAAGGAAGGGAAAAATGAAGGGGTGGAAATCAGAGGGGGAGGTGAACCATAAGAGATTGTGGACTCTGAGAAACTGAGGGTTTTAGAGGAGAGCGGGGATGAGGGATGGGTTGGCCTGGTGATAGTTTTAAGGAGGACACGTTTTGCATGGAGCACTGGGAGTTATATATAAACAATGAATCTTGGAACACTACATCAAAAATAATGATGTACTGTATGGCGACTAACATAATAATTTTTTAAAAAAGAACATTTCCTCATTGTCACATGGACATAAGTATTCATTATTAGATGAACCATATATATATATATTTTAAGCGGGGCTTGAACTTACAACTCTGAGATCAAGACCTGAGCTGAGACCAAGGGTCAGATGCCCAAATAACTGAACCATCCAGGCACCCCATAAATTAAGGACATTTCCTCATTGTCACATAATTTCATATGTGACACATAATTTATCTATGCCCTATTTTTGGACATTCCGAGTTGTCTTCCAGTTTTTGCTCTTACACATAATGGAGCAGTGAGAAGAGGCTTGCATGTAATTTTTTGTGTGTATAGTTGATACACAATGTATAACATAGTGATGCATTATGCCATGCTCACTGCAAGTGTAGCTACTATCATTTTGTCTCCATAGAATGCTATTACAATACCATTGACTATATTCCCTGTGCTGTACCTTCTATTTCTGTGACTTACTCATTACATAACTGGAAGCCTTGTCTCATACCCCCTTTTATCCATTTTTCTCATCCTCCCACTCACCCTGCCCTCTGGCAACCATCAGTATGTTATCGGTCTGATTTTTTTTTTTAAGATTTTATTTATTTTATTTGACAGGCAGAGATTACAAGTAGGCAGAGAGGCAGGCAGAGAGAGAGAGGGAGAAGCAGCCTCCCTGCTGAGCAGAGAGCCCAATGTGGGGCTCGATCCCAGGACCCTGGGATCATGACCTGAGCCGAAGGCAGAGGCTTTAACCCACTGAGCCACCCAGGCGCCCATATCGGTCTGATTTTTGTTTATTTGTTCATTTGTTTTACTTTTTAGATTCCACATAAAAGTGAAATCGTATGGTATTAGTCTTTCTCAGCATAACTTATTTCACTTATAATATCCATGTTGTCACAAATGGCAAGATCTCATCTTTTTTTTTTTTTATATGGGTGAGTAATATTCTGGTATCTGTGTGTACACACATACACTCCACCTCTTCTTTATCCATTCATCTTGAAATTTTCTTGTTCTTTTGTTATGGACGGTACCTAAAAATGGAACACCATAGTCAAAGGTACATTATAGTTTTAAGGATTTTTGGAACATACTACCAGATTGTCCTCCAGAAGAGTGCATTGAGGGCTCTTAGTGTCATACTACTCTACCATTTTCTGAACAGCTCATCAAGTACCATATACTTTAGGCACTGACTGCAAATTATGTTCCTCTCACTATCATAGCCTTAGGTAATACCTTATCATTTCTTCACTGGTTTACTTCAACAGCCTCTAGTCCTGAATTTCTCTACAGCATTCTCCATGTTTTCGACATGATCTTTCTCAAAAAGGAATCTTATCACATCAATTTGATAGCTCCTTTATAATCTTCATATCAACCCACATACTCTACCATGTACGTAGAGCTCATTGGATTTGTAGCCCCAACCTTTCCAGCCTCATCTGTAGATATTTGCCCACTTACAGTGTTGGCTTTAGTCCTCTTTAATTATGTAGAAGACTTCTGATCTGAGGCATGATTTTTTTATATCAAAGATATTGGTTAAAATGGGGGAATAAAAAAATGATACAAGTTAAAAATTTTCATTTTAACTTAAAACATAACTGGACATATGTTTGCTAATCTCCTGATGCAGGGCCAAGGCCTTTGCCTTGAATGTGGGTCCACCTGTCAAGGTCCTTCTTGTGTAACCATACCCATAATATGTTACTTATGAATTCCAGTTTGGGTTTCTTTCACATAGAGTGAATTCAAGAGCAGAATCTTCTAGGTTATTAGTATATTTTTCAGTCTTTTCTGTCTATTTCATGCTTGATTTGCCAGTATTTTTTTCGTGTGTGTGTGACTAGTCTTTTTTAATTTTTCCAAAAGATTCAACCTGGTTTTCATGAAAAAAAACAAACAAACCAACAAACAACTCCCTTGGAGTTATATTCATATTTCATTGGCCATAATATTTAATTAAATTACATGATTGTTAAACCAAGCAGCCAAGCACAACTGCTATACAACTGCTATACATAGGTTGGAAAGAAGCATGAGTGGCTCTTGGCAACATATCCCTTAACTGAGGGAAGTTTTAAGTCCTCTGGCCTACTGGAGAGGAGCCACTGGGCTGGGAACATTTGTCTTGACACAAGTGTAACTGAGCATGTCTTTCAGGGGGAATTGAGAGTATTTATTAATTCAGGAGTTGGTTCAGTAGAGATTAGTAAAAGGAGTTTTTCACTAACAGTTTTTCACGGTGCTTACAGCCCCTTAAAAATAAGTCATGGTCTCTCCCGTCTGTATCTTTGGCCTGCTGGTTGCTCTCAGATCCTTGCAAATTAATCATGGCTTCTTCCAGAAAGTTTCTTTTTATAGTCCTTCCCCTTCCAACTAGGTGCTCCTTGTGTTTGCTCACTTAACACCATTTGATTTTCCTTGTTAAAATGCCTATTGTGGTTCCCTTGGTTAAAGTGTTGCTATATTAGGCTATTAGCCCAATGAGACCAGGTGTCATGTCAGTTATCTCTTATTCTCTAGCATATGACACAGTCTTTGCTTTTAGAAAATATTGGGTAAATGAGCTTGAATTTATTTTTTTTCAGCAAGTAATAACAAGCTGTAAATAAAAACACCATATATCCTCACATTAATACACATTTATTGTTTCTAAAATTTGACTAGAACTTAAATGTGTTTCTGAATAGCAGTTATTGAGTGGATGGCATATCTTAAAAATTAGAGAAATGAGAGTTAAAAGAGGTTAGATCACTTCAGGGATAGCTAAACCTTAATGAGCATAGTCATTGAATATAACATTGAGTGTAATATTCTTTCATAAAAACCCTCCATGCTGTTGTCAGAATCTCTGTTCTGGGCTTAAGTAACCAGTACAACATTTCTTTTTAACTTTTAAGTCCTAAGGGTGGCTCCAGGGTAGGGATGTTGTGAAGCTCTATGGGTAAAAACATGAACACTGCAGTCCAACTGCTTGGGTTCATATCTTGGCCCTGCCGCTGACTTTGTGCCCTTGAACAAGTCAGGTCCTCACTTTTTTCATCTATAAAACAGAGAAAGTTATAATTGCTAGATGATCCATAAAAATACTTAGAGCTGCTTGGCATGAAGTTTGCCTTCAGTTTATGTTCTCATTTGCTGTCACTATTATTGTGATACAAAAAAAATCATAAAAGTGATCCTATAAATAGTATAATCACAGGATTAATAAATATGCTTTTATAAATAGTATCATCCCTCCTGCATACTCACTGCACAGAATCCAAAGAGGTAGCACTAGGTGAGTAGATATTTGAATCTGGAATCTACTATTTACCAGCTGTATCATTCTGGGCTATCTATATGTATATAACATCTCTTAGCCTTGATTTCTTTTACCTATAAAATGGAGATAATCACAATGCAAGATTAGAGGATTATTATTGATATTAAATTTGAGGATATATGGAAAGTATAGTTCCTAGAAGATAATAACTGCTCAATAAATGTTATATATCTCTGGCAGTTATAATTGACAGTCACAGTCTGTAACTGAATTTTTTTCACATCATGAGCCTCCATTGTCTCCCTTGGCATAAAAATAAATCTTGCCAATTTATGATAAATTCAGGGAATTCCAGACTTTTCCCATCAATCTCTAGTTTGAGTAAATAATCTTTCCTTGTATCTTATATTTTTTCCTCCCTTACAGTGAGGTTCGAGGACTATGTATTCTGATACCTGTGACACTTCAATTCAAATATAGAGTCCCACTGGTCTTTGGCTCTGCTGAGTGCACAACTGAAAATTTTCATTCCCCTTCTACCTCCTGGGCTCCAGATTCTGCAGCTACCTTTGGTTTATTGGAGCCTTGTCAATCTGCTCCATATCTAATACTTTGGGGGAAGTTTTTGGTGTGCTCTATCATTTTGCTAGAGAGCCCAGAACCTCTAAGATTCCCCATATATTTTCATGCTCCCCTGTGCTGCCATGGTTCTTATTTACCTCAGGATCCTACTGGGTCCTGAGCTGTTGTCAGAGCTGCTGAATTTACCTGGAGTCTCCTTTGATTCATCCTCCATCCACCTGGGCTTAGCTCAGAGTGCAGATGGGTAGAGAAGTCCTCTATTTCCTTCTCAGAAACCCAGAACAGGATTTAACTCCACTAAGAAGTCTTTGTGCATTATTTTTGTATTTCTGCCCTAATGAATCACTAGCCATTTAGGAGCTCAAAACCAAGTACAGGTTGACTTGGCTCACATTTCGCAAAGCTGAAATCAAGGTCCACTTTGAGCTGACCGGGTTTGTGACATAATAGTTTCCTGACTTTGTAAGACTGAGGACCCCATTTCCTTATTAGCTGTCAGCTGGAAGTTGTTCTCAGCTTCTAGGGGCCACCCACATTCCTTAGCTCGTGGCTCCCTTCTTTAATCTTCAAAGTCAGCAATAATGGTTTGAGTCCCCACATTTTGAATCTCTCCAGAATTCCATTTTGTGTCATCTTTTCCGCCCTCCTTTTTCCATGCATTTCTCTGACTTCCCTGATTTTCAGGGCTCAGGTGAATCATTGGGCCCACCCAGGTAATCTCTCTGTCTTAAGGTCAGTTGATGAGTAACTTTAATTCCATCTGCAGAGTCACTTTGCAACAGTACTTAAATTTTAGTGGTGGATTGAATAGCCAAGGAACAGAAAACTGGGGTAGGAGTATATCTTTATAATTTGGCCTTTAAGACTCTTACCCCAAACCTCCCTTGACTTCCTGTGTAAGTGGAGATAAGCTGGCTAGACATGCATTCTTCAAAAGTTCATTGCTTATTGCAGGACCACAGCTTTTGATATACAAAGATGTTCAAAAGTGCCAAATTATTTTCTTTACCATGCCTCAAGATGCTCTGGACATCTAGAACCAAAATCAACCTTTCTCTCTGTTATATCTTGTGTACCCCATGAATAAGAAACAAGCATCTCTTTGGGCTGATCCATGTGGCAAGACTATGTAAAGATCATCCAACTCCAGCCAAGCCTCAGATGACTGCACCCCTGGACAGCATCATGACTGCAACCCCATGAGGGGCCCTGAGCTAGAATCATCCAGTTAAGCTGCTCTCAGATTCTTTATCCACAGTAACTGTGTGAGATGTTTATTGCTGTTTTAAGCCACTAAGTTTTAGACTAACTTGTTTCACAGCAATAGGTAACTAATACAGCATGGATTTTTAAGAGAGTGAGCTCTTAATTAATTAATCTTATTTAAATAGTATTGAGCAGATTATAGAAAACAAAAACAAAAACAAAAGCCTTGCCCTATAGTCTGAGAACCTTATTTTTTATTCTATAAGCACGGAGACACTGAAAGTTTTGAATAACAAAGCACTTGGAAAAATAGACTATTGGAGTCTTCCATATGGAGTATTTATAAACTAACTGAATTCCATGCCATTTGAGCCTAGAAAGCAGTTGCTAAGGGATTAAATGTCCTCCAAATACTTCTGTCTCATCTTTTCTTGAGTCTGAAAATCTTAAAACCTGTATCTGAGTCTTTTTACAATCCTAGGAATCTTTTTATTTTTCTAATTATTGGAGAACTTCCTACTTCAATTTTTTTTAAAGATTTATTTATTTCAAAGAGAGAGAGAGAAGGAGGGAGCATAGGTTAGAGTCTGAGAGGGAGAGAGAATCTCAAGCAGACTCCACATTGAGCACAGAGTCTGATGTGGAACTTGATCCTACAACCATGAGACCACAACCTGAGCTGAAACCAAGAATTGGATACTTAACAGACTGCACCACCTAGGCACCCCTCCACTTCAATCTTTTTTACAAGGTGAGCATAATCCTTTAAGGACAAAACGACTTCCCCTAAGAGGGCTAGAGACAAATTTGTGAGTTACCACTAGGAGGAGGTGTACATGGTATGAATGCATATGCTGATTAGATTTGAGCTGCACAGCCACAGGGAAAAGTGTGTAGTGAGAAAATTCTTACATGGGGCCTCTATTCCCTGTCTTCTGGTAGAGTCAAATGATGAAAGAGATTTAACTGCCAGCAAAACCTAGACTTCAATTCATAGAAACTGGAAAAGAGTGATTGTTCCTGATATACCACGATACCTGGAAGGATGCAGGTGACACATCCTATGTTTCTGAGACCTTTAGGGCTTGAAAGTCACTACCTAAATCCTGTCAGTGAACAGCCATAACCTCTAAGCTACAACGTATTGGAGGGAGTGATATGTGTAGAGTGAATGCCTTCTTTTTAAGTGGAGTGAAATCCTGGTTTAGAGAAAGTAGTCTAAAGTGACCCCACATCTTTGGATTTTGCTTGAACATTGTAAGGCCTGATCTCCTATGGAGACTTTGTTTCTGAAGGTGATCTTTCTATATCATGGGTGCACTTGCTCGTGTGATTCAGAGATATCATCCCTGTTTCACTCTGCTTGAAACTCAGAGGCAGAATGCTATGGTGGAAAGAACAGAGGACTGGAGAGCCTGGAGATGACTAACCATGTGATCTTGCCAGATATTGAAAACCCCAGTACTCCATTTCCTTGCCAATAAAATGAAGGAGGATTGAATTGGATGGTTTTTAGTATTCATTCAAATTACAACATTCCATGACTTGTGGTTCCTTTTATGCAATATCTCTGTCAAAATTGAGGTACTATGTATCTCTGGGGAGAGTTTAGAGTGATAAGCTGTCTTTCTGAAGGGAATAAGACAAATACTGTAACCAAAAATATTCCTTGGAACTTTATGCAGTTATTAGACACAATGTAATCCATTTACTTAGTTTTCTGTGTAGCATGAGTATTCCTTTGTAATTGTGAGACTTATTTAATTTCTAAAATTCAAAAAGGTTATGGTGGGAAAAATTTGAGAGCTGCCTGCCATGGCATGCATAAATAATGACCAAGCAAGTCTGTGCCATAGATATTGTTCAGTGTGTTTTTATTCTGTTTAATAATTTCTTTTCTTTTGTTTTGTTTTTGATGTAGTGTTCAATGACTGATTAGTTGTATATAACACCCAGTGCTCATCACATCAGGTGCCCTTAGTAATTTCATTTTAAATCAATTATTATGATTTGTAGCATCTTCTTAACAGTTTTCACAAGGCGCAGCCTCCTGCCTACAAATTGGACTGATCTTAGTTTTGGTGCAACATTAGTATATCATAGAATACTTGGGAGTTGCAGTTTGTAGCTAGTATAGATTTTCTTTTTAGTATAGGTAAGTGGAGACAGGAACACTTATAGAACTCTACAGGATAACTGAAATCCACTAATTAGTCACAAATTCCTATATTTTAATTTCCACTGTAAATGCAACTCTTTTTCATCAAACCTGACTGTATTTTCTTCTTCTTTTTTTTTTTCTCCCCCTGTCCCAGCATCCCTTAGAGGTTTGGTGAAAATGCAATCAGGTGAGCAAGCAGAGAGATGAAAAAGAAATAAAATCAAGGGGCCTAGATGTTTTTAAAGCTTCATAAAATCAAACTCTGGTGATTCTGGAGTTGATTTAAATGTGGAGAGGGGGAGAAAAGGAAGGTAGTCCCCAGGTATAGCAGTTTGCCCTGTTTGAGCATGCAACCACAACTTCACACATTGAACAGACAGGATGACAAGTAGAAATAAGTAGTTGGGAAAAAAAGAGAGAGGGAGAGGCAAATCAACAGACTCTTAACTATAGAGACAAATAGAGGGATTACCAGAGGGGAGGTGCGTGGAGGGTTGGGGATTTAGGAGTATTATTGTTGTGATGAGCATGAAAGTGTTGAACAACTATTGGCACCTGAAACTAATATTACACCTCATGTTAACTAACTGGAATTTAAATTAAGTGTTTTTTAAAAAAGAAATAAGTAGTCTGTGCTGGGCTTGTGGAAGCAAGTATTCACTGTGGACTCTATTTACTCTCTCCAGTAGGTTATTTTTCTATATTCCTTTCTTTCTAAGAGGATTACATCCTCTACTACTTTCTGTTCACAAATCCTCCAGTACCATTTGATCGACATGTTTGTGATATTTCTGATTCAGTTAGGATTGGGACATACCTCTAATGGTCCGAGGAAATGGCCAGCATTGCTGGGTGACTGGCATCCTGCTCTCAAATAGCCAGGCGGTGATGTGGAATTCATTGCAAAGTTATAGACAGGGCCTGAGGGATACTGGGATTCTTCTACTAAATCAGACCTTTTCAAAATCCTGATTTGAAACAAATACAAACTCCTAAAGCTGCAGAAGCAAAACTCTGTCTGTAAGATTGTGGTTCTTAAACTTGAGTATATATCTTCTGGAGATGAGAATATTCTGGAGGGTTTGTTAAAATCTAGTTCTTATTTCTGATTCAGTAAGTAGGAAGTAAGGCCCCAAAATTCATATGTCTGACAAGTTCCCAGGTGATTCACATGCTTCTGGTCCAGGGACATTTTGAGAACCACTGTCCTAAGGGTTCACCAACATGGAGTAATTTGATATGAGGCTATAGTCCTGAGGTTTCTCAGTTTTGTCATTCCTTTGAGACTGCTTGGCTCTGACCTATTGCCCCTTGGCTCTGATGAGCTCATATCCTGTCCTTTAGATTCATAGAGTCCCAGACAACTGAGACTGTGTCTGAACTCTGGGATGCTCCACCAATCCAAGATTCAGGGCAGAATTTATCATCTCTTATGAAAGTAACACTTCTAGGTAGGGAGTATTCTACGTTATCTATGAAGAATTGAAATTCTTAAGGTTTAGGTTACTTGCCCAGAAAACAAATGGCAGAATGAATATTTGAACCCAGGATTATGGCTTCAGTGTCTGATTATCCTTCAACCAAATCTTTCTTTCTCCTGTGTTCCATTTTGAACTGAGGGTTTTCATCACCCTCTTTTCTCATTTTTTATGTAGCCAAGATTATTAAGATTCTGTTTAATTAGGGTTTGAGTTATGACTCATGCATGTTTGTGTGTATTCATATATACACGTATATATGAATACATAGACACATACATGCTCCCTTGCCTCATTTTTATTATTTTGCATGTATTTTTATTATACTATGTAATATACATTTTGTAAATTGCCCTAAAGCAGGGCAAGAGCCATATATATATCTCTCCAAGTATACTGAATATGTGTACACACACATTAGTCATGGGTTTTCCTCCATAGCTCACATTAAGTCTAACAAATATGTCTCTTTCATAGCCATAGACTTATACTGGGTTTCAGCCTTGCCCTGGGCTGCCATCAGTAAATAGAGTTCAAACTGCCTTTGATACCCTTCCTTCCTCTTATTCTCCCCAGTAGTTCTCCATAAAGGAGGAGATAAGAGCATCATTTAGTTCTGGTGGAAGATAGTTGGTAGGACTGTACTGATATATTCACTCTGTTGAAAAACAAGAACAAGCCATGAGGGCTTTGAAACTGTGTCTGCCATGAGAGTCTATATACTTTGTCCACATTAATAGCAGTGTGGTTGTGTTTTTTTTTTTTTTCTTTTTTCTTTCCTAAAGAAAACTGCTCTTTTTTCACTGAGCAGGGGAGGGGACAAAAAAACTAAAAAATTCTGGCATCCGCTATTGACTATAGTGAAAGAAGGATCTGGGTTACAAGAGGAATGGTGATAAGGGGAAAAAATATTGGTTGTAAGTATCCCCAGGAACAAAATGACTCTGAATATAAAATCACTTGCTTTTGTTTTTAAGTTTGTTTGTGGAAGTGGACATTGGAAAGGTTGTGAGTTATTGAGAAATGGTATATAGAGGACTATTTAAATTCTGAATATTGCAACAACAGGTTTGGGCAGGTAGTTTATAACACACAATCTAGGTAGCTAATAGATGTTAGGTTTGTCCACATATGTGCATACATTTTAGTTCGGCTGCAGGTGATTTTCCACAGGAATCTAGCTGTTTTTGAGGATGAAATTGCTTATAAAAACACAAAATTTTCATTATGCTCAAATTGTTCCCTATTATATCTCTTGAATTAAAACAAATTTGTGTTTTCAAAACAAGTATTTTAGCAGAACTGACTTTACAGGTCAAGTCTCAGAAGATATACCCCTTCCTTTATTTTTAGAATATTTGATGGTCATTTGTAATATAAAGGGGCATATGATGATGACTCTGTTATATACTTTATTTTCTATCTCTTAGAAAATTTTAGGTAATATTAAAAACAAAGTAATGAGTAAAGTCCCCCCCTTCCAACCTCACAAAACAGATGTTAAATTTTTTGTCACACAGACATTCAAGATGACATTTTCTCACCTAATCTCCCCCTATCCCTGCATTTGAACAGAGCCAAGTGGGGCTAAGTCACTGATAACTGTTTATTTTCTCTTTTTTATTTTCCTTGACTGATTTCCCTAGGAGTTATCTATTGAAGTGGCTCTTTATTGTTTGGTGAGGTATATATATTCATTTGTTCCTGATCTCAAGGCAGTTCTCAAGGTCTCATTTATTGATTTTAGGATATGTCTGAGTATACTGGATACTTTTCAGCAAATCCTGCTTACAGGATATTTGTGATGGTTAAATCTTGGGTTCTCTGGGTGTTTTACCCTTTTCAGGTGCACTTTGGGAGGAAGAAAAAAAGAAAATCCACATGGAAAAAGAAATAGCTCCACATCTTTGAGCCTATATTTACAGGGGAGTTATGTCTTGCAAAAGCATAGTCTGGGCATCTGGGTGACTTAGTTGGTTAAGCATCTGACTCTTGGTTTCAGCTCAGATCATGATCTCAAGGTCATGAGATAACAAGCCCCACAGCAGTCTCCATGTTTAGAGGGGAGTCCGCTTGAGTTTTTTTCCCTCTGCCCCTCCCCCTGTGCTTGTACCCTCTCTCCCTTTCAAATAAGATAAATATTTTAGAAAAAATGATGTCCTTGGAAGGAGCACTGGTTATTTTCAAAAGATTAAAACTCCATCTTCTAGTTAGTTGTGGCAGCTGGATTCTCCTGTGTTTAAAATGCAGAGAGATAAACATAGCATCACTAATATAATTGCTAGGGTAGGTAGTATCTATAGAAACATGTAGGGGATGGGAGTTTGGGTGAGCCTGCTGGTGGGTATTATGGAGGGCACGTATTGCATGGAGCACTAGGGGTGGCGCATAGACAATGAATTCTGGAACACTGAAAAGAAATTTCAAAAATAAATTTAAAAAAATGTAAGAAAATTTTAAAATCTTGATGTAGTAATAAACTATAAAGGGCCTAGAATTTAGGGTTGGAATGGAATGTGGGGAGAGTGGACATTTTGTCCCATGCTTCATCTTACAGTAAGGAATGAAGCCTACAGAAGCATGACCATCCAGGGGATCCTGGCTAGTTATACCAGAACCAGGACTTAAACACTAGGGTTTCTAGCTGTTCACACCATGCACTGATATTTTCGTAGTTCAAGAAGTTCTGACCACTTAAGATTCCAAACAGCCCCATTTTGTTGCTGTTAACCCTAGCATTGATCAAACCTGCTTGATTTGATTCCTCTGCCTGCTGCTTCCATTTAATTTTTTAAAGCTGAGAAAAATAAGGGAGGGATGCTTGTATACAGGCCATGGTTACTACTAGTCATTTTATTTCCTTAGTTGACATCCTTTCTTCCATAGATAGAAATATGAATAAGAACATTGGTAAAAGGAAGATAAAAGTACTAGCCTACTTTATATGGAGACCCATTTTCCAACACTTGTATCCAGTCAGAGAAATTCTCAGATCTATTACTAGAGATGCAAAGACCTGGGAAAAAGCAACCAAGAATATTTCAGGAAAGAATGTTTAACTCCCCGAGATTATATGTATGTGCGTTTGTATGTTTGTGTGTGTATGTATATGTGTGTATATGTTTATATGTGTGTGTATGTGTATATGTGTATATGTATGTGTATGTGTGTACATATGTACTGACATAGACATATATTTTTAAACCAGTGGGAAAATGTGTTATGAAAAATGTTGAGAATAAAATAAATATTTAAGATACAGAATGTTCATATGCTATTTATATGACCTTTAACCTTTCAAAATGAATTATAAAAGCATGTAATTGGAGGGTGTTCATGATAAACTGTGTAGTGTTAATTTAGTACAATCTCCATACCCCCAAGGATGAGCTGAATGAAAATAACAGTAACTGACACTTCACTGAAACCTTACTAGATGCTAGACACTATTCTGCATGACTTAAGGAGAATCTTAAAGAGAACTTAGAGAGAATCAATACAACCCCATGAGGAAAATACCATCCTTATTAAGGCCATTAATGTTAGGGAAATTGAGGTTCAGAAAGGTAGCTTTACATTCCTGATGTTGCACGGTTAACAAGTTGAGGAGCTGGGATATGAATTGAGAATGTCTGCTTCTAAGCATACACTCCTAGTAGAAATGAAGGGAGGAGGTGGAAGCACTTGCCTTGGTCATGCCTTTCTCACTTAATCAGACCAGTCAGGGCATCCCTTCAGGCAGATTTGCTATCTATTAATGGGTCATAAAAGTAAAATACATACTGTTTTCCTTTCTTACAGATTTGTTGTGATAATATAAGAAAATAATTTTCCAAGAAAACAAGAAAATCTAAGATAATCTAAGAAAGGGAAGTTGTATTTAGTGAACAGCTACGAGCCAGGGACAATAGATTTTTTTCACATACCATTATTAGCTATTGCTGTCCCTGCTGTTGTTACTGTGCAATACTCAAATTCACTGTTAACTCCAGAGTCATTGCCATTTTCAGAAGATAAATTAACTGCCATCTGTTCCTATGTGTGGGTTTTTTGTTCTGCATCTCTTGTCTGTTTTGCTCAATGGATTTCATTGGGGGTGGGAGATTACTTTTAAAGCAATACACGTTGTTTGTAGAAAATTTGGGCAAAGGATTTGAAAAGGCAGTTTAGGAAGAGGAAACTCAAAACACCATCAAGCACTGGAAAAGATACTCCAAGTCACTAGTAAAGAGAACTGAAAATTCAGTCAATAGCATGGACTAATAGCATGGACTGATGTTACCATTTTGGAGAACCATTTGGTACCACTTGTTCAAATTATGGCTGCTCAAACCTCCATGACCCAACCCTTAGACTCTTGGAGATGTATGAAAATACCTTTGTTTTTTATACACACACACACGTGTGTGTGTGTGTATGTGTGTATCAAACACACCATAGTGGGACATAAGAGGATCTTCGTGCAAGATTATTATGGTCATGTAAGAGGGAGTTAGAGGTAATCTGGGTGTCCTTTACTGGAAAAGTGGTTACTTCAGATTTAGTGAGTGAACTTAAAGGAGTTAGCTGTTGGAGGCAATTGATTAGATGAAAAAACATGGATGGATTTTAAGGGCATAGTACCAAGTGAAAAAGGTAAGAGAAATGAGACACAGTACAGAACATTTCCCCAATTTAAAATATATGCCCACAAAATGATAACCATTTTGTAAGAGCACATGCAAAAAAGATACCTGTTAAATTTGTCAGAATGGTTATATGAAGGGGCGCCTGGGTGGCTCAGTGGGTTAAAGCCTCTGCCTTCTGCTCGGGTCATGATCCCAGAGTCCTGGGATCGAGCCCCGCATCGGGCTCTCTGCTCAGCGGGGAGCCTGCTTCCTCCTCTCTCTGTCTGCCTCTCTGCCTCCTTGTGATTTCTGTCTGTCAAATAAATAAATATATCTTTAAAAAAAAAAAGAATGGTTATATGAAGATTATATGAAGGGTGAATGGAAATTAAAAGTGGGACAATGAGTAAATAAAGCAAAAGAGAGTTTCATAAGAACAGTAATAATAATGTGCCCTAAGCAGAGGGTAATGATTAATCAACCCCCTGAAGAGAAAAAAATCAGAAAATGTGTCAGAACAAAACAAAATAAAATTATCCATATTCTTACTGTTTGCAGTTAGGTATTAAAACTTCAGTGTACATTCTTATAGTATTTTATACATGTGTGTGTCTATGTAATTTTATAATTTTGAATTTTGAATTGAATAATTGATGTGCACTGTTATTAGTTTTGGGTATACAACATATTTGTTCAACAGTTCTACACATTACTCAGTGCTCTCTTTAATAATTGAAGTCCACTTCTGTCACCATGTTATTACCATCTTATTGACTATGTGCTGTACTTTTCATTTCTGTAACTTATTTACTTTTAAACTAGAACTTTATACCTATTAATCCTCTTCATCTTTTTTGTCTATCCCCCAACCCCCTCTCTGGCAACCGCCAGTTGTCTGTATTTAAGAGTCTGTTTATTCCTTCATTTATTTTTTTTTATTCACATGTAAGTGGAATCATGTGGTATTTGCCTTTCTCTGTCTGACTTGTTTCACCTAGCATTATACCTTCTAGGTCTATCTATGTTGTCATGAATGGTAAGATTTCATTTCTTTTTATGGCCAAGTAATAGTCCATTATATGTATACACCACATCATCTTTATCCATTCATTTATTCATGTACATGTGGGATGCTTCCAGAGCTTGGCTATTGTAAATAATAGTACAATAAACATGAGTGTATATATCTTTTTGAATTTGTGTTTTTGTTTTCTTTGGATAAGTACCCAATGGTAGAATTACTGGGTCATATAGTATTTGTATTTTTAGTTTTTTTAGGAACCTCCATACTGTTTTCCCCAGTGGCTCCAACAATTTGCATTTCCACCAGTGGTGCATAAGTGTTCCCTTTTCTCCACATGCTTGCCAATCCTTGTTATTTCTTGTCTTTTTAATATTAGCCATTCTGACTAATGTGAGGTGATATCTCATTGTGGTTTTGATTTGCATTCCCTGATGATTACTGATGCAGAGCTTCTTTTCATGTGTCTGTTGGGCAATCACATGTCTTCTTTGGAAAAATGTCTATTCAGGTCCTTTGCCCAGTTTTTAAATTGGATTGTTTGGTTATTTGGCATTGAGTTTTATAAGTTCTTTATATATTTTGGATATTAAATCCTTATCAGATATATCACTTGCAAATATCTTCTCCCATTCAGTAAGTTGCCTTTTGTTTTATCGGTGGTTCCCTGCACTACGCAAAGGCTTATTTTTTTTTTTAGGATAGTCACAGTAGCTTATTTTTTGCTCTTGTTTCCCTTGCCTGAGGAGAACTGTCCACAAATATACTGCTAAGGCTGATGTCCAAGATATTGCTATCTATGTTTTCTTTTAGGAGTTTTATAGTTTCAGGTCTCACATTTAAGTCTTTAATCCATTTTGAGTTTATTTTTGTGTGTGGTATAAGAAAGTGGCCCAGTTTCATTATTTTGCTTATAACTATCCATTTTTTCCAACACCATTCTTAAAGCCAAATATGAATGAGGTCATATGATAATTGTCTTTCTCTGATTGACTTACTTCACATAGCATAATTCCCTCTAGTTCCATCCACATCATTGCAAATGACAAGATCTCAGTTTTTTTATGTTGGCTGAGTAGTATTCCATTGTGTGTGTGTGTATTTGTGTGTGTATCTTTTTATCCATTTATCTGTCAATGGACATCTGGGCTCTTTCCATAGTTTGGCTAGTGTGGACATTGCTGCTATTAACATTGGGGTGCAGGTACCCCTTCGGATCACTATGTTTGTATCTTTGGGATAAATACTCGTAGTGTAATTGCTGGGTCATAGGGTAGCTCTATTTTCAAGTCTTTGAGGAACCTCTATACTATTTTCCAGAGTGGCTACACCAGCTTGCATTCCCACCAAAAGTGTAGGAGGGTTCCCCTTTTTCCATGTCCTCTCCAACATCTGTCATTTCCTGACTTGTTAATTTTAGCTATTCTAGCTGATGTGAGGGGGTATCTCATTATGGTTTTGACTTGTAGTTCCCCGATGGCTAAGTGATGTGGAGCATTTTTTCATGGGTCTCTTGGCCATTTGGATGTATTCTTTGCAGAAGTGTCTGTTCATATCTTCTGCCCATTTCTTTTGACTGGATTATTTGTTCCTTGGGTTTTGAGTTTGATAAGTTTTTTATAGTTTTTGAATACTAGTCCTTTATCTGATGTGTCATTTGTACATATCTTCTCCCACTCTGTTGGATATCATTTGGTTTTGTCGACTCTTTCCTTTGCTGTGCTGAAGGTTTTTATTTTGATGAAGTCCAGTAGTTCATTTTTGCTTTTGTTTCCCTTGCCTTTGGAGATGTGTACAGCAAGAAGTTGCTGTGGCCAAGGTCACAGAGGTTCCTGCCTGTGTGGAAAATTCCTCAAGGATTTTGGTGGATTTCTGTCTCATATTGAGATCTTTTATCCATTTTGAGTCTATTTTTTAATATGGTATAAAGAAATGGTCCAGTTTCATCCTTTTGCAGGTGGCTGTCCAATTTTCCCAACACCAGTTATTGAAGAGACTGTGTTTATTCCATTAGACATTTTTTTCCTCCTTTGTCAAAATTTAGTTGACCATAGAGTTGAGGGACCTTTTATGGGCTCTCTATTTTGTTCCATTGATCTATGTGTCTGTTTTTGTGCCAGTACCATACTGTCTTGATGATGACAGCTTTGTAATAGAGCTTGAAGTCTGGAATTGTGATGCTGCCAATTTTGGTTTTCTTTTTCAACATTCCTCTGACTATTTGGGATCCTTTCTGGTTCCATATAATTTTACCTAGATTGTTCTAGGTAACATAGACTTTTTTGCAATATTTGTTCTTCCAATCCATGAGCATAGAACATTTTTCCTTTCTGTGTGTGTATTTCTTTCATGAGTGTTCTATACTTTTCTGAGTACAGATCATTTGCATCTGGTTAGGTTGATTCCTAGGTATCCTGTGGTTATGGGTACAGTTGTAAATGGGGTCAACTTTTTAATTTGTCTTCCTTCTGTCTCATTATTAGTGTATACAAATGCAACTAATTTCTGTGTATTGAGTTCATATCCTGCCACTTTGCTGAATTCCTGTACGAGTTCTGGCAATTTTGGAGTGGAGTCTTTGGGTTTTCCACATACATTATTATGTTCTCTGCAGAGAGTGGGAGTTTGACTTCTTCTTTGCTGATTTGGAGGCATTTTATTTCTTTCTACTTTTTTTTAAATAAGAAAAAAATTTTATTTTTTTTATAAACATATGTTTAGCCCAGGGGTACAGGTCTGTGCATCACAAAGTTTATACACTTCACAGCATTCACCACAGCACACCTAATGTCCCCTAATGTCCATAACCCCAACACCCTCTCCCAATCCCCCTCCCTCCAGCAACCCTCAGTTCGTTCTGCAAGATTAAGAGTCTCTTATGGTTTGTCTCCCTCCCGATCCCATTTTGTTTCATTTATTCTTTTCCTACTCCCCACACCCCCCACGTTGCACCTCCACTTCCTCATATCAGGGAGATCATATGATAGTTGTCTTTCTCTGCTTGACTTATTTCGCTAATCATAATACCCTCTAGTTCCATCCACGTCATCACAAATGGCAAGATTTCATTTCTTTTGATGGCTGCATAGTATTCCATTGTGTATATATATCACATATTCTTTATCCATTCATCTGTGGATGGACATCTAGGTTCTTTCCAAAGTTTGGCTATTGTGGACATTGCTGCTATAAACATTGGGGTGCACGTGCCCCTTTGGATCACTATGTTTGTATCGTTAGGGTGAATACCCAGCGGTGCAATTGCTGGGTCATAGGGTAGCTCTATTTTCAACTTTTTGAGGAACCTCCATGCTGTTCTCCAGAGTGGTTGCACCAGCTTGTATTCCCACCAACAGTGTAGGAGTGTTCCCCTTTCTCCACATCCTCACCAGCATCTGTCATTTCCTGACTTGTTAATTTTAGCCATTCTGACTGGTGTGAGGTGGTATCTCATTTTTCTTTTGATTTGTATTTCCCTGATGCCCAGTGATGTGGAGCACTTTTTCATGTGACTTTTGGCCATCTGGATGTCCTCTTTGCAGAAATATCTGTTCATGTCCTCTTCCCATTTCTTGATTGGATTATTTGTTCTTTGGGTATTGAGTTTGCTTAGCTCTTTATAGATTTTGGGTACTAGCCCTTTATCTGATATGTCATTTGCAAATATCTTCTTCCATTCTGTCAGTTGTCTTTTGGTTTTGTTAACTGTTGCCTTTGCTGTGCAAAAGCTTTTAATCTTGATGAAATCTCATCAAGCATCCCTTGCCTTTGGTGAAGTTCTTGCTTCCCTTGCCTTTGGTGAAGTTCCTAGGAAAAAGTTGCTGTTGCTGAGGTCGAAGAGGTTGCTGCCTATGTTCTCCTCAAGGATTTTGATGGATTCCTTTTTCACATTGAGATCCTTCATTCATTTTGAGTCTATTTTTGTGTGTGATGTAAGGAAATGGTCCAATTTCATTTTTCTGCATGTGCCTGTCCATTTTTCCCAACACCATTTGTTGAAGAGGTTGTCTTTTTTCCGTTGGACATTCTTTCCTGCTTTGTTCATGATGAGTTGACCATAGAGTTGAGGGCCTATTTCTGGGCTCTCTATTCTGTTCCATTGATGTATATGTCTGTTTTTGTGCCAGTACCATACTGCCTTGATGATGACAGCTTTGTAATAGAGCCTGAGGTCTGGAATTGTGATGCCACCAACTCTGGCTTTCTTTTTCAATATTCCTCTGGCTATTTGAGGTCTTTTCTGGTTCCATATAAATTTTAGGATTATTTGTTCCATTTCTTTGAAAAAAATGGATGGGATTTGATAGGGATTGCATTAAATATGTAGATTGCTTTAGGTAGCATAGACATTTTCACAATATTTGGTCTTCCAATCCATGAGCATGGAACATTTTTCCATTTCTTTGTGTCTTCCTCAATTTCTTTCATGAGTACTTTATAGTTTTCTGAGTATAGATTCTTAGCCTCTTTGTTTAGGTATCTTATGGTTTTGGATGCAATTGTAAATGCGATCAACTTAATTTCTCTTTCTTCTGTCTTGTTGTTGGTGTAAAGAAATGCAACTGATTTCTGTGCATTGATTTTATATCCTGACACTTTACTGAATTCCTGTATAAGTTGTAGCAGTTTTGGAGTGGAGTCTTTTGGGTTTTCCACATATAGTATCATATCATCTTCAAAGAATGAGAGCTTGACTTCTTCTTTGCCTATTTGGATGCCTTTAATTTCTTTTTGTTGTCTGATTGCTGAGGCTAGGACTTCTAGTACTATGTTGAATAACAGTGTGATAATGGACATCCCTGCTGTGTTCCTGACCTTAGCAGAAAAGCTTTCAGTTTTTCTCCACTGAGAATGATATTTGCGGTGGGTTTTTCATAGTTGGCTTTGAAAATATTGAGGTATGTGCCCTCTATCCCTACACTTTGAAGAGTTTTGATCAGGAAGGGGTGCTATACTTTATCAAATGCTTTTTCAGCATCTGTTGAGAGTATCATATGGTTCTTGTTCTTTCTTTTATTAATGTATTGTATCACACTGATTGATTTGCGGTTGTTGAACCAACCTTGCAGCCCTGGAATAAATCTCACTTGGTTGTGGGGAATCATCCTTTTAATGTACTGTTGGATCCTATTGGCTAGTATTTTGGTGAGAATTTTTGCATCTGTGTTCATCAAGGATATTGGTCTGTAATTCTCTTTTTTGATGGGATCCTTATCTGGTTTTCGGATCACGCTGATGCTGGCCTCATAAAATGAATTTGGAAGTTTTCCTTCCATTTCTATTTTTTGGAAGAGTTTTAGGAA
This sequence comes from Neogale vison, assembly GCF_020171115.1. Taxonomy (NCBI): domain Eukaryota; kingdom Metazoa; phylum Chordata; class Mammalia; order Carnivora; family Mustelidae; genus Neogale; species Neogale vison. The sequence goes on along the minus strand of NC_058096.1, from coordinate 130,439,953 downwards.
AATAGGAATTAATTCTTCTTTAAATGTTTGGTAGAATTTCCCTGGGAAGCTGTCTGGTCCTGGGCTTTTGTTTGTTTGGAGATTTTTAATGACTGTTTCAATCTCCTTACTGGTTATGGGTCCGTTCAGGTTTTCTATTTCTTCCTGGTTCAGTTGTGGTAGTTTATATGTCTCTAGGAATGCATCCATTTCTTCCAGATTGTCAAATTTGTTGGCGTAGAGTTGCTCATAGTATGTTCTTATAATTGTTTGTATTTCTTTGGTGTTAGTTGTGATCTCTCCTCTTTCATTCATGATTTTATTTATTTGGGTCCTTACTCTTTTTGACACATCTGGCCAGGGGTTTATCAATCTTATTATAATTCTTTCAAAGAACCAGCTCCTAATTTCGTTGATTTATTCTATTGTTTTTTTCCTTTTAGGTGTAGAGTTAGGTTGTGTATTTGAGCCCTTTCTTGTTTCTTGAGAAAGGCTTGTATAGCTATATATTTTCCTCTCAGGACTGCCTTTGCTGTGTCCCACAGATTTTGAACTGTTGTGTTTTCATTAACATTTGTTTCCATGAATTTTTTCCAAATTCTTTAATTTCCTGGTTGACCCATTGATTCTTTAGAAGGATGCTGTTTAGTCTCCATGTATTTGGGTTCTTTCCAAATTTCTTCTTGTGATTGAGTTCTAGCTTCAGGGCATTGTGGTCTGAAAATATGCAGAGAATGACCCCAATCCTTTGATACCGGTTGAGACCTGATTTATGACCCAGGATGTGATCTATTCTGGAGAATGTTCCATGTGCACTAGAGAAGAATGTGTATTCTGTTGCTTTTGGATGGAATGTTCTGAATATATCTGGGATGTCCATCTGGTCCAGTGTGTCATTTAAGGCCTTTATTTCCTTATTGATCTTTTGCTTGGATGATCTATCCATTTCAGTGAGGGGAGTGTTAAAGTCCCCTACTATTATTGTATTATTGTCGATGTGTTACTTTGATTTTGTTATTAATTGGTTTATATAGTTGGCTGCTCCCATGTTAGGGACATAGATATTTAAAATTGTTAGATCTTCTTGTTGGATAGACCCTTTGAGTATGATATAGTGTCCTTTCTCACCTCTTATGATAGTTTTTGGCTTAAAATCTAATGGATCTGATATAAGGATTGCCACCCCAGCTTTCTTCTGATGTCCATTAGCATGGTACATTGTTTTCTACCCCCCACTTTAAATCTGGAGGTATCTTCGGAGCTAAAATGAGTTTCTTATAGGCAGCATATTGATGGGTTTTGTTTTTTTATGCATTCTGATACCCTGTGTCTTTTGATTGGGGCATTTAGGCCATTTATATTCAGAGTAACTATTGAGAGAGATGAATTTAGTGTCATTGTATTGCCTGTAAGGTGACTGCTACTGTATATTGTCTCTCTTCCTGTCTGATCTACTACTTTTAGCGTCTTTCTTTGCTTAGAGGACCCCTTTCAATATTTTCTGTAGAGCTGGTTTGGTGTTTGCAAATTCTTTCAGCTTTTGTTTGTCCTGGAAGCTTTTTATCTCTCCTTCTATTTTCACTGATAGCCTAGCTGGATACAGTATTTTTGGCTGAATGTTTTTCTCATTTGGTGCTCTGAATATATCATGCCAGTTCTTTCTGGCCTTCCAGGTCTCTGTGGATAAGTCTGCTGCCAATCTAATATTTTTACCATTGTATGTAACGGACTTCTTTTTCCAGGCTGCTTTCAGGATTTTCTCTTTGTTGCTAAGACTTGTAAATTTTACTATTAGGTGATGGGGTGTGGACCTATTCTTATTGATTTTGAGGGGGATTCTCTGCACCTCCTGGATTTTGATGCTTGTTTCCTTTGCCATATTGGGGAAATTCTCTATAATAATTCTCTCCAATATACCTTCTTCTCCCCTCTCTCTTTCTTCCTCTTCCAGAATCCCAGTTATTCTAATGTTGTTTTGTCTTATGGTGTCACTTATCTCTCGAATTCTCCCCTCATGGTCCAGTATTTGTTTGTCTCTCTTTTGCTCAGCTTCTTTATTCTTTGTCATTTTGTCTTCTATATCACTAATTCTTTCTTATGCCTCATTTATCCTAGCAGTGAGAGCCTCCATTTTTTATTGCACCTCATTAATAGCTTTTTTAAATTTCAGCTTAGTTAGATTTTAGTTCTTTTATTTCTCCAGAAAGGGCTTTTTCTCTCTGAAGGGGGTTTCTCTAATATCTTCCATGCCTTTTTTGAGCCCGGCTAGAACTTTGAGAATCATCATTCTGAACTCTAGATCTGACATATTACCAATGTCCGTATTGATTAGGTCCCTAGCGTTCAGTACTGTCTCCTCTTCTTTTTTTTGTGATGAGTTTTTCTGCCTTGTCATTTTGTCCAGATAAGAATAAATGAAGGAGCAAATAAAATACTATAAGGGTGGCAAGACCCCAGGAAAATGTGCTTTAACCAAATCAGAAGAGACCCCAAATAGTGGGGCCAGGGGGAAAAAGGGGATAAAAAGAAGTTCAGAAAAAGAAATTAGAAAAAGAAAACTAATAAAGATCCTTTACCTCTTTGGTTAAGTTTATTTCCAGGTATCTTATGGTTCTTGGTGCTATAGTAAATGGAATCGATTCTCTAATTTTCCTTTCTGTATTTTCATTGTTAGTGTATAAGAAAGCCGCTGATTTCTGCACATTGACTTTGTATCCTGCCATGTTGCTGAATTGCTGTATGAGTTCTAGTAGTTTGGGGGTGGAGTCTTTTGGGTTTTCCATATAAAGAATCATGTCATCTGCGAAGAGAGAGAGTTTGACTTCTTCATTGCCAATTTAGATACATTTTATTTCTCTTTGTTATCTGATTGTTGTTGCTAGGACTTCTAATACTATGTTGAACAAGAGTCGTGAAAGTGGGCATCCTTCTCTTGTTCCTGATCTCAACAGGAAGGCTGCAAGCTTTTTCCCATTGAGGATGATATTTGCTCTGGGTCTTTCATAGATAGATTTGATGAAGTTCAGGAATGTTCCCTCTTTCCCTATACTTTGAAGTGTTTTAATCAGGAACGGATGCTGGATTTTGTCAAATGCTTTTTCTGCATCAATTGAGAGGACCATGTGGTTCTTCTCTCTTCTCTTATTAATTTGTTCTATCACATTGATTGATTTGCAAATGTTGAACCATCCTTGTAGCCCAGGGATGAATCCCACCTCGTCATGGTAGATAATCTTTTTAATGTGCTGTTGGATCCTGTTTGCTAGGATCTTGTTGAGAATCTTTGCATCCATATTCATCAGTGATATTGGTCTGAAATTCTCCTTTTCGGTAGGGTCTTTGCCTGGTTTGTGGATCAGGGTAATGCTGGCTTCATAGAAAGAATCTGGAAGTTTTCCTTCTGCTTCAATTTTGTGAAACAGCTTCAGGAGAATAGGTGTTATTTCATCTTTGCAAGTTTGGTAGAATTCCCCAGGGAATCCGTCAGGTCCTGGGCTCTTGTTTTTTGGGAGGTTTTTGATCACTGCTTCAATCTCGTTACTAGATATCGCTCTATTCAGGTTGTCCATTTCTTCCTGGTTCAATTTTGGGAGTTTATAGTTTTCCAGGAATGCAACCATTTCATCAAGATTGCTAAGATTATTGGCATATAACTGTTGATAATAACTTCTGATGATTGTTTCTACTTCCTTGGTGTTAGTTGTGATCTCTCCCTTTTCATTCATAATTTTATGAATTTGGGCTTTCTCTCTTTTCTTTTGGATTAGTGTGGCCAGTGGCTTATCAATCTTATTGATTCCTTCAAAAAATCAACTTCTAGTTTCATTGATACGTTCTACTGTACCTGGGAATAAACCTAACCAAAGAGGTAAAGGATCTGTACTTGAGGAACAACAGAACTCTCGTGAAGGAAATTGAAGAAGACACAAAAAGATGGAAGACCATTCCATGCTCTTGGATCGGAAGAATAAACATTGTTAAAATGTCTGTACTGCCTAGAGCAATCTATACTTTTAATGCCATTCCGATCAAAATTCCACCAGTATTCTTCAAAGAGCTGGAGCAAATAATCTAGAAATTTGTATGGAATCAGAAGAGACCCCGAATCGCTAAGGAAATGTTGAAAAACAAAAATAAAACTGGGGGCATCACGTTACCTGATTTCAAGCTTTATTACAAAGCTGTGGTCACCAAGACAGCATGATACTGGCATAAAAACAGACACATAGACCAGTGGAACAGAGTAGAGAGCCCAGATATGGACCCTCAACTCTATGGTCAATTAATCTTCGACAAAACAGGAAAAAATATACAGTGGAAAAAAGACAGTCTCTTCAATAAATGGTGCTGGGAAAACTGGACAGCTATATGTAGAAGAATGAAACTCGACCATTCTCTTACACTGTACACAAAGATAAACCCAAAATGGATAAAAGACTTCAACGTGAGACAGGAATCCATCCGACTCCTAGAGGAGAACATAGGCAGTAATCTCTTTGATATCATCCACAGCAAATTCTTTCAAGATATGTCTCCAAAGGCAAGGGTAACCAAAGTGAAAATAAACTTTTGGGACTTCATCAAAATCAAAAGCTTCTGCACAGCAAAGGAAACAGTCAAGAAAACAAAGAGGCAACCCACAGAATTGGAGAAGATATTTGCAAATGACAGTACAGACAAAAGGTTGATATCCAGGATCTATAATGAACTCCTCAAACTCAACACACACAAAACAGGCAATCATTTTAAAAAATGGGCAGAAGATATGAACAGACACTTCTCCAATGAAGACATACAAATGACTATCAGACACATGAAAAAATGTTCATCATCACTAGCCCTCAGGGAGATTCAAATTAAAACCACATTGAGATATCACCTTACACCAGTTAGAATGGCCAAAATTAACAAGATAGGAAACAGGGCGCCTGGGTGGCTCAGTGGGTTAAGCCGCTGCCTTTGGCTCAGGTCATGATCTCAGGGTCCTGGGATTGAGTCCCACATCGGGCTCTCTGCTCAGCAGGGAGCCTGCTTCCTCCTCTCTCTCTCTCTCTGCCTACTTGTGATCTCTCTCTGTCAAATAAATAAATAAAAATCTTAAAAAAAAAAAACAAGACAGGAAACAACATGTGTTGGAGGGGATGTGGTGAAAGGGGAACCCTCTTCCACTGTTGTTGGGAATGCAAGTTGGTGCAGCCTCTTTGGAGAACAGTGTGGAGATTCCTTAAGAAATTAAAAATAGAACTTCCCTATGACCCTGCCATTGCACTCCTGGGTATTTACCCCAAAGATACAGATGTAGTGAATAGAAGGGCTATCCGTACCCCAATGTTTATAGCAGCAATGGCCACGGTCGCCAAACTGTGGAAAGAACCAAGATGCCCTTCAACGGACGAATGGATAAGGAAAATGTGGTCCATATTCACTATGGAATATTATGCCTCCATCAGAAAGGATGAATACCCAACTTTTGTAGCAACATGGACGGGATTGGAAGAGATTATGCTGAGTGAAATAAGTCAAGCAGAGAGAGTCAATTATCATATAGTTTCACTTATTTGTGGAGTATAACAAATATCATGGAGGACAAGGGGTGTTAGAGAGGAGAAGGGAGTTGGGGGAAATTGGAAGGGGAGGTGAACCATGAGAAACTATGGACTGTGAAAAACAATCTGAGGGGTTTGAAGTGGCGGAGGGGTGGGAGGTTGGGGTACCAGGTGGTGGGTATTATAGAGGGCATGGATTGCATGGAGCACTGGGTGTGGTGAAAAAATAATGAATACTGTTATGCTGAAAATAAATAAATTTTAAAAACAACTAAATAAATATTTTTGTAAACCTAATTTAAAAAAAAGAAAACAAATAAAGAAAAAATATTTTAAAAATATATATATATATGTATAATAGACTGGTGACTAGAATAGGGTCACCCACTTAATCTGGGGCATATTTTGGTCTCTTAGAAGAAATTACCTCCCAAAATTTTAAAGAATGAAAAACATAAATAAGGGTAAAGACAATGAAGGGATGGAATATGCCTATAAAGAAGCAAACAAAAAATTTTTTTTTAATTTCTAAAAAAGGAGTTGATAAAGTAAGTTTGTTGGGAGAATAAATAAAAAGAAAGTGGAGAGAATTTGCTCGGGCTGGAGACTAGAACAAGCCCGGAGCTAGATTTAGGGTATATTTTGATCTATTAGAAGAAGTACCCCAAATTTTTTAGAAGAAAAAACCCTGTGTGTGTACAAAAAATAAAGTTAGATACAATGAAGGATAAAATATGACTATAATAATGAAGGTTCAAAGATTATTTTTTTAAATGAATGGCATTTTAAAGATAAACTAGTTAGAAAAAGTCAAAAGAGGAAAGGGTAAAAGTTAAAAAAAATTAGAAAAAGAAAAAAGAATAAATTTTTTAAAAAATTAATTAACTGCAAGACTAAAGAATCATGGGGAGAAAGCCACGAATTCCGTGCTTTGCTTTCTCTCCCTCTGGAATTAAACTGTTCTCCTTGGTAAGTGAACTTGGTCTTGGCTCGATTTCTTATTGATCTTCTAGGGGAGGGGCCTGTTGTAGTGATTCTCAAGTGTCTTTGCCTGAGATGGAATTGCACTGCCCTTACCAGGGGCCAGGCTAAGTAATCCGCTCGGTTCGCTTTCAGGAGCTTTTGTTCCCTGAATGCTTTTCATAGAGTTCCAGAGGATGGGAATGAAAATGGCGGCCTCCCAGTCTCCGGCCTGGAGGAGCTGAGAGCTTGGAGTCCCACTCAGTGTGCCCTCAGAGGAAAGCGCTCAATCACTCCCGTCTCCCTGGCTTCTAATCACTCTCGGAGCTCACCCAGCCTGTGACCAAGTGTCTCTGTCTCTGGCACACAGCTCTGCTTGCAGTCTCCAAACCCTGCAGATCCCTGAGCTCCCCCAGGGTGTGTCTCCCCGGATCTTGTGGGGACCTCACTTACAGAGCAGCAGCCTGTGCCATGGATTATGGTTCAAGGTAACCCTGAGTTGAGAGCTCACTCCTCAGCTCTGTCTCTGTAGCTGGCTTCCCCGCTCTAATACCTGCAAGCTCTATGACACTCAAACACCCCCAATCCTTCTGTGACCCTGCAGGACCTGGGGCTGCGCTGACCCCATGTCAGCTTCACCCCGGTTTAGCCTCTGGAGTGATGTCCCTCAGTGGAGCAGACTTTTAAAAGTCCTGATTTTGTGTTCCGTTGTTCCACCACTTGCCTCCTCCCCCCGTGGTCTATCTTCCCGTCACTTTGGATTCACTTCTCTGCTGGTCCTACCTTTCAGAAAGTGGTCGATTTTTTATTTTTAGAGTTGTTGCTCTTCTTCTCTTCTATCTCCTGTTGGATTTGTAGGTGTTTGCAGTGGTTTGATAAGATATCTAGCTCTGATCTCCTGCTACGTGATGTTGTCTCAGCCTGCTACTTCTCCACCATCTTGACTCCTCCCCCATTTTATTTCTTTTTATTGTCTGATTGCTGAGGCTAGGACTTCTAGTACTTTGTTGAACAGTAGTGGTGTTAGTGGACATCCATGCCATATTTCTTACCTTAGGGGAAAAGCTCTCAGTTTTTCCCCATTGAGAACTATATTCACTGTGGACTTTCTGTGGATGGCTTTTATGATAGTGAAGTATGCTCCCTCTATTCCCTACACTGTAAAGAGTTTTAATCAAGAAAGGATGTTGTACTTTCTCAAATGCTTTCTCCACATCGATAGAGAGGATGATAAGGTTCTTGTCCTTTCTTTTATTTATGTAGTGTATCACATTGATTTGTGGATGTTGAACCAACCTTGTAGTCCAGGAATAAATCCCACTTTGCTGTGGTGAATAATCCTTTTAATGAACTGTTGATCCTATTAGCTAGCATTTTGGTAAGAATTTTTGAAAGGATATTTGTCTGTAATTTTCTTTTTCAGTAGGATCTTGGTCTGGTTTTGGGATCAAGGTAATCCTGGCCTCATAAATGAATTTGGAAGTTTTCCTTCCATTTCTATTTTTTGAAACAGCTTCATAAGAATGGGTATTAGTTCTTCTTTAAATGTTTTGTAGAATTCCCCTGGGAAGGCACCGGCCCTGGACTCTTGTTTGTTGGGAGATTTTTTATTACTACTTCAATTTCCTTGCTGGTTATGGGTCTGTTCAGGTTTTCTATTTCTTCCTGTTTCAGTTTTGGTAGTTTATGCCTCTCTAGGCTAAGTAAGCGGCTCTGAATTGCTCTATGTAGGTTTTTGTTTCCTGAAGGCTTTCCATGCTGCTTTAGGGGATGAGAATGAAACTGATGGCCTCCCATTCTCCACCTCCAGAGCAAAAGCTTAGGACTGTATTCCTCAGTGCACGCTCAGAGAAAATCATTCAGTCAACACCTGTCTCCCTGGTCTCCATAAGCACTCTGTGCTCACCTCAGCCTGTGACCCAGCATTTCTATCTCAGCACACAACCCCGTTTGGAGTCTCCAAACCCTGCATCTTCCTGAGGGATGTACCTGCTTCAGGTGGGGTGGGGGCTTGCTGATTGCAGCTTGCTTCTCTGTTCCAATGCCGGGGAACTCTGCTGCACTCAGGCACCACCCCTGGACTTCCTGCTACCCTGGGGATCCTGAGACCAGACTGTCCCACCTAGGATTCTTCCTCACTTTGTCACCTGAGCATGATTCAGGCAAGAATGCCTGTCATGGGAGCAGACTTCTAAAAGTTTTGATTTTGTGTTCCACTGCCATATCACTTTCCAGTAGCCAGGTTGCCACAGCTCCCTCTCCCCAAGGTCTGTCTTCCCATATATTGCCTCGGATTCACTTCTCTGTACCTCTTAACTTGAAGTGGTCACTTTTCTATTTATAGAGTTGCAGCTTTTATTTTCTTAGATCTCCAATTGAGTTTGCTGGTGTTCAGAATGATTTGATAGCTGTCTAGCTGAATTCCTGCGACCAGATGAAACTGAGGTATCCTATTCCTCTACCATCTTGGATTATCTCTCTACTTGATCAGATTAACTGACCTGGCTTTTTACCAGCTTCATTGATCTGTGTGTCTATTTTTGTGCCAGAACCATAATAGCTTTGTAGTATATCTTCAAATCTGAGATTGTGATACCTCCAGCTTACTTCTTCTTAGGGTGGCTTAGGCTATTCAAGGTAATTGTAAGGAACCACATACAAAATTTAAGATTATTCTACTTCTATGAAAAATGCTATTGGTATTTTAATAAGGATTGCACTGAATATGTAGATTGCTTTGGGTACTATGGACATTTTAATGATATTCTTCCAATCCATAAACATGCTAGATGTTTCTGGTTTTTTTTTTTTTTCTGTCATCTTCAATTTCTTTCATCAGTGTCTTACAGTTTTCATAGTATAGTCTTCCACTTCTTTCTTTAAATTTATTTCTAGGTAGTTTATTCTTTTTGGTACATACACAAATTTATTTACACAAATAAATGAAATGGGGTAATTCTCCATGTACTTTTTTTTATTATTTGGGGTTTTTTTTGTTTTGTTTTGTTTTTGTTTTTTAGTATCTTGGCTACTGTGAAGAGGTACTAAGTTATCTGTAAGATGCCTTCTAAGGCACTCACCCTTTAGGAAGAATACCATATTATCAAATTCAGTCAAATTGTAAGCTGACTTTTGTTCAGCATGACCCAAAACATATTTTGCTAAACACTCTTAGTTTTAGCTGTAAGATACTAATGCATTCAAAGGAAAATATATTTTCATTTTGATTTATTTGCATTTAATTCAAATAATAGTCATTTTGGCTGGGTATGCTAGGGATTAAATATGCTCAGACCTTTTCACAGGCTGATAGTTTACTGTAAGAAGAGATCACATCAATAAATGAGTGTTGGTCCCAAATGGAACAAGTGAGGTTGAAACTTGATCCAGGGAACCATCCCATTTGAGTGACCTAATGGTTTTTAGTGGGCTAGAGATAAATAGTTTCTGATGATTATCAAAACCCAATAAACTAGTGACTAAGAGTTCTGAACCTTTGTTCCCTGTTTTGTATGGGGACAGTGAATAACCTTTAATAAAGAATGCATTCCTTTCTGCCAGAGACAAAAGCAGAACTTCCCAATGAAAAACCGCATGTCTATCTAGGCCTTCTTCAAAAGCCAACTCAGATCTCAAATCATTGCTTTAGGAGCTGGAAATGACAGAATGCCATTGGCTATTGTTGCCGTGGAAATCACTGATGACCTCCTAATGATTTGCAACAGGTTCATTTGTACTGCATTTACTGTGGTGTGTGTGTTTATCTAGGTCTATTTGTTTGCTTGTGGCTGAACTGTCACGTTTTAATCTGAATCCAATGAGTAAGGCCCCAATGCCTTTTACCTAATAATGTTAAATGAAGATTTGTGGAATTGGATTAGATGCACTGGTTTGGAAAAAATCACAGGCATAAGGAGTTTGACAAATTTTTGCAGTTCTCAAAATGTAGTTCTTGAAATCCATGTTGCTGGCTAGTTTTCCTCTTGAACAGTTACAGCTGCTTGTTAGAGTAATCAGCAGCTGTGTAAAGTTTGTAATTGTCCAACCCACAAAAGCCCCCCAGGTGTCCTGGAGAGGGTAGCTATTTTAAAAACTACCCTCTCTTAGGATTTATTTTTAAGCTTTTCTGGGGGAGGGAGAAGCATGAATTTAATAAGCCACTGGGTATTCACCAGGTTGCCATGTCTCTGGGGGTTGATTGATTAGTGGTTCTAACACCCAGCTGAGTGTAAGCTGTTCTTTAGGATTCTGATACCCATCCAGGTGAGGCAATAACCCCAACACTGTCTTAAGACTTTTTAATCCTGAGATTTCCCCAACCCAAAACTAATATTATATCAGATTTTTCCTACATCTCTCATGAAAAAATAATGGCCCCCATGTTAATATATTGCTTATGGTTGTAGAATACCATGAGTCTTTACATGGAATCATTCTTTGAAAAAGAAATGAAAGAGAACACCCAAAGTTTGGGAGATAATTTAATCAAGCATTTATATTAAGTTCTGTGTTTGCAAAATAACTTTCCAGTTGCCTCTCATTTACCCTTATAAGACTAGCCACTCCTGCTTCCAATGTACATCTCAAATTTACTAAGAAAAATTCAGAGCAATGGGTAATTTCCTTTAGACATTGTCCTCAAACCCTGTTTTTCACTGGTAGAAGAGTAGATGCAGATTCAGCTGTACTTAACAACTGAAAAGTAGCTGTTCCAGAACAGGAAGTCCTTTGTGAAATTACAGCAAGGCCAAGGGCTGTGAATCACCTCTTCTTCTTCACTCAAGTCTCTGCTTCCTACAGATAGGATAGATGGGATGCCAGGGTTCGTCAGTTTACCATGGGGTTTTATAAATAAGTTTTGTTATGTTCTGAGGCAGTGGAGCATGGGGGCTATTGCTGCAGACCAAGTGGGAGAACTGGACTGAATGCTAGGCCCTATTATTTTCTGGCCTTGACTACATCAGTATGAAGATGCCTGCCTTCCTTGTCTCACAGGTGGTTGTATGAGATGAATAACATTTATCATTCCTTATAATGCAGCTTCTGGAGTGCTTTGGAAATGTGTTAACTCCATCCACTGAGCCTTGATGATCCTACACAGACTAGAAAGTATTTGCATGTCTACTTTCCTTGAGTCTACATTGTCAGATGCATCTTCTTCAGACCCCTCAGTTTGAAAAAGCTCTTAGAGTGTATCCCAGAATACTGGATAAGAAGAGAAAGAAAAAATAGGAAAGGAAGGGGACAATAGTATGTACTCTCCTCTACCCGTTCTCGTGTTCCATTCAGTACACTGATTTCATTCACCACTTCTTTTCTGCTTTGTTTCCAAAGATGAACCTCTCATAATGATGTGCATGAACAGTGGAATATAAATACTCATTTAAAAATAAATTCATATGTAGTTGGCTGCAACCATGTGACCAAGCCCTAGATCTTTCTTTGGCAGTGCCATCCATTTGTAGCCCCATTAATTCATGGTCCTTAATAATTTCTTCAGAGTAAATATCAAGTTTACCTTGTTTTATCTATGAATAAAGGACCCACAGAGGAAATGAATAGTTTAAGTAAGTTTTCTAAGAAACATTAACCTGCTTGAAAGAAAGGATGGTTCTCAAATCCCTCCATTTGTTTGCATCTTATGTACTGATTATGTGGGATTCTAATCATTAAAGTAGTCCTTTGAGGATATCCACTTCGTAATATTTTATTAGCACTTAATTTGAGTTGCTGTAATAAAATGTCACTCCTTTAAGATTCATTCATCATTCAGTATTGTTACCCATATCCTCCTTCCATCAGTATGAATTTGTTGTAAGGTATTATTATAATTAATTACATGCCCTTAAATTCCTTAGATACTATCTGGTACAGTTACATTATTTGAGCAAGATTTTTCTTTTCTTTTAATTTCAATTAGCTAATATGTACTATATCATTATTTCAGAGGGAGAGTTTGGTAATTCATCAGTTGCATGTAACACCTAATGCTCATCACATCATGTGCCTTCCCTAATTCCCATCATTCAGTTACCCCATCTCCCCACCCACCTTGCCTTCAGCAACCCTCCATTTCTTTCCATAGTTAAGAGTCTTTCATGGTTATTCTCCCTCTCTGATTTTTCCCCCACTCAGTTTTCCCTCTCTTCCTCTATGATCCTCTATTTTGTTTCTTATAGTCCTCATATTAGTAAAACCATATAATTGTCTTTCTCTGATTGACTGGTTGCGCTTAGCATAACACCCTCCAATTCCATCCATGTCGATATAAATGGTCGATATAAAAGGATTCCATCCTTTCTGATGGCTGAGTAGCATTCCACTGTGTGTGTGTGTGTGTGTACGTACATATATGTACGTATGTATATATGTATATGTATATACATACATGTATATGTGTGTGTGTGAGTGTGTGTGTGTGTGTGTGTGTGATTACACACCACATCTTTTATTCATTTATCTGTCAATGGGCATATGGGCTCTTTTCATAGTTTGGCTATTGTGGACATTGCTGCTATAAACATTAGGATACATATGCCCCTTCAGATCACTACATTTGTCTCTTTGAGGTAAATACCCAGTAGTGCAATTGCTGGGTTGTAGGGTAGCTCTATTTTCAACTTTCTGAGGAACCTCCATACTGTTTTCCAGAGTGGCTGCACCAGCTTGCATTCCTACCAACAGCACAAGAGGGTTCCCCTTTCTCTGCATCCTCTCCAACATTTCTGGTTTCTTGTCTTGTTAATTTTAGCCATTCTGACAGGTATGAGATGGTATCTCCTTGTGGTTTTGACTTGTAGTTCCCTGATGCTGAGTGATATGGTTGTTTCCCTGACTTTTCATGTGTCTTTGGCCATTTGGATGTGTTCTTTGCAGAAATGTGTGTTTATGTCTTTGGCCTATTTCTTGACTGGATTATTTGTTTTTTGGATGTTGAGTTAATTGATTTGTTAAGTTCTTTAGATCTTGGATACTAGCACCTTATCTGAAATGTCATTTGCTGATATCTTCTCCCATTCCTTACATTGCCTTTAGTTTTGTTGGCTGGTTCCTTTGATGTGCAAAAGGTTTTTACTTAGATGAAGTCCCAGTAGTTCATTTTTGCTTTTGTTTCCCTTGCCTTTGGAGATGTGTCTAGCAAGAAGTAGCTGCAACTGAGTTTGAAGAGGTTGTTGCCTGTGTTCTCCTCAAGGATATTGATGGATTCCTGTCTCACATTTAGGTCTTTCATCCATTTTGAGGCTATTTTTGTGTATGGTATAAATAAATGGTCCAGTTTCATCCTTTTGCAGATGGCTGTCCAATTTTCCCAACACCATTTGTTGAAAAGACTGTCTTTTTTTCTATTGGACATTCTTTCTTCCTTTGTCAAAGATTAGTTGACCCTAGAGTCGAGGGTCCATTTCCGGTCCCATACAAATTTTAGGATTATTTGTTCCATTTCTTTGAAAAAAGTTGATGGGATTTTGATAAGGTTTGAATTAAATATGTAGATTGCTCTAGGTAGCATAGACATTTTCACAATTTTTGTTCTTCCAATCCATGAGCATGGAACATTTTTCCATTTTTTTGTGTGTGTCTTCCTCAGTTTGTTTCATGAGTGTTCATTGTTTTCTGAGTACAGATTCTTTTCAGTTAGGTTTATTCTTAGGTATCTTATAATTTTGTGTCCAATTTTAAGTGGGATCAACTTAATTTCTCTTTCTTCTGTCTTGTTGTTAGTGTATAGAAATGCAGTCATCTGCATTGATTTTATATCTTGCCACTTTCCTGAATTCCTATATGAGTTCTAATAGTTTTAGGGTGGAGTGTTTTGGGTTTTCCACATAAAGTATCATATCATCTGCAAAGAGTGAGAGTTTTACTTCTTTGCTAATTTGAATGCCTTTTATTTCTTTTTGTTGTGTGATTTATGAGGCTAGGACTTCTAGTACTCTGTTGAACAGCAGTGGTGATAGTGGACATCCCTTGTGTGTTCCTGATCTTAGGGGAAGAGCTCTCAGTTTTTCCCCATTGGGAATGATATTTGCTGTGGGTGTTTCATAGAGAACTTTTATGATATTGAGGTATATACCCTCTATCCCTTCACTGTGAAGAGTTTTAATCAAGAAAGCATGGTGTATTTTGTCAGATGCTTTCTCTGCATCAGTTGAGAGGATCAAATGATTCTTGTTCTTTATTTATTATATCACATCAATTGATTTGTGGATATTGAACCAACCTTGCAGCTCAGGAAAAAAATCCCACTTGGTTGTGGTGAATGATCCTTTTAATGTACTGTTGGATCTATTGGCTTGTATTTTGGTGAGAAATTTAGTATCTATGTTCATCAGGGATATTGGTCTGTAATTCTCCTTTTTGGTGGGGTCTTTGGTTTTTGTACCAAGGTAATTCTGGCCTCATAGAATGAGTTTAGAAGTTTTCCTTCCATTTCTATTTTTTTGAACAGTTTCAGAAGAATAGATATTATTTTTTCTTTAAATATTTAGAATTCTCCTGGGAAGCCTTCTGGCCCTGGGCTCTTGTTTGTTGGGAGATTTTTGATTACTATTTCAATTTCCTTGCTGGCTATGGGTCTGTTCAGGTTTTCTATTTCTTCCTGGTTCAGTTTTGGTACTTTATACATCTCTAGAAATGCATTTATTTCTTCCAGATTGTCTAATTTGCTGGCATATAGTTGCTCATAATATGTTGTTATAATTGTTTGTATTTCTTAGTATTGGTGGGTAGTATTTTGATAGGGATTACATTAAATGTGTAGATTGAGCAGGACTTTCAATTTTCCCTTGGTTTCTTAAGATAAAAATGTATCGACACTTAAATGGCATCACTAAGGTTTAGATGCAGAGTGAGTTGCCTACAGTAAGCCAATTACGGAGGTAGGTAATTAGTTATCTCCACTGTGACTACAGTCCAGTCAACAAAAAGCCAACTTTTTCTCCTCAAAAATTGGATAGATTTTATAGTTGTATGAACAAATTTTTATTTATAAAATTACTGCACTGGAGGAGAAGTCAAGATGGCGGAGAAGTAGCAGGCTGAGACTACCTCAGCTAGCAGGAGATCAGTTAGAGAGCTTATCTAAAGATTGCAAACACCTACAAATCCATCGGCAGATCGAAGAGAAGAAGAACAGCAATTCTAGAAACAGAAAAACAACCACTTTCTGAAAGGTAGGACTGGCGGAGAAGTGAATCCAAAGCGACGGGAAGATAGACCCCGGGGGGAGGGGCCGGCTCCCGGCAAGCGGCAGAGCAACGGAGCACAAAATCAGGACTTTTAAAAGTCTGTTCCGCTGAGGGACATGCTCCGAGGCTAAACCGGGGCAAAGCCCACACGGGGTCGGCGTGACCTCAGGTCCCGCGGGGTCACAGAAGGATCGGGGGTGTCTGAGTGTCGCAGAGCTTGCGGATATTGGAACGGGAAAGCCGGCTGCAGAGACAGAGCCGACAGTAAGCTCGCAGCTCGGAGTTGCCTTGAACCGGTCGCAAGCTCAGTGAGCTCGGAGCGCGGCCGGAGGGTAGGGAGACGCGAGTTACTAGGAGCTGTTCGCTGAGGGCGCACTGGGGAGCGGGGCCCCGGGCTCTCGGCTCCTCCGGGCCGGAGACCAGGAGGCCGCCATTTGTATTCCCGTCCTCCGGAACGCTACGGAAAGCGCTCAGGGAACAAAAGCTCCTGAAAGCAAAGCCAAGTGGATCACTCAGCCCGGACCCTGGTAAGGTGGTGCAATTCCGCCTGGGGCAAAGACACTTGAGAATCACTACACCAGGCCCCTCCCCCAGAAGATCAACAAGAAATCCAGGCAAGACCAAGTTCACCTACCAAGGAGTGCAGTTTCAATACCAAGGAGAGAGCAGCAGAATTCCAGAGGAGGAGAAAACAAACCACGGAACTCATGGCTTTCTCCCTGTGATTTTTTAGTCTTGCAGTTAATCTAATTTTTTTCTTTTTCATTTTTTTTTCTCTTCTTCTGCTAAAATTTTTTTTAACTTTTACCCTTTTCTTTTTTAACGTTTTTTAAGTAGATTATCTAATATATATATATTTTTTTCTTTTTTATACTTTTCTTTATTCATTTTCTTTTTTTTATTCATTTTTTTTCTTTTTTTTCTTTCTTTATTTTTGAACCTCTTTTTATCCCCAAATCAGAAGAGATCCCAAGCTCTTCAATCTTTTTTTTCTTAATTCTTTTTAAATTCTTGATTGAATTTTTAATTCAATCTCTTTTTTTTAATTCTTTTTTTTCTTTCTTTCTTTTTGAACCTCTTTTTATCCCCAAATCAGAAGAGATCCCAATCAGAAGAGATTGGGAGATCCCAATCAGAGGAGATCCCTCACCCAATCGTGAGGGGGGAGAAATCTCCCCTCACGATTTGGGATCTCTTCTGATTTGGTTAAAGCATATTTTCCTGGGATTGTTGCCACCCTTTTAGTATTTTACTTGCTCCTTCATATACTCTTAGCTGGACAAAATGACAAGGCGGAAAAATTCACAACAAAAAAAGGAACAAGAGGCAGTACCGAAGGCTAGGGACCTAATCAATACAGACATTGGTAATATGTCAGATATAGACTTCAAAATGACAATTCTCAAGGTTATAGCTGGGCTTGAAAAAGGCATGGAAGATATTAGAGAAACCCTCTCCAGAGATATAAAAGCCCTTTCTGGAGAAATAAAAGAACTAAAATCTAACCAAGTTGAAATCAAAAAAGTTATTAATGAGGTTCAATCAAAAATGGAGGCTCTCACTGCTAGGATAAATGAGGCAGAAGAAAGAATTAGCGATATAGAAGACCAAATGACAGAGAATAAAGAAGCTGAGCAAAAGAGGGACAAACAGCTACTGGACCATGAGGGGAGAATTCGAGAGATAAGTGACACCATAAGACGAAACAACATTAAAATAATTGGGATTCCAGAAGAAGAAGAAAGAGAGAGGGGAGCAGAAGGTATACTGGAGAGAATTATTGGGGAGAATTTCCCCAATATGGCAAAGGGAACGAGCATCAAAATTCAGGAGGTTCAGAGAACGCCCGTCAAAATCAATAAGAATAGGCCCACACCCCGTCACCTAATAGTAAAATTTACAAGCCTTAGTGACAAAGAGAAAATCCTGAAAGCAGCCCGGGAAAAGAAGTCTGTAACATACAATGGTAAAAGTATTAGATTGGCAGCTGACTTATCCACAGAGACCTGGAAGGCCAGAAAGAGCTGGCATGATATTTTCAGAGCACCAAATGAGAAAAACATGCAGCCAAGAATACTATATCCAGCTAGGCTATCATTGAAAATAGAAGGAGAGATTAAAAGCTTCCAGGACAAACAAAAGCTGAAAGAATTTGCAAACACCAAACCAGCTCTACAGGGAATACTGAAAGGGGTCCTCTAAGCAAAGAGAGAGCCTACAAGTGGTAGATCAGAAAGGAACAGAGACAATATACAGTAACAGTCACCTTACAGGCAATACAATGGCACTAAAATCATATCTCTCAATAGTTACCCTGAATGTTAATGGGCTAAATGCCCCAATCAAAAGACACAGGGTATCAGAATGGATAAAAAAACAAAACCCATCTATATGTTCCCTCCAAGAAACTCATTTTAAACCCGAAGACACCTCCAGACTTAAAGTGAGGGGGTGGAAAAGAATTTACCATGCTAATGGACATCAGAACAAAGCAGGAGTGGCAATCCTTATATCAGATCAATTAGATTTTAAGCCAAAGACTATAATAAGAGATGAGGAAGGACACTATATCATACTCAAAGGGTCTGTCCAACAAGAAGATCTAACAATTTTAAATATCTATGCCCCCAACGTGGGAGCAGCCAACTATATAAACCAATTAATAACAAAATCAAAGAAACACATCAACAATAATACAATAATAGTAGGGGACTTTAACACTCCACTCACTGAAATGGACAGATCACCCAAGCAAAAGATCAACAGGGAAAGAAAGGCCTTAAATGAGACACTGGATGAGATGGACATCACAGATATATTCAGAACATTTCATCCCAAAGCAACAGAATACACATTCTTCTCTAGTGCACATGGAACATTCTCCAGAATAGATCACATCATCGATCCGAAATCAGGACTCAACCAGTATCAAAAGATTGGGATCATTCCCTGCATATTTTCAGACCACAATGCTCTGAAGCTAGAACTCAACCACAAGAGGAAGTTTGGAAAGAACCCAAATACATGGAGACTAAACAGCATCCTTCTAAAGAATGAATGGGTCAACCGGGAAATTAAAGAAGAATTGAAAAAAATCATGGAAACAAATGATAATGAAAATACAACGGTTCAAAATCTGTGGGACACAACAAAGGCAGTCCTTAGGGGAAAATATATAGCGGTACAAGCTTTTCTCAAGAAACAAGACAGGTCTCAGGTACACAACCTAACCCTACACCTAAAGGAGCTGGAGAAAGAACAAGAAAGAAACCCTAAGCCCAGCAGGAGAAGAGAAATCATAACGATCAGAGCAGAAATCAATGAAATAGAAACCAAAAAACAATAGAACAAATCAACGAAACTAGGAGCTGGTTCTTTGAAAGAATTAATAAAATTGATAAACCCTTGGCCAGACTTATCAAAAAGAAAAGAGAAAGGATCCAAATAAATAAAATCATGAATGAAAGAGGAGAGATCACAACTAACACCAAAGACATACAAACTATTATAAGAACATACTATGAGCAACTCTACGCCAACAAATTTGACAATCTGGAAGAAATGGATGCATTCCTAGAAACATATAAACTACCAAAATTGAACCAGGAAGAAATAGAAAGCCTGAACAGACCCATAACAAGTAAGGAGATTGAAACAGTCATTAAAAATCTCCAAACAAAAAAAGCCCAGGGCCAGACGGCTTCCCGGGGGAATTCTACCAAACATTTAAAGAAGAACTAATTCCTATTCTCCTGAAACTGTTCCAAAAAATAGAAATGGAAGGAAAACTCCCAAACTCATTTTATGAGGCCAGCATCACCTTGATCCCAAAACCAGACAAGGATCCCATCAAAAAAGAGAGCTATAGACCAATATCCTTGATGAACACAGATGCGAAAATTCTCACCAAAATACTAGCCAATAGGATTCAACAGTACATTAAAAGGATTATTCACCACAACCAAGTGGGATTTATCCCAGGGCTGCAAGGTTGGTTCAACATCCGCAAATCAGTCAATGTGATACAACACATCAATAAAAGAACAAGAACCATATGATACTCTGAATAGATGCTGAAAAAGCATTTGACAAAGTACAGCATCCCTTCCTGATCAAAACCCTTCAAAGTGTAGGGATAGAGGGCACATACCTCAATATCATCAAAGCCATCTATGAAAAACCCACTGCAAATATCATTCTCAATGGAGAACAACTGAAAGCTTTTCCACTAAGGTCAGGAACATGGCAGGGATGTCCATTATCACCACTGCTATTCAACATAGTACTAGAAGTCCTAGCGTCAGCAATCAGACAACAAAAGGAAATTAAAGGCATCCAAATCGGCAAAGAAGAAGTCAAATTATCACTCTTCGCAGATGATACGATACTCTATGTGGAAAACCCAAAAGACTCCACTCCAAAACTGCTAGAACTTATACAGGAATTCAGTAAAGTGTCAGGATATAAGATCAATGCACAGAAATCAGTTGCATTTCTCTACACCAACAACAAGACAGAAGAAAGAGAAATTAAGGAGTCAATCCCATTTACAATTGCACCCCAAACCATAAGATACCTAGGAATAAACCTAACCAAAGAGGCTAAGAATCTATACTCAGAAAACTATAAAGTACTCATGAAAGAAATTGAGGAAGACACAAAGAAATGGAAAAATGTTCCATGCTCCTGGATTGGAAGAATAAATATTGTGAAAATGTCTATGCTGCCTAAAGCAATCTACACATTTAATGCAATTCCTATCAAAGTACCATCCATCTTTTTCAAAGAAATGGAACAAATAATTTTAAAATTTATATGGAACCAGAAAAGACCTCGAATAGCCAAGGGATATTGAAAAAGAAAGCCAAAGTTGGTGGCATCACAATTCCGGACTTCAAGCTCTATTACAAAGCTGTCATCATCAAGACAGCATGGTACTGGCACAAAAACAGACACATAGACCAATGGAACAGAATAGAGAGCCCAGAAATAGACCCTCAACTCTATGGTCAACTAATCTTTGACAAAGCAGGAAAGAATGTCCAATGGAAAAAAGACAGCCTCTTTAATAAATGGTGTTGGGAAAATTGGACAGCCACGTGCAGAAAAATGAAATTGGACCATTTCCTTACATCACACACAAAAATAGACTGAAAATGGATTAAGGACCTCAATGTGAGAAAGGAATCCATCAAAATCCTTGAGGAGAACACAGGCAGCAACCTCTTCGACCTCAGCCGCAGCAACATCTTCCTAGGAACATCGCCAAAGGCAAGGGAAGCAAAGGCAAAAATGAACTATTGGGATTTCATCAAGATCAAAAGCTTTTGCACAGCAAAGGAAACAGTTAACAAAACCAAAAGACAACTGACAGAATGGGAGAAGATATTTGCAAACGACATATCAGATAAAGGACTAGTGTCCAAAATCTATAAAGAACTTAGCAAACTCAACACCCAAAGAACAAATAATCCAATCAAGAAATGGGCAGAGGACATGAACAGACGTTTCTGCAAAGAAGACATCCAGATGGCCAACAGACACATGAAAAAGTGCTCCATATCACTCGGCATCAGGGAAATACAAATCAAAACCACAATGAGATATCACCTCACACCAGTCAGAATGGCTAAAATCAACAAGTCAGGAAATGACAGATGCTGGCGAGGATGCGGAGAAAGGGGAACCCTCCTACACTGTTGGTGGGAATGCACGCTGGTGCAACCACTCTGGAAAACAGCATGGAGGTTCCTCAAAATGTTGAAAATAGAACTGCCCTATGACCCAGCAATTGTACTACTGGGAATTTACCCTAAAGATATAAACGTAGTGATCCAAAGGGGCACGTGCACCCGAATGTTTATAGCAGCAATGTCCACAATAGCCAAACTATGGAAAGAACCTAGATGTCCATCAACAGATGAATGGATCAAGAAGATGTGGTATATATACACAATGGAATACTATGCAGCCATCAAAAGAAACGAAATCTTGCCATTTGCGACAACATGGATGGAACTAGAGCGTATCATGCTTAGCGAAATAAGTCAAGCGGAGAAAGACAACTATCATATGATCTCCCTGATATGAGGAAGTGGTGATGCCACATGGGGGCTTAAGTGGGTAGGAGAAGAATCCATGAAACAAGATGGGATAGGGAGGGAGACAAACCATAAGTGACTCTTAATCTCACAAAACAAACTGTGGGTTGCTGGGGGGAGGGGGGTTAGGAGAAGGGGGGTAGGGTTATGGACATTGGGGAGGGTATGTGCTTTTGGGTAAATTGGAAGGGGAGGTGAACCATGAGAGACTATGGACTCTGAAAAACAATCTGAGGTGTTTGAAATGGCGGGGGGGGTGGGAGGTTGGGGTACCAGGTGGTGGGTATTATAGAGGGCACAGCTTGCATGGAGCACTGGGTTTGGTGAAAAAATAGTGAATACTGTTTTTCTGAAAATAAATAAATTGGAAAAATAAATAAATAGTCAAAATAAAATAAAATTACTGCACTGTTCTTGACCTACAGTGAACACTGAGTAAATAATGAAAGTGTAAGAATATGTATACCTTTGGGGTTTTTTTTATTTTCACATAGACTGTCATAATATTAAGCAGACTTTTGTGGTTGGAGCACCGCAAGAGGATTGTTTTGAATGCACAGCCTTTGATCATCTTATCCATCCATCTACCCATGTTTCAAATGTTTGGGGGGAACCTACCATGTAACCAGCCAGGGACAGAGAAAAGTCCCTGTCCCTATGCCTGTCATATTTAGTGTATAAGCCACTTAACCTTTTAGTAGAGATATTGATGAAGTCTTTTGCCTCTTGCTGTACTCACAGTTGCTGTGTCCTTGGTCAAAATTGTATTCCAGACATCCTTTTGTGGTTATTGCTTTGTGTTTAATTGGCCACTAGTTACAGAAAAGCAGGCTCTGTGGACATAGCCAGTCCCTGCTTTATGTTCTTATCTCATGTTTTTCACTTTATGCTGTTACATGTAACACCTAGGGACTCTCCAGCACTAGGGATTCATAGTTCTAAGTAGCTTTGTACTACAGGCAATAGCTAATATTTTTTAACATTTGCTGTATCTATGACAGACATTGGTCTAAGAACATTTCATGTTTTCTCATTTAACCCTTATAGTATCCATGAAGTGCTATTGTTCCCATTTAACAGATAAGGAAACTAAGTCAAACAGGATTATACTTATATTATAATTTCACAAAGGCAAACACTTGGTCTTTTTAATAGTAAGGTCATTTTGGCATTTCGCCCCCCTTTTTTTTTCCAAATTATTTCCATATGTTATCTCACTTGTTCTGACATCTGTCCCCACTTATTTACATGGGATAATTGAGGTAAATGAGGGTGAGTCTCTGCTTTCCAGGAGAAGGACTGTATAGTAGTTCGACCCAGTGCTTCTAAATCGTGGTCCAACACCCTTCCTCCAGGATCACACTGTGTTCTTTCTGCTCGTCTACCAGTAGATCTCTCCTGAAGATGTGGATCTCTAGTTTTTATGGGAGATTTAGAATCTTGGTGACTTTAAATAATTCCTGGAAGAGCATTATAATGTAGCATGTTTCATATCCACTCCTTTTAGTTTAGGATCTAGATTATTTCAAATAAGTACCAAGCACCATTTTTTCTGCTCCTTTGTTAGATTAATATCTGGAATTTGCTCTTAGTAGGTGTGGAGTAAAAGGCAAGTTCTCTGACCTAAGAATTAGTACTAATTGGAAATAAATCAGAGTTTGCTATATCTAAAAGGGATAACGCCCACAAATTTATCTGTCATTTTGATTCATTCTTTTATCCTTGATAGTAGATTTTCAGAGTCTCAAAGAGGCTCTGTCTATGAACTTGCCAGTAGAAGTATCTTGTTTTACATATGATGAAAATGGTGAGAGCACTTCTTTTGACAGGAAACTTCACTTCTTGTTACTGAAAGCTGTCACAACAGTTATTATGTCTGGCTTTCAGAGATTTCCTGGAGTTAGGAGAACAATAGACAGTTAAAATGGCAATATCAAGAGCATTCTGGGGTTTATGAGTACCAAGGGAATTTTTTTTTTCTCTTGAGTTTGTAAGAAAAAAGTAGGAATATTTAGGAGACTGAGGATAATGTGGAAATGAACTTTAATGGTTTATTTTTTTTAAACAGAGTGTTCTTTCTAACCATTGGAAGTTGAAAAAAATTAATTTTATAACACGGTTCCCATTTTCTTGTTACTGAGTTGGCAGTGACTAAGGGATATTTCTCTTCAGCTGTCCCTCTCTGGTTTTTAAGTAATCCCCCTCAAAAATCACATTTGTAGCTTTTTGTCTGTCTATCTATCTATTTATAGGTGGAGAGGGACAAATGGAAATGGAAAGAGAGAATCTTAAGTAGGGTCCATGCCCAGCATGGAGTTTGATGCGGGACTCAATCTTATACCCTGAGATCATGACTTGAGCTGAAATCAAGAGTTGGATGTTTAACAACTGAGCCACCCAGGCACCCGCCTGCCCTGTCTCTTTATTTGATTAAGCATCATTTAGAGTTTTTGGTCCCATTTGTTGGTTCTTAATTTTTATGTGTACAGGGCTTCTGAGGCTTACTATCTCTAATTTTGTAGTAGGAGTTATTTCTCTGCTTCCTGTAAACCCACCCCTCACCCCCCAAAAAGAGACTCCCATGCATTAGGAAGAGCATTGGCTTATTTTATTGTGTAATGTGCATTTATGTGGTTTTATGATTGGAGACCAATATACCAATAATTTGACTCTTCATATAGCTGAGGATGAGGAAGATTTGAGGTTCTCAAACGTGAAATTTTCCCTGGAATTAGCCTAAAGAGAGCTCTTTAGGAGCTCTCTACTCTTGACCTATTGCCAAGTCTGTGAACTTTTTTTTAACTTTGGGTCAGGAGAGGGCTTCAGTTTGCCTATGGGCTATGTGTGCTTCAGGCTACTGCCCCAAGAGGCTGACTTGGCAACTGCCCTTTCTGCAACCAGCCAGCCCCCAAGTATGTTTTAATAAATAGAAAAAAGCTAAGTCCCTTTAGAAGGGCTGGAACAGACTAGTAGTTGCTAGGCAAGTGAAAGTAATTCAGTGTCCTTGCCAACCGTCTGCCATGGGAATAAGGAACTTTCAGGGAAGGGGGAGTGAGATGGTGATGCATGTTGGTTGCCATAGGAATGTTTCCCTAATTGAAATAAGACCACAGAGCTGAAACCAAGACAGCCGCATGTATGGTTCTTTCTGCTTGGAAATGGAAGCCCAGAGTGGGCAGTGCAGCAGAGGTAAAGCATGGGAATGAAGGAGTAAAACCCAAGGTTTTCTAGAGGTTAGGGTGTGGGAAAGGTGTAAGGAACAGTGCATCTTCTGAAGGGAAAAAGGGCTCAAGCAAATCCCTAGATGCCCTGTGAAATTAATGGTTTCTTAAGCTAAAATCAGGGGGAGAAGAAAGAATAGATTAACTCAGGAGGATTCTGTGATGAGCTCTTATGCTATTCTGAAGACCTGAGACTTATTGCAGGAATTACAATTCAATTAAATCAGGGAGAATTCCAATTAGAATCTGGAATAAACCCAGGTTTAAATTAGATGGAGGTTTAAAATGGTGAAATTTAGGGGTGCCTGGGTGGCTCAGTGGATTGGGCCTCTACCTTTAGCTCAGGTCGTGGTCTCAGGGTCCTGGGATCAAGCCCCAGGTGGGGCTCTCTGCTCGGCAGGGAGCCTGCTTCCCCCTCACTCTCTGCCTGCCTCTCTGTGTACTTGTGGTCTATGTAAAAAAAAAAAAAAAATCTAAAATGGTGGAATTTAGTGGAAAAGATAATTTAAAGGTAGGTATTTTAAATTTATGTAAATATACTAAACTGTCTTTATTTTAATTCATAAAAAAGGTAGTGATTAAGGATTTGTTAATGAATTGTGCTGGTTCAATTTTTATTAAATTTTGGTTTAAGTTTTATTTTTATAGGGAAAAGAAGCACAGTTGACCAAATTGTGTGGTTCAGCGTAAAACCTTAAGAGACCCTCTAAGGTGGACTTACTGCACTATTAGTAAGCACCTTACACATATGATAGCAGCTTCCAGAATGACAGCTCAGGGTCCAAGCAGAAATAAGCAGCTTTTAGCAAATATTAAACCTTGATTGTGCTGCTGAACTTCTCTGTGATTAATCGATTATCCAGTTCTTAAAATGGAGGTGATAGCTGATAATCTGTCTCTAGGAATGGTGTGAGCATGGAATACTGCTCCTCTCATTGAATATAGTTTCTGGGGTTGGTATAACATCCCAAGGTGCCTCTGATGATAATGACAGCCTTAGTCTTCAGTAGTGGCTTAGGGCAAAGAGTGTTTATCTTTTAGGCTATGATCTTCAAAGGAACTTTCTTTAACTGATAAAGGTTTACTTGTACATATGAAGGATATATATTTATTATCATTTGCCATATATTTGGTTCAAGTTCAGTTGCTATTTAAAATAGCTTCTTTCTTAGACTGTATGTGTGTGTGTGTGTGTGTGTGTGTGTATGGATTGTATGTAACTATTTCCTTTTTATGTGGTTACTTTTTGGGCCATATAAAAGAAGACTAGCAGAGTGTGATATTTATTCTCAAATATTTGACTTTTTGTAATGCAGAAATAGAAAGAATGCCATGGGACCTGGATTTTAGTAGTCACTGTGTTCTGTATCATGGCTCATTCCCCAGTTCAGTTTCTTGAGTCTGGAACTTCAGTGTTAATTTTATTTGATAATTGATCAGATGCTGGTTGATTGACACAAATTATCTGAGATAAATTTGTAAACCAAATGCTAATTTTTAATTTATGGGGAGAGTATAATTAGAAAAACTATCTTTGGGTTCTTCAGATGGTATAACCTGTCCCTAGTATGATTTTGACAAAGAAGCCAAAATATATACTGGCTATAATGTTCTTTAAACAAACAAACAAAACCCATAATCTAGATTCTCTAGAATCTAGAGCAGTGCTATTGCATAATAATACAATGTGAACCTCAAATGTGAGCCTTACATGTCATTTTAAATTTCCTAGTAGCCACTTAAATTAGTAAAAGGAAACAGGTGAAATTAATTTTTAATATATTTAACCTAATATATATAAAATTTTTCATTTTAACAGTAATTTATATGTGATATAGTATGCATGTTTTTCATATTACATCTTGAATTCTGCACATTTTACACTTAGAACACATACCAATTTGACTCTAAATTTTTACAGAAAATACCTGTATTTATATTAAAATTTACAGTTGAAAAAGTAGATTCATATAATCAAGTTACTCCAAACATTCATATCGCCTTTCAATAACTGAATCAGTGTCTATATCTAAATTTAATTAAAGTTAAATAAAATTTAAAATAAATGGAATTCAGTTCCTCGGTGACACTAGACACATTTCAAGTACTCAGTGACACATATGGCTAGTAGTTGCTACCATATTGGGCAACATATAGAGGGCTGCTCTTATCTAGCTGCTTTTCCTCCCACATTGCTCAGATTTGAAGACCTCTCTGAGAATTCTAATGAAGAGAGGAAAAAAAAATCTAATATACTTTATAAGTATAGGACTACAGACAGAGTTTATGCTTTTCAAAGGAAATTTCAGCTTAACCTGTATTAGAACCTGTCTGGCAAGGAGTAATCTATCTGGTGGACCATACTATCTTTACTTTGCTTCCAAACACACCCACAATGTCTTTCAAACAGACAAAAACATGCCATCATTGGCAGTTTGCCTCAGATTCCTCTGGGTCCTCAACTCCGTGATAGTTCATTTTCATTTCATCAGTGCATTTCCTGGTTATAGGCACCCCCTTTATCTTTCTCGTTGTTTGAGTGTTCACATTTGGCTCTAATTCCTAGTTGACCTTAGTGAAGGATTCAAATGTTCAAATTACAAGTTAGTTAAGGTCATTTGTACTGAGGTAAATGTGATTGGTTTATGTTAATTTGAATAAGAAAATTTTCCTCCTTTGCTTCTTGCTCCAGATTTCCAGAGTGGCTTGGCCAAGAAATCTCACTCTCCCCTTACCCATGGGAGTATCTGTCTTTGGAAAAATCAGGATTCTTTGATACAGTAGTCAGACCTGTTAACCTTAAAATCTCTCTCTCTTTTTTTTTTTCTTACTCTTTAAAAAAAAATTATTTATTTATTTGAGAGAGAGACAGTAAGAGAGAGCATGACAGAGAAGGTAGGAGGGAGAAGCAGCTGGGGGCCCAATGCAGGACTGAATCCCAGTACTCTGGGATCACAATCTGAGCCAAAGGCAGCTGCTTAACCAACTGAGCCACCCAGGCACCCAAGAACCTCTCTTTCCTTAGATAAGAGGAATTAAGAAATTAGTAAGTAGATAGGTAATGACTTGGAAGGTAAAAACTCCCCTTCAACTTCCTGGAATTTTTGCCCTGCATCTTGATTGAGTCTGAAAACTTATCTGGCATGTAGTATAATAGTGACTCCACCACTGGGATGAACACAGAACTTCATCAGTTCCCGTTGACTACCTGCCACTTTCAAGGGACATCACCAATGACAGTATTGAATTTTGTCCTCCGTGTTCAGGAATATATGGAGTGCAAAGCACCTACAGCCTTCCAGGTCTAGAGAATGGTGTATTATCCAAGACAGTAACAAGTACTCTCTTGGCAAGAAAGCTAGGTTGGAAATTAGGAACTTTTTGAACTGTTGAGACATTTTAACCCAATCTGAATAGGAATGCATATTATGTTCTTCCTCATCACTATCAGCATCAAATCATTTTAAATAGAACTTTGTGGAATGAGTATTGGGGGATAGCTAGAAATCCTTGGCTGCCACTACTTAGTCTATCAGCTATTAGGGGTGTGACATCAGGAAAGCCATTGACTTCTTGCTCTAGGCAACACTTTTCACCTGTCATGTGAGAGTATTACACCAAATGGTCTTGAGGTCCCTTTCAGTCGTCACATATTTTGATCATCTAGTCTAATCCCATAGCTTCTTCAATGAGGAATGAAGGCCTGCATAGTCTCTTCTGAGATCACATAGCAAGTGTGAAGCAGGTCTCCAGTGATCACAGTCATGTGCTTTGCCTGCCCCAGTGAGCTGCATCATGCACTTAGATGCTGAGGTTGAATTAAGTGAAGATATCCTGAAGGATGGCTGGTTCTGTTTTTTCCCATAACAATATTGATTTTTGTCTGCTTATTTTGAGATCACTGGCTAAAACCTCTAAAACCCCTGGGTTCCCTGTTGCTTTACCTCCTTCATATAACAAGTCAGTAATTCAGCTCAGATATCTGTGTGGCATAAAGTCCCCCAATGACCTCTAAATGAAAAAAATGTGTGTTTATAAGCACACGTGTGTGTACAGACACACGCACACTTTCTTTACTGCTGAAAATGCTTGATAACAAAGGGAAAAGGAGTAGCTGACATGCAGATTTTAATTTGCATAAATATTTGCCAAACAGCAACTACAACAAAGAAAAGCAGAACAGAGGGTGTAGTGCTCTGCTTTTGTTGAAGTTCCCAGTATGGGGTGGAGGCTCACTTCCAAGTGTGGGAGGAATACTTACAGATAAGAAGTTAAGCCTGACTTTCTCTGGAGGGCTTCTTTTAACTGGGCAAAACCAGTGACCTGCAAACTCGGTTAGCCTGTCATTAAATAAAAAAACAAGAGGTGTCAAGAAAAAGAAACTTATTGATTGCCTATTATGTACCAAGCATGCTAAGTATTTTATATATATTGACTCATTTAATTCTGTGACCACCCTGCAGGATAGATAGGTATTATTTTCATTTTCCAAATCAATAAAAGTACTCAGTAAAGTTATGTAGCTTGCCTAGGGTCACATAATAAATGAGCAGGGATTTTCTTTGGCTCTAAAATCTAATTACACTAATGTCCAATAGCAGATGACAATATGTAGACCTTAGTAATTTCATTTTGGTTCCACGGACTTTGAGGAGCAAAGTCCTGATATCACACCTGATATCACACTGAGATGCCAACATAAAAAGACCAAAGTAAAAGATACCATAATGGGAAAAATTTCATTTATAGACAGCGGTTGTTAACATGCATCTCAGAGATTCTTTGAAGTAATTAAAAACAAAAATATTAAAGGATTTTTTTCAAATAGTAAGTATATAAACAAACCCACTTATCAACATCAATGATCAGGAGCAGGTATAATGAATCCTAACTCAAGTTTAATCAAATAGATTTCTATAATTTTGGTTTTTAGAAACCATGCTGTTTGGGTTGTTGGTTCTCAGTCATTTATCCTTTGAATACATGGGAGGATGACATTTACATTCAATATCTTTTTTGTACATATGACAACTGTTCAAGTTACCTAATGCTGCAGCACAACAAACTTAGTGCTCTAAAGCAACAACTATATTTTGCTCACAAATCTGCAATTTGGGCAGGACTCAGCAGAGACATTCAACCATCAGCTGGGTTGACTTGGAGGCTGGGGGTTATAATCATCTGAAGCTCACTTCCTCACCATCTGGAGGGCTGGGAAAGACTAAAACACCCGCACTGTTCCGGCATCTCTATTTCTTTGTGGTCTCTCCAGCATGACTGCTTCAGGGTAACCAGACTTTTTCCATGCCAGCTCCGTCAGTATTCTCAAAGCACATGACCCAAGAAAGAGAATGTCAGATGGGAACCTTATCTTTTATGACTCATACTAGGAAATCTACACATCCTTACCCCAATCACGGAAGCAGTTACAAAGTCCACTCAGTTTCAGTGGGAATGGAAATAGATTCCATCACTTGATAAAGAAGTGGAAAGTTTCTGAAAGACCACATGGGACTGGAGATATTGTATTGGCCATTTTTGGAAAATAGTCTGTTACACAGATAAGCTAGGCTACAGGTTAAATGCTGGTTCCCAAGCCACATGTATTTCTGATCATTTATCTCTCACCCAAGGAAGCATATTGGCATGCAAATAAAATATTTCCCTATAATTAAACCCACCAAAAGTTTAAAAAAGTGTATCATCTTTAAGTTTTTGGCACCCTACTTACCATTAGAAACATAAAACACTAGTGGATTAGGCTAATGAAGTAGATAGTTGAGACTTTCCCTAAATTTTTCATCATTGTTAAGCCAGTATTTGTTAAATGTTCCGAATGGTCCTATTTCTCCTTTTCTATTTTGGGTGCAGAGGTAAACAACTGAATATTTATGTAAACAGCTTTGCATAGAAACCTTTCCTTTTAAAACTAAAAAATGAGAAAAATTGCACTTAAAATTGAATGTTTCCTGAAGGAGTTTGCTTTAGCATTTTATAGCAGCTGCTGCCTCTTTTGGAGATGAAATGATAATTCAAGACACATTTTCAAAGTTGACAAAATTAGTATCTTCTCCCAAGCTCTTCTTGTAAATTATGGGAATCCTATGACATGACAGACAACAGACTTTTTGCATTAATTGGGCTATTTGTTCTAGACCTTTTTTAAAACTATAAAATAATTCATGTAAGAGAGAATATAAAATTTTGGGTACAGTTTATAGAATTAAAAACTTAAATAGTCATGTGGTTATCATCCAAGTTAAAAAGTAAGCTATCGGGGCGCCTGGGTGGCTCAGTGGGTTAAGCCGCTGCCTTCGGCTCAGGTCATGATCTTGGGGTCCTGGGATCGAGTCCCGCATTGGCTCTCTGCTCAGAAGGGAGCCTGCTTCCCCCTCTCTCTCTCTGCCTGCCTCTCTGCCTACTTGTGATTTCTCTCTGTCAAATAAATAAATAAAATCTTTAAAAAAAAAAACAAAAAACTAAGCTATCACCTTCCCCACCCTGTAGAGGACAAACCTGACCTGACTTTTGTGTTAATTGTCACTTTTCTTTCTTTTGTTATATTACCCATCTATCCAGTCAAATCCTTCAGTTGTTTAGATCAGTGCTTTTCATTTCCATTAAAAATATTTCCTATAAAGAGCTTGCACATTTTTTGTTAAGTTTATTCCTGGGTACTTTTTTATTTTTGTTGCTGTTAGTGATATTCTGATTATTGCTGTATATACACATGTAGTTGATTTCTATATACTGGTTTTGTAAAAATCAAATGTGCTAAATCTTACTAGTTAAAATAATTTGTCTTTTGTTTCTTTTGGTATTCAACATAAGCATATTCTCTATAATGACAATAGTTTTGTAACTTCCCTTCTAATTTTTATATATTTTCTTTTTCTTATATTTTTGACCTGGTCAGGTCTGCCAGAGCAATGTTAAATAGATATGGTTAATAGCTGGAACCCCGGTCTTTCCGGTTTTAAAAGAATTTTTTTTTATTATTTTCATTATCAAGTATATGATGTTTATTGTAGGTTTTGTTTTTGTTTTTTATTTTGGTAGATATCCCTTATCGGTCAAGTGTGGGTATTTTCCCCTATTCTTAGTTTGCTGAGTTTTTAAAATTGTGAATGAATGTTGAATTCTATAAATATTCTTCTGTGGCTAGTGATTTGGTCATACGATTTTTTTCCCTTTACTTTGTTTTTAGGATGAGTTACATTAACTGTTTTCTTTTTTTTTTTTCAAAGATTTTGTTTATTTATTTGACAGAGAGAGATCACAAGTAGGCAGAGAGGCTCGATCCCAGGACCCTGAGATCATGACCCGAGCCGAAGGCAGCGGCTTAACCCACTGAGCCACCCAGGCGCCCGCATTAACTGTTTTCTAATAATAAATCAGGGTTGCATCTCTTTGATAAATCCAATTATGTTTACAAGTAATTTGTTTAGAATTCTTCACCTATATGAAATTGATCTATAATGCTCATTTTCATTCTATTTCTTTCTCAATTTGGCAAGAGTTATGTTGAAAGAGTCGGGGAGTTTTCCCTCTCTGGAAGATTGGAATAGAAAGACTGAAATTTCTGTTCCATGAATGTCTCATAGAACTTGGCTTAACCTAGGGCTCTCTGCTCAGAGGGGAGCCTGCCCCCCCCCACCTCTCTGCCTACTTGTGATCTCTCTCTGTCAAATAAATAAATAAAATCTTAAAAAAAAAAAAAAAAGAACTTGGCTTAACCTTACAAAGAACCTGTCTGAGCCCAGTGATTTCTTTTTTGGAAGATTTATTCAAAAGTTATAACACTATTCAAGTTTTCTACTTAAGTCATATTTGGTAAATTGTAGCTGTATTTTTCTAGATGTTTATCCTTTTCATGGGTTTTCAAATTTATTGGGCTAAAGGTGTTGAAAATAAAGTTGTTGAAAATATTTTCATTTATTACTTGTAGCATTTATAGTTCTATTTTTCTTTTTCAGCCCTATGATTATATGCATTTCTTCAGCGTTTCCCCCCCTTGATTATCATACTAAAAGCTTGTCTGTTTCCTTAGTTTTTACCAAGACACCAAAATTTCTATTTTACCAAGCTCCAATAATTTCTATTATGTATTTTTTTGTCTTTTTCATTAATTACTTAATCTTATTTTCTTATTTACCCTCTTAAATTTGGAAGACTATCCCATTAATCTGGAACTTTTTTTCTTGTCTAATATAAACATACCAGGTTATAAACTTCCATTTATATTTTGGTTCCATTCCTCAAATTTTGATATGACAGTTTATTTTTCAGCTTTAAGGATTTTCAGTTTCCATTTTTTTAAGAGACAGAGAGAGAAAATCTTAAGCAGGCTCTATGCCCAGCATGTTGACTTCACAACCTTGAAATCATGATCTGAGCTGAAATCAAGAGTCAGACACTTAATCAACTGAGCCACCCAGGTGCCCCTCCAGTTTCCATTTCTATTTCTTCTCTGGTTGTAAGTTGTTTTAAAATATGTTTTTCTTTAAACTTCTTATATGAGAGTTTTCTAGTTATCTTTAAAAGATTTATTTCTAATACCAAATTGTATTACAATAACAGAATGTTTTGAAATTCATTGATGCTATCATAGCTTAGTTTTCAGAATTGTATAATGTATCACTAGTTGTTGCATTTAATATTCTACATGTGGTCTATATTGTTAAAAAGCTTATTAGTTAAGCTGTTTAAAACTTCCATCCTTACTAATATTTTATTTGCTGAAGCTGTCAGTTACTAGGAGAATTGTATTTCAGTTTCTCCCTTTGGTGATAGATTTGTCCATATCTTCTCACTACCATGTCAATCTTTACTTTGCAAATTTTGGGACAGTATTAATAGGTACATACAGATGTATAATTCTTTTGCATGTGTCTTGTTCCATGTTTTAGGCATTTTTTTGGCATATCTTTTAAAAGCAGACTGTAGCTAGATTTTTGTTCAGTCTAAAAATATTTACCTTTAATTGAAAAGTGGGGTCCCATTAGCATTTTTGGCATTAATGATAAATTTATACTTCTTTCACTGTTTTATGTATTTTTATGAATGTATTCCATTTCTTCTCTTGCCCTTCTTGCTATCTTTTGAACTGATAATTTTTTTGTATTCATTTTTTTCCCTACTTCTTTGGAGGTTGTATGCTTTATGTCTACTCCCTTAATAGTTGTTCTTGCTAGTTTAATGGGCATACTTTAAAAAGTTTCTATTTAGGATGTTACCACTAATGCTCCAAAACTCAAAGGCCTATCTCTCCTCAAGTTCTTGATTTCCCCCCACAGATTACACATTTTTCTAACAGTTTTAAATGTTTACTTAGTTTTACCTATCTCTTTTTAAAATTTTATTTTATTTTTTTCAGTGTGCTTTACCTATCTCTTTACCAATGTTTTTCCGCATTTTTACTTTCTTCTCTCTTTTTGAAATGTTTCCTCTAGAATTTCTTGAGTGAATCTCTTTTTTTAAAAGACTTTATTTATTTCTTTATGAGAGACAGAGAGTGAGAATGAGAGGCAGAGGGAGAAGCAGGCTCCCGCTGAGCAGGGAACATGATGTGGGACTCCATCGATCCCAGGATCCCAGGATCACAGCCTGAGGTGAAGGCAGATGCTTAACTGACTGAACCACCCAGGCACCCCAGAGTCTTTTTTAAATAGCAAATGCTATGTTACAGAGATGAGTAAGATATACTTCCATAAAATATGTAATTCCAATATAAACTTGGGTACTAAAGTAGAGATCAGGACAAAGTGTTGAGAGCACAGAGAGGGAAAGCTAAGTGTAGCGAGTGGAGAAGGGCATCTCAGGGAATAACAACAAGAATATGAGAAGCAAAGTCATAGAAGGCTATGGTGTGTTCATGGAACATTCATCAGCTCAGTGGGCTGGAACTTTAGGCGGGGGTTGGAGCCAGATGGAGCTAGAGAGGTTAGTAAGCTAGCTAGTGGGTTGTGAAGAGCCTTAAATGCCAAACTAAAGGCAACAGAAAATTGGGGGAGGTTTAAAGCAGTGGAGCATCATGATTAAATGCATTACTTAGGACTGTGCATTAAATGCATTACTTAGGATATGTGTGACTATATGGAGAACAATGAGTTGTAATGGTCACCTGAGAGGAGGTTGAGTAACTAAACCAAGGGAAAGCAAAGATAATGAAAAGATGAAATTTTAAAAGACGTTGATAGGTAACATCTTAATAACATATTTAAAGCAGAGAGGGTCAGAGGATGTATTCCAAAGACTCTGATCTAGAGGACTGGCAAGATTGAGGTGGTGTGCATGTTTGGAAGTGGGGGAAGTTGCCATTGGAAGAGAGAATGATTTTTAATTGGTAATATAAACCATTTGATACGTTTTTAGAACAAATGATGGGTTGGTTGTTGAAGAATCAATAGCTAAGGTATTTGGGATGTCTCTAGGCTGAGATCTCAGCAACATTTTTTGATTATATCTTCTTCTAGTGGTTACTGTTTTTCCTCCTTTTGCTGAGTTACAATATAGATTTGTGCTTCAGGAGGCAAGTTTGAAAAATTACTTTTACTGGGCGGTGATTGCTCTTTGCTGGTGTGATCTTTTATATGAAGTCTGTTTTAATTTTACCTCTGTTCACAGGCTGGCAGATGTGACCCAGAGTATCTAAGAGCATCTGGTAGAACAGGAGAAAAAGGAGAAAAGGAAGACAGAGGCAGAGCAAGGGAAGAGGGGAGGAAAAAAATTTTCCATTTAAAGTATTGGCAAGGCTTATCCTTCCTACCTATTGTGTGAGTTGTTTTTTGTCTGTTTCACATATCATTCTTTTTTCTTTCCCAGTTTTATTGAGGTATAGTTGACATAGATTATAGTTTGAGGCATACAACATCATCATTTGATTTTTATATATTGTGCAGTGATTACAAGAGGTCAGCTAACATCCATCTTCTTATATAGATATAAAAAAGAAAATAAGAAAGGAAAAAAATTCTCCTTGTGCTCAGAACTCTTAGGTTCTAACAACTTTCCTACACATCATAACAGCAGTTTTATCTGTAGTCATCAAGTTGTGCATGACATCACTGGTGTCTATTTCTCTTATAACTGGAAGTTTGTACATTTTGATCACCTTCCTCCAATCCCCCCTCTCCCCGGTCTCTGCCTCTGGTAAGCACAAGTCTGATTTCTTTCTATAGGAGTGTTTTGGAGGAAGTTTTTTTGATTCCACATATAAGCAAAATCATACAGTTTATCTTTCTCCATTTGACCTAATTCATTTAGAAAATGCCTTCAAGATTTATCCATGTTGTTGCAAATGGTAGGTTTTCCTCATTTCTTGTGATTAATAATATTCCATTGTATGTATATACATTTGACCTTTGAACAACATGAGGGTGAAGGGTACCAGTTCTCTACATAGCTGAAAAATCCACGTATAACTTCTGACTCTCCAAAAACTTTACTAACAGCCTACTGTTGTCTTGAAGCTTTACCAATAATATAGTCAATTAACACTTTTTTTGTGTTATATGTATCGCATACTATGTTCTTAAACTAGAGAAAAGAAAATGTCATTAAATGTCCCACAAGAGAGGGACGCCTGGGTGGCTCAGTTGGTTAAGCAGCTGCCTTCGGCTCAGGTCATGATCCCAGCATCCTGGGATCGAGTCCCACATTGGGCTCCTTGCTCCGCAGGGAGCCTGCTTCTCCCTCTGACTCTGCCTTCCACTCTGTCTGCCTGTGCTCGCTCTCGCTTGCTCTCTCTCTGACAAATAAATAAATAAAATCTTTAAAAAAAAATCACAAGAGAGAATCAATTTACAGTACTATACAGTAAAAAATCCATGATATGTGGACCCACACAATTCAAAACTGGTTTGTCAATGGCCATATGTGCCAAACTTCTTTATTCATTCATCCATCAGTGGGCACTTAGGTTTTTTCTGTCTTGGCTATTATAAATAATGCTGCTGTGAACTTAAGTGTGCAGATATCTCCTTTTCAATTAACATATAATATTATGGGTTTCAGGGGTACAGGTCTGTGATTCATCAGTCTTACCGAATTCATAGCACTCACCATAGCACATAGCCTCCTCCGTGTCCATCACATAGCCACCCCATTTCTCCCACTCTCCTCCCCTCCAGCAACCCTCAGTTTGTTTCCTGAGATTAAGAGTGATTTCATTTCCTTTGGATTTTTACCCAGAAGTGATACTGTTGGCTCAAATGGTACTTCTACTTTTTATTTTTTTAAGATCCTCCATACGGTTTTCCATAGTGGCTGTACCATTGTACAGTTCCACCAACAGAGCACAAGGGTACCCTTTTCTCCACATCCATGCCATTGTTTGTTATTACTTGTCTTTTTAATGATGGCCATTTTAATGGGCATAAAGTGGTATCTTGTTTTAATTTGAATTTCCCTAATGACTGGCAATGTTGAATATCCATTGAGGTGTCTGTTGACCTTTTGTATATCTTCTACAGCAAAATAGCTATTCAAGTTCTATGCCTATTTTTTAATTGGGTTATTTGTATTTTTGCTTTTGGGTTTAATGACTCCTTTATATGTTTTACATGTTAACCCCTTATCAGATACATGGTTTGCAAATATTTCTTCTCATTCTCTAAGTTGTCTTTTCACTTTGTTGATGGCTGCTTTTGCTCTGCAAAATCCGTTTAGTTTGATGCAATCCCACTTGTTTTTTATTTTCTTATTTTGTAGCTTATGCTTTAGATGTCATATCCAAAAATCATTACCTAGACCCATGTCAAGGAGCTTTGTTCCTATGTTTTCTTCTAGGAGTTTCATGGTTTCAGGTCTTACATTTAAGTATTTAATTCATTTTGAGTTAACTTTTGTGAGTGGTTAGGGGTCCAGTTTCATTCTTTTACATGTGAACATCTGTTTATCTTAATTCCATTTATTGGAAACTGTCTTTTCCTTTGTCAAATATTAGATGACCACATATGCTTGGGTCTATTTCTGGGCTCTCAGTTCTGTTCCTTTGGTCTATTTGTCAGTTTTTATGCCAGTACCATACTATTTTGATGACTATAGTTTTAAGTATAGCTTGAAATCAGGAAATGTGACTACCTCCACCTTTGTTTTTCTTTTTCAGGAATTTATTTGGTTAGTTAGGGTCTTTTGTGGCTTCTTATAAATTTTGGGATTTTTTCTACTTCTGTAAGAAAAAAATGCTTTTGGAATCTTGATAGGAATTACATTGAATCTACAGATGGCTTCCAGTAGTATTGAAATTTTAACAACATTAATTCTTACAATCCATGAACAGATATCTTTCCATTTTATTTGTGTCTTCTTTGATTTCTTTTGTCATTGTCTTTAGTTTTCAGCATAGAGATCTTTCACCTCCTTAGCTGAATTTATTCCTAAGTATTTCGGTATTTTCAATAATATTGTAAATGAGATTGATTTCTTTCTTTTTCAGAAATGTTGTTGTTCGTGTATAGAAACACTACT
This sequence comes from Neogale vison, assembly GCF_020171115.1. Taxonomy (NCBI): domain Eukaryota; kingdom Metazoa; phylum Chordata; class Mammalia; order Carnivora; family Mustelidae; genus Neogale; species Neogale vison. The sequence goes on along the minus strand of NC_058096.1, from coordinate 130,401,488 downwards.
GATTTTTGTATGTTAATTTTGCTTCCTGCTACTTTATGAATTTATTGATTAGGTCTAATGGTTTTTTGTTTGAGTCTTTAGAATTTTTCATACTTAAAATCATGTCATCTTCAAATAGAGACAATTTTACTTCTTCCTTTCCAATTCTGATACCTTGTATTTCTTTTTATTACCTGATATCTCTAGCTAGAACTTCCAGTATTATGTTAAATAGGAGTTGTGAGAGTGGGCATCTTTGTCTTATTTCTGATCTTAGAAGAAAAGCTTTCATTTTTTCACCATTGAGTCTGATGTTAGCTGTCTGCTTGTCATATGTGGCCTTCATTATTTTGATATATACTCCTTCTATGCCTAATCTTTTAAGAGTTTTTATTATGAATGGATGTTGAATTTTATCAAATGGCTTTTCTGAATCTATTGAGATGATTATATTCTTTTCTTTCATTCTGTTAATGTGATGTATCATGTTAATTGATTTGTATATGTCAAACCATCCTTGTATCCCAAGGATAAATCCCACTTGATCATGGTGAATGATTCTTTTATCATGCTGTGAAATTAGATTTGTTAGTGTTTTAGTGAGGATTTTTGCATCCATGTTCATCAGGGATATTGGCCTACAATTTTCTTTTCTAGCAGTGTCCTATTCAGGTTTTGGTTTCAGTTTAATTCTAGCCTCTTAAAACGAGTTTGGGAGTGTTCCTTTCTCTTTGATTTTTTGGAAGAGTTTGAGGTGAATTACTGTTTTTTAAAAAAATACTTTGCAGAATTCACCAGTAAAGCCATCTAGTCTTGTTTCTTCATTGGGAGATTTTGATTACTGATTTAATCTCCTTAATAGTAATTGGCCTAGTCATATTTTTTGTTTCCTTCTGATTCTCAGTAAGTTAACATGTTTCTGAGAATGTTTTTCTTTCTTCGGGGTTGTCCAGTTGTTGACATATAATTGTTCATAATAGCCTCTTATGATCCTTTGAATTTCTTTTTATCAGTTGTACTATCTCATTTTTCATTTATAATTTTGTGGATTTGGGTTCTTCTTTTATCCTTGATTACTCTGGCTAAGCATTTGTCAGTTTTATTTATCTATTCAAAGAGCCAACTCTTAGTTTGCTTAATCTTTTTGATTGATTTCCTTTTCAGTATTGACTGATTTCTGTATTAGTCTTTATTATTTCCTCTTTCCTGCTGACTTGGGGCTCAGTTTGTTCTTTTTTTGGTTCCTTAAGATATAAAGGTAAGCTGTTTATTTGGGATTTTTCTTTTTAATGTAGGCATCTGTTCTTAAGAACTTCACTCTTAGAACTGCTCTTGCTGCATCCCATAAGTTCTGGTATGTTTTTTCATGTCTCAAGAAATTGCAAATAGAAACAATTTTACTCCTTTCCCCTCTTCTATTTACCCTTTAGTTTCTTCTTTGATCCATTGCTTGTTCAGGAGATTATTGTTTAATTTTGATATGTTCATGAATTTCTAGTTTTCCTCTTATTGCTAATTTCTGGTTTCATGCCACTATAGTCAGAGAAGATACTTGGTATGATTTCAGTCTTCTTGAATTGCTAAGACTTGTTTTGTGGCCTAGAATATGATCAATTCTAGAAAATGTTATATATGCACTTGAGAAGAATAGGTGTTCTGTGTTGGATAAATGGATATAATGTTCTGTGTGTGTCTGTTAGTTTCATTTGGTCCATAGCATTGTTCAAATCTTCTGTTTCCTTATTAATTCCCTGTCAGGATGATCTATTTATTGGTCAGAATAGGGTTTTAAAGTCCTCAACTATTGCTGTATACTATATAGTTTATTACTCCTTTTAGCTCTGTTCTGCTTTAAGTATGTAGGTGCTCTGATGTTGGGTGCATAAATATTTACAGTTGTTATATCTTCATATATTGAACCCTCTATCATTATATGAACTTCCTTGTCTCTTTTTACTATTTTTTTACTTTATTTTTTTAAAAGATTTTTATTTATTTGACAGAGAGATAGAGAGCACAAATAGGCAGAGTGGCAGGCAGAGGGTGAGGGAGAAGCAGCCTCTCTGCTGAGCCAGGAGCCCGATGTGGGACTCAATCCCAGGACCTTGGGATCATGACCTGAGCCAAAGGCAGCCACTTAACTCACTGAGCAACCCAGGCACCCCCCTCCTTTTATTTTACTTTAAAGTCTATCTTGTCTGATATAGCTACTTGCGCCTTTAAAAAAAAAATTTGGTGCCATTTTCTTGAAATATCATTTTCCATCTCTTCACTTTCAGTCTGTGCATATCTTTAAAGAGCTAAAATGAGTTTCTGGTAGGCACATATTTTTGAAAACTTTTAAAAATTTTTTGAAGATTTCATTTATTTGAGAGAGAAAGAGCATGAATGGGGAGAAGAAAGAATGTCAAGCAGACTCCACACTGAGCATGGAGCCTGATACAGGGCTTGATCTCAGGACCCTGACATCATGACCTGAGCCAAAATCAAGAGTTAGATGCTTAACTGACTAAGCCACCACGTGCCCCATTTTGTTGGATTTTTAAAAATCAATTCAGCCATTCTGTTTTTTGATTGGATAATTTAATCCATTTACTTTTAAAGTAATAGGCTATGACTTACTATTGCCATTTTGTTAATGTTTTCTGGTTGTTCTATAAATCCATTGTTGCTTGTTTCTCATCCTGCTGTCTTTTTTCTGTGTTTTGATGTATTTTTATATACATATGGCTTGACTACTTCATCATGTTCCTTTGTGTAATTACTCCAAGATTTTCCCTTGTGATTACCATGAGGCTAACATAAAATATCTTAAGTTTATAACACCCTATTTATAAACATATATTTTTATCCCCAGGGGTACAGGTCTGTGAATCGCCAGGTTTAAGTTATAACAATTTAACTTAAATAGAATTCATACATTTTACACTTTTACTTCTAACCCCTGTCAAATTTTGCATTATTGCTATTAAAATTTACATGTTTTTATATTTTTTATATTTTATATTTATAAAATATATATTTATAAAATATAATATATTTTATATTTATTTTATATATATTTATATTGCTTAATGCAGACTGCTGTACTTATGGTAATTATTTGCTACATTTGTGGGCTTGTTTTAGTTGTTATTGTTTTTGCTATGTTCATTTTTTTTTTAGACTTTCAAATTAGACTTGTGAGTTATGCACTGATATTACCATTTTACAGAATCAAATTATGGCTATATATTAATAATTACCAATGAAATTTACTCTACCTTTTTGTGAGGTTAATTAATATTCTTTTACTTCTGTTCAAAGAAGTTTCTTTAGCATTTATTTTAAGGCAGTCTGATGGTTATGAACTCCCTCAGCTTTTGTTTGTTCAGGAAAGTCTTTATCCCTCCTTCCTTTCTTTCTTTCTTTTTTTTTTAATTTTTAATTTTTTCAGCATAACAGTATTCATTATTTTTGTACCACACCCAGTGCTCCATGCAATCCGTGCCCACTCCAATACCCACCACCTGGATCCCCCAACCTCCCACCCCCCGCCCCTTCAGAATCCTCAGATTGTGTTTCAGAGTCCATAGTCTCTCCCCTCCTTCATTTCTGAAGAACATCTTAGTTGACAGATTTTGTTTTTGTTTTTGTTTAATATTGTGAATACGTCATCCTGTTCTCTTGTGGCCTGAAAAGTTTCTGTTGAGAAATTGCCAATAATCTTATGGTGGGTTCCCTTGTATGTATCTTATCTCTTTTCTTCTGCTGCTTTTATTTATGTATTTTTAAAGACTTTATTTATTTGACATAGACACAGCAAGAGAGGGAACACAAGAAGGGGGAGTAGGAGAGGAAGAAGCAGGTTTCCTGCCGAGCAGGGAGCCCAATGTGAGGCTCAATCCCAGGACCCTGGATCATGACCTGGGCCAAAGGCAGATGCTTAATGAATGAGCCATCCAGGGACTCCCTTCTGTTTTTAAAATTCTTTCTTTGCCTTTGACTTTTGACAATTGACAGTTGAACCTATTCAGGTTCAATCTATTTGAGGTTCTTTGGGCCTCGTGAATCTAGATTTCCATTTCTCTCCCCAGACTTGGAAAATTTTCAGACATTATTCCTTTAAATTTACTTTCTCTCCCTTTCTCTTCTTGTTCTGGAATTCCCATAATGCATATATTGTATATTGTTTCTTTTTATTATGTCCTAAATTCTTGTAGGCTTTCTTCACTTATTCTTTCCTTTTTGTTTCTGTAACTGGGCAATTTCCAATGTCCTGTCCTCCATGCCAATAATTTTTTCTTCTACACAGTTGAGTATACTTCTGAAACTCTATTTAATTCTGCAGTTCAGTTATTGTATTTTTCAACTTTACAATTCGTGTTTGTCAATCTTCTCATTTTGTTCATACATTGTTTTTCTAATTTTGTTTAATTTTTCTAATTTTGTCTCTTCTTGTTTGCTGAACTTTCGTAAGAGGATTATTCTAAAATACCTGACTCTTCATAGATCTCCCAGTTCTTTAGGATCAGTATTGGAGCTTTATTGGTTTCCTTTGGTGATGTTATACTTACCTGATCTTTGATTTTTTACACTGATATCTGTACATTCAAATAATGGGTTTCCTTTTCTAAACTTTCCAGGTTTACTTTGGCAGAGATAGGTCTTCACCAGTCTGCTTAGTCTGGGTTTCTGAGTATGTCTGCTGGTAATGTCTTAGGGCAGATGGGGCCTGTTATTATGAACTGTTTTGGGGAGGAGCAACTGTTTGAACTCTGAGGACAGTGCCACTGTCTGAGAACAGTTGGGTAGAACTGCTTGCTTGGTTCCCCACCCACATGAGGCTGTGGGATGGGCTCTGTGATTCCTTGAATCTCTGGTCAGGCTTACTAGATAGTCAGGATTGAGTACTGTATTCAGTAGTAGCTAGAGCTGTGAATTAACTTCCCCAGCCTGACGGAATAGCAAGCAGCCTCAGGGCCTGTATAGTTCATTCGTTGTTTAGGGGCCCAAATCAGGCTGAATGTGTACTGAATTCCTTGGGTCAAGTGCAGTCATTGGTTTTGATCTTGCGTATGGGGGAAACCATGAGCTACATTGTCTCTTCTAATGCCACTGTACATAGGGTTGTTGAATTGGGCCACACAGCTTCCTGGCTGCTCTGGTTATATTCCCTGGTTGGACAGGCTGAAGGCTGTATGCAGCTATAAGCAAGGATATTAATTAAACTCCCTGCTCAGACACAGCAAGAGAAGCAGATCTAAAATTGATGAAGCTCATAGTTTGCTGTTTTAAGCTGACCTGCACCCCAAGTTCCTTGGCAGAACAGGGTCGCTGGCTTTGCTGTGCAAACTATTTGCTTTACCTTGCATGGACAGAAGGGATAAGGGGCTGTTTCAGGCCATTCTCAATTTCCCCAAGAGGCTTTCCAGTTTGGAGTTGCCAGGAGCTACCCCCAGCTTAGACTATTAATTAATCTCCCTGCTTTTGTTTAGCATGGGAAGCCTGAATGGCCCATACTGATTTTGCTCTGGAAGTGATCAGCTCTGCCCACTCGTGCCACTGGGCCACATAGCTTCTAATAGTTGTCACTAGCCCTTCTGATCAGGTGAGGTGGCAGGTGCCCCCCACAGAAGGTAGAGCTTTGACTTAGCACCTTGCCTGAGTGTGGGTGAACTCAGCTCTAGGGCCTGTAAAACTCTTCATCTGAGGATCCAAATCTCAGAGTGAGAACTGTACCCTGCCAAGTTCCCTGATCAGAGTGCACCCCAGATTTGATTCCACAGATGAACAAAGCTAATGGTTCGGGTTACCACTTGGGCACTGCAGGTAATTAACTCTGTCTGCCAAGATTTATGTATTGATTTTTGCAAGCTACTCGCCCATTTGGTCTGTCACAGTCAGATTCCCTATGTCTGCACCCTGCAGACTCCCCTGCAGTCCTTATCATGTGAGATCAGGGTATGGGCTCTCACAAGTGACCCATAATACTTGGGTTCTCTTCTCCTGCTGGAGGAACTTATGGCTCAAAGGAGACCTTTCCTGGTGGTGCTGTACTGTCCTGGAGGAGGGGCAATATGGTCAACATGTAACCATTTCTCTTACCTTTCTAACGTAGTCCCTTTTGGTCTCTGTGTGCTTTAGCCTCACCTCTGTGTTCTAGGATTCTCTCAGTGGTATCTTTTTCTTAAATAGATACTAGTTCTTCCTGTGAGGGAGAGTATAGTTAGGAACAACTTACATTGCCATCTTGGTGATGTCACTCTCCAACCTACTGTTCTTATGTAGCAAGGTTAGCTTCTCCCCCTGGAAATTATGGCCTGGCCTATATGAGCCCAAAGGGGGACCGTCTTTTTGATGCATGAGTCATCACAGTGACTTGGTGACTTATTGGTCACTCACATGTAATAATTGCAATGAGCACGGCTAAGAATTAAGAGGAACTTCTCTCTGCCAGGATGTGATGTAGCCTTGATAGCAGTTGTGTCAGCTTGAAACCCAAGCAGCTATTCAGCTTCTACCTGGTGCCATCATGTAGCACCCTAGGATCAGGCATGCATGCAGAATGTCCCATCACATCCAGGCACTTCTTGACAGAGGGAGAAGCTGGCCAGGGAATGTGGGAGAAAAAAAAAATCACATACTATAAAATGTTTTCTTTAGGGAGCAATACTCTATCTGGTAGCATCATGATCTGAAACAATTATTTTTTATGTTGGTGGTAGTGACTGACCCATGGGATCCTACTACGTGGATCAGCTGCTGTTAAAATATGTGATCTTTTAGAAATGACTCAGGAAGAAAAGTGTCAAGTAAAAGTTAATCATTTCATCCGTAAAAACAAAAAAGTAGAATCTGAGTTGTTAAATTATAGAATGAGTCTATAACTTTTATTTTGTCAGAAATTACAATTGTAACAAGATATATCCCTACATCTGCATGGAGACAGGTTTGTCACTATTAGCCCCTGCCTCTGGATGGCATTGGTAAGGCAGAAAGTAAGGAGCAATTGGTGACACATGGGAGCACATATGAATGATATAAAGCATTTTACCTAAATTATCTTGGAACACCTGGGTGACTCAGTGGGTTAAGCCTCTGCCTTTGGCTTAGGTCAGGTCTCAGGGTCCTGGGATTGAGCCCCACATCAGGCTCTCTGCTCAGCAGGGAGCCTGCTTCCCTCTCTCTCTCTGCCTGCCTCTCTGCCTGCTTGTGATCTCTCTCTCTCTCTCTGTCAAATAAATAATTTAACTTTTTTTTTCGAAGGTTTTATTTATCTCATTTAATTGTGCAGTTAAGGAATCTCAGAGAGTAAAGAAAGTATTCAAGGTCACTGAACAGGTACATGGTGACCACAGTTCAAATCCATGTATAACTGGTTGCAAAATGTGTACCACATTGCCTCTAAGCATGTTTGTTTGTTTATGTTTTATTTGAGAGAACAGGTGTGGTTTCTGAAATGAATAAGTCTCAGCCAGGTGTTTTCCCTTGATAGAGACACCATCCTTTTATGCCTTCCCCAGATTCCAGCCTTCTATCCCTCAGTACTATCACCAGGTTATACACACACACACACACACACACACACACACAAAGCCCAGAAAAAAACAAAAAAAACAAAAAAACCTGAAAAAGGGGTTTAGTCCACAGTGCAACAGCCAGCCAACCCTACTGCATTCTTTGCTTTGTGTTCTTTCTCAAAGACCTGTTAGGTTATTTGTCAGTGAGGTTTTTATACTTTTAAAATTTCTGACTATCCTTATCACAAGGCCAGATTATATAAGGTTCTGAACAGCAAAGATATCAGCTGTAGAAATGTAGGGATTTGTTCCTTTTTTTTCCTAGCAATTTAAAATTGATTAAATGCCAAGAATGAGCCAAATGTCAAGCCATCACGAAAAACAGGAGCATATAAAGGTTGTCTTGGGAGCAGGTTTCCTTGGTACTAACCTGAAGTAGCTTCCTGCATTACACCAAGCTTGGGGAAAAGATCCTTGAATTCACATGGAACGTTTCGTTGTTTCTAAAAGAACTATAATCACTTGCTTGAACAAACAAAATTTTACATTAAGAGAACTTGAGGTCATGTATGGATAGCCTTTTACTATGGAAATCTCTGTTGTAAAGATGTAGTAAATGTTAATACTTAGTAATTGATGGTAATTGGAATTGGAGTGTGTATCTGTCAAGGTCATTCATATTCCCTGGGACTATAGGTACCCACCCTGAAGACTAAGTTATTTTTAGCATAGATTGTCACCCACAAAGCACATAAAATGAAGAACTGGAACCAGGAATTGGGAGTTATGAAAAAGTAGAACAGAAGGAAGGAAGATCAGTTAAGGCCAGTGACCATAACATAGGTCATCATTCATGGGACAGGTATGATCCATTCTCCAATATTGAGTTCATCATCTGTTAAAGCATCCACAATGAGTGATCCTGAAGAAACCTCTATTAATTATTTCTTCCTTCAAAAGAATTCTGAGAAGAAAACAGTAAAAGGGAAGAGAGACTAAATGTAAGACCAAGATTAGGGAAGATCTTTATATTTGATACAGATAGTCCAAATCAGGTTTTTCTTAGTTTTGTGCCACCTTTTTGTAAATAAATGAATTCAGGCAAAGCCCCAGGAACCATTGTAGTAACCTCTGTTGATTTTCTACTAACTTTTTAGAAATTCATGCTCTTAAACTGCTTAGAGGTTTTGGATTTCCCATCTTTGTAATAAAGGAGGCAATGTAGATGATCTGTAATGTTGTATGATTTGTGATCATAGTAGGTACGTTTAAAATGAGTTTAGTTATCATTTAATGTGCTAGATACACAGTGACTAGGGGGAAATCAGCCAAGGACAAGCAGCAAGTGGCTCATTAGAGCTCTGTCTGGTCTCTGCTGAGCATGCACAGCCTTCCAGATCACCAAGAGATAATGGAGAATCGTAGCTAGACTCTCTCTGGTCATTTTCTTCCTTGGATCTCCCTATTAAATTTTGATCTGGTCTGCCATTTTGGTTCTTTTCCAACCAGTATCAAGACCTCAGGCTACCCCTAATGTTACCCTTTCCGGATTGTTTGCCACTGAGATTACTATTGTTTCCAATAATACCCAGGCAGGAATTTTCCCATGCTCTGCTGCAAATAGGCCTCTGCAACAGAGCAGCAGAACTGCCAGTTCCCACAGAGTTCTCCATCTGCTGAGGCTGAGGGAAAATTTCTAGGTAATGGAGCAGAGGTAAGAGGGGCAAGGGATTGGAGCAGTTCCTGGTTAAAAGGTAACAGACTCACTGTTCTTACAACAATTCAGTAGGTTTTCTTGAGTAAATCCTCAATTTGTTGTAAGCCTTCAATCAGTTTCCAGGTTAGTTAGATGGGGGTTTTTGTTCATTGTTTTTTTTTTTTAAATTGAAATGTGATTGACATGTAACATTGTATTAGTTTCAAGTGTAGAACATGTTGATTTGACATATGTATATATTGTGAAATGACTACCACAGGTTTAGTTCATATCCATAAGGATACATAGTTACAATTTTTTTCTTATAATGAGAACTTTTAAGATTTCCTTTCTTAGCTGCTTTCAAATATATAGTACAGTATTTTTAACTATAGTCACCATGCTATGTGTTACATCCATAGGACTTATTTATCTTATAACTGGAAGTGTGTAACTTTTCACCACCTTGACTCATTTCACCTTTCCCCCGACTCCCTCCCACTCTCACTTCTGGTAACCACAAATCTGTTCTCAGTATCTTTGATTTGTTTTTGTTTAAGATCTCACAAATGAGAGGTCATACAGTATTTGTCTTTCTCTGACATATTTCACTTAGCAAAATGCTCTTGAGGTCCATCCATGTTGTTGCAAATGGCAAGCTTTCCTTTTTTGTGTGGCTCAATAATATTCCATTATATATCCACACTATATCTTTATTCATTCTTCTATTGCTGAACACTTAGGTTTTTTAGTATCTTGACTTATTTATTTACTTCGCTTTTTTTTTTTTTAAGTAATCTCTACACCCAACATAAGCCTCAAACTCATGACCCCAAGATTAGGAGAACCATGCTCTACTGACTGAGTCAGCCAGGCATCCCCATCAGCTAGTATAAATAGTGCTGCAATGAACATGGGGGTGCATATTTTTTTTTTCACATTTTTAAAAATTTTCTTGAGATAAATACTCTGAAGTGAAATTGCTGGGTTATATGGTAGTTCTTTTTTTTTTTTTTCCAGTTTTTGAACAATCTCCATACTGTTTTCCATAAAGGCTGCACAACTTTACGTTTCCACCAACAGTGCACAAAGTTTCCCTTTTCTCCACATCTTCAACACATATTTTTTGTCTTTTGCTAATAGCCTTTCTAACAGGTGTGAGATAATAGCTCATTGTTGTTTTGATTTGCATTTCCCTGACGACTAGTGATGTTGAGCATCTTCCCATGTACCTGTTGGCCATTTATATATCATTTTTAGAAAAATGTTTCTTCAGATCCTCTGCCCATTCAATTGGATTCTTTTGCTCTTGTGCTATAGGAATTCTTTATATATTTTAGATATTAACCCCTTATCAGATATATGGTCTGCAAATATTTTCTCCCAAATATAAGTCATCTTTTCTTATTGTAGATGGCGTCCTTTGCTGTGCAGAAGTATTTTTGTTAGATATAGCCTCACTTTTTTCATGAAGATCTATTTATTTATTTTAGAGAGAGCACAAGTGTAAGAGGAAGAGAGAATCTCAAGCAGATTCCATTCTGAGTGCAGAGCCTGAGACGGGGCTCAGTATCACAACCCTGAGATCAGGACCTGAGGTAAAACCAAAAGTTGAATGCTTAACCAACTATGCCACCTAGGTGCCCCATCCCACTTGTGTGGTTTATTTTATTTTTTTTTTAAGATTTTATTTATTTATTTGACAGAGAGAGAGATCACAAGTAGGCAGAAAGGTAGACAGAGAGAGAGAGGGAAGCAGGCTCCCCACTGAGCAGAGAGCCTGATGTAGGGCTCTATCCCAGGACCCTGAGATCATGACCTGAGCTGAAGGCAGAGGCTTTAACACACTGAGCCACCCAGGCACCCCATTTTTTTAATCCTTCTGTTGCCGTTGCTTTTAGAGTCAAATCCTCCCCACCCCCCCCAGCAAAAAAGAAAAGGAATACAAACTATTTCCAAGATGAATGTCTGCGGAGCTTTACTCTCTATGTTATCTTCTAGAAGTTTTGTTATTTCAGATCTTACATTTAATTCTCTGATCCATTTTGCATTTTGAGTTCATTTTTATATATGGTGCAAGATGGTGGTCCATTTTCATCCTATTTTGGGGTGGCACATCCTGAATGCCTTCAGAGATATTAGTAGGGGGGGTGGGGAAATTCAAATGAAATTGTAGTTAATAATATTGTCCCAATATTAATTTTATAGTTCAATACCATGATTATATAAAATGTTAGCATTAGGGTAAGCTGGGTGAACAATATATAGGAACTCAGTACTATCTTTGTAACTCTTCTATAAATCTAAAATTATTTCAAAATTAAAAATTTAAAGTTTTTCTCTTACATTTTTCTCATTTTGCATGTCTTCAACACTTTAGTTTATAGATGTCCCAGGGCCACAATCCACTTACTTATTAATTTACTTAGGAATTACTTAGGAATTTTACTCTTATGAATATGTATGTTTTTCAAGCTATTACATAAGGGCTACAGAAAAATGGACTTCTTTGTAACTTCCTTGGCTCCAAATATAATTCTCTTAAAATATTATTTAATGAATAGGTAAATAAATGAGCAGAAATTGATTGCACAAACTGGAAAACTATTCAAATATACCATAAATATCCAATGTGTACTGGTTTGGAAGTTGTTTAAGATTTGTTTTGTTTTGTTTTTTAAGGTTTTTCTTGACTGTGCCTTTCTCTGAGGGTGAGATAGGTTCTTTGGTAGGTGATTTTTTAAGCAAATGGGACACCATTTTTCTCAGTCATGTTCATATAATAAATTGTAGAACAATGCCCTCAAAGACCAGGTCTTAGAAAGATGTAGGTCATAGTTTACATGTACTATTTGCTACAGATAAAAACAGGATCTAACATTTGTCTGTGTTTTTTAATTTTAAAAATAGGGTCTTTTCAAGGATACAAAAGTGTAGATTCAAAGATGTACATGCACCCTGATGTTTATAGCAGCATTATCAACAATAACCCAACTAGGGAAAGAGCCCAAATATCATTGACTAATGAATGGATAAAGATATGGTGTAAAGATACATATATATATACACATACCATGATACCATGTATATACTACACACACACACACACACAAGTATGTGCACATGCACAATGGAATAGTACTTAGCCATCAGAAAGAATGAACTCTTGCCATTTGCAATGATGTGGATCAAGCTAGGGTATATTATGCTAGTGAATTACGTCAGAGAAAGACCAATACCATGATTTCATTCATATGTAGAATTTAAGAAACAAAACAGATGAACATATGGGAAGGAAAAAAAGAGGGAAACAAAGCGTAAGAGACTCTTAATAATAGAGAACAAACTGAGGGTTGATGGAGGGAGGTAAGTGGGGGATGGACTAAATGTCTGTTGGGTATTAAGAAGGGCACTTGTTTTGAGTATTGGGTGCTATATGTAAATGATGGATCACTAAAAATTAATTAATTCAGGTCCTTTTAAGGCTAGCAGATGCCATTGCATGGCCTATTTGAATTCCTAGCCAAGTGTTTCCTCAGGTTATAAAGCTCAGCCTCATATACTGTAATTAAATTGTGCTGGTGGGATATACATTATCCGAAAAGTTTATTTGCTACTTCTTTAGCAAATACTTCTTTAGGTTTCAGGGTATCTTTAAGAGTATAACCTTATGCTATGTTTATTTTACTACAATAAAAAAGTTAAATCGAAAAAAAAGTATAATTAAAATCTGTATAATAGTTATTTTTCTTTGGGGGGTTGGGAGATGGATAGGGTAACTTTGGACCCAGAGCGCTGGGTTTTGTTGAGGCAGTGGTATTGTCCTTTTGTTTCTAGGGACATTATTTCTTTTAAATATTATCTTTCATGAGGATCCTGCTTGTTTCATATAAATATGTTTTTAATTAGATACTTCTAACACTGGAAAAAGTCCTGAGGTTTCATTTAAAAGTTTTCTATGCATTCAAAATATAAATCTACTTTATTAGCAGGCTGCATCATAGAATTTCTTATACCTCCAACTTTATTTTTTTCTTACTCAAGATTGCTTTGGCTATTTAAGATCTTTTATGGTTCCATACAAATTTTAGTATTGTTTGTTCTAGTTTTGTGAAAAATACCATTGTTATTTTGACAGGGATTTCACTGAATCTGTAGGTTGCTTTGAGTAGTGTAGACATTTTAACAATATTTATTCTGATCCATGAGCATGGAATATCTTTCTATTTGTTTATGTCAACTTCAATTTCTTTCATCAGTGTTTTGTAATTTTCAGAATACAGATCTTTCAACTCTCTGGATAAGTTTATTCCAAGATTTTTTATTAGTTTTGGTGCAGTTGTAAATGGTTTTGTTTTCTTCAATTCTCTTTCTGCTACTTTGTTACTAGTGTATAGAAATGCTACCAATATCTGGGTATTACTATTGTATCCTGCAAATTTACTGACTTTATTTATTACTTCTAATAAGTTTTTGGTGGAGGCTTCAGGATTTATTTTTTAAAGACCTTATTTATTCATTTGAAAGAGAGTGAGTGAGAGAGAGAAAGCATGAGCAGGGAGCGAGGCAGAGGTAAAGGGAGAACCAGGCTCCCCACTGAACAGGGAACGCTATGCAGGGCTGGATCCCAGGACCCTGTGATCACGACCAGAGCAAAAGGCTCCACTTAGCCAACTGAGCCACCAGGTGCCCCTAGGATTTTTTATGTGCAGTATCATGTCATCTCCAAATAGTGATAGTTTAACTTCCTCTTTACCAATAGAGATGCCTCTTATTTATCTTTCTTGTCTGATAACTGTGGCTAAGACTTCCAGTACTATGCTGAATAAAAGTGTAAGAGTGGACATCCTTTTCTTGTTCCTGACCTTCGAGGAAAAGCTCTTGGTTTTTCACCATTGAAAATGGTGAAATGAGAATGTTAGCTGTGGGTTTTTCTTATATGGCCATTATTATATTGAGGTATGTTCACTCTAACCCCACTTTGTTTATAGTTTTGTCATGAATTCATGTTGAATTTTCCCAGGTGCTTTTTTCTGCATCTATTGGGGTGCTCCTATGATTTTTATCCTTCATTTTGTTGATGTGGTGTATTGTGTTGATTGATTAGTGAATATTAAACCATTCTTGCACCTCTGGAATAAATCCCACTTGTTTGTGGTGAAAAATCTTTTAAATATATTGTCATATGCATTGTCATATATCATATTGCTAATACTTTGTTGAGGATTTTTTTTTTTTGCATCTATGTTCATCAGGAATATTGGCCTCTAGTTTTCTCTCTCTCTCTCTTTGTGATATCTTTGTCCAATTTTGCTATCAGGGCAATGGTGGTCTTGTAGAATGTATTTGGAAATTTTCCTTTCTCTTATTATTTTTTTATATAATAGAGGAAAAGAGGTCTTAATGCTTATCTAGATGTTCGTAGATTTCACCTATGGATCTGTCTGATACTTGGGGGCATTCTGATTTGGCTGGGCCTGGAGGTGTGGACGGTGAAAGAATTCAAAAAGCTGAACAAAGGAGAGAAGTTTATTGAATACTGTGCAAAAGAGCAGCAGGTAGGACCACAAAGGAGAGATTGTCTGCCATGAGTTGGTAGTGAAGGGTTGTAATTGGAGGGTGGAGTGAAGGGTTATGGGGTTATTTGGAATTTTCCCTTTTTTGGTAACTATGCTTGGTAATAGTAAGCCATTGATTAGTGAGAGGGCCTATGGCTTAATGATCCTGTTTGCATTAGCTCAGTGGTTGCTTTGGGCTCTTTTGCTTTGCCGAAATTTCCATTGCTTAAGCCTATTGCCTAAAAGTAGCCTCCAGAGTTCTGGACTTTTTCTTCTTTTTTTTTCTTTTGGTAGTTTTTTTGATCACCAATTCAATCGATCTGCTCAGGTTTTCTATTTCTTTCTGATTCAGTTTTGGAAGATTGTATGTTTCTAGGCATTTATTCATTTCTTCTAGATGGTACAATTTGCTGGCATATACTTTTTCATAGTATTTCTGTGGTGTCAGTTTATACTTTTCCTCTCTCATTTCTGATTTTATTTGGGTCCTTTCTCTCTTTTTCTTGATGAGTCTGGCTAAGGGTTTATCAATTCTGTTGATATTTCCAAAGAACCAGCTCTTGGTTTCATTGATTTTTTTTTCTATTTTTTTTTCTCTGTACATAATTTATTCCCACTCTGATCTTTATTATTTCCTTCTTTCTACTCACCTTGGGCTTTTTTTTTTTTCCTAGTTACTTAGGGTGTAAGGTTAGATTATTTATTTGAACTTAGATTCTGCTGCTTCTTCGACTTGTCTGTTATATCACTGTTTCTCCCAGAAAGTCTTTCCTAATCCCCCTTCTGGATCTGGGTAAGAGTACTTTTTGCGGAGTGCTCTTTTAGCATTGATCATCTTGTCATTAGCGCTTGGCATGCTTCATTGTATGTAGCTGCTAATTTTCTGTTCTATTCTTGAGACTCTAAGAGTTGTCCACATCTTTAGCACCTAATGCAGTTCTGGCAGATCTTGTCCAGATCTTTAGCACCTAATGTAGTTCTGGCGCCAAGATTCTTGATAAATACTTGTTGAATGAATGAATGATAAGTGAATGATCAAATGGGTAATATAGTTGAACTAGGTTACTACAAGTAGACATTTCCAATGTCTACTGCATAAATATCAGGAAAACCAAATGGAAATCAACTTGAAACATGACTATGAAGCATAAATGTTCTTTGTAGGGTCATTTTATCACATATTCTAAGAACAGTCTAATAGAAATTTAGCAGGTGGGGAGATGATTGGCATTAAACCAGGATTTTAAACAGTAGAAATAAATAACACTAACAAAGAGCAAAACTAATCTTACAGTTTGAGCTAATTTAATGAAATTGAGTGACAGATCTATCTTTTGTGTTTATATTTGAATAGCAATAAAGCAATTATATAGCAGCTCCTCAGTATTTTAAATTGCAGATTGTCATTAAATTTTGCAGTATCATCTCACTTTAAGTAGAGGTTTATTTGTCTAACAATTCTATATCTTCTCTGTATTTTAGATGCCTCACAAATCAGTTGTCTCTCTCACAGCTAGTGGCAAAGTAGAACAAGGGGATGAGTAAGAGAATAGGGAGGTGAATGTCATGGTAGATGCCAACCAGAAAAGACCAGATGCTATTGTATGAATTTACAGTTGATGTGCACAGATGAAGTGATAATGCATTTATTTGGTTGTTAAAGACATTAACCGAAACAACATCTGACTTCTCAACTCCATGGGCAGGTTTTCTCAATTGAGTGAATACTTTCAAGATGCCAGTAGAGCATTCATTTTAATCTATTTCAAGTCATACATTAGATATAATAAACAGAAGAAGATACTTGTTCTCCATTCACAGTGCCTTTGAAGAACAGCATTGATTGCTAAGAAATCATAATAGCATATTCTTTTTCATTTTTTTATTTTCAGCATAACAGTATCATTATTTTTTCACCACACCCAGTGCTCTATACAATCTGTGCCCTCTATAATACCCACCACCTGGTACCCCGACCTCCCACCGCCCCCCCCTGCCACTTCAAACCCCTCAGATTGTTTTTCAGAGTCCATAATCTCTCATGATTCACCTCCCTTTCCAATTTACCCCAACCCCCTTCTCTCTAACTCCCCATGTCCTCCATGCTTTTTGTTATGCTCCACAAATAAGTGAAACCAAATGATAATTGACTCTCTCTGCTTGACTTATTTCACTCAGCATAATCTCTTCCAGTCCTGTCCATGTTGCTACAAAAGTTGGGTATTCATCCTTTCTGATGGAGGCATAATAGTATATTTTTGTGCAGTTAGTCTTCTGAGAATTCACATTACTGTTTCAGTCAGACTCTTTTCCCAGAAGGAGACAATCTCTCTCAGTCTCTCTCTCTCTCTCTCTATCTATCTCCTTTTTTTTAACTCAGGGTAATGGCAACATGCTGACTTTGGTTCCCTTCATCTATTTTGGTCAAGAGGTATCTCAGGTGAACCTTCATAGGGGCAGAAAAGAAGCTAGGATAGCATGTCTACTCTGCATCGAATACTGATTTGATTCTGAAAAAATAAAATAAAATTAAAAAAAAAAAAAGACATCCACCTTTACAAGTTTTGGGAAATTGCCACCATCTATTTGGGTAGTGCCTTTGTCACAAGGTTCCTCTATGTCTCCCCTGGGCTACAAGGGTCATGATTTCTATTTCACAGACAAAGAAACTCAGTAGGTTACTTTGGAGGAATGAGAATTCAATTCTTAGAGCCTGGACGACCTAGAAATTTGCAGAAATTTCCAGATTCTCATTACCTGGAAAAACACTTTTAGGCTGTTTTCTGAAATGCCCTTATCTAAGCCTTTTAAAAGAGAACCAGTTTGAAATATTTCACTATAAAGCACATTGGAATACAACAAGCATTTCTGTTAGCTCTTAAAATTCCTGCAGTGTGGCAGTTAGGGATGACTTAATTAAAAAACAATGACAATATCATTAGGCTGGTGAGCAAAATAGAACTATTTTCAGACTGGAGTCTACCTCCAGGCTGCAGAGAGCTTTGATTTAATATTTGGGCTTGTTTCCTTTTGTACTCAGTACAGAATTTAACAGTGATGACCATTGGTTGTATTCTATCTACTTAAAAAGATCTTCAGAGGAAATGAGAATTAATGAAAGTAAATCAACTTTGATTTGTGTGGAACCAGGTATGTGGCTTCTTTGGTGTCAAACACCTTTCTAAACAAGATATTCCTATAAAACATAAAATTATAGTCAAAAGACCAGATTCTATCTTGGCTTTGTCATAAACAATTGATCCTGTACAAATAACTTAAATTTATCTGGAGTAGGTGGATTCCAAAATCCCTTCCAG
The DNA here is from genome assembly GCF_020171115.1 of Neogale vison. Taxonomy (NCBI): domain Eukaryota; kingdom Metazoa; phylum Chordata; class Mammalia; order Carnivora; family Mustelidae; genus Neogale; species Neogale vison. Next base: position 130,383,436 of record NC_058096.1, on the reverse strand, counting down.
CACTTAGTTTCATTATATGTTAATATCTGAGCTCAACTGGCTTAAATGGAAGCACTTGGCAAAATTCAAGCAAAGTAATAATTAAAATTTAATGAGTATCTACCATGTATTAAGCATGTTCTAAATGGTATTTTTGCATTATCTTATCTAATCCCTACAACAACCCTATGAGGGTAGGTGCCATTATTATTTTACTTTTACCAATGAGAAAATTGATGAAAATTAAGTAGCATGTCCTGGGCAAGTTCAGTCTGTTGTTCTGTATAGGCAAATTAGACAAGCTTTGGAGAACTGCTTTTACCATCATCACCCTGGTTTTTTATTCAGACTTGAGTGCTAATCAAGTGCTTTATTTTTTAATCCTCCAATCTTCCCTTATATGCAGGAGCACTGAATTTATTCCAGTGTTTTCAGAAGGAATTATTCCTATGGGGATTCGCAGAAATGACATTATGATGGCAAAATGACTTTCAGTAATTAACAAAGATGAAATTTGTGTGTAAAACAAAGGCAAATAGGAGTCTATATAAATTTATGGAGGCTGTTGTAAAAATGATGGATTGTCAGTAGTGTGTGGTGTGATTTGATGTGATGAAACAGGGAAGCACATGCATGTCAAGAGTCACACCTGTGAAACATACCTGTAAAGACAGGTAGCATCTGGAGGACATCTTCAAATGGAGCAGCCTTAAGTTCTCCCTAACAGGAAAGTAGTCAGTTAGTTTACCTAGTTGGCATCTTTCTCCTTAGCTCCTCAAAGCCTGGGTGTTCAGAAAATATTGATTCTGTAGGTGTTTTACAAGTCAAACAACACACTTAAAAATGCATTGCCTTTAACGATTCTCAAATGGCTAAGATGCTATGAAGAATGCAGGGAACTTTATGACAATATATCATCAGTACATGTACATGTACATGTACAATATACATGAAGATTTGAACAATGGGATATAATGTATTTAATGAATGGTACAGATAAACAGCCAACTGGAATGGGTGTAAAGATTGTACCTCAGTAGCTTTCCAACTTAAAAGATTAGGGTTTCAAGTTCCAAAAACTGTTTGACTTACTATTTATGTGATTTAAACAAGTTACTTCATCTCTCTGAGTTTTCTTATTTCATTTGTAAAATAAGATGCCAACAGAACTCAAACTATAAGGGTAGAATAGAATTCAAATGAGATATAATGACTGTGAAAGAACTTTACAAAGTTTTTAGATGATAATGTCATTTAAGATAGCATTTAATGATACTCATAAGAAATGTCTATTTTGGTGCCTTCTAACCATATGTTAGAATCATACCGCCTTATCCCCTTTAGTTAGGTATGACCATATAATTTACTCTGGCCAATGAAATGTGAGCCTAAGTGGACATTTGTCCCTTCCACTTAAACAGCATGTATGCGATTCTCTACTTTCCCCTTTGTTATGGCACTATGACTATGGGAGCATTCTTGGGCCTTAGTCAACCTGTGGTCCCTTGTGGCCACAGAGAGTAAAGCCCCCAACCAATCGATGTTGAGCATAGAACATAGGCAAAAAAATAAATTCCTGTTATGATAAAGTAAGAAGATTTGAGGTTGTTTATTATTGGAGCATCATCTCCAAAAACACTCCAACTAAAATGTGTATCATTCATCTTTAATATTACTTGAGTACCTGCATATTTAGGTTCTAGTTATGTTACAGTGGTACTGTCTACTACATATTAGAGTTGTTTATATCTTTGCCTAACTCCACTTTTCCAAAAAAGGTGTTGGTCTCAAACTCAAACCAGTCTTTTGTCTTCCCCGCCAGTCTGTATTATAAAGTATTTAAGGTATCTACAGACCAGGAATAGAACTGGGCTATTCTGTCTACTTCTGTTTTGCAAGATCAGCTTAATTGAAAGGAAAAGTTTCTATTTGGACAGAATTTCTATTTGATTATAACAGTATTTGGAAGGGTGGCTGAAAAATAACAGAAGATAATTTTGCGCTTACTGATACTGTTTCTTTCTTAAAAAAAAAAAAAAGTAGTCTATAGTTATTCAAACAAAGTAATACCTGAGTGTTATTTTAGGCAAAATAAACTCTTACTCAGCTTCAGGTCCTTACTGTACTTGACATAATTTTCTTACTTAGTGAGAGAAGATTAGATCCATTTTAGACCGGGTGATCATGGGCCTGGCCTTGAGAACCTTGCAAGGAATGGCATTTTGAATAAGAGTACTTTTCAAAACAAGGACAACAAACCTTCTGGATGGTGCCTAAGACAGAACTACTTTAGATTGTACTTTTTTTTCTGCATTAAAGAATATGGTAAGCATCCATTATCATAGTCACTAACTCTGAAGATCTGAGCCATTGGTTAAAATGAGGCCAGTGTTCCCCATTGAATATACCTTTCTCAATTGTGTGTAAGCCAGGTGAATGAGGTCCTTTCTTTGTTCTTGGATAAAAGATTAGCCCATCCTTCAGCAATGTGAGTCTCTTGGAAGGCTGATTGGTACGAGCACTAGAAGCAGTGGCATGAGACTTTTGAATGTTTAGTCTCTTTAGATGGAACAATTAAACCATTTTGGGGAGCAAATCCTAACATACCATATCCCAGGTACTTGAGTAGTCATTTTAAAATAAATTTTTGTCCTTTAATCCTCCTAATAATGCTGTGAGTCTTGTCAACTTCCTTTAGAGAGCAAAACAAAACACAAAAAACTCAGTTCTGCCCTCCACATTTATCTCTGTTGTACCTCATATATTTTAGAGATTGTTTAGATGCAAAGTAGGTTGGACTAAGGAAACAAACTTTTAAGTTCTTTTTAACATCACAAAAGGGACATATTTTTCATAGATAATTTTTTTCCAGTGTGAGACTTGAACTCACAACCCTGAGATCAAGACCTGAGCTGAGATCAAGAGTTGGATGTTTAACCACCTAAGCCATTCAGGCACCCATAATTTTCATAGATAATTTAAAAATGCTGAAGAGTCAGTAGGAAAGAAATTGCCCATAATTCAACCATTCAGGACAAGCTCTGAACACTTTGGCAAGCCATCCTTCCTAAGCTCAAAGGCATACAGTATATGTGGAAGGAAATGAGAGAGTATTGTCCCTTTTCCAGCAGTAACTGGACAACTGAGTATCTCAAGATTAAGGGACAGGAGAATTAAATCAGTAAATAGTCAACCTTGAGAGATGCTGTCACAAGGCTAGGCAGTTTCTATCTCCTGTTGACGTTAACCGCAGCTGGCTAATGACAACCAGCTACTAATCAAAGCTTGTGAAAAGTTGACTAACAGCACTGTAGAGCTCAACCTGTAGATACACTTCCCATACTGTAAACATACCAACCTTTTCCTTACAGAGAGAATGTTAACAGTCATGCTGTATCTCTTGGAGCATGTGATGAGTCACCTGGAAAAGGACAACAAAAATGCAGTCTTGCCATATATAAGGGAAGAACATTCATTTCTCCCCAGATACTCTCTTGTGACATCTTGCTGTTTCTGATAGATTGTCATCCATGATTTTCCCCTATTTATTCCAGGTGGTAAGGTGTTCCATATGTCACTTGTCTTGCCAGTTGACCGTGATGAGTAGGAACTCATCATTATGAAATACTTTGTGATTTTTCCACTTGTACGTTGGTTTTTATTCTAGTTTTCTTAATTAAGTTAAGTAAATTCCCACAGCCCATTTTCCTGGAATTTAGATATTTTAAAGCATTTATACACCTGTGCAATTTCTCAGTTCTCCTTGGCTGCATTTATCCATGCTCTAAATGGCTATTTTCTTCCATCTGCTCAAGGGATCCACCCCTTCAACTACCTAATCTTTGAGTGTTCTTATACCTTACTTGTCATAATTCTGGTATAATTCTTTATAAGAGAAGAAAACAATTTTGCATTCAGTTTTGAGAAATCCACGATGATGATGATGGAGATATGGTGATCATTAATACTCACATGGCTCTAACTCCGTGCCAGCCACTGTTTCACATGAATGAGTACTCTTGTTACCTCCATGAGGAAACTGAGTCACAGAGAGGTTAAATGACTTACGCAAGCTAATAGTGGCAGAGCTGGGATTCAGACCCAGGCAGTATGTGGCTCTAGGACCTCTTTCTTTTAACTGCTTCTATGTACACTTTCATTCTGCTCCCACTTTTCACTTTTTTTCTGAATTATTCTTCAATCTGTATGAGGTCTGTTTTGTTCCATTTTATTTGGGAAAAGACAGAGAATATAATGGTTTTGTTCCTGATATCACTATAAATATGAATGCATATTGAGAAAAACGGGAGATCCAGGAATCAACAGAAAATTCCTGATTCACAGTCACCTTCTCTGTTTATAGCTGTCAAAAATTATAGTGCTCTCCTGTAGTATGCTTTGTAATGATCTAGACTGGCTGCTTTCTGGCCAGCCTGAGGCAGAAGGCATCCTCCAGGGCTAGCAGGCTTCTCTTAGGGTCTGCTTCACCTCAGGTGGGTCACAGCTTCATGTTAAAGTCCTCAACCTTATAAGGGTCTAATATGCAAGGAAATCACAGTATTTGCTGGTGGAGTCAGTTCCCAGAACTCCATGATGCAATAGAAAAGGTTCCTGGAAAGTGGATATGGTGGGGAAGAGGAGCTTACACCTTTCAGTGGAATCATTTAAGGAAGCAACAACTCTGTTTGCTTTGTTAGTGGTTCTGGATGTGCAATTGTGAGAACATGTGTGGTGCCAGTTCAGAAGCCATCCTACCCTGAAAATTTGGTTTTGGACCAAAGACAATACTCCATTTTTATTCTAGGTTGTGTCTGCAGTTTTACTGAACAAGAAAGCATTTTTCTTAGTGGTTTAGTGTCTTTTCACTTCGTCTTCCAAATACCAGGCACTGAATTGAATTTAGGGAGCACTCTGATCTGCCTCCCTTGTTACATAAATCAGGAAACAAAGGTCTAGATTGCTTAAGTTTTCACAGCCGCCATCTTTGACCTGGTAACCTATGTTTTCTTCTACTTTATTTCCATGTTTGCTTATTGCAGGAAGGAACAAATATTAGTTGGAGTGCTGGAAGTTTGATAGATATTATTTGTGAGAATTTTTTAAACTCAGAGTTTACATTGTTTAACTATGAGCAAAAGCAGATTTCAAGGTAAGCCACAGAATTTACCCAGCCCTTTTCCCTTCATTTCTCCACATCTGTTTAAACAGATACAGTATCTGGAATCCTAAATTGAAAGAAAGCTTTTCTAGCATGATTGACTTACTTACTGTTGGTGAAGGAAAGGGGGGAGGGGATGAAAAGAAAGAAGGTGGTGGAAGAGGGAGGGAGGAGGGAGAGAAAGAAAAGACACTAACAGTTACTCCCAACTTTGTGACTTGGAGAACATAGTAACTTTCCTCAACACCTAATTAACATAGTAAGTATGGACTACATCAGTAATTAACCTTTATTCACATTATTTGGTGTCACTCATTTTACATTTAAATCAAAAAATTTATTAAATTTTTATTTATTATAAATAAATTTATTAAATTTTAATTTAATTTAATAAATTAAATTTATGAAGATTTTATTTATATTACAGACAGAGATCACAAGTAGGCAGGTGGGGGTTGGGGAGAGGTGGCAAGCAGGCTCCCTGCCGAGCAGAGAGCCCGATATGGGGCATGATCCCAGGATCTCAGGATCATGACCTGAGCCGAAGGCTGAGGCTCAACTTACTGAGCCACCCAAGTGCCCCAACACATGATAACTTCTTTACACCATCAGATTCTAGCTGAACATCCTCAAAGAGGCAGGCACTCTTTAATTTTTCAATCTAAAGTAGCTACCAATAACTCTTCATTTCTCATTTGTTTATTCATTTTTCTTTCTACTCCCATTAGAAAATAAGCTTCATGAAGTCACAGGGACCTTTTATGGCCTATTTTGTTGTTGTTGTTGTTGTTTTCCCCATGCCTGCAATGGTACCTAGAATGGAGTAGGCGTTCAGTTAATATTTATTGAATAAATGAATGACACATGATAAGTGTTTAATAAGTGTTAGCTATTATTAATTTAATTAGGGAGAAACAAAAAAGTGAGACCTTAATATAACTGGAGTTCCATTTGGTCCTGATTCTATGCAGTGACACATTCAGAGAAACAGCTGCTCAGAAAAATAGCACTGAAAGCAACAAAAATCTTTACTTCCACAAAAAATGTCAAAGGTGGGAGGGTATAATTTTCACCTATTTCAACACTTGGTAAAATCCTGTCTTGACATTCCTGTTGCTCATAGTACTCAACACTCATGGCAGCTACTCCACCAATATTATCTTCCTGTCTCTCTGCCAGCTCCCAGCCAAAGAACTACCCTCAAACAACTGTAACCTCGCTGAGAGCCTCCAGGTGCTGGACCTGTTTTTTGAACCAGTATAACAAAAAGCCTGGAGTCAAGCAGGCACACTTGGAACTTGGTGGTGTGGGTGGTGGAGGTAAGACTGGGGATATTCATCAGTTAACAATTTTGTACCTGCTACTCAGATTTTAATGAATTCTAAACTAAATGATATTTGGGAAAAACTGTGAAATAGCTCTACTTAGAGAGCACTGAATCCCACAAACTTTATTTGGAGCCAAATACACATCTTCATTATTAGTATCCTGCTACAAAGCTTTGGACCCAGGATAGGAGGAGATGTCTATTATCACAAAGATCCTCTTCACTTAGAACTTTGTGGACTCTGATTAGATGATGTTGTTAACTTGCTTTAGTATTTGGTTTTAACTATTGTGAATTAGAAACCAAACCTAAAAGGGAAGGGAAACTGTTACAGGCAGGAAAATAACTTGGTATCAACAGCTTGATAGTAAGTAGACCAAGTTGAAGAATGATTGTAACATTGATCACATGATAGTTGTAACAGTGACTCTGATTCCCAAAGTGGGGGTCTGTCATATTTTGTTCCTGACTTTTTTTCTTCCCTAGTGGGTTCTGACTTCTAGAGCCATCAGAGCTGTTAGGTTCCCTTAGGTGCAGCACACATTTGTAAGACAGACTCTTAGCATCACAAGATGTGGTCTGAAGGAAGTAGGGCTTTACTCTACAAAATTGCCAGGTCTGCCAAAGCAGCTTTCCTGAGCTCTTGGCTTCATTAGCACAGTGCTCCAACCAGCTGACCTCAACTGACTCATCAGGTTATAAGAGAAGTTGGGAATAGAAATTTGTTCCCTGGGGGATCCTGGCTGTATAATAGCTATCATTTGTATGCAGTTAAATGATTTGCAGAGTAACATAACTCAGAGCTCCCAGCTGCATTTTATCTATTTCTGGAAGTGTATGAAATAGTTAGCTGGGGATGTGGTTTCCAAAAGTTAGTGTGAGCATTATGGTAACATCTGGAGCTGGGTTTTCTCCCAACTCATCTGACTAAGTCCATTCTGCATCCAAGGAACTTGGATTTAATGGCTATTGCCTGGTTTCTAGTGCTTGTCTGTCAGTTCTTCTGTTTCTATCTGCCATAGTCTTGATCCTCTCAGCTGCCATACCCCCCCACCAAAGAGTGCCAAAAGACATAAATATTCATGGGGGAATGAGAGTTTCAGAAGACTGAGGTCAGGGGAACCCTGTTTCTGAAATGGCTACTGGCTTCTTCCCTTGCTCTCCTTTTCCTTCCACCCATCCTCTTAGAGCAAATTGTCCTATAAAGTGACCATTCTCTATCTCCTCCCTCCAGTAGGGGAAAATAGCAGTCTGGTAGGCAAGAGCCAGGAGAGGTGTGGGAAACACACATGAGCCCCTGAGATGGCACAGTGATTCTCAACCCAGCTTATACCAATGATGGCTAAATTGTCCCCAAATTCCTCATATATTCCAGGAAATAAAGAGGATAGGATAAGAGCAGAGAATTATAGGTGGTAGTGGCTGTCATGATCAACAGTGGAAGGATGGGGAAGGAGAGGCTATTGCTGTTTGCCCTGACCTGGCCATCAGCAACAATGCTCTAGAGACAGTCATTTAGGAACTCACACCGCTGCTTCCTCTGCTCCCCCAATAACTTTCTGCACCAGAAACCGGATTAAAAGGAATGACAGTTGCAGTCTAGAAGACTATGAGAGAGGAAGCATATTTCCTACCTTTGCCTCCCTAAAGAGTAGGAGGGCAATGCTAAGTGGCCTAGATCTAAAGGTCTGAAGAATTTTGACACTGGGTAGGCCATCCTCCTCTACTCTCACTTTTTGCTTCCTCCTAAGTCCCATCAACATTGGCTGCCAGGTTTCCAAAGCTCAGGCTGCTGGCAAAGACCCCATTCTGTCCCACAATGGGGACTGGTTCTCTGACAGCTATGTGTTTCAGCCTCAAGTTCCTGATTTTCAATTTTGTCACTGTTCTAAGCAAGGATTTTGCCTGTTACTAATTATCCTTACTTAGGTTTCATTTTGTGACTTCCAATCAGAGGTGCTTAGTTTGGTTAACTATCTCTTTACAATGTTCCTTTCCCTTTCCCTGCATTAGAATTGGTCTCTTAAATCACATTAATTTATAGAACAGCCATCAAAGCTATCTATATGTGCCTACCTTTGCATGAAATATATTTAGTGCCTTTTTCTAGTATGTGGCAAGAATAATTTTATTCATCTCAGCAGACAAGACCAAGTGTCAAGTCATAGCAAGGCTATGGGAGCCAGTATTTCTCCCTGATTTGACCCAACACCATGAAGAGTTTCCTGGCTCCTTTAAAGCCTAGTTCTCCAGGTAATGGAATACACCAGTGATTCAACAGAATTCTTAACCCAGCCAGTCTCATGAGCCATTTATGGAAAGCCTGATACCTTGAACAACTGGCAGGTCCCTGTGAGAATGAAGAGCTTTGTGTTGGAGCATGAGATGCCCGCAGGAGTCAGTGTGATACAATTAAAGAGACACTGAACTTGTGAAATTCCTGGGTTTGGGAGCATCCTTACTCTGCCAACTTACTGGCTACATGATAAAGTCAAGAACTTTAACCTGATATTCTTCAGTGTTAATGACTGCTTTGTATCAAGCACTGTGCTTGGCATTGCTGATATAGTTAGAAATGTGACAAGGTTTTGGAGCTAAGTGTGACAACCCTGGATATATTAAGGGGTTCTTATGAGAGTCATTTCTTTTGTTAGCTTTTAATTATTCACAATCTAAGTATTATTTATATGAAAAATAACATGAATAAATATGCAGATCTATACAGAAGGTTTAGGTCCTGATAAGCCTATCATAACTTGAAAATACGGTCAGTTGAAAATTCATTTAATACACCTAAGCTACCAATCATCATAGCTTAACCTAGCCCACCTTAAACATGCTAAAAGCACATAGCCTATAGTTGGGCAAAATTATCAATCATAAAGCCTATTTCATAACAAAGTATTGAAAATCTCTTCTAATTAATTGAATACTGTACTGAAAGTGAAAAACAGAGTGGTCGTATGGATACAGAATGGTTTTAAGTTGCATTGATTGTTTATCATAGTGATTGCATGGCTGCCTGGAAACTGCAGCTTACTGTCCAACATCACAGGAGTATAGAATACCATACTGTGAGTCTGGGAAAAGATCAAAATTCAAAATTTGAAATGTGATTTCTACTTAATGTGTATCACTTTCATGCCATTATAAAATAGAAAAGTCTTGAGTTGAACCCTCCTAAGTCAGGGACCATCTGTATTTTAAAGCCGACTTGGGAGATGGTTAATGTATTTAGCCAGGGCAACATATTGGGAAAAAAAGTACAGAGCAATATAAATGGGGAATGCACAATATCCTGTGGGAAAACACTTTTTATGCATTTATATTCATAAAATGACAAAACATAAAAATATTACTGCATTGACGTGAGGGATATAATGTGCTTATTAAAAATAAATTTCATGGGGCATCTGGGTGGCTCAGTGGGTTAAAGCCTCTTCCTTCAGCTCAGGTCATGATCCCAGGGTCCTGGGATCGGGCCCCGCATTGGTCTCTCTGTTCAGCAGGGAGCCTGCTTCCTCCTCTCTCTCTGCCTGCCTCTCTGCCTACTTGTGATCTGTTTGTCAAATAAATGAATAAAATCTTTAAAATAAATAAATAAATAAATTTCATGAGACTCACTTTTTTTTTTTTTTAGTAATTTCAGTGCAACAGAATTCATTGTTTGTGCACCACACCCAGTGCTCCATGCAATCCATACCCTCCCTAATACCCACTACTTGGTTCCCCCAACCTCCCACCTCCCCACCCCTTCAAAACCCTCAGATTGTTTTTCAGAGCCCATAGTCTCTCATGGTTCACCTCCCCTTCCAATTTCCCCCAACTCCCTTCTCCTCTCCATCTCCCCTTGTCCTCCATGTTATTTGTTATACTCCACAAATAAGTGAAACCATATGATAATTGACTCTCTCTGCTTGACTTATTTCACTCAGCATAATCTCTTCCAGTCCCGTCCATGTTGCTACAAAAGTTGGGTATTCATCCTTTCTGATGGAGGCATGATACTCCATAGTGTCTATGGACCACATCTTCCTTATCCATTCGTCCGTTGAAGGGCATCTTGGTTCTTTCCACAGTTTGGCGACCGTGGCCGTTGCTGCTATAAACACTGGGATACAGATGGCCCTTCTTTTCACGACATCTGTATCTTTGGGGTAAATATCCAGGAGTCCAATTGCAGGGTCATAGGGAAGCTCTATTTTTAATTTCTTGAGGAATCTCCACACTGTTCTCCAAAGTGGTTGCACCAACTTGCATTCCCAATAACAGTGTAAGAGGCTTCCCCTTTCTCCACATCCTCTCCAACACATGTTGTTTCCTGTCGTGCTAATTTTGGCCATTCTAACTGGTGTCAGGTGGTATCTCAATGTGGTTTTAATTTGAATCTCCCTGATGGCTAGTGATGATGAACATTTTTTCATGTGTCTGATAGCCATTTGTATGTCTTCATTGGAGAAGTGTCTGTTCATGTCTTCTGCCCATTTTTTTACATGATTATCTTTTTTGTGTGTGTTGAATAAAACTCACTTTTTCTTTAAAAAGCCATTTTTCTATGTTCTTACCTAAATACCTGTGAAAACTGCAGACTTATGATAAAGAGCAACCTCTGTTTACATAGCATATTTTCATATCACTCTTAGAAGGGTCAAAAGCAGTGGAGCAGAGTGACCTGAAGGGATGGGTTAAGGACAAACTTTAGATCATCCTTCCAGGGACATGAAGGGACTTTGTAAGAGCTTCTTTGCTCATTTGGAGCCTAAGACACAGCCCTTGGGATCCTCTTGAGAGAATAAATACCAAAGATAGATTAGGTCTGGGCACTCTTAGATGCAGTACACATTGGATGATTCAAAGTAACTGAGAAGAGCATTTTAAAATCATTAACTATAAAGAGAGTTTAAAAATTGACAAAAAGACATTGTCCCATTAAAAACTTCATGATGTATTGGTAAGTGAAAAAAAAAAGTCTTTTAACTTTCTTGTATATATAATCTTACTCTTTGGAAAAGAAGTATTTGCTGGTATATAGAGAATATTAACTGTGGTTATCATCAGATGATAGGGTTCTGGGCTTATCTTTAGACTTCTTTGTATTTTTCAAGTTTTCTGCAGTAAGCTTATACTTCTTTTAGCCCCAGAAAAAGTGATTATAAACTAAATCCTAAAATATTATCTAGCAGGAAAGAGACTATGTGCTGTTGACTATTTTATCTCAGTGTTTAGAATATATGTTAGAATCACATGAGAGAGAGCTTGCAGAACTACAGCTTTGTGACCCTCACCCCTGGAGATGCTAGCTCAGTTGGACTGGTAGGAGACAAGGCTGCCAAGGAAAGTGGAGGCAGATTCTAGACTAAGTCACACTGAAGAGTATCGGAACCATCATTTTCTATTTAAAGTCCAGGTTCATTATAGCACAGGGCAAAATCTGTATTCCAGTTGAAAATTATCTTTCAGTTTCCCTCTGTCTTGGTTTCAGTAGTAGTTCTATCTGGCAAGGATATATCTAGTTCAGTTTCCCCTAAGATGCCTTTTAGGCTCCTGGGACTTGGAAAAGATGATTATCTACTTAATACCAATTGGCTATGTAGATTAGCCCCAGTGAGTAAAAATACAGTGATTTGAACAAAAGACATGATTAGCTGATTGAATAACCACAGGCCATCTTAGTGCAGGTGTAGTAGAAACAAGGGCTGGGTCAGATACTAACATTTCTATTTTCTTGGGCTGAATAACAATGTTTCATTATTTCAGTACTCCTCTGATGTTAATAGTAGAGCGACATGGAGAGAGGGATAACATATATAATAGCGTTCATACTTACGATTAAAATAACATTTTCCTTAAAGTTTCATGAAAAGAGATATGTTATTTCTTTCTACTTGTAGAGAATAGTAGTGTGTGCTTCTTGGGAGGTATCTTTAAGAATTCCAAACTAAGCATTTGGCTCCATTTATGACTGTGATGGAAAAACTAATATTCACACTGCCCACCTATGCATACACAGAACTTTGTTGTATAAAAGGCAAGGCTACCCAAATGCTTTAGACTACCATTCCAATTTCTGCTTAGTTAAAAAAAAACAAACAAATTGAAAGATTTTGAGATGCTCCCTATTGAAACCCTGCTTTAGACTCCAGGATCACCTAGCTCTCAATTAACTAAGGTATAAATGGGGAGAGGAAAGATTACAGATAATTTAAAGTGTAGTTAAACCAAAACTAGTCAAAATGCAGTACCAAAATTTTAATTGTAAACATACTTAGTTTAAAATGTATACAATATTCAGATAAACATTAACATTCTAAATTGTCATCAAAGCAAATAATTTAGTATCGTTGGTATGCATGCAGCTAAATATCATTTTACTCCCTCAATAAAGAAATGATTAAAATCAGAATTTTTAAAAGATCAAGGTCTGTTTTTTGGGGGGGTTTTTTTGTGTGTGTGGAGAAAGAGAGATCTCCCTAAAACATGATAGACACATCTATTCATTAATACCTATTTCTGATAGTAGACATGCTCTAAAATATAGTTATTTGTGCAGAAATGTTGGGATTTTGTTTTTGGACGAATTATTATCTCTGCATACCTTTTGGGTATGGTGAATCTTCACACTGATTTGTTCACTTGTTAAACTGCATGTCACCCTGCCCTGTGTTCCTATCATTTAGGTAAGTGATGGAAGATGAGGCAACTAAAAGCAGTGGGTGTTATTAGCAAGAGATAGATTCTTTTTCATTATTTTGCTTGGTCATTTGTAAGCCTGAGGTCATTGATTCAAGCTTTCCCCTGACATCCAGATAACTCACCACCAGGTAGATAGTGATAGTGGTAGCTGGCTTTCCATTAATCTATATCTTCACTATTGTCATTTGTCCACTCTTGCTAGATACATGAAAGAAGTTAGCAAAGCTATAGGATAAACAAATAAATGTAATATGCTTTCCAAGACAGTTTTACTTGAGGATGTTGCAGGCAAAATAATATAATCAAGTTTTATTGATGATAAATTAAAATTTTTTCTTTATATTAAAGTGATATATACATATTTTGGGATATAAAGCAAAATGTGCTTACTTTTTAAAGATTAAACAGGAGACTTCAAGGAAATTTCCTGATCAGGCCACTTTCCACTATGCTCAAGACTCCAGAATGTGAGACTGGGGAGGTGGTGGGGTGGTATATATTAGTGTCCTCTTCTATTAGGTGCTCTGGGAAAGGATTGAGAAGTATTGCAAGAGGACATGAAGAAAAGGAGCATAAAATTTAGTTAAATAGGTGCCCATTTAGTTACAGTTAGGATGGGACTCCAGTGACTTACACTTTTTCTGAGAAAGCCTAACTCTTAAATGAGCCAAGCATAAATCACTGATTATCCTGTTAATGAGGACTTGAGATTTAGAGAATAGTGTAAAGAAATACAAATGGCTAGATTATAACAGTTTCCTGATAGAAAACCATTACTTTCCTCATTTACTTACTTTAATGTCTCATTTACCACTTTGGGGTCAAAAGTTCCCATGACTGAGGGGGGGGACAAGATGGCGGGGTACTAGGAAGAGGCGTCTTTTCAGCTGCTACCCCAAAGTGAGCTGATTACCTACCAAAGAACTCCGATCACCCATGAAATCAGCCTGAGATCAGAATTATACACGTCTGGATCTCTACAGGGGCAGAAGACGCCAGTGAGCAGGTAAAGCGGAATGGGAACGGCGGACTGATATCGGAAGATAAACAAAAGGGGGAGGGAGCCACCAGAGGCGACCGGTGCAAAAGTAATACCCCGATACGAGCGAGAGTGCCCTGCGTCTGGGGACCAGCATTAACTTGGAGACTGGTTGAAAGCACTCCAAAAGAGCAAAGGATCGCGGGGGCAAATTGTGGGAGTCGGGGTGGCTAGGGACAGGGGCTTAAGTCCCCGGTCCCAGACGGCCTCCCCGGCACGGAGGCAGAGAGAGTGCGGCAGAGAAACCGGCTCCTGGTCCCTAAGCCGCCAGCGCGCCCCAGAGTGCGGGGGTTCCGGCTCCTGTGAGGGGATGGGAGCTGCACAGGTCTGCAGAACGCGCACTAGCCCTACCACAAAGCTTGAGATGCACGCGCACGTCCCTCCAGCTTTCCTGGGTTTCTAAGGCCCGGGGGCGCTTCTTGACCTGCGCCATTGTTTCAAAGTCTAAGACGCGCGCGCGCAAAACTCTTCCCCGGACAGAGGCGCGCAAAAGCCCAGCCTGCGGCTTCCGGACCAGCGCCCCGTTCTCAGTGCCCCAGACGCGCGCCCGACCCACAGCCGCCTCTGAAAAGAGGTGCACGCAAGCCGGGCACTCCCAGCCCAGGCCGGCGGCAAAATTTCAGTGTGCGATCGCTGCTTGGAACCTCTCTGGCGGTCAGGAGCTCCCAGACAGCCGCCACTGCCTTGGCTTTGGGGACGAGCAAAAGATCCTGCGCCCCCAGGGTCTGCAACTTGGAACCTGCACTGCCAGCGTCCAAGGGGGGATTTATTCAGCTTCTGCACCCAGACTGAGGCTTCTCTCTGAGACGGAGATCAGGAAGTGTTCCAGGGTGCACCTTGACTGCACCAGAGTTGATACATCCAGCTACATCTGTTCAGTCTTCTCCCACCAAAATGACTAGGAGGAGGAATGCCCAACAGAAGAAAAATACAGAGGATGGACCTTCTGCAATAGAGCTAACGGCTATCAACGTAGACAATATGTCGGAAAGAGAATTCAGGCTAACAATTATCCAGGCAATAGCTAGGTTGGAGAAAGCCATGGATGACCAAACAGAATTGATTAGGGCCGAACTGAAAGCGACCAGACAGGATGTTCACAATGTTAGGGCGGAGCTTAAAGCTACCAGGGAGGAGGTCCACAATGCTCTCAATGAGTTCTAATCCAATCTAAACTCTCTCAAAGCTAGGGTAACTGAGACAGAAGATAGAATTAGTGATCTGGAAGACAAACAGATAGAGAGAAAGGATCAGGAGGAAGCCTGGAACAAACAGCTTAGATCCCACGAAAGCAGAATTAGGGAAATAAATGATGCCATGAAGCGTTCCAACGTCAGAATTATTGGAATTCTTGAAGGGGAGGAGAAAGAAAGAAGTCTAGAAGATATCGTGGAACAAGTCCTTCATGAAAACTTTCCGAATCTCGCGAATGAAACCAGCGTTCATGTACTAGAGGCTGAACAGTCTCCACCCAAGATTATACACTCCAAAAAAACATCACGACACCTGATAGTCAAATTGAGAAATTATAATTGTAGGTATAATCTCTTGAAAGCTGCCAGGGCAAAGAGGCTCCTTACTTACAGAGGGAAGCCCATCAGAATAACGTCAGACCTGTCCACAGAGACCTGGCAAGCCAGAAGAGGCTGGCAAGATATATTCAAGGCACTAAATGAGAAGAACATGCAGCCAAGAATACTTTATCCAGCAAGACTGACATTCAAAATGGATGGAGAGATAAAGAGTTTCCAAGACCGGCAAGGCTTAAAAGTCTATGCAACCACCAAGCCGACACTGCAGGAAATATTAAGGGGGGTTCTATAAAAGAGGAAAAATCCCAAGAATAGCATTGAACAGAAATATAGAGACAGTCTACAGAAAGAAAGACTTCAAAGGTAACTCGATGTCAATAAAAACGTATCTATCAATAATCACTCTCAATGTGAATGGCCTAAATGCACCCATAAAACGGCACAGGGTTGCAGATTGGATAAAACGACAGGACCCATCCATATGCTGTCTACAAGAGACCCATTTTGAACCTAAAGATACACGCAGACTGAAAGTGAAGGGGTGGAGAAGCATCTTTCATGCCAATGGGACTCAAAAGAAGGCTGGGGTAGCGATTCTCATATCAGATAAATTAGACTTCAAACTAAAGACTGTACTCAGAGATACAGAAGGACACTCCATAATCCTTAAAGGGACTATCCACCAAGATGATCTAACAATTGTAAATATCTATGCCCCCAATATGGGAGCAGCCAATTACATAAGAAAACTGTTAATCAAGATAAAGAGTCATATTGATATGAATACACTAATCGTAGGAGATCTTAACACGCCTCTTTCAGAACTAGACAGATCATCGAAGCAGAAAATCAATAAAGAAACAAGAGCATTGAATGACACATTGGACCAGATGGACCTCATAGATATATACAGAACATTCCACCCTAAAACAGCAGAATACTCATTCTTCTCAAGTGCACACGGAACCTTCTCCAGAATAGACCACATACTGGGTCACAAATCAGGACTCAGCCGATACCAAAAGACTGGGATTATTCCCTGCATATTCTCAGATCACAATGCTTTGAAACTGGAGCTCAATCACAAGGAAAAGTTCCGAAGGAACTCGAACACCTGGAAGCTAAAGACCACCTTGCTTAAGAATGCTTGGATCAACCAGGAGATCAAAGAAGAACTGAAACAATTCATGGAAACCAATGAGAATGAAGACACTTCGGTCCAAAACCTATGGGATACAGCAAAGGCGGTCCTAAGGGGGAAAATATATAGCCATCCAAGCCTTGCTCAAAAAAATTGAAAAATCCGGAACACACCAGCTGTCTCTACACCTTAAAGAACTGGAGGATCAACAACAAATCAAACCAACTCCACACATAAGAAGGGAAATCATCAAGATTAGAGCTGAGATCAATGAGGGAGAAACCAGAGATACAGTAGAACGTATCAATGAAACTAGAAGCTGGTTTTTTGAAAGAATCAATAAGATCGATAAGCCACTGGCTACACTAATCCGAAAGAAAAGAGAGAAATCCCAAATTCATAAAATTATGAATGAAAAGGGAGAGATCACAACTAACGCCAAGGAAGTAGAAACAATCATCAGAAGTTATTACGAACAGTTATATGCCAATAAGCTTAGCAACCTAGATGAAATGGATGCATTCCTGGAAAAATATAAACTACCAAAATTGAACCAGGAAGAAATCGACAACCTGAATAGACCGATATCTAATAACGAGATTGAAGCAGTGATCAAAAATCTCCCAAAAAACAAGAGCCCAGGACCTGACGGATTCCCTGGGGAATTCTACCAAACCTTCCAAGAAGAAATAACACCTATTCTCCTGAAGCTGTTTCAAAAAATTGAAGCAGAAGGAAAACTTCCAGACTCTTTCTATGAAGCCAGCATTACCCTGATCCCCAAACCAGGCAAGGACCATACCAAAAAGGAGAATTTCAGACCAATATCACTGATGAATATGGATGCTAAGATTCTCAACAAGATCTTAGCCAACAGGATCCAACAACACATTAAAAAGATTATCCACCATGACGAGGTGGGATTCATCCCTGGGCTACAAGGATGGTTCAACATTCGTAAATCAATCAATGTGATACAACAAATTAATATGAGAAGAGAGAAGAACCACATGGTCCTCTCAATTGATGCAGAAAAAGCATTTGACAAAATCCAACATCCGTTCCTGATTAAAACGCTTCAAAGTATAGGGATAGAGGGAACATTCCTGAACCTCATCAAATCTATCTATGAAAGACCCACAGCAAATATCATCCTCAATGGGAAAAAGCTTGCAGCCTTCCCATTGAGATCAGGAACAAGACAAGGATGCCCACTTTCACCACTCTTGTTCAACATAGTATTAGAAGTCCTAGCAACAGCAATCAGACAACAGAGAGAAATAAAAGGTATCCAAATTGGTAATGAAGAAGTCAAACTCTCTCTCTTCGCAGATGACATGATTCTTTATATGGAAAACCCAAAAGACTCCACCCCCAAACTACTAGAACTCATACAGCAATTCAGCAGCGTGGCAGGATACAAAGTCAATGTGCAGAAATCAGTGGCTTCCTTATACACTAACAATGAAAATGCAGAAAGGGAAATTAGAGAATCGATTCCATTTACTATAGCACCAAGAACCATAAGATACCTGGGAATAAACCTAACTAAAGAGGTAAAGGATCTGTACTTGAGGAACTATAGAACACTCATGAAAGAAATTGAAGAAGACACAAAAAGATGGAAGACCATTCCATGCTCTTGGATCGGAAGAATAAACATTGTTAAAATGTCTATACTGCCTAGAGCAATCTATACTTTTAATGCCATTCCGATCAAAATTCCACCGGCATTCTTCAAAGAGCTGGAGCAAATAATCCTAAAATTTGTATGGAATCAGAAGAGACCCCGAATCGCTAAGGAAATGTTGAAAAACAAAAATAAAGCTGGCGGCATCACCTTACCTGATTTCAAGCTTTATTACAAAGCTGTGATCACCAAGACAGCATGGTACTGGCATAAAAACAGACACATAGACCAGTGGAACAGAGTAGAGAGCCCAGATATGGACCCTCAACTCTATGGTCAATTAATCTTCGACAAAACAGGAAAAAATATACAGCGGAAAAAAGACAGTCTCTTCAATAAATGGTGCTGGGAAAACTGGACAGCTATATGTAGAAGAATGAAATTCGACCATTCTCTTACACCGTACACAAAGATCAACTCAAAATGGATAAAAGACCTCAACGTGAGACAGGAATCTATCAGAATCTTAGAGGAGAACATAGGCAGTAATCTCTTTGATATCAGCCACAGCAACTTCTTTCAAGATACGTCTCCAAAGGCAAAGGAAACAAAAGCGAAAATAAACTTCTGGGACTTCATCAAAATCAAAAGCTTCTGCACAGCAAAGGAAACAGTCAAAAAAACAAAGAGGCAACCCACGGAATGGGAGAAGATATTTGCAAATGACAGTACAGACAAAAGGTTGATATCCAGGATCTATAATGAACTCCTCGAACTCAACCCACACGAAACAGACAAACACATCAAAAAATGGGCAGAAGATATGAAGAGACACTTCTCCAATCAAGAAATACAAATGGCTATCAGACACATGAAAAAATGCTCATCATCATTAGCCCTCAGGGAGATTCAAATTAAAACCACATCGAGATATCACCTTACACCAGTTAGAATGGCCAAAATTAACAAAACAGGAAACAACATGTGTTGGAGAGGATGTGGAGAAAGGGGAACCCTCTTACACTGTTGGTGGCAATGCAAGTTGGTGCAGCCTCTTTGGAGAACAGTGTGGAGATTCCTCAAGAAATTAAAAATAGAGCTTCCCTACGACCCTGCAATTGCACTCCTGGGTATTTACCCCAAAAATACAGATGTCGTGAAAAGAAGGGCCATCTGTACCCCAATGTTTATAGCAGCAATGGCCACAGTCGCCAAACTATGGAAAGAACCAAGATGCCCTTCAACGGATGAATGGATAAGGAAGATGTGGTCCATATACACTATGGAGTATTATGCCTCCATCAGAAAGGACGAATACCCAACTTTTGTAGCAACATGGACGGGACTGGAAGAGATTATGCTGAGTGAAATCAGTCAAGCAGAGAGAGTCAATTATCATGTGGTTTCACTCATTTGTGGAGCATAACCAATAGCATGGAGGACAAGGGGCGTTAGAGAGGAGTAGGGAATTTGGGTAAATTGGAAGGGGAGGTGAACCATGAGAGACTATGGACTCTGAAAAACAGTCTGAGGGGTTTGAAGTGGTGGGGGGGGTGGGAGGTTGGGGTACCAGGTGGTGGGTATTATAGAGGGCACAGCTTGCATGGAGCACTGGGTGTGGTGAAAAAATAATGAATACTGTTTTTCTGAAAATAAATAAATTGGGGGAAAATGTGAAAAAAAAAAGTTCCCATGACTTAGGCATACCTGCCATCTTGCTGCTAAAGATACTCTGTAGACTTTGATGATGATGACAATGATGATGATAATGATAGTTAAGACCTACGTAGTGCTTATTATGTATCAAGTGCTGCTCTAAGTGCTTTGCATTTATTTAGGCCTCCCAACAACCCTATGAGATAAAATTATTCCCATTTTTTCCCATTTTACAGATAAGGAAACTGAAGCACAGACAGTGCAGTCATTTTCCCAAGGACATGTTGCCAAGGGATGGTAGAACTAAAATTGGACCCTGGGCAATCTGGTTCCAGAGTCCTGCTTTTAAACACCAACTTTCTGCTTCTCATCACAGAAATTATTAAAGATTTAGTTTTCACAAGGCTAGAATTCATGAAGTTGTTGAAAGTGATGTTAGAGAATTGCTTATGTCACATGAACAGCATTAACAAATGAGAATCTGGTAGAATTAGACAATCAGGACACAGTAGGCACTTCCAGAGAGAATCATTTGGCTAACAAAGGAAATAAAATGAAGACCTAAAATAGATTTTTTTAATTACTTTCATTATGGTGCTTGCTTCAGCACATATACTGAAATTGGAATGATACAAAGAGGATTAGCATGTCCTTTGTGTAAAGATGATACACAATTCATAAAAGTACTTTTATCATTATGACTGTGCTATGAACATCCTGTGTGAAGTAAAGGATGTTGTATGGTAGATGTATTGGGCATTTCTTTTGGGAAACACATATATACAAACTCCAAAAAGCACTCCATTTATTCTTTATTCAGAGAATTAGTGACCTTTTCCCAGTAGTTTTCAGATAAAGACAATCTGTAATAAGGGGATGCTTGAAAGTTAACTTTAGTTATTGACAGAACATAGGAAGTTGTTGGTGCCAAGCGTCAGTAAAGGTAGAGAGGAGTCTCTTCTGTGATCATTTGTCTTTTCCCAGAAAAGAAGAGCCTGAGTGGCCTTACCTATGTCCTGTCATTCCAGATTTCTTTATTTTTCTTAATCATAAGAAAAGAGAAATACACTCAGGGACTACATTGTTCCTTATGATTGCTCTGACCTTGGAAACTCTGTGTGTGTGTGTGTGTGTGTGTGTGTGTGTAATTTCACTCTAGTTGACAGCTTCCTTCCTTAGGTCTGTGCTTTTTGAGGGCAAAATCTGCTTTCTTTCTAAATACCAAATACTTAGGGTCACTTCATCACTTAAAGTTGCCCTTCCCACAGCTTAGACTCAGAGATTATCTTCTTATGAAAGACCCCACTGCAAAAAGAGAAACATTTTTAGGAACATTTAAGTGGAATGTATAAAAGGTTTTCAAGGAATAATTTTGCTAAAAGAAAATTAAACTTTGAACAGACTGGATCACAAACAGACTCAAGCACAAACTTGAGTCCAATAGGAGCGATTATTCGTTATTACCATATTGATCTTGGACTTTGATCATTGGAATAGAGATTTAATCAGCTAACCAACATAAAAGTAGTTCTGAGTCCACTCTTGGGAAGTTCTCTTATCGATTAGTTTGACAATGACCAAAATTAAATTTCATCTTTTATGCTTTGAATCTTGAAAATAAGGAGATGGTTAATATTGAAGCAGATCTAAAAAAAAAAAAAAAAAACAGAATCTAAATATTCAGAAATCTTTTTACCCAGAGCATTGAGTCAAAGTTACTGTAAGCCACAACAAACGTGTGGCAATAGCCTTTTGTCTTTGAACCCCAAATATTCTTTGCCTAGTACTCCGTCTAGTAGATCCCATACTATCTAGGCAACCCAACCTTGGTGTGCCACCAGGCTGCCATTTATCTGTCAAAAATGTCAAGGTCCAATAGTTTCTGCATGCATTTGACTACCAGCTTTTCATTCCAACTTGAATGGAAGCAGAATCCTTCCTTTCCACTGTAGATCAGTTAACTAGACAGCATTGAGGGCAGGGAAGATGAACTTTTCCCTTCAGCACCGATCCTCCTAAGCAGAATATAAATGATTAAAATTAGCTTTTCATCAGGAAAATTCACAGGTTTGAGTCTCCCTGAAGAGTTTTTTTATCTTAGATGTCACTGGGGACATCTAAGACCTGCTGGGGATCACTCTTTAAGGAGAACAGCCTGAGATTCCAGTGTGGATTTGTTAGTGGCCACATCTATGGATTAGCAAATCATGAGAAGGGAATCCTAGGAATACCAAAGTCATTAGGTAGTGGAAAACTATTGTCTTGTTGCAGGTTTGTTTTTTGTTTTTAGTTTTTTGTTTTTAAGAAGATTGATTGGTTTATTTTAGAGAGAGAGAGTGTGGGTGAGCAGGAGGAGAGGGAGAGAGAGAATCTCGAACAGACTCTCCACTGAGCATGGAACCCAGTGTGGGGGCTCCATCTCACAACCCTCACAATCCTGAGATCATGAAATCAATAGGCAGATGTTAAACCGGCTGAGCCATACAAGCATAGGCATCCCTCATGTTGCAGTTTTTATGTCTGCTGGTTTGAGGGTTCACGGTAAGGCATTTTCTTCCCACAATATAATAGTCTTGTAGCCTTAAACACTGCGTTAAGCATTTATTTCTGCTTCAGCCAGAAAACCATTTTTCTCTTATCCCAGGTGCATAGGGCCCAGCTAGAGGTATGCCGAATACAGCTGATATTTCAATGAAGTCTCCTGAAAGCCAGGCATGGTACTCCTTGTATAATAGCGCCCAGATGAAATATGTCTTGGTAAGATAGTGTTTCTTTGAGAGGTGCACCTGAGTTTTGTCCTTTCTTGAACCAGCAACTTCACTGTACTGTCTAGTCCAGACATCTTTATAGAAATAATAGATGTTTATCTTTAGCTAAAAGTAGAGAAGCCTTTCTAATAACAACAAAAATATTAGTTGGGAATGTTGGAACTTTCACTCTGGAATGATTAAGTAAGTAAATATATACATAAAAACAAGTAAATAAATCTTTTCACAGATATTATACTAATACATCTTCCCCTCCTCCCCTTTAACTCTTGTCTCATTACAGCCCATCATTCTTAAGGCATAGTGGGCTTGAGGCTTCAGCATAGGAGACTGGTAAGACAGTGGGTATGAAAGCAGGCAGTAAGGAGTGAGGAGGCCTGTTAAATTATTTTATCTGCTCCATAGATATATAGAAGAAACTAGAAGGTCCAGCCCATGAGGTTCTTCTATAGTGTGGAGACTAGAATTAGGAAGAAGGAAAGATGATATAAAAAACAAAATAAATGTCTGCCTCTGTCCTGGCTAAGGTAAAGATGGGAGAAAGTAAAATAAAAAGAATGAGGGAGACAGAAATGTGTGCAAGAGGGGCATCTCCATGGTTGCTCTACACTTTGGTGCTGGGAGACTGAAGACTTCAGAGACGCGATGCAGACTCAGGGTTCTGTCTTTGTGCTCTTATTGGACTGGGGAGAGGGAAGGAGCACTGTTCTCTACAAATTAATATGGAGCAGCTCAATTATCACACAGCAAGTTTTCTGAGATGAGAAGCAGAAATATCACAGCAGGTGTTGGGGTGGACCATTGGGCAAGGGGCTGAATGGTGCAGTAGCACACTCTGGTGTCTGCAGCCAGCCAGAGCTGAGAGAAAGCTAAACAACAAAGGGGCATTGGCAAGACCTACCTGGGAGCATTGCTAGAAGTAAAAGAAGGGACCAGCCTGGTACTTTAGCATCAGAGGCCTGAAAGATACATGGTGACAGGGGAATTAGAAGCATTACTGCAGATCTGTGGGTACCAGGCAATGCATATGAAAAGACTGGCACAATGCCTGATGATTACTCCCAATACCCATCTGACACTGGGGAGGGCTGGGTACCATTCTAGTAAGAGGGGAAGCTGTCAGGGAGTTTGAATATTCTCCAAAGGATCTATTTAAATGACTGTTTTGAACTAAAATGTAAACTGGATGGGAAATTTAGTCACAGTAAAAGGCATTACATCAGATGTGGTCAGAACTAATTTTTTAAAAAGTGGTTAAAACAGATTCATCAATAATTATTTTTATATATATCTTAAACATTTTATTTTAATTTAATGTAAATGTACATTCATACAGCAGTCTTGTAATGTGGGGCCAAGACCTTTTCATTACATATTGGTCTTCCAATTAGAGTTCTTCTTTCTAACGTAAATTATACCTATAATTTCTTCTTCTTCTATAATTTCTTTTTTAAGATTTTGTGTATTTATTTGAGAGAGAGAGTGAGCAAGAGAGAGAAAACTATCAGTGGGAGCAGTAGAGACAGAGGGAGAAGCAGCCACCGCACTGAGCAGGGAGCTCAATGTGGGGCTCAATCCTAGGACCGCAGGATCATGACCTGAGCTGAAGGCAGATGCTTAACTAAGTGAGCCACCCAGGTGCCCCTTCATCTACAATTTCTAATTGTATTTTCTTTACTAAGCTAAAAACTCTTTAAGCTACTTGCAAAGAAATTTGAGTATAGAAACTTCGTTTTTTTCAATAGTTAAAATTTGTTTACAGTTGTCTTGATACCTGATTGAAAGCATTGTTAAAGGAAACCCACCTTAATTAAGTCTATTCAAAGTATTCAATTTAGCTTTCATTCAGACAGCCCATTGTCTTCACATTTATTTCCTATTTTGCAGTATGTTTAATTACATAGTTAAAATAATAAGATGGTCATAAACAGATTTAGTGACACAACTGATCCTTGACAGCAGAAGGAAACCTGTTACCTGTGAGTTCTTAGTGTACCACAGAAAACAAGCAGTATGATGTGGAGAAGGAATACAAGGTGCTGATTAATTCAGCCAGTTGGTTAAATGGAGATTGGTTAAGAGCAAATATGTAACATTTTCTCTTTAACAGCAAATGAGGGCTCAAAATGATAGCCTAATTAGTTATGGATAACATTTTAATTTTTTTAATTAAAAAATTTTAAAATTACAGTTTTCCCTGCATATCCAAATTGCATTCTCTGTGGATTAAACTTTGAAAGCCCACTTATACATTCTATAATGAAGTAATCAAACCATGAACATGTATCACTAATTTGTACATGGATATTAAGTGGAAAACTGATTCTCCCCCACCCTCCACCCCGCTAGTCCTTTTCCATGATATTCTTGATTGTGTAACGGTATGTAAACCAATAAGGTTTTGGTTTCTTGTCTATAGAGTTTATCCTGGTTTCTGATTACATACCTCCGGAAAGGTCTTTTAAAATATGTTCTTCATTGCTGTATTTGTAAGGAAGTTTGCTTCCTGCCACAAGTCCTCCAGAATTACAGCTGCCTTCTCTGCCACTTAACCCAGGTTTGGCTTGGCTTTGTTGCTCTGGCTTTGTCTATTCTTAATCTGTGTCCTCTTTCAATGCAGTGACCTCTTTTCTCTGACTATAGAATAAATAAGAAGGGATATTTTAAGGTACTTTTGGTTGGGAAAGTGACTTTCTGATTGGAGTGGGGGGGGGTTCCAAGCCACAAGTGTTGTTTCCCCCATTGAATTGATATATCAGTGCTTTCTACTGAACTCTTAAACTTTTCTTTGCTCTTCACCCTACCTGCACTGTGCCTATCTCCAAAGGTGTTCATATTTACCATTTCATGTCCAGGACTAGGCAGGCTTCTTGTGTTCGATGCTCAGGCACTATCTATCTATGCAGTGGCCTAATCCCAATTCCCTGTGGTCCCCTGAGCCTGAAGTGTAGCAGGTAGAAGGAAGAATTGGGAAACTCTTCCTTGACATTCTGCCCATGTGTATTTTCCCCTTTTCATTTGCAGAGCAAAGATCCTACAGGCTAGCTCCTGGCCATGGCACTGGGGGACACAACTGAATATTTGTTGTTTTCTCCAGCGATAGAAAACTTTCCCCCAATAATAATTAGCTGCCTTCACTATGTTTGGCAAATGAATTGAGGACTTTTTCCAGCCTGTCAGAGGATACAGATTTGAGAATAGGGTTGACATCCTTTTCAGCTTGAAGGATCAAGAATAAGAACCCATTTTTTTGCTTTCATTTTGGTATTTTCACCAGAGCCCACACTGTTCACTTCATGAGGAACCATTCAGGGTTGCTTCACAGTGTTGGCACTATTTGTGATCCATTTGTAGCACATTCCTGACTCTTATTTTCAAAATATTGGAGGTAGGAATTGTTCAACTTCCCCCAAACCATTTGAATTGATCCTACTGTTCTGTTGCTATTTTAAATACAACTTGTAATTAATTCTTTACTGCCCTAAGTCTGAACCATGTCTGAAAAGCCATGTCACATAAAATGATTTTAAAAGGAAGAGCATCAGCCACTGTGCTGGGGTCAATTTTTAATACTCTCAAAAGGCTTAAAAATCAAAACCCAGTTTAAAATTTAGTCTTTCTAATTTGTGAATAGAAACAGAAATATCAGTTGAGAGCATATTGTGACAAATCTGTGGAAAATGTGTCCTCCATTGATTTGTGCAGTTATCCCTGGAAAGAACATGTAAGGAAGTTAAGTCTTCCCAATCCAAGTTTCCTTTTGATAAAACCTTGGCAATAAGGTTGGCAAGTCTTAAAGAATAATTTTGCTGGATGATGCAAACTTAGAGGATATGATATTTTAACTATCATATTCCTTCCAGACATCTGAGGGTTTAACATGCAAATTAGAATATAATTTCTCCTGTGTGTGTATGTGTTCGTGTTCTGTCATATTGAATCACTTGGTCATATCAGAGAATTAGACTTTAGGCAAGTCAGGTAACCTTTCTGGCCTGTCTTCTCACATTGTAATGTAAAGGAACTGCACTCTGTTTTATTCTAAGTGTTTCACAATAAAAATGCTTTTTTTTTCTCTTGGGAAAGAATTTTGAGATCACATGCTTCTGTGTGCCCTGCATATGCAAATTACATAGACTAAAGTTTTAGCTCTGAGAACCTGGGCTAATATAATGCACATGGGCTATTCTCTTAATGTCTGATATATACATATATATGTATGTGTGTGTCATATATATGTGTGTGTGTGTGTGTGTGTGTGTGTAAAGTGAAAGGGAGGGTGTCAAAAAATCTTTTTTTTTTCTTTTTTTTTTACTAAATATTGGATCCACACCAAACCTGATCTTCACCATCACCCACTACTACCCACCTTCATTGTTGGAAATTCTGTAATAGAATGGTGTCACAAGAACTACTGTAGGGTTGAGAGGGAGGGAGAAGAACTTTGGGCCTGTATTTCCCAGGGCTGTCACCAACTCATTAACAGAAGTAGTGGTCTTGAGGGTGCAGCAGGACACACAGCATGGCTCTCCCAGCAATTTCCTATCCGCATTTGGGAGAGTGTTCTAGCTTACTTTAAGCTTTACGTATATCCAGGCAACAATCTCTGGAAAAAGAAAAAGAAAGAAATAATTTTAAAAAATCCTGATGGCTCATGTGCCACTTCTTCAGAGCCATTAAAAGCTGTCTTAATATGCTAAAATGAGAACCACAGCTAGTCTTCACCTCCTTTCTCAATTCTCACACCCCATTAAGATTGAAGCTAGTTTGTCACATTGACACTGAGGAATGTTATTATTCAGAGCTGAATTAAAAAGGGAATTTATATAGACAAAACCAATAAGCCAAGCAGCCTTGACATTTAATTTTTTTGGAAACCTTTCTCATTGAACCAGGAATGTCTGCATACTACACATTTGCAAAATGAAAAGTGGTATAGTAGGAGGATAATCTCCTCATATGAATGATGAATAAATAATCCGGAGGAGATTAGATGTTTTCTCCTTGCCTTGTCCTCGCCCTCTACCCTGAAATGACATTTATGAGTGCCATTTATTTTACTTCTTTTTTTCATAGACATGGAGTGTTTGGGGAAATGTGTGGGGTATGGTAATTTTTATTTATGTTTTTGGCCATCAATTTCAAGTTTGTACTAACTGTTAAGAATATCGGTTCTTGGCCCTTAAACTCAGAGGATCAGTAACCAAGAGTCACCTCAAAATCCTAATGTAAATTGTCTAAGATTAGTTCAAGACATTATTTGGCTCTTTAAGGTAGGCTGAACATTCAGAAGGAATCATATTTCAGGATCCATTTAGCATTCTGTTTTAGTCAGGGTAGGTAATGGTAGTTCTTTTAACAAAAAGTCAGAGTCTCAGTGGTTTCACATAACAAAAATTTATCACTTACATCCTGATTGAGTGTAGGTTAGCAGGACATGAGGTGAGAGGTCCTATTCTATATGGTAATTTAGGGACCTAGAATTGCTCTATAATGTAAGTTTGCCATCTTCTCAGATTCAGCATCCCTCTGCTGGATTCTCAGGATCTGAGGTTGGGAATCCTCAGGGAAGTGAGAAAGAGAATATAAAGTCATGCAGAATAGAGATAGGTAGGGGATGTTTCCAGGCCATTGACTAGAACTCAATCACATGGTCTCACTTAATTCCAGGGGAGCTTTGGAAATACAGTTTAGCACTGCGTTCTGCAGAAGGACAAAGTGAGTTTGATGACAGATAGTATTGACACTGCTTTGGCTCCTTTTGCTCTTGCTACACATACCTAAGCACATAGCCCTTATCCTATGTTGGTCTACCTGTGATGACACCAAGGCATTTAATTTGATTGATCTAGTGATTAGGCATCCATTTGTTCTTTTTGTATTCAATTTGCTTACACATGGAAGATTACTTTTCTATTGTCAGGGGTAAACATGTATAAATATAGACCCTGTTCAAATCATCATATTTTAAAGTGGAATTCTATAGGGAGTGGATGCTGACTATTTACTGTATACACAGAAGAGATATCATCCATTTGTCTATTATTTTAGGAAAATCTTTAAATGATCTTCTCTACCAAGCTGTTCCTCTATGTAGAAGAGAAAATTATAGAACTTCAAGATGACCAAATAATCCAAAAAAAAAAAAAAAAAGGCCAGAGCATTTCAGTTTAAATGATAATGGAATAAAGTGACACCATGACATATAGTAACAGATTACTTGAAACAAATTTGAGACACAGTGTTCAAGAGAGATTCATATATGCCCCCTAACCTTATTCCAAAATTCAGTCTAAGGAATTCTAAACTCAGGTTGGTTCTTAAGGAGCAATTCAGACATATGAAGGACTTTTTAGATAAGTCCTTATCTAAAAGTAAAGAAGCTTATTGACAGGGAACTGATAGGAGTCAAAGATTGGCCTGTATAGTCCAAGTTTTAGTGAGTTCTTCAGCAGAGCATGGTGAAAGCACAGATTGGCATTTTGTTAGGCATGCTGGTCTTCCATGAGGGAGATTTCTACCCACATATATTTAGGGCCCATCAAATACAGTTCTCTATGCTTTTTCTTAACATTCCATCCCCAAGAGGGGTGTAGAAAATGAAGTACTCCTTTCTTATTGATTATAGTACTGTTTTTTCTGCCAATAGAAGGCCAGTACTGCAAGAAAAATCCCATTCCCATGGCAACAAAGATCTCCGCTTTTAACTTGTTACCATGTGAAGAAGAAACTATTTTTTTCTCTAACATTAAAGATTGCAATTTTGAGAATATGGGAATGACCTTTGGCAACATGGTGTTGTTAGAGCATCTGGGCCAAAGGGCTTGTGTCCAGGGTGAAGGCCTTTAGGACTTTTAATATGTCGGCACTGATTTTATTTACATCAGGGCAAGAAGCAAAACTTAAACCATAGAGACATCATTTTCTTACTCAGGAACAGTGACCTTTTATTCTGGAGGTATCTCAAGGGTAGAAGAATATGACATTTCATTTGTTGAATTTTCCTAAATATTACCACTCAAAAATGGGGAGAGAGAGGAGCCAATTAAATTTTTATTGGATGTTACTATGTTCTTTTCCTGATAAATTCTCCTTCCGTTTTCATTAAGCCTTTTAAGTGGAGCCAGTCCTATATAAGACATTTGATCACCCTAGTTCTAGAAAACTGAGCTTCTCTAAGTTTGCTGTGGAGAAATCATCTGCCATTTTCGTTTTAAAACCTTAAAATATCAGGAAATCTCACCACCCAGATATCTTCAGTAAAGAGGCAAGGAGGAGTCTGGGGTATGGAAGGAAAGCTGGTACTTGTTGATCACGTGCTCTATGCCAGGCACTGTGCTGGCTGCTTAAAGTATTCAGAGACTATAGTATGTGTCATCTTCCTTGTTCTTGTGAATAAAGAGGAACATTGGCTTGTGCTAAGTAAGTATCATTAGAGGCAGTCACTTCTTTATGAGGATCTCAACTAAGGATTCAACACAACATTCTGTAGCCATTGGTGCTAAATATATTATGATCTATCAGAGTTGACTGAGCTGTTCTTTCAATTAAACAGTGCTTTTGGTGGTTCACTGCAAAGAAGGAAATCCTACATAAGCCAATCTACTTGGTTTTTATTCTTAATGATCAAAACTAATAAATCAATTTTCATTTAGAATTGGAGAAAGTGACAATATTTTTTAGTAGTACCATTGTGAATAAAATTTGAGCATGGGGCTGGGTACCATAAGCAAGATGGTCATGCAGATTGTTATTTTGGAAAAATGTGGGGTGTAAGAATGCAAAATCAAAGAAGGGGATCAGTTTTTACAAAGCATAGTCTCCTATAGAGCCTTAATAACTGGGTTTTTAAATTCACCAAAGTTTTCTCTCCTACTGTTCACTATCTTTATTTAGTGAGTAAATTTTCACCTTTCTTAGTATGAAATAGTCCTCTGCTCCTTTCAAGTCTTGAGAAATGTTTTTAAAAGTCCCTGTATCTGGGGGCACCTGGGTGGCTTAGTGGGTTAAGCCTCTACCTTCAGCTCAGGTCATGATCTCAGGGTTCTGGGATCGAGCCCCGCATCAGGCTCTCTGCTCAGCAGGGAGCCTGCTTCCTCCTCTCTCTCTGCCTGCCTCTCTGCCTACTTGTGATCTCTATCTGTCAAATAAATAAATAAAATCTTTAAAAGAAAAAAAAGTCCCTATATCTGTCAGAGTGCTTGATTTATACTATGGTAGCAAATTACCACAAAATAGCAGATGACAGTCACAAGCTCATTTTTCCCTCTTGCTACAGTGCCAACAAAGGATGAGCTGTAGTTTTGCTTACTTACAGTTACTCTGAGACCTAGGCTAATCATACAGCCTTCATCTGGAATACTGTCAGTTTTGTGGTGAAGGGAAAAGAGAATTGCTTCCTGTTAATGGAGCAGTCACTGCTAAAGCTTTGGTCCTGAATTGGTCTCTCACTCCCACTTATGTTTCATTAGCTGAACAAATCTCATCATCAAATTTGGGCGGGGAAGGAAATTTTTCTTCTCTTTCTAGACTTAATCTTAAGTACCTTGAACTTCTTAGGGGAGAGCTACACCTTTAGTCTCTTTTTTTCTGGGCCATTTTGTCCAGTTGGGGGCCATCTTAAGCCATTCTGTGTTTTGTTTTGTTTTTTTTAAAGGTTATAAAACCACACCTTTAATTTGGTGCTTACTCTGAGACTAAGATTTAATTATCTTCATTACTCAAAGGTCTCCTCGGTTTTTTTCTGTTACAGTTTACGTTGTAAAGAAGTTGCTTCTTCTAATCCTGTAAGACTTAGAATTTCTGGACTGTTAGTCCCTTTTATTTCTGCTATAAAGGATGCATTTCTCAAATCATCTTTTTTTTTTTTGTATGGTACTGTTGTCAGATGCAACCAACAGCAGTCAAAGGATGCTATTGGCATCCCATTTTTTCACCTTCTTCACCTAAAGCAACAAGCTTATCGGGTATATTATATGTATCCTGAATTGTCACAGGTGAGTTTTTAAAAAACTGTTTTACTGCAAAATGGATTGCCATTCTTTCATTCTCCACTTAGAATTTCCATAGAGGACCACTGCCTCACCCTAGTCAGTGCCGTATATTTGAGGGTTTTTTGTTTTGTTTTGTTTTGGGGTTTTTTTTTTTTTAGAGGAACATTCTCCTCCTGATACCAATTACTATATTAGTCAGGATATACTAAGTTATGCTACAATTAACAAAAGACTTCCAAATATGAGTAACTTAAGCAGCAAAGGTTTATTGTTCACCAACACTACATGCCCATCACAAATCATCTATGCCTTTGCTCCTCCAAGAAGGGGCTATAAATATTTTTAATATTACTGTCAACTGTAATTACTGATTCAAATGTTACTTAGCTCGTAAAACCTGATTTTGTTCCTCTCTATATACTTCTACTAACTCATGTATTCAACAAATATTTACTGATTACCCACCATGTGCTGGACTCTGTTCTAGACCCTGGGGAAATAACAGAGAACAAAACTGACAAGAGCCTGCCCTCACATCAGCTCATCTGTCTACCTATTTCTGTGTTCCTTCTTCCTATCCCATGAAACTGTCTTGATCAAGGTCCACAAAAGAGATGATGTTTTAAACCAATCACTGAAAAATGAGCGGAGTTTGGATAAGCAAAGCTAAAATAAGCAGATAAAATGAAGAACAGCATTCTAGGTAGAGGGACCAGAAAGGAATGGAGTCATGAAATCATAGCCTTGCCCAGGGAATTGTTCCTATGGCTGAGCATGGAGAATGCAAGATAATCTCTGCAGTGGCTAAATTAAAAAGAAGGGATTACCCCCAGGGATCTTAGTTTTAGGTTTTGGTCTGAGACCCTTGTCCTGTAATCCCCTCTAGTGTGGTTCTTGAAATAGGCTTCCTGAGCCAGCTGTCATTCCCAGCCCCCTGCTTCTAGCTGGTCATGACTCATACCATTTGTCATTGCTTGGTGGGGAGAGAGCCACTGAAGAATTTTAAGTGCAATAGTATGGGACTGAATTTAAGTTTTAGAAACTAAGAGATAGGAGACAAAAGATCAGTAGGAGACTATTTTTATTGGCTACCAAGACATGGGCCCTGCTATGAATGAGCCAATGGGGTGAATCTACCCTGTTGTTTCAAACCTTACTATTGTGCCCAGAGTGCTTGAAAATATCTATGTGGTTTTGACATGCCAGAGTGGCACAGTTTCTCAAACTCTCTTTCCAATCAGATTAGTTTCCCCAGCCCTAGCCCATCCCACTCTGCCCAGCTTCTTCCTCTCTCAAGTTGGCTTTTTTGCTAAGATCCATGCATGTCCCATGGCCAAGGATGCCAAGGGTCTGACATATTGAAGAATTGCTGTTGGATGTAGCAGGAAGAGTTAGAAAGCCATTATAATAGCAAAGGAAGAATACAAGGATAATTGTTACCTGATAAGTTGTACTAGATGGGAGTTTCAGCCAAGCTTATTGAGAGACAAAGTTCATTACCAGAATAGAGAACTCCATACAGTCGTTGAAATGTGTATTAATTATTTATTTTGGACACATTAATTTGAGGTTTGAGCAGGACTTCTCTGAGGAGTTGTCAAGCAGAGAGGCAAGAAGCTCAGGAAAGTGTCCACATCTGGAGACCTAACTAATGCAGAGGTAACTAAAATGGAAGGATTTTAAGGGATTGTGCAGAGAGAAAGCTTAGAGCAAGAAAAGAAGAGGGGGAGGCCAAGATGGGCAGGAATGCCCACATTTAAGAGGTGGAAGAGGAGACAGAGTAATGGCCTAAGAGGAATATGGAATAGGGAGAAATGAACCAGGAAAGTGAATGCTACAAAAGCTAGAGTCTATTTTTATATCCACAGATAGAACTGAGCCCTCAGTGCATAATGGTGCTGTTCATTGTGATAGAGTTCTTACAGCCTTTGAAACATCTCCTTAGATTTACTTCTATTCTGTGTCATATGGCAAAATATTGAAATAATTTTTGCTGTAGATCTTTTGTACTGCATATTCCTAACAAGGGCAGTTTTACTCCAAAGGGATGGAAATTGGTTCTTGGTGGGGAGGGTAGGGCAGCTCACATTGTTATGGCAATAGTCTGTGGTCTTGCAAAACTCAGTCCTCTCCAACAAAATCTTATTCCTTTTTATTTTGTTTCTCTTGCTGGGTTTGTTTGGGTATCATGCAAGTAGCATTGACATTGAATTCAAGAAAGGTGCACAAAATATATGCAATGCTACAAAATATAGCAAATTGATAATTAAATGTTAATAACTTTATCTTTTGACTTAAAATTTATTTAGTCATTCTTAACTCTGGATTAAATATAGTAAAACTTGTGCATAAATATGATATATAAACAAATGCACAGTATATATGGGGTATTAAAATTTCATGGAGGGAACATACAGGAAAAATGTCCAAAAAGTCTCCTAATAAGGGGGGAAGTAATGAAAAAGGTGAGGCATACTACTATAAATAGTTGGATTTTATTCTTGGATTCAATATTGACCATTAATCTCTATTCCCTTTTATAATGTTTTCCTTCAAATTTTTTACCTGTAATTTGAGTTGGTTGCTACCAGATGGCAGGTTCTGGTCCAACTAGACCGACTTCACTACATAGCTAATATAGGCAACAAGTACGTAGTAAACTTACAAGGTTAATACTTCTTCTAATGCTTCTACCAAAATATTGCTCTTCATTGAAAATGAACTATAACATTTATTGGTATTGGTTTTGTGCATTTAAATAGCATCCTAAATTGATAGCAAGATTTAAAGAAATAACACAAGTTTTAGGAATTTTTATATATGCTTGATGTTTGCTTAGTTGACTTGAGTTAAACCAGTTAATAATGGTAACTCAGTTTACCTTCTTCAGAGTGATATTATGTTCTCTTTGGAGTCTCAGGAGAAAGTTTGGGATTAAAATAAGAACATATATACCCTTTGTAATAATTTGTTTAACCTTTCCTGTTTTATAACGTGAATTTATTGTCAATGTCAGATGGAAACAACCCTCCCCCTACATTTTGTTTCTTTTTTGGCTAGTTTTCAGTGTTGTAAAAAAGACTCCTGTATTGCGATGAGATGTAAATAGTTAGTTGGCCTTTGAGGCTCCATACAACTCTAGGTTTGTTTTGTTTTGTTTCGTTTTAAGATTTTATTTATTAATTGACAAAGAGACA
Organism: Neogale vison; assembly: GCF_020171115.1. NCBI lineage: Eukaryota > Metazoa > Chordata > Mammalia > Carnivora > Mustelidae > Neogale > Neogale vison. The sequence goes on along the minus strand of NC_058096.1, from coordinate 130,348,323 downwards.
CAGCGAGAGAGGGAACACAAGCAGAGGGAGTGCAAGACTGAGAAGCAGGTCTCCCACTGAGCAGGGAGCCCTGGGCAGGGCTCGATCCCCAAGACCTTAAGCCATCCAGGTGCCCCAAATCTAGGATTTTTTAATTCTGTAAGGAATATATGTGTGATTGTTAAGGGATATAGGCTAAGGAGCAATTATAGCAGGAGAGGATTTTGGTGAAAGTAAGTTTTGAAGCAAGTATGTTTGGATTGCCAGAGGGAAGGAAAGAGGACACTCCCTGTAGGGGATTAATATTGAAGAGGAAATGGGCAATATGATGCTCATGTGTGAGTGTGCATGGCAAGAAGTAAATAAAAACACCAGCTTGATGAGGAAAAAAGGATGTTTGGGAAAGCAATAGAAGATGCTATGGGACCATGCTGAGGAAATTTGAAATATCAGACATAAGGAACTGTGAGTGGATTTTTGAAAGGAAGTTTCTACCTTATATGTGTGTGATTTCAGAAAAAGAAGTCAGTGGCTTTCGCATAAAAATAGAAAAAAATAGTGAGTCTGGAATCTACATGTTACCTGTGTTACTTGGCCTAAGATGTAGTGCATTCCTGATTCAGGAAACAGGGCTCTGTGCTAAAGAGGAGGTAGAATTTTGTCCTTTAAGATAAAAGTTTGTTTGTTTGTTTTAAGATTTTATTTATTTGTCAGAGCACACAAGCAAGGGGAGCAGCAGGCAGAGAGAGAAGCAGGCTCCACACTAAGCAGGGAGCTCTACCCTGGGATCATGACCTGAGCCAAAGGCAGACCCTTAAAGACTGAGCCACCCAGGTGCTTCAAGATTAAAAAATCTTTTTTTTTTTTTTTTTTAACACAGAGAGAGAGAGAGATCACAAGTAGGCAGAGTAGCAGGCAGAGGGAGAAGGGGGGATACAGGCTCCCTGCTAAGCAGAGAGCAGGATGCGGGGCTAGATCCCAGGACCCTGAGATATGACCTGAGCCGAAGGCAGAGGCTTAACCCACTGGGCCACCCAGGCGCCCCAAGATAAAAACTTTTTTTAACAGTTACTTTTGCTCCCCAATTTAAAAAAAAATAGAAATCTATAAAAATCAAAGAGGAAAGATGTACCTTTTGACCACTTTGTAGAGTGCCAAAAGAAATAAATCTTCAGAGATAACTCAGTTGAAGAAAAGCACTTGGGAGCACTTGGGTGGTATAGTTAGTTAAGCGTCCTACTCTTGGTTTCAGCTCAAGTTGTGATCTCAAGGTCCTGAGATTGAATCCCTTGTTGAGCCGCACCCCGCCCCGCCCCCACTCAGCAAGGAGTCAGCTTCTCTCTCTCTCTCTCTTTGCCCTCTCCCCCCTAAAAGAAAGAAATCTTAAAAATACAAGTTTGTTAGGAGCCTTTTTTGATTCCCAATGTTGTGGGGATTTGGTAGTTTGGGGTTTTTAAAGCTAATTTTTCAAAATTCAATATATGTTTAGAAGAGAACAGTGCAGTTTGATGCAAAGACAGTGGGTTTAGCAGTCCTGAACCAAATCATGGCTCTGCTACCAGCTGTCTTTATGATTTTGAATAACCTAAACTTTCTGAACACTCTAAAAGAAACAAAGACATTAATGTCTACTTAATGATGTGAAGCCACCAATGAAAATGTCCCATTTAGTACATTGCTGAGCACACAGTCATTGCACGGTAAACATTAATTTCTTGTGCTTTTACCTATAGTTTAATCCTACTGTGCCCACATGAATGATAGGGCCTTAGATACACCATTAGATCTATTTCTCAATTACCAACTAAATTAAAGAGATGGGCATGTTTTTTCACATAATTAAGTTATTTGTATAAAAAGTAGATCTATTGAACTGGCTAAATATAGGCATTAGCTGGAATCTTTCATTTATAAAACAATTATAGGTTCTTATTAAATACAAATACTGAGGGTAAGTAGGAACACTAATGCTTAAATCATGTCAGCCTTCGTTTAATTCAACCTCACATTTTTTGCCATGAATTAATAATATAAATAATTTCATAGGACACTTCATTGGAATCCTGACTTTCCTAAAGCGTTTTCATGCCAGTTTTGCTGTGGGCAAATCTGTGCATTATTAATAATTTTCAAATTACATTTCTTCTCTAGTGACTAAACAGATTCTAAATGAGACAAAGAGAAAAAAATAGATTGTCTTTTATGTTTTATTTTTTTAAACCAACTTCCTGTTTAAACTTATCAGCATCAAAAAAGGAAATAATGCCTCATGATATTTTTGCCATTATGAAATCCCATAATTTTCTTTTCCAATCAGAAGGAAAGCTAATTCTTTCTCCAAAAAGCCTACCTATGTATGGTGAGAAACAAAATATGGGTTGGGTACCAACTTCCTTTCTAATGCAGAAATGCTTTATTACATTGACAGTTTTTTTTTCTCCCTCTCCTACCAGAGTATATTAGTGCCAGGACTACCATAACAAAGTACCATAAACTTGGTGGCTCACAGAACAAATATTCATTGTCTCACAGTTCTGGAAGCTAGAGTCCAGGATCAAGGTGTTGACAAAGTTGATTACTTCTGAGGGATGTGAGTAAGAATCATCTTGCCCAGCTTCTGGCAGTTTGCTGGTCATCTTTGGTACTCATTCACTTGTAGAAGCATCACCAATGTCTGTCTTCATCTTCATATGGTGTTCTCCCTGTGTGCATTTCTGGTCCATGTCCAAATTCCCCCTCCCTTTTTTATAAGGACACCAGTCACATTGGATCAGGGACCACCCTGATGACCTCATTTCAACAAATGACATCTGGAGTGATCCTATAAGGTCATATTCTGGGGTACTGGGTGATATAATTTCAACATATGAATTTGAGGGGACACAATTAAACCTCTAACACTGAGGTCCAAATTTTCTAGGCTGTGAAAGTGCCTATACCATCTCTAGCAGCCAGGTACTGACACAGAGCAGCTACAGAGTAGGGCTCAGTGACTGTTGGATAAGGTAGGGCTCAGTGACTGGTGGGCGGGTGGCTGAATGAGTGCATAGGTGGATAGGTGAATGGCTGGCTGACTGACTGGATGGATGGATGGATGGTGGGTGGATGGGGGGAATAGGTGGATGGATGGATGATTGAGGAAATGGATGGATGGATGGATGGGCAGATAGATGGGTGAGTAGATAGGTAGGTGTGGTTGCTTGGGTGGATAGGTAGATAAGTGGAGGAATAGAATGATGGCTGAGGTATGTGCCCTCTATCCCTACACTTTGAAGGGTTTTGATCAGGAAGGGATGCTGTACTTTTAGTGAAATAAGTCAAGCGGAGAAAGACAACTATCATATGATCTCCCTGATATGAGGGAGTGGTGATGCAACATGGGGGCTTAAGTGGGTAGGAGAAGAATCCATGAAACAAGATGGGATAGGGAGGGAGACAAACCATAAGTGACTCTTAATCTCACAAAACAAACTGTGGGTTGCTGGGGGGAGGGGGGTTGGGAGAAGGGGGGTAGGGTTATGGACATTGGGGAGGGTATGTGCTTTTGGGTAAATTGGAAGGGGAGATGAACCATGAGAGACTATGGACTCTGAAAAACAATCTGAGGGGTTTGAAGTGGCGGGGGGATGGGAGGTTGGGGTACCAGGTGGTGGGTATTATAGAGGGCACAGCTTGCATGGAGCACTGGGTGCGGTGAAAAAATAATGAATACTGTTTTTCTGAAAATAAATAAATTGGGAAAAAAAAAAAAAGAATGATGGCTGAATGGACAGATAGTCCTAAATAATATATCATCAAGGGAATCATCCCAAAACACACCAGTGCCAGAGAGAATGAGCCCAGTGGGCTGGGGTAACCAGGAAAAAGTTGAGATTTTGATTGAGCCTTGACTGAGGGGGAGAATTGCAGTTCATACTCTGAACCGAAGGATGACATGAACAAGCACCTTTTATAAATGAAAGCAAAGCACCTATTCTAAATCAAAGCACTTGCCTTACTTTATTTTAAAAATTTTCCCATTTCTTTTTATTTAAACTCAGTTAATTAACATATAATATGTTCTTGGTTTCTGAGGTAGAGTTCAATGATCATCAGTTTTATATAATCCACAGTGCTCATTGCATCATGTGCTCTTCTTAATTCCCATCACCCAGTTAACCCACCCCCCCGCCACCCTCCCCTCCAGCAACTGCTTGTTTCCTATGATTAAGAGTTTCTTATGGTTTGTCTCCCTCTCTTCTTTCATCTTTTATTTTTTCTGCTCTTCCCCTATGATCATCTGTTTTGTTTCTTAGATGCCACATATGAGTGAGATCAAATGATAACTGTCTTTCTCTGATTGACTTATTTCACGTAGCAAACTATCCTCTAATTCTATCCACGTCATTGCAAACAGCAAGGTTTCATTTTTTGATGGCTGAGTGGTATTTTATTGTGTATATATATACTACACCTTCTTCATCCATTCTTCTGTTGATGGACTTCTAGGCTCTTTCCATAGTTTGGCTATTGTGGACATTGCTACTATAAAAATTGAGTGCAGGTGCCCCTTCGGATCACTATCACATTTGTATCTTTGGGATAAATACCCAGTAGTGCAGTTGCTGGTTCATAGAGTAGCTCTATTTTCAACTTCTTGAGGCATCTCCATAATGTTTTCCAAAGTGGCTGCACCAGCTTGCATTCCCACCAACATGTAGGAGGGTTACCCTTTCTCTCCTCGCCAACATTTGTCGTTTCCTGACTTGTTAATTTTAGCCATTCTGACTGGTCTGAGGTGGTATCATTTGGTTTCATTTTGTATTTCCCTACTGCTGAGCGATGTTGAGCATTTTTTCATGTGTATTTTGGCCATTTATATGTTGTCTTTGGAGAAATGTCTCTTCATGTCTTCTGCCCACTTTTTGACTGGATTATTTCTTCTGTGGGTGTTGAATTTGATAAGTTCTTTATAGAGTTTGGATACTAACCTTTTACCTTTTTAACCTTTTAAATGATATGTCATTTGCAAATATATTCTCCCATTCTGTCAGTTGTCTTCTGGTTTTGTTGACTGTTTCCTTTGCTGTGTTGTGGGAGGCCACGATAAGGCTTGAGACGAGGACCAAACCAGGCCCTGACTTATGCCTCCTTTAAAGGCTGAATAGCAGAACAAAAGGCTTAGGTCGATAAAGTCGAGTAGCACTGAGAGAGGGTCTGTGCTGTGTTGCGTGCTCGCCTAAGTGACTTCCCACACGTTTGCTAATCAGATGGAGACGATTTGATCGGGGTCGTGAATTCTTGGCTGGTCTTTGCTGTCCTTGCACATAAACTACACCATTGTAAGATTGTGCTATGCTTACATAAACTATGTCTTGAGTGGCCTTGAAGTCAGTACATCTGGCGCTAGAAGGTCTGCTATTGGTGCTTGGGATATAAATGGGAAAGTTTGAAGGATTTTTTGTGCATATTGCAAGCTCTTTAGTAATCAGCTAAAAACAGATACTTTCTTATGATTGTTTCTGTTAGCTATATAATGCCTCACAACCTTGAAAAAAATTGGCACTATTGGACATCCTCCTTGGTGCTCCTCCTGCCCATATCTCTTTGTCTCTTAATTTCTTTTCACCATCCTCTTATGCTCACGTTCCTGATCGATTTGTCGCGCCGACCGTGACACTGTGCAAAAGCTTTTTATTTTGATGAAGTCAAACAGTTCATTTTTGCCTTTGTTTCCCTTGCCTTTGCAGACGTGTCTAACAAGAAGTTGCTGTAGCCAAGATCACAGAGGTTGCTGCCTTTATGGTGTTCTCCTTTATAATTTTGATGGACTCCTATCTCACATTTACGTCTTTTATCCATTTTGAGTCTATTTTTGTGTATGATATAAAGGAATGGTCCAGTTTCATTCTTCTGCATGTGGCTGTCCAATTTTCTCAACTCCAGTTGTTGAAGAGACTGTCTTTTTTCCAGTGAATTTCCTTCCCTGCTTTGTTGAAGATGAGTTGACCATAGAGCTGAGGGTCCATTTTCTGGGGTCTCTATTCTGTTCCATTTATTTGTGTGTCTGTGTACCATACTGTCTTGATGAGTACAGCTTTGTAATAGGATGTGAAGTTCAGTACTATGATGCAACCAGCTTTGGTTTCCTTTTTCAACATTCCTTTGGCTATTCAGGATCTTTTCTGGTTCCATAGAAATTTTAGGATTATTCATTCCAGCTCTGTGAAAAAAGTGGATTGTATTTTGATAGGGAGTGCATTGAATGTGTAGATTGCTCTAGGTAATATAGACATTTTCACAATGTTTGTTCTTCCAATCCATGAGCATAGAACATTTTTCACTTTTTTTTATGTCTTCCTCTTTTCTTTCATGAATGTTCTATAATTTTCTGAGTATAAATTCTTTGTCTCTTTGGTTAGGTTGATTCCTAGGTATCCTATGGTTTGGGGTGCAGTTGTAAATGGGATCAACTTAATTTCTCTCCTTCTGTCTCATTATTACTGTGTAGAAATGCAACTGATTTCTGTGCATTGAGTTCATATCCTGCCACTTTGCTGAATTCCTTTATGAGCTCTGGCAATTTAGGGGTGGAGTCTTTTTGGGTTTTCCTCAGAGTATCAAGTCATCTGCAGAGAGTGAGAGTTTGACTTCTTTGCCAATTTAGAGGCATTTTATTTCTTTTTATTTTCTGATTTCTGAGGCTAGGACTTCTAGTACTCTAGTGAATAGTGGACATCTGCGCCATGTTCCTGAACTTAGGGGAACTCTCTCAGTTTTTCTCCATTGAGAATATTTGCTGTGGGCTTTTTGTATCTAGCTTTTATGATAGTGAGGTATGCTCCCTCTATTCCCTACGCTGTGAAGAGTTTTAATCAAGGAAGGATGTTGTACTTTGTCAAGTGCTTTCTCTGCATCAATTGAGAGGATTATATGGTTCTTGTCCTTTCTTGATTTATGTAGTGTATCACATTGATTTGTGGATGTTGAGCCACACTTGCAGCCCAGGAATAAATCCCACTTGGTTATGGTGAGTAATCCTTTTAATGTAGTGTTGGATCCTATTTGGTGAGAATTTTGTCATCCATGTTCATCAAGGTCTGTAATTCTCCTTTTTGAAAGGGTTTTTGTCTGGTTTGGGGATCAGCATGATGCAGGCCTCATAGAAAGGGTTTGGAGGCTTTCCTTCCATTTCTGTTTTTTTAATCAGCTCCAGATGAATGGGTATTAGTTCTTTAAATGTTTAATGTTTAAATGCCCCTGGGATGGCATCCAGCCCTGAACTCTTGTTTGTTGGGAGATTTTTTTTTTATAACTGCATCAATTTCCTTGCTGCTTATGGGTCTATTCAGGTTTTCTGTTTCTTCCTGGTTCAGTTTTGGTAGTTAAGAGTTTCCAGGAATGCATCCATTTCTTCCAGATTGCCTAATTTGTTGGCATATAGTTGCTCCTATTATGTTCTTATTCTTGTTTGTATTTCTTTGGTGTTGGTTTTTTTTTTTTAATTTTTTATTTTTTATAAACATATAATATATTTTTATCCCCAGGGGTACAGGTCTGTGAATCGTCAGGTTTACACACTTCACAGCACTCACCATAGCACATACCCTCCCCAGTGTCCATAACCCCACCCCCCTTCTCCCAACCCCCCTCCCCCCAGCAACCCTCAGTTTGCTTTGTGAGATTAAGAGTCACTTATGGTTTGTCTCCCTCCCAATCCCATCTTGTTTCATTGATTCTTCTCCTACCCCCTTAAACTCCCATGTTGCATCTCCACTTCCTCATATCAGGGAGATCATATGGTAGTTGTCTTTCTCTGATTGACTTATTTTGCTAAGCGTGACATCCTCTAGTTCCATCAACGTCATCGCAAATGGCAAGATTTCATTTCTTTTAATAGCTGCATAGTATTCCATTGTGTATATATACTACATCTTCTTTATACATTCATCTGTTGATGGACATCTAGGTTCTTTCCACAGTTTGGCTATTGTAGACATTGCTGCTATAAACATTTGGGTGCTTGTGCCCCTTTGGATCACTACGTTTGTATCTTTTTTTTTTTTTCCAATTTATTTATTTTCATAAATACAGTATTCATTATTTTTTCACCACACCCAGTGCTCCATGCAAGCTGTGCCCTCTATAATACCCACCACCTGGTACCCCAACCTCCCACCCCCCCGCCACTTCAAACCCCTCAGACTGTTTTTCAGAGTCCATAGTCTCTCATGGTTCATCTCCCCTTCCAATTTACCCAAAAGCACATACCCTCCCCAATGTCCATAACCTTCCCCCCTTCTCCCAACCCCCCTCCCCCCAGCAACCCACAGTTTGTTTCGTGAGATTGAGTCACTTATGGTTTGTCTCCCTCCCTATCCCATCTTGTTTCATGGATTCTTCTCCTACCCACTTAAGCCCCCATGTTGCATCACCACTCCCTCATATCAGGGAGATCATATGATATTTGTCTTTCTCCGCTTGACTTATTTCGCTAAGCATGATACGCTCTAGTTCCATCCATGTTGTCGCAAATGGCAAGATTTCGTTTCTTTTGATGGCTGCATAGTATTCCATTGTGTATATATACCACATCTTCTTGATCCATTCATCTGTTGATGGACATCTAGGTTCTTTCCATAGTTTGGCTATTGTGGACATTGCTGCTATAAACATTCGGGTGCACGTGCCAAAATCCTTGAGGAGAACACAGGCAGCAACCTCTTCGACCTCAGCCGCAGCAACATCTTCCTAGGAACATCGCCAAAGGCAAGGGAAGCAAGGGCAAAAATGAACTGTTGGGATTTCATCAAAATCAAAAGCTTTTGCACAGCAAAGGAAACAGTTAACAAAACCAAAAGACAACTGACAGAATGGGAGAAGATATTTGCAAACGACATATCAGATAAAGGACTAGTGTCCAAAATCTATAAAGAACTTAACAAACTCAACACCCAAAGAACAAATAATCCAATCAAGAAATGGGCAGAGGACATGAACAGACGTTTCTGCAAAGAAGACATCCAGATGGCCAACAGACACATGAAAAAGTGCTCCATATCACTCGGCATCAGGGAAATACAAATCAAAACCACAATGAGATATCACCTCACACCAGTCAGAATGGCTAAAATCAACAAGTCAGGAAATGACAGATGCTGGCGAGGATGCAGAGAAAGGGGAACCCTCCTACACTGTTGGTGGGAATGCAAGCTGGTGCAACCACTCTGGAAAACAGCATGGAGATTCCTCAAAATGTTGAAAATAGAACTGCCCTATGACCCAGCAATTGCACTACTGGGAATTTACCCTAAAGATACAAACGTAGTGATCCAAAGGGGCACGTGCACCCGAATGTTTGGTGTTGGTTTTGATCTGTACTCTTTCATTCATAATTTTATTTATTTCAGTCCCTTCTCTTTTCTTTTTGGTAAGTCTGGTGAGGCCTTACCGATCTTATTAATTCTTTCAAAGACCCAGCTCCTAGTTTCATCGATCTGTTCTACCATTCTTCTGCATTCTATTTCTTCTATTTCATTGATTCTGCTCTAATCTTTATTAATTCTCTTCTCCTCCTGGATTTAGGCTTCATTTGCTGTTCTTTCTCCACCTCCTTTAGGTGTAAGGTTAGGTTGTGTATTTGAGACCTTTCTTGTTTCTCAAGAAAGGCCTGTATTGCTATATACTTCCCTCTTAGGACCACCTTTGCTGCATCCCAAAGATTCTGAACATTTTCATTTTCATTTGTTTTCATTTTCATTTGTTTCCATGAATTTTTTTAGTTCTTCCTTAATTTCCTGGTTGATCAATTCATTCTTTAGTAGGATGCTCTTTAGCCTCCATGTATTCGAGTTCTTTCCAACTTTCCTCTTGTGATTGAGTTCCAGTTCCAAAGCATTTTGATCCAAAAATATTCAGGGGATGATTCTACTCTTTTGATACCAGTTGAGACTTGATTTGTGACCCAGGATGTGATCTATTCTGAAGAATATTCTATGTGCACTAAAGAAGAATGTGTATTCTGTTGCTTTAAAAATTCATGCTCTGAATGTATCTGTAAAGTCCATCTGGGCCAATGTGTCATTCAAAGCCCTTTATTCCTTGTGGATCTTCTGCTTAGATGATCTGTCCATTTCAGTGAGTGGGATGTAAAAGTCCCCTGCTGTTTTTGGATTGTTATCTCTGTGTTTAATTGTTATTAATTGGCTGCTCCCATGTTAGGGGCATAAATATTTATAATTGTTAGTCTTCTTGTTGGATAGGCCTTTTAGTCATGATATAGTGTCCTTCCTCATCTTTTATTACAGTCTTTTGTTTAAAATCTAATTTGTCTGATAAAAGAATTGCCACCCCAGCACTCTTTTGATGTCCATTAGCATGATAAATGGTTCTCCTCCCCTACCCCTCACTTTCAATCTGGAGGTGTCTTTGGGTCTAAAATGAGTCTCTTGCAGACAGTATATCAGTGGGTCTTGCTTTTTTATCTGACACCCTCTTTCTTTTGATTGGGGCATTTAGGCCATTTACATTCAGAGTAACTTTTGACATATATGAATTTAGTGCTATTGTATTGCCTGTAAAGTAACTGTTTCTGTAGATTGTCTCTGTTCCTTTCTCATCTGTGTTGCTTTTGGACTCTCTCTCAGCTTAAAAGTTCCCTTTTAATATTTCTTGTAGGGTTGGCTTGGTGATCATAAATTTTTTCAGTTTCTGTTTTTCTTAGAAGTTTTTTTTGTTTGTTTGTTCATTTATTTGACAGAGAACAAGAGAACACAAGCAGGGGGAGTGGCAGAGGCAGAGGAAGAAGCAGACTCCCCACTGAGCAGGGAGCCTGATGTGGGGCTCTCTCCCAGGACTCTGGGATTGTGACCTAAGATGAAGGCAGACGCTTAACCAACTGAGCCACCCAGGTGCGCCAATTTCCTGGAAGCTTTTTATATCTCCTTCTATTTCGAATGACATCCTAGCTGGATAAAATATTCTTGGCTGCATATATTTCTCATTTAGCACCCTGAATCCTTTCTGGCCAGCCAGGTCTCTGTGGGTATGTCTGCTTCCAGTCTAATATTTATATCCTTGGATTATGGATTTTTTGTCCTGACCTGCTTTTAGGATTTTCTCATTTTCTCTGAGATTTACAAATTTCACTATTCTGTGTTGGAATGTTGACCTATTTTTATTGATTTTGAGGGGAGTTTTCTTTGCCTCCTGGACCTGGATGCCTGTTTCCTTCTCCAGATTAGGGAATTTCTCTGGTATAATTTGATCCAATAGTTTTCTGCCATAATTTGCTTCTGCCCCTCTCTCTTTCTCCTCTTCTTCTGGGATCCCAATTATTCTAATATTGTTTTGCTTTATGATATCACTTACCTCTCAAATTCTCTCCCTGTAAATCAGTAATTGTTTATCTCTCTTTTTCTCAGCTTCTTTATTTCCCATCATTTTGCCTTCTATATCATTAATTTCTCTTCTGCTTTTCTCCTAGCAGTTAGTTTCCATTTTTTATTCCATCTCATTAATAGCCTTTTTAATTTCAACTTGATTATATTTTAGTTCTCTTATTTCTCCAGAAAAGGATTCTCTACTGTGTTCTATGCTTTTTTCAAGCCCAGCTAGTATCTTTGTAATCGTTATTCTGAACTCTAGTTCTGACATCTTACATATATCCATACTGATTAGGTCCCTGGCTGTCAGGACTGCCTCTTGTTCTCTTTTTGAGGTGAGTTTTTCTGTCTTGTCATTATTTCCAGAGACGAATAGATGAACAAAGAATAAAATACTAAAATGGCAACAGCAACTCCAGAGAAATATACACTAAACAAATCAGAAGAGATCCAAAACTGGAAAAAAAGGAAAAGAAAAAGAATATAATCAAACTGGTAGACAGAGTAGAACAATACACTGGATCCTGCACTTTGGTTTGCTTGTTAGAAAATTAGATTCCAGGATTGTAAAGAAAGAAAAATTTATATACATACCAAAATGAAATTAAATACAATGAAAGGATAGAATGTAACTGTAAGAATGAAAACTAAAAGACAAGAAAAAAACAGAGGAAAAAAAAAAGACCAACAAGGACAAAAGGAAGGGTTATACAGGTGAACAGAACAGAGCAATACCCTATATCTTGATTATATTTTTTGTCAGTTTGTTATAAGAAACTACATCTCAGAATTGTAAAGAAAGAAACACACACACACACACACACACACACACACACACATATATATATATAATAAAATTAAATACATTGAAAGGATAGGATGTAACTGTAAAGATGAAAATTAAAAACACTTTAGGGGCACCTGGGTGGCTCAGTGGGATTAAGCCCCTGCCTTCAGTTTAGGTCATGATCCCAGCGTCCTGGGATCGAGCCCCACATCGGGCTCTCTGCTGAGCAGGGAGACTGCTTCCTCCTCCTCTCTGCCTTCCTCTCTGCCTACTTGTGATCTCTGTCTCTCAAATAAATAAAAAAAATCTTTTTTAAAAAAAGTACTTTAACAAAACAACAACAAAAAAGGAAGAAAAAAATATGATCAGACAAATGACAAGAACAGAGCCATTATTCCAGATTCTGGGTGTATTTTGGTCTGTTAGAAGAAACTGCATCCCAAAATTATAAAGAAAAAAGCTTTACAAGTATACCAAAATAAACTACAGTGAAAGGATAGAATATAAATGTAAAAATGGAAGTTTAAAAAGATTTAAGGGATGCCTGGGTGGCTCAGTGGATTAAGCAGCTGCCTTCAGCTCAGGTCATGATCTCAGGGTCCTGGGATCAAGTCCCACATCAGGCTCCTTGATCAGCAGGGAGCCTGCTTCCCCCACCTCCTGCTGCTGAGAGCTTTGTGATCTCTCTCTCTCTCTCTCTCTCTCTCTGTCAAATAAAAATCTTTAAAACAAATGAACAAATTTTAAAAAGAGTTGATATAATAAATTAGTTGAAAAAAGAAAGGAAAAAAATTAATTGAATGACTAAAGAATAATGGGAAAAAACCATGCATTTTATACGCTATATTCCTGTAGTGCTGGAGTTTTGCAGTTCTCTATGACTGATAAACTTGGACTTAGCCAAATGTTCTTGCTGATCTTTTGAGGGAGGGGCCTGTTGCTTTGATTCTCAAGTGTCTTTGCCCTGGCAGAATTGTGCTGCCCTTGACAGGGAACCAGGCCAAGTGATCTGCTCCAGTTTGCTCTGTGTGGCTTTTCTTCCCTGAGGGCTTTAGAAGATGAGAATGAAAATGGCAGCCTCCCAATCTCTGGCCCTGAACTGAAAGCTCAGGGTCCCATTCCTCAGTGCACCCTGAGGGAAAATCAGTCACTCCTGTCTCCCTGGTCTCCATCAACACTCGATGCTTACCCAGCCTGTGACAGAGCATTTCTCTTTCAGGTACATGACCCCGTATCAAGTCTCCAAACCCTGCAGACTCCTGCTGCCCACTCCCACTACACTCTTCCTGGGGGAGTAAGAGGGGGTGGTCTCACTGGTCCTGCCGCTTGTTGGACCCCTGCTCATAAAGCAGTCACCTGACCATGCTATGGTTTGCAGTTTATGGCAACCCAGAGTTGAGAGGCCACTCCTGGGCTCACTGATTACGGCCAGCTTCCGCACTCTGATACCTGGGAACTCTGCTGCCCAAAGGCCACCACCAGTCTTTCTGTCACCCCAAAGATCCTGAGACCACACTGTCCCACCTAGGATTCTGCCCTGCTTAGCTACCAAGCACTGTTCAGGCCAGGATGTCCCTCATTGGAATAGACTGCTGAAAGTTCTTTATTTTGTGCTCTGCTACTATATCACTTTCTAGTAGCCAGCTTATGGAGGCTCACAACCCCCATGATTTATCTTCTCATATATTGCCTAGGATTCACTTCTCCACACCTCCTACCCTGCAGAAAGTGGTCTCTTTTCTATTTGTAGAGTTGCTGCTATTCTTTTCCTAGATCTTCGGTTGAGTTCACAGGTGTTCAGAATGATTTGATAGCTATCTAGCTGAGTTCCTGAGACCACAGGAAACTAAGGTCTCCTACTTCTCTGCCATCTTGACTGTATCACTACATTAATGGCTTTAGCTATCCTTTCTGGTTATAAATTCAATCTCATGAAATTTAACATTTTTCATCCTACTCAATGTAGCCAAAATCATCTTTATTTTCTTTCATCGATGTTTTATAGTTTTCAGAGTATAGATCTTTCACTTCCTCAGTTTAATTTATTCCTGGGTATTATTTTTGGTGCAGTTGTAAATGGGATTGTTTTTGTAGATCTCTGCTGCTGTGTTATTAGTGTATAGAAATGCAACAGATTTCTGTGCATTGATTTTTGTATCCTGCAACTTTACTGAATTCATTTATCAGTTCTAGTAGATTTTGGTGGAGTCTTGAGGGTTTTCTATGTATAGTATCATGTCATCTGCAAATAATGAAAGTTTTACCTTACCAATTTCAATTTCAATGCCTTTTATTTCTTTTCATTGTGTGATTGCTGTGGCTAGGACTTCCAGTAGAAGGTTGAATAAAAGTGGTGAAAGTGGACATCCTTTTCTTACTCCTGATCTTAGGAAAAAAGCTCTCAGTTTTTCCTCATTGAATGTGATGTTAGCTCTGTTTTTTTTTTTTTTTCATTTAAGGCCTTTATTTATGTTGAGGTATGTTCCTTCTAAATATATTTTGTTGAGGGTTTTTATTATGAATGGTTGTTGTACTTTGTCAAATGCTTTTTCTGCGTGTATTGAAATGATCACTCATCATCAGGAAATGCAAATCAAAACCACAATGAGATATTACTTTACACCTGTCAAAATGGCTAAAATACAAAATAAGAAATGACAAATGTTGGCGAGGATGTGGAAAAAAAGAAACCCTCCTGCAATGTTAATAGCAATGCAAAGTGGTGTACCCCTGTGAAAGAAAGTATGGAGGTTCCTCAAAAAATTAAAAATAGAACTACCCTATGATCCAGTAATTGAAAATTTAAAAAGTACTTACCCCAAAAAATATGAAAACACTAATTCAAAACAGTGCATGCCCCCCTATGTTTATTACAATGTTATTTATAGTAGCCAAACTATAGAAGCCGCCCAAGTGTCCATTGATTGATGAATGGCTAAAGAAGATATGTTTTATATGTACACACACACACACACACACACACAATGGAGTATTATTGTCATAAAAAATGAAATCTTGCCATTAGCAACAACATGGATGGAACTAGAGAGTATAATGATAAGTGAAATAAGCTGGTCAGAGAAAGACAAATATCATATGATTTCACTCAATATGGAATTTAAGAAAGAAAACAAATGAACAAAGGAAAAAAGAAAGAGACAAACAAACAGACTCTTAAGTATTAAAAAAAAAAAAAAATAGATGGTTACCGGAAAGGGGAGGCAGGTAAAATAACTGAATGGAATTAAGAGTGCACTTGTCTTGGTGAGCACTGAGTAATGTATGGAACCATTGGACCACTATATTGTATACCTGAAATAATATAGCACTATATGTTAACTGCTGGAATTAAAATTTAAAAAATAGTCAAAATCATAAGAATATAAAATGTGACTTGCAAGGACCTGTTTGAATGTGATATAACTGGTACCATACAACACTAACAATAAAATCCAGTCTCTGACCTCAGGAAACTAACACTTGGTGTGTGTGTGTGTGCCTATGTGTGTGTGAGTGTGTGTGTGTGTGTGTGTGTGTCAAAGAAAAAACAGATAACACACAATTCTTTAACAGTCTGTTATATAAATCATGTATGATCCAATACCTGGAAAGAAAAACTTGTCCTAATCATACCCTGAACTTTCCCATATTTGAACTTTTTAATGCTGTTTGCTATATATAGAAGAATAATAAAAACATTTATAGGAGTAGACAACTAATTACATTTTTATCTCTTTAAAATTTACAACATACTTCCACATGTATTACCCAATTTAATACATGCTATAAGCAACCCTGAAGGGTGATACTATTTTCTATTTTACAGGTAAGCAAACTAAGGCTTACAAAATTTAAGTAACTTGTAAGATCTACGAAGCAAACTGGGGCAAGATCCAGGATTTCCTAACTTTATACCCTAATTGTTTTCTATCACATCATTGCTTTTTCATTCCTCTTGATATCCTATCAACCCTTTGAGGTTCAGCTAAGCTACTATCACTTCGCTTAGAATTTTTCCAGTCATCCCACGTGGAGGAAATTCTTTCTATTCCTAACTCTTAAAGCACTGCATATTTCTGTTGCAGCTCCTAAGCTATATGCCTTTGTGTTATCATTATTTCTGTATGTGTCCTTTTCCTCCCAGTTGGTTAGCTCCTTGAGTCCAAGGGGTATATTGTTACCACTTAATAGCAGAAGGCATGCAAGAAAAGTCAGTGAGTGAATGAATGAATATAATAAATGAATGAATGAATGTTCCAGGAGTCTCTGCCATGAAGCAGTGTTGTCATGACTTACTTAGCCAGGATATTTCCTCTTAGAGTTGCCACTAAAGGGAAGAAATGAGCTCAGAGGTAAGATGAGGCTGGGTTTTGCACACACAGGCCTAGTGCCTAGCAAGCCATAATCATGCCTGTTTGGCTGTGATCTCTTTACCATGGTTTCTTTCATATCTCTTTTAGGCTATAAAAGCTCTGGAGTTGTTAGATAAAAATGCCCCATCTTGTCTCTTGTTATCTAAGAGTTCTTTTTTAATTTGGAGTGATGCAGGGACTTTTCTACCTTTCCCTCCATCTTTTACAGACAGAAGTAGAATAGATCCTTTAGCTGTTAGTAAGCCTTTGGCCACACTGGTCTTCTTGTTATCTTCTCTTTGTTGTGTGTCCTCTCATCTCTTTGTCTCCCTTGACTACAGTCTATCTGATTGGAGCAGTGGGGGTATTTTTTTTTTTTGAAGGAGGTCATTCTTGTTGTCTTAATAGTCAGCCTATGGTAGCATCATTGTAGGGCTATCGTAGTATGTGCTGCTTTTTTGAGTGGATAAAATGCTGACAGTTGTCATGAGTAGGGATTCCACAGAGCTTTTTTTTTTCCATGTAGCCTATGAGCTTAGGACTAATAGTATATTAGACTGGTGATCAAAATGGAAATTAATTAGCAAGATTATTACAAAACAAGCATAGTGTCACTTTCCAGAATATATAGTTTCAAATTATGATGGTAACCATGTAGATTGATATAGTCTTTTTATAAAATAATTTAGCAACATGAATTATAAATTTATGTAGATATAAATACACACACACACACACACACACACACACACCTTGACTGACCTGGCAATTTCCTTCCAGGAGTCAAGTCAAAGGAAATGATTCAAAGTTAAAAATCTGATGACAGCGTATCAGGTAGGGGATTGCACTCAGCCGTGTAAACAAAACCATTATAGCTGCTTAACAAAATAGACATTTATCTTTCTCATAACAAGAAGTGGGGAGACCCAGTATTCAGGGCTCCTGAGGCAGCTTCATCATACCATCAGTATCCTAAGCAATGGCGTTCATCCTCATTGTCCCTTGTGGCTATAGAATGGCAAGTTTCTTTCATATCATTGTTCCAAATGGGAAGAGAAAAGGACAAGCAAGTCAGATAAAACTTTTCTAGAAATCTCAGGTGAACTTCTGTTTCTCATTAATTAGAACTATCTCTTCTAACTTCAGAGACTGTAAAATTAAGGTTTGGGTCAGTATTAGAAGGTGCAGGGGAAGCAGTGAAGTATGTCCCAAACTGAGAAGGTACTTTGAGACTGGAAAATGAAGTAAGCCACTCCATACAGTTTACATAGAGTTTTATTTAGGGTAACTTACTGACAGGGGAATTGGATAGAGGACAATCCACCGCAACTGCATAGTTATTCTCCACAAAATCTGGACCTTAGTCCACTTATAGAATGACAGGACACACAAAAGGGCATTATAATGAGATTAAAGGTGTTGCTTGCACCTCAGAGAGCTTACATGCACCTAATTGACAGTTACCCTTTAATTTGATCTTGTGGCACAACCTGTGCATCAGAAAGGGAAAGAACTATATTATCTCTAACAGATTCATGGAAGGCCCAAACAAGCCTCTCCACTTTCCAGCCTTGGCAGTCATTTCTAAGGTATGTATATTAATCTCCATGGGGGTTAGAACACATAGCCCCGAGAGAGATCATTGAACTAACGTGAACAAAATGGAGAACAAAAGATAGAGCCAGTCCTATGGTCAGCTATATTGTCAGGTTAACCCAAATTGGGTTTTGTTAGTAAGGAATATTGGGAGAATATTGGTAAAACAACTAGTAATGTCTTCCACAGTAATCAAAGTACTGAAGATAAAAAAAGTAAAATAATGGTGGCCCTATTGATGTCCATTCACAGAGTAATAGATAAAATGACCTAATATGTGATGGAATATTATATATATATATATTATATATATATATTTTATATATATATTAATATAACCGTATTAATCACAGCGGGATTAGGAAAACAGAAGCTACTATAAATGTGAAGAATAAGAAACACTTTAATGCAGGGAATCAGAAGTTTATACAACTTGTGGAAGGCTGAAGGAACAAAGCTCAGGAAAGCCACCATCTTAGTTTGGATTCTTCCTAAAGTAGAACTTGAGGCAAGCACTGAGGAGTAGATAGTTTATTGGGGAGCCAATCCCAGAGATCAGCAGTATGAAATAAGGCAAAGAGGAATGGCCAACAGGGTTGTGTTGTAGAGATGCATAATGGGAGCTTGATTCTCTCAGAACCTACGGAGAAACTTAAAGAATACCTTTCAGAATTGTCTGGCTGCAAGATGAAAGGTAGGAACATGTATCTACTGGCTCCCAAGAATTGACCCCTGGAAATTAACTCCTGTACATCTGAGCTTCACACACGTTTGTAGCCCCAACTAACTTCCATGACACCTGCTATATCGGAGAAATGCTAAACCAGAAAATGGAAATGTGTATTTTGCATTTGAGGTGTCTTGCCACTGCCATGAATTTGAAGCCTGTATGGAACTATGTAACCACAGCTGAAGTCAAAGGTGAAGCCAAGAGGGTAGAACCAGGGTGCAAAGGCATTTGCTACAGCAGATTTTAGGAATTTGAACATGAAGGAGACATAGGGGAATAGCCAATAAAAGCATTAGCTGCCTGCAGAACCTAAGTAAATAGGTGGATCTCTGGTGGGCACTGAGTAGCCGCTGACAAAACCTTCCATCTATTGTCTAGTGCTAACCCACAGCTGCTACTAGTGCCTGATGGCTCCTCTTACCCTTCAAATGTCATGCTTGTGTTTCCAAATAGTGGGAATCTAATGAGAATCTCATCTGATGATGAGGCCCTCTGAGAAATGTAGTTTTTACAGGTTTCATGCCCCTGATGTATAACAGAGTTCAGAAGGATTGGGATTGTCTTAAGTATCTACAAATTATATCTCGCCCAACAACAACTGATGAATTACATTGGAAGAGTTTATAAAAATATATTGAACTTGTTTTAATTACTTCCTATTCACTCCATTGGTGAGGAAGGGATCCTACCCTAGGGTTTGGGGGATGGCCAAACCCTCAACACTGGGTGCATGTGATCAACAGCAATTGATTAGTCACATATTCGTAGCTGGGGCCTGAGAACACTGCATGTCACACAGGGCCACATGGGAGCTGCACTCAGGAACAACATGAACAGCCAGGAGTTCTGGGAAGCAGGTTTGTGGTATCAAGAAGATGTGGTGCCCCTGGTTGCTGGGGAGGATGTGACTGGTTTATTTGAATAATTCCAGTTGCTTGTTAGCAACTAAAACACGTTACTCAGGGTTAAAGAGGAACTATGCCTGATACCTTTGATAAGGAGAGTTGTTTATCTAAGAAACCTTCTCCAGAGTGTGAGGGCAGACCATTCAAGGCCTTCCTGATTTTACCAGAAGCCAAGGCAGCTTTTAATAGTATGCTGTAATTTTAGGCCTTATGCTGCGTAAACAAGTTTTCACTAGTTTGGGTACAGAAAAAGGGTATGTCTTTTTTTTTTTTCTTTTTAATTAACATTAAATGGCTCTCATTCAATCATTTCATTTTGCAAGGCAGCCCTTTTCTTCCCAGGATTTCCTCTATTTTGTAGCAAGCCCAAGAACCTCAAGGCCCAACTCAGTTGCAGAGATCAGTCCTTGAAATACCATCCCCTAAGAAAGGAAAACAAGAAAACAGGGCCTGGCACTTATGGAGCATTGGCAGATATTTGAGTGAATGAATGCAAGAGCAAGCTGAGCCAAGAAAGAAGTCTTAAGTTCTTCACTGCTTTTGTTTCTGCAGACACTTGATATCTTTGGCCATACAGTAGTCACTCTTCCACTAGCTTTTTTGTCTATGGGTTCAAAACCACTTTTTCCCTGGTGGTTGAGGAGTGTAGTCTCATCTCCCCAAATATGAAATTCAGTCTTCCCTGCCTCAATAATTGCTGCTAAATGATTGCTGCTAAAAATGACTTTAGGGAAAGTGGAAAGAATCTGGAATCCAGGAAGGATTGTCCACCCAATCTCCACTTCTCTGAACCACTTCCCTGGTCAGAAATAATATAAGTTTCTTGAACTACCCACTCACTATTGTTTTTCTATGCCCCACCTACATATACTCATTTTCCTCAGCCTCTATAACTGTGCCTACATTTAAGCCATTTAATTTTAAATTTAAAAATCTTTTCCCCAGGGACGCCTGGGTGGCTCAGTTGGTTAAGCAGCTGCCTTCGGCTCAGGTCATGATCCCAGTGTCCTGGGATCGAGTCCCACATCGGGCTCCTTGCTCAGCAGGGAGCCTGCTTCTCCCTCTGCCTCTGCCTGGCATTCTGTCTGCCTGTGCTCGCTCTCTCTCCCTCTCTCTCTCTGATAAATACATAAAAAAATCTTAAAAAAAAAAATCTTTTCCCCAGCTATACTAGCAACATTCTAAGTGCTCAGTAGCCACTTGTATTAGTGGCTACTGTGTTGGGTAGTATAACTTACATAACTTTTTTTTTTTAATCATTCCAGGAAATTCTACTGGACATTGACACCTGTATCTATTTTGTGGGATCAGTTATGCATTTATGAATACCTACTATGTGCCTGACCCTATAAGCACTGAAGATATAAGGGTAGGTTCTAAGCACTGAGGACATGAGGGTAGACAAGACAAAATTTCTACCTTCCCAGAACTTACATTTTAATTTGCATAGCCTACATACACATGTCTGTGTGTATCATTAGCTTGAGGAAGGACAGCACTGGAAATCAGATGGCTAATTGTTCTTAAAATTCTTGATTCATCCCTAGTCTGATTTCTTTGAGGTATAGCACAGTTTTCTTCAAACTTTAGAGCCCTGAATTTTATACTTCTGATTTGGGCTGATTCACAAGGCACAAATGGCTTACACATTTGACTCGCCTATAAGTATTGACTGTTATTGTTAAGTGTTTTAGATTCTGGATGAGAGGTTTATTTGAAACTAGTTCTAGGATTTAATCATTTAAATCCATTCTGGCAGCTTGTGTTCATAATTTTAATTCAGTGAAAGGTCTAGTTCTTATTGATGTGTATAACCAAGCAGAGACTAGGAAATACACTGCAATTATTTTGTTGGTTTTTCTACTACAAAGCCCATGTATTAACACATGCCACCTCCCATGTAGGTTTTACTCATACAGCATTAAGATTACTAGCTTAAAAAGTTGGAATAATGGAGGTGGGTGGTATTTTCAAATTAGTCATTAGAATTCAAACACGCTATGCTAATGCTCTCAACAAGAGCCGCAAATGCCAGCCCCAACAGTCTGTTTGAACTACTGAACTGTAAACATTTTCCTCACTGGTGAATGGACAAATATAGTATATTACAGTTGAAAGAGACCTTGGAAATGGGTCTTTCCGTTGCAACTCCCTTTTCCCTCATTTATTGGTCCTTTGAAGTTGTAAATGATTTGAAGTAACAGTAACGGCTGAAGTAACTGTTGAAGAGTTAAACCCTGCCATAGCATAAAGGGACCAAAAATTCACTTCTGAAAAGCAAAGATTCTCAAACTTTACCATGCAACATGGAGGGCTTATTGAAGCACAGATTGCTGGGCTCTACCCCAGGAGTTTCTGAATCAGTAGTCTAGGATGGAGCCTGATAATTTCCATTTCTAACAACTTCCTGGGTGTTGCTGATGGTCTGAAGACTACATTTTTAGAATGACTGGTATAAACAAATGTGACATTATTATGAAGTTAATGAAATAGTGAGAATGAGCCTACATAACTAGCCTTAGCTATCTGAGGATCCAGCTGCATGATCTCATCTATCCAGGTGTAAAACTTGGATTTGGCACCATCCAGTGGCAGTTGTCTAATGCTCTATAAACATCAGCAGGGATGATTCTGGGTCCTGTAGCTGCCTGCGACTTGTAAGACAGTGACATTCCAGCTATCTTATGATTAGTATGCATTTATTTTGTTGTTCTGATCTGGAAAGACTGAGCCTTGGGGACGCAGCCTCTTGCTCTGCTTCCCAACTACTGCCTGCTATTTCCCTATCAGTCTTGTCCTCTCCTCCATATAGTCTTTTCTCCCCCAGAAAATGAGAACATTGGCTCAACCTCATCTGAGAAGCTAGAGTCCCATATTCAAATTGCATTGTTTAGGAACTTTAAGTAGCCAGGGGTAGATCTTCTGTTATTCAATGTACTTATTCTCAAACTCCTGCCTCACCGTCCTCACTCAGAACCATTATACATTTTTACCTTTACTAGTCAAAATCCTTCTTAACCTTGCAAGTTTAGCTTATATTCTATCTCCTTCAAAAACTTTGTTCTGGTGGCGGGGGGGTGGGAGGTTGGGGTACCAGGTGGTGGGTATTATAGAGGGCACAGCTTGCATGGAGCACTGGGTGTGGTGAAAAAATAATGAATACTGTTTTTCTGAAAATAAATAAATTGGAAAAAAAAACCAACTTTGTTCTGCTACTCTCCAGAAAATGTCATTTTTTCATTATTCGAAAGTGTAGGGCATGTTTCTTGTGCTTCTATGCTCCAGACTCTGTGGAGGTGTTATTTCATTCTCGGAACAACCTTGAAACATAGGTATGATGCCTGTTTTACTAATAGAAAATCTGCTGCCCCTTCTTGAGTCTCAGTGTCTAAATTGTTATTATTTTCTAGAATATAATGTAATAATTTGTCTGATATAGCTGGTAGGGGCAAAGCTGGCTATAGAGTGATTTTTGCCATGATATTTGTTCCCCCCATTAAACTGTAAGCTCCTTCGGGGCAAGGATCATGTCTCATTTGCTTTTATTCCCAGCTCCAGTCTCTGCTACTAAAACAGTACTTACTGCTTTGCATGTAGTACTCATTATTTTCCAAAGAAATGGATCTTCAGTTTAATTGCTGCTTATCCTGTATCTTCTTGCTCTGCTTCTCTCTGTGTGATTGGTTATGGTCTCCACAGGAAGGAGGCTCTTTCAGTGTGGTCTCTCCTCCCTGCTCCTACTCAGAATTTGTGGCATGACTCCTCACTGTTTCCCTTGTGAATGTAGTCTTCAGGAAAAGGAATATTCATCTCCCTTGTGAACAAGTGATTAGACAATAAGGGTGGTTTCAGCTTTATGCCAGTCTCTTAGTCTGCATGTGGCTTCCACACCCTCTTTACTTCACTGAACCTCATTCCATCCTCTCTCCCTTTTTAGTCATTATCTCCTTAATCTTCCTGACATCTCTATGAAGCCAAGTAGCAAGACCAAGTGAGAGGTAAATCAGAGATAGATTGGGTAAAATATCACAAGAATTCATGTTGCATAAAACTTGAATTGCATGAGAGGCTGTAGATCTAAATATTTAAGAGGCACTGAATCAGTCATTTTCTCTTTTAAACATAACTTGCAAATGTGGTTTCATCAATCATCCCTCATCTCTCGTAAAATGTTAGTCTCAGGAATGCGGACAAGCAGGACTGGCCTCACGGGCTCTAGTGCTCTTTTAGGCTTGGGTAAGGGTCCCTGGTTCTTGATTGACTGACTACACATTAGAATCCCCAGGAAGTCTGATTTAATTGATCCAGCATATCTCTCCAGGATTCTAATGTACAGTCAGGATTAAGAAGTACTAGATTAGGTTCTTGACTTCTGGTGGTAGCTGATCAGAAGAGCCATCTTAGAAGCCTTTTACAATTCCTCCATCTAAGAACCTGTGGGATCTTAGATTCCTGAGGGAAAGACTTAGGAATCTATTTTAAAAATAGATTTTGACTATCAACTAGTTTTGGAAATACTAATTTTGGTAATTCTAGATATTTCTTCTAGCCCATCCAGTTATTAAAGTAAGTTATTAAAGTAAGGTCTAATTATCAACATAGTTAAATAAACTATTTAAGTCCCTCACAGATGAGATGAGATGTATTATTTTATTCAAGCTTCCTAGAGCAAGGCATAAAGTTAAGAATCATCAGAAATGCTTGGAATATTGTGACTTTACTGTGGACTGAACTTGCTCACACTGATCTTACCTGTGACCTTAATCCACACTCTTCAGGGAATGGCTGTATCTGTTCTTCCCTTTCCTGGGAGTTGTGGGTGACATAAGGGTGACCACCTGTTCGTACCACATAGGGAGTGACTTTGCACACTACAGACACTGAGCTGCAGGACATCTTTGAATTGAGAGAAAACAGCACCGCCCTCCTCTGATGGCCTTGCCTACAGACTGAGGTAGAATCCATAGAACCTCAAATTTCTAGCTACATCTGCTTTCTATTGGCCCACCTCACTCTTGCCCACATAATTTTTCATCTCAGTTGAATTTTTAACCAGCTGTACATTCAACAGACTACCTATCCTATGGAATCACCTATCATAAACTACATATTTTGAAAGATTAAACCAAAACCACAATGTAAAACTTTCTTCATACTAGCTCAAAAATTACAGAAGCCTTTACATGGATTGAAGTAGGACGGGAGAAGCTAAGGACAAGGAATGAAGAAAAAGAAGTGTTTGAGATTAAAATTAAGATTTAGGAAGCACTATGATATTATGACTAATTTCACCTACTGAATTGTGTTGCATGTCCAAAGCATACATCATGATTTAAATGTTCTTTCCACATGTAAAACATTCTGATAAGAGTTTTGCCTATTTCATATGGCTTTCCCTCCATTTCCATTGTAAAAACTTAGCACATCTTTTAGGACAAATGCTTGCTTCCCAGAGGAAATACACATATTTTTAGATCCCCAAATTCAATCTCTGAAGATATTTTTCAGGCATTTCAAAAGAAAAAAGAAAAATGAATGTGTTTGCTGTGGACAAGAAATAATCTTTTTCATAAGCAGTGCAGTCAAAATGATGAAACATCCTCCTTTAGTATTTGGCATTGCTACAATATCATTTAATTGCCTGACCTCACTGTACAGTCTTTAATACCAAAACCATAAAAGGGGAAGTGTGGTATGTATTCTTCACCTTACACAAGCACCTTTCTGTCTCCTCAAATGAAGTAAATGGCCTTAATACACTGTAATGCTAGAAGAAAGAAGTCTGTGTAATTCCAATACGCCTCAAGCTCCTGGTCCTATTTTTTTACCCCATTGCTGACTTCAGTGGCTGTAGACAGCAGAACATTCTCCCCCAGCAAAAGCAAATAAACTCCAGCTGGTCTTGAGGAACACTCAGGCAGTTACTTCTCAGTCCTCCAAGCAGAATCCACATTAATTGATGCCTTTTTGTAGGCTTTTCCTTAGTATAAGGTAAACAGCTTTTGTCTTTTTGTTTGGAATTCAGCATCTCTTAGATCTGAAAGCCCCCAATATTTTATTTTTCAGAGAAGGAAATATGAAGAGGGAGAGAGGAAAGGAGAAAGGAGCACTACTGAAGTGCTTTTCATCCTTCAGAGTTTACTGAGTGATCCTCAGAGTTGCTGGAGGACTAGCCTAGGTGGAGGGTAAATCTGCACTGCTTCCTCCATCAGCAGGATTCTCTCCACAGACAGACATCATTCTCCTCCTCAGTTTGTAGAAAAGTTCTCATGCAGGTTCTGCACCATGAAAGCCTTTATTAATCAGAAATCACACTGTTCTATTTCTTTTGACTTGTAGTCTTGCCCCATGTGAATTAATTGCTAGTATTTTAAAATAGGGAGAGACATCTCAATCTATGGCTTCTCTCAAAAATTTAGGGAAAAAATTTTTGTGAGGATTTTCAGCTTAAGGAAAAAAGACTTTTCCTGCTCACAGTTGGCTGGAGCCTAAAAATACCATTCCCTCATGCTTTCAAGTTCACCATAGTCACCCCTATTTCCTATAAACTCCCAGAACTGAGACAAAATGACAGACTGTAATCAGGCTTACACTGTTGATCATAGGCTCAGAGAAAAGTGAAATATTTCTTACTCAAAACTGAGAAAAATTAGAAAAAAGATTAGGAGGGCCACAAGTTTCAGGAACATGATAACATCTCTTTCTTTATGGAAGTAAAAGATATTCCTGTTTCTTTTGGGTAAATTGGAAGGGGAGGTGAACCACGAGAGACTATGGACTCTGAAAAACAATCTGAGGGGTTTGAAGTGGCGGGGGGTGGGAGGTTGGGGTACCAGGTGGTGGGTATTATAGAGGGCACGGCTTGCATGGAGCACTGGGTGTGGTGAAAAAATAACGAATACTGTTTTTCTGAAAATAAATAAATTGGAAAAAAAAAGATATTCCTGTTTAATATGCAAATCATCTGTATCAAAAGATTTTTTCTAAAAACATATTATAACCCAAACCCAAACTTAGCCCTCTGGTCACACGCATCCATTTATGACTTATGATGTAAGTGAGCCAAGAAACAAACCTTCATATTTGCTTTCCTGAAGTAATCCAATGCTCATGATCCTTAGACCCTGGGGTGACTTGCTGACTTGTTCCTTTCATTTTCCTAGTTTTATCTCTCCTCACAAGACCAAAAGCAGCATGTCAATATACCATTCACTTTGTAAAAAGGGAGAGACACAAGCAAGGTACTAGATACACAGGATGGGGCTTTACTTCATTTACTTCTCTCAGCAGTCTTCTGATTTGGGGGTCAACCTCATTTACAGATGAGGAGCTGATGCTCAGAGAAGTTAAGTAACTTGATCAAGGTCACATAGCAAAGCTACTCGGTTACAGGCCTGTCTGATTTTTTCCTCTACAGCATGGTGTGCCTGGCTCATTGAAATGCTTTCTCTGAATCACTACTTAACACAGGACTTTAGCTTTTATTGTGGGTTGATAAAGAGCAACTGTGCCAAGAATATTCTATTCATATTGTGTAAAACTGCCATTGAGGATGCTAATGCTTATCAGAAATTATCTTGTGATTTTATCTTAGAAGCTGGTGTCAAAAAAGGGCAGTATTTTTTTTTAAAGGGTAGTTTTTCTGAACAGAATACAAACTGTGCCTGTATATGAAGCCAGAAAATAATAATAATAATAATACTTTCTTTTTTGCCTTTATTTTTAGGAAACTCCAAGAGAAGTGTATTGTTCAATTATATTTTATGGTAAAAAATTTTTTAAAAGAGAGAGAGAGAGCGTACCAGCAGTGGGGAGGGGCAGAGGGAAAAAGACAAGCAGACTCCCCACTGAGCAGGGAGCCCTCAGGTCTCCATCCCAGAACTGGGAGACCCTGATCTGAGCTGAAGGCAGACCCTTAACCGACTGTGCCACCCAGGCACCCCGATAGTAAAATTAATCCCCCCTTTCTCCATATAATTTTGGATCTCCCTTTCTGATATTATTAATGTGCTCTGATATGTTAATCTGTTATACAACTTGCATCTATTAGTAAGTCTTCATAGATCCTTTTTTAAGGAAGAGAAAGGTATAAATTAGGAATAATAAAATAGTTTGACTTTAGTCAAACTTATACGCATAAAAGTAAATTCTAAATTCTAAATTCAGTTTGCATAAGACACTAGATCTAACAAAACGGACTGTTTGTTTGATATTCCAAGGTCTTTGGTTCATTTCTAGTTTAGGGAAAGCACAATTAAGAAGAGGTTGGTGAGCTGTGGCCTAATGTGTCATTATTATTTCAGGATATAGCCTGAATAGGCTATACCTATAGCCTTCTGCTATTAGGTATTTGCTTTGAGCCCTTGTGTGCCAGACACAGGGACAGCTGCTTTGCATGCATTGTCTAGTCTTTGCAGCAAGCATATCAGTTACTGTTCTTACCTGTTTACAAACAAGAAATCCACCAATCAGAGGAGTCTAGAAACTAGTTCAAGGTCTCACAGCTGATAGGCGTGATCTCGATAAAAGACAGAATTTTTAGTATCTGTGTCCTTGCATATAAAATGGAGATGTATGATCCTGTCTGAACGTTTTTTGCAGGCCTGTAAGGCTAGTTGATATTGTCAACTCTCCTATTCTTTTTCCCCCCTCATTTTCCCAAAGGTGTCGTAAGGTATGGTGGCCATCAGTTTAATCAGCTCTTCCTGGGTCCTAAAGAGATGAAGAGCCATTTTTCGGTTTTGTGCCATCTCTATTAGTCACCTGAATTTTTGGTCATGTTCATTCTTTGCCTCACAAAATATTTTAAAGCTCATCTCAAATGCAGTTGGTTCTAATGATTATGGTGGTATTTGGGTAAAGTTTTCACAAATACTGAACTAGTGAATACTGAGCTGTTGCCCGCAGGGGAAAAAGAAGGTTAGTTTCCTGTGAGCCTCAGATCATATTTTTTCCAACTGATCCATAAATAACCTTGGTTTATATGTTTTTGTTTATAGAAACAGAGTGTTTCTAGATCTTATGTAATATATGCTACTAATTCATTAGTTTTGAACTCACAGCCAACAGCACCATAACTCATGCTTTCTTGCAGTTAGGAGCCTAAACAACGCTTTAGCATCATGCTTGGGGACCATTTCAAACAAAGATAGCAAGAAGAAAAGGCACAGAAATGCTAAAAGCATGGTACTAAATAGCCTATGGAAAGGACACTTGTTCACCATATGAGAGCTGAAATAAGAAGGGCAGAGGGAGGAGAAGATGTTAATGACAAAACACTGCCTTGTTTGACCTCATCTGGGAGCATATGTGTTGAGCAATTCAAATTTTCCCCACTCTGAGCATGTATGCAAATGATTGCTAATGCAATGTGAGAATTGATTTGGGGGTTATAAGTGAATTTTAGGGATATTAACTCTTTGCTTTTTATAAGCTAAATATTTCTTCTAGGTTTTCATTTGTATTTTTTTATTTGTACATTATTTGTATTTTCATTTATATTATAGTTTTTACTTTGTAATTTTTTTTTAAGATTTTTATTTATTTGACAGACAGAGATCAGCAAGCAGAGAAGCAGGCGGGGTGGGGGTGGGGCAGAGTCAGGCTCCCCAACAAGCGGAGAGCCTGCTGAGGGGCTCAATCCCAGTGGGGCTTTAACTCACTGAGCCACCCAGGTGCCCCTACTTTGTAATTTTTTATGTAATAAAGTTTATATTTTTCTATTCCTTCAAACTTTTAGATTTAACAAAGCTTCTCTACTCCCAGTAGAAGAATTTGCCCTTTTTTCTAATATTTGTATACATTTTTTTTTTTAACATTTAAAGACCTGGTCCTTTGGAATTTATGCTGGTGTTTCGTATTTGGAGTTAGTACAATTTTACATTTTCCCATATAATCTTCTAGTATCTCAAAAAGTTCATCATTTTGCCTTTTAATTTAATATTCTGACTTTATTGTATAAATTTCCATATATAATTTGGTCTATTCATGTGTTAATATCAAATGGTTTTATAGTTTTTTATTATGTAGAAGCTTTAGAGTATGTTTTAATGGCTGCTAGGGCTAGCAGTCCCTCTTCACCCTGTCCCTACTTTGTTGAATTTTTATGTTGTTGTTTTCCAGGATTTTCCTAGCTATTCCTTATTCTCTATGGGAACCTGTCATTTCAAGTCAACTTGCATATCCCATAAGAGCTTTTCATTTGGCTCTTTATTACTTCTTCCCTGCTGTGTGGACATTTCTAATTAAACATTTTAAGTGATCTGTGAAAGAGAAATTTCCCTTCCTGAATCAATTGAATAGATGTAAGTGTGTTCCATTTAAATCAGAGGAGAGAGAGGCAAGATTTGTTAGGCTCACCTTTTTTTTTTTTTTTCCACCTTCTTTAAGGAGTGGTTCAGGTTATTTGCACCTCTTTGTTTACTGTGGGCTAATAATCAGTGAGACCCCCACCTGTGCCACTGTATCTGCATGTTTGAACAAATATTTTCATATCATCCTCTCTTACTTTTCTTTTCTTCCACCTCTTGGCTGTAAACTATACTTTCTTAGAATTTCATCCCAGAAATTTGTTGTCATTCGTGGAGGTCCTAAGTATTCCCTGAGGGACCCGATAAAATTAGTGTTTCCTACTGTCTGGTTAAAAAATGGCTTTAGATGGAATCTCATTGTGCCTCTCTGTCTATCCAAAGCAGACCAAGTGATCCAAGAGACTCAGGTGAGAAACCATCCTTAGAACTAAGTGAGTTTGGTCAGGTCGCAAAATGAATATACAAAACTCAGTTATTTCCATATAGAGGCAAATTTGAAGATGTAATGGAAGCAGAAATTCCATCACAATGGCAAATACGTGTGTGTGTGTGTGTGTACACGCGCCTGAGAATGAATTTGACAAAACTATAGAACTCAAGTAAAGGAAAGACAGTACAAAACTACAAAATCCATAAAAAGATCTAAATAAAGATTAAATTTGAATAAATACAAGCTATAAGGTGCTTATAGTTGGGATAGCCCTGTGCAATCCAGATATACCAGGTGTCCCAGATTTTTGTGCTCAGTTGTTTCTTTGATATGTGAATAAAATGGCTCTATTGCATATGTACTGTCAAAAATCTAACAGATTCTCAGAAACCTCTAAGCATTTCTAGAGATGCCTAAGGGGCTTACATTCCCCTTGATCAATATAAATAACTGTTTCTCTGCTCTCCTGTTACTTAATCATTTATTTATTCATTCATATGTTTACCCAATGTACAATTGAGGGCTTACTATGTCCTAAGTCCTCCACAGATGCCCACTAACCATTACTTAGGACTCCTGTGGCACCTTCCTGTTCCTGGTCACCCTTGTCTTGAGATGTAGTCTCTGTTCTGTCATTGCCCAGCTGAGCACCACTAATACAAGACTATTTTGCATAAAATTTTTGCTGAGATTTTGAGGGTACTCATGGTTGGAAAGCACTGTGGGGGAGAATAGGTGTAGTGTATAAGTAAAAACAGCATAAAACAAGCAATAAAAAATTTGATACATTTTAAAGTTTATGGGTCATCCTCTCTAAGGAATTTCTCATGTTATCTTTTATTCTTAGGTCCCATCTACCTCTTTCTTTTGGAATTGCTCTTTTTCTGTCTCTCGCCATGTCTTGTATAATCTCTGCAGCCTCTGATTTCTGGACTGATTAACCTGTCTTTCCTAGCTTTTCAGAACTGAAGTTTTATTATAGAAAATTATAAAGAGAAAAATTTTAGAGAATTATAAAGAGAAAAAATTTATCTCTTTCTCTACCTCTTCCTTATCTAGATCACGCTTAGGGTGGTAGGTGGGGTTCTACATAGTCATTGAGCTATGGTGCATACACCCCAAAAAAGTGCTTCACACTCTCTGAAAAGAACTCTTCTGATCTTCAGAACTACAGCTTTTAAAACATTATCTTTCTCCTCACCACACTTGCTTTTAAAGAGATCAAGTCTTTAAAGCAAGTGGAAGATAATTGCAACTATAATACCAATGATATTTTTTCTGGAATTTAATAAAATGATAAAGTTAGTTTAGGGGAAAAATATTCAGAGAACAAGATAAATCTTAAAAGAGTAGTAATGGAGAACTAACTTTACCAAGAGCTTAATTTAAACAACACATTGTTATAGTGGGAGAATGAGCAAACGGAGATGTAAAATGTAACACAAAGTCCAGAAACATATCTAAAGTAAATAAAAATATCAAAAAAAAATACAGGCAACTGTTTATGTAATCCTGCACTAAGGAAGGCCTCTCTAACCATGACTGTGTGTGAGTGTGTTTGTTTCTGTTTCTCATTCTTATAAAAAGGGGGAGAAGCATGTTTTACAACATGGACAGGCCTAAGAAACATTATACTGAGAAAAAGAGCTAGATACGAACTATACATTTTATATTATTTATGTGAAAAATACAGAATGAGCAAATCTATAGTTGTTTAGTGGTTTCCAGGGACTGGGAGGAGGGGAGAAAGGAAATGACTGCTAATAAACATAGGAGTTTTGAGGGGTTTTTTTTCAGTTTTGTTTGTTTTTTGGTTTTTGTTTTTTGCTTTTTTAGAGTGATGAAAAATGGTCTGGAATTAGATACTGATGATGGTTACACAACTTGAATATACTAATGACCACTGAATTGTATACTTCAAAGGCTGGATTTTATAATGCATGAATTATATCTTAACAAAACCATTTGAAAGATAAATCAGTTTTACTTGAGGTATTATGAGAAAATAACCCAACATGGCAGTAGAGAGTCATTAAAGTGTTAAAGAAAAGGATATTCAGTGTCATTTGTTAAAGATGGTGAGGCAGGCTCTATTCGGGATAGGTATGGGGAACAATGCAATGGGATTTTATAGTGCGGGAGAGGGATTGGGCTCAACTCCAAATACGGCTTGGGCAGGTGGCCAGTTATAGCCAAGGGTTGGCGGGGGAGGGCGGTCAGTGGATAGAAAATTACTAAGAGGAAACATCAGGGGTAAATGGTTCTGGCTTAACTAATAAGATTCTTGCTAAAGGCAGGCCAGGGTAATTACCACCTAGTGTCTGATGGAGGATAAGGAACCTGATCAGATATTGAGAGTAGAGGGTTCTGGTCAAACTGATGAGCAGTTTGCTAATCTAGTTCTTACTAAAAACTAGGCTTTATAAGGAAGCTCATGAATGGACTTAGGAGAAGGTTCAGGAACCTTAGTAAAGAATCTATGTCCAAAAAAAAAAGGAACCTTTGTCAAATGTGAACTAAAAATTTTAAAAAGACAAATTATTAATAAACTTATAAAATGCAAACTAAAGCAATGAGATGAAATATTTGCTATGTACTGGGAAAGATATGAAGAAATTATCAATTTCCAACATTGGGTAGATTGTAGTCTAATAGCCTCATATACTGGTACTGATGAAGGGTAGTTTGGCAGTATATTTCAAAAGCCTTAAATAGGTTCCTTGTAATTCCATTTCTAAGAATTAACCTTAAGGAAATACTGTGTGCCATTTAAAATAAAGTAGTAAAGTAATAGTAACACAAGAAGATTTTTTCTGCTAGGAAGAAAAATTAGAATGTACAATAAAGAGGGCACCTGGTTGGCTCAGTAAGTAGAGTTTATGACTCTTGATCTCAGGGTGGTGAGTTCAAGTCCCACATTGAGCATAGAGCCTACTTAAAAACAAAAAATATAATAGATAAAATGAGACAGACCAATCGAAATGCACATTGAAAGGCTGCAGAGATAGGTAATTTGTACTTTCTTATATATTATCTCTATTTCATTTAGCTGTATTTTCCAAATATTCTGAACTGGATTATCCTTTATAACCAGAAAATAATGGAAAAGTTATTTAACATGATACAACTTCAAGTGTGGTTAACCTTTTTGGGCTATTTTGTTTGGTTGAACACCATAACGGAAATAAGATTAGGAATTTTTTTTTTCTCCTGTTTAAAAGCTAGAGAGTCAGGGAGTGTTAACTGGAAGTCCTCAAAAGTTCCTAAGTCAGACTCTCACTATCTAGTTGCCCATCAGTTTCCTTTAGTATATGTATAGTTTTCAGGATTTAACCAATTGATGAACTGGTATTTATGTAACAGACTGTTGTAAATTAGACTACAGTATATCCATTCCAAGGATTTTCCTTTTCAAAGCCAGGGATTTTAGGCTTTACAAACAGGATCATGTTGAGTGGTATTCTTTCTGATTGTTGAATTGAATTGTGTTCACCAGATGTAACAATTTTCTTTTCCCGATTTCCTAGACAGAATCATGAATAAACTGGAGGACAAGCAGGACCAGATGATACCATGAAGAGAAGTTTACAGGCCCTCTATTGCCAACTATTAAGTAAGTTGATATCACTTTTCTTTTAGAATATAACCTATTAATTGTCCAGTGCCAGAAACTTAAACGTTTTCTGGAAGAAGACCAGGTTTTGCTCAATAGAAAATTTTCCCTCTGCTTCATCTAGATACTTAAAGTATCAAGCATTAAGTCATTTTATTGATTTAGGCATCAGGTGTAATGTAGACTGTTATAATAATCCTAAATTGGCAGGTTAAGAATAGTTAATTCAAGGATTGAGTGTCAAAAGCATTATTGCTCCTGGTTTGTGGCAGAATAAAATGTTACAGTATGAGCTTCTGTAGCTTCCTTATGGAGAAGGAATGATAGATGGTGTTTTCTGGATTTTGTCACATAGAAGCCATTACCATTCAGTGACTGTACAGCCTTTGGCTTGGAGTATTTTGCTTAATTATGTGTGTTCTTAAATAATGAGTGTAAAAATGTGATTTCTTTCGGTTTGATGGTAGAATGAAAAATGTTTATGACTTCATGCATGTTGCTCATGTGTTTTGGGGGTTATGCCACAAATCTCCAGATGCCGCAGAGTGACTGTATAACCTTTGGGATTGCAATTGTTACTGAATGAACATCAAAACCAATACCAGTTGGTGGGTTTGATATTCAGGTTGACTTACTTGGGACAACAGACATTACCAACATCAAGTTAAACCAAAGCCACTGAGTTGGAAAAATTTCAGGAAAAACTTAGAGTTCATTCTGCTTGTCTGGTTCTTGCTGAAGTATATAGAAGATCTATCTTTCCTAGACTGGATGGTTCCTTTTTAACTTTTGCCAAGAAAATAACATAAGAGATTGAGATTCAAATCACTAGTTCCCCCTTAAAATTTATTTGTTCAGATTATGTTGCACCCCCAGTGCAAAGCAGTTTATGTATAGAAGGCATTCTGGTTAAGTGTTTTAATTAGCTTATTTCTGCCACTGAATTCTAATCCCTGAAACACAGATCATATCACCCTGTTTTCAGCCTGGTGAAATGTCACCACATTATATGGACTCTCTCATGTTCTTTTCTCCATGCATCCTATGAAACTGTGGGTTTGTTGCCCTTTTTTTAATGGTAAACTTGTTTGTTAGGAAAAAGGTTTTATAGATTAAAGAAGCAATGTCATCACTGAATAATTAAGTCTGCCTTGGGAGAGTGGACATTTGAAGGTTAAATCAGATTACACACACACACACACACACACCACCACCACCACCACCCACCCCCCTACCCAAGAAGGGGAAGCAGGCTTTGCAGGAGGAGGAAACAGGAAATGAAAGAGAGTTTAGTAGATTAGGAAAGCAGCAAAATGTTTGTTGAGTTCACCTATGCTGATTGTATGCCCCAAACTTTGTGTAATGTTACAAATCTATAAGATTTGAAAGGCTTTGGTTAAGTATTCCATGAGTCAGAGATCAAGTCTTATGCTAATGAGGCCCATCCTCCCAAGTGGAGCCTGTAAGAAAACTGAAGGGGTTTTGCTCAAACATTAACTGGATATCTATATAAATCACGGTCTTAACAGTTTTATTGTTTGCAGCCTTGCCTGGAAAGCAAGCAGCCCAGCATAGGTATTCCAACTAGTTAGGAGGTAGGTGGTGGTGCCTCTTAAACCACCCTGGTTATTAGGTAGCTGGCTGTGGGAGTCCAGATTTGTAGAGCTGGGATGGTCAAGCACTGGGGCTGTGGGTCAATTAGTCTCACTTCAGGGAGTCTTTTTCACAATTTCCTAGAGATGAGGGGTCATTATGTATAGCACTTTTTTCTCAACAGAATTTGGTATTTAATAAAACCCAAGCTAACTTAAACTCTGGCACACATACGCACTCAATAGCTGGTCTATGTCATTCCTCAGCCACTTACTAAGTTACACTTAGATTAAAGCTGTCCACAAACAATATGTTTGTTTATTTGTTTGTTTTTCCAGTGTCTGAAACAGACTTGAGAACTACAGGGTAAATATAAACTTACTGTTACTTTATGTAACCCAGCGAATTGAAGCTCTTAATTTGAGGGAAAATCCTGGTAGAGTGTTCTGGTTATATTTTGTTGCATAATAAACAACCCCCAAATTCTGTAGCTTGAAGCAATAGCAATCACTTATGTTGTTCACGCACCTGCCATTTGGATAGGGGTTGGTAGAGACTCCACAGTGTCTGGGATCTGGGCTGGAGGCTAGACCAGCCTAGGGCCCACCTAACATCTTTTTTCCCTGAGGCCTTTTCATGTGACAAAGGGGGCTTCTTCACAGCATAGTGGCTTCAGAGTAGTCAGACTTCTTACATGATAGCTCATAGCTATAAGGCAGGGCAAAACCTACAAGGCTTGTTATGAATAGGCTGGGAAACCCAAGAGCAATACTTCAGTCATACTATATTGGCCGAAGGAGTCACTAAGTCCATTTCTCATGGAGGGAAGCGTTATTGGACTCCCAACTCTCAAAGGGAAGAACAGTAAGAATTTTTAGTCCTCTTTAGTCTACTATTGAATTTGTTTAGAAAAAAATGAAAAAGCAATTACTAATGAACATGAATGAGTTTGTGAGTTGTCTTTGTCATCAGAGTCTGCTCACACTTGAGTGCCAAATGAGTTCACAGACATCTGCTTATCAGCCTCCCTATATCATCTCATTCATTCCAGAGGCAAATGCTTCAAGATGAAGAAGTGTTACTCAAGATGAGTAAGTTAAGAACTGGCCCATGGTGACCAGAAAGTGAGTGATGAAATTGGAATTCATACCCAGGTTCTCTGACCTCTTTGTTCATGCCTTTTTTTTTTCCATCAGGCCTGGTGCCTCCACCACACACACAAAAAAAAATCAGTGTGTGGCTCTTCTGCTGTCCCTGTGGCTAGTTAGGGGTGGTTCTCATCCCTGA
Source organism: Neogale vison (assembly GCF_020171115.1). Lineage (NCBI taxonomy): Eukaryota > Metazoa > Chordata > Mammalia > Carnivora > Mustelidae > Neogale > Neogale vison. The sequence continues at coordinate 130,311,378 of NC_058096.1, read as the reverse complement.
TTGATAATGCTTGCATCATATTAGTGATAACAGATGGAGCTTAAAAAAAAAAAAAGAAAGAAAGAAAGAAAAGAAAAAAAGAAAGAAAATCCAGGCTATCTCTGGATTACTGCATCATGATCAATAGTCACTGGGGCTATTTGTGTCTGATAGGGGCCAAGGGATGCAGTCCTTGGTAGGCAGGGAAATTGAGGTCTTATTTTACTTTTGTAACAACTGACTGTGTCTAATTTGTTTTATTTCTTGGGCTCTATTTCACAGTACAGTCCTGAGTGTTTCATCCTGCCAGTTTTAGCCCTTTGGGAAAGTTTAACATATTTTATATGATACTTTGGAACACCTGAGAATTTGAGGATGAGGATGGTGATGAGAATCTTCACAGTTCTTTAAAAAAAACAAATACTGCATTCATTTTTCTTTTTTATGTCATAAGGTAGGTGTGAAGCTAGTGATAAGAATACCTGGGTTTTTGAGCTGCAGACCTGGGTTCAAATTCTAGCCCACTTAATAGGTGGCTTATATTAAATAAATTACTTTACCTCCATGGACCTCATATGTAAAATGGGATATGACCACCCACTATGTAAGATAGTGTTGCGTGAGATAACACAGCGCATAGAAGACCTGCAATAAATGCCAGTTTTCTTATTAGGCCTTCTGTCTAGAAGAGAGGGGTACAACCTAACCAGGAGCTCAGCTGTAACATTTACATGGAACTTTCTGGTTCACAAAACATTTTCATAGAATTTGATCCTCAGAATACCTCAGAGTATCAAAATAAATGGGACATTAATTTTCATTAATCCCATTCTGCAGAGAAGGAGTTGACATAATCAAGACTGCTTTTCCCAAGCCATATCACTTTTTTTTAATTAAAAGAAGTAATAATGGAAAGTAAGAAGGATCATCACAAACCTTAAAGAACATGACACTATGGGGAGGCACTGAGTCCCGAGTTAGCCAATCTGATCTCTTCCTAGGTGCTATGTACCATGCTACTTTATTGTTGAGAAGACTAAAATAATTATGGGTTTATGTAAGTAAATTTTTATATACCAATATCTCTTCAAACCAAAGTTATTTGGATACTCAGAATTAAGGAGTGATTAGTTAGTTAGTTAAGTGTTGCTTTATACTCAGCCATTTATATTTCTTATATCATGCTCTGTATTATTATTAATGCATCTTGCTTGCTGCTGCATAGTCTGCATATAGTGGACTAACTTAAGTTGGGTCATGTATCTGTCTTCATGGGTTGTTTCTCCTGATAAATGAGAAGAAATTTTTCCCTGAGAGTGAGGAGGGAGAGTTTATGTAAATCATAAATTCAGGTCAGTGTAGGTCCAAACCAGTATTGACTCCAAAAACTTAGGCTCTTCTAGATGTTACAGACAATCGTAAACATATTGCATTATGAATGCACATGAAATGAAGGATCTTCATCTCCCCCACCGCCTTTCAAGGTGTCTTTCTTTGCCTTTTACACTGCTTGTTCATAACCTCCCCAGAGAGTAACAGTGTGGCAGCCATGATTAAGGGCTTAGATTCTGCATGGACTGCTTGGGTCCAAATCCTGGCTTACCACAAATTCTTTTCCAAATGATTTTCACCCCTCCTTACAAAGTATAGCAGTTGAGTGTGCCTTCACTGCCAATAGCTATTGGATTGTCTGTCCACAACCCCTTGCAAATCTGTCACTCTTGAGGCTACTAAAGACTTTGCTCTTGAGGAAGTAAAAGAGCATGTCCTATTTAGTAACAAAGAGCAATTTATCAGTCTGCTGTTTCTCTCATGCTCCCACCAGTGGCTATAATAATGGTAATGACACATTTGGTCTTCAGTCAGCATTATGGAAATGGAGGAATCCGTTTCATCAGAACTGCTGTTCAGTATTTTAGGCTGGATTATTCTGATTGGCTTTCATCAGTGTTTCTCAAACCTGACTTTTGACTAAAATCACCTGGAAAGCTTTTAACAAATTCCCTTTCTCAAACCCTAGCCTATATCAATTAAATCAGAATCCTTAGGGAAGGAGTGGGGAGTGTGGTGACTGGGCATTAAATGATTCTAATAAGCAGCCAGTGTTGAGAATCACTGGCTTAGATCAATAATTTTAAACTTAGTCATGCAACAGCATCACCTGAAGACTTGTTTAAACACAGATTGCTTGGCCCCACCCCCAGAGTTTCTGCTTCAGTAGATGTGGGGTAGGGTCAGTAATTTGCATTTCTAAATTTCCAGTGATACCAAAACTTTGGTCCTGGGACCACACTTTGAAAATCACTGTCTTAGACTTATGAAAGGCTATCTTGGAGCAGGAAGAAGCTTTCAGCTTCTCTGTTATCACTTGATCTGCATAGTGGTAAAATGGATCTTGGAACAAAACCAGAGTGAGTTAGGAAGGAAGAGCAAAAGAGATGTTAGGGAGGGAATGAGCAGAAGCACAGTGTTGTAAAATTAGAAAGTGTTAGAATTTGAGTTTTTGTGTTACTCTTTAGGATACACTGGAAGTTAGTTTTTACTCTGTTTAAGCAATAACAAAGGCACGAAGAGTGGACTAGCTAGGATTAGAAATAAAGCAAAGGGAAAACACAAGAGGGGCCCTTGGCTCTATTTACTACAGTGGGTCCATTTTGGAACTTGATTTTATAAGACTATTTCTTCCCTGCTCCATGCTGGATAATTCTTTTGCAAATCAAGAAAAAAAATTGTAAATGTTCTCTAGGGAGAACTGGTTTCTTTGGTTCTGAAGCAAACTGTGTGAATGCACACAGAAAAATTGAGGAAGTAACAATTTCAAATGTGACATTAACCCAGGAAGTTAGGCATACTGGGTCTTTAAAGGTGTCATGCTGACTTAATGTCTTTTATATTTCAAGTTGTGATTTTTAAATTTCTATAAGCCAACAAACTCTCTTATGCAGATTAAACAAACCTTAATAAGACCTTCTTATTGGAAGTAATTCTAGTGAAGGCTGAGGAATAAAATATTTTAAAGAAACAATTTTATGACTTTTGAACACTTTATTTTTTTTCCAAGTACTTTCTATTACATGGTTGGCAGGAATGTAGATGAGGGAAGTCATTCTCACATTTAGGACAACAGTTGCCTTATGCAAATTTAAATGTTAACTCTTCATGAGTAAGTTCAGTTTTCTATATGAAAACACTTTTGCTAAAACGTATGGTGGGAGAGAGCACAGAATTTGGATTTAAAGGCTGTACTTTGAGCTCTCACTTCTCTTACTAATTATGGGACTTTGCATAGAGTACTTATCCTTCCAGAGCCACTTCATTTTCCTTAGCTACAGTACACAGATGATGAGTATAATAATATCTACCCTGATCATTATTGGAAGAACTAAATGAGAAGGGTTTAAAAACATTTCATAAATTCCAAAATTTCTAAATGTTGGTTACCATGTTAGTACTGTCCTTAAATAACTTCTTTTGTTGATATATTGCACTATTGTTTAGCTGTTTAAAAATTTGTAAAAAGAAATGTGAAAGACAGTCTAGCATGTCCTCACCCAGATTCCAACTCAGTGGAATTTTCATTAATGTATGTAAGCCTCATTAGTGGGAGCTGTTTTAACAGGAGATTTTCTAACTTATCAGGATCTGGCAAAATTCTGGAAGATTGTTCTGAATAAGAGAAATTTGAGCAGAATTTTATAAATGAAGAAAGGGGATTTTTTTCCAGCAACTTCATGTTTGCATTTTAGAAAATCTAATCCGAAACTTTTCTGAAACGTGTAATCATTGCCTTTACAAATTTGATGGACACTAGAGACTCTCAGGCTAGAATCCAAGAAGCTTCCAAAACCTAAGACACATTGCCCTTGCAGTGCTATCTGTCATATCTCCCCCTCCTGTTCTCTCCTTCCACTTGCTTTTCTTTGAGTAGTTTCCATCACCAGACAGACTCGTTGTTCTCTTTGCTTTTCTCCCACAGAAGTTTTTGAGCCTTTCTTCTCAAGAGGAGAAATCCTTTATCTGGGCAGGCATCCTAACAGCTCCTCCCAAAGTAAGTCTTTGCCTTTGCTCTGACAGTACCACAGCATCATTCAGGGTACCCTGTGAACTGTGGCCGGTCTCCCTACTCATTTGCTTCCTGAGCATCTTCATCAGTTTTCCCATCTATGAAACTATGACTGCCATAAAAAGTTACCACTAATTTGGTGGCTTAAAACAACAGATTTTTTTTTTTCTCTGAGTTCTGGAAGCCAGAAGTTAGAGATCAAGGTGTCAGCAGAGCAGTACTTTCTCCAAAGGCTCCAAGGGAGAACACTTCCTTGACTCTTCCATTCTGATGGCTCCAAGATGTTCTTTGGTTTGTGAATGGATCACTCCAAACTCTGCTTCTGTCTTCACATGGCCTTCCCCTCTTCCTTATGTCTCTTAAAAGAACACTTGTCATTGGATTCAGGGCGCATCTGGATAATCCAGCATGATCTCTTCTCAAGATCCTTGACTTAATTATATCTGCAATGACCCTTTTTTTCCAAATAAGGTCATATTCACAGGTTTCAGGGTTAAGATATAGGCATAACTTTTGAGAGACCATCATTCAGCAGACTCTATCATAGTATTGCTGTTCTTCATAGAGTTGTTAATTTAAGTACTTGGAGCACTTCACACATTGCCCAGTTCAAAATAGGTACTCAGTAGGTGGTGGTTGTGGGTCCAGGAGTGAGTATAATATGAAGAAATGAACTATTCCATTTATATAGCTTTTTGGAGCAGTTTTATCATAACGTGAGGGCAAGAGAGAACTGTAGTTTGTAGTAAAGGGCTGAATGTTTAAAACACACACACACACACACACACACACACGAGTGGTTTGAGCTGGTATAAAAGCTCCCAGGACAGTTTTGCATGGACCAAGTTACTGTAGGGCTGTGAGCTTCAGAGGATATGAGGTACGCATTGATGGTAAGCCCTCAGGGCAAGAATAGCTCTGGATGTGATTCCCATGTCCATTATGTAGTTGCTGCACAGGGTATGCTTCTGACCTTGCCAGTGAATGCTAGTGCCGGGTGCATAATTATGCTGTGTTTGATGAGAAGAGGCAAGAATGAGATTCCTGTGTCCTGTCTTCAGTGAGTCTGTTTAACACTGAGTGTAAGTGCTTTTATGATTTCCCTGAGATGTTCTCTCAAAGTCAAACAACTGTCTCCCTGCAGGACAAAGCTCAGGCTATGTGCAAGCTGCTGTGAGGCTTACTAATTATAGGAGGACATTGGAAAGAGTACCAGAGCCCTTTGAGATTTAAAAAAAAAAAAAAATGCTACAGTTTACTTAGAAATTCCTTGGTTAGATGAAGAAATGAGAATGTACCCACTTTCCCCTAAAGATAGAGAAAAAAGGGTCCAGGAGTGACCTAGATAAAGGACTATGACCTGAGTACCTGCTAGGTCATCCCTGATTTCCCAGGTTGCTGCAAAAGATGAATAAAAATGGGGAACATTGAAGCTCCAGAGTGGGGTGCTTCGTGTAGGGTGGTAATTATTAAGATTCCAACTCTGGCCTGGAGGCATGGACAGCACCCCAAGGTTGGCAAATGGCAGCTTAAAAGGAAGTTTGAGTGGCTGGACAGCTTTCTTGCCTGAACACATGGGGTCACATCTAAGTAGCTCACAATGGCATAAGAAATGAGGCTCAGACAAATGCAATCACATTATTTCATTGATTATTATTATTTTAACCTGTAGTAAATGCAAAAACAATTGAGCTAAAAAATAAATCTTAAATCTTATTTAAATAGCCTAGCTATAAAAATTCCATAGGGGGAAAAATGTCCCATATTTCATTCAAAAAGTTGATCTGATACTGCCAGGACATTCATTTATCTTTTGGTCAGTGTCTTAGATTGGGGTTCCTTAGAGGCAGACCTTGAGCCCTTAGACAAAGAGTTCTTAGACAAGGAGTTTACCCTTTGATCCTATATGAGAATGAGTTGGGTAAATATCAAATTTTCATATTCTTTAAAATAAAAAAAAAAAAACAAGGGGAAGAGGAAGGGAAGGCATCATATAAGCAATTGTTAAATCATGAAAGGGATTAGAGGTCAGGATATTTCCATTTGCTTCCTTTATTTCCATTTTCCAAGACAGGTTGGTTTTTTTTTAATTTTTTTTAATAAACATATAATGTATTATTAGCCCCAGGGGTACAGGTCTGTGAATCACCAGGTTTACACACTTCACAGCACTTACCATAGCACATATCATCCCCAATGTCCATAACCCCACTACCCTCTCCCTAACCCCCTACCCCCTGCAACCCTCAGTTTGTTTTGTGAGATTAAGAATCTCTTATAGTTTGCAAGACAGGTTTTTTATTCTTTAAAATAAATGGAAGGGTGCACTTGAGTGCCTCTGTTGGTGAAGCGTCTGTGTTTGGCTCAGGTCATGATCCCGAGAACATCAGGCTCGCTGCCAAACAGGGAGTGTGCTTCTCCTTCTCCTCTGGCCTCTCCCTTTACTTCTCCATCCTGCTTGTACTCTCTCTCACTCTCCCTCTCAAATAAATAAATATTTTTTAAGAAATAGGTTATATGGAAAAATCATAAAATCATGTTTTCAGAATCGAAAGCAAGTTCCTTTAGTAATTGCTACTCCATTTAACAGATGAAGAAACTAATGCTATCTTTTTTTAATTTTTTAAAATTATTTTTATTAACATATAATATATTATTTGCCCCAGGGGTTATTAAGAGGATAAATTGTCCAAGATGTGAGGGCAGAGGCTTTTAACATGACTTCACAGATTCCTGGTGCAGTGCTCATTCTAGGATCTCCTTTCTTCACCACCTTCCACACTCTGTACTCTAGTCATCCTAATTTTCTTTTCCTGCCTCAAGTATTTCAACTTATTTCTTGCTCTGGGCCTTTAATGGGTCCATTTCCCCTCCCCTGTCATGACCAGCTCCTTGCTGTTCAGACTTCCTCCCAGCAGCTTCCTCATAACCTGGCTCTCTCCATTATATTATCCTAGTTTAAGTTCTGCATAGCAATGGAGTTGGCTGATGAGGTTTTTGACACCTTATTTTTTATTGTTTACATCTCTATTTGGAATGTCTGCTAAGAGCCAACACACTGTATTCCCAGCATAGAACAGTGCCCAGAACATGGAAGACCTCCAGCAAACATGGCATTAAAATAGAATAGACTGGACAGAGAGGAACAATGAGTAGGTTTTGTGGGTGATTTATATTGTCAAGTGAGATTCCATGTACAGAGGATTGAAATTGTGGTCTAGATCAGCACTGTTACATAGACCTAGAACACAAGCCACAATTTTAGAGTTTCTAGTAGGTTTTTCCAAAACTAAAACTGGTAAAATTAATTCTAATAATATACTTTATTTAACCCAATATATCCAAAACATTTTCATTTCAACATGTAGTCAATATAAAAAATTATTAATGAAGTATTTGCTTCTTTTTTTTTATACCAGGTGTCTTTTGAAAGGTCTTAAAATTTGCACTTACAGCACATCTCAATTTGGATACTGCGTTTTGTCAGAAGTACTTGATTTGCATTTATATATCATAAAATTTATACTTAAAAATTAGATTCACATACTTAAAATTTTTCTAAAAACTTGTCAGTTTTTACATTTAAATTGGTTAAAATTAAATTTTAAAATTCAGTTCTTCAGTTAAGCTAGCCAACATTTAAAGTGCTCAATGCCACAAATGCTAGTAGCTGCAAAGGTCTTTATCTATTGTATCAAACTACTAGTTTTGAAGTTGCTTAGCCCTTCCTGCCCTGCATCAGCCCTGTGGTACAGAGCCTGGAATGTGGGGCCCCCTTAGGCAGAACATCAGGGCCTTGTGCCTATATGGCACTGGGGACTACCTCTAGACCACCAATTTCTTGACCCATGTTAAGAAATAGGACTTGCTAACTCCTTTTAAGACTTTGAAAATAAAGTTGACAGTAAAGTTGTTTTATTCTGATTTGTTCCAGAAGCGCAGAATCAGGGGATTCTCCCAGTGTCCACAGAGAACGTATAGTCCAGGGTTGAGCAGAGCACAGTGCACTTATGTGTACCTCTCTCAAAGCACAAAGAGAATCATATAGAGCAGGAAATGTGACTCCAGAGCAGCCCAAACTAGGTAGCTGCCATTAAGTGAGCTGCATGTTGCACCTATACCCCATGGAGACATTGAAAGTGTTTCTGTACAGGAAAGCTTCCCCCGCCCCCTCATTTTCTGCAAGGCCTTGAAATAAGGAGTGTTACTCTTTAGAATAGTGTTTTGAGATTCCCTACCCCTTCTGTGTGCCATCACATTCTGACCTTTGCTTCAGTCCTAGCCCAGCAGCACTGCATCTTCCTTATTTACAAGGAAGTTTAATGATGCAGTAGAGATGTTATTTCTCACAGTCTTCTTGTATTTATCTAGGAGGCCTGGATATTGTACTATGAACTGATTCCAGCAACAACCCCAAAGGAAACTACTTCATGGCGTATGGATCTCTTGGGAGAAGAACAAGGGTCAGTGTTATACACTGAAACATCAGATATTACAGCCTTTGGTCATGGCTCTAAGTTAATTACCAAATGACGGTTTTTCCCTGCTAAGAACGTTAGCAGAGTAACTCTAATTGAGATATCCAGGGTGCAGATTTCCAGATAGCCAGGGTACTTGATGAGTAGACAAAAAACTAAAGTTTGTCGTGGAGAAAACAATCTTAAATCCTCAAATCACAGTTTGCTGGTTGAGATTTTCCCAAATGAATAAGCTATCATGAAAGGAATTCTTAGGATAGTTTCCTACTTCCCTTATGTACAACCCCTGGGTGGCACTAGACCATCTGGTACCCTTCTGTTTTCATTTTCTTTTGAGTCATTTTTATAAAGAACCTACTATATGCCAGGAATTATACTAGGCACAGGAAATGAAAGGACATGAACCCTTCCCTCCAAGAGTTCCCAAGCAAGTAGAGAGAGAGAGAGAGGCTTCACATAGAAGCTAGAGTACAAATGTGATTAATATCCTTTATCAGACAGAGTGTCTGCTACATGTATGGATCTGTGGAAAATTCTGGGGATACAGAGATATGAGACATAATCCCTACTCTCCAGAAGCTTATAGTATAACCAAGACAATACAGAAAATGTAAAGAAGATAGTGCGTTATAAGATATAGTAAGAAGTCACAGGTCAAGCCATATTCTTAAATCCAACTTAACTAGTAATATAGATGACTTTTGATCTAACTTCTGACTCCTCTATGTATGTTTTAATTGGTTGCAGACACAGAGAGAAACAATGATTAGTACTCATAACCAGCACTAGAATCAAAGGAGATGATGAAAACAAGGCTTTTATACTTCATAAAGTGTTTTCCTATCCCAAATGCCTTTCATCATCCTGGCAACCCTATTAATAGACTTCATTTTTGTTGCTATGTTGCCATTAAAGAAATGGAAGCCCAAAGAACCCAAGTTTTGTGTTCAAGATCCTACAAGGAATTTGGACCCAGCTCTAATTACCTCCAAGTTCGTATCTTTTCTAAAATGCCACAGGCTCCCATTTACCTAAGTCACAGTCCTTGCAATGGGAAAACTGTCAGACCCACTGAGGGTAGTTGTTCCATCTGAGTGTATGTTTCTTCTTGGAGTTTTTCAACTTTAGTCAGTGAACTCCAGCCTTTCCTTTGCAGTATGCCCCATTTTGTTTTAGCAGCTTTGGTGGTTGGGTGTTTTTGGGTTTTTTTTTGTCCACCAACACCCATTTCTGGGTCTGCTTAGAGAAATAAACAGTAGCAGGGTAAAAGTTTTGGCTCCCAAATCAGATATTGGTTGGGTAACAATGGTGTAAAGAAATGTTGCAACCTACTGAAGCAATGAGCCATTCCTTTTATAAGCTGATGAATCTGTAGTTCATTTAGCCTCATTATTTCTTAGTTAGAAAGCTCTGGTTGTGCCATCCTTATGGCTTTATTTTTAGAAGTTTTGGATTATTATAGCAACTGTTAACAAGGATGGGAAAAGAAATCTGGCTCCCAGTATACATCCCGCTTGCTTCTTAATTTAAATTTGCCATTATCTACCCCTCAGAGGATGTTGCATCAACCCCTGCTACTGATTGAAAGCTATTACCATCACATGATTGCTGACGGGGCTGTCAGATGATAGAGGTGTTTCAGGATGCTGACAGTTCTCCTCCTCATCCATTTGTTTATTCTGGGTACCAGCTGAATGTGCAAGAGTAGATAGAGGTGGAAAAGACCATAGGAAGCATGGATAACTGTGACATCTCTTTCACAGTGCCAAATGAAACATTAACGGTTTTTGTTGAGTCGATGCTCTAGTCATAGCACTTATGTCTTTATTCAACAGCTGATGTGGCAGGAGGAAGAGACAGTAATGGGACAGCCCCATTGTTCTTTGTGACAAAGAACTTGGGAAGTAAATAGAGATGACAAACTATTGGGCTGGATCAGAGCAGCAAAAGGGCAGGGAATGGTAACCCTTAAACTGTTTCACTCATGCTATGGTTAATTATAGAAAAGCTTTGAGGGAATCGTAGAGAGAAAACTAGAGTAGGGAATACTCTGAGGATGAAAGATGTGAACTGAAGTCTTTACTGTCACTTCCTGGGTCCTTAACACATCCATTGCTTCCCACATGCCCTGCTCCTGTTGTCACCTCCCCTAACCCCAACTTGGAGACAGATAATCTCCTATCAGCCTTTTCCCCAAGGGAACTGAATTCTGTTTTCCATAAATCCTAAGCACTGAGGGCCTTGCCTCAACAGACTGATCACCCAGAGCTGTAACAGGGAAGCTGACTTGGCCTTAAGTTTTGGGTATTGGTAAAACCCCACAACTGAGCCCTCGTCACCTATCCAGACTAAGGCAGATACTACACTTCCTATTGGACTTGCCAAGTTATCAACAGCAACATTGTCTCTAGCTGAGTATTTGTCTCCAGCTCCTCCTCCAGCCTGGTGTGGGCTCTTTTTTCACATCAGCACAGGTTCATTGTCGAGGGGCTATCATGCCTTACTGCCAAGCTCATCCAACATAGCTCATTTGCCTTTAGTATTTACAGTATTTCAAGAGAAAAAATGCAAGATATGGTATTGAGATTGGTGAAGAAATCTGGTTTGCTCTTTGTTTCTTCAGAAGGATATAATTCATTGGGAGAGTCCAACATGGAAGAGATAAAAATATTTTGAACAAGTTTAGGGTCCCAGAGTAACAAAGAATTAAGAATACAGATAAAGGAATACAAGGAATTAGAAAAGGGATCATAGGTGAGTCTGGAATTATTATGAAGAAATTAAATGAGATCAAAGTGGTAGAAGGTCATGGAAAGAGATGAGAAAGAGGAGGAAAATGGGGAAAAGAAAATTAGGACTGAGAAGATGAAGGATTTTTTTAAGTGACCCCTAATTCTATAATTAGAAATCATAATGATGTGAACAGTTTTAAGTTGTTATATATCCTATTCAATATAATTTCCATAATAGAATAAAAGTCCCCACAAGCCCAGCATATGGTAGTCTGAAAATTCCAGTGGTTTGGCATTTGATGATTTGATATATCTTATAATATCCTGTTGTTGAATCACTAAGACCATGTGCTAAATGCACAAGTAGACATTTTGGGTGAATTTTGACAGGTGGTTTGGGGCAGTGAGTGTATCAGAAACCAAAGTTGTCTTAAGAAATGGAAGAGGGAAAAGAGGAAAAGCTTAAACATCATCATTTTAAATTAAGTTTTGTAGTGAATAAATTTTCTTCACATTAAGGAATAAAGAGATTTAAAATTCTTTGAATAATGTGGTAATTTAAGTGACTATCATGTGTATAGTAGAAAACATTTTGGGACGCCTGGGTGGCTCAGTTGGTTAAGCGGCTGCCTTCGGCTCAGGTCGTGATCCCAGCGTCCTGGGATCGAGTCCCACATCGGGCTCCTTGCTCAGCCGGGAGCTTGCTTCTCCCTCTGCCTCTGCTGCCCCTCTGCCTGCCTGTGTGCTCTCTCTCTCTCTCTCTCTCTCTCTCTGACAAATAAAATCTTTAAAAAAAAAAAAAAAAAGAAAAAACATTTTAGTAAGAAGGAATTTTTAGTTTATGAAAAATATAATAGTTACATGTATTTTTCCAGCTTTATTAAGATATAATTGACATATACCATTGTGTGAGTTTAAGGTGTACAATGTATTGATTTCACATTTTTATATATTGCAAAATGATTACCACCATAGTATTAGCTAATACCTGCATCACATCACATAATTAACATTTATTTTTTGTTGAGACTATTTAATATCTACTTATTCTCAGCAACTTTCAAATATATAATACAGATTTATTAACTATAATCACTATGCTGCATATCAGATCCCCAGAATTTATTCATCTTATAACTGGAAGTTTGTAGTCTTTGACCAACATCTCCTCATTTCCCCACCCCATCCTATACCCCTGGTTAACCATTGGTGTGTATACCGTATCTTCTTTATCTATTTATCCACTGATAGGTTGTTTCCATAATGTGACTATTGTGAATGATACTGCAGTGAAGATGTGAGTGCAGATATCTCTTTGAGATCCTATTTTCATTTTCTTTGGATATATAACTAGAAATGGGGTTGCTGCATTGATCATATGATAACTATTTTTAATTTTGGGGGGAACCTCCATACTGTTTTTCATCATGGTTGTATCAATGTACTTTCTTACCATCAGATTTGCATAAGGGTTCCCTTTCTTCTGCATCCTTGCCAACACTTGTTATCTCTTATCTTTTTGGTGATAACCAATCTATCAAGTGTGATATGTTATTTCGTTATGATTTTGATTTTTAGTTTCCTGATGATAAGTGATGCTGAGCATCTTTTCTTGTACCTATTGGCTATCTGTGTCATCTTTGGGAAAATGTCGATTCAGTTCCTCTGCCCATTTTTTAACTTTTAGTTTTATTGAGATATAATTGACATATAACTCTGTGTAAGTTTAAGGTGTACAATATAAAGACTTTCCTATATTGCAAAATAATTACCATAATAAGTTTATTTAACTTCTGTCATCTCATATAGATATAAAGGAAAAAAGTTTTTTTCCTTGTGATGAGACCTTTTAGTGTTTATTATCTTCATAACTTTCAAATATACAGAAGGGATAATTATAGTCATCATGTGCATTACATTCCCTCTACTTATTTTATTTTATAACTGGAAATTTGTACCTTTCACCACATTTATCCAATTCCCTCATGCCCACCTCTGGTAACCGTAAATCTGATCTCTTTTACTATGAGTTTAGTTGCTTTGTGGGTTGTGGGGGTTTTTTTGTTTTGTTTTGTTTTGTTTAGATTCCAGATATAAGATCACACAGTATTTTTCTTTTTCTGTATTGCTTATTTCACTTAGAATGATGCCCTCAGTTTCATCCATGTTGTTGCAAATGGCACGATATATTTCTTTTTATGGTTGAATAGTATTCCATCTCACACACACACACACACACACACACACACACTCTCTCTCATTACATTTTCTTTATTCACATATTGAATGTATTCATCTGCCAGTGGACACTTAGGTTATTTCCATGTCTTGGCTATTGTAAATAATGCTTGGGTTATTTCCATGTCTTGGCTGTTGTAAATAATGCTTCTATGAACATGAAGATGGAGATCTTTCTTTGACACAGTAATTTTGTTTCCTTTGGTACCCAAGAGTAGGATTACTGGATCATATGATAGTTATATATCATATCATATTTTAAACTTTTTGAGGAGTTGCCTACTGTTATCCAAAGTGGCTGTACTAATTTACAGTCCCCCCAGCAGTGCATCAAGGTTGCCTTTTCTCCACATCCCCGCCAACACTTGTTATCTCATCTTTTTGATACTAGCCTTTCTAACAAGCATGTGGTAATATCTCATTACTGTTTTGATTCGCAGTTCTCTAAGGATAGTAATCTTGAGAACCTATTCATTTACCTATTAGGTATTTGTATATTTTCTCTTCAAAAATTTCTATTCAGGGGCACTTGGGTGGCTCAATGAATTAAGCCTCTGCCTTTGCCTGAGGGCATGATCCTGGGGTCCTGGGATCAAGTCCTACATCAGGCTCCCTGCTCAGATGAGAGTCTGCTTCTCCCTCTCCTGTCTGCTGCTCTGCCTACTTGTGTTCTCTCTCTCTCTACATCAGATAAATAAATAAAAATTTTTTTAAATGTCTATTCAATTCCTCTTTCATTTTTAATTGAGTGGGTTTTTTTTTGCTTTTGAGTAGTTGGGAGTTATTTCTATATCTTATCTATATCTTATCTAATAAGGATATTAATCCTTATCAGATATATGGTTTGCAGATATTTTTTTCCCATTCTATAGGTGCCTTTTCATTTTGTTGATGGCTTCCTTTACTGTGCAAAAGCTCTTAAATTTGATGTAGTCCCACTTACTTATTTTTGCTTTTGATGCCTTTTCTTTTGGTGTCAAATCCAAAAAAAAAAAAAAAAATCATTGCTAAGATAGATGTCAGTGAGTTTTTCCCTGTGTTTCCTTCTAGAATTGTTATGGTTTCAGGTCTTATGTTTAAGACTTTAATTCATTTTGAATTGATTTTTGTGTATGATGTCAGATAAGGGTTACATATATTTTTAAAATATGTATTTTTCACATTCACCATTTAATCCTCATAACTATCTGGATAACCCAGTTTTGCAAAAGAGAGGGCTGAAACTCAGAAAGGTTATAGTATTTAAGGTCACACAGCTAGAAAGTGGCAGAGAAAGACATCATCTTTCTCTTATATATTATAGGTATGTATTCTTCTGTAATACTTTTGAGTATAAGTTATTTTATTCTTCCATATGCTTAACTGAATCAAGTCTAGCATCATACTTTTTGAGCTTCCTGTCTTAGAAACTTAGGAGTTAATCATAGTTCAAAAGGGAAGTCCTCCAGAAACTCTCAAATGAGGAAGAGCCCTTGGCAGCAGTTTGTGTTTTGGTGCTGTTGGTACTGTTTGGTGTTGCAGTGATTGCTGTAACTTCTTGCTGACCAACATCACCACTACTGATCCCATGGCATCTCTTAATCTGACTGACTCTATTCTTCCATTCCTCAGGAAAGTCAGTCTGGTTCCAGTTCTTGCTGCCTTGTAGGCTTATCTTTGTTTTTTGTTTGTTTGTTTGTTTTTTGGTTTTGGTTTTTTGTCTTGTCCCTGTCATTTTCTTTTTGTCTTATTTTGTAATTGAGATATAATTAATATGTAACATTATGTTAGTTTTAGTTGTACAACATAATGAGTCAATATTCATGGGTTTTTTTTTTTAAGATTTTATTTATTAATTTTTCAGAGTGAGAGAGAGAGCACAAGCCGGGAGAGTGGCAGGCAGAGAAAGAAGCAGGCTCCCCAATGAGCAAGGAGCCTGATATGGGACTTGATCCCAGAACCCTGGGATCATGACCTGAGCTGAAGGCAGCTGCTTAACCAGCTGAGCCACCCAGGTGTCCCATGAGTCAATATTTGTATTCATTGCAAAGCATCACGATAATCTAATTATCATCCATCACCATACATAGTTACAAAATTTTTTTTCTTATGAAGACTTATAAGACTTACTCTTTTAGCAACTTTTAAATATGCAATATGGTATTAGTAACTATAGTCATCATGCTTTACATTACCTTCCCATGACTTGTTTTATAACTGAAGTTTGTATCTTTTAATCCCCTTTACCCATTTTGCTTACTCTCCACCCCTGCTCCTCTCTGGCAACCATCAGTCTGCTCTATGTATGGGTTTGGTTTTTGTTTGGTTCTGTTTGTTTGTTTGTTTGTTTGTTTAAGATTCCACATGTAAGAGCTATCATGGAGTATCATTCTCTGTCTGACGTATTTCACCTAGCATAATGCCCTCAAGGTCTAATTGAAGTTGTTGCAAATGGTAAGATTCCATTAACTTTTATGGCTGAGTAGTATTCCAGTGTGTGCGGGGGTGTATCTTCTTAATCCATTTATTCAGTGATGGACACTTAGGTCATTTCCATATCCTGGCTATTATAAATAATGCTACAATGAAGATGGGGTAGCATATGTGTTTTCAAATTAGTGTTCTCATTTCTTTGGGTAAATACCTAGAAGTGAAATTCCTGGATCATATGGTAGTTCTATTTTTTATTTTTTTAAAAGCTCCCTACTGTCTTCCATAGTAGCTGCAGCAATTGACATTGCCACTGGCAGTATGCAGGGTCCCCTGTTCTCTACATCTTTGCCAACATTTATTATTTCTTATCTTTTTGATAAGAGCCATTCTAACAAGTGTGAGGTTATCTCTCATTATTGTTTTGATTCGCATTTCCAGTGACTAGTGATGTTGAACATTTTTCATGTCACCGTTGACCATCTATATGTCTTCTTTGGAAAAATGTCTATTCAGATCTGACTATTTTTAATCAGATTTTTTAAAAGATTTTATTTTGAGAAAGAGAGTGAGAGAGAGAGAGAACATCAGCAGAGTGGAGGGGCAAAGGGAGAAGCATACTCCCTGCTGAGCAGGGAGCCCAGACTCGATTCCAGAACCCAGGGATCATGACCTAAGCTAAAGGCAGACGCTTAATTGACTGAACCACCTAGGTGCCACAGTCAGATTTTTTTTTTTTGCTCTTATGTGAGTTCTTTATGTATTTTGAATATTAACCCCTTATCAAATCCATGGTTTGCAGCTATTTTCTCTATTCAGTATGTTGTCTTCATTTTGTTGATGATTTCCTTTGCTGTACAGAAGCTTTTTGGTTTGGTGTAGTTCTACTTGTTTATTTTTGGTGTGTTGCCATCGCTTTTAGAGTCAGATCCAAAATAACACTGCCAACATCAACATCAAGGAGTTTACCACCTATATTTCCTTCTAGGAATTTTATGGTTTTAGGTCTTACATATCATTCTTTAATCAATTTTGAGTTAATTTTTGTGTAAGGTATAAGATAGTAGTCTAGTTTCATTCTTTTGTATGTCGCTGCCCCATTTACCCTCCACCTTATTTACCCAACACCATTTATTGAAGGGAGTGTCCTTTCCCCACTGTATGTTCTTGGTTCCTTGGTCATAAATAAAATGACCCTATGTGTGTGGGTTTATTTCTGGGCTTTCTGTTCTGTTCCATTAATCTGTATATCTGTTTTTATGCCAATACCATACCATTTTGATTATGACGGTTTGTAATATAGTTTGAAATCAGGGAGCATAATACTCCAGTTTTGTTATTTTTTCTCAAGATTATTTGAGGTATTTTGTGATTCTACCCAAAATTTAGGATTGTTTTCTATTTCTATGCAAAATGTCATTGGAATTTTGATAGGGATTGCATTGAATCTATAGATTGCTTTGGAGAATATGAACATTTTAACAATATTCTAATCCTTGGGCATAGAATATTTTTCCATTTTTTTGTGTATTCATTTTCTTTCATCTGGCATAGGTCTTTCATCTCCTTGGTTAAATTTATTCCTGAGTATTTTATTCTTATTGATGCAATTATAATTGTGATTATTTTCTTAATTTCCCTTTTTTGATAGTTCATTCTTAGTCTATAGAAACACAGCAGATTTTGTATATTGACTTTTGTGTCCAGCAACTTAACTGAATTCATTTATTCTAACAGTTTTTTGGTGGCGTCTCTAGGGTTTTCTACACATAAAAACATGTCATCTACAAAAAGTGACAGTTGTACTTTTTTAAAATAACTGGATGCCTTTTATTTCTTTTCCCTGCCTAACTTTTCTGGCTAGGACTTCCAGTACTATACTAAATATAAGTTGTGAGAGTTGGCATCCTTGTCTTATCCCTGATCTTAGAGGAAAAGTTTTCTTCATCATTGGGTATGTTGTGGACTGTGGGCTTGTTATATGTGGTCCTGAGCGCATTCCATGTATACCCCCTTTGTTGAAAGTTGTTTTCATAAATGGATGTTGAATTTTGTCAAATGCTTTTTCTGTTACTATTGATATCATGGGATTTTTAGCTTTCATTTTGTTAATGTGGTATATCATGCTCATTTGTGGATGTTGAGCCATCCTTGCATCCCTGCAATAATTCTCACTTGATCATGGTGTATGATCCTTTAAATGTATTGTTGAATTCAGTTTGCTAAAATATTTTATTGAGGATTTTTGTAAATATATGTATTTTTAAGCTTCAAAAATTATGGTTTTGGGGGTGTCTGTAGAGTAACATTCAATAATCTATAACTGTAGTACTCTGGCTGAGTTCTGAATAGGACTATAATAGATGATAGACTGCTGTGTTATATTCTTGGTATTACAAGTTCTAGTGTGCAGGTAGCAGAGACAGCCTCAGCAGGTGATCAACAGAATTTTCTAGGATATGTACAAGTCAAATGTCAAATAATTGGGATTTTTCAAGCCTAGTGCTTTTGGGGAATTTTACTCTATTATGGAAATTGTACTGAATAACAAATATAATGATTTAAAACATTATTATGATCTCTAACTGTGGGAGTGTGAGTAGCCTTTAAAAATCCTCAATTCTCTCAACTCTAATTTTGCCAGTGATTCATTTAGATCACTTGGTTTCATTGTTTATGAAGCTTTCCTTGGTTGGCTGATAATCTTCTTCAAAAATGTGTTCTGTATTCTTAAAATTTGCTAAGAGAAGAGAATTTAAGTGTTCTCACCACACACACACACACACACACACAGGTAAATGTGAGGTTATGAATTGTTTAATTAGCTTGATTGTGATAATTATTTTACCTATATATAGGTATTATAAAATATCACCATGTATACTTTAAACATATACAGTTTTTGTCAGTTGCACCTCAATAAAACTGGGGAGAAGAGGCCAAATAAAATTTTAAAAAGTGTTCTGAATTTCTCCTGTGCACTGTTGTAGTCATTATAAGCATTAACAAAAATAAAAGAAAAATAGGCCTGATCTCATAGAGCTTTGGGTAATTCTAATAGGTGTGAGAAGTAGCTAATTGGAAATTTTTAAAAACTCAGTTGTAAACCTGGCTTCAGCACACCTCAGGGTCCTAA
This sequence comes from Neogale vison, assembly GCF_020171115.1. Taxonomy (NCBI): domain Eukaryota; kingdom Metazoa; phylum Chordata; class Mammalia; order Carnivora; family Mustelidae; genus Neogale; species Neogale vison. The sequence goes on along the minus strand of NC_058096.1, from coordinate 130,292,343 downwards.
ACATGTCATGTGAAGGAATATGAGTCATATCCCTATTAAAAAACATATAAAAGATACTCATTAAATATTTGTAGGTTGAATGAATGTGCCTAGAAAAAAATCCACCTACAACAAAGGCAGCCAGTGAACAAAGCTATCAGTCACTGTTATGGAAAAAAAATAGCGATAAGGCTAGCCCCGTTGAGAATTTCTAACTATATCCCTGCTCTGCTCTTGCAATTTGGATTTTGAGTTTATGTTATATATGTAATATAAGTACCTCTAAGAGAATATATAAATAAAAATTTTTCTTGTAGGTAAAATCACCTTCTGGGAGCTAGCTGAAAATGGAAATTCTCTTGGTAGGAAAACGTCTTCAACTAAGGGAGCTCAGGATATCTAGAGATGAACTGCAGTCAAATATGAGGTTTTAATAAGGGATTACCAAAAGCATAAAGAAACAAAGTAATAGTAAGAGTCAGCAAAAGAAAGAGAAGAATGAAAGAGAAGAGGGAGGATAGGGACATTGATTTAGATTGCCAAGACCTTTAGATATTGGAATTACCAGATACTGAACATAAACTATGGTATTCTCCTTATCTACTGATGTTTAATAACCCCAGAATTCAGTGACATAAAACACCAGTTGTTAGGCTCATGGAGTCAGTGGGTCAGGAACTCTGGATTTGGGGAGTGGTTTTCCTTGCTCCATGTTGCCTGGGTCCACAAGTGGATGACTAGAAGGCTGGAACAGCTTAACAACTGGCTGCTGCAATACTCTGAAGGTTCATTCAGTCATATTTCTGGTGGTTCCTGCTGGCTGTGATTGAGGCCTTAGCTGGAGTTATCACTCAGAACATCCAAATGTGGCCTCTCCATGTGTCCTGGACTCCCTCACAGCATTGTGGCTAGTTCCAGTGCCTCTGCAGAGACGGGCAGAATCTATATCACCTTTTCTAACCTCGCCTCAGAGTCATGCAGCATGACTCCCACAGTGATTCTGTTCAAAAAGAAATCAACCACAAAGGCTTAGCCAGGTTTGGGAGAAATGAAGGGGCTTCACCTCTTGATAAGTGTTGTGGAGGTTCTGAAAGGGTATTTGGAGTCAGAAATACTGTTGTAGCCATTTTAGAAAAAGATGGTCTGTTACAATAGGTAAAAATATTTGAACAAATAAAAGATAGAAATGGGGGAGAGAAATCTTGAAGCAATAAACTATTAAAATTAAGCAGTTAGATTTGAAAAAAAGAACTAGCTAAATCTTAACTGAATCTTAGCTAAATCATAACTGAAAAATGTGTGATTATTAGAATTTGAAATTCAGTGGATAGATTAAATAGTAAATTAAATATGTTTTTAAAATAATTAATGTACTAGAACACAGTTTATTAAATTACCTGAGGGGCACCTGGGTGGCTCAGTTAAAACCTCTGCCTTCAGCTCAGGTCATGAGATCAAGCCCCACATCAGGCTCTCTGCTCAGCAGAGAAACCGCTTCCCTTCCTCTCTCTCTGCCTGCCTCTCTGCCTTCTTGTGATCTCTGTCTGTCAAATAAATAAATAAAAATCTTTTTTAAAAAAGAGAAAAGAAAAGAAATTACCTGAGATAGGAGTGTCTGGGTGGCTCAGTTTGTTAAGTGTCTGCTTTTGGCTCCAGTCATGCTCCTAGGGTCCTGGGATTGAGCCCCGCGTTGGGCTCTCTGCTCAGCGAGAGCCTGCTTCTTCCTCTCCTCCCCGCTCATGCTCTCTGGCTATCTCTGATTCTCAATCTCTCTAAAATAACTAAATAAAATCTTTGAGAAAAAAAAATTACCTGGAATATATTGTGGAAAAATAGAAGGTAAAAAATGTGAGTGATTGAGATATGTAAGATAATATGAGAAGGCCTAATATATGGGGTTCAAGAAAAAGAGGCTAGAGAAAGTAAGGGAGAAGAAATATTTGAAGATGTACTAATGCAGAATATTTGCTAGGATGTGTGAAAGGTGTGAATGCTCAGATTCTGGCAATACTGTGAATCTTAAGAAAAAATAAAAAAGAACTCCATACCTGGATAAATAATAAAATTACAGATAAAAAGATGGTCTTAAAAGCAGCCAGTGGGAAAAGTTACTTAGAAAGGAATAACATTTAAACTGACAGTTGACTTTTCATCCACTCTAGCATCCAAGGGACTGTGAAATAATATCTTTAAAATGCTGATAGTTTAAAAAAAATAAAAAATAAAATAAAATACTTGATACTGTCAACTTAGAATTAAGGATCTAATAAAACTATCTTTAAAGCATGAGCGCAAAATAATGTTCAGATTTTTTTTTAATAGAACATTTCACGGATGGACCCTCATTTAAAGAACTTCTGAAAAATGTGCTTCAGGAAGAAGAAAATTCTTCTCAGAAGAAAGGTCATCAAAGAAATTAGTAGTTTTCTATATTAAACAAAATGTCTAATTATAAGGCTAAAGAAATATATGGGACAATAGTAGCATATAAATTGGAAGGGGTTGAACAGAATCAAAGTTAAATTAAAAATTAAATTCTTGGGGCGCCTGGCTGGCTCAGTGGGTTAAAGTCTCTGCCTTCGGCTCAGGTCATGATCACAAGGTCCTGAGATCGAGCCCCGCATCATGCTCTCTGCTCAGCAGGGAGCTTGCTCCCCGCCCCCACCTGCCTCTCTGCCTACTTGTGATCTCTATCTGTCAAATAATTAATAAAATCTAAAAAAAAAAAATTCTTACAGTGTTTCAGAAGATGGAAAATACATTGTCAGGTAGTCATGAAAAAATTTTAAGGAAACTGCTAAAGAAATAGAAATAAATTCCAAACAGAGCAAAAAAACTATTGAAATAAGGAAAAAAATACAGTCCAAAGGAAGGCAATAAAGAGGGGGAAATAGGCATAAAGTTAGATAAATATGACAAGATGAAAGTAAGTCCAAATATCAGTAAGCACAGTAAGTATCAGTGGGGTAAACTAACCAGTTAAGTACTTCACAGCTTACTTTAAGAGATTACTGTATGTTTGATGTAAAAGAAATGGATAAAATGAGAAAGGAAAAGTATGGGTCATTCTTGCCTAAGAAAATAATTATAGTTGACTTGGTAGGAGAGATCATGGCAATCATCAGGCCTGCAAAGGATACAATGCCTACATCTATCACCCCTGTTTTCAGACTGCCTGCAAGGACACATTGTGTTGCCTTCTGGTTTATTTCTTGGATAGAAGTTGGCAGGAGGTCTTCATTGATATCCCATTTGGGGCTTTCTTAATATTCATGACCGGAGACTGCTACATAGCACCGGTGTTATATAACAGCACCTTTTTTTTTTTATGACCTAAGGTGTCACAGTCTCATGAGTAATGAGGTGCTTGTGGGAGTTAATGAAGGATTGATTGTAGACTCTTAACCAGTCCACAGTTTGTAGGAGATGAGGTGCCATCGTAAAGAATTAATCAAAGTGATGCGTCTCTGTTGCTATGGACAGATTACACTCTAATTCTGTCTCTGAAAGTTTATGACTAGTCTCTGAGTCATTAAAAGTGTATTTTTAATAAGCCTTGGAAAAGCAATTTATTTTTGCATGGGTTAAGCATTGCGCATGTCCAGAAATTTTCAACAGATCTAACCCCATTAAACCTAATCCTCCCAAAACAAAATCTAAAGCAATATTATGTTTCCCCCTTTGAATACAGCAAATCTACCTGTCATCTGTTCACTAGTATCTTAAAGCTTGGGTTGGCCAACTAGGTTAAAGTTAAAAAACATAGATTTGCCTCTCACCTTTTCCCTCTCTATGAGAACTGTTATTGAGTAAAGGGAAAAAAATGGGTTGAAAATCCTTCATCCCACTAGGTTTGGGTTTGGGATTATGATTAAGTTGTATATCTTAACTGGGCAGAGTAGATGTTGCCCAGTTGTAAATTTTGATTCCTGGTGATGAGGAAGACAAATGCAGGTACTTTTCTTCCAGGCAATGATATGCTTACTGGGTACACAGCACTGAGTTACACCTTTTGAGAAGAAGTCAGAGGCCCAGATATTTTTTACCAAAGGAGTAGCTCTAGCAGGGGTTGTTTCATGTGTTTCTTTAGGGACCTTGAAGAAAAGGTAGGACAGGGTTCAGATGCTCCTGAGTCCCGTGGTGAAAATATTATTCATTACTCCACCGTCATTTCCATCAAGCTATGAGAAGGACATTATGTGAAGGCAGGAAAGTACAGCAGGTAGGTCTCCAGAACCAGCTTTGGAAGGCTATATGGTGGGCCCTGACCAAAAGTTGATGGCTTCTGGGTCCTGCCTGCTTCTTCTTAGTATAAGTGGATGAGCCAAAGTGATGGAAGTTCAGAGCAGTTCCTCAGCTATTCATGCATTTCTTTCTTGTCTCTGAGGCAGCTGCTGCTATCTCACCTCCCAGTCCCTGCAACCCAGGTGCAGAGGTGCAGCCCCAGCACCCCAAAGACACTCTGCCTTCTCCAGCATCCCTGCTGCTGCTCTGCTCCATCCTCTTCAGAACCTCTCCTTCTGTGGTACCTGTCTTGAAGAGTCTGGGGGAGAGAGCAACATGAGCTCTTCATCTAGAGTGGGAGGGGAATCAGCCTAGGGACCAAGAAGAGAGAAAAATGGAGAAAGCAAGGGACTATAAAACATCTTTTCATGCTATGAACACAGGGCAAAGCATTGTGCAGTGATTTTTTTGTTTTTTAAGAGGGTAAAGTTTTTTTTTAAATCTTCAAATGACGTCTATTTAGGAAAAAAAAAGCTGGTATCATTTCAGCCTCTTGGACTAAATTTGGAGTATACAGAGCAGTTTCAGGATTAGCTGATTGTTAGTACAGCTGAGAAGGCACTAAAACACACTCTTTCTGTGCCAACAGACCCGTGGACATGTCAGGAAATGGAGATTGTAACTTTTCTATTGTCTTTTGAATTATAGGAAAATATGAAATCCTCAATTATTCATTTGCTGTGTTTTCAGAATTCTTCTGCCTGATTTTTAAATTGCAAGTGCCACAGATGCTGGTAGTTGGAAGCAGAAATTGCATTTTTACCAAAGAATCATCTTGAAATTTTTCTAGCAAACATTATATTCTATACATCAACTTATTACTCATGTTTAATCTGACTAGAGGAGGTGAGGAGTGAAACCAAACTTTGTACTAAACAAAACCAAATATTGTGCTAGATTAATTTGACCTTTAATATTGCCGTTTATGCTTTATTTTTAAGTGTTCAAGATGTCAGTTTTGTTTTTGTTTTTTTGTGAAGTGACTATGAGCTATATAAAATGAAAGCTTGCCATTTATGTTTTGATTTAAATCTTGGTCCTGCCATTTATTAGCTGCCTCAGTTTCCTCATCTGTATATAACCTACCATGTAGGGGTTTATGAGGATTAAGTGAGATTATTTATGATAAATTCCAAACACAATACTTGGTACCTAATAGATATTAAATAAATAGTGGAAATTATTAATCATTCATGTAGCTCTCTAGCAAGGGATCTGAAATTTACTGTGGTTTAAGGTTGGATGAGAAACTTTGAAGAAAAAGAGAGCATAATTCTCATTTAGACAGAAGACTGAATGGTACCCTGGTGAGGTCAGTGCCCAGCCAGCAGTCTGGAAGCTTTGCAGTTGTCAATGAGAACTACCTGAGAATTAAACTCTGTTCCTTTTTTTTCCTTCTAAGGACTCCTTAATCTCATAAATTGGATTGCAATGTCATTGACACAAACTTCTTGAGGCCATTAGATATAGAAAAAGATCATGAATTTTCTAATCCTGGCTCTGCGGTTTGGGGGACTTTGGTTTACCTCCTCACTTATTAAATGGAAAAAAAGTATAACTCCTCTTCCAAGGTACAGTGAAGTAGCATAAGTAAAAATGGTAGCATAGTGACTGATTCACAGTGCCTCATGCCGTGTGCCTTTTCTCACCCACCCCATCTCCCCCACTCACCTCTGGTTCCCCTTTCATGTTGGAAAATCTGCTGTTTTCTAACAGGTCATCTCTCACTTTTGAGTAGCTTCTTAGTGGTGTCAGGGCATGTTAATGGAGCAACCCTGGAGCAGAGAGCCCTGCCAATCACAGATGCCTTCTGGAGGACCTGATAAACCCCTCTGAGAGTCTGGAGGAAGTTTTCCCAAGAGAAAACATTTATTCTTAGAGTTGTTGCATAGGAAACAGTGGGCTGATCTCTGCTTCAAGTGATTTACAATTCACTGACAAAATGTAGAAAAATTTAAATGTAAAATTGAAAGAAGAAAAATGTATACACACATGTATAATATTGAGCAGGCTCTTGTTAATGATTTGAGGATAATTCCTTTGTAAAGCTATACTAGCTTTGTTAAGCTAGTCTTTACAGGCCTAAAGCAATACATTAATCCTCACATTTTCCCTTGGTTTAATTTTCAGTACCAGGCTGTTCTGATAGATAGCTTTTTAATACAGAATAGTAATGTTGACTAACATTACTCCTATTCACCAATGAGACCTTCATGGCACTTATTATTGATAGTCGAAGTCTTACATAATTCAGTGTTATCATCTGTCTTGGCACTTTAATAAACATGGTCTGATTAGTTCCATTTGCTTCTAAGCTTGTAGTCTGTGGTGAGATCTCATCCTTTATGATAACTGTGTTTTGATGACAAAGAAGTGTTTTTGTTCTTCTGAAACTCTTTTGAAGGACTTCTGGAAGAATCTCTCTCTCCCCTATGAATACTTGAGGAACTACTGGGCAAAGCCACTGAGAAGTAGATAAGTCTGTGAGTTCTGGACTTGCCACCCTCCTTGGCTCAGCTGTATATTGCCTATAGAATGCAAGCCCCAGAGCTTTCACCTATTTATTTAAGAAGCAGATTATTCCTATTATGCAGATGAGAAAACTGAGGCTCGGTGAGGTTAAATCATATGTCCAGGACCGAATTGGCTACAACTAAATAATAGAATTTTAAACCCTGGACTCTGACTTCAAGTCCAGTGTTCATTCAGCTGTTTCACATTATCAGTTGGGGAAAATACATGGGTTACCAAAAAGGAAACAATGGGTTTTGCAACTGGAGGAGAAAGTGTATTTGAGCCCTACTACAGTACCTAGTAGCTGCTAGTAGGGACAATTTAGCATAAGAGGCAAAGAAATTTTCCAATGCTTAGAGAATGGGTGTGATTCTTATAAGACAAGCCTTGGAAAAATGAATCTGGCACCTGAGTCCTTTGAGTGCCCCCAAGTGGTAAAGGAGACAGTTCCTGAATTGGCACAGTGCACGTGGATGCCCATAGCAGACTCTCCAGGGTGTGAATAGGTGAATGCCTTGTGGAAATAGAGCCCAGAGCCAAGGAGACTAAGAGTTGGTTTTGTTGATACAAGGGATTAGTGAGACTCTCAGCATAAGTGGAAGCCACTAAACCAACTTACCAACTCAATGTATATTTTGAGGCAGCTGTTAAATGTCTTTGCTTAACACCTAGCTTAGTTCAGAAGTTCATATTCAGTAAAGTATTTTCTTGCTTGCCAAGCTGCTAACATGTGACTATTTTAGACTTTCTTATTTTTAGTAAGAATATTAGAAGTCTATGTGCCAGGGATCATTCTTCATAGTGAATAAAATCATTAAGATCTCTGCCGTCTTGGAGCTTACATGCTAATTGGGGAGCCCATACAATATAGAAATTAAACATTAGCAAGAACCTTGCTATGCAGAGATTCAACAAGATTATTGTGATAAGTGTGACTGGGTAGCTAGTTTGAGTCATTAAGTGTTGAAGAAAGGCATCCCAATAGGTGGCATTAGGCTAAAATCTGAATGACAGTGGTGCCTGGGTAGCTCAGTCTGTTGAGCATCCAACTCTTGATTTCACTCAGGTCATGATCTTGGTGAGGTCAAGCCCAGTCTTAAGCTCTGCACTGGGCGTGGAGCCTGCTTGAGATTCTCTCCCTCTCCTTCTTTCCCCCCAATCTTGCATTGCCCCCCCAAAAAATCTGAATAAAAATAAAAGTCCTGCTCTGCCAAAGTGAATAAAAAGGGACATTCTTGCTCGAGGGACTAAAGGGGCAAGGCCCTGAGGTGGGACTATGTTCAGGATTGTTGACGAACAGCTAGAGGACCAATGTGTCTAGAGTGTAGTAAGTGAATACACCAATGAAATAAGATGAGGTATACAGAGGGTGAGCAAGAGCCACAAATTTGTGTTTTATTTTTAGTGTAATGAGCCATTGGAGAATTCTGAACAGAAATAACATGACATGCTTTGTGTTTTGAAAAGATAACTGCTGCTTTATGAATAATTGACTGTTGGAAGTGGAGGTGGGGTGACCAATTAGAAGGTTATTATAGTAGTCAGGCCAGAGATGGTGATAGCTTGAACAAGGGTGGTAGTCACAAAAGTGGGGAAACAAAGTCAGAACACATCTTGGAAGTGAGTCAACGGGATTTGCTCATGGATTGGATGATACGGAGTATGGGAGTCACATTTAATCAACTCTGGCAGACAACAAGGTAAAACATGCCCTGACCATTAATTATATAAGCTACTTGTCCACACTTGAGTTGATTAAGAAAGGGATATGTGAGTCTTTGTTGAATTTGGGTGCTGATGGCAAAAACCATCATCTCTAGATCTTGGAATAGTTTGAAAAATGAACAGTGAGAAACAATAAGGAAGTGGTAGCTGTTTCATTCATTCATTTATTGATTCATTCGTTCATTCATTCATCAAATATTTAATATCTGTTAGGTGTAGCTGAGTTCTTAAATATATAAAAAGTGAGAGCTGCTAGGAAGCTTGCATTCTTGTGTCCTTGCAGGAATCTTCTCAAATAGCACACCTGGAAGTTACATCTTTGGATTGAGACTTCTGTGAACATTAACCCAGTTAATATCTGCAGCACACATAGCAGCCCTTTGGTTTTGGAGTTGGTTGTGGTCTTTCTATAGCAGGAACAACTTAGACCTTCTTAATGCATTTTTTAAAAGAATGCTGGCAACTCAGCTCTTCCTGACTGAGAATCCATGATTATTCTCTCCATGCTCTCATTTACCTCTTCTCACCTACTCATTCCTGAGACTTACTTGTATATGGGGGCAGAAAGTATTAGTCTTTTCCTGGAAGTATATAAAGGGTGCATAGAATGCCTTGCTTTTCCCCTCACACAAAATCCAAGCTGCATTAATTTATCATTGAATATTTCCATTTTAAGAAGCTGTTAATTTCAATAAGTGTTAATGGAGATTTGAAGCCCAAACATTTTAATGAAGTCATAAATCTAGAAGCTAAAGCAGCTTTCTTCACATGTCTTCACACAAAATTAATCTACTGGATAGAAGATTTCCTACAGTGTTACAGCGCCTGTTTTGGGCAGACAAAAATACTCCCAGCTTGGGTTTTAATAAGCTACTGTCATTGAAGTACAAAAGTGATATAGAGAAACTCTGTAGTTCAAAGTATCAGTCATTGCATGCCCTTTCGCTCCTCCCCTCAGATTCTAGCTTTGGTCATACCTGACCCGAAAGTTGCACATATCAGAGGGTGAGCATCACTAACAGAAGTCTGTTTCATTAGTTTAACCCTGCGCTTTGTAACTGCAGTAACCAATGTACTTACCATTCAGATCACGCCCCAGTTAATATCCAGCCTTCGCTCTGCATTGCTGCATGTACTCATCTTTGGAATCCTGCAGCTATTGCCTCTAAGTGTTGAAATAAGAAAGTGTCCTATTTATGGACTAAATTCTCCCTGATACTTTTTTCAGTTGTCTGAAAATACTCTTGTTTATAATCTCTTACTTATGCAATTTTCTTGGGCTCAGTGGGTCTCTGTTTCAACATATTATATCTGTTCTATATAGTATCATGTATTATTTAAATGCATTTATTATAAAATGGGACATGCTCAAGCTTTGCAAATTGCTAAAAAGGTTGCCCTCTGGGCAGATTTTCTTATGAACTACATAACTCATGATCTCTTCCTCTTTCCCACTTTCATTTACAAAGCAGCCTAGTACCAGGTATTACCACAGTAACATAGAAAGATTGTTCAAAAAAAAAAAAAAAAGGAAAAAGACAGCACTGAGCTTTCATCTCCCATGCTTTAGGTTTCTCTGAACCCACCAACCAAGACAGAGGGTCTGGGAAAATCAAGAAACCCTATCCCCATTTCTGTCATTAGAAATGAGTGTTGTGGGGTGTCTGGGTGGCTCAGTTGATTAAGCCTCTGCCTTTGGCTCTGGTCATGATCCTGAAGTCCTCAGATCAAGACATCAGGCTTCCTGAGTCTGCTTCTCCCTCTGACCCTCTCCCTTCTCATGCTCTCTCTCTCAAGTAAATAAAGAAAATCCTCAAAAAGAGAGAGAGAGAAATGAGTGTTGTGATACTTAAGGATTTTGAGTATTTGGTTCCTCAGATATCTATCTAGTAAGTGCTTACTGAGGGTCAAGCCCTACTGCCTGCTGAGGATGCAAGCAGGAGGAGATGTTGTTCCTGCTTTACAGAACTTGCAGTCCAGTAATCATGTCCCTTTCACATAACAGAGTTGTTTTGCAAAAATCTTGATGAAAAGTCCAAATAGAATCCCTTTTCTGCCAGGCATCTTTTTTCCAAATCTCCTGAGAATGGCCTCTTGGCTTACTATAAAACAAATTTTCATTCCAAATACCCTGCTAATGTAATTACAATGAGAACCACCATATGACATACTTAAACAAGCCTTCCAATGTTTTAGAAGTTCTCCTGCTGCTATAGGTCATAGAGATGGTATATAAAACTTAACCAATTGCTTTGTCCTGACCCCTTGAGTATACCCCCCAGGTAAAATGGAGAGCACTTAAAACGAATTCCAAGCAGTGGTGAACTGGAAATGCTTGTAGTTTCTTGGAGAAAAATAATTAAAATACCATGGTGGTAATTTAAAGGGAATGGATTGGAATGACAAGTGAGAAATTAGCTGGATTACATTTTTCTTCACAAACAATTAAATAGCAAGGAGCATTTGTGTCATCTGAAATTAAGTCATTGCTTAAATATGTGCTACCTTCAAAGTTGTTTCAGTTCTTTTGGTATGTTACATATGCTATTGTTTACTACATTATTATTCTACCCTAATTATAGTTCAAATAAATCCATTTAATGCTAAGAGAATCAGACCTATAGGTGTAACAGTGAGATTTCTTCATGTATCTGAAAGTGTCCTGGCTCATAGATGGGCTCATGATTTTTCTGAGTTATTAAGATTAACCTTAACAAATATTCACTGATAAGAAGAACAGATTTGTTGGTTTAGTGGGTACTTTATAATCTTGTGTTTTTGTCTCCCAGAGGATTTCTGTGAAATTGTTCCTTTCACTTAAATTCAAAAATGACTCATTTCGTGTAGTATTTTTGGGGTGAATAAGAAAAATCCTCACAAAAAAGAACATTAGAAATTCTTAATATTTGACCTCCCTCAAATCCCTGAACACTGCATCCTTGCTGTTCAACTCATTGGAAGGGTGAAAAATTCTGAAAGTGGGATTACTTATAGATGCCATTGATATTAAAAAGTAATATTCACTAGTTTGAGGTTTTTTTTTTTTAGATTTTTTATTTATTTATTTGACAGAGAGAGATCACAAGTAGACAGAGAGGCAGGCAGAGAGAGAGGAGGAAGCAGGCTCCCCGCTGAGCAGAGAGCCCCATGCGGGACTTGATCCCAGGACCCTAAGATCATGACCTGAGCTGAAGGCAGCGGCTTAACCCACTGAGCCACCCAGGCGCCCACTAGTTTGAGTTTTAATTACATCATTCATGACAGTCACTGGAAGGATGGGCTTTTAAACATCAAGGGCCCAAAGTTAGCAATGGAAGAGTGAGGACACAGGTAATCTTCAGCCTGAGTAAATCCAAGCCTGCAGGCAGCATTTGAGCAAAATGGAGAAGTTAGTCAGCATGCTGCCCTTTTCCAGACCACACAACCACTGCTAAGAGGGCAAAGGATAGGACATCTGCTGCAAAAGTCACATCCAGTTTAGGAATGATTATTTTCTTCCTCCCAAGTCTGAGGTAAGAGCAGTTAGCTCTGCTGTTTCAGAACAGTTATTTGATATGTCCATGGTGTGATCTGCATCTCATTCTACAAAGAGGATAATCAGTGATTTATAGAGTATTGGGTTCTGGAGGTGAAAATTCTTGGAGATTAGATACTCAGCTGTAGAGAAGTAGATAACAGTATTAATTCACCCAAGAAAAGCTATGATTTAGGCTGTTTTCCGTGTTGATATTGGATTACGTTCACCATCCCATTCTCTTGTCCAGATTGCTCATGAGCAAGAACCTCATTTATAGCTGCTTGTCTGTGACTAGGGATTGATTCTATGAAGTTGAAACTATGACTTTCTCAGGGGGAAGCCAGCTGAGACTGAACTTATATCCACCATTTTCTAGCAAAGATAACATCATTTCCTTTCCAAGTTGTCATTACATTCTGTTCCTTTCTGCTTTGGGTACAAATCATCACAAAAAGAAACAGTAGTGATGTTCTAAGCACACATCCTGGCTTTTAAAACAGTCCATGACTTTTAAAACAGTCCATGATATGGGTCTAAATCTGTTTGGAGAAAAAGATGAGAACATGAATGTGCAAAGTACTTGCCACAGACAGAACTGGACTTGATGATTATCTGTAAAACAGGCAAGGGAGAAATTACCTAGCTTACAGGGTTGCTGAGGGAACTAAATGAGAGAATACAGGTGTGTCAGTCAGGCAAATAGGAAGCAGAAATGATGCTAGATGATAGTTCAAGCAGAAAGGGATTGCATATAAGGCATTAGGTGCTTATGAAACCTCTGGAAATCTAAAAGAATAGAAATCAGGAACTATTAGGTCCAAGGTCATGCCACAAATAGCAGCAATCCAGGGGTCAGGAATTACTCCTTTTGGACCCCAGGAACTACCACAATCATCTGTAAGCACCAACAAAGCCATAGCTAGGATACTGTAATGCTAAATACAGCTAGCTGCCTCACTGCTCCTCATTCTGAGGAGGACCCACCTGCCAGCATCTGTAGAAGCAGGACAGTGACCTCTTGCTTGCTTCTGTCTCCCAGGTTTCCTACAAGAATGTAGTACACATCTAGACACTGCTACACACAGTAGTCTAGAGAACAAGATTTTAAGCTTTCCAGCCTCTCCAGCTAGAAAGAAGGTAGAATGGAGATTGGGAAAATCAAGTCACATTATTTACCATAGCAGGAAAGTACTTAACTGAGTGCCTGTTGAATTCTAGTTATATTACTGATGCTTTTGATAGTCAAATTAACATAGTATTTTTAACCATGATGTCTCTGTCCTCATTTCCTTTAGTTCTTTTGACAAGTTGATTTTTAATGACACCCAGACAACTGAGGGGTTGCTCCCCATCCAAGACTTAAAGTTGGCACTGCTGGCTTGGGAGGCCCTATTGATTTGGTTGAGACTGCTGCCAGAGCTCTCAGGGCACAAGTTGTGACCAGGTTGTTCATGGAACATACGGCTTTACTTGGGGATACCCCTCATTTGCAGGTACAATCAAGAGCCTCAGCAGTTCCAGGGGAGAAGCAGTTTGGTCCATATGTTATAGAACTATGCTGTCCAATATGAAAGCCACTGAACAGTGTGGTGATTTAAATTAATTAAGATTAGGGGCACCTGGGTGGTTCAGTTGGTTAAGCCTCTGACACTTGATGTCGGCTCAGGCCATGATCTCAGTCAATGTCCTGGGATCGATATAGGGCTCCCCACTGAGGGGGAATCTCTGTGTCTCCCTCTCCCTCTGCCCATCGCCACTGTTCTCATTCTCTCTCTCTCTCTCTCTCTCTCTCTCAAATAAATAAATAAATAAAATCTTTAAACATTAAAATCAAATAAAATTTGAAATTTTCATTAGCCACATGTAGTAGTAGCTACCATAATGAATAGTACAGATACAGAATATTTCCACCAATTGCAGAAAATTCTGTTTAATAGCACTATTACTATGTGTCTTCATATGTGAATCAGAACTTGCAAGCCTATCTCAATCTTTTTAATTTTTTTTGAAATATTAATGACATCAAATATCATTTTAGGACCCCAATCCTTTCCCAGTCTGCACCTATAGTCTAGCACATTTACATGACTCCCAAAGCTATCCTTCGTGTTTGACAGGGAAAGCTGGGAGTATCGTGGTGCCTGTTTGATACCTCAGCAACCAGCTGAACATTATAAAAAGTTCGTTATTCTTGGGTGGGCCAGTTTGGCATAGATCCACTAGGAATCATCAAAGCCAGACATAGGCAAGACAGAGTCCTTTGATTATGTGTTCTTTTTTTAATTTAATTCCCTTCACTAAGCTTCTTCTTGCTTCTAACATCCTGTATGCCTTTGAGGTTTGATGTTCTACCTTGAAACTTTAAAATAATTTGTTTAAAAATTCGTCCTTGAGGGGCACCTGAGTGCTACAGCTGGTTAAGCATCCAACTCTTGGTTTTGGCTCAGGTCATGATCTTGGGGTCATGAGATCGAAACACTGAGTCAGGCTCCACACTAGGTCTGGAGACTGCTTCAGACTTTCTCTCCCTCTGGCCTTCCTCCTCCCTGCCGGCTCTCTCTCTTATTCTCAAATAAATAAATAAATCTTCAAAAAATAATAAAAATTGCCCTTTAGCTCGCAATCTGTTAGTAGACAAAACGTACATTTTGAATTGGATGCGGTCATTGTAAGCCTGCACTATAGTGCAGCACTCATTTGCCGATAAAATACACCTACCCTTGCATCATTTGTTGAGGCTACAGTGCTGTGATTCTGAGTCCTGTGTGCAAGAACCTTTATGGCCAATGTCCCTATCATTTATTCTGTACTACAGGCTTCGGTCTCCACCTTCCATTCTTGGAAAATACAGATGTGTTGGGCGAATATCCCAAGTTCAGACTGCCAAGCAAGGAGCTGCAGTGGAGAGATAACTACTGACCTTCTGCAAAAAAATTCTAAGTGAGACCATTGAAAACAAATGAAATATTCATGTTGTTTTCTCCTCCAGGTCCTGTAATTCTCTTATATTAAGTCAGATGACAAACCTACGTATGTTATTATTTGGCTCTCCATAGAAATACCTTCACCACCCTAGAATTTTACATTATGCTTTTAGCTTTTCTTGAAAGTAGCTGTACATAAGTGTCCTGCGGTGTGGTTTTTGTTGTTTTTTGTTTTTTAATTTCAAAGACACCATTTGCTGTGTTATTTAATGGCCTCTTACATAAAGACTTGGGAGATAAATTCCTCTTATAATTGAGTACGAGGGCAAAAGTTGTCTTTACAGAACTTATATGCTACCTCTTTCAAATGTTGAGAGTTGTGTAATTCATTCAAATCTTTTTTCCTTGGCCCCAAGGAAGCTCTAAAAAAATTTTTTGTTCCCTTGGAGTAGTTCTCCTAGCCTACATTATCTGGTATAATATCCCAGACCCAGCCTTATCATCACTTGTTCTTACTATTATAATACCTTCTTACATTTATGTTTCAATTTTTGTTAATATTATTTTGTTTTAGTAATTTTTTGTTCTTATAAATATCCTTTTATCTTTGGACATAAATTAAACATCAGTAAACCAGTGAGTAGCAACTTGGATATGAGTAGTCACCTATGGAGGCTTTTAAAATGTATGTGTCTGGAGCTTACCTCACAGCTAGTGAATCAGAATCTCTGGGGCCAGTACTGGTGTATGTGAGTATGTGTTCTTTTAAATCTCAACAGGTAATTCGGATGTGTTCCTTTAGTTAAGAGTCACTGACGTTACTCAGTGAATGAATGGTGTTAATACACACACACACACACACAAATGGTGTTAATAAACACACACACACACACACACACACACACACCCCTGGAAATTAAGCTGTTAATTAATTGAGTCATGGCTGCTTTGTGTGAGATGTTGGGTCGAGTAAGTAGTGATATATGCTAAAAGAACCTAGAACATAAAGGGGTATAGTTGTCACAAAGTCTTTATTCCAGGGCAGTTGACTTCATTCATTTGTTCATTCCAGCTATGTGCTAGGTACTATGATTGGCACTGAGGATACCAAAATGGTACAGCCCCCTGCATTTAAGGAGCTCACAATCTAGTGAGCTATGAGACATATAGGTAATGACTAGACATGATAATAAATACAGATATGAGACATGCCCAAAGCATCGTAGAAACCCTGTGGAAAGGCATCTGGCCAAATCTTTAAGGGAAGAGGTCAATGAGGGCTTCCTGAAGGAAACATCTAGTCTAGAAATCTGGGTCCTAAAGGATGATTAGGAGTTTTCAGGATGAAAGGTTTTCCCAGAAAAGGGACCAATGGTTTGTAGGAAACTGCATACTATGTTTAAGTCATCTACTGCTGCACAAAAAATTTCCCCAAAACTGAGTGACTTAAAACAACAGGCTTACTATTTATCTTACTATTTCTTATGGGTCAGGAATTTAGAAGTAGCTTGGCTGAAGGGTTCTTGCTATAGGAGTCTCATTTGGTTGCAGTCATCTGAAGGCTTAATTGGGACTGAAGGATCTGTTTCTCAATGGTTATCTCATGTGGCTATTGGCAAGAAGCCCCACTTCCTTACCATGTAGGCTTCTTGATATGCCTGCCCCTGTGTCCTCGTGACATGAGAGCTGGCTTCTCTCCCAGAGTAAATGATCCAAGGGAGGACAAGGAAAAAGCCAAAACATCTTTTATGATCTGATCTTGGAAGTCACACAAAATTCTAGTGATTGCACAGGTTAGTCTTATACTACATACAAGGGTAGAAAACAGGGATTGTTTAGATCATCTTAGGAGCTGGCTACCACACAAGAACATCAAGCTTAAGATGGGAGAGTGGCAGAAGAATCTGGCAAGGCGCTGAGCCCAACCAACTGTGAAGGAGTCCAAAGGCCATCATTAAGAAACTGAGACTTTTTGGTAGGCAATGTGAACCCATTCAAGGAGTGGTAAGAAGAGAATTGATGGTGTCAGATTTACATTTTAGAAAGGTCTCTTGGACAATATGGAAAAAGAGTTTGGAACAGAAGGGCTAATGAGCTATCATAAAGTGTAGAGAGATGATGCAGACCCAGGCCAGGGCAGTTTTGTGTAGAAATGGAGACCTTTGCTATTCAAAATGTGGTCCATGGAGCATAATGCCAAATAGCATTGGCTTCACCTGAGAACTTGTAGAAATGCAGGATTCTAGCCATCACCCTAGACATACTGAATAGAATCTAATTTATCTGGACCTAAAAATTTGAGAAGTACTGTTATATAGTAACATGTTATGTAGAAGATGTAGTAGAAATAATTAGGAATGTGAGTGCTCAGGAAAAAAGAGGACAGAAGTTCTATTTGCTCTACTTTAATGCTAAGAGAGAGCACATTGTAAACATTTTCACCTGAACCTATAGAATGAGTCCAGAGAGTTATGTACATGCACTGTCATTTTAATGTGATACGGTATAATGGCAGGAAGGCATTCTCTTTTATTATAAATTGTAGTCATATAAGCAGTGCCAACAAAGGAAACCTACCAAATATTTCCATGTTATAAAGTTTTATATTATTTTTCCAACCAACTCATCTGTTTTGTCTTAGAGTCTGAAGAACAGATACCTAAAGTTTTAGAAAGGAGGCCATGAGGAAAGGAATAATATGATAACAGGGATTTGGAAAGCTACAAGATAATACACATCCTGGAAAATGTCCTGATTTTCAGATGACCTTTCCAAGCATTATCTTTTCTGAAATAAAATTTGGGAACCAATTAGCTGCTGGGACTCATACAGTAAATGTTTGCCAAGAAATCCATTACTTACATTATGGTCAACGGGAGCCACCACCCAGTGGCTTCTGTACTTGTTAAGTACAAGTGCATCGTGTGATGTCTGTAGGCTGGCAAGCACCGATTGTCATGTGCTATATGTCAATATTTACTTTTTTCTTTCATTCCTCTACCCAGTTCTTTGCAATTAGGAAAGTTATATAAATGAATTTGTTCTGGATCTCAGAACTTAAATATGTATGTTAGCCAGTTCTGCAAAGAAAGAGAGAGGGGGAGGGAGTATGAATGAATGATTGGAAAGACAGAGGGAGAGGAAAGGAGAAGAAAGGAAAGGAAAAGAACCTCCAAAATACTTATAACCAAGCATTGGCAAGATGAGAGTGCTTTATTCAGGGAGGAAGAAGAGTTTCCAGTAAATTACTGATCATTTATTGAATCATTTTTGACTGGCTTCTTACAATGCTATGAAGTCACCCATTGCCATTTAGAATGATAGGCAGGTGCCTGACCAGTAAATCTGAGACTGCCAATAATTATACTGCCTTGGGTTGTAAAGCTCTAAGCTGTCTGTCAGCTATAAACTCCCGTGGGATTCCCAAGGATCCTCCCTAGTTGTAACTAGTACATACTTTCTACATTGTACTGTACCCCTCCCGAGCTTCAAGCATTTCCATGTCAATACTCCCAACCCAAACCCTAAGTGAGTATTGAGATCTACTTTCTCCTCATGGAAATGAGCTAGTGAAGAGGTAAGAGATGCTAATTAAGATCATTCCCAACTATTTTGTGAAAGATAAACTTCATTTTCCTCTTTTTGGTTATGTCAACATACCAGCCATCACATCCCTATTCTCAGAAGATTTACTTTTGAAGATACTCTTTGAGATTCCAAAAAATCACATATCAGAGAATTTGCAACTTACCCTCTCTCCTAGTTCTCAACTTCAGCTTTTCTGGTCCTCATTACCCTACTCTTCTGTATTTCCTCCCATAATACTAATCGCCTTCTAAACTACAATATGATTTACTTATCTTTATTATCACACTCCCTCCATAGAATATAAGCTATATGAAATCAGGAATTTTAATCTTTTGCATTTACTGCTGTGCCCCTAGCACCTAGAAAGTATCTAGAACATGAGGTACTCAATAAATATTATTTGAATAAAGATCCTAAAGGACCTTGAAATCCTTTTAGTGCCTTTATTTAGAGATAATGAGATTAGAATGCTGTTTGTGACTTGCTGATGGTCACACAAGTTTGCAGAGGCAGATGTAGAACTTGAACCCAGATCGTCCTCTCAAGCCTGTGTCCTTTCCGCCCCACCCTGCTACTTTTGGCTGTTGGAGATGGGTTGGGGACTGGAGGCTATTGGTCCTAATTCATAAGAGGGGACTTTCTGAGTCCTGCCCAGAAATAGGACTAAAGCGGCTGAAGCCTTTTGTTTCTTGGTAATATTAGCCAATTTTTGCTGCTGGGATTTTCTCCCTATTTGAAGAATGCCCCCACATACATATACACAATTCTCCAACCACCCCAAATCAGCACACAACTCTGTCAGGAAAGGGGCTAGAACCTCAGCACCAACCTTCCTTGGTGCAGCTTGAGCAGAGGAACTGGTGATGAAATTATTGAGGTGCTAAAGCCCCCCTTCTAAACCATCCCGTTGAAAACAAAAAACCACTATTTTGACTTTTGAACCATCCCAGGATACTATGTCTAATGACTTTGCTCTTACCACTCCTAGTTACTTCAGATGATCACATAACCTAGCACTGCACCCCACAACTGTACCCTAGCATCTGAACAGTCATGCCATGCCCTGTGCCCTACACTGTACCACCCTCACCATTTCCAAGGGACCAAGAAGGAGTATTGGAGAAACCAGGCAAGACTGAGCAGACTAATTGAGGAAGAACTAAGAAAACAGAAAGAGGGGGCGCCTGGGTGGCTCAGTGGGTTAAGCCGCTGCCTTCAGCTCAGGTCATGATCTCAGGGTCCTGGGATCAAGTCCCGCATGGGGCTCTCTGCTCAGCAGGGAGCCTGTTTCCCTTCCTCTCTCTCTGCCTGCCTCTCTGCTTACTTGTGATCTCTCTCTCTCAAATGAATAAATAAAATCTTTAAAAAAAAAAGAAATTTATTTAAAAAAAAACAGAAAGAGGAGCAGGAAATAGGCAGGACAAATTGTCTAGGGAATTGAATCAATTACATTGAAGTGCCATTAGAAAATATTAACTTTTTATCCACCAAGTACTATGTTCAAAACCTCTCTCATAAGGCCCCAAACTTCCCTATTACAAGGCTATCGTTTTTCAATAGAAATACTTAAATTTAGTGGTTCAAAAGTCATTGCTTGAAAATGATTTCTTATGTGTTGTTGGATTTCTGGAGAAAAATATAAGTATTTCTGCCCATTAGATGCTATTCATAAGAGAAAGAGCAGGCATTAACAGTATCGTTCAGTTCACTTCACAGGATGACCCAGCTGGCATGTGAGTTCAGGAAGTGTCTCATTTACAGGGAAAGAGTGACTAACATACCATGTACTCCTTTGATTCTCCCAGGAGTGAAAGGAGGTAAAGCTCAGAGATTACATTTACAGACTACCTAGAAACACACCAAGCTTATTTTTATCATTTCATCCTTCTCTAGCCCACAGGCTGTACTTACTCCTGCCACCTTACGTTCATTCATCTCAGTCAGTGCTGTGTTAGGCTCTATGTTAGGTATGCACCAAGGAGGCAAAGAGGAGCCCTACACAACCTCTGTCTTTGAAGACCTCAGATGGTTCATAAAGATGTAAGTAAGCAAGTAATCAACAACTATTGGCAAAATTAATGCGTCATAATAAAAATACATTGACATTAGGTTGTGAGCTCTTGAATTTGCTTTAGAAGCTAAAGCAGGCCTCTGAGAGGAGTTACTATTTGAGCTTCATGCCTCACCATTTCCCTTAAGGCCATCAGATTCCCAAATTGTCATCTATAAGCCTGAACAGGATATTCACTCACCTAGGACTTTTTCCTGCCTTTTTCTTTAGTAGATATCTGATTTGTGGTCTAACACTTAGAGCATTGAAAAAGCATGCTGGATCTTCTGACTCTAACTCGGCCTTGTAGGAACACTACACACATTATCCTAAAAGTGGATTTGTTGTAATATCTGATAAGAGACTTCTGGGAACTTCCTTGAGGTGCAGGAAATCCCATAGACCCTACTCTTACTACTACATTGAACCATCCAAGTTTAGACCCGAACTGACCTTCTAAATCAACTTAAGCTGTTTATAGTTGATGGACATCAAAGCCTCAGGAGGCTAAAGGACTGCCCAAAGTTATTCAACTAACCATAGGCAGAGCCAAATCTAGGACCAGGCCATAGTTTTGTACTTTTAATGGTATTTTGTGGGTTCCTCCATGGAATACACATCTGTCAGCATAATGGGGTGAATAGGAATGGGCATGACACTCAAAGGGGTGTTATGGGTGCTGTGTATGCTATGGGTGAAACATAGGATGCTATGTTTCAGATATTACTGAATCCTAGAGCTAGAAGGAACCCTAGAGGTCATCTAGCCCATCTCCCTCATTTTCTTGATGAAGAAAGAGAAACCAGGGAAAGTGAACTTAATTTTTTCAACCAGAGGAGGTACTACCCTCTATAGGGAACTTGTAAACGTATGTGATCATTTTTGGTTGTCATGAAGACTAGTGGGTGATAGTGGCATTTAATGGGCAGATGCCAGGAATGTTAAACATATTGAAATGAATGGAATAGCCATAACCGATGAAGACTCACCCAGCCCTAGATATCAATAACACATTGAGAATTATGAGGTTTACATGACTTTGCTTAAAGCAAAAGAAACGAGAATTATGAGGTTTACATGACTTTGCTTAAAGCAAAAGAGACTGTTAAGAGCTAGAAGGGGATTCACTCTGTGGTAGTTTACAGAGCAGTAGTTCATTATTGTGTGTGTATTTGGGGAGTGGGTCATAAACCCCTCTGATAAAACAACTTCTTTGTGGAAACCTTCACATACACATGAACTTTGCACTTAATTTGGATGGACCTATGAGTCCATTTAAGCCCATCTGTGGACCCCAGATGGGGTTCTACAAAGACCTCCAAAGACATAAATGTCGAACAAATTAAATATGTGTGTACTTTCTTAAGGATAAAATAGTGTCTGACTAATAGAACGAATAAAAAATGTGTCTTTTTTTCCTATCAAGTAGTCACAGTGCTATTCAGACTATTAGACTGTCTTTTGTTCATCCATCAGGAGCTTTGGATTTTATCCATCTCTTGAAAATTATAGCTAATATTTCCTAGTGAGAGCCAACTGAACACTGAATCTGCTTCCAACAATTTCCTCCTCTTTTTTTGCCCCCATAGGAGCAAGACAGAGGTGGGAGTAGGTACATACTTCAAAGAATCCCTCTCCCTGAGCTCTGAAGTGTCTCTTCTAGCTGAGTGTTAAAAACACCACAGATTTTAAATACTAGCCAAGCTGTAAATCATACACTGTTTTAAAATTTTTCTAAGTGGGCAATTTCTGACTCATTAAATCAGCTAAATGGCAAAATGTTCCATTTCTGGATGCTGTACTCCTTCCATATGCAACAGGTAGTGGATTATGAGCCCTGTGTGGTGCTCTCAAAGAGAGGAGGAGAGTGGTGGGGAGGGATGAAGGTGGAGAGGAGGACTGGGAAGAGGAGAGGGAGGATGGCTAGCTACCACTCTGTGAGAAAGAACTTAGAGTCACATGGAAAAGGGCCAGACTGACATTTCAGATACTCTTCAAGAGCTTTACCAATGTCTCATTTATAGCTGACAGAACTCTCTGGGGCATATTTTCTTGTCCATTTTACTAATGAAGAAACTGTGAGAAAGTAAGTGAGAGAGATTAAGTAACTCTTCCAGTTAAGTGAAAATTCAAACTCAGCCGTATGTGACTCCTAGGCCAAGCTCTCCCCACCCCGTGCTTCCCAGACACCCGGCTAGTTTGTATAAATGAGTGAATGCAGCCAACAATGCTTTCTTTTTTTTTTTTCTTCCAAGTTTTTATTTAAAGTCCAGTTAACATACAGTGAATATTAGTTTCAGGTGTAGGATTTAGTAATTCATCACTTAAATACAACACCCAGTGCTTATCACAACAAGTGCCCTCAGTACCTATCACCCTTCTTAACCCATGCCCCCGACCCTCCAGCAACCCTCAGTGTGTTCTCTGTAGTTAAAAGTCTGTTTTATGGTTTGCCTCCTTTTTCCCCCCATGTTCATCTGTTACATTTTTTACACTCCACATATGAGTGAAATCATACTGTATTTATCTTTCTCTGACTTATTTCTCTTAGCATAATACTCCAACTCCATCCACACTGTTACAAATGGCAAGATTTCATTCTTTTTTATTCAGCCAACAATGCTTTCAAACAGCTAAAATTATCTGTGCAGCAGGTGCCTCCATAGTGTCAAATTACAGCAGCCTCTCTAGCTACAGGACCCTTCTCAAGTTGCTCTAGGTCATTCCGGGATGCTGAGGACAAGGCTGCAGATGTTAATTTAGCTTTTCTGATGGCCTGTGCTTCTGTCAAGACCAAATGGAATCCTGTCAGGACATCTCCTGGGCTTCCTTCTCTTTGCCTTGTGACTTTGAATCTTTTCTTCTCAATTGATGGAAAAGACCAAGGCCTCTGTTAAATGCTCAGTGCCTGGGAATGGCAGCCCCTAACAACTCGCCAGACCTGGCCTGGACACATTAAAAGGGAGTATGCAGTGGCATATAGCTGACTCAGTCAGTGGAGCATTCAACTTTTGATCTCAGGGTTTTAAGTTTGAGCCCCACATTGTGTGTAGAGATGACTTAAATCTTTTTTGAAAAGGGAGGTGGAGTTTGCATCTACTTTCACAGGGTGGCTTCCATTTAGCTGGTGGTTTAGTTTTGTCCCCAAAGTTTTTTATCCTGCTCCCCTTGGAGATTTGTTTTTCCCTGAGTTCAGCCAAATACAGTGTGTGTGAATAGGCAAGAAGTCCTTTTCCATTGCCTCCTGTGGCTGGAGTTATTTTATTGCTGAACAAGTGACTCTTCCGACTGAGATAGTACTTACCATTCCCTCAGGTGACTAGGATCTGACTAACTGAATACCTTGTTTCTTTCTGAAGAGGGTATCTTTCTGAAGGTAACCATTTGTCAACCAGAGTAAGAGACATCCCCATACTCTTTGCCAAGTGTGAGTTTCCACCTTTCCACCCACCCTGACCCATTTCCAACAGGGGATGGGGGAACTTACCCCTACCACAGGCTCTGAGTGA
Organism: Neogale vison; assembly: GCF_020171115.1. Classification (NCBI taxonomy): domain Eukaryota; kingdom Metazoa; phylum Chordata; class Mammalia; order Carnivora; family Mustelidae; genus Neogale; species Neogale vison. Next base: position 130,268,253 of record NC_058096.1, on the reverse strand, counting down.
AATTCTACTGCCTCTTAGGCATGGCATTCACAGCCTCTCCTGTTCTGACTTGTTGAGAAATATCTCAGCAAACAGAACTAGTGAGATAAAAATCTTTTTCATTTGCTTTTCTGACCCTCCTCTTCTTATGCCTGAAGCTATTGGTTCCAAGCTGGTGCCTGATTTTATGACTTCCTACAATAAGAACCACAAATATTCAATAAGACTCTGAAAATGGTCTTAGAATTCCAGTGTCAAGTATGGAGCCCCAAAGACTGTTGAGAGTCCTATCATTTGAGGATTTTCATGGGGGAATTGGGTCTTTTAATGGGGAAATGGAAAGAGCACTAGACCACAAGTCAGGATCAAAAATTTAGTCAAACTCAACTAACTGCCCCTATGACCCATGTCACTTTCTCATCCAGTTTCCCCAACTGTAAGAGTTTTACACCTAGATATTCTCTAAAGCGGTGCTGTCTGCTAGAAATCTAATAGGAGCCACATAAGTAATTTTAAAATTTTTTTTAGTAGCTGCATTAAAACTAGGAAAAAAATAAACAGAAGAAATTAATTTTCATAATATATTTTATTTAACCTAATGTATCCAAAACAATATTATTTCAATATGTTATATATTTCATGTTCTTTTTTCATGCTAAGTTTTTGAAATCCAATGTGTATTTTACACAAAGAGTGCATCTTAGTTCAGAATAGACAGACACATTTCAAATGTTCAGTGTGGCCACATGTGGTTAATAGCTACTATATTGGACAGTGCAGTTTTAAAGTCTTTTCTGGCTATTAATTTTTTAATTTGCCACAATTCTTTATTTGAAACTCTTGAGGTCAGATGCATAATTCAGAATTTTTCATATCTTAAAAGGTAATGCAGTATTTATCATATATTATGTAATACCCCTAGGGTTTCTAGAGCATCACTCTGATCAAATAAATATTTCTATAGCAAAAAATATGACAGCTCACACTAAGGGAGATGAAGACAATAAATAGCATCATCTGGGTTGAATGTTGCTGCCTAGTGAGTTAAAAAACTCAATTTTCAGAGGGCTTTACTATTTGAAATTATAAAGGATTGTACATCTCTACTATGAAAACTCTGTACAATTAGGTTAAGTATTTAGTTTTATTTATCAAAAATCAGCCCAACATTAATGTGGCAGTACAGTTTTCCATTTGTTAGCCATGGACATGGCATGATGGTTGAATCTTCTCCCTTGTTTTGAATCTCCTTAGTGACAGCTATTTCCAGCAAGCATAGGAGATCCATGGGGCTTAGACTTAGGATTGCCAGATAAAATACAGATGCTCAGTTACATTTGAATTTCAGATAATCAATAAACAATTTTTTAGTGTAAGTATGTCCCAGACAATATTTTAATTTCAGATAAACTGACATGGGCTTCCTATGTTCTTTTTTTCTTTTTCTTTTTTTTTAAGATTTTTTTCACTTATTCGACAGCACAAGCAGGAAAAGGAGTAGGCAGAGAGAGAAGGAGAAGCAGGCTCCCCAATGAGCAGGGAGCCTGACATGGAGCTCTATCCCAGGACCCCAAGATCATGACCTAGCTGAAGGCATGCCCTTAACAACTGAGATACCCAGGCACCCTTCCTATATTCTTTAATACTAACTCTGACAAGTTAAAAGCTGCTTCAGCAAGTAGAATGATGCTTCTTGCAGACCATCTAAGGCAGTGTGAGGGAAGACTAACTTTCTCATCTTGCACCACATTTACTCAGAGAAACCATTCAGAACAGCCTTTAGGTAGTGAGGAGAAAGGAAACCTGTGTGTTTTAATTCGAGAATCCAAAAATTAAGAATGACAAGGAATTCATGTGGTGTTTCCAATCCTCATGGCATAGGTCAGTACAGGGGAACTTTGATGAAACAAAGGCTAATCTGACCAATGTTCTTAATGGGCTATCTTAAAACTCTGAAGTGGGCGTGATCCTGGAGTCCCGGGATCGAGTCCCACATCGGGCTCCCAGCTCCATGGGGAGTCTGCTTCGCTCTCTGACCTTCTCCTCGCTCATGCTCTCTCTCACTGTCTCTCTCTCTCAAATAAATAAATAAAATCTTTCAAATAAAAAAAAAACTCTGAAGAATCTTATCAGATCATAGTCTACAAGCCAATCACATGACCCCTGATTTGAGGCTTCTTAATTTCCACCAAGGATTCCAGAAAGAAAACCAGGGAGAGTTTTAAATTAGGAACAGAGTGTTTGTGTGTGTGTGTGTGTGTGTGTGTTTTAATGGGAGGAGGGATTGTTGAGAGCATAACTCCCTATCTGAATGCCTTAGAAATGAAGAGGTGCCAAGAGGAAGTGCTGCTTTAAGAACCATCTGGCTTGCCCAGGTGCAGGGATGGGGAGACTTGAAGACTGCCTCAAAAATGGGCCTCAGCTCCTGTAAACAGCATCATTCACAGCACTCCCTGCCAAGTTGGGCACTTTGTCTCTCAAAGATAGTCGCAGAAGCAGGTGGCAAATTTGACAGACTAAGGAGAGGATAGCATGGTATCCACTCATTCAGTGGGGTACACTCAGGATCCCTTGAACTTTAGTGACATCCTTTCCAATGACTCGTAAAAGTGCTGGATCAACAGCAGTGACCTGAGGAACAGTTCCAGATTTAAAAAGACTAAAGGGACATGACCAGGAAATGCACTACATGATCTTGGATTAAACCCTGGATCAGAAAAAAAGAAAAAAAGTAGCTATAAAGGACATTATTGAGACAACTAGTGAAATTTGAGATATATGTCATTTATTAGATGGTAGTTTTGTCATTGTTAAAATTCCTGATCGTAATTGTACTGTGGATATATAAAAGAATGTCTTTGTCCCCAGTTTTTAAGAGTAAAGGTTATTTTTATGGTTTCAAATCACTCAAAAAAAAAGAAGTACACATGTACACATAGAAATGTGGCAAAAGTTAACTGTTGATAAATCTGTGGGAGGGGTGCAGAAGTTCATTATATTATAACTTCGTAAGGATTTTTTTAAAGATTTTATTTATTTATTCGACAGACAGAGATCACAAGTAGGCAGAGAAGCAGGCAGAGAAAGGAGGAAGCAGGCTCCCTGGGGAGTCCGACGTGGGGTTTGATCCCAGGACCCTGAGACTGTGACCTGAGCCAAAGGCAGAGGCTTTAGCCCACTGAGCCACCCAGGCACCCCTTAGTAAGGATTTTTTAATGAAAGAAGGAGAAAAGAATGGCAGTCTGACACAATCCAACAACAGATGTTCCCAAGAAGTATCACGGGAGAAGTTGAGGGCCCCTGCCTCCCTGAATCAGGAGCTACCACAATTAGATTAGCTTTAGACTCTCGGCACTTTAACTTTCCTGATATTCAGTTTCAGAGGCAGTGTGGTATAATGATAAGAGCCCACACTTCAGACACAGTCAGCCCTGCTGTGTTCAGTCAGGCACTGCAATGTTCTCACTGTTTAACCTTATCGAGCCTCTGTTTCTTAATCTGTAAAATGGGGGTATTATGACTTACCTCTCAGCCTTGCTCTTAAGATTGAAGGTGATGTTTGCAAAGCACCTGGCTGAGTGGCATGTAATAGGTACTCCCCCCAAATTAAAAAATCTTTGTTTCCACAGAAAAGATCATGGCCTCCTGGGCCCACAATCTTTTATTTTCATCAGGAAAAGAAAACAGCAGTCTGTCACCAAGTCTGTGGACCTGAAACTCAGTCTCTGCCCCATTTGAAACCCTCTAATTGCAAACCCCAGTGGAAAGCCTATTCATTTAACTGCTCTGAGCAGTGTTTCCAAGTATGATTGGTTTCCTAGCAGGCATAATCACTTCGTATAAAACCACTGCAAACCGTTTCGCTTTGCTTTTGAAAATCTTTTCTTTCCCAACTGCCATACAGCATGAAAAGCAGGATCAGGTTATCAGCTTAAAGGTTTGAAAAGGATGAAATTAACTCTGGATTTTAACCTCGAGACAAATGACCTCACAAGACATGGGAGGTAAAAGTAATAAGAAAAATAGTCTGGGGCTGTGAGTGAATGGCAATGACTCTGAACTAGAAATCAAAAGACTTAGATTAGAAATGCTGACTCTGTCATTTACTAGCTGGTAGTTTTAAAGCAGGCCACTCAGAGCCTATTGCTTTTTTGTGAAATAGGGATGCTAAGGCTTCACACAGCTGATGGATTAATCAAATGAGACAAAGTGTGTGAGAGGCTCTTGGTAAACTGTAAAGGCCTTGCCGTTCAAAGTGTAGTTCAGAGTTCAGCATCAAAGCCAGAGGCAGAAATGCAGACTCTCAGACCGTCCCCTAGACCTGCTGAATCAGAATTTACATTTTATCAGTATTCCCAGGGCATCGGTATGCCCAGGAGAGTTTGAGAAGCCAAGTAAAAGAGACCCTTGAGTTGATTCTTAAGGTGGTTTCTTTAATGAGGCCTCAAGGGGCTTACTAGACCCTTCTAAAATGGCCTAAAGATTACTGAACCACAGGACCCACTTGATAGTTCAGTGTTTTGCCATTCAGGCTGTAAAGTATATCTTGCTAAGTTCTGGCACACAAGCGTTCTCTCTAATGAACATTAAAAACACAGCATTCCGACACAGCACAGAAAAGCTAAGCTTGTGGAGAAAGTCCTCCGTGTTAACCCCACTATCACCTCTGAGTAGTTGAATGTCAGCTTTTAGTTTGCGGATACCTGTTGATCCCAAATCCTGCTTTTGGCATAGAGATCACCATGTCCATTGTGAGACTATCCTGGCTTTGCTAGGGAAGGGATTTCAGAACTTAACCCAAGGTCAGCTATAAGTAGGAATTAGGACTATCTGTTCAGGCTTCCTTTGATGCCAGAGGTTGAAGGTGGTGATGACCTCAACTAACCTCTGCTTACCTGGTTTGATAAGGTGCAAACTCCACAATTCTTTTCATCTGCTTTACTTTGAGCCAAGTGTTAGCTAAATCAGAGCCCACAAGAGCAAGAGCTACTGGGCCTTTATCCTGGTTCTTAGCACTTAGCTCAGTATCTGATCATGGTAAATAGCTGCCTGATGAAGACTTTAGTGTGATGCTTTGTAGATAGTAGGTGTTCAATAAATACCTGTTGGTTGACTAATTAGGCTAGGATGACCTTCCTGTTAAGTACCTATAGGCACAGAGCCCAGAACCTGTAAGACTTTCAAGGACCTGTGAAAATATTTCAGACCTGAAGATCAACAGCAGAATTAGTGACTCCAAAATACATAAAGAAAACTGCAAAATAACCATTAAAATGTGTAATTAGCTTTATTTATATATATATTACCATGTCAGCTAGTTAGGTGCAACTTGACCTTAGAGTTATGTATAAATTATATTAAATGGTGGGATGTGGGCACATTTTAACATGTTAAATGTGGTGTGGGGACAGCCTCCAGAAGTTCATGTCTAGGATCTAAAAAGGTTTTAAAAGAGCTCCAATTATAGCAATCTGGTGGTGTAACCTCCTGCCCTGCCCTGCCAGAGAGTCTGGAGCGGAATGGATGAACTACTGCTTTTCTAAAGGAACTAAGGCAGACTCAAAAGTAAGAATCTATGATGGTAGCAAAGAAATAGCAGTAAACATCAGGGAAGCCAATATGTTTGAAAAATTATAGGATTTTCACCCTGTCCCTAGATAATTTTCCTTGTTTGTTTTTGTACAGTCTTTTGGGGTTTTTGAGGTTTTTTGTTTTTGTTTTTTAAAGATTTTATTCATTCATTTGACAGAGAGAGAGAGAGAGAGATCACAAGGAGGCAGAGAGGCAGGCAGAGAGAGGGAGAAGCAGTCTCCCTGCTGAGCAGAGAGCCCGATGCGGGACTCGATCCCAGGACCCTGAGATCATGACCTGAGCCAAAGGCAGAGGCTTAACCCACTGAGCCACCCAGGCACCCCTGTATAGTCTTTTGTAAGGAGATAATTTTCTGCTACTTGTCTTACTATCTGCAGTAGTATTGATTAATGGCATGCCATAAATACTGTGATTTCCATTTATTTCCTTAATCACAGGCTGTAGAGGTTGGGGTGGGCTGAGTATAGAGGAAAGTAGGAATCAAATTTTCATCAGTCTTTCCCATTTCCTTATCCCCTCAAGAAAATAATTTTTTAAAGTTTCTATTAAGTTACTAATCTAGGTAATCTACAGAACTAAGTGGGAAACAGTCTCTTTGCCCTGAGAGGCTCAGTTTAATAACCATTCCTACAGATAGGAATAAAGGGATCCATATCAGTTAGCTTTTGCTGCATAACAAACGCCTTAAATTTAGTGGCTTAAAACAATCATCGTTTATTTAGGTCATAATTCTATAGGTCACCTTTATAGGCTGGACTGACTTGTGCCTTTGTATTCAGCTGCCAGGTGAGTTAGAGGTCTAGCTAATCTAGGACAGCTCATCTTTGCTCCACATGGTCTCTCATGCTCCAGCAGGCTAGATCAAGCTTGTTCACACGGAGGCTGAGCAGGCGTCCAAGAGAACAAACATACAGGAATGTATAAACCTTTTGAAATCCAAACTCAGAGCTGGCACACTGTCACTTTCACCATGTTCTGTTGGCCAAAGCAAGTCCCACAGCCAGCCCGGATTAAAGGGGTGGGAAAATAAACTTCACCTCTTGATAGAAAGAGCTTCAAAGTCACATGCAAGGGGCATAAATACTGTGAAGGGAAGAACTGCAGCCATTTTTACAGTGTACCAGAATCACAACAAAAGTAATTTGGCCCTGAAGGAAATCAGTAAATATAAGGGTGAGAGTGCCAAGGCCAAAGAAGAGAAGATGAGGGTCAGGGGATTCACATATTTAAATGTAGTCAGACCAGGGGGGAAGGATGAGGTCCAGAGCCTGATGATTCCATTAGAGTTTGTAAAATTGATTTTAATGGGGAAAGAATGACCACTCAAGCAAGATATGTATGGTGTGGTTTGCCAAACATCTGTGCTTCAAAGATGTGCAGAGGCTTACCATCAGATAAAAATTAACCTTGCAGTAGATACCACAGAAGCTGAGAACAACCCTGGATGATTAAGCATCTTTCTCTGTGCCCTGTAACCAAGGACAGAGAGGTTTCCATTTCTTAAATGGAAAACTGTTAGTCACATAGCTAAGAAAGTGGCAAGTGGAGAGAGCACTTCCAGGCAGAAGCACATGAACACTTGACACACTGGGTAGTGAGGCAGAGGGATGCTAACACAAGAAGTGGAGGGCTGGTTCAGGGTGGCTCTGCTTCTGGCTCTGACACTAACTAGCTCTGTGACATTGCCCAAGTCACCTTTCCTTTCTGGGTTTTGGTTACTGTCTCCATCAAATGAAAGAGTGGCCTTTGATCATCTTTATGGTTCCTTCCAATCCAATAGTAGAATTAGGATTACTGTGTTGACTACCTCAACACATCGCAAGAAACTTATCCAAGGGGGAGAAAGTATTTTCAGACCATTTTAATCTTGGTCTGTACCTGAGTTTTCCTGGCCATGGGCCTTTCTGCCAAGTCTAATTTTAAAATCTTTCTTTGAGATAAGGGATAGAAGCAGATGGGACTCTACAAAGATTTTGAATTCTCTTTCTTTCACTGGCATTTTAGGTCACATAGGGCTCCCTTTTGGAGTCCCAAGATTCAATATGCATTCCTGTTTATGTTTTCCCCACCCTTGCAGCAATCCATGTGTGTTAACACATTCATATTGTTGCTAACATCCTTGCATAAACTCCTCATATCTAACATACTTTAAAAAAAAAAAAAGCTTTGGAGGGGAGGAGTCAAGATGGCAGAGAAGTAGCAGGCTGAGACTACTTCAGCTAGCAGGCGATCAGCTAGATAGCTTATCTAAAAAAAAAAAAAAAGCTTTGACTTGGCATTTTAATTCACTGATAAATTGGGTCAGGTCTTCACATAGTACCAAAGAAGGTACTGTGTGAACGGGAGACTGTGCCTGGCACGAACTATAGCCAATATATGCTTGTTCCACTATTAAGCATTTCCATCATAATTTCATTTTTTCCCCTACTTGGTTGTGAAGTTAAGATTGTGTTTACTATCTCCATCTCCATTCAGTCTTTTTATAAAGGGTAAAGTTCATTGCAGCATTATTTGTAATAGTGAAAAGTGGGATATCTTAAGTGCCCATAAAGGGAGGAATGGTTTAATAAATAGAACACAGCTACTCAAGGCAATACAATCCAGCAATCAAAAGGAACAAGGTTCCTTGATATTAACATGGAACATTTTCCAAAAGATATGTCTGAATAGTGTAATAATATGATGTTATTTTTAGAAGGGTCAACCTAAACTATGTATTTCAAGGTAGGTGTAGATATGTATAAATGAGGCAAAATCTCTAAGGAAGGACACATAAATAAGTATCCAGTTTTCTCAGGGCAGCAGAATAGATGGGGATATGGAGAATAATAAGAATGTCTGCCTTAGCTGCATTACTTAGATTTTTAACTTTAAAAATATAATATAATCATAAGTAAAATCTTTAAAAAAAATGAGTAATAAATAGAATCAGACCTATAAATAAGGAGAACAAATGGATGGTTGCCAGAAGGGAAGAGGGTGGGAGTGGGCAAAATGGGTGAAGAGGAGAGAGAGATGCAGGCTTCCAGTTATGGAATGAATAAGTTATGGGAATAAAAGGCACAGCATAAGAAATACAGTCAGTGATAATGTAATAGCAATGTAATGGGACAGATGGCCGCTACACTAGTGGTGAATATAGCATAACATATAAACTTGTCAAAGTACTAAGTTGCACACCTGAAACTAACTTAACATTGTGTGTCAACTATACTCAAAAATAATAAAAGAAAATAATATTTATGCAATTTAAAACTATTATTTTAAAGAACAAGATTTTTATCAAGCAGCAGGTGTAAGCAAATAAACAAAAGTGTGAAAAAATCGCTTACCTTTCTCAAATTAATAACACAGGACCCTGTGAGTGGATATATTACAATATTTGTGACCCACTGGTATAAAGGAAAATAACAAAAGTTTTCAAAAAGCCATAATATTCCAACCTGGATAAGAACCACCTGAAAACGTCTACATTTCAGGATTTAATTACTCTGTCAGTTCATTTTTGTTCTCGGAGTGAATTCTGAGAAGTGACAGATTTTCTCAAATACTGCACAATTTAAATACAATTAACTTCTTACAATTTAATTACAGGAGAGTACTATTTCTTCGAATCTGGGCAATCAGAAAGCTCACATGATCAGCTTTCCTCTCTACTCTTGCTTTTTGAAAATGAGACCAATAAGAAGCTGAAATCAAGGAACTCTTCCAACAGCACCTTTCAGGTTCTGTCATAGGGTCAGTCCAGATGACACCTAATTTCTTACACTGTTAGCAATTATAGTATCATATGCTGATAACTGATGTTTATAACAAAGGCAGATTCCTAATGTGTCTTTGGAAATTTCAAAGAAAGGTAAAATTGTAGGTGGTGTGTCATGTTGCTTACTGTGGGGTGTTGGGGGGGGTGTGTGTATGTGTTTAGAATTTGTTTATTTGAGAGCAAGAGAGAGACAGAGACCATGGGGGAGGGACAGAAGGCAAGGAAAAAGCAGACTTCCCACTGAGCAGGGAGCCCAACTCGGGGCTTGATCCTAGGACCCCAAGATCATTACCTGAGCCAAAGACAGATACTTAACCAACAGACTGAGCCACCCAGGCACCCCTTGCTTACTGTGTGTTTGAAAATTATAATTCAAATGCCTCTCAGGTACGCACAAAAATCAGCAATAGCATCTCCAAATCAAAAATTGTGGGAAGGGGTGCCTGGGTGGCTCAGTGGGTTAAAGCCTCTGCCTTCGGCTTAGGTCATGATCCCAGCTTCCTGGGATCGAGCCCCACTTCAGGCTCTCTGCTCAGCAGCGAGCCTGCTTCCCTTCCTCTCTCTCTGCCTGCCTCCCTGCCAACTTGTGATCTCTGTCTGTCAAATAAATAATAAATAAAATCTTTTTTAAAAATTGTGGGAGGAAAGACCTGTGCAGCGTGTTTCCAGATATCAAATGTGGACTAGCCACATATGTAGTGACTACCATCCTGGCAGCATGATTCTAGAGCACTATGACAGGGAGTCTTCCCAGCCAGAGATCTGTGAGGGATTGCATGGTGCTCAAGGGTGAGAGGAGGGCTCACTTGCCTCCAGACAACCATGTCTTTCTTATCCTCCCATGTGGTCTCCTCAGTTTCCAGACAATTAGAGAGGCAGCATCTAATCCCGTACTGCACATGCCACATCCTTCCCAGTTCTGATGCACCCTCTGGTGCAGCACCTTCTTGCAACACCTTCAGTCTCTATCAGCAGGTTGGAAGCATGCTCAACCCTGCAGGGCTAGCCATTTACTCCATGCTCCTGCCCACTGTGGCTCTTCTGATTCCCAGTTCTTCCCAAAGTCCTACTGGTGTATGCATGGAACAGACTCTCTGTTCAAGGGGCTGACATGGCTTGGGCCTTCTGCCTCAGTGTCATTTTCCTGCATCTCTCAGGGAAACTGGTTTCTAAGCATGAGTAATACATTCTCCTTTTTCCTTCAGCCTCTCCTCAAATGGCACCTATACCAGGTGATAGCTGACATTCCTGCTTCACTCTCTTTTTATGGGGCAAGTGTAGCTGGCTTCAGCTTCAGTGGCCTGGAATGTCACAGCTCTCACAGTCAGAGAAATGCTGAGTCCCAGCTCCTGTGGCTACTGACACCATGGCTACTTAGCAAGTGGCTGGTCGTTTTCAGGCTATCTCTTTCAGAAAATGGCTTTTGTCTCTTCTTCACTTTTATTTTTCTAAATTGTTGCCTTTGATGTTCAGACCATCTCAAATTAATATCAAAACCCTGACTTATTCAAGCCAAAAATTATCTACAACCGTCATTTTCTACTAATTTTTATAAGAACATTTAAATCACTTTGTATTTTATGCTCTGTCTTAATTCCTGTTTTGTCTTCTAATTTGCTGATTACTGAATCGCTGTCTAAGGTTTATTCAATGTGTTTTTTGTTTCAGTGAACGTATATTTAATAACAAATATTTTAATAGTAAATTTTCTTATTGTCTCATTTTTGCATTCTCTGTCTTATAATTTCCCTGTTTTTCAAGTGAAAGATACATTTATCTTTTAAGCATCATTAAACATATTTTTTTAAAATTTTATTTATTTGAGAGAGAAAGAGAGCATGAGGGGGGAAGAGGCAGAGGGAGAAGCAGACTCCCTGCTGAGCGGAGACCCTAATGCTGGGATCATTATCTGAGCCGAAGGTAGATGCTTTAATGGACTGAGCCACCCAGACAACTCCTAAACATATTTATTTTTAAATCTTTGTTAGACTGTCCCCTAATGTTTATTTCATCTAGAACAGCACTATCTAATTGAACTTTCTACAGTGAAGAAAATGATCTATATCTCAACTGTCCCTTTTGGTAAGCCATTAGTCACATGAGGCAGTTGAGTCCTTGGATTTTATTTGATTTTAGTTACTTTTTATTTAAGTTTAAATAATCCATTTAGCTAGTGGCTACAATAATAGATAACATAGATCTAGAATAAATTTAAAATCTGATTGCTGTTTTGGGTATTTGGTTTCCTCATATGTTTTGAATTTTGATTTGCAGGCTCATTTTAAGTGGAAGATAGCTCTGTTTGTATGTTTTTCTCCTTTTCCGTTTCGTGGTTTTCAGTACTCTCCACCAGGACACTAGTCTAGAATGATACCTTAAAGTCGTGTGGTGAAACTTTTGCTAAAGAGAGAGATGGTGAATGCTGAAAGATCTGTGTGTGTATGTTGGTCAGTTGCTGGTGAGACCAAGACTTCTTCCATGGACTTTGCACCTGCTAAAAGCTGCCCCAAGCAGCAGTTAGCAATGACACACTTTTTTACTCTATTTTCACAAGCAGAAGAGGCTCCCTCCCCACCAAGCCCCTGACCTCAAGCTGTGAGCCTGGTTTCCATCCGAAGCTTCTCTGAGTGGCATTAGACCCTTTTTCCTGCCAGAGTTAGGATACTGTCTCTGCCTGCCTGCCTCCTGACTAGATGCCTAACTGTCCAGTGGCTTCAGCCCTCGTCACTGCTTTACCGTTCTGTTCATTTCTGGCCCATGGTTATGTATATCTTGCTTTTGAGTCTAGCTGTGTCTTTTTAGTTTTCTAATTTTATATTGTAACTGGCATTGCTCTGTGCCTGAGCTAAGTGACAAAAAGGGGATACATCAAAGCTTAAAGCTGTCTTGGCCAGTGGGATCTCCTTTGATAACATTTCTAATCCAAACACGCAAGACTTTTTCACTCCTACATTTGCCAAGTATTTAGTCACATTTATGAAAGAATACAGTATAGCAGACTCTCATTAAATATCTGTTGAATGAATATATGAAATATTAAATCTAAGGACAAAAATTAGTAAAATCCCACAGCTTCCAATAAACCCCTTCTATGTTATCTTAATAGGATGATACAGTGTATTCAAGCTGTCTTCTACTGAGCCACACGGGACCACAGAAATAAGGCAAGCCCATAATTTATATCCAAAACTAGATGCTTTTGAGAGTGAAAGAGAATAGGAGGCTCACACTGAGACTATGCCAAGCAAACCAGAAGGAGTGGTTACTTTATCCCATGGCTAACTTATTGGTGCTTAGTTTCATGAGACCCCTATATATAGTCCAGTGTCATCTTCCTTTTGCTCACTGCTCTTTTGATATTCCAGGTTAGGGACCAGAGCAGTGAATTTATATCCTCTTTCTCTGGCCCCATTCTTCCCTTCTTCTCCAAAAAGAGTCAATCTTTTAAAAACTTCAGTGTCCAAAGTAGGAAACTAAAATCATTTTTCTGAGTCTCACCCTCTCTTACTACTGCCCCCAAATCACTGAAGTAATCCATTCTCTACAACATTCAGATAAAACCCCACATATTCAGATTCCCCTTAAGCACTCTCCTTAACAACCGTCATGGGTCTTGGTTCCTTTCAACAAAGCCATCATCATTCCCAGTGGTCTGCTCTAAACCATCTGTGACCTTGACCAACCCTTGCCTGATCCAGTTCATTTAGTCATTTAACAACATGTCAGCCATTCTCCTCTAAGACCAGTTGGCTCTAATTCTAAAAGTGGCAGATAAGCTACGGTGCTGGAAAGCAATATACCTGGTGTTGAGGTTATCTACTACTATGTAACCAACCAGTCTAAAACTTGACACCTTCAAACAATAACTATTTTATTACATCTCATGGTTTAATAGGTCAGAAAGTAGAGGGCAGAGATCAGCTGGGTGATTCTTCTGCTGTGTGTAGCACATGGACTGTGAATGCTTGGTGGTATTCAGCTGGCAGGTGAGTTGGTCTGGAAGATGTAGGACAAGTTTGCTTACATATCTTGGCAGGAACAGCTGAAAGGCTGAACTCAGCTGACGCTGCCTGTCAACTGGAGTACCCAGAGCACAAGCTCTCTACCCTGCACAGCAGTCTCAGGGCAGTGGGTTTTCTTACATACAAGCTCAAGTTTCCCAGTGAGACTGTCCCAAGATAAGGCAAAGGATGCAAAGCTTCTTATGACCCACACTTGGAGGTCCCAGGAATCACTTAAATTGCATTCTGTTGGTTAAGCAAGTCACTAAGGCAGATTCAGATTTAATGGGAAGGAAGCTATACTCCCCCTCTCAATGGGAGGAATAGCAGAAAATTTGTGGTCATCTTGAACTTACTATACTTGGCTTTTTAATAATCCTAAAAGGGACTCCCAGATGTGATCCACATATTCCTACCTGGTCAGCCTAGGTTTTGGCCCAAGTCATGATCTCATGGGTCATAGGATCAAGCCCTTTGTTGGGCTCCATGCTCAGCAGACAGTCTGCTGGAAGATTTCTCTCGCTCTGCCTGCCCCTCCACAACTTGTGTGCTGCTTTTTCTCTGTCTCTCCCTCAAGTAAATAAATGTTTTAAAAATAATAATAATTCACCTGCTCTAGACAGTTTTATATAGTGAGGTTCAAGAGATAATGAGTAGGTCACTGATAAAGAATATGGATTAAAATTTCCCAAAAACCTTATTTATAAAAGTATTTTTAGAAGCAGATCAAGGCTGAATATATTTATGGGTTTGAGTGACCTCAGTCAGTGATTCCATTAACTCTGTAAAAAGCAGTTAAAACACCATGGAGTACTCAGGTGTATAAACAATGTGTCACATGTATTTAATCCCTGAACAAGCCACTGACAAATGTGATTTTACTGAGTCCCCACTTTCCTGACTTGCATGGAAGTTAATAGAGTTACTTCTAGCCAGTTCATTCTGTTTGCCAAATTATTTTTATTCCTTTTATGGAATGGCTGATCATCTTTGGGAGAAGCTACATTGAAATTTTAATGTAATGTATTTGGGGGGGTTGGCAATAGGGTGATTTTGAATGTTTCATTTTTTTCACCTTTTTTATATTAACATGTAATATATTATTTGTTTCAGGGGTACAGGTCTGAATGTAATGTTGATAGCATGTTATAATAAAATGAATGCTGTGATAGAAGATATGCTAATAAAATTTCAAAACAACTTCCCAATCTAAGATATGCTTATTGGCTAAAAGAAATAGATCCTGGCTATAGTTGTAAATTTTGCCCTTGAAACCCAAAGAATTTTAGTTAGAGCTTCTCTCAGATCAGTAAACCAAGCAGACTGTAAATCAAATAGTACAAATCAATAATCTGCTGAAATTTGTTGAACAGAGATAATCACTTCGGTTCCACAGCAAGCAATTTCAGGAAAGCTAAATGGAGAATTTTGCTGCTGTGGCATGAAAGTCAGAAAAGTACTTAATATTCTAGGCATCATCCCTCACTCATAGGTTAGGTTCGGTTCAGAATGATGGACCTAGAGGTCCTGAGATGGGAACAATTTAAGTAACATTTTAATCCAGCCCCAGGAGAAATTGGAGAATTATGTGAAATCATTGATTAGGAAATAGCAATTGTTTCTTGCCCTCATAGTCATTTGTATACCTCATACCTGAACAGCTGGATATATTAGCAGTTGTGCCCCTCACAAACAAATGTGTGTGCAGAGCAGTTCATGAAGGTTGGACCTCTCTCCCTAAACTGATTATTCCTAGTTCTTCCAAAACTGTACTACAATAGATTAGCAGTGTTATGATACACTAATTTAGCAAAACCCTGCTCCATCTAAAGTGCCAGGAAGTAAAAAATTTAAAAAAAAAAAAAAACGTAAGCTCTTCCCCTACCCAGAGAACATTTCTACCCAGAACCAAGAAGTCAGACTAAATTTGATGTGGCTTAGTTATTTATAAAAAGCCTCTGATGCCATTCAAATGGATTGTGTTCTCCAGGGTGGGTACATAGATGTTCTTTGTGTAAAAAGTGTTTGCTAAAATCTACTTGTAGTGAGTGCATTTGCAGCAGCCCTAATCCCTGTGATCATGTCTCTTCCTTTATATTAGGGGAAATCACATGAAACACACCAGTCTCTCTGGTATGATCACACATCTTTGGGGAGGAGGTAATGAGTGCTTACATGTAGTAAAGCTGCTGGTGCTGAGGTGACAGTAATAATACCTAACACTCCAGGATGCTCAGTACTCTGCTAAATGCTTACATATATTAACTCATTTAATTTCCACAAAAAACAAAGAGTTGCTGAAACTTTTACAGATGAAATCTAGAATTTACATCCTGATTATAGAGAACAGAGTACACAGCATATGACAGAACAAGGTTGGCCATAATTGGAGTTCTTGGGCTTAGTGATGGGATACAGAGTTCATTATTTTTTATTCTATGTATTTTTATGTACGTTTTAAAATTTTACTGTAATAAAAAAGCAAAACAAAAACTATGAGATATGGATACTATCATCCAAGGCTAGGAAACCTTGCCCAAGTTCACACAACTCCAAAGGCTATCCTCTGGTTGCTCTACCCGTGGTTCTGAAATTGTACCAGAACTCCCCGGAACATAGCAGTGAACTAGCTGGGGTACTACAGGATATTTTAAATTATGGATGGAAGCACAATAATACTCCACATCTGTCAGATACCATCTGAACTGCTAGCTCAAATTCAGTTTCCACATTAGAATGCACTGCATTCCTATGAATAATACCTTTATGAAGCTGGTTTTTCATCACTTGTAAAAAGCAAGTTCCGTGTGAAAAATCGTAGAACAAGAACTGAGGGTACTGGTATGGAATCTGATTCTGAGGTTTGAAAAGTTACACAGTCCCTAATATATGCACAAATCCCATTAGTAAATAATTCTGGTACTAAAGAATAAAATTAAAGTATTTCTTTCAGTGGATGTGTATTTCTTTTCAAATGGCTAGTGAGCTGTAAAAAATAAATAGTTTTTAAGTTTTTGCTAAGTGCCCTGTGAACCAGTTTGGGGAGTCCTTACACTATACTATAATGCCTAAGATGTAAAAGCTGATAAATGGCACATCTAAATGCTCTGTCCCCTATGCTAGCTCAGCCTCCTTCTTAAAAGCAAGACAGTTTCATTCACTTACCCATTCAACTAATACCTAATATTTACCAGGTGCTGTGCTAGACATGGAGGATATATCGGTGAATAAGACAGACAGAAATCCCTGCCCTAGGGCTTATCTGTTGATGAGGAAAACAGATGATAATCAGAATAAACAACTAATAAACATGCATTATACTAGATTGTGATAAGTGCTAAGAAGGGGACAGTAGCAGGCCAGGGGAATAGGAAATGTGATAGGGTACGGAGGAGATAAACTTTTAGACAAGGTGACCAGGGAAGATGTACTATAAGATAACAGTTTGGTAAAGATCTGAAAGAAGTAAGAGAACCGTTAGCCACTTCATTGTCTCTTAACAAGTAATAATAATAATAATAAACAACTAATTCAGAAACAGAACTCTGAGGTTGTACAACAAATAGAAAATGAGGGGCACCTGGGTGGCTCAGTTAGTTAAAGTGGCTGCCTTCGGCTTAGGTCATGATCCTGGGCTCCTGGGATTGAGCCCCACATCAGGATCCTTGCTCAGTGGAGAGCCTGCTTTTCCCTCTCTCTCTGCCTGCTGCTCTGCCTACCTGTGCTCTCTGTCAAATAAATAAATAAATAAAATCTTAAAAAAATAGAAAATGAGAACCTAGCCTATATCAGATAAAGTAATTAATAGAAAAAGAAAAAAAATGGTGTACAACTTTTCTTCTTTGTGGATTACCTCACTTCAGTGTTTTCAGTGGATCCCAAACTTAGATGAGGGAGCAAAGTTAATAATCAGACCAGCTCAGTACTGTACCTCAGTTACAATGGAAAATGAAGAAGGCCCAGAGATTTTGTGCAAATAAGTCCTACTATCATGATCTGAGATGCTAACTGACACTAGCTAAAATGCTTAGATGTTTTAAATGGGACCTATACTATACTAATACCAGCTGTTCATATGATAACAACTAAGCAATATTTTGCGTTTATATAGAGATATTTTACAAAGATGAAAGTGGAGGTCCAAAGGGGGTTATTTTTTTCTTGAACCATGAGTAAGATACAGAAGTCAGTACTGAAAATGTTAATAGCAATTAGAACCATCAGTCAAAACAAGCAGTGGGTTGTTTTCCTCCTGGTACCCTTTAAAGGCCTTGTAAATGGAAATATCAGAAGAAACAAAGTTTAAATTACCACCACTGAATTTTTTTAATGGGACAGCTGCAAACTTCATGGAGCTGTGGAATTTCCCTGAGCCTTGCTTGAGAGAAAATTGCAGATTTGTTGATGATAAGCTCTCTGGATGTCCTATGTTCCTGAGCTTATTGTCTTACTTGTGTCCTTAATGAAGCCATCAAACTCACAAGATCGGTTTCCTGAAGGGATCTGGAGCTATTCCAGCTTCTTTGCTTTCCATCTTGGCCTTTATTAGTCCCAGACTCTTGGCGAGATATAGACTCAGATTATCTCTTTGCCACCTCCTCCCTTTCCCAAAGAGTTTGTAGTTAATCCCTCTGTAAATCATCTCTTGTTAAAACCATTTCATAAAGCAGGATCTACAATGGTTCCCAACCCTGCCCATGCATCCAAATCCCCCCAGGAGCTCAATAACAACATAAATCTGGGTTTAGTACATTTGGGATGAAGTCCATGAACCTGTATGTTTAACAAGTGCCTCAGATGATTTTGTTAGAAAACACTTCATGGGAATCTTAAAGGACGAGTAGAAGTTTACCAGAATGGCGAAGGGAAGAAGAGAATTCTTCTACACATGGATATAAAATGCCATAATGTGTAAGTGTGGACAAGGGTGGAGGTAGTTGAAGGAAGTACAGATTCTCAAACTGTGCTTCCAAAAAGTTCCTATATGGGGAGGAAACTGTTTTATAAATATTGGGCTCTAGTAAGAGTTCTTCTAATAAGGGTTTCGCTGCTAAGCTGACCCTCCAGTTCTGCTGTTTCAACCTTACCAGGTGTTGGGTTCCTTGCCCAGTCTTCTTTGGGTCCAGTGTGGTTTTGGATTGGTCTCAGGTTTTCCTTTGATCCTCCCATGGCTACCTCTTATTTGTTCTTGCTTTGACACTAATTGTAAGCATAAGGGAGAGAAACAACATGGCTGGAACTTGGAGCTCAGATGCTTATAAAATACATCAGGCAGTAGCAACCCACCCCAAAGTGCTCTGCAATATGCAGTGACTTTGTGTGGCTTTTAGCCTGCCCATTATGAGAACCCTGAAGATAGTTACATTATCAAGTTTTTCTCAAGCATCAATGTCCTCCTTCCTTTGCTCAGACTAATGCCCTAGTCACAGTTCCCCTTTATAGAATTCTAAATTTATTATCAATTTTGTCAAACAAAGCTCTGGATTTGAGATAGGCGACACTCGACTTCCAGTTCTAGTTCATTTGTCACTTACTTGCTTAACCTCAGCCAAATAACCTGGCCAAATGAGACCTTCTCTACCTCTCCATTTCCTTTTCTATAGAATAGTATTCTAGCATGCTTTAGGTTTTGCAGCCAAGAGTAACAGATGAGATCTTATGTGAATGGAGCTTTGAGAAAAGGGATACAAATGTAGTACTATTTCTTAAGAACAAAAGTGATAGAACCTTGTATAATTCAACCTTCAAAGACAAATTGCTTTTTCTGAGACACTAAAGAAGAATCAATTTACCAGTAGGCACCTTTCAGAAGTATTAATTCTCATGGATAGTGTTTATACCTAGACCATCTGCCATTTATCAAAGGATCTGGCCCCAGCTTTCAACACTGAATCCACTGATGGAGCCAGTCATGCCGCCTTTTGGATTCCTGTTGCAGTTAGTACTTCCCTCCATGAAAGCATCTATCATACTCCTCAAGGGCAGAAACCTTAGTACCTGCCCTCAAGCCTAACACAGGGCCTAGCACATAGTAAGCCCTTAACAAATGTTGGCTATTAAATGAATGAGTCTGGACACTGTCCACCCTTGGATTAGATGCACTTCAGGCTAAAGATTAGCACAATACACGTTCCTGAAATGGAATGGATTTTAAGGATTCATCTTGCCAACTTCCTGTCCAGGAAGCTGCCAAAGCCAACTTTCAAGCATCTAATAAATTCGGACCCCTTATTTTTAGTTCCTTCTTGAGAAGGATATTGAGTGGTTTCACTGGCTAACTCATCAAGCATGAGCATCCTTTGTGCAGTTGAAGTTCATTTTCATTTCCTCCACTTAAAAGAAATGGGAAGAGAATATACCCACATCTATATAGGAGTATGTAGGAGTTTTTTACATAATTGAAAACTCCTTGTATCACAGAGTCTGGTCTAGTTTAGGTTGGAAGCAGGGGCCATCATCTCAATTGGAGTACAATTGAAGAACTAAGAAATTGTCAATTTGAATTTTAGAATTACTTACAGCAGCAGCTGGTAACATGGAAATCAGCTTCAGTGCACTGAAGGGGAGATGCTGCAGATTGGAACACTGCCATCCTCTTGGCAAAGACAGATCATACTAGTATGCTGAAGATCTTGGATTTCTTATGTCTGAATATTACTGTTCTACTCTCTGGTGTTTAGTCCTCTGTACCTTATTTGATGTGACCTGAATGAATTTAATTTACCAGAAGTGCTTTTTTGGCTAATGAGCATTTTACAAAATACGGACATCTTTGGCCAGAAGGAAAGTGATAGTATTGAATGTATGGAAGAAAATTTTATTGTCCAGTAAAAATCTTCCAATGCTAGAGCTATTTTGACCTGATAGCAACATGGCTCTAAAATTCTTTGAATTTCTCAGAAGAATGTGGTAATGAAAAGTGAAACCACGATTTTTACGTTGTTTTACTTTTTTTAAAAGTTCAATTTAGAGTTTGAGAAGCTAAGGGGGAGACTATGAAATCATGAAAGCACATGCCATTATGTCACAGAGCCATCACTACATGATGATTCATCTCAAGATGTTTTCTCTACTTCCTTCAAATATGATTCTTTCCAGACAATATCATTTAAATACTGGTATAAGCATTATTTCTGGAGATGGGACATTTGCTTCCTGTGATAATCTCTTATAATCTATTGAATTCCCATATAGCAGTATTGAGATATATCTTATTGGTTTGCTGATTTTTTTAATCTTCTATCACTATTGATAGAAACTAATTAAAATTAGATGCACATCAGCTTTTATCAAATGGCTGCTACCAAGATGGTGACATTCAGGAAATGATAGGCTAGTCCATTCCCTATAATACTGTTGGCAGATTCACAATTGGGATAATTTAGATTCATGAGATTTCAAGCATCCATATGTCCTTACTATTTCCTGAGGAATTCTTTTTAAAGAAATAAGTTTATGTACCATTTCTAATGAAAGCAGAATAGGGTACACTCCTCGTCTAAAATCAATTGACCAGCACTAGTAGTATTACTGTGGGCTAAAGCATTTGGGGTTTATGAAGTTAATTAAAGGCTGTTTTCAGTTACTCCCCATTATATGCTTTTGTAACAGCAAATTATGGGGAAATGATGAATTTAGATAAAACTTGGGATACTAAGGTCACATACTGGCGTATAGATCACAAATATTTTTCTCATGTTCGTTTCATAGGAAGGACAAGTTAGGGATTGGTGTAAATTATCTGAAAATTTTGATGGAAGAACTAGACAATTTGCTTCTTACCCTGAGAATCCTAGCATTTAAGATCTTGAAGTAGCCTTTTAAGAGTAACTCCCCTGGAGGGGAAGGATGAAGAAGTCCCTAAGAGCTCTATTTCCATACCTGCTTGCCATTGTCTAGTCTTGTGATCCTGGGCCCATTATTAACCCCTTGGCCCAGTTTCCTTATCTGTAATGGAGTTGGTGATAACACATACACCTGCCTAGAACATTGTAAGCCTGAAATGAAATCTCCTGAAAGCATTTTATGAACTATTAAGGCCAGTGTCAGGGTCAATTGTTATTATTACTATTACCTAGAAACCCCACCCCCACCCCCACTTTTCCCATGAAGAGCACAAGTATACAGTGGCTTGCCCAGGAGCATTCTTCCTAT
This sequence comes from Neogale vison, assembly GCF_020171115.1. Lineage (NCBI taxonomy): Eukaryota > Metazoa > Chordata > Mammalia > Carnivora > Mustelidae > Neogale > Neogale vison. Next base: position 130,246,764 of record NC_058096.1, on the reverse strand, counting down.
CCCCAAGAAACACTGAAAGAACCAGGAGAGATATAATAAGTTCAGTGCTAGGGTCACCACTGGCTACTGGGCAACTTAGCTGTACTACTTTGCCTCATCCCCTACAGGGAGACAAATAACTGTAGGCTGGAAGCCATGCTATTGGATAAGCATACCAGCCGTGCATCTGGGTTCACTAAAGAAGAGAAAACCACATGGTATGGGTTGCACAGTTCACCAAGACCCCTGAACACAAACATAGCCAACAAAGGGTAATGGGACTATTTATAGGAGAACAACCTCTCTTACTACAGTGAAAGCAGAGTGTTCCAAGACTGAGAGGAGTTTTTCTCCAGACTATCTCTTCAAAATTCTCCCTTATCTTATTTTCATTCTGTTGCTCCTAGAATGTCTAATGTCTAAGTGTTTATTCACCCTTAACACTCTGGTTCAAACATTAACAAAAGTCCCCTTTTTTCTTGGCTTTCTCTTAGTCATGTTTAAGTTTTCAAAAACAATTTTACTAAGAACTAAAGGCAGACAAAGAAAAAAAAACAAAAACCCAGCCAAAGAAATAAAAGAAACCTCAAAGTCATCAAAACAGTGAAATTGGGATTTAAATCTCCAAGTATTTGTTCCCAAAGCCCTTGGGTTTTTCTGAGTTCATTAAGTGTAAGATAACCATCACATTGTTAAAATAGAAATTACACACAGGAAGCAAGATGCTTTAGAACTCTGTGGGGATTTTTATTTACATACAAAGTGCATGAAAAATCTGATGCACAAAGAAGTCACATTTCTAAGCAAACAGCTTTCTCATTTGTTGGGAAGAAAAATGGAGATGGAAGAAAAATGGATATGGACCCCTGGTGATATCTACTATCCCCACTTTCTTGGCGGGAGTGTGGTGCTAGCCTCAGATATTGGATCAAGACAATAGGAAAGACCCAGTCTAAGCTAAAACTCTCAGATCCTCTTGGTCTCTAAAGGGGGTCAGAACAATATCAGGCTAGCAGTAGCTTTTTCTTAAATGCATGCAGACACACTAATAATGCTCATTAAGCATATAGCTCACTTGAATTTAATTTAGAGTGTTTCATTTGTGTCCCTGTATAGTTGTCGGGACAGATGTGTGCATGGCTTAGGCATACTTCTCTCTGCATGAGACAGATGTCAGGATATTGGGCCATGCTGGAAAAATGCCAGTTTATTTATTAGTGGCAATACGGTGTCAGCCTCCCTTCCGCCAGGCAGGATTTTCATTTTTGTAGTTAAAATGCCAGTCCCAGGTCAGAAAAAGAAAGATTTTGAGAGAGGTAGAAGAAGACAGAAGCAGGATAAAGGTGGAAAAGAAAATAGAAAGTGATCAAGAGTCTGAAGAAAGAGGGAAAGCTTTGGGTCAGTCGTTTCCTGAAACTCTGAAATGGTCTAGGTGATTTATGATCACACACACACACACACACACACACACACACAAGAGACTGGAATTCTCCTTGGGCATGGAGAGACATTAAAAATAATGTGGGAGGGAGACAAACCATAAATGACTCTTAATCTCACAAAACAAACTGAGGGTTGCTGGGGGGAGGGGGGTTGGGAGAAGGGGGATGGGGTTATGGACATTGGGGAGGGTATGTGCTTTGGTGAGTGCTGTGAAGTGTGTAAACCTGGCGATTCACAGACCTGTACCCCTGGGGATAAAAATATATGTTTATAAAAAATAAAAAAAATTAAAAAAAATAAATCTTTAAAAAAAAAATAATAATAATGTGGGGCTCTGGCTCCACCCTAAGCTGCTACTTTTTAAGGCCCAGGAACCTGTATATTTTTAAGCTCCCCAGCAGTATAGTAGACCATGAGCCAGCCCCAGAGGCACTGGCTGATTTAATCTCTAAGGTTTTTTTCTAGTCTTAAGAATACTTGCTTATGAGAAGGGACAGGAAAAAATAAAATAAAATAAAAAGAGTTGTACAGGTAAACTCACAGGGCAGGACTGGTGTATCCATGTTGCTTTATCCTGGGGAAGCTGCCCTCCTGGTAAAGGAGGCGAGGGAAGGATGTTTGATGTTGGTGTTGATATCTTTTCTATTGTTGGAGTTATTTCAGCAACAGTGACACATCCCTGACTAATGAAAGTATTTTATCCCCACCTTGTAAGTCTCAAATGTTTTGATCTCTTTGATGTCTTTTTCCATCTAACCTGTAAAGATGCTCTAAGCTCAAGCTTTCCCCACTGGACCATACCACTAGTGAATCAGAATAGGTAGAAAGCAAGTGTCAGCCCTCTGGCTTTAGACCCTCTTCTCTGCCCCTGGGCACTGAAACCTCTTTCCCCATTTATCTCCCTCTTGGAGAATATTCTTATGAGTAGGCCTTAGCAGGTAACTCTCCAGCTCTGGCTGAGGAACCAGGTAGTTCATTCCAACCAGAGGCCTAGGAAGAATGTTCCCCCCTTATCACTCCCACCATTCCACACTAAAACTTGTCAAGAATTCCTCACAAATTACAAAAACTCTACAAAATGTCTGGAAAACGGAGGAGTCCCCTCAATCCCAAAATAACTTTTTTAATTTTATATAATTTCTTGATGAATTTTCATATTCATATTTTATATAGAGCACTTATGATTTTCATTGGACTTTTTCTGTTATAACCATTTTTCTCATTGCTGTAGAGTCTTGATAATGATCTTTGTAAAAGCTGCAGAATTCTCCATCTAGCAAAGGTATGACTTTATCAAATACTTACACAGCGCTTCCCATGTACCAGGTACATAGATACTGTAACAAATATTAACTCATTCTCATGATATTTATAAGTATACTCATTTCAGACTCCTAACAACTCTATTATGCTCATGTTATAGATGGGGAAGTCAAGGCTGAGAGAAGTTGGATAACCTGCCCAAGGTCCCACAGTAAATGAGCAATAAAGATAAGCATATGTTCATCTGGGCTTATAACTACTATGTATTGCTGACATTTTATTTAATTATTTTTCTACTGTTTAACATTTAAGTTCCTTATAATTTTTTATAAATAACTGCAAAGAACATCCTATCATTCATGGCTCCTTTGTTCTTTTGGATTATTTGTTTAGACTAGGTTTCCAGGGTCTCCTGGGTGGTTTAGTCAGTTAGTTTCGGCTAAGGTCATGATATCCAGGTCATGAGATGAAGCCCCACTTCAGGTTCCACACTCAGTGGGAGTCTACTTGAGATTCTCTCACTCTGCCCCTCCTTCTCTCTCTCTCTCTCACTCACGTAAATAAATAAATCTTTTTTTAAAAGTGGGAAAGGAAAAATTTAAAAAAAGAATAGATTTTTAAAAAAAGAAGAATAGATTTCCAGAAAAGCTGCATATTCCACTCCCTGTTTTGACCTGAAGGACAAGAGGTGGCCATCTTACACAAATTCCTACTGGGGAAAAAGTGAACTGTGGAGTGAAAAGATACTTTCTTTCAAGGCTGTTAATGCTTGATTCATGGCCAATGTAACCTAGGAACAATAAAGGGAAATTATAAAACTCAGTTTAGTGAAGGTGAAGGCTTTGTATACTAGGCGATGTTCTGCAGCCTGGTGGTGCTCAGTGCCTCCTGGGTGACCTGGTATCCATAAAGCCTCTCTTAAAAACAAAAGAAACAAATTACCTTTGTTTCAGTGAGGGAAATAAAAATGGAATAACTCTTCAGCAGCAAATAGATTAACCAACCAGTTGGTGAGCTTCTTCTTAAATATGGCTGTTTTTACATCCTGTAGACAGAAGTTGAGTTAGAGGTCTAGCCCAATTCTCTAGAATTTGTGCATAGATGGAGAAAGGGTTGGCAATCCTTTTGGAAGGAGGTGCTAGGAGGACTTGTCTTGAAGCTATATTTGCATAGCAAGAGTGGCTGTTTCCTTCTGCAGGACATTTGTTTAGGGAATGGCTTGAAGTGGATGAGCTCATGGAATCTATGCCCAACTCCTGCAAATATGCTCTGAGCTCAAGTTTTGCCCATTAGACCACACCACTAGCGAATCAGAATATGTCCATCAACTTATGTTTAAGTTTGACATTAGACTAAATCCGTCAGTGGTCACAGTGGATCATAGGGCATTTCTTTTATTTTCTCATTTATGTCTCAGGCTCACAGTTCTTCTTTGCCTAAGATGATACCATAAACAGTAAAAACTGAAAATGGTTCCCATCCCCCTAGGCCAACATACATCTTCAACCTGACACACACACACACACACACACACACACACACATCTCCTGGACCATCCTAATGTTAACAATCATACATCTGTTCCCCATTCTCCTTAATTAGAAATGTAATTACCATATCACTTTAGCACATTTTATTAATGGTCTTCCTATCACAGAGAAGTGACAAATCTGAAAACCAGAAACAAGAAAGGTGGAATGTCCGAGTGAGAAGAAAACAGGAATAGTTGATTTTTCACCCCAAAATTCCAGGAAATTGCAATGAGCCAGTGAGGCCTGAGTAAAACACGTCAATGTCATAGTTAGAATCCACAGGCTACTTCACAGGCCCATGTCTTCCCTTGCTCCATAGCTCACTGTATCAAGATGCTGAAAACCTCAAAAGTGTTCAGAAGATAAAGAATGAGGAAGGGGTTTTGGCAGGGGTGGGGATGAGGTAAAAGGTTGGTCCCGATATCTTTTAAGAACATAAACAGCTAAGTAAATCAGACCTGAAAGAGAGTGACTAATGTCAGGAGCTGTATGCAGTATACCTGATGTTGCCTGGCAACCTATAGCCAGTCCTGGAACAACAGAATCCCAGGCAAAGAAGGAATTTGGAGATGTGTCCAGAAGAGCGAATTTAACCGCCCCCGCCTTCACCACCCATTTGCTAACTATGGATAGAATTGGGTAAGGGACTCTGCTTTAAAATGAACCCAACAAAAAAATAAAATGTACCCAAGATACAGAAATGACTATTCTGAGGGAAGAAGTTTATACTCACAGATCCCCAGATACAAGAGACACAGCATGATACACAAGGCCACACAGGGAAACACCGAGGTCAGTAAGGAGACAGAGTAAGGGGAAACATGGGTGAGAGTCTTTATTGTGGTTTTCATGGGAAAGAATGGATGAGGCAGGGTAAGCAGGATAGACAAGTTTAGGACTGGCTAGTTTAAATCATTTTAGTGGGCTCTGGCCTATAGAGGTGGTTCCTAGTTACCTAGTACCTGGCCCTGGGGTGTTTGGAGCAGAGGAATAGTGTGCTGTACTGTAAGGGCCTGATAAGGGGAGGTAAGTGGGGGTACAGATTTAGTATTTGTTGGTCTACATATCAAAGGTAGACTCACAGGCAACTTTACTATATCTAAGAATTAGTTATTCCTGGGGCAGCCCTTCCTCACATCTGCACGGCTCCAAATGCCACAGCATAAGAATACAGCAAATATAGTTAATACAGACCCAATGAACACATACAAGCAAAGGATCTATTGCCTGTTTTGTAATGTAAGAAGTGTCTGTGTTTCAGCTGTTGGTTTTCCCAGAGCATGTAAGAAACTTTAAACAGCAACATTAGGAAGATCTCCTGCTCCCTGTCCCTTTTATGGTCAAGTACACAGTAAGCAGGACTACATTCAGTTCTAATGCCAAGAAAGGTACCTCAAGAAAAACCATTCTTCTTTCAAGATTTGCCCTTAGGATCTAAAAATCATGGAAATATTTCATGCAATTGCAGGATGCAATCCATAAGACACAGGCTTAAAAGGATAACTCCAAGTGGTACAAGACTCATATCTCGTCATTTTGATTGTCTCAACACAGTAAAGTAGAAGATGCATTTTTTTTCCCCAGCTCACCTGGCTCATTTAATCAGAGTTCAAGAATTAAGTGTTTCATTTTTCTATCGTGCACAGTGAGCATTGCTAAAAAGCTTTATCTGGGAATACTATATTATGCTATTGTTGATTAGTTTCATTAATGAGAATAAACATTTGCAGAGCCTTTCATGTTTGTAAAATGGTTTACAAGCACTGGCAGGCTCACTTGATAATAATTACTTTGGGAGATTCTTAACAATGCATATTTAGGAGATAAAAGTAATGGTTCTGATGGGATTAGGGGAAAAGACAAGTAGTAGAAAGCATTTAGCACAGTTATTTTCAGTTCCATAGTCTCTTCCTAACCAGCACTGACTAACAATCATTTTCATTGCATTTGGCATTATGGTATTATATATATGTTAGGAATTATATTATTAATTATAATACAATTATAATATTCCTAATATTCAAAACCTAGCATAATTACACAAAAAAATAGATGAAACTTTATTTTAAGTTTAACATTATCTATTCTTTCTCATTGCCCTTTGGTGTCTTGATTTGTAAATAGCATAGATACAAATGAGGAAACACTCTGGTGAGTACCCATGGTGAGGTAGGAAACCTGGCTCCCTGCTTTTGCTGTGATTGATGACCCCAAAAACTTCACTGCATAGGCCTCAGTGTGTTTTCAGTTATAAAATGACTGAGGAAAGGAGGTACATTGGAAGCAAGGGATTACATTCAGTGAATCCATGATCTTGTCATTTCATTGTCTGAAGCTTAAATGTGTGGTTTCAGATGCACCTCTGTTTATTAGCTTACTGAAACTCAAACCAACACATTAGTGGGACCACAGGAACGTGCATGGATATACACATAAACTCCTTACCTAACATTACATACTGAGACATTTATATCCTTTTGGACTGGAGACATGTTCCAAAACCACTCATTAAAAAATGTAGTATTTTTATGAACCTTCTGAATTTTCTAAGCTACATTTATTCTTTTGATTTTTTGAAGATTTTATTTATTCATTTGAGAGAGAAAGTGAGTGAGCAAATGAGAGAGCATAAGCAGCATAGGGAGAAAGAGGAGAAGCAGCCTCCCCACTGAGCAGAGAGCCCAATGTAGGGCTCAATCCCAGGACCCTGGGATCATTACGTGAGCCAAAGGCAGATGTTTAATCAACTGAGCCACCCAGGCACCCCTCTAAGCTACATAAGCTACATTTAATATTATAATGTTTTCACTGGGTATTATATAAGACTGATGAATTACTGACTTCTACCTCCAAAACTAATAATATATTCTATGTTAATTGAGTTTAAATCTTAAAAATTAAATAAATAAATAAACAAAACAAATCAGCCAACTAGTTAACAAACAAAATAAATGTTATGGCTTTTCTACTTTAATCTTTAGGTAATATTGAGCCCCAAGTCAGCACTCTACTGTGATACTTGGGTATCCTGGAGCACCCCTACACATGTGTCCTGCCTGCCCTCAAGAATGAGTTCTCTTGAAAAGTTCTGCTGGTAGAGGCTGAAGTGGTCCAGGAAACGTGATCAGAACCAGGGGCTGATTTGATAATAAAGCTATCCTATGGGAAATTTTCCCATGACACTTATCTTCAATTTTATAATATAACTTTAATTGTAGAGATGATGTTCCTTTATAGCCAACAATGAGGGCAAGTATCTCAAGAATAATTACCATATATATTTATACATTATTTTGAGTTGTCATTTTGAAAACACTTTCAGATACATTTTAATAGTAAGCACCATTTTTGGAGGATGTATATGCTACATATTCTCTCTGTCTTACATCAGCCATGTTAGTCAGGGTCCCCTCAGAGAACAAATGGCACTCACAGGGCGTTAGTGGACAAGTTTTAGACTTTTCAGAAGAGATATTTCATAATAGTGACAAATATTACAGACAATGAACTTTATTAAGATTTGCCCAAAAACTCTTTCTTTGGTGTTTTCCTAAACATTTCACTGTGTAGAAAGTTGGTATAATTTAAACTAATTTGCCAAGTCAGTATACTTCTGCAAATAACTTCCTCGTATCCCTCTCCTAAAATCAAGAGACTTAAGCACTAATGTAATCTGTTCATTTTTTATTCATTATTTATTCATTTATTATTCAGTTTTAACAAAACATGAAAGCCTTAGTCATTAAAAATGACATATACCCCTAAATTGAATATGGTTAATTTACTAACCCAGGATTGATTTATGAAGATAAATCACATGTAATTATGTGACAGTTCACTTTGGAAGACTTGACTGATATCATGGTGAAATATCAAGGAAATCCGATTTTAATTGATTACTCTGTTGTGGGTTTTTTGTTTATCTATTGGAAATACAAATGGTTATATAGTAATGTGGTTGCTGTTTCCTTTCTGCCTAAGCAGGAAATTGGAGTTTCTTTCTTTTAATGTAGTTTCTGACTTTATGACTATTTGTGGCTCAGTGCTTTGCTTTGCTACATAAGCCAACATTGCCATATGGTAGCTATTACTTTCAGTAAGTCTCATGATATGAGATCCAACCTCATTAAATCATTCCAGCATATTTCTGCCATTCCAACATCTTTTAAGCCCAAACCTGCAAAATGGGAGTAATTACCAACTTTACTGGCTGTTGTGGTTATTAAATAGAACCATGTAAGAAAAGCAACCACCATAATGCCTACTATGTATTTCCTGACTCAATTCGTCACTTTTTCTGTATGTGCCATAAAAGGGCTGTGGTCATCTCACTCTAAAGCACTGGTTAACATCCTGATTCTGCCACGATCATGCAAAAATGGTCTGACAGTGCCTCATCTATTTCATTTGCCTTCTGAACTTGGCTATCCTAACTTTGTAAACAGATTTATTGAAATATAAATTACATTCTGTAAGATTCACCCATTGCAGGTTTGAAGTTCAATGATTTTCATAAATGTGTGCAGTTGTATAGCCACCACCTAGAACAGTTATAGAACATTTCCATCACCCCAGAAAGTTTCCTCATGCCCATTGGCAGTACCTTGCTTTCACTTCCAGGCACCTAGGTACCACTAATCTACTTTCTTTCTCTATAAATTTACATTTTCTAGACATTCTTACAAATGTAACTGTCCAATACATGTAGTCTTTTGTATCTGACTTCTTCACCATGCATGTTTTTGAGATTCATTCATGTTGTAGCATTCTATTGGGGTTCCTCAAAGAAGCAGAACCAATAAGATAAAAATATTTAAAAAGAGATTTATTAAGAGGTATTGGTTCATGTGATTAAGTGCAGCTGGAGGCCCAGGAAAGCTGTGGTGCAATTCTGGTACAAGTCTCAAGGCCTGAGAACCAGGGAGCCAATGGTGTAAATCAAGGTCTGAGTCCAAGGGCCTAAGAACCAGGAATGCCAACATCCAAAGGCAGGAAAAGATGGATATTTCAGGCAGTCAGACAACAGATTTGCTTTTCCTCTGCCTTTTTGTTCTGCTCAGTTCCTCGAAGGATTGGATGATGCTCATGACAAATGGGAGAGGGCGGTCTTCCTTACTCAACCTACTGATTCTAATGCTAATCTCTTCCAGAAATACCCTCACTGACAGACCCAGAAATAATACTTTACCAGCTATCTGGGCATCCCATAGCACAGTCAAGTTTATACATAAAATTAACTATCACAAGGATGTATCAATATTTCATTCTTTTTAATTGCTAAATATTTCATCATATAGATATGCCACATTTTGTTTATCCATTCACCAGTTGATGGAAATTTGGATTGTGCCAGTTTCTGCCTATTAAGAACAATGATGCAGTGAACATTCATGTGCATGTCTTTGGACATTCATGTGCATGGACATATTTTCATTTCTCTTGGGTAGATTCTTCAGAATGAAATTGTAGGGTTATATGGTAAGTTTGTGTTTAACTCTGAAACTGCCAAGTTATTTTCCAAATTGGCTTTACCATTTTACACTCCCATTAGCAATATATGAATATTCCAATTCCTCTACACCCTCACCAATGCTTTATTGTCTTTTTTGTAATAGTCATTCTAGTGGACATGAACTAATACTCATTATGGTTTTAATTTGCCTTTTCCTAATGACTAATAATATTAAGTATCTTTCTATATCCTTACTTACCATATATAAAGTGAAAAGTCTCCTTTGGTAAAATGTCTATTCAGAACTTATGCCCATTTTTAAATTGGATTGTTTACTTCCTTCTAAATTTTGTTTGTTTTGTTTTGTTTTCTTATATTTTAATAGGTTTAGTTCTTCCAGAGTTCAAATAATGTTATCAAATTAGACTCTTTAATCAAAATATGTTATACAAATCTATTTACATGTGCCCCAATAGTGGTTCTTTTTTTTTCCCCAGTGTTCCAAGATTCATTGATTATGCACCACACCCAGTGCTCCATGCAATAAATGCCCTCCTAATACCTACCACCAGGCTCACCCATCCCCAACCTCTCCCTTCCCAAACCCTCAGTTCGTTTCTCAGAGTCCACAGTCTCTCATGGTTCATCTTCCCCCTCCAATTTCCCCCAGTTTTTGAGAACTCTCTGCCTAACCCTAAGTTTTTCTCCTATATTTTCTTCTAGAAATCTTACAGTTTAATTCTTACATTTAGGTTTGTGTGTCATGGTGAGTTGATTTTTGTGACAGTATGAGATAAATATCTAATTTCATTATTTTTGCATGTGGTTATCTGATTATCCCAGCACCATTTGTTGAAAATACTTTCCCCTCTCCCATTGCATCGTCTTGATACTTTTATCAAAAATCAATTTACTGGGATGCCTGGGTGTCTCAGTTGGTTAAGCATCCAACTCTTGATTTTGGCTCAGGTCATGATCTCAGGGTTGTGAGATTGAGCCCTTCACCGGGCTCTGTACTGGGTGTGGAGCCTGCTTAAGATTCTCTGTCCCCCTCTCCCTCTGCCCCTTTCCACTCCCACTTGCTCTTTCTAAAAAAAAAAAAAACAGTTTGCCATAAATACAAGGATTTGTTTCTGTCCTCAGATCTCTTCCATTGAGCTATATGTCTATCCTTGTGCCCTTACCACATTTTTTTTCTAACTTTTTACTTGAATTTCAGTTAGTTAATATACAGTGTTATCTTAGTTTCAGGTGTGCAATATAATGAGTGATACAGCAATTCCAAACATCACCCAGTGCTCATCACTCCTTAATCCCCGTTACCTATTTCACCTATTCCCCGCCACGGCCCCTTCCCCTCAGGTAACCATCAGTTTGGTCTCTATAGTTAAGAATCTGTGTCTTGGTGTGTCTCTTTTTTCTCCGAGCCTTTGCTCATTTGTTTCTTGAATTCCACATATGAGTGAAATCATATGGTATTTATCTTTCTCTGACTCTGTTACTTCACTCAAATTTATACTCTCTAGTTCCATCTATGCTGTTTCAAATGGCAAGATTTCTTTATGGCTGAATAATATTCCATTGTACGTACATACCACATCCTCTTTATCTATTCATCAGTTAAACTTGGGCTGCTTCTGTATCTTGGCTATTGTAAATAATGTTTCTATAAACATGGGGTGCATATATCCCTTTGAATAAGTGTTTTTGTATCACATTGTCCTAATTCCTGTGAATTTATCATAAACTGTGCAATCAGGTAGTGTAAGTCCCCCAACATTGTTCTTTTCCAGAATTGTTTTGGCTTTTCTAGGTCCTTAGAATTTCCATATAAATTCTAGGATCTGCTTGTCAATTTCTACTAAAAACCTATTAGGATTTTGTTAGAAATTTTATCAAATTTATAGGTCACTTTGAGAGAATTGACCTCTCAACATAATTGAATGAGTTTTTAAAATAATAAAAAGTTGTTTTTTGTAAATAACTTCAAACTTATAGAAAAGTTTTAAGAATAGTACAAAAAACACATATATCCATTATGCACACTCATTAAATGTTAACATTTTGCCCATTTGCTTTAACATTTGAAAAGAAATTGCATATATCATCTCCTTCATCCCTAAATGCCTTAGTGTGCATTTCCTAAGAATGGCATTCTCTTACATAACCACAGTAAAGATACCACCTTCACTAGGTTTAATTGTACAACACTTTCCTCTGAATTATCGATATTCCAATTTTACCAATTAGAATTGCTTCATAGCATATTTTTCACCTAAACAGAATTCAATCTGGAATCACATAATCCATTCTCTTGTCATGTTTCTTTCCCTAATCTTGGCCTTTCTTTGTCTTTTATAACATCGACAGTTTTGAAAATACATTTTCAAAAAACAACCAAAAACTTCATAAAATGTTTATAGTTTTGGAAGTAACTTAAAAATTATTTTAAATTACACTTTAAGATACATGTTCTTTGTTTTTTCTTTGCCTAATGTTTCCTCGTGATAACATTCATGTCATGTTTTCCAAGTTGGAATACCCTTAAGTGATGGTGTGTCCTCAGAGCAACACATCTGGAAGCACATGATGTCTGATGTCCATTTGTCTCTTATTGATACTAATTTTCATCACCCAGTCAAGGTGGTGTCCAGTTTCTTCACTGTATAACTACCATTTTCTCCTTACAGTTAGTAAGTCCCCTTTCATTTTGGAACACATTTTAGATTTTTTCGGTATTCCTGGCATGGAGAGGAACTGCTCCTTCACTTGCAGCACTGTTAAGTAATTGCCACCTTGTGTAAAGTGAACATTAAAACATGAGGGCCTTTTTAATGTGTATTTAAGGCTTTTCTCTAATGCATGGATGATTCAAATTAAAGAAAGCTACTACAAATTATATGACCGTTTTCTTATCCACTGTAATCTAAGATTAACTCCTTTCCGCTGTTCTATTAATATCTCCAGTCAAAGACTTGCCTGATTTGATCCCTACCATGCCTATTCATGAATAAATGGATATGGAGCTGTGTTCCTGTAGGAATTTTTAAGGGTTTTTTTTTTCCCTAGTCCATCAAATCAAGATAAACAGCTCAAAAGAAAAGAAATGGCCCAGACTTTATTGGAAAGAATAATACTTAAAGAAAAAAAATTTGGGTAACTTAAGAAAATAAAAATTTTGATGACAAATCCAAAGCATGTGCCATGTCTCATCATTATCTCAGCATTCAGTTAATAAGAAAAGATGACAGCCTTGTTATTAAATCATGTAGATGCTAATTGAAGGCACAATCAAATAGGAGGATCAGTTGCTTTTAAAACACTTTCAGATTATTAGCTGTGATGTCAGTGATAGACCTATTTCTAATTCATAAACTGATACATCTAGGAACGTGCATGCACTGCGAAGGAATGGTTATATTCCTTGGTTATAATAATAATTATATGGTTATATATTATATAGCTGGTTTTCATGGAGAGCCTCATTCTCAAATGAGAGCCTCATTCTCAAAGAAGAGTGACTTCTTCACATCTGAAGATATAAGCATCCCTCACTTATATATTATAGCCAAGGTCACCAGAGAGCTTCTGCATATTAAAACCATTTCTCCATCTGGTCCTATTGAGGTCTAAGGCTGGTAGGGATCTTCTAGTGATTTATAGCCTGGAATCTGTCCTGTTGTTAGTGGATGAATTAGGCTTTGCCTAAAATTATATGAGGCAAGGAAAGATGGCATAAGTTTAAGATTTGAAATGCCCCCCCAAAAAAAAGACTTGAAATGCCCCAGTTCTTAGAAATGGCTCAACCTAACCCCCAAAGCTCATTCCTATCAATACATCTCTCTGGGAGAATAATAATGGCAGTGACATCTTGGATTTGCATAGTCCTCTGCCCTTGCAAAGCACACCTGAAGTATCTCCTTTGAAGCAGTAGAATCAAGTCTTGGCATCACCATCTCATGACTGTATAATCTTAAAGTTGTTTAACCTTGTGGTGTCTCAGGTTCTCCATCTGTAATAGCGGTTCCCTGCTCATAGTTGGTTGCAGGAACTAAATGAGATAATTTTGATCAAGTGCTTAGAACAATGCCTGGCACACAGTAATATTTAATGCAAGCTATCATCATCATCTTAATATCCTATGGAAGAAGGTAAAGGCATAGATTAATATCGTGTTCTGATGGATGAAGAGTCAGAAGGCAGCAGTTTAATGACTTGCCTATGATCACACAGTAATTGATGAGGATGTAAAACAAACAAACAAACAAAAAAAGCAGTCTGATCTTTAAGGTTAGGTCTATAGGGAGGGTCTCTTCTTCCCGTAATCTTCTGAGCATTTCATCACATTAATTTTTTTTCTTAAAAGATTTTGTTTAGGGGCGCCTGGGTGGCTCAGTGGGTTAAGCCTCTGCCTTCAGCTTGGGTCATGGTCTCAGGGTCCTGGGATCAAGCCCCACATCAGGCTCTCTGCTCAGCAGGGAGCCTGCTTCCCTTCCTCTCTCTCTCTGCCTACCTCTCTACCTACTTTTGATCTTTGTCTGTCAAATAAATAAATAAATCTTTAAAGATTTTGTTTATTTGAGATAACGAGAGAAAGAGAGAACACAAACAGGGGAAGGAGTAAAGGGAGAGGGAGAAGGAGGCTCTCCACTGAGCAGGGAATCCCATGCAGGGCTGGATCCCAGGATTCTGGGATCATGACCTGAACCAAAGGCAGATGCTTTCACTGACTGAGCCAACCAGGCACCCAAATTAAATGGTTTTGAAGCATAGGAAGCCTGAAGACCTCACCTGGATGTACAGAATAAGAATTAGACCAAACTGCATATCCACAGAAATATTCAGTCCCTCACCCAAGCTCTCAGGCCTACCAGAGCTTGGATCTGTGGTAGCTGCCAGACACAGATTCATTGAGGAACCAGTCAAGATGAAGACAGGAACAACACAAACCCCACTGTTCCTGCCCTTTCCAGGCTCCCAGCTACCCCAGCAGGAAATCTCACTGACATGCTAGTTCTACCAAGCCCAATAGTCATAATGACATTAGCAAATGTATATAGTTAGGTTCCCCTCAGAAATAAAAACCAAAGAAATATCTGAGAGTTGGATTTTTAACTTCAGATCTCTAGGAAATTAAAATTAAATTTGATCCTACTTTGATAGTGGACACCATAGAAGCACCTTTTTGCAAAATCATTTTCCTTTTTATATTGCACGTTAACATTAGAAGAAAAAGGATAGAACACATAGTTGAATGAACACTGGTATTATTCAGTGATAAAGAGATAAAAAGCATACACACATAGTCTACAGTTTTAGCTAGCACCTATTCTCAAAGTAGACCTCCTTACTACTAAGATCCACGGACAACTTAAAGCCCTGCAGCTTTTCCTGAAACATGCACAAATGACAAAAAGAAAAGAGAGAATAATAAAAAGGCAAACACTGCTTCTAATAATCAACTATTCTGGAGTTCCTGTTTCATTAGGTATTTCATTAATCATGCAAAACAGGAAGAATAAAAGGAAATACACATATGAGTGAGGGGGATAAAAGGACTTTAAAAATAAATAGAGAAATAAGCTCCTCACATTCTTTTAAAAAAAAGAAGAGGAAGACTGGGAGAAATGTACCAAAGGGTTGAGTGATTCCTTTGAATGGTGAGATTGTGGATGTTCAATCTGTTTTTCTTTCTGTCTGTAGGTATCCTCTGTATTTATTCTAATGTATTTTACAATAGAAATTGAAGGAGGTTCATTTTAAAAATATTTTTAGAAGAAATTTGGTACCCATTTGGCCCCAATTGTAAATGTATACAATTCATCTGTAGCATCATAATTTAGGGAGCTGTGTGGTCGCTAGGTTTCTTTCCATCCCAGGGAGCCTGTGCTCTATAAGAGTGCAGCCACTATGCCTGGTACTCAACAAGTGGAGTTCTGGACCTTGCCATTACAAGGACAGGTGCGGATATAAAAACAGGTGTGAATATCCTTTCTGTGTGGATAAACCTTATCCGTGCCTCTGGAATTTTGAGAATGAATCCAAGTATCAGATCCCTTCTCTTACCCAAGGAGAGCCCAGCTGACAAGGTCCCCAAAGACCTGAATAAGACCCAACATGGGCATACATGGCCATCAGTTCACAGTATGCAAGACCAAAGGACAAATAAAAAAGACAGGGTCTTGGGGAGATGCAAACCAAAAGCCAGAAGACTTTCCAGGTGAGTTGGCACAGAGCAGGAAAAGCTGGGCAGCAAGCCAAAAGACAGA
Source organism: Neogale vison (assembly GCF_020171115.1). NCBI lineage: Eukaryota > Metazoa > Chordata > Mammalia > Carnivora > Mustelidae > Neogale > Neogale vison. The sequence goes on along the minus strand of NC_058096.1, from coordinate 130,230,826 downwards.
GGCCAGGTAGCTAAGGCCCTCAGGGATCACGTTGTGGGTAGAGAAAGTTCCCTGTGTAGGAAAAGGAATGCCAGTGAAAATGCCAGTGTGGCCTGGATGGGATGGTTTTTTTTTTTTAATTTTATTTATTTATCTGACAGAGAGAGATCACAAGTAGGCAGAGAGGCAGGCACAGAGAGAGAATGGGAAGCAGGCTCCCTGCTAAGCAGAGAGCCCGATGCGGGACTCGATCCCAGGACCCTGAGATCATGACCTGAGCCAAAGGCAGTGGCTTAACCCTCTGAGCCACCCAGGTGCCCCTGGATGGGATGGTTTTTAAGCCCCTTTAAGCGTCTCAGAGTGAGGATTTATTCAAATGTGAACTACAGCTATGTCATTGTGAGTAACTGAAAAGCATTCCAAGTTCCTGGACTGGCAGGCATTCTCTCTGTTTCTACAGCCCTATTATTGCCCATCTAAATCTGACAATAGGGAAATTGAAAGGGATTCCTATCCCCAAAGAAGACACGCATTGCTGTTACCATATTACTATAATGGCTTTTTTAAATGTATGCCATTCCCTTGATACAAGATGCTTGACATGCTCCTGGTAAATATGCTGAGCTTTAAAACCTTTACTACAGAAGCAATAAACATTATCTCAGCAGAAGGAAAAGAAAGATTTTTGCCAGATCTTAAAGATCTTGGCAGATATCAATACTATGATTTTTATAAGAAATTAGAGTCTCCAAATTGTGGGTAATGGATTTACAGATTGCCCAGATGGCTTAGTGAATAACGGATTGGAAACAAAACAAATTATAGGCAGGAACACAAACACCAAACCAAATTTTGAAAATAAGTGGAGTAAAAATCTGAAGAGCATTAAAAAATAGTAATTATTTGTAACCTTTAAGGTCATCTTGGTTAAAGATATAATTTGGTGTGGATACCCCAAATAACAACTGAAAAAGGGTTTTTTCAACATGGTTCAATCATACCAGCTATTAACTAAGTGCCTTCTACGTGCCAGATACCATTCTAGAAGTTAGGGACACAGCAGCAAACAAAACAGATCAAATCCCTGCCCTCATGGAGCTGAAATTCTAGTGGGGAAGGACTAATAAAACAGGAATAAATAAGTGAAATATATGATACATGAGATGAAAGTACATGCAATGAAGCAATCTAAAGCCAAAACAGGGAATAGATATATCAAGGATGGTGCTTCAACTTGGAAAGGGGAGAAATGATTTCCAGAGTGGGAAGCAGGAGGCTTCAGCAAGTCCTGTCACTCTGATCACTGTACCTCTACCTATCATGTAAAACAGACTGTGTATGTCACGAACAAGCTCTTATAGGTCTGGTCTGTGGCAGTGCTTTGATGACAGAAGGAAAAGTAAGAAACAGATTGGATTTCAAACTTAGACAGTGATTCACTAAGTAGGGTTCTTTCGTGCCAGTGACACAAAGCCACAAATTGCCCAGGAGGCTTCTGCTTGGGGTGGGTGCTCCGGGAAGTCACCAATGGTGCTTTCCACTACTGTGGTAATATATGGGAAGAGAAAAACAGGGATAACTGATTGCATCTTGAAGATTGTACGTACAGACTTTTATAATTGGATCTTTAACCTTTTTTCTTAGAATTCACCACCTGCTAGGCCCTGTCATTTTTCAAGCCCATTTTATAGGTTAGGAAATTTAAAAATAAAGATTAAGTAACTTGCTCAAGCTCATATAGTCAGTTGCAGTTCAAGGATTTAAACCGAGATTTCTCTGATTCCAGAATCTATAATCTCCACTATACCTGGCCGCATTCTTATAAGTGCCTCATTCCTCACCTAAAAATATTTCCCATTTATGATGCACCCAACAAAACCCAGAATTTGGGACACTATACTGGACAAATTGCCTGCTTTTTTCAGGAAACAAACTGCAAACAAAGAGAGAGAGAGAGAGAACATGGGAAATTACTTATAAATTAGAAGTGATTTAAGAGACAACCAGTTTCAACACTGAAAAGAAATAAAATAGAATAAAAATAAAATGGAATGGAAAAAAAAAAGACAACCAGTTTCAATGTTTAGACCTTATTTGGATCCTGATTTGAACAAGCTATTTGAAATTAATAAAGGAAATATCTCATTGTGGTTTTGATTTGTATTTCCCTGATGCCGAGTGATATGGAGCACTTTTTCATGTGTCTGTTGGCCATCTGGATGTCTTCTTTGCAGAAGATTCAGGAATTTGAACACTATTGGGAGTTTGATAATATTAAAGAATTATGTTTATTTTTTAGGTGTTAAAGTACTGTGGTAATGTTTCTTTAAAAAGAGTTATTTTAGAGGTTCTTATGTAACATTTTCCAGAGGAAATGATCCAATGTCTGGGATTAACTTTAGAATAATGTGTTGGAGAGCATGTAAATAAACAAAATTGACCATATGTTAATTACTGTTATACCTGGGTCATAGAACTTTTTATTCTATTTTCTCCAGTTTTATATATGCTTTAAGTTTTCCAAAATAGAAAGTAAAACCAAACCAAACATCCTAGGATGGTGAATGTGGAATTGGTTGCACTGACTACCTGTCATTGTCTTTAGTGCTATCTCCTCCATTAGACAGGGAACAAGAACCAAATCCAATGGTCCAAGGCCATATGCCACTGCCTGTTGCTGCCTTGGTTTATAGAGCTGGCTTAGACATTGGACTTTCTGCCCATGCTAGAATCTCCTGTTTGGAGTCTGCAGCTTTAATGCAAGCAGCCCCATAGACCATCTCACCCAAGGAACCCAGGAGGCAGTGTGACACAATGGAAAAAAAAAAAAAAAAGACCCTTAGAATCAGAGTGCCCTTCATTGGAAGTTTGGCCTTATCTTTTAGTAGCCGCCTAACATTGAGCAAAACCATTCACCTTGCTGAGCCTAAAGGAGTTGTGCTGAACAAACCGAATAGCATAAACCTAATGGAAAAGCATAAACCCTAAAGATCCCTCCCAAGAATCTGGGCCCTTAAATGTACCAATCAGCTGAGATACAACAGTGAATCAGAAGTGGTCTCTATAACAAGAGTGACTGACATTTTTATAGATCATCTCTCTTTTCTACTGGACTGTGTGCCCTGAAAGGAGGAACCATACCTTGTGTTTTTGTGTGTGTGTTCCCAGCATAGTGAGGTAGGAAGAACATGGACTCAGAATCAGTCTCCTGGGTTCAAATTCTGACTGTGCTGCTTACTAACTGTGGCGCCTTTGGCAAATGTTTTAACCTCCTTATCTGGGAAATGGCAATGATAATGCCCACTAAGAAGATTTAATGAAAGAAGACATTCAGGTGCTAAGCTTATAGCTGGGGCTCAGAAAATATTCGTTTCCCATCACCCTCAGGTACTCTCTCTTGATGCTTCTGAATGAATGAATTAACTAGATGTTTCTCTGGAATGTGGGTGCCTCAGAGACAAGTCACCAGGTTTTTACTGGACAAAGGCACCTGGTTGGATTCCTCAGGCTCTGTACCTGAGTGTGGACTATTCACCCTGAAGAAAGGTGGCTTTGTCTGTCTTGTGCAAAGCTGCCAAATGGGCTATCAGTGTCCCTGCTCAAAAGAAAAATGAGTTACCTAGAGAAAGGAATTTGTTTTTATAATGCATGACTCATAGTAGTACCAAGAGTCAAGAGGAAAAGTAACTCCCAATTGATGTTGTCAGAACACTGGGCCTTCTTGGAAGCCAACCACATTTTTAGACCATGTTAAAATTTCTTCTTGGTTGATTCAGGACTCTAGCCTAGGCATCATAGTATCAAGGTTATTATGAAGAAAAAAGTATGAAAATGCCACTTTCCAAAAGGGCTGTCTGACTAAGGTGGCCACTCTGGGCCTGGCTGCATTCAGGACTCATTTCCCCCAGGCCATCCTCAAGCCACCACTCTGCATGCTCAGCTTCTTACTGATGTCAGGTGAATCTTCAGTGGCGATAGGAGTACCTTCTGGCAAGCATCCATGAGCAGAAAGATCCAAGGGCTGTTGCTTCCTTTGAAGTATCTGAAGAGGTGCTGGCTTTTCAGAGTGGCGTCAAGATCATTACGTTGGGTGAGCATTTATACTTTCTCTGTCCCTGTCACAGTCTTGTTATTATATCCCAGAAACTCTAGGCTGCAGAGGCTCCATGATTCCACTTTTCTGAAAGAAAAGAGCAGAAACAATGATCATTTCTGTAGATATTTTAGGGGTGAAAGTCAAAATGATTCTAAATAAAGCCTGTCAGGACAAGCAAAGGCAGGAGAAGAGCTAAGAAAATTTTGAAAAGAAGAGCAACAAGGTTCAGTGAAGGAAGGTGATGAGCGGGAGGCACACATAATAAGAGTGAAAAGTGAAATACCTAAGTACACAATTTTTTTCCGAGTGCTTAACCAGTTGCTCTAGTACCATTTGTTGAAAACAACTTTTTCCAATACCACCTTTTCAGACTAATTATTTCATCTTTGTGGGAATTTCTATTTAGTTTTATTTTAACCTGTTTCTGATCCTCATGCCAGTGTCTTACAATGGTATCTCAGAAGGCTACTAGCCTGAAGGGGTTTGGGTCTGCATTCAGAACTGATGTTAGATGTGTGCTTTTTCAAACAAGGAAATCTTCTGTCATTCTGAATTTTGGAACCTAACACCATGAGGTCAGAAGGAACTCTTTCTCGGGCAGTCATGTTCTCCTAATAAAGAATTCATTATTTGTGCCCGAGTGTAAGATTATGCTATGAATTCCCAACAACAGGGAAATAAAGGGATATTGGAAAGAACTTTAAGCTTGCCATCTATAATTAAGAGTCTAGTAGAGATCAATGAAAGTTCCCATATTTTGATCAGTCTTTCCTTTTGTTACATTTATCACTACTGCATGAGCTCTCAATGACCTGCTTACTGTCTGGAGTCCCCAGCCAGGCTCAGCAGAATGTTTTCCCTATCACCCTGCAAGAAGCAGAGGCATCTTTGGTTGTTTCTACCCAAGCAGGGTGAGAACAATGTTATCACACATTTGCAAGCAGATAGCAGAGGTGGATTTTTCCTAACCTCATCCTACCGTTTTACTTCTCTTGCTATCAAACTATGTTATGGCTACAGGGTCAGTCCACCCTCAGAGAACAATAGACAGGGAAACCAGTATGTTTTTACTTAGTGTCCATTTTATAGTAGTATATAGTATAGTGTCCATTTTATAGTATAGTATAGTGTCCATTTTATAGTAGTGTCCATTAATATAGTGTAGGACTAAATCTGGACAACACTCTCTGAAGTTCTATGCCACAGGTTCCTCTAAATAATTTGGCAGGGGGAGAATTGCAGGAAGGAAAAAAGGCAAAGATGGTTATAGATGATTATTCATTCTTCCCTTTCAGCCTCACTGTGTTAAACCCATGCTTCTGTTTTAAATCTTATTGTACTGTGGGGGGTGTTTATTTATCTCTATATCACCTCCCCCATGAGCTGCCTAAGAATGTTAGGACTATTTTAATCATTTTCATAATATAGTATGGTCTCAAGAATATAGTAGGCGATAAATAGTGTTTGAGAAATTATTAAATGAATGAGTCTTGGATCTTATGTGGCAATACTAGCATTTTGTTAAAAACCCCATTCCTCTGTTCAGTTCAGCCACACTGTGTGTATGGCAGGTGCAAGGGCGAAGGAAAGCATCTGCTTTAAAAAACAACATCCCCACTGTTGCCTAATGCCTTGGAACATTTTCCAGGTCTGTGTCACTAGAATCAGGGAAGGAATCTGGGAAATGAGATTGAGGCTTTTTGCTGAGAAAGATAAATATTGTTATCTAAGCAGGTGACACATTGCAACATGAGTTTATTGATGCCTAGAGCCTGTGACAGCCTGGCTGTGACTGGCAGAGCTTTGCTGGGTCTTGTCTCTGCCAGACAGGATCCCAAGACTTCACAGAAAAGCTCTAGTGAGGAGTAGGAAAATCCTAGAAGTGGCAGAAGCCTGACTTTGATTCCTCCTTTACCCTGCAGGTTTAACTCTGAGCAGCTTTGCTGATCACATAGGAACATCTTTTGGGAGAGATTTTACTTACCCATTCCATTCCTTTACTTGTTTAGCCTCATTTTTATTTAGATTTCTTTTAAGGCAAAGAAAAAGTTCAAATAATCCTTATCACAGCTCACAGGCACAAAGTGAAGGCCCAGAGCCCTCTATTCAGCCTGCACCCCAAACTGTACTCACAGGCAGCATCCATCTCAGAACCATCCTGGGAATGAATGCTTAATCACAAATTAAACATGCTTCTAGGCTGTGATCAGGTTTTTCTAAGAGAAAGGTTATAGGGTAGTGTGTGGTTACATCTCTCCATATATAGAAGATTAAAACTGAGGAAGATGCAATGTGGGTTCTCTAAGGAATGAGTTTCCTGTCTTTTCATCCTTTAAATCTAGCAGTTTTGCCTTTGAAAAAAAACTATCATGATAATGTGAAGAAGGAAAGGGAGCATTAAGAATGCCATAAATACCTCCAGCTATTTGCCTACTCCAAAATGGTTTGGGTATACACAATTTCCTTCATACAATTTTTTAAGAACAAGTAAGTAACTTTAGGTAGAAGTTTTCTCTTCACCAGCTCCACTTCTCACGTAAAAGCCTGTGGCGCAGTGGCTGTGCTTCATGGAGGAGACTTCTTTGTCAGTTTGGAGAGCAGCTTTGGCCAAGAGATTCCAGCAAGGAGGCAGAGAGGCAGGGAGGAAGCTCCCTTCTAAATCTGAAATCTCTGAAGGAAAAGTTAAGCAGGAAAAAACAATATTCGTGTGTGTGTATCTCCCCGAGATATCTTGTGTATGCTAATACACAGAGACAGAGAGAATATGTTTTGCTCAGTGTAAGGATTATAGTTAATTTTCTTGAAAAGGTTCTTTTTCAGCATGACATAGGAGAAAATCTTGCACAATAGAGTGTATGTTGTGTTTTTCTTCTTCTTTTTTGTTGCTGCTCCTGCTTGTATATTTGCTTTGTTTCATTGCTCTTGAGAAAATAAAATACTGTTTCATGCTTGGGGTGCCTGGGTGGCTCAGTGAGTTAAAGCCTCTGCCTTCGGCTCAGGTCATGATCCCAGGATCCTGGGATCGAGCCCCACATTGGGCTTTCTGCTCAGTGGGGAGCCTGCTTCCTCCTCTCTCTCTGCCTGCTTCTCTGCCTACTTGTGATCTCTATCTGTCAAATAAATAAATAAATCTTTAAAAAAAATACTGTGTTATGCAGCTACATTCAGCCCTTTCCAGAGAATGGAGCTTGCCCTGATGGCTTTACTGGATTTTAACTCGTGCTTTCTGTGCTGACCAGGTTGTACCTGTGTTTTTTAATGTGTTCGCTTCTATTAAAATTAATGAACAAATTACTTTTTTAAGGAATTTATTTCTTTGAGGGAGAGAGAGAGCACAAGCAGGGGTGGGGGCAGAGGGAGGGGGAAAAGCAGACTCCCCACTGAGCAGGGAGCCTAATGTGGGGTTTGGGACCCCAGGATCATAACCTGAGCCAAAGGCAGACACTTAACTGACTGAGCCACCCTTGCACCCTAAACAAATCATTTTTTAAAGTATATGAGGCTGGGGGAGGGGAGAAAATCCCTTAAAAGTATGATATTCGAGATTCACTTCAAAATAAAATATTAGAGATGGGAAGTAGACAACATATTAGGCAAAGGGTATAAAGGGGATCCTTAATAATCGTTACAATTATATAATGTCTGGAATTTACCTCAAAGTAATATAGGAATGGAGGAAAGTGGGTGGGGGTTTAGGTAAAACTGGACTGTCCAAAATTTGGTAACTGTTGATACATGTAAGGTTCATAATACTAGTATGCCTACTTTTATATAGGCTTACATTTGTAATAAAAAAGTAAAAGAGATAGTTATACACATGTTTCTTAGCCCTTAAATAGGGAAGAAATCTCAAATAAATCTAAAATAAATCTGGCTTCTGGCTACTAAAGGAAGATATTGACATTTAGTGTGGGTGGTTGCTTTATTTGGGGATGGTCACTATCATCAAATGTCTCATTGGTAATGAGTAAAAAATGCTGGAAAAAAGAAACTCCTGGTTATGGATTCAATCCAGACTTAATAGGTCTCTTCCATTGCTGATTATTTTATGGGACAAGTTACCATACTAATGAAATACTTCTCTGATTGTAATAGAGGCAGAAAAACTAGACAAATGACTCTGTTTCCTAAAACCAACAACAGAACATCCAATGCAGACTGCAGTGTGTATTGAATAGCCAAAATATTGCCTTTCTTCATCTTTCAGAACCCTCTGAGGAACATAAGACATATGAAATCTGCCCTTAGCTACTGTATCAGTTTCATTTATAGAATGCATACACAGGGTCCCCCAAGGACCCATATGGATTATCATTTCTTTCTCTTCTGCTTTTCCCAGAAGCATGACCCTCTGCATTTCATGATGCACATACTCCCCTGGGGATAAAACTAATTAAATCCCAAGAATCAGAGGAAGCAATCTTACTAATATTTGTCAGAGGAATTCTAGTGATGGAGGATGGGGAAGTCTCAAGATCCAAGAGACCAGACTAGAAGTCAATTTGTGTCAGAAATGTATAGAAATCAGAAATACATTCAGAAACTTTGAATTCAATTTCTGGCAGCAGAGGTGACAGGGAAGGGAGGAGATTTGCTTTGAATCATAATCTACCTGGATGAGTCAGGATGCTAAGAGGGGGACTAAGGTATCCAATTTGTCACTGGAATTGCCACTTCTTATATTAGGAAGGGCAGTATATGAAAGACATTTGGAAAATGGTTTCTCTACGGAATCATCTCATCTCTTAGAGATTTGAGGAAGCTGGAGATTCAGCAAAGGCTTGAGATCCTACTGGGAATAATTGTGTTGAAGGGAGATGCTGAATATCTGGAAAAGTCTCTTTATGACTCCTGCTATAGTTATGATGAAAACTGACAAGGAAGAACTTCTTGGAATCCAGGCACCAAATCTGAATGGACACATCCATTCCCACCAGCTCTGAAGGATGAGGAGTGTGATCACCAAACAAGGAAAATTGGAACAGTTAGAATATATAGCTAGAAGACACCAACAGTGAAGCACAGAGATCAGAGATCTCCACCTCAACTTGAACACGCTTTAGAGGTGGGTAAATGAAATGTTAGAATCGGATCCTTCTGGTGCTATGGTAATTAGTCTTATTGGGAAATGCTTGTAGCCCTGAACTTAAATTTAGAGTCCAGTTCTGATTTATTTCAGGACATTCTGAAGTTGGGGGAAATAAGAAAACCTGTATACCTTAAAGCTCTTCATTGTAATCCATTATCAGTTATTAGATTCAGTCTTCTTCCTATCCTTTAAGATGATTAGTAACACAGTACATCATGTTTCTATAACTAAGGAACCATTAGGAAAGTGGGTGACCATTAGTGTCACTTTTTGCAAACTATTTCAGGAAGATAAATTGAGAGAGGCAGAAAGCAGAGACTCTATCCACTACAGATTGCTGAGCATTTGCTATAGAATCAGACCATCTCTTCAGTCCCTGACACTAATCCACCAAGACCCTATCTGAGGCAAGTTTTGAATAACTGCATATGCCATGATGGGAAGACCCACAAATACTAGATTTATATTTCAAAATATTAAAAACATCTTAAAAACTAATGCCACTCCAGAGTTTCAGGCTGTACTATATGTGCCACTTTCATACAGCATCAGTGATAGGGTTTGAGTTTCACCAACAAGCCCACCACCACTTAAGAATCAGACCATTGACCCTACTTAATATAAACCTTTTTCCTACTTTTAATTCTTCTAAGCATCTAGATTTGATGACTTTTTTGTTAGGCTCACTACCTAAGTTATTATCTATAGGAAGTTGTAAAATCCTAAATAGTTCCCATCTTTTCTGATCCTTGAGATCTTTGTCACTATAATAACCTTCGTTTAGCCTCCTTCCTCTAGCTATTCCATTCATTCTCAAATATACGCACATCCTGATGCCAAAGTAATGCAGAGTAAATAATAATGAAGGGTGATAGGAGTGCACTTTCGTATGCAGGATGGTCACAGAAGGCTTCCCACAGAAGGCCTTTTACATAACATCACAGAAGAAACCAACATCAAGTATGGCAGGAGCCTTTAAGATACTGACAAGGGGGCACCTGGGTGGCTCAGTGGGTTAAAGCCTCTGACTTCGGCTCAGGTCATGATCCCAGAGTCCTGGGATCGAGCCCTGCTTCGGGCTCTCTGCTCAGTGGGGACTCTGTTTCCTCCTCTCTCTCTCTCTGCCTGCCTCTCTGCCTACTTGTGATCTGTCTGTCAAATAAATAAATAAAAATCTAAGAAGAAAAAAAAAGAAAAAAAACTGACAAGAGGTTCAAAGACCCTGAGTCAGGAGCCTGCCTGGTGTGTTGGAGTAACATGGAAGTCAATGTGACTGCTACAGAGTGGGGAAAGGGGAGGAAAGGTTGATGGCCATTGCTAAGACTGCTCTAGGTAAGCGGGAAGTCCTAGAGGGTTTTCAGCAGAGAAATGTCATCTTATCACATTTAATATTATCATTCTCTAAATGATATTTTTCTCCTCATTTTTAAGCCTTCTGGGAAATACATGATCTCTCAGTCCACTCCAAACTTTGATTTAATATTCTTTTTACTTGGGTCACCCAGGCACTAAGTTGGATCTGGAGAGCTCAGTCCCAACTCCAATTCCCCTGCCCACAACCTTCACCTCTTTCGGTTTGCCTTTTACTCTAGTGTTGCTATAGGAATCAGCCCCATGGAGAAGTAATGAGAAAGCACCTGCCTCAGCTAATGCCATGTCCTTCTCATTCTGCCCCTGACTTCTCTGCCACAACCATGTGGGAGGACTTCAAGGGCCCCTTGGCCCTTCCATTGCTTACACACTCCTGACATGTGAGCAGGTTTTTATCCCAAGAGGAAGGCAGCCTTTGACTACTGAGGGACAGGGACAATGGATAGATTCTGTCTCTTGTGTCCCTTGGAAAGGCAGAGGTACATCTACATAGCTCCTCAAAGGATCCCCAGCAAGACTATGCCCCAATTATTCACAGCAGCAGTCAGCTCAGTAGCACACTCTTAGATGTTCTTTCTCTTCTTTACTTTTTAACTTTTTCCAGTCCCCTATACCTGTTTCTCTGAAATCACTGTACACAATAAACTACCTACATTTAAGCCTTGTCTCAGACTAATTTGGGGAAATTAAGGTTAAAACACCCCTACTTTCCCTTACTTTGCTTCTGCTTTTTCATTCAAAAAGAAAGAAAGAAAGAAAAAGAAAAAAATCAAATAATCTTAGAGTCAGAAGGACCTTTAGAGAATATTCAGTTACATACCTATCAGTTACAGATAAGGAAACAGAGACCCAAAGAAATTAATATACCTCTGCTATAACTCATCTTTTTGGTGAAAAAGATGAGCAAGTGGAGAATGAAGAACATGTAAAATACAACAGAGCTTGGCAGACAGTTCCAAAATCAAGAATAAGACTTTCTTAATGGAGAAAAAAAGATGGTTAACTAATCTTCGACAAAGCAGGAAAGACTATCCAATGGAAAAAAACAGTCTCTTCAACAAATGGTTTTGGGAAAATTGGACAGCCACCTGCAGAAGAATGAAACTGTACCATTTCCTTACACAATAAGCAAAAGTAGACTCAGAATGGATGAAAGACCTCAATGTGAAATAGGAATCCACCAAAATCCTAGAGGAGAACACAGGCAGCAACCTCTGTGATCTTGGCCACAGCAACTTCTTGCTAGACACATCTCCAAAGGGAAGGGAAGCAAGGGCAGAAATGAACTATTGGGACTTCATCAAGATAAAAAGCTTTTGCACAGCAAACAGTCGACAAAACCAAAAGACAACCAACAGAATTGGAGAAAATATTTGCAAGTGACATATCAAATGAAGGGCTAGAATCCAAAATCTATAAAGAACTTACCAAACTCAACACCCAAAGAATAAATAATCTAATCAAGAAATGGTAGAAGACATGAACAGATATTTCTCTAAAGAAGACATCCAAATGGCCAACAGACACATGAAAATATTTTCCACATCACTTGACATCAGGGTAATAAAAATCAAAACCACAGTGAAATACATGAGTATTTCTCACACAAGTCAGAATGGCTAAAATTAACAAGTTAGGAAATGACGGATATTGGCGAGAATGCAAAGAAAGGTGAACCCTCCTACACTGTTGAGGGTGGGAATGCAAACAGGTGCGGCCATTCTAGAAAACAGTGTGGAGTTTCCTCAAGAAGTTGAAAATAGAGCTACCCTACGACCCAGCAATTGCACTACTGGGTATTTACCCCGAAGATACAAATGTAGTGATCCAAAAGGTCAACAGAACCCCAATGTTTATAACAGCAATGCCCACAATAGCCAAATTATGGAAAGAGCCTAGATGTCCATCAACAGGTAAATGGATAAAGAGGATGTAGTATGTATGTGTGTATACACACACACACACACACACACACACACACACAATGGAGTATGATGCAGCTATTAAAAATGAAATCTTGCCATTTCCAATGATGTTGATGGAGCTAGAGCTAACTAAGTGAGATAAGTCAATCAGAGAAAGACAATTATCATAGGATCTTACTGATATATGTAATTTGAGAAACAAAATAGAGGATCGTAGGGGAGGAGAGGAAAAAAAATAAAACAAGATGAAACCAGAGAGGGAGATAAACCGTAAGAGACTCCTAATCATAGGAAACAAACTGAGGTTTGCTAGAGGGGAGGGGGCTGGAAAGATGTGGTAACTGGGTGATGGACATTAAGGAGGGCATGTGATGTAATGAGCACTGGATATTTTGTAAGACCAGTGAATCACAGACCTATACCTCTGAAACCAATAATATAGTATATGTTAATTAATTGAATTTAAATTTTTTTAAAAAGAGTTTAAACTTTGGCATAGCATAAAAGGAACTGATGCCTTCCAGGAATTGAAATAAAGAAGTAATTGTATAACTTTGTAATAAATGTTAAATGTTTATGAATATTGAAAGTTTGGAGTCAACTGCATTTTTCTGAAGAGTTTGGTTTCTTAGTAAGTCAATCCATGTATTTTCACAGGGCATCTGTCCTAACAAGGATCCGTGCTGGTGTTTGAGAGAGTAGGAGAATAATCTGAGATGGCTACCAGGAGATTGGAATCAAGAGATTGAACTTTTGGTTGTATTTTGGCCATTAATTGACTCCCTGACCTTGAGCAAGTCATTTTCTCTGTCTGGGCTGTGAGTCAGTTCCTTCCTTTAAAATGGCTATCAGTCTTATGATTGAGGCATAGAATTTAGCTCTTGAAGTGGTTTTGGAGCTCATCTTCATCTTGCAGGTCCAAAGAAATGAATTAAGTTTCTGAAAGGCATTGAGTCAGAAAAAGATCTGGTACTATAACTTGGTCTTCCTGGTCGTCAATCTATGGATGAGTTTTGAAATTCTTCCAATCATGAAATCTTGTCATTCCATGATCAAAGTAGAAGAGAATATTTCTGCTCTAAAGGATCCCATAATCAAATTGAGGAGATACTTACACACATAAATAGTTATTATAAGACAGCAAATGAGGTCCTATAAGCAGGACAACAAACTCACTTCTTTGGCCATTCAGAGAAGCAAATGGTCAGGAAAATCACTGATATTTGAGCTGAGCTTTTTAAAAAATGGATTGATAGAAAAGATCATTATGGATAGAGAAAAGTAGCCAGAGCAAAGTCAAGGACATGATAAGCCAGGAGGACATTAACTTAATCTGTCCAGCAGGAGCGGACGATTAGATAGGGTTTAGAAGTAATAGTCCTCAGGGTGAGGGAATTTATGGTGTCTATCTTTCCGATTCCATGGGGCTGACCTTAAGTATCTATCTATGGTGAGGCAATTTGATGTCAGTCTATAACAGGGGGGAGTAGAATGTGTTAACTATGACCGTGATCGCTTATAATTAATTATATGCTAATTTCTGACCTGTCCTCAAGCAGTTTTATTTTTAAATGACATTTTAAGCATAACTGATACACAGTGTCCCTGGCACCAGTGCTTGATAATTTAATTGGTAGAATAATGAAGAACAATTGACATATTTTGCTAGTAGTTCTTTGGAACAGATTGTTTAAATAAGTACAATTGTTTATAAACAGAAATGTGTGAGACCCAGCTGGCTTGATAAATTTCCTGCTTTATGTGAAAATGGTGGAAAGGTGTGAGAGAGACTAAAAGTATGTTTAGGGGGGATGCCTGGGCAGCTCAATTGGTTAAGTGACTGCCTTTGGCTCGGGTCATAATTCCAGGGTCCTAGGAATGATCCCTGAGTCAGGCTCCCTGCTCAGCAGAGAGTCTGCTTCTCTCTCCCCGTCTTCCTGCTGCTCTGCTTGCTGGTGCTCTCTATCTCTCTGTAAAATAAATAAATAAAAATCTTTTTTAAAAAAATAAATAATAGTTTCGTGTTTAGGGATGCCTGCCTGGCTAAAGCCTGTGACTCTTGATCTCAGAGTCGTGAGTTCATACTCCACATTGGGCATGGAGCCTACTTTATATAAATAAATAGAACTTTTTTTTAAATAAAAGTATCTTATATAGCATGAGTAATTAGAGAAATTTTATTATGGCAGGACAATAGCAGTATGTATACTTTAAAAACAAGGAAACCTCAAAACAACAATAAAATAGAAATCACAAAACAGGATGAGAGAAGTAAGACCTAACATTTATGTCAATAAATGTAAATAAAGTCCCCATTAGATGATAAGAACTTTCACCTAAAACAAAATGTCGCTATGTTCTCTATTCACCTAAAACATAATTACACAAAAGATTCACAAATACGAGGATAGAGAAACATTGGACAAAAATAAAGCAAAACATATTTTAAAATCAAAAAAATAAGAGAGAAAATAATACAAGAGTGGCAGTATTAATATTGTTTAAAATAAAACTCGAGGGATAAAAGTTTCGTATAGAAGGATTGTTTTATAAAAGGTGTGAATCCCAAAGAATGTATAATGTATTATAACACAGAAATATAGAGAGCAAAGCTCTTAGAAGGCAAAAGCTGGAAAGAAACACAATTGTTATGGAAAAAATAGCACACCATACTTAGTCTTCAATAAGTCATGAAGTCAAAAATAAATAGAATGTAAATGTGCTTAATAAGGCTAATTTGATTAAATTAACTTTGTGTCTTATAGATGATATAATCAAACTTTGTATCTTACAGATGATATAATCAAATATCCATGGATCACTTATTAAAAATTACTTTATAGTGAGCAAAAAAAGTCTCACTAAATTCAAAAAAAGTAAATTTCTTTTTTTTAAAGGTTTTATTTATTTTTTTTTTTTTGGAATAAATTTTATTTTTTTTTCCAATTTATTTATTTTCAGAAAAACAGTATTCGTTATTTTTTCACCACACCCAGTGCTCCATGCAAGCTGTGCCCTCTATAATACCCACCACCTGGTACCCCAACCTCCCACCCCCCCGCCACTTCAAACCCCTCAGATTGTTTTTCAGAGTCCATAGTCTCTCATGGTTCATCTCCCCTTCCAATTTACCCAAAAGCACATACCCTCCCCAATGTCCATAACCCTACCTCCCTTCTCCCAACCCCCCTCCCCCCAGCAACCCACAGTTTGTTTCGTGAGATTAAGAGTCACTTATGGTTTGTCTCCCTCCCTATCCCATCTTGTTTCATGGATTCTTCTCCTACCCACTTAAGCCCCCATGTTGCATTAACACTCCCTCATATCAGGGAGATCATATGATAGTTGTCTTTCTCCGCTTGACTTATTTCGCTAAGCATGATACGCTCTAGTTCCATCCATGTTGTTGCAAATGGCAAGATTTCGTTTCTTTTGATGGCTGCATAGTATTCCATTGTATATATATACCACAACTTCTTGATCCATTCATCTGTTGATGGACATCTAGGTTCTTTCCATAGTTTGGCTATTGTGGACATTGCTGCTATAAACAATCTGGTGCACGTGCCCCTTTGGATCACAACGTTTGTATCTTTAGGGTAAATTCCCAGTAGTGCAATTGCTGGGTCATAGGGCAGTTCTATTTTCAACATTTTGAGGAACCTCCATGCTGTTTTCCAGAGTGGTTGCACCAGCTTGCATTCCCACCAACAGTGTAGGAGGGTTCCCCTTTCTCCGCATCCTCGCCAGCATCTGTCATTTCCTGACTTGTTGATTTTAGCCATTCTGACTGGTGTGAGGTGATATCTCATTGTGGTTTTGATTTGTATTTCCCTGATGCCGAGTGATATGGAGCACTTTTTCATGTGTCTGTTGGCCATCTGGATGTCTTCTTTGCAGAAACGTCTGTTCATGTCCTCTGCCCATTTCTTGATTGGATTATTTGTTCTTTGGGTGTTGAGTTTGTTAAGTTCTTTATAGATTTTGGACACTAGTCCTTTATCTGATAGGTCGTTTGCAAATATCTTCTCCCATTCTGTCAGTTGTCTTTTGGTTTTGTTAACTGTTTCCTTTGCTGTGCAAAAGCTTTTGATTTTGATGAAATCCCAAAAGTTCATTTTTGCCCTTGCTTCCCTTGCCTTTGACGATGTTCCTAGGAAGATGTTGCTGCGGCTGAGGTGGAAGAGGTTGCTGCCTGTGTTCTCCTCAAGGATTTTGATGGATTCCTTTCTCACATTGAGGTCCTTAATCCATTTTGAATCTATTTTTGTGTGTGGTGTAAGGAAATGGTCCAATTTCATTTTTCTGCACGTGGCTGTCCAATTTTCCCAACACCATTTATTGAAGAGGCTGTCTTTTTTCCATTGGACATTCTTTCCTGCTTTGTCGAAGATTAGTTGACCATAGAGTTGAGGGTCTATTTCTGGGCTCTCTATTCTGTTCCATTGGTCTATGTGTCTGTTTTTGTGCCAGTACCATGCTGTCTTGATGATGACAGCTTTGTAATAAAGCTTGAAGTCCGGAATTGTGATGCCACCAACTTTGGCTTTGTTTTTCAATATCCCTTTGGCTATTCGAGGTCTTTTCTGGTTCCATATAAATTTTAAAATTATTTGTTCCATTTCTTTGAAAAAGATGGATGGTACTTTGATAGGAATTGCATTAAATGTGTAGATTGCTTTAGGTAGCATAGACATTTTCACAATATTTATTCTTCCAATCCAGGAGCATGGAACATTTTTCCATTTCTTTGTGTCTTCCTCAATTTCTTTCATGAGTACTTTATAGTTTTCTGAGTATAGATTCTTAGCCTCTTTGGTTAGGTTTATTCCTAGGTATCTTATGGTTTGGGGTGCAATTGTAAATGGGATTGACTCCTTAATTTCTCTTTCTTCTGTCTTGTTGTTGGTGTAGAGAAATGCAACTGATTTCTGTGCATTGATCTTATATCCTGACACTTTACTGAATTCCTGTATAAGTTCTAGCAGTTTTGGAGTGGAGTCTTTTGGGTTTTCCACATAGAGTATCATATCATCTGCGAAGAGTGATAATTTGACTTCTTCTTTGCCGATTTGGATGCCTTTAATTTCCTTTTGTTGTCTGATTGATGAGGCTAGGACTTCTAGTACTATGTTGAATAGCAGTGGTGATAATGGACATCCCTGCCGTGTTCCTGACCTTAGTGGAAAAGCTTTCAGTTTTTCTCCATTGAGAATGATATTTGCGGTGGGTTTTTCATAGATGGCTTTGATGATATTGAGGTATGTGCCCTCTATCCCTACACTTTGAAGGGTTTTGATCAGGAAGGGATGCTGTACTTTGTCAAATGCTTTTTCAGCATCTATTGAGAGTATCATATGGTTCTTGTTCTTTCTTTTATTGATGTGTTGTATCACATTGACTGATTTGCGGATGTTGAACCAACCTTGCAGCCCTGGAATAAATCCCACTTGGTCGTGGTGAATAATCCTTTTAATGTACTGTTGAATCCTATTGGCTAGTATTTTGGTGAGAATTTTTGCATCTGTGTTCATCAAGGATATTGGTCTATAGCTATCTTTTTTGATGGGATCCTTGTCTGGTTTTGGGATCAAGGTGATGCTGGCCTCATAAAATGAGTTTGGGAGTTTTCCTTCCATTTCTATTTTTTGGAACAGTTTCAGGAGAATAGGAATTAGTTCTTCTTTAAATGTTTGGTAGAATTCCCCCGGGAAGCCATCTGGCCCTGGGCTTTTGTTTGTTTGGAGATTTTTAATGACTGTTTCAATCTCCTTACTGGTTATGGGTCTGTTCAGGCTTTCTATTTCTTCCTGGTTCAATTTTGGTAGTTTATATGTTTCTAGGAATGCATCCATTTCTTCCAGATTGTCAAATTTGTTGGCGTAGAGTTGCTCATAGTATGTTCTTATAATAGTTTGTATTTCTTTGGTGTTAGTTGTGATCTCTCCTCTTTCATTCATGATTTTATTTATTTGGGTCCTTTCTCTTTTCTTTTTGATAAGTCTGGCCAAGGGTTTATCAATTTTATTAATTCTTTCAAAGAACCAGCTCCTAGTTTGGTTGATTTGTTCTATTGTTTTTTTGGTTTCTATTTCATTGATTTCTGCTCTGATCTTTATGATTTCTCTTCTCCTGCTGGGCTTAGGGTTTCTTTCTTGTTCTTTCTCCAGCTCCTTTAGGTGTAGGGTTAAGTTGTGTACCTGAGACCTTTCTTGTTTTTTGAGAAAAGCTTGTACCGCTATATATTTTCCCCTAAGGACTGCCTTTGTTGTGTCCCACAGATTTTGAACCGTTGTATTTTCATTATCATTTGTTTCCATGATTTTTTTCAATTCTTCTTTAATTTCCCGGTTGACCCATTCATTCTTTAGAAGGATGCTGTTTAGTCTCCATGTATTTGGGTTCTTTCCAAACTTCCTCTTGTGGTTGAGTTCTAGCTTCAGAGCATTGTGGTCTGAAAATATGCAGGGAATGATCCCAATCTTTTGATACCGGTTGAGTCCTGATTTAGGACCGAGGATGTGATCTATTCTGGAGAATGTTCCATGTGCACTAGAGAAGAATGTGTATTCTGTTGCTTTGGGATGAAATGTTCTGAATATATCTGTGATGTCCATCTCATCCAGTGTATCATTTAAGGCCTTTATTTCCCTGTTGATCTTTTGCTTGGATGATCTGTCCATTTCAGTGAGGGGAGTGTTAAAGTCTCCTACTATTATTGTATTATTGTTGATGTGTTTCTTTGATTTTGTTATTAATTGGTTTATATAGTTGGCTGCTCCCACGTTGGGGGCATAGATATTTAAAATTGTTAGATCTTCTTGTTGGACAGACCCTTTGAGTATGATATAGTGTCCTTCCTCATCTCTTATTATAGTCTTTGGCTTAAAATCTAATTGATCTGATATAAGGATTGCCACTCCTGCTTTGTTCTGATGTCCATTAGCATGGTAAATTCTTTTCCACCCCCTCACTTTAAGTCTGGAGGTGTCTTCGGGTTTAAAATGAGTTTCTTGGAGGCAACATATAGATGGGTTTTGTTTTTTTATCCATTCTGATACCCTG
Source organism: Neogale vison (assembly GCF_020171115.1). Taxonomy (NCBI): domain Eukaryota; kingdom Metazoa; phylum Chordata; class Mammalia; order Carnivora; family Mustelidae; genus Neogale; species Neogale vison. Next base: position 130,211,301 of record NC_058096.1, on the reverse strand, counting down.
TGTCTTTTGATTGGGGCATTTAGCCCATTAACATTCAGGGTAACTATTGAGAGATATGATTTTAGTGCCATTGTATTGCCTGTAAGGTGACTGTTACTATATATTGTCTCTGTTCCTTTCTGATCTACCACTTGTAGGTTCTCTCTTTGCTTAGAGGACCCCTTTCAGTATTTCCTGTAGAGCTGGTTTGGTGTTTGCAAATTCTTTCAGTTTTTGTTTGTCCTGGAAGCTTTTAATCTCTCCTTCTATTTTCAATGATAGCCTAGCTGGATATAGTATTCTTGGCTGCATGTTTTTCTTGTTTAGTGCTCTGAAAATGTCATGCCAGCTCTTTCTGGCCTGCCAGGTCTCTGTGGATAAGTCAGCTGCCAATCGAATACTTTTACCATTGTATGTTACAGACTTCTTTTCCCGGGCTGCTTTCAGGATTTTCTCTTTGTCACTAAGGCTTGTAAATTTTACTATTAGGTGACGGGGTGTGGGCCTATTCTTATTGATTTTGAGGGGCGTTCTCTGAACCTCCTGAATTTTGATGCTCGTTCCCTTTGCCAGATTGGGGAAATTCTCCCCAATAATTCTCTCCAGTATACCTTCTGCTCCCCTCTCTCTTTCTTCTTCTTCTAGAATCCCAATTATTCTAATGTTGTTTCGTCTTATGGTGTCACTTATCTCTCGAATTCTCCCCTCATGGTCCAGTAGCTGTTTGTCCCTCTTTTGCTCAGCTTCTTTATTCTCTGTCATTTGGTCTTCTATATCGCTAATTCTTTCTTCTGCCTCATTTATCCTAGCAGTGAGAGCCTCCATTTTTGATTGAACTTCATTAATAGCATTTTTGATTTCAACTTGGTTAGATTTTAGTTCTTTTATTTCTCCAGAAAGGGCTTTTATATCTCTGGAGAGGGTTTCTCTAATATCTTCCATGCCTTTTTCAAGCCCGGCTATAACCTTGAGAATTGTCATTTTGAACTCTAGATCTGACATATTACCAATGTCTGTATTGATTAGGTCCCTAGCCTTCGGTACTGCCTCTTGTTCTTTTTTTTGTTGTGAATTTTTCCGCCTTGTCATTTTGTCCAGCTAAGAGTATATGAAGGAGCAAGTAAAATACTAAAAGGGTGGCAACAATCCCAGGAAAATATGCTTTAACCAAATCAGAAGAGATCCCAAATTGTGAGGGGGGATTTCTCCCCCCTCACGATTGGGTGAGGGATCTCCTCTGATTGGGATCTCCCAATCTCTTCTGATTGGGATCTCTTCTGATTTGGGGATAAAAAGAGGTTCAAAAAGAAAGAAAGAAAAAAAAGAAAAAAAGAATTAAAAAAAAGATTGAATTAAAAATTCAATCAAGAATTTTAAAAAGAATTAAGAAAAAAAAAGATTGAAGAGATTAGGATCTCTTCTGATTTGGGGATAAAAAGAGGTTCAAAAAGAAAGAAAGAAAAAAAGAAAAAAAGAATTGAAAAAAAAGAAAATGAATAAACAAAAGTATAAAAAAGAAAAATATATATATATTAGATAATCTAGTTAAAAAACGTTAAAAAAGAAAAGGGTAAAAGTTATAAAAAATTTTAGCAGAAGAAGAGAAAAAAAATGAAAAAGAAAAAAATTAAATTAACTGCAAGACTAAAAAATCACAGGCAGAAAGCCATGAGTTCCGTGGTTTGTTTTCTCCTCCTCTGGAATTCTGCTGCTCTCTCCTTGGTATTGAAACTGCACTCCTTGGTAGGTGAACTTGGTCTTGCCTGGATTTCTTGTTGATCTTCTGGGGGAGGGGCCTGGTGTAGTGATTCTCAAGTGTCTTTGCCCCAGGCGGAATTACACCGCCCTTACCAGGGGCCGGGCTGAGTGATCTGCTCGACTTTGCTTTCAGGAGCTTTTGTTCCCTGAGCGCTTTCCGTAGAGTTCCAGAGGACGGGAACACAAATGGCGGCCTCCTGGTCTCCGGCCCAGAGGAGCCGAGAGCCCGGGGCCCCGCTCCCCAGTGCGTCCTCAGCGAACAGCTCCTAGTAACTCCCGTCTGCCCAATCTCTGGCTGCGCTCCGAGCTCACCGAGCCTGCGACCGGTTCAAGGCAACTCCGAGCTGCGAGCTCACTGTCGGCTCTGTCTCTGCAGCCGGCTTTCCCGTTCCAATATCCGCAAGCTCTGCGACACTCAGACACCCCCCCCCGATCCTTCTGTGACCCCGCGGGACCTGAGGTCACGCTGACCCCGTGTGGGCTTCGCCCCGGTTTAGCCTCCGGAGCGATGTCCCTCAGCGGAACAGACTTTTAAAAGTCCTGATTTTGTGCTCCGTTGCTCCGCCGCTTGCCGGTAGCCGGCCCCTCCCCCTGGGTCTATCTTCCCGTCGCTTTGGATTCACTTCTCCGCCAGTCCTACCTTTCAGAAAGTGGTTGTTTTTCTGTTTCTAGAATTGCTGTTCTTCTTCTCTTCGATCTGCCGATGGATTTGCAGGTGTTTGCAATCTTTAGATAAGCTATCTAGCTGATCTCCTGCTAGCTGCGGTAGTCTCAGCCTGCTACTTCTCCGCCATCTTGACTCCTCCCCCCAAGGTTTTATTTATTTATTTGACAAAGAGAGATCACAAGTAGGCAGAGGCAGGCTGGGGTGGGGGAAGCAGGCTCCCTGTGAGCAGAGAACCCGACATAGGGCTCAATCCCAGGACCCTGGGATCATGACCCAAGCTGAAGGCAGAGGCTTAACCCACTGAGCCACCCAGGTACCAAAAAACAAGTAAATTTCTTCATAGTATAATAAAAGTGTTAGAAGTAAAAAAATAAAAATGTAAACCAAAATCTCACATGTATTAAAACAACCATCCTAAATAAATATTAGATGTTAAAGAAAATGAATAGTTCAAATACAAACTAAATAGAAAATTACAGCAGTGCAAAAGCTACATGTCAAGGCTTATGGCTGAAAAGTGATTAAAAGATTTTATAGAAATAGTCATTCATAAAGGCTGAAGGAGTATGACTGATGATAAATTCTGAATACACAAGCAAAATGAAAATCCTTAAGGCTCAATTCAGATAAATCCATAGCCTCAAAAGTTTTCATCATTTAATAAGGAAGAATGAAGATAAACTGCTATGAATTCAGCTCAAAAAAAAATCCAAAGAACAACAAAATATACTTAAAGCATGAAGAGAAAAAAAATTTTTAAGTATAATCAGAAATTACAAAAACAGTCCAATTTATGAGCATATTCAGGAATTGATTGAAAAAAGTAAGTGTGAGTTTGGCAAGTCTATTTAAAAAGGGAAAACAAAATAAAATTCAATATGAGAAAGGTCTGAACATTAATATATGTAAATATTACTGTCTGTAAATTGGAATCATACTGTATATAGCCTTTTCAGGCTGGCTTCTTTCACTTAAAGGCATATTGCATTTTTGTGCCTTGATAACTCATTTCTTTTTATCGCTGAATATATTTGATTATATGGATGTGCCATAGTTTCTGTATTCATTCACCTAATGAAAGGCATCTTGCTTGCTTACAGGCTTTGGCAATTGTGAATAAAGCTACTATAAGCTTTGGTGTGCAGGTTTTTATGTGGACATAGTTTTCAGCTCATTGGGGTAAATACCTAGAGAACAATTTTGAGATCACATGATAAGACTTTTCAGCTTTGTAAGAAACTGCCTATTTCCCCCAATTATCTATACCATTTTGCATTCTCTCCAGCAATGAATGAGAGTCCCTTTTCTTTTGTCCTCACCAGCATTTGATATTATAAGTTTTTGGACTTTAGTCATTCTAATACATGTGTGGCAATATCTCATTGTTTTAATTTGCATTTCCCTGATGACATTTGATGTCGAACATCTTTTTGTATCCTCATTTGCCATCTGTTTATCTTCATTGTTGAAGTATCTGTTAAATTCTTTTGCCCATTTTTAAGTTGGATTATTTTCTTATTACTGAGTTTTAAGAGTTATTTGTATATTTTAGATGTAAGTCTTTTATCAGGTGTGTGTAATCTTCTAGTATGTAGCTTTCCATTATCTGAGAAAGATAATCTTTCTCAGAGTAGAAGGTTTTTTTGTTGGGATTTTTTTTAAGATTTTATTTTTATTTATTTGAGAGAGAGTGAGAGAGAGCATGAGCGAGGAGAAGGTCAGAGGGAGAAGCAGACTCCCCATGGAGCTGGGAGCCTGTTGCGGGACTCGATCCTGGGACTCCAGGATCGTGACCTGAGCCGAAGGCAGTTGTCCAACCAACTGAGCCACCCAGGCGTCCCTCAGAGTAGAAGTTTTTAACTTTAATGAAGTCCTACTTATCTTTTTCTGTGCTTATGGATCCTACTTTTTGTGTTGCAACTAAAAACTCACCACCAAAGCCAAGATCACTTATTTTTCCCCTAAAACTTTTTAGTTTAAAAAATAAATAAAAATAAATAAATAATTTAAAAATTAAAAAAAACTTTTTTAGTTTTATAGTTTTGTGTTTTACATTTTGACCTATGACCCAATTGGAGTTAATTCTTGTGAAAGATGTGAGATCAGTCTAGATTCTTTTTTTTTTTTAATTGCCTATGGATATCCAGTTGTTCCTGTACTGTGTGTTGAGGAAAAAACAGTCCTTTCTCCATTGAATTGTTTTGTTCTTTTGTCAAAGATCAGTTGACTGTATTTGTGTGGGTTGATTTCTGGACTCTATTCTATTCCATTGATGAATTTGTCTTTTCTTTTACCAATACTACACTGCCTTGATTATTGTAGCTTTATAGTAAGTCAGTCAGTCAGTAAGTTGAGCAGTGTCCTTTGACTGTTCTTCAGTATTTTTTAATATGTATATGTGTGAGTGTGTGTGTGTGTGTGTGTGTGTAAAGATTTTATTTATTTATTTATTTATTTATTTATTTGGCACGGGGACAGAGAGAGAGATCACAAGGCAGAGAGGCATGCAGAGAGAGAGAGGGAAAGCAGACTTCCCCGGTCAAGAAGAGAGTCCCATGCAGGGCTTGATCCCAGGACCCTGGGATCATGACCTGAGCTGAAGGCAGAGGCTTTAACCCACTGAGCCACCCAGTTGCCCCCTTCTTCAGTATTCTTAAGTCTTTTACTCTCCATATAAATTTTATAGTTTGTCGATATCTACAAAATAACTTGCTCTGGGATTTTGACTGGGATCATATTGAATCTGTTGATCAAGTTGGGAAAAACTGATATCTTAACACATCTTCTTGTCCGTGAATATGTAATATCTCTCCATTTATTTAGATCTTGGATTTCTTTCATCAGAGTTTTGTAGTTTTCCTTATATGTAGATCTTTACATATTTTATTAGTTTTTTTATTAAGTATTTCTTGGCCTAGGGGTGTTAATATAAATGGTATGGTGTTTCAAATTTCAAATTCCAATTGTTTATTGCTGATATATAGGAAAGCAATTGACTTTTATATATTAACCTTGCTTAATTAGTTACAGGATTTGTTGTTGTTGTTTTGGTTTTTGTCAGTTCTGTTGGATATTCTGCATTGACAGTTCTATCATCTGTAAGCAAGTTAATTTCTTCTTTCCCAGTCTGTACCTTTTGTTTCCTTATTAGTCCCTATTGTCTCATTAGTTAGGACTTCCAGTGTGATATTGAAAGGAGTGGTAAGAGGGAACATTCTTGCCTTGTTCCTGATCTATATGCAGATTATACCTCATTAAAATAAGTTAATTAAGGGACGCCTGGGTGGCGCAGTTGGTTGGACGACTGCCTTCAGCTCAGGGCGTGATCCTGGAGTCCCGGGATCGAGTCCCACATCAGGCTCCCAGCTCCATGGGGAGTCTGCTTCGCTCTCTGACCTTCTCCTCGCTCGTGCTCTCTCTCACTGTCTCTCTCTCTCAAATAAATAAAATAAAATCTTTAAAAAAAAAATAAGTTAATTAAAACTAGTAGTTCTCCTGTGCTCTAGCAGTGAACATCTAGAACATAGAATGTAAGAAAAACTTTCCATCGTAATACAAGAAAAGCTATATTTAACCAATGGCCAAGACATAAAATAAACTACAAATTTCACGAAAATGCATAAAAGATTTGAATGAATGGACAGAGATATCAGATTCTATCTCAAAGAAAGATTTAGTATTGCAAAGATTTCCAAAATTAGTTTGTAGCCTTAATAAAATTCAAATCAGAATTCTAATAATGGAGTTTTTTATTAGCCCAGAGAAAATAGTCAAGTTCATTTGAAAGTATGAACAGGCAAAAGTAGTAAAGACAGGGCGCCTGGGTGGCTCAGTGGGTTAAGCCACTGCCTTCAGCTCAGGTCATGATCCCAGGGTCCTGGGATCGAGTCCCGCATCGGGCTCTCTGCTCAGCGGGGAGCCTGCTTCCTCCTCTCTCTCTCTGCCTGCCTCTCTGCCTACTTGTGATCTCTCTCTGACAAATAAATAAATAAATTCTTTTAAAAAAAAAAGTAGTAAAGACATTTTTAAAAAATAAGAGTAATGAGGAGGGGCTTTCTCTGCCAAAAATCAAAACATGTCATAAAATAATAGTAGTTAAAATATTACAGGTACAAAAAGTGCATATTAGAGAAGCAGATCACATAAACCAGAAACAGTCTCTAGTATACTTAAGAATTTCAGTGGGCATCTGGGTGGCTCAGTGGGTTAAATCCTCTGCCTTCGGCTCAGGTCATGATCTCAGGGTCCTGGGATTCAGCCCTGGGTCGGGTCTCTGCTCACAGGAAGCCTGCTACGCCTACTTGTGATCTCTGTCTGTCAAATAAATAAATAAAATCTTTAAAAAAAAAAAAGAATTTCAAATATAATAAAGGTAGCGGTCCAAAAACTGGGAAGAGGATAATTCTGTAAATGTTACTGAAAAAATTAAGTATGTAGAAACAAAGTTAGAGATTCACCACACACATTATATAACAGTAAATTTCAAATGGATTCAGCTATTCATCCAAGATTCCCTAGGAAACAGTCTAGTTAAGGAGATTTGTTGTGTAGGAGGTTCAGTGCTGAGTCAGTTAATCTGGTGGAGCAGAGGGGCAGTCAGGCTACCATAAGGTCAACGCAGGGAGTTCAGCCCACACCAGGGGGGAACTGTGGATCTGGAATGGACCTTCAAAGTGCTAGATTGAGACAAGGGCCTTTGTACCCTGATATCAACTAGATGTTGGATTTAGGGTTTACCCCAGAGGGTTGTAGTCTTGGACGAGACCACTCCCTTTAGCTGAGAGAAATTCCGGGAGAAGAATTCAGCTGTCAGCCATCAGCAGCCAACACTCCCAGCAACAGGTAGATGAGAGCCTTCATCTTAAAGACAGAATCTGAGTGGCACACAACATCCACTACATAGTGAAATGTAAAAGATGAAATTAGAAAACAAATAAAGGAAACTATTGATAAACATTCCTGAAATAGGATTGAGGAGGACTTTTTTGTGATACTTTCCCACAAAAGCTATTGTAAAACAGCTATTGTGACAATTGGTTTTATTGAGGTGGGGAATATCGGTGGAAAGAGAAAGCAGTAGGAAAAGCTATGGCATTAATGTGGTCCAAGTGTGACCTTATTTGCCTGCAAGACTAGATATTTAGAGGACTGGCTTTTCTTTCCAGTGCTGCAGCCCTGAGAAATAAAGCATGTCAGCCTTGATTTGTGACCTGAGCTATTACTCCTATGAGACCCTCAGGATTAATTCACATGTGTATCTGGTAGGGAGGGGCTAGTTTTCAGTCACCCAAAGGGCCCTGCTTATTTCAAACTCAACATGTTTGTAAGAAAACATGGTCTCCAGGGAATATTCCCCTACCTCTCCTTACAATTGCACATTCCTGGGTGGCCTTACCCCACTTTTGTGAGCCTGTTTTAGAAAATCAAGGAGCTGCTAAACATCTAGCGTGGTGAACTTTTTTCCAGATGTGCTCTCTCAATGTCCCCGTGTTCTCACTTGCTACTTTGTTCTGAACCCTTGGGAGGGCTAATGTGTGGTTTGAGACTGTCATGCTCTAGGAAGGAAGACGACGTCCTCAAGGTCATTAATAATTATGATAACAGCCTCAATGACCATACCAGACACTGTGAGAAGCACTTTCACATATCATCTCACCAAATCATCCTAAGTCTCCACTTCACAGATAAAGGAAGTGAGATTTAAAGTGACAAGGTTGCCCCAAATCACACAGCTAGAAGCACTCTCCTGAGTCACCTGGATATGGATTAGGATCTAATTCCGAACACCTCACTCTTTGTACTTATTCTAGTTCCTCTTGGGTCCCATTCAATGAGACAGGTTATAGGGACCACTTAATGTGCAGCTATTATGAGATCAGTGATCTCAGTCTTGGCTTCTCACAGATCCATCAGAGGACTTTCCAAAAATCTTGTTGGTTCCAGTGGCAAGCAAAATTTGGAGACTATGTATTAGATGCACACAAAAATACTCTAGAATACAAAATCGGTGTTTTAAAAGCTAATGTTATCTCCATTCCTAAACTTTGAGATTGAATCATTGGATGATCCTGTGACTACTCTGAGACTTTTTTTTATAACTTTATTTTCATATTAACCTAACAGAAATGAAAACATAGAACATAGAGGCTTCACTTGGCTTAGAAATTTTAGGTCCTGCCATACATCCTCCTATGTGGTGGGGAGTTGGAGCTCTGAACAGTTAGAAAGCCTTGGTTTAAGTTTCAGACTTACCACTTACTACCTATGTGATTTTTTTTTTTTACTACCTATGTGATCTTGATCTTGATATTTCTCCTTAAACTGAAGGAAGCCAACTGGATATTTGAGCAGCAGAATGACATGCTGGGTGTTGGGGGATACCTCTTTCTAGAATACTAGAAAACTAGAGACAAAGATGTTGTCCAAGGGCTACAGGGTGTTGATAATGCTACCTTTACCCACCCACCTCAGCCTTCATGTGGCTCAGGATAAGGAGAGCAATCTGATGCTGATTTGGGCTTAAGAGTTAGGAGACCCTGTTCTTTGTAAGGGCTCCTTAAATTGAAGCACATACATTATTAGCCATAGTTCTTCGAAAATGAAGATGTAAGATTTGAGCCTAAAGGAGCAGTAACAAAGCAAGAATCTGTTGTGACTTCAGATTTTATAAAGATCCTAACACTGAGGGAACTGGAAGTCCAGGATCCCATGCCAAGGATTGCTGTATCTGCTTCTGCTCTGTGCATTCTTCTCAACTCTGATTCAATAAATTAGGACCTTAACCTAACTTGGAGTGGGCATATGTCCCAGCTCTATTACCTTCATGCTTCAAGATTGACAGAGAAGTACTAGGTGTGAGATTAGAATTGGGATTAAGGTGGTGCTGTAAGAGGAAATAATCCCTTCTTACACACATGGAGGCAGCTTTGGAGCCCTCCAAGGACCTCTCTGTCTTCTCCAGTTGCTATACTCGTGCTCTCCCTTTCAGAAGAACAGCATTGTGTCTTGGCTACTATCCAATTTAATCATACTGCCCATTTCCCAAACTTTCCTTCACAAGCACTGGACAGGCACATGATTCCTCCTAGCTTTTGTTCTGGTGTCATTTTGGAGAAGCATTGATTTGTGTCCTTTAAGGTTGCTTAGCAATGAGACACAGGAGGCAGGGTGAGCAGATAGAATTTCACAGGTGGCTCTTTCTTCTCCCTGTTGCATTTGTTTTCACCCTCTGTTTCAGCCCATTTTAGTCTTTTTGTTGCTCTGTAAAGTCTTGATCTCAGTTTTTATATTACAAGACTTATGTTTGTGCCTGTTCTATTGTTATCCACCTTGAAGACTTTTCGAAAGCATGAAAGGCACACACTATAAACAAGTTATATCATTTCGGATTTCCATGTCTGTGGTGGGAGCATGGCATACATGATATTAGATACATGCCAGTGAAACTCTGAGCTGGGGAAACACCTGCAAATTTACTTTCATGTGGAGGCACCCAAGAATTCTAAGCAGGCATCTGACAGACTTCTGCCGTGCTAGAATGGGCACAGAAGGATGAGCTGGCATCCAGAATATTGCATGGCAACCATCCCCATCTCCAGGGAAGCTTTGCCAGGAAGATTGTTTACTACAATAAATTGTATAGAACAGAAATATTGGGGTTTTGACATGGGTTCTAGCAGTGCATTTGTGAAATGGCAGAGTATGGAAAGAATGGGAGTTTGGGGTTAGACAGGCTGGGTCTGAACCTCAGGCAAGAAAGATACAAGATTCATGACCAAGAAAGTTAGCTCATGGTGTAGCTCGGTGCTTTCCCTGACAAACCAACATACACCCATGCCTCACTAGATCCCTGCACTTCCTACCCCACCAAATAGAACCTGGCAAGCCCATCTCAGAGAGGGGTTTAAGGAGCCAGGCAGCCTTCTTAACTGTAAGAGTAGCCTGTCAGATCTTACTCTAAATGTCATGAAACCATTTTTACAGGAATATAAATTTCTAATTTAGCTTTTCTCTTTACACATTCCTTTGGCATATGTGCTAAGCACATGTTTAAAAAACTAGCTATAGTTCAATTCTGATTTTCTTACTTTAAAATGATCAGCACTTCACACTTTTATGCATAATTCATTATATAAACCATAGATCTTTTTTGAGCTCACAGGAGGGCAGACAAGTGTGAAAATACAGTTTTGTGGGTCATACCAAGTTAGCACCTGCAGGAACTCCATACTTAGACCTGTTTCTATCCAGGTAACTTCCAGTGCACAAGTATTCAGCTAGAAGTATCTGAATATCACTATGCAGCATTTGGAAATGGTTATGAGGAAGAAAAATGCTACAACTTCCTGCTTCAAGGCACTTGGTTTTTTCTTTGCCTCCTAAAGTTTGAAATTAGGACTCTGTTTAAGCATACATCTTCATCTAGGTTCATGTTGTTAGAAGAACTTCTGCTTGTTGTAACATCTCTGAACCCAAGATGCCTATGACAGTTCTGTCAGCCAGGCAGCACTCATGACGGTTATCATTGTACACAGCTGCATTTTGGTTGTAGTTGTTCACCTCATCTCTCCATTTGAAGCAGATGCATATTTAACTACTTTTTCTAAAGGCACCACAAAGATTCACTGTGACTCAGCATTGAAATAAAAAGTTATTATGTATGCAGAGGACTTCAAAGTGGGGTAGCAGGGCATCAATTTGATACTTGTGGAACAAATGTCCATCATTGTAAGAATGGTCTCCATTCTGTGGTCCAAACCCAACAGTCAAGTCCTATATGAGATCAAGGGAAAGAAAACAGCCACAAAGCAGTTAAAATTCAGTTATGTTTTGTTGCTGAGATGCTTGCAGAAGGGTTGACAATTACTTAATGACATAAATGAAGGAATATATGAAAAAAATGTCTAGGTGAGTCTAAAGCAGTTCTTTCAAGAAGTATAAAATAAAAATTATAACTGTGGGGCACCTGAGTGGCTCAGTCAGTTAAGCATCTGATTTCAACTCAGGTCATGATCTCAACTCAGGTCAAAATCTCATCACAATTTCAACCCGGGGGTCCTGAATTGAGCCCCTCATTGGGCTCTGTGCTCAGCGGGGAGTCTGCTTCTCATTGTCCCTCTGCCCTTCCCCTGCTTGTGCTCTCTCTCTCAAATAAACAAAATCATTTTAAAAAATCATAATTCTAGGGGCACACATGGCTCAGTGGGTTAAGCCTCTACCTTCGGCTCAGGTCATGATCCCAGGGTCCTGGGATCCAGCCCCACGTCCGGCTCTCTGCTCAGCAGGGAGCCTGCTTTTCCCTCTCTATCTGCCTGCCTCTCTGCCTACTTCTGCCTACTTGTGATTTCTCTCTCTGCCAAGTAAATAAATAAAAAATATTTTAAAAATCATAATTATATCAAAGCATTATGTCATAGTTTGTATTTTTTTTTACCCATGCATAAAACAATATTTTATTTCTTCTAGTTGATGTAATCTGGTACTTAAAGTAGAAGAGCTAAAATTTCCTTAGATAACTATTATATCTATTATCCAGTTGTTAGCCTGGAAAAACTTACAAAATTTGCTGCCAGAATTGCATGTCTCGCCACAGGCTGATGTACCCTCACATGGTTTTGACATGAACAACAAAGATTTCATGGTCTTGCAGATGGAGATGCTAAAGTCCAGAATCCAAAAGTCTCCATTCAATCACTAGACATTTATTTAATCAAATGGACCATAAGATGTAAATCATGGATGCCCTTTTCCCAGTGTTCCATGTTGACACTTGGGCTTAGAGGGAAAACAGGGGAAGAAGAGGCAAAAGAAAAAAGAGAAGAGAAACATATAGGAGGACGTTTCTCTACAGACAGCTATTCATTACCCCTTAGTAGTGTTTATTTTCTTTAGCCTCTGCTCCAGGATACCTTCTCCACAATTCCCTCTTACCTTTTCCTTTTCTCTCCACTCCTATCTTCTTCCTTTGCTTTTGTCCCCTCCTTCCCTCTCTTCCTGTCCTTCTAAACCTTGAGATGGCGGATTAACTGGAGTGGGAAGGGAATGGAGACTATAAGGAGAAAGCTGCACAAACAGCAGGCCTTGAAAAAAGACTTTAAAAGCTTAAAATTGCCAATCTGTCTTCATCTCAAATCCTACTATATTCTAGATCGGGAGTTGCAAACTACAGCCTGCTGCCTCTTCTGTAAATAAAGTTTTATTGAGTCACAGACACACCCATTCATGTACATCTTTCCTCCATCTGCTTTTACACTATGATGACAGAATTGAGTACTTGCAAGAGAGACCATATTCACAAAGCCTAAAATATTTACTAGTCTGTCTAGATTTGTTCTTCCCCAAGAATATCCTGCAGAATTCTAGTTCTGCAAAATGTTAAACAGATATTGCAGGGAAGAAAAAGATTCTCAGGTCAAATAATTTTGGAAACTTTGCTTTTCAGTCACAAGACTTCTTGGAGCCTTTAATATGCTAATGTGCATTGTGAATTTCTGAGAAGTAGCTGAAGAATACAGCATTTTCCCAAGTTTTTTCACAGAGCTCTTGATGAGGATAGAGTTCCTCAGAACACATATTGGAAACTATCTCTTCAACAATATACAAGGTACATAAGTGAGAAAAGCAAAATGTGTCCATACACATTCAGCTGTATAAAGAATGGGAAGGGGAAATGTAGTTAAGGGCTCACTTGTGAATGTTTCAATGATCTCTGCAAAGGTCCATAATTAACTGGTAACATTGCTTACTTTATGTGAGTTACAGCTGGGACAGAGACTTTTCACTGTATTTTTCTGCATTTTGACTTTTCAATCATAACGGTATACTTTACTATTTAAATCATCAATTAATCTGTCAATCAACTTAACTAAGTCTTGAAGCAAAAATGTAAAATGGTAAACCACTTCAGAAAACAGTTTGACAATTTTTAACAAAGTTAAATATACGCTTACCATATGTCCCAGCGGTTCTCTTCCTAGGTATTTACCCAAGAGAAATGAAAACATATGCCCATAGAAAGACTAGTAAACAAACATTCATAATAGCTTTATTCATAATAGTTCTAAGCTGGAAACAACCCAAATGTTTGTCATTAGATGAGTGAATGCAAATTGGGGCAGAGCCATGTAATGGAATACTACTCAGCCATAAAAAAGGAACAAATTACTGATGCAGCAAATGAATAAATTTCACAGATGTTACAAAGCAAAACACAAAATATTCTATCTAAATCCACTTATGTAAATATCTAGAACAGAAGAAACAAACCTAATAGTGATAGAAGTCAGATCATTGGTTGTCTGGAGTAGGTGTAGAGGAGGAGATCTGATTGCAAAGGAACACAAGGGAACTTTTCCAGGGAAACAGAAATGTTCTCTATCTTGATTGTGGTTTGATTGGTTTGTGGTTTGGCTGCTGGCTACACAAGGATGTACACTTGTCAAAACTCATCAAGTACAGGTTATGTGGATGTGTGGATTTAATTGCATATAAAGTTAATTTTAAATAATAATATTTATTTAATTATAATTTATTTAATTATAATTATAATTATTTAATTATAATAATAATTATAATAAATAATATTGTTTTTTTTAACATTGTAACATTTATTGAGAAATAACTATGGTCCTATCCACCTTTATATGCATTCTCAACAACAACAACATAATGAGCTAGATCCTATCATAATCCTCATTTCAGAGAGGCTTAGAGAGGCAAATAAATTGCCTAAGGCCACACAGCTAGTATATATTGAAATTTGGAAAAACACCCAGTTCTGCTTAATAAATAATATTGTTAAAGTTAGTTTTAAAAGGAAAGAAATAAATATTTCCCTGAGTCAATCAAAAGGGAGCCATGAAAAAGGAAGGAGTATGCAAGAATGAAAAGATGGTTTCAAGTCAGTCCTCCAGTATGACTGCACGCAGGATAAGCCTCTGCCCTACAGTATGGGAACCCCAGAGAAATGGAGAGAAATGAGCAGACCCTACCTGAACTGGTTCTTTTTTGCTACCTGGGGATTCTGGTTTACAAACAGGCTCTACAGGAACAGAGCTGTTCCACCTGGTTGAAGGGCTCTGTTTACCATGAGTGAGGTTGGTGACCCTTTCTCTCATTTGCTGTGCGGTAGATCGAACTATAAAGCTGTCCCTGATGGTATTCTCTGTTTCTGGGACCTCACAATTTGAAGGGTAGCTGCATTGTCATTTGGAGTATAATAGCTGGTGAAAATGTAAGCAACAGAGCTGACTTTGCTACAGCCCTGAAAGATTATTCCCAATGGGTTGTCTTCAGCTTATAAACCAACTGGACTCCAAAATAAAAGAAAAAGGGCTTTCGACTCTTAGAACACATTTCCTGATGGAAACAACATTATGGATCATTAAATACATACATACCTACAAACCAACATCTTAAAATCCACCAAATGTGAACTAAGGTATTATGGACCTAATCTAAACTTAAGGCAGCCAGTGTTCTTTTTTCCCTTTCCCACTTCAGAGCCAAGTGTCCTTTCATATGAGTAGGAATCAGCCTCATCTGCAGACCTTTAAGGGTAAGTCTTCTTTCTTACAACATAGTAAAAAACCTAGTGGTTGTCTTTGCTTACAGATGTGCACATGTACTCTAGCAGATATGTCTAGACAAACGTACAGACCTACTGAGGACTGTAACACATGAATGAAATGTGGAGCCAAAGCTGGGTAGTATCTGACTCAGAACCTGCACACAGAGCAAGACATACCTGGGCTTGCAGCTTAGAACTGTCACATTCCACCTGTGAGATCTCAGGCAAATAACTTAAACCCCTTTGGATGTTTCCTCATCTGTAAGCTATGGCAATAATACCTATCTTGAAAAGTTATTATGTGGGTTTAATGAAATAAAGTAGACATTTCATTTACTATTGCCATGTAACAAACTTCCCCAAACCTTAGTGGCTTAAATCAATGACACCATTTATTTTGTTCACATACCTGCATTTTGGATAGGACTTAGTGGGGACAGCTTGTCACTACTTCACTTAGCATCAACTAGGCTGAAATCACCTGAAGATTGATTTACTCACCTGTCTGGCAGTTAATGCTGGGGAGACTCCTACTGCTGGGGGCTTAAAGAGCTGGGACTCCTTGGGCATGTCTATCTCTCTGTGATCCATACAGAATGGCAGCATTACCTTATTGCATGCCATCTTTTAAGAACTCATAGTAGAACTTGGCACACATAGTGTCACTTCTACCATAGTACCTCAATGAATGTCAACACACTTTAAGAAGAACCTGTGCGAGCGCCTGGAAGGCTCGCTTGGTTGGGTGACTGCTTTTGGCTCAGGTCCTGGTCCTGGAGTCCCAGGAAGTCTGATTCTCCCTCAGGCCTTCTTCCCTTTCATGCTCTCTCTCACTATCTTTATCTCAAATAAATAAATAAAATCTTAAAAAAAAAAAAAAAAGAACCTGTGGGATGAGATATTTTGGGGGCAGTCTTGTTTGAGAAATACAATCTGGCAGAGTAGGAGAGTATGTCACACAATACCTGAAACATGTAGGACCAGATAAATGTATCTTTTTGACCATTTATACTGCTACCATCACTGTTACTACTATCATGTATTATTATTATTAGCATAATTGCCAGTAAACCTGAGGCAACTATCACTACTGATGTTCTGATGCTTGCCCTTCCTTTGGTGGGTGACAGCCATAGAAACATTATCACTTCCAGGATATCATTAAGTGGAAACCTTGTGTTGGCCTAAAACTTCTACAACATAATTTCCAGTGAGGGAAGGCAATACCATGATTGTGAGCAGAGATGGCTGAACACACAAGCTGTAAATAAAATTAAACCTGGGGAATAGGAAGCAAAGACAAGAGCCTCCTCTGTGGTGAAGAGACGGTGAGGATGTCCATGGAGCCCCTTGTCCCCAGCTCTCCTCTCCCCCTGGAAAAGAAATGCAACATGAACTTACTAAGTCCTTTAACTCACAGTGTGTCATACCCACATCACAATATATAGATTTCTCTGGACTTGTGTCCCTCTGTATAGCCCCATTGAAGACCAAGGACAGAATTTAGACTTAATCAGTTGAAAGACATTCATTTGGTAAGAGACCCAAGAGAAAATAAAGACCATAAATCCGAAGTGCAAAATTATGAAGTTAATATCGAACAGTTTTAATGGGAAAAGATCCCTACAACTGCTCCTAATCCTCACCTGGCTTATGATGTTCTCAAAAAGTGGTTCTGTTTACAAGCTGACCCACTTGTTATGGGCTAGCTCCTGAGCTATTCCAATTGCTCTCTTGCACTCTGTTTCTGAACCTAGGCTGCCCAATTGGCTCCACATCCACCTGGTGTGAGCACAACACTAGGAATAACAAATATACCTTTTGAGGCTGTGTTTTACAAATGCAAGTTAATCTCACTGAAGGCAGAAAGTTTAGGTTCCCTTTGTTCTTGGCTCACTTTGGACTAAAAAGTTATAGAAGATAACAGATCCAGTCAGGCCAGAAGGCACTGTTCCAGAAAAAAACCACAACTGTAGTTGCCAAGCAGAGTGGGATGGAGCACTGCTGTAGGCTACCTGATTTTTTGTATTTGGAACTTACTGAATGCCTGGACCCTTTCCTGCATGGCCTCACCTGCCCTACCTCTTTTCTGTAACTCATGTGGATGATGTGGCCTACTCTTCCGACAGATCTAGTTACCAGTCCCTCTGCACTCCCTTAGCAGCATCTATCAAATTTGGTGAGATTGGAATCGCAAGGAAGTGATTAAAACACATACACACACACACACACACACCCCAATAGCATAGTTTGTTCCCTGATAATCAGTTTCTGGTTCAGTCTAGAATAGGAACCTAATAGTTAATATTTCTAACAGGTTTCTAGATGATACTGATGGAGCTGGTGGTACACACTTAGAGTAGTTCTTCTAATAGTTCATATACCTCTACTATATTTGTTATATTCTGATTTTCATTATTATTTGCATAGCAAAGACTTAGCACTGTCCAACTGAAATAAATATGAGCCACATATATCACTTTAAATTGTGTAGTAGACACATTAATAACAAGGTAAAATTAATTTTAATAACCTTTTGTTTAACCAAATATATCCAAATATTATTTCAACACATTTTCAATATGAAAAATTATTATTGAGACATCCTACATTTTTTTGTAAACCTTCAAAATTAGTTATATATTTCATACTACCTGAACATTTCAGTTTGAACTACCCACATTTGGAATGCTCAATAGCCACATGTGGCTAATGAGGAGTGCAGACTTAGATGTAGTACTGTGTGCTAGACAGTGTTATAAACCCTTTATATATTAACTCATTTAACCCTCACAGTAATCCTATGAGATAGTGTTATTAACCTCATTTTATAGATGAGGAAATTAAGGCACAGAGAGCTTAAGTGATTTACCCAAGGTCACTGGGCTGTTTAAATGCCCTGTTTAAATCACATAAAAATCAGGGCACCTGGGTGGCTCAGTCGGTTAAGCATCTGCCTTCAGCTCAGGTCATGATCCCAGGGGTCTGCTCCCAGGCCATGATCCCAAACTCCTTGCTCAGTGGGGAGACTGCTTCTCCCTCTCCTACTGCCCGACACTACCACTGTTTATGAGCATGTGCTCTCTGTCAAATAAATAAATAAAATCTTTGAAAATATCACATAAGAAGAATCATAACAAATATTGCAAATTTAAGAAGACTGGAATCATACCAAGTATTTTCCAATCACAATGGTATAAAACTAAAGATGAACAATAAAACAAAGCTGGAAAATCGACAATGAAAATATTAAATATTTAATACATAAATCTTAACACACTGCTGCACAAACAATGGACCAAATAAAAGTCAAATCAAAGTATGTCTCAAAACAAAAGAAAGAGAAAACACAACATTCTAAAACCTATGAGATGCAGCAAAAGCAGTTAGAGTGAAATTCATGCTATACATGTTTGTATTAAGAAAAAAAAAAGGTCAAATAATCAACATTACACCACAAGAAATTAGAAAAAGAAGAAACTTAGCTGAAATTTTTAAAAAATTTTTAGCTGAAATTTAGTAGAGGAAGGAAATAAGGAAAAATCAGAAATAAATAAAATAAAGACCAGAATGAATAATAAAATAACACTGAAAATAATGACCAGTTTTTCCAAATAAATAAATAAAATTGGCAATGTTTTAACTACATTAGTGAAGAAAAAACAAGAGAAGTCCAAAAACCAAAATGAAAAATGAAAAAAAAACCAATACAACAGATAACCACATAAATACATAGTGTGATAACAGGTTGCTATAAAAATTATATACTAACAAATCAGATAACTTAGGGGGAAAAAAAATAATTCTTAAAACACACGTTACCAGATTGAATTTGAATGATGAATTCATGAATCTTGAATCCAAAAAAAAAGGAAATCTTAAACCAATAACAAAAATGAAAGTTAAATTAGTTGATACTGAGGCAGGATCAAAACAATACAAGAGCAGAAAAGTCTAGTTTTTCTGATATAAGTATTGCTACTCCAGCTTTCTTTTGACATCCATATGCATGAAAAATGTTTCTCCAGCCCTCACTTTCAATCTATAGGTGTCTTTAGATCTAAAATGAGTCTATTACATGCAGCATAAAGATGGGTCTTCTTTTTATATTCTATCTGAAACCCTTTGTCTTTTTATTGGAGCACTTCGTCCATTTACATTCAGAGTAATTATTGATAGATATATATTTATTGTCATTTTATTACTTGTTTTGTCATTGTTGCTGGAGATGTCTCCAATTCCTTCCTTGTCTTTGTCACTTTTGGTCTCTCCTTTGCGTTCAAAAGTATCCTTTAATATTTCTTGCAGGGCTGATTTAGTGGTCACGAACTCCTTTAGTTTTGTTTATCTGAAAAACTCCTTCTTATCTCTCCTTCTATTCTGAATGTTAGCCTTGCTGGATAAAGTATTCCTGGCTGCAGATTTTTCCCATTCAGCACTTTGAATATATCATGCCACTTCTTCTGGCTTGCCAAGTTTCCTTTTTTTTCCTTCTTCTTAGTTTCTGTTAAAAAAATCTCCAACTACCTTCATAGGTTTTCCCTTGTAAGTTAAGGACTTCTTTTGTCTTGCTGCTTTTAAGATATTTTCTTTATTAAATTTGTTTTGCAAATTTAATTACAATATGTCTTGGTATTGGCCTGCTTTTGTTGTTTTTGTTGGGAGTTCTCTGTGCCTCCTGGATCTGAATATCTGTTTCCTTCTCCAGATTAGAGAAGTTTATTGCTGTTATTTCCTGAAATAAATTTTCTGCTTCATTTTCTCTCTTCTTCTTCTTCTGGGACTCCTATAATACAAATGTTACTACGTTTGATGGAGTCACTGAGTTCTCTAAATCTATTGTCATGTTGCATCATTCTTTCTCTCTTTTGTTTGGCTTCATTTTTTTCCATTATTATGTTTTCTAGGTCACTAATTCATTACTGTGCTGCCTCTAACCTGCTGTTCATTACATCAAGCTTGTTTCCAATCTCATTTATTGCATTCTTCATCTCTGATTCATTCTTTTTTAACTCTTTTATCTCTGTGGTAAGGGTTTCACTAATGTCTTCTATTCTTTCTCAAGCCCAGTGAGTATCTTTATGATTGTAGCTTTAAATCCTCCATTAAGGGGGGTGCCTGGGTGGCTCAGTCAGTTAAGCATCTGCCTTCGGCTCAGGTCTTGATCGATCCCCATATCCGGCTCACTATTCAGTAGAGAGCCTGCTTCTCCCTCTGTCCCTACACCCCCACCCACACGTGTGTGTGCTCTCTCTCTCTCAAATAAATTCTTCTTTCTTGGCATTTGTCTATGTCTATGCCATTTTCTGTGTGATAGAAGTTATGTCTCCTACTACTGAAAGTAATGACCGTATGAAGAAGAGGTCATGTAGTGCCTAAGGCCTGGTGCTTCAAGGAGTACCTCTGGTGTGTACTGCGTGCACTCTGCTATTGTGTTTTGGCTCCTCTACTCTTCAGGAGAGTTACATGCAAAGACTCTCCTTGCCTGCTGTGGGCAGTGTTAGGTCCCTGGCCTGAATGTGGTGAGTTTTAACTAAGTATGCTATGGTCTGCTTATGAAATGAGACCTGACACCGACTCCACCAGAGCTAAGGTTCTGTAGAACTAACTCTTTGGCTGGGAAATGTAGTATGAAGAGGGGTTTGTGCTGGTCTTCTAGGGGAGAGACCTGCCACACTGGGTCTGAAATAAGATTGACTGAGAAGGACAGTCCCACCAGAGCACAGGGGAATGGGGCTTGGAGTAAGCAAGTTAGGCAGCCAGTACTGGCACTTTGCTGCCTCCTGCAGGTGGCTCTGTGTTTATGCTGAGGTGCAGGGGAGGGAAATGACGCTGACCAGCTCCCTTGTTCCGGAAGAGGTATCTCTCTGAACACTGACTCCCAGGGATACTCTCTGAGGGGAACAAACGAATAATACCCCCATTGTGTGCCCAGACATTCTTCAGATCACTGCTTCCACACTACCTGGCCCCATGTTGTTTGCCTGCCTTCTCTCTAGGAGCAAGACAGAGGAGCAAGACCCTCTGAGCTCTTTCCTAGCCAAGCCCACTGACCTTTAAAATCAAAAAATATTTAAGCCCTGATGGTTGCAAAGACTCACAAAATTCAATCCCTCCCTTTTCCCAAGCCAGTGACTTTGGGGAAACACTCTTCTTTGCATTCCCCTGTGTATACCTTTCTCTCTCTCTCTTATCCTTCTCAACCACAGCTCCCTCCCCTCTGCAGTACCTACAATCCATTTCTCCCCTAGACTACATCTCCACACTTCCTATCTTCTTCGTTGAGGCCTCTTCTCTCCCTTTAGTTGAAGAGTTTATTCTTTAAGTCTTCAGGCAAATTTCTGGAGTATTTAGGATGATGTGATAGTTATCTAGTTGTGTTCCTGGGATGAAAGGAGCATTGGTCCTCCTACTCTGTCACCATCTTCTGCTCCTCAAATCTGAATGAGAGGAATATTTTTATTTTTATTCTTATTTTTTTAAAGATTTTATTTATTTATTTGACAGACAGAGATCCAAGTAGGCTGAGAGGCAGGCAGAGAGAGAGAGAGGGAAGCAGGCTCCCTGCTGAGCAGAGAGCCCAATGCGGGGCTCAATCCCAGGACCTGAGCCGCAGGCAGAGGCTTAACCCACTGAGCCACTCAGGCACCTGAGAGGAATATTTTTAAATTAAATTTGAAAATGTCTATTCTCAAGGAGCTTCCAGGCTAATGGAAAGAGGTGAGAGGTACACAATGGCAAGAATATGTCTGATGTATTATTAGTTAGCATGGCATTCATGGTTAAGATGACTAGAACCAGGAAAGGGGTACACTGAGAGAGGCTATCCCAAAGTGGTGAATCTTTAAGGGGATATTAAATAATAGAGAAGGAATATTTGGATAAGACACTCAAAATAATGGGTAATATATGAGTAATATATAGGAAAGGAATGACAAGAGGGGAGATCATCCTCCTCTTCTTCATCAGCACTGATTATATACTGTATGTTGCAGATCTGGTTCCCAGAAAGCAGACTATGAGCTACAAATCTGCATGTAGGACGTTTTTTGGAAGTGTTCCCAGAATCAACACTTTCAGTAGAGTAAAAGAAGCAGGACTGGGCAGGGGAAGAAGTTGGCCTGTGATGCAGTCACACCAAAGGCCTCAGCCAACCCTATAGGGAACTCCAGAGCTGGAGTGGCCCTTTACAGTTCTCCCAAACTGAGGCAAGGAGATCAATCCATTTACCCATAGGAACCAGTCATTGAATCCAAGCTTTTTAGGAATGGGATATAACCTTGAGCAAGGCAGCTCTCTTCAACTGAGAGCAATTCCTGAAGAAGAACTCAGCTATGTGACATCAACTGCCAATGCTCCTAGCATCTATAGAATAAGAACCTCCTTGTTGGGAGTGGAAAGAGGAATCTAGATATCAGGCTACATTGTCCGCTTGGTGCAAAATCTAAAAAACCAATGAGAGAATATGATGGTGAATGGAAAGTACCAGACAGAATCCCAACATAGCCAGCTTACCTGGGAAATTGATACAAGGTCATACAACTAGTGTGTGAATTTATACCTAGTTCTAGGATTTGTTTTCTTCCCATATTTCTCCAGGAAAGAGAAGAGAGAGGTGCAGGAGAAAACTTAAGCACTCTTTATTATAAAGTGTCCTATTTCTGGGTCTGTAGGATTTAAAACAGTGTGTTATAGATTCTAGAAGGAATTTGCATCACATTTGGGTAGAGGGACATCACTTACCTATGTGCTTTAATACCTAAGTTGTGGGAGCTGTGGCTAAAGTAAGGGGAGAAGAACTAACCAAATTTGGGGTAAGGAACTACCTCCCCTCTTCCCCATGCTTAGGAGATAAGGGCAGCTACCTTTTGCTACTGAGGAGGGTATCTGCAAAAGACAACATTCTGAAGCTGGGCTGTGGTGGTGGTCCCTATACCACCCCAGGCTTGGTCTGGGATGAGAATCTTTCAGCAATGTGCTTCAGTTTCTATCCTAATCTTATTTTCTTGGGTTCAAGTCAGAGGCAGGATTTAAACTATGCTATGTGTTCCTCTTAGCTCCCCATTGAATATGTGACCTTGAATAAATCTTTTAACCTCTCTGAATCTTGGTTTTAGGGAATGAGACCCACCTCTTATAAAATATGAGTATCAAATGGGTTTATAGGAATAAAAATCCCTGAAAACATAGATACTTAATAAATGTATGTTCTGATTCTGAACATTAGTACAGTGTAAAATATAAAGTGCTAAAGTGTTTTCTACTCATGGATAAATTCTGAAAAAAATCCTTTTCAGAATTTGCCAGAATTTTCTCTGCAAATATGCATTTTAGTACCCATGATGGGAAATGAGGTAATAGCAGCCATCACATGATGGAGATGATCATGTGAGACAGGTTGCCAGTTTGGGAAACACAAAGTCACAGTCAGCTTAGCCCTCAATAAATGTTTGTTGAATATATGAATGAAGAAATAAATGAATGGTGGAATGGTAGTAAGGGGATTCAGATTCCTCCTCTTCCAGGAAGACTTCCTGGGTTCCTCTGGCTTTCATGGGCTCCCTGCCAAGCTACTGCACGTGAAATCTGTTACATCCCACATTGTTTTGAATTACAGACCATCTTGCATTGTTCCCTCCTTGTTCTGTGTGTGTTGTTCTTGTCTCCTTAGTTTGACATGGATAAGAAAAAATTTTATTAGTTTTTCCTCCAGAAAGCTACCTCCAAGTCCATATTGAATTATTTGGGTACCTATACCCATGGATTTATACTCCAAAGAAGAATATTAAAGAGGTGGAGGGTGGGCACTTTGTAATCACGTGGATTCAGATTTGTTCTTTTCCCCTCATAGGGTTTTATAATGAATGAATAAGATAATATGTAAAAATCACCTAGTAGAGTACCTAGCACATAGGAGGTACTCAATAAGTAGAAATTTAGAATTAGTGAATAGATATCAGTATCAATATTGGGGAGAAAGAAAGATGAATAGAGAGGAGAGCTTTAACCCCCAAGCATGCACAGCCTGGAGGGCTGACTTTTAGAATTCAATTGTGAAAATCTAGCTCATGCCCAAAACCTAAATTATACCTTGGAGTGTGGGCATCCTGCCTTGAAATGGGAAATTGGGCAATTTCACAAGGATGCACAGCTGTGTTGCTTGAGCCGTTTTGTTCCAGGCAAACTGGAACAGGCAGTGAACCTTTGGCAACTGATGAGAGCTGTACCAGACAGTCTGCGCCCAGCCCCATCAGGGAACCAGGTGAGAATACCAAGCAGCTTTGCACAGTGCTCATGGAGAAGCCGCGGGGGCTCAGGAGCCTGCAAGCTGGTCTGCCAGAGAGAACAGACACCCTTCTTTGACGTCAGCCTCTCCACTCAGCCCACCTCCCTGCTCCCAGACTTGCCACTGTCCCTGCTAGCCTCTTTTTCTCCTCTCAGTAAGCAATAAGCTCTTCTGTGAGGAGTGGGTGCTGAGAGATAATGCTTCAGACTTGTCAGCAAGTGTAGGAGGATGTCAGGTCAAAAGCCCCAGTGCTCTTTTTTTAAATTTTTTTAATTAACATATAATGTATTATTTGTTTCAGGGGTACAGGTCTGTGATTCATCAGTCTTACACCGTTTGCAATGCTCATCATAGCACATAACTTCCCCAATGTCCGTCACCCAGCCATCCCCCTCTACTCCAGCAACCCTCAGTTTGTTTCCTGAGATTAAGAGTCTCTGTGGTTTATCTCCCTCTCTGGTTTCATCTTGTTTCATTTT
Organism: Neogale vison; assembly: GCF_020171115.1. Classification (NCBI taxonomy): domain Eukaryota; kingdom Metazoa; phylum Chordata; class Mammalia; order Carnivora; family Mustelidae; genus Neogale; species Neogale vison. Next base: position 130,186,564 of record NC_058096.1, on the reverse strand, counting down.
TCCCACCCTTCCCTTATGATCCTCTGTCTTGTGTCTCAAATTCCTCATATCAGTGAGATCTTATGATAATTGTCTTTCTCTGATTAACTTATTTCACTTAGCATAATACCCTCTAGTTCCATCCATGTTGTTGCAAATGGCAAGATTTCAATTTTTTGATGGCTGCATAATATTCTGTGCTCTTTTTAGGTAGGTAATTAGGCCAGGACTTTGTGCCTTTTCTTCTCCTTTTTGCTTTTGAGAATTTGAAGCTGATGGTAGACAGATACTGGTGAGCTTAGGTCCTAGGAGTATCCAAAGTATTCCTTAGGAATCCTGAAGATCCTCTTTTGGTTGCTGAGTAGCCCACCGGACCGTCCAGACCCCAAGCTTTGGGACTTTAGGCCCTGTGGGAATCATTTTATTGGGATTATAGGAACCAAGCATTTGGAGATTCCGTGGGCTTCACAGGGCTGCCCTGTCAGCTGGTCCTCAACAGTAAGTTCTCCTGTTTGTCCTGCTTCCTTACTGTTCTCATCAAAACCTGCCGAGAACATAAACCTTCAACCAGGAAGCCAACGCTGAGACATATCTCTGTAAAGCCCAGATCCTGGCATACACTTTCACACAACCCTTAAGCACTTTGAAAAGAAATATAAGGCTGATTTGCTTTTGTAATTAGGAATGGGAAACATTCAGTGATGGACACAGATGTGGAAGAGGATTGATCTTAAGAGAATCTGTAGGAGGTAGGGTCCATCTCAGCCTTCTCTTGCCTCACCCTGTCTTATGCAATGTTGTGTTCATTTGAACTAGTTAATGTTAATCACCAAAGTAAGCAAGGTAAAAATGAGATAAATACACAGATGCACACACTCACATACATCATACTGCTGCGACATGGGGCTCACATTATTTAATGCTTTCTATTGTTGACATTGTCTTCAAAGAAATAAACATCTATAATTTTGTTGTTAACATTCAGCTGCAAATAACTTAAATATATGGAGTCAAGTATTAATTTATTCCCCTATTCAGAAAACATTGTTGTGTTCCTTGTGTGAGTCAGATTGTGAACTAAGTTCTAGGCCTTCAGATGTTCAGGAAGGTCATGGCCTCAGGGAGTGACCTAATTGTAGGAGAGACTAAAATATCAGTTGCCATCTATTTATTGCCAGTACTATGTGGGGCCCTGTACCTCTAAGTCTCCTATCCCACTTCTGAAAGCACCCTGAACTGAAGTTAGGCATTATCATTCTTATTGTATAGCTGAGGTAAACAAAGCTAACTAATTTGCCTGAAGTCACACAAGTTGGAAGTTACAGAGCCAGAATTGTTCCTAAATACCACTGCCCAACCCCAGGTTCATACCTTCCCCCCACACTCTTGAATGAAGGGCTCTGTGGGGAGACAAGCCTCAATATGAATGGGAACAGAGTGTCCTGGCAGCACTGGACTGGGAGCCATCTTTTCTGACCAGGAATATTGAAGGACCTTGATCTTGTCAAGACAAGGTGACAGTCAAGCTGGGTTTTTAGAGATTGATACACTATCACCTAGCAGGAAAGGAGTATGGACAGATATTTTGAATGAGGATGGAGGTATCCATATCCAACAACTTATATGGCTCCCAAGGTTAAATGGCAGGGCAATGTAGCCCTGTAGTGATGATAAATAAGCTTTGATTTTCATGCAGCCTGCTTCCCAGGTCAAGAAAGTTGTGACTGTTTTTATCACATGAATGACATTTACCCTAAACCCTCAGTTGGATTTTGAATAGGTTTAGCATTATGTGTTCAAGCTGTTGGTTTTTCTGACCATTTCGCCTTCAACTTCTATACTTTGTTTCTAAATGCAAATATTTTAAAAGCTGAGAATAAGAGGGAATATAGGAAGATGTGGCAATAATCATGGATTTTTTTTTTCCCTTTTCTCTTTCTCTAAGTAGGCTCCACAACATATCAGTAGCTAGGTTAGATCAGAATCTACCCACTAAGTTAAGAAAGATCCGAGGAGCCAGAAGCCACCATTAGGGCAGAGTGGGACTCAGACTTTACCTCCACCCACTGTCCTATCTGTATGCCCTCATCTGTGGCCACATGATCTTATACCAAGTTGCTGGGAAAGTTGCCTGCAAACATCCCCTCAGTTAAATCCCCCTCCAAAACCCACTAGGAACTTTTTAAAAATATTTTTTTTAATTTTAGAATAGCTTTAAACTTATAGAAAAGTTGCAAGAGAGAATTCCTATATACCCCACATTCAGTTTTCTGTAATATTTTATATTACCATAGTACATTTGTCACAATTAATGAAATGGTACATTATTATTAACTGAAGTCCATATTTTGTTCAGATTTTCTTCATTTTCCCCTAATGTCCTTTTTCTGTTTCAGGATCCTATCTAGGATACCACATCACATTTAGTGGTCATGTCTCCTTAGGCAGCTTTTGGCTGTGATACTTTATGAGACTTCCCTTGTTTTTGGTGATCATGATAGTTTTGAGAAGTATTGGTCAGATACTTCATAGACTATCCCTTAATTTGGATTTTTCATTTGTTTTTCTTATCATTAGCCTGGGTTTATAGGGGAAGGAAAACTACAGAGGTAAAGTGCCATCTTCAAATCAAGGTCATATACGGTCACTATGACTTTATCTCTGTTAATGTTGACCTTGATCACCTGGCTCAGGTAGTGTTGGTCAGGTTCTCCACTATAAAGCATGGAATATATTTTTTTTATTAGCCTTTTCCTTTTAGTTTTGGGAGAGTACAAGCAGGACTGCATTTGTGTTCTTTCCCATGACGTCAACAAGATATTCCCTGAATATTAATGATCATGTTATCTTATTAGAAGCTGAGTTGAGGGGCGCCTGGGTGGCTCAGTGGGTTAAAGCCTCTGCCTTCAGCTCAGGTCATGATCCCAGGGTCCTGGGATAAAGCCTCACGTCGGGCTCTCTGCTCAGCGGGGAGCCTGCTTTCCTTCCTCTCTCTGCCTGCCTCTCTGCCTACTTGTGATCTCTGTCTGTCAAATAAATAAGTAATATCTTTTAAAAAAAAAGAAGAAGAAGAAGAAGAAGAAGCTATACCCACCTTTTATGACCTGGCCTCAGAACTCATGTGGCTTCACGTCAGCCACAGTCACAGCCCCATCCAGATTCAAGGGAAGGGAACATAGACCTTTCTTCTCCAAAAGGAGTGCCAAGCCCCATTTAGGAAGAGTAAGTCAGTTGGGATGTATTGTGATTATTTTTGGAAAATACAAACTGTCACAGTTGACTGTTAAGTAATTTAGGTTTCTTAGCCTTCAGCGAATACTTGTTGTAGCCACTGTGCTGCACTAGATATGGAGTTATATCATTGAGCCTGATGCAGTCTCTACCCCCCCGGCAGCTTAGAGTTCAGACACTCAAACAATTAAGACATTTGCCGTTTCCATTCAGAGACATGGAGGCTGGAATAGGTTAGATGTAGAGGTTACAGCCACCAGGAGGGACCTCTAACAAGGCCTTGAATACCAAGGAGGAATTCTACGTGGAAAATATTTGTCCTAAGAGGAGCTGAATGCATAAGGCAGAAATCTACAGCTGAAGACAAAAGGCAACGCAGTTGCCCTAAGTCTTGCTATCTTTGGGGAGAGTTTTATTTTTTTTAAAGATTTATTTAGCGGTGCCTCGTGGCTCAGTGGGTTAAGCCTCTTGCCTTCAGCTCGGGTCATGATCTCAGGGTCCTGGGATTGATCCCTGCATCGGGCTCCCTGCTCAGCGGGGAGTCTGCTTCCCCCTCTCTCTCTGTCTGTCTCTCTGCCTGCTTGTGGTCTCTCCCTTTCCGTCAAATAAATAAATAAAATCTTTTAAAAAGTTTTATTTATGTATTTGATGGAAAGAGAGAGAGCATACAAGCAGGGGGAGCAGCAGGCAGGGGAAAGGGAAAAGCAGGGTCCCCGTGGACCCAAGGAGCCCAATGCAGGGCTGCATCCTAGAACCCTGGGATCATGACGTGAGCCAAAGGCAGTTGCTTAACTGACTGAGCCACTGAGGTGCCCCACAAGTTTTAGTTTTTAACTGTGGTCGTCACAGTTGTTGTTGTTATTGTTTTGTCATTGCCTATCTTCATGCTGCTTCATTCTTCTGTTCCTGTAGGAACAAATCTCTCAGTCCCTAAGGTCTCAAGCAGCCAGGATCAGAGAACCTGGGTTTAAATCCTTGTACTTTCACATGGTAGCTGTTTTGACCTTAGACAAATGACTTGACTATATAGTTAGCATGGATATAAAAGGAGGGCCCAGACTGCAAATGGGGTGTTCTTGCCTATTTCCTGCTCCTAAGAGAGAATCTGTGCTGTGTATGCATGCGTGTGTGTGTGTGTGTGTGTTCACATGTGTTTGTAGTGTTTTTGTTAGGAAACTGTGCTCTGGGAGCACCTGGGTGGCTCAGTCAATTAAGTGTCTGCCTTTGGGTCAGGTCATGGTGTCAGGGTCCTGGGATTGAGTCCTACATTAGACTCCTTGCTCAGTAGGGAGCCTGCTTCTCCTTGTCCCTCTGCCCACTGCTCCCCCTGCTTGTGCTCTCTCTGTCAAATAAATAAATAAATAGATAAATAGATAGATAGATAGATAGATAGATAGATAAATAAATAAATAAAATCCTTAAAAACAAAAACCAATTTCCCAGAGCAGCACAAGGCAAGTCATGCCAGCTGGAGACCACAGGTGTGATTGCCTAGGAGGAGAATAAAAGCAAAGATCTGCACCCTAAACTCCCTGGTTTCATAAAGAAGCCAAGGTCACAAGCATACGTTATCTCATAAAAGCATTTGTCCAGCACACCCTGAAGGCAGTGATGCATATTTATTTCTGAGGGAAACCATGCTGTGAGAGATGAGGAATTCATGTTTTATCTTTAAAATAAAAGGGAACATTGAAGTTCAGAGGATGGAACACAGTAGAATACCAGGACCAGTGATATAAAGAGAGCACTATAGGTTTGGAGCTTTGGTGGGATTGGAGGGGCAGTGAGTTGGCCTGGGTCACTCATAGTCCTAACTCTATATAGCTGTGTAGCCCAGGGTAAGTTTTTCAGTTTGTTGGGCCTCAGCCTTCTCATCTATAAAGTGAAGGAGCTGGATACCAAAGAATCCTAATATCCCATCCAACTGAAAGATAATAATTTTGAAATTAGAAAAGCCCATTTCCTGGCAAGATGGTATGTTCCTGCCATGTTGAGAACAGACTCTCTGATGGTCAGACTTCATATGTTGTGGACACTCTTTCCTTATGTTTTTAAAACACTGGATGCAGAAGCTAAATTCCTAAGTGTTCCAGTTATTTGTTGCTATAAAACAAACTACCCCAAAACAGTGGCTTAATAATTTACTTTGTTCCCAAATGTTAGGATTGACTGAGCTCAGTGAGGTGACTCTCCTCCCTTGGTATCTCTTGTGGTTGCAATCCAACAGTGGCTGGAACGAGGCTGCTTCACTGTTGTGTCTGATGCCTGGCTGGGGTTAGAATAGCCAAGGCTCCTTAGGCCTTTGTCTCCCTCTCCAAGTGGTCCCTCCACTCAGTCTCTCCATGTGGTGGCCTAAAGGCCACTGGACTTCTTATATGGGGCCAAAGACACACAAGAGAAACCTGCAGAAGCAGTATTAGCTTTTCTGTCTGGCCTTGAAGTCATGTGATGTTACTTCTGCCCCATTATATTCCTCACAGAATTCACAAAGGCCTACCTCTCAGGTCAAGGGGAAGGAAAAAGACCCACCTCTTGGTGGGAGGGGTTCCTTGAATTTACGGACAGTGGCTGAGCTGCCATCTTGCTTGAGGTCTTGATGATGGGGGGATGGCTCAAAAGACTACGCAATCTCCTGATTTTGTGATTCTATCATAAGGTTTGAAGACAATGGGGGAAATATCTAGTAGAAATCTAGATATTTAAATATCTAGTAGAAATCTAGATATGTAAGGAAAGCTCTACATAGAAGATAAATACATTTTTTAAGATTTTATTTATGTATTTGACAGAGAGACACAGCAAGAGAAGGAACACAAGCAGGGGGAGTGGGAGATGGAGAAGGAGGTTTCCCACTGAGCAGGGAGCCTGATGCGGGGCTTAATCCCAGAACCTTGGGATCATGACCTGAGCCAAAGGCAGATGACCCACCCAGGTGCCCCAAAGATAAAGACATTTTAAATTACAAAGAAAATGATGGGGTGCCCAGGTGGCTCAGTCAGTTAAGCACCCAACCCTTTTTTTTTTTTTAAGATTTTATTGATTTGAAATAGAATGAGAGCAAGAGAGAGTACCAGCGGGTGGTGGGGGCGCAGAGGGAGAGGGAGAAGTAGTCTCTCCACTGAGCAGGGAGCTCGATGTGGGGCCTGATCCCAGGATGCTGGGATCATGACTGAGCTGAAGGCAAATGCTTAACTGACTGAGCCACCCAGGTGTGCCCCAGTTAAGCATCCAACTCTTGATCTCAGTCCAGGTTTTGATTTCAGGGTCATGAATTCAAGCCCTGTGTTGGGCTCCACACTGGGCATGGAGCCTACTTAGAAAATATTTTTAAAAAATAAAATAACACGGGCACCTGGGTGGCTCAGTGGATTAAAGCCTCTGCCTTTGGCTCGGGTCATGATTCCAGGGTCCTGGGAATGAGCCCCGCATCAGGCTCCCTGCTTGGCAGGGAGCCTGCTTCCCTTCCTCTGTCTGCCTCTCTGCCTTGTGATCTCTGTCTGTCAAATAAATAAGTAAAATCTTTTATAAATAAATAAATAAATAAAATAACAAAATTACAAGGAAAATGAGATAGGATTGTTTATAAGTGTAAGGGAAATTTATATATGTAATAAATATGTCGTGTGTATGTGTGTGTGTGTGTGTGTATAAGCAATTTTAAGACAAAGATTTTAAAATTTCCTACTCTTCTACATGAAGAGCAGAGACTTAAAACAAAAATTTTCAGCCCTACAAGTTTCCTGTTACTTACAGGATATAGTTAATTGATCATCTTATTAAAAGAACACCACATGTGTCATATAGAGCCCTGAAAGAAAACAGGTAAGAGGGAAGAAAAGTCAAAAGACCAATAATAGAAAATCAGTGCTCAAAGGATTGTGGATCACTGCTTTTGACTATGCATAGCAGCCTGGCAGGTGGGGGAAGGGGGTGAGTGAAAATGTTTTAAGAGTGTAGACTCTGTTGTTTTGTTTTGTTTTGTTTTGTTTTATATTAAGGAGGCTCCACGTCCAGTGTGGAGCCCAGTGCAGGGCTTGAATTCACAACCTTGAGATCAAGAGTAAGATGCTTAACCAACTGAGCCACCCAAGTGCCCCTAAGAGTGTAGACTCTGAAGCCAAGGTGCCAAGTCAAATCATGGCTTACCATACCCTACCTGTGTGAAAGGAGACAGGTTCCTGTATCTCTCCATGCTGCTTTTCCTCGATTGCAATAATGAGTTACTGATAGTACCTATCTCATCAGGGTATTCTGGGAATTAAATATATCAGGACAGGCTTAGCCCTTCAAGCAGTGCATGGCATATAGGAATCACCTCATACATTAAATTAGCCATTTCTCCCTTCACCAGCTCCCTCCTTGCCTTTGCCAGATGCAAGTATCATGCCCAATATGCACTATGGGCAGCCAACCAAATCAACAGAAGGAGGAGGACCTTTCCTTTCCTTGGGCCCTGGGATCATGTACACATTGGAATTTTAGGGAGGAGGAGGCCTTCCTGCAACATCTGGACACCCATCAGTCTGTGGGTTTCCACACCCTACACTTGTCCATTTTCCAAGATGCTTTAAAATTCAGTTCCACATTTAAAGCATGTCAAGCTAAATTTTAGTTTTAGTCTCTCTCACATATTTGGCATTAGAGCCTCCAGAGGCTATTATGCAAATCTATGCAAATTATATGCAAAGAGGCGATAGCCCCAGATTGTGGGAGAAGAGTAGCAGGCCAACACAAAGGGACTTGAATGAAAATTTGCATCTGTTAGGGGAAGCCCAGGTTGAAGGCCTTGCAGAGTTATTGTGACAGTATGCACCCTTTCATTCAGTTATTAACCTTTTATGCCAAAGAGGAGAGGTAAAGTCATGTCTGATTTCCTTAGTGAAAATGACAGTGGAGGTTGAAGGAGGTGTTTGTGCAGTGCAACATCATAGCAATTTTTATAATACAAATGAAAAGTTGCTTTGAAATAGTGGATGTGGTCCAAGCTGTGCCCCCAACCTGCTGTGTGTTTTTGGACAAGTCACTTTGCTCCTTCCATTGCCCCCTGTGTGAAATGAGGGAATTTGATTAAGTTACCTCTAGGGCCCCTCTTACTGTGACAGCTAAACCTCATCCTCCAAATGAAAATTCTTGGCACCCGGATGGCAATACCCATTCATTGTACCAAACAAAGGTTTACTCTAAAGTCTAAAGAAGAAGGACTGAGAGGTAATTTAACAGTCTTCCTAGAAAGAAAAATAACCTCAAGGAATTAATTTTAAAAAAGGAGAAGGGGACAACAAAGGCAAATATTTATTTACACAGTAAGTCTTTTTTTTTTTTAAAGATTTTATTTATTTATTTGACAGACAGAGATCACAAGTAGGCAGAGAGGCAGGCACAGAGAGAGAGGAGGAAGCAGGCTCCCCGCCGAGCAGAGAGCCCGATGCGGAACTCGATCCCAGGACCCTGAGATCATGACCTGAGCCGAAGGCAGCGGCTTAACCCGCTGAGCCACCCAGGCGCCCCTTAAAGCAAGAACGATTATAGTCATATATTTCCCAGCTAGGAGGATTTTAGCCCCTGGAATGCTCCTGGTGAGAAAGTCAAGAGCATTTCTTTCCCTAGTATTTTACAGACTACGATGTATTAACCCTTCTACCTCTAGAGTGCTGCAAAAGCTCTTCCAGAGGCCAGAGTGGCTCCTCTCCCACCTGTCACTTGGATCTTTCAGGGTCTGTAAGCTTTGCACTGCCCTTAGTGCTGCTGCCAAAAGATTTCCATGTCCTTGGTCTCTGGTCTCTGATTTTCTCTCACATATCTGATGTTCTAACCCAGGAAGCCAAGGGCCTTTAATTTTAACTCCAGCTATTGCAGCAGCCACCAGCTGGGCACAGGTGTACCCTGACAGCCCCTTGCCTGGGGCTTCTCTGACTAAGCCACACTGGCCATGGGCCTCATGCAGAAGAAAGGAATACAGAGGAAGGAGCACCAGTGAAGCAGCCCTGAGCCAGTGGAGATGGGAGTGATGTAGGAAGTGGTGGGGTTTGGAGCCAACAGCCAAGAAAGAATTCTTGAGACATCTTTGATGTGAAAGGTGATTTTATTAAAACACAGGGACAGGACCCATGGGCAGAAAGAGCTGCACTGGGGTTGTGATGGGTGACTCATTATATACTTTCAAGTTGAGAGGGGATCAGGGACAGCACAGCCTCCAAGGCATTTTGGAAACAAGGTTTCCAAGATCCTAAGGGGGCTAGCCAGTGTTAGGGAAAGGTCGTTTATTACTGTTTAGAAAAAACTCTATCATGAGACCCTTCAGATGTATATCAGTGGGCCATATGCTTGAAGGATGATTGCTAACATGTATCTTGGTGGATAGAGAAAAAGTTTCCAAAGGAATTTTTATATGTTAAAGAAGACTTACAGGATCTTGGGGGATTGGGATAAGATTGTCTCTTGCCTTTAGCAAAATATTAACATCAAGGCAGCTGAATTCCTAGAGAAATGTCACTGCCTGTTTCAAGGATTTGTCAATGGGCTGCAAGTAGTAAGGAAATTTAATTTTTCTTCTGCCTTTGTTTCCCACATCAAGAACTGCTGGGTAAGCAAATGCTCCTCTCACATAGAAAGTTTGAGGTGCAGTCTACTCAGCCCCTCAGAGGTCCCCAGCAAATACGAGTATCATATTTGATCAACTCATAACCTGCCCTCAGATTGATTTTCTCTGTTTGACTCATCTCAGACTGCCATGGTTGTCCCCTCAAATCATTTCCCAAAATATACTACCTGAACACAACTCTGCCTTTCCTTTTTCTGAGGGATCTCTAATGTAAGACATCTGTCTTAGCTCAGGCTGGCATAACAAAGTACCACAGGCTGGGCATACTTAAACAACAGAAAGTTATTTTCCCACAGTTCTGGAGGCTAGAAGACCAAAATCGAGTTACTGACAGGATTGGCTTCTGATGAGACCTCTCCCTTTGACTTGAAGATGACAATCTTATCACTGTGTCCTCAGGTGGTCTTTCCTCTGTGTCCAAGCATCTCTGGTATCATTCTAGGTCTTCATCTCCTCTTCTTATAAAGACACCGGTCAGATTAGATTAGGGACCACCCTAAAGGCCTCATTTGACTTAATAACCTCTTTAAAGGCCCTATTACCAAACACAGTGACATTCTGAGGCACTAGAGATTAAAGCTTCAACAAATGAATTTGGGGGACACACAGTTCAATCTTTAGCACTTATACTGAACTAAGGGACTCATGAGCAAAACATAGGCTTATAAGAGAATGTCCCTCAAAACATCAGAGGTTAAGACTCCCAGCCCTAAGAACAGATTGTCCCTGTGGTATTTGGCTGCAAGAGAGGGGTTGGAATAACCCTGAACCAGTCAGAGTATTGCAGCACAGCAACTTCCTCCTCCTGCATTATCAGTGGTGGTTGACCAGGAAAAGCATGCATTTTAGATACAGCTCGGTTATATATATACCACAACTATGATGGGACTTTAAACACATTCGTTAATCTACCTGAGATCTCAATTTCCTACCCCATTGAGTGATTGTGAGGATTAAAAAGTATGAAAGATTGGGCCAGAGCAGATGCTCAGAAAACAGTTTTTAAGATTGACTTGAATAAGCAGAGCTTACTGTTAATATATGGTTTAGATCACCAAAGAAAGTTTAGGAAAAAATAGTTTACTTAGGACAAATTGTTGGTCCTAGAGACTGTGTGTGCTACCATCTGTTCAATCTTTTGTCCCTTGGCCTTCCTCCACCCACCAATTTAGAAGTGCAAGGCGAGGTGAGCTGGTCCAAACTCAGACTCCACCCCACACCCAAGATAGAGGTGGCTTCACTAGTAATCCTGGGCCTGTTTCAAAGGCAAGCCAGATGATCTCCCCTTCTTTGTTTCTGAAAGCTCACCAGGGCTGCTGCCTTCCCCCTCGCCAGCAGCTTTGCCGATCATCTCAGATACATAGAAATCACTGTCAGGATCCCTGCTTTGGCCATTCAGTGCTTGAATCTAGTGGGGGAGGGAGGTTCCCAGATAGTTACCAGATAGAGACAGATCTCTACCATTGTCTAGGTGGCTAGCAGAGCTGAAGGAAGGACAAGACAGTAACCAGGAAGGACTTCATAAGAAAATGGGGGAATTCACAGGTCAGAATTAGGCCTTAGAAGTCGATCAGGCCACCCATCAGCTGTTGAGACCAGTTCTTCCCAGCCCATGTATTGTACCAGGGTGGCCAGTTTTCCAGTTTATAATCTGAACAGATCCTATGTCTCACATTTGTATGAGATGTATTATTTGTAAAGTTTGACACATGCTATTATGATTAATAAATCCACATATATTTAGAAGTATTTTTAAATTTATACGTTTTGTTCCTGTGCATTTTCTCAATGAACCAAAAGCATGCACACTGATCATCATGAGAAATTCATAATTTTCTTGTTAATGCTCAAAAGAGGTCCTCCTACTCAAAAGGCTGGGCATCACCAGTGATGTTCCACAGAGAGTTCAGCCACAGGAGCGCCACAGGGAAAGCAGTTAACATTAATGACAACCATAAAACCAGCTGGTGGTCTTGGAGTGCATCTTCTCTTCCAGCTCTCTGCTAAGTGCTATGTGGGCACCAGATCTGGTCACCCACTGGACTGCTGTCCCCTTCTGCCTATCATTGACCTATGGCACTGAGATTTCTCTTTCTTGTTTTAGGATTGTTTGTGGATTGGTTTGAGCTCACTCAGAGCCAGAGACTGCTTTGTCCATTTTTGTGTCCTCCGATGTCAAGGAGAGGATAGAGACCCTCCTTACTTGCCCAGTGAATGGGACTGAATAAACAGATATCTGACAATTTGTGCCTTTGTCCAGTCCGTAAATGGAATATTCAGAAAAGGCATAAGAGTTGGTCAGCTCTGCCCACAGAAGCCTTCCACATTTGACTCAGGCTGGTTTACACAGAGTTGCCAGCCTTCCTCTGATCAACCTGGCCTTGACCACTCCCTGGCTGCAGAGGGGCAGCAGGCATTCAGAGACCATAATCCTTCCCACACCCAGCCCAGCCTGTTCTGAGAAGCTGCTCTTGGGGGTCAAGGTGGCAGTGTGGATCTCCGGAATGCTCCCAGTGTTCCCTTTAGCTCCCAGAGCACCACAGCTTCTTGCGTAAGGAAGGTCCAGGCTCTGAGCAACTCCCCAGGTATTTCACCTCTTCTCTCTGTCTTCTTCTCAAGGCTTCCTCCTGATCTTGGCACTGACCGAAGCACTGGTATTTGCCACCCAGGAACCATCTCCCAGAGAATCTCTTCAGGTCCTCCCCTCAGGCACCACCCCAGACACCATGGTGACAGCAACCCTCAGCTCTACCAGACATTCTTCCATGGCAACTGCCCCCACTTCTGTGGGCTCACTGACCCCCCATCCCAATGGATCCTCCTCACAGACTGCAGCTCCCATGGCAATGACAACGCCCCATCCAGATGGACGCCCTCCTACAAACACTGTCTCCACCATCATGATGACAGCAACCACCCCACATTCTGAAGGCCCCCTAACCCCAGGGCCCCTTCCTGCTGCGATGGCAACCACATCCTCCCACTCAGAGGGCCTTCCCCAGGGGGAAGCTATGGCCACCATCCTGCTGACAAAGCCAACAGGAGCCACCAGCCGTCCCACCACAGCATCTACCCGGGCTACCACACGCAGACCTCCCAGGCCCCCAGGCTCTTCCCGAAAGGGGACCAGCAGTTCATCACGCTCTGTCCTGCCCGCACCCAGTGGCCACTCTGGGAGGAAGGAAGGCCAGCGGGGACGAAATCAGAGCTCCACACATCTGGGGCAGAAGCGGCCCCTGGGGAAAATCTTTCAGATCTACAAAGGCAACTTTACAGGGTCTATAGAACCTGACCTGTCCACCCTCACTCCCAGGAACCCACTCTGGGGTTATTCTTCCTTGCCACAACCCCAGACAGTGGCCACAACCATGGCTCCCAGCAGGACCTCGTGGGCACTACCCACCACCCCCCTGGTGCCTGCAGAGGACAAGCCAGGCCTTAGCAGAGCAGACCAGGGGGGTGGTTCCAACTTCACCAGCCAAGGAGGGGAGCCGGACACCACAGTAGCCTCAGGTGCCCCTGCCAGTCCACAACCTGCCCCAGTGCCTTCTCAGCGCCCTCGCGGTGACCCACAGGATGGCCCCAGCCACAGTGACTCCTGGCTTACTGTCACCCCCGACATCAACAGACCTCCATCTACCAGCTCTGGGGTCTTCACAGCCACCGCGGGGCCCACCCAGGCTGCCTTCAATGCCAGTGTCTCAGCCCCTTCCGAGGGGACCCCTCAGGGAACATCTTCAACCTCGCAGGCCCCAGCCCACCCCACCAGGGGCTCAGAAAGCACTGTTTCCCAAGCCAAGGAGGAGGCTACAACCACCCCCACCACGACCAACAGGGTGCCCAGTCCTCTCTCCACAGTGGTGTCCACAGCCACAGGAAACTTCCTCAACCGCCTAGTCCCTGCTGGGACCTGGAAGCCTGGAACAGCAGGGAATATATCCCATGTGGCCGAAGGGGACAAACCCCAGCACAGAGCCACCATCTGCCTGAGCAAGATGGACATCGCCTGGGTGATCCTGGCCATCAGCGTGCCCATCTCCTCCTGCTGTAAGTGCCTCACCCTCTCCTTACTCCTCCCCTTTTCCCTCCTCTCCCTCTATCACATCAATGTGTCTGTTCCCAGAGAGCCTTTGCCCCAGAGCTGGGAAGTCCCTACCAAACAGGCGGCTGAACTTCCCAGAATTGTAGGAAACTAGGTGGCAGGACACAAATCATGGCTTATCCCTACCCCTGGTCCTGGTCCTTAGCCAGGCCATGGATCAGATGCCCATTCGTCATAAAAAGAGAGCTCCCAGGAGTGGGGGAGAACATTCCAAGTAGTCCAGTCAAGCTCTGAATTGTGCAAAAAGAAACACCAAGCTGGAGAGGTGCCATGGCTCACCCAGGAGCCCGAAGTTAAGTGAGGGATAGGCCTGGGATAGAGGGTCACCAACTTCCTGCCCAGTGCTCTTGTCATGACACCATCCTGCCACACTATCACCCTCAAGGGCAGCCTGCTAATGGCTGTAGTGACATGGCACCAAGACACCATAGGGGAACACTGGCACTTCTAAACATACAACCTGCAAGTAGTAGAGCCCTACCTTCCTCTCCCACTTCACATCCATCTTTCTGCCTATCTTTCCTCCTTTCCCTTATCTCTTTTCCTCCTGCTCTTTCTCTCTTTCTCCAAAAAAGGAGAGGAGGCTTTGATCTTGTAGGAATTTCTATTAGCCTTAGCAAAAGCAGCAGTTCCTATAGCTAAATTGAGAGCCTGAGAGTTACACATGAATTTAGCTATTTTCTCCCTCTTCCACAGTTTTATTTGTTCATGGATGGTGTGAGCTGGATGCAGTGTGGACTGCATTGCTTCCATTGGTGCTGGTAGAGAAGGGCTCTCCCAGGCCACCAGCAATTCTGTGCTGCTACCTGTCACTCCTTTAATGAGAATTTAAGAGATCCTTCCCCCTGACCTTGCCACAAAGTACCTGATTTAATTACTCAGAATATTGGGGCTTCTTTTATGTCTTCCCCATGTAACTTGATCTTAGATTCTTAGAGTTTCTCTGATAAACTCACATGAATCCTCACTAATTTTAACTCCCCCACCCCTCCATGGTTATTGGCTGGCCTCCTTCTGAACCCTTCCAGGGGTGAGAAACCCCCTGTGCTTCTCAGTCATTGGACAGCCATTCTCCTTTGACTCCCTCAGGTTGTTACCCAGCTCTCCTGGAAGCCTGACATTTGTCTCTTTGTAATTTTCACTCTGTGGTCCTAAGCCATGCCCTCTGAAACCATACAAAATCAGTCTGTCTACCAATTCCTGAAACATTTGAAATGGTGCTCAAAAACAGCTTTTCCTTTTCTAAGCCGCTCATGCCGATTCCTTCACATCTCACATTGCCCTGGCCCTACCCCATCATCTGCTGCTCCAAATGACCACAAGTTTAGCCCTGCTCTCCCAGTAGAGAGCACAGTGTTCCACATGGCCAGCCATGACAGAGGAGAGCAGGTGGTGTTTCCTTTGTTCTGGACACTTCAGCCACACTCAGGAAGCCAACACTGATATCAGCTCTGTCCGTTATACTGTCACATCACACCATGGGCTCATCCTGATCTCAATAAGAACAGAGCCCCAGAAACTTTCCACAGAGGAGGCTGTTAAGATGCCCTCCCAGCCTTTCCTCATGCCATGGGTCATTTGAACATTAGTGCAAGAGGTATATGCCTTTAACGTGAGCATAATTTCTACTTGGCATTGTACCAACAAGATCTTTTTAAATCTAGATTCTGGATTCTTTCCAGAAGTCACCTCTCTCAGCTTTTTGTTTCCTTCTAGTTGAAAAGCAAAGCAAACTTTCCATGTCAAAGGTGGACAACCTACTTCTGCTCAAGGACCCAATTTAGGAAAAGTGAAAATGTTTGCAGGTTGCATATTTTATTCTTTCATTAAGTGCCTTTATTGTCTCATGGAAACACACATGAATGCTTAAAACTGTGATTGTCCACTTCTAAAACAGAAGAATGATAATGAGAAAATGTAGTTCTATTAGCCAATAAATTATTAGTAATAGTCATATTTGAGAAGTAACCACATTAGAGACCATTTTTTAAATTTTTCATTCTTTGTGTCTCTAGAAGCTTTAGTTTACAAAGTGAGTTCCCATTATTTTTAACCAAGCCTTCTGTAAAACAGACTAGTCAGAGGAATAAAAAACATATTAAACATGCTATGCAAGGAACATAACCTTATAGGCAGGGACTAAGTCTTCAGGTGAAATGACTTGCCCAGGGTCCCAATCACATGAGTCATCTCAGATCCGGTGGTAGAATCTGTTGTGATTCAACACAGTATTTCCCAAGTTCCCCTTGTGTGCCAGGCACTATGCCAAGCACTAGAGAATTGAGATATCTGATGTGGCTGCCTCCCCCAGCTCACAGAGCCCTCTCCCCACCTGGGCCTTTCTCTTTGCCTGAGCTAGACAGCACAGAGTAGATCTAGGCTTCACTCCACAGGTCACACCCACCTGTTTTTACAGTTCTAACGAGACTTCTACAGCCCTTTTTTGCATGTGTGAGTTTGAAATTAGATCTTACTGCAAAGTCAGAAAACCCATGGGCTGCCTAACCCATGCATAATAATGTCAGCCAAGACAGAAACAAGGACATAGCCTGAAACTGCACTTAGAGAATGTTCCCGGCACTCTGAAAGAGCCTTCAGATGCTGGAGTAGAAAGTACTACTTTATAAAGGAAGCTATGAACCCTTTTGTCAAAGTGGACTCTCACAGTCCCTTGGAACCACAGACTCCATGTCCTTCAGCGTCTGTCTTGCATTCCCAGTGTGCACTTGGGAGGCTCCCCTAAGCCCTACTTGCCAAGATCCCTGCCTTAGTCCTAGCTGCTTCCACATAGAGTTCCCTATCCTTAGTCATGGCCCCAACTCCTGTGGGACCATCCTGTTGGGGCCCGGTGAAGACCCTGATGCAAGGGACATCAAGATAGAATACTTGTCCAGCTTCAAAGTACTGTGCTCTTTCAAAGCACATATGAGTAAATATCCAGGGTGCTTTCATAGCCTAATCCCACTCCAGTCATCAGATAAGCAGACCTCTTCCAGCAGCTGCATTTATCCTAAAGCTCACTCTACTGCCCTCAAAGAAGGGTCTTCATTGCCAGTTTGCATATATTTCAGGCAGGCTGGGTTAGTAGCAAAGAGAATGCATTTCCTCACATCTGGCTTTTCAGACCAGCCTGACCTTGTCCCAGCCCTGACCAGCCTTGACCTTGTTTCCTGCATGTACCAGAAACCAGATTTCAGGAGGCCAGAGTTGCTAGGCAGGTGGTTGAATCCCCTGCTTCTGTTGGAAACAGGGGGTTAATCATAGCAAATCTCAGGCCTGCCCAAAAAGGGCTGTCATCAGTTCCACCAACCCTTCCAGATCGTAAGCCCTACCCAATGGCTGGAAAGATATATGTGAGAGGACTGAGAAATGCTTTGTCTCCTGAGCCATGCCAGGGACAGCCACGCAGGGGTTCAGATGTGCTGAAAACCAAAACTGATTGGATCCAGGCCACATTTGGCTAGGGCAGAGAAGCCATGTGGCTCTTGAGCTGGTCTCTGCTGCCACCATCAGGATGCAAAGAGGCCACCACCTTCTTTTAGAACTCTCTGGGCTTGGCACTGAATTGATCCTCACACACCCCAGTCAGTGCTCTGGGCTTTCATCAGGAGGTCAGTTTTGTGGCACATACCAAATCCATTCTCAAGAATGTCTTCACCCTGCCTCCCTGAAAAAGATGAAAGGCTTTATGGGTGGTGAGAACAGGAACCAGACCAGCTGCAGATGTTTTTCACCACCAATCTAGATTGAGCCTGGCTGAAACAGTAACAACACCTCTCTCTGCCCCAGATGTTGAGGGTCCACTTGCACTGCACCCCCAGAGCATTCTGGCTTCTTCCCGATTGGCGGTGAATGCCATTAGATATATGTATCTCTTATAGGTCCAAAATGACTTTGTAGTTATTATATAAGAAAACATGGCTCAGAGTTACTCTTTCCATGAAAAGAGTAGAATAAATTGGAATGAGAAGGAAGTGTGACCAGGAGGGTGGAAGGAAGTGTTTCTCCTTGGGGCTTGTGAGCTAACTGAAGCAAGGGGGATGTAGAGTAGCCCCAGGGGCAGGCGGGGTTGTCCAGGGGCTGTCACCTCAGCTGGACCAGAGTGCCATGCTCTCATACCTCTTCTCTGTGCTTCCAAACTAGCACCCCCTGATGGGAGCCTTCTAGTCCCACCCCCATCCTGGTGGTGGCTGACAGTGAGCCCCCAAACCTGGTTTCCCTAGGCCAGTATCCTTATGTCCAGCCTGGCATCCTTCCATACCCTGAGGCCTCCCTGAACCTCCTGCTCGAAACCCCAAAGAAAGGAAGTGATTGTCCACAAGCTAGGCTGGTCCCTCAGGCTGGCACCACTGGACCAATCCTCCCTTCCAAAATGTCAGCTTTTTCATCTTCAAAGTGAAGGAGCCAAACTGAAATATGTGACAGCTCCCTGTCTTCTTTTTTTAAACATTAAACCTGCATAAATCCCTGAAGAAGAGGCCTGGTTTGATAGAAAGACTTGGCTTGTGGAATCAAATATGTCACAGCACCTCTCCTGCCAGTCACCTGTGGGCCTTGGACATGTAACTTAACCATTGGCCCAGTGTTTTCTCACCTATAAAAATAGGATTAATATCCACTGTGTTAGCTCAGGGCCTTCAAGAGGCAGATGCCAGGGGTATCTGGGTGGTTCAGTCGGT
The DNA here is from genome assembly GCF_020171115.1 of Neogale vison. NCBI lineage: Eukaryota > Metazoa > Chordata > Mammalia > Carnivora > Mustelidae > Neogale > Neogale vison. The sequence continues at coordinate 130,167,972 of NC_058096.1, read as the reverse complement.
TAAGCACCTGACCCTTGATTTTGGCTTGGGTCACGATCTCAGGGTCATGAGATCAACCCTTGCATTGGGCTCTGCACTGAGTGTGCTGCCCAGTTGGGATTCCCTCTCTCCTCCCTCTCCCCCTCCCTGCTCACACTCTCTCTGCCTCCTTCTCTCTTTCTCTAAAAAAAAAAAAAAAAAAAAAAAAAGGCAGATGAAAGCATGGGCTTGTGTTTGCACAGAGTTGTGTCATTTACAAGTGCTTCCACATGCCTCGGATGTGTTCCTTGCAGTGTTCAGGGCAATATAAGACAACAAGCATTTCCCTGAGGGGTCACAGAGACCCAGGTCAAGTTCCATTAATTACCTGAGTGATCAAGATCAATTTTGTTAACTTCCATGAGCTTCATTTGCCTCTTCTGCAAAGAGGAAGAATAACAGTACATTCCTGAGAGAGCTATTTTGTGGGTTAAATCAGACTGTAAAGTGCCTAGGTCAGCACTGGACATATATTAGCAACTCCATACGTCTCAATTGTACTTTTTCTTGGATGAAAGGTCAGGCCAGCAAAATAATGAAAGTTCTAAATCACAGGTGGTCCCTTGGCCTTGAGACACTCAATAGTCATGTAGCCCAGTTTTTCTTTCTCTTATGGAGAGTGCTAGAAGAACAAGAAGAAAACTCTCATTAAATAAGTACTGACTGTGCATCAGGCAGTGTGCTCAGCATTTTGCATTCATGATCTCTAGCTCTCATTACAGCCCTGTGAATCCATAGTAGTCAAGTATGTTTAAGTGACTTACCTAACGTAACATGCAGCAGAGTCAGACTTGAACCCAGGCCTTTTAGATTCCATGCCCAAGTTCTTTCTGTGGCCCGGCCAGCTTCTATTGTAAATGAAAGAGCACTCGAGAGGCACTGGGAATTCCCTGAAAGAAACAATCAGGCCTGAAGCACTAACAACATTTGAGGGGAGAAAACTAGGAACAGAGCTCCCTGTTCCAACCCCCCAGACCATCCTGCAACAGAGCCAGCTCTTCCCACAAGGCAGAGTCCTGGCCCTTTGTCCTAAACAGGCCCAGGCTCTGGAGCCAGGGGCAGTGTGGGCTTGAGGGAGCACTGGACTGGGGGTCAGAGGACCTAGACTCTGCAACCCATCCCAACACAGATTAGTAGCTTTATGGCTTCTATTTCATCAGTTTGAATTCCCCCAGACCATTTCTCCATCCCAGTTCCAGGAACAGGATGGAAAGGTAGTGACAGTGAAGAATAAAGGTGCCAGAAAGGGGAGACAGGACCTGGGGCCTTGCTCCAGCCCTGCCATTCACAGACCTGTGACCTGTGGCAAGTCAGCAGGATGCTTTGGACCAGTCTGCTCATCTGTAAAATAAGGAGATGCCCTACATTAGCATTTTCAGACTGAGCTCTACAGCTCCCCCACCTCACCCCCATTCATCCTTCAATCATGTTTTTCTTTGGAAGGATGGGAGAGAAGAAAAAAGGAGAGCTTGAGTTTGGAAATTTTTCAATATTTGAAAGTCTATACCAGCCAGTCTGAAATTTCTTTTAGCTCAAACATTCAGAAATGTCCTTTATATCTTTAAAACTTTTTTAAGGGTACCTAGAAAAGTAGTGAGCAAATGAGAAGTCTTTCTGATCAAAGCAGATCAGATCAATAGAAACTTGCCCAATCTCTTGCCCTTGCCTGGAGGTCTTTTCAGGTTGAGATGCCAGCAAGGCCAGCAGCTAAGAAGAGAGCTACAGAAATCCTGTTATCCCACAGGGACTGAAGCGGTGGGCCCTGAGGTCTCAGCCTATAGGGATGCCAACTTTAGCAGATACCCCACACCCTGACATGTACAGGCCCCTTGATGCTGGCCAAATCCTCAGGCTGCCTTGGACAGAGCTGGCACTCTGCTGCCCCCTGGTGGTCATTGCCATTCCAGCGCCAGCCTCTGAACTGCCGGATCTGGGGTCCCCTCTACCCAGGACAGATGGTCATCACCTCCAAGATGTTGACTGCAGCCCTGCCCACCCCTGGCCTGGAGTTTCAGCCATCCCACAGTCTATGATGATTCTAATCCTAGCAGGGAAATGCCCAGTCTTCATTTACTGGCTTCTCCCTAAGAGGGCTGCTCTCTTCCTTGTTAAAGCATTACTCAGCACTATGTGAGGCTGGACAGGCCACCTTACTTCCCCGACCTCAGAAGCCTTCCCTCTTGGCAAGCTGAAGCCCCTCTGTTCACTTACCTATTCATTCACAACATCCAAATATACCCATTCCTCCCTGGAGCTCCATAAGTCTCAGAGATTGGACAGATAGGATCACACATTGAGGAGAGCCTTTCATGATCACCCTAAAGCATTCTCTTCTCAACTCCTCTCCATTTGCTCCCTCAATTCACCCTATTTTATTTTCTTTAAACAATTATTGCTGTCTGAATTTACCTTATATTCATTTTGTTTATTATATACCATGCGACCCTCTCTGTGCTCCTCCATACACAAACTAGGAGGGATATTTATGACACAGCGCAGCCTTGTCTTTTTTTCACTCCCTCTCTCCCAGAACCTGGCCTGAAGTTGACATTCAATGTGTGTAGATAGTTGTTGAACAAACAAGCAAATTAACAAATGGGGTAAGTGGCTGAATATATAGCCATCACAAATTCACCTGGCACTCAGCAATGCTGGCCCCATGCTTATCTCCCTCCCCTGTCTCTAACTTGGACTCTCTCTACAGCTGTCTTGCTGACAGTGTGCTGCCTGAGGAGGAAGAAAAAGACGGCCAATCCAGAGAACAACCTGAGCTACTGGAACAATGCCATCACCATGGACTACTTCAATAAGCATGCTGTGGAGTTACCAAGGGAGATCCAGTCCCTTGAAACTTCTGAGGTAATAAGCCCCAAACCATGAGGTGCCCCTGGAAGGTCCAGCCCCACTACAGGGAATAGCACAGGCTGCAGAGTAACCCACAGAGCATCTCCTTGCTTCTTAGTGTCTTGTTCCTCAAAGGATGGTCCATAGACCAGTAGCAGCAGCACCCAGGAAACTACAGGCCCCACAGAAGCCTTGCTGAATCAATCTGTATTTTAGCAAGACTTCCCAGGTGCTTTCTATGCATGTTAAAGTTCGGGAAGCATTGTTCCTGAGATCCCAGGGTTGCTGGGAACAATTCAGTAAGTATTCCTTGAGAACCCATTTTATGGCAGACAGTCTCTGGGGATTATGAAGATGAGAGCTTGGGGCCCAGATTCCAAGATGTGGTTGAGGTATGCGCCCCAAGCATCATTCAAAAGCGGACAAACTAGAGGAGATAGAAGAAGAGTTGTAGAGAGCTGTAGAAATCTAGGAGAAGAAAGCCTTTGCAATGGGGGTTAGGAAGGATAAATGGATTTTGACAGGTATTCCAACAAAGGAAGTAACCTGAATAAAGGTGGGAATGTGGGCTGCACACAGCATATCATGGGAGAACAGAATACGTTGGGTCAGGAAATATTACCCAAAATACCCATCTGGCCAGTGAGAGAACTAGGCTTTGACCCGGTGCTCCTTCCCCTCTCACATAGAAGGTGGGGGCAGAGGCCAGGGCACAGCAGGAAAGGTAGACTGATTAGGCGTGGACTTGAATAGGCTTGAATGGAGTTTATACTTCAGTCTTGGGCAGTGGAAGGTCATTGAAAGTTTTGAGCTTTGTGTGACCTAGTTTTAAAAAGATTGTGCTGATGGCCTGGTGAAGGTACTCTATATGTGCTTGGTGAACGGCTAGGAAGGAGAGGTAGGGTGGTTTAATGGATGAATGAATGGATGGGAGGACAGGCGGGAAGACAGACAAAATAAGAAGGCCAGCTAGAATGCAATCGAGATGGCCTGGGAGATAAATGGCAGACATCTGAGTAAAAGCAGTGAGAGCTGCGAAGAGTCCTGGAGACAGTCCCTTCTTCCCCTGCGGATCCATCCCCCACAGCATCCAGGCACCCCGGATTTCTTTTCATTTCTTTATAACACCAAGTTACACCCCATTCTGGGGCTGTGCATGACTGTTCCTTCTACTGGGATGTGTTCTGTCCCTCCTCAGCGCCCCTTCCTTTGTTCATCTCAGTAACTCCTACCCATTGTTCAGGCCCAGTCTAACTGTCACTTCCTCAGAGAGACCTTCCCTGACCTGCCATGCTGGGCTCTGCTCTCCTAACATATGATCTCAGCTCCTTATGCTTTTTCCATCATGGCACTTACCAGAGTTGTAAGGATGTAGCTGCTGACCTGATATTAGTTTCATATTTCACTCCCTAACTAGAATACCCAGTTGCTTCCACACTGTAAAACCCAGGAGTCAGTTCTAAGCATTCCTCTTACTCAATCTACCAGCAGCATCAGCACCGTCAGTCATTTCCTCCTCAGAAAGTTTGTCTTCACCCCATCCTGTTCTGGCTCTCCTCCACCTTTCAGCAGCTCCTTCTCAGTCTCCATCACTGGCTCCCAGTCCTTTGGCCATCTCTAATCACTGCAGTGCCCAGGTTCAGCCTTCCCACTGCTTCTCTTCTCTCTACTTAGTTTCATGACTTTAAATATTATCTCTGCACCATTGACTTGCAATTTCCACCTCTGATCTTGACATTTCCCCTTCACTCAGACTCATGTACCTAGCTACTGCTGTGCATGTCTCATGGGCATCTCAAATTCAACATTCCCCAGATTGAACTGCTGACTTCCCCTCCCCACCCAAACACCCAGAAGTTCCCTGGTGTTTCTCATTACATAAATTGCATTGCCAGCCTCCTTCTCCTCTCACACACTCCACATCCAGTCTATCAGCAGATCCTCTTGGTTCTTCCGATATAGGAGTGCTTCTCACCACCCACATTGCTGCCTCCCTCAAATCATGGATTGCTGCAGTAACTTCTGAAAACAAGGTCTCTGCTACCATCTTGCCTTCTATCCTCCACACAGTAGCCAGATGATCTTCTCAAGGAAGGATTCCATGTCTGCCATGTCTCCCAACCCTCAAATGGCTCCTCTTCACACTTTGAACAAAATCCAGATTCTTCTTACCAGACCCTTCACAGGCTGACCTTGACCTCCCTGGCCTCCTCCTGCCAGACCTCCCACTGACCACACACTTGAGCCACACCAGCCTTTGGCTCTTCTTCAACACAGTCTTTCCAAAAACACAAGATTTCTCTTGCACCTGTGTAAAATGCTCTTTTCCTGGTTCCATCCCTCACTTCCTTCAGGTCTCTGTTCCAGTGCTGCATCTTCAGAGAAACTTGTCCTGACTTCTCTATACAGAGTAGAAGCCCACCTCCACCCCATGGTTTTCTATCTTCTTTTCTGCTTTATTTTTCTTCAGAGCACTTCTCACCACCTGACACTGCATCATTCTCTGTTGACTGGCCCCTTATCTTTCTCTTCGTGGAGTATAGGCTGCCTGATGGCAGAAGTTTGTTCTCACTGCTCTATCCCTAGCACCTAGAACAGTGCCCAGAACATGGTAGGTACTTGGTAAATGTTTATCACATGAATGAACCGTAAGTTTTATTCACGATTGACTCATCACCCAGTCCAAAGCCTAAGACACAGTGGAAGCTCAATAAAAATGTTGAACCAAAGGACAGAGCAACAGGCTTCATGAAAGCATTGGTCTTTTGTGTGGTCAGTGTACATCTTGCATAGCAAAATTAGTAACTACACTTATTGTGGTGAGCATTTCATAATGTACATAATTGTCGAATCACTTTGTTATAACCCTGAAACCAATATAATATTGTATGTGAACTATACTTCAATAAAAAATAAAAATGCTTTTAGAAACGTTCCTGAAACGACAGATGTTGGTGAGGATGCAGAGAAAGGAGAACCCTTCTACACTGTTGGTGGGAATGCAAGTTGGTGCAGCCACTCTGGAAAACAGTATGGAGGTTCCTCAAAAAGTTGAAAATAGAACTACTCTACAACCCAGCAATCTCACTACTAGGCATTTACCCTAAAGATACAAATGTAGTGATCCGAAGGGGCACATGTACCCCTTACACTGTTTATAGCAGCAATGTCCCCAGTAGCCCAACTATGAAAAGAGCCTAGATGTCCATTGACAGATGAATGGATAAAAAATGTGTATATATGTGTGTGTGTGTGTATACATGTATATATATGTATATGTATATGTATATATATGTATATACATGTATACACACACACACACATGCTTTTTTATCCACTCGTGTGTGTATATGTGTGTGTATGTATGTATGCATATATACACATATATACATATACATATATATGTATACACACACATATATATACACACACATACACACACATATACACTTTTTTATCCACTCATGTGTATATATGTGTGTGTGTGTGTGTGTAAGTGTACATATATACGCACACATACACACACACATAATGGAATATTATGCTGCCAACAAAAACCCCGAAATCTTGCCATTTGCAACGACATGGATGGAACTAGAGGCTATTATGCTAAGCAAAATAAGTCAATCAGAGAAGGACAATTATCGTGTGATCTCACTGATAGGATGAATTTGAGAAACAAGACAGAGGATCATAGGGGAAGGGAGGGAAAAATCAAACAAGACAAAACCAGAGAGGGAGATAAACCATAAGAGACTCAATCTCAGGAAACAAACTGAGGGTTGCTGGAGGGGATGGAGGGATGGGGTGGCTGGGTGATGGACATTGGGGAGGGTGTGTGCTATGAATTTTGTAAGTAACTGATGAATCACAGACCAGTACCCCTGAAATAAATAATACATTATATGTTAATTTTTTTTTAAAAAAGTGTTCCTGAGAACTATTCTAGTGAGTAAAAAAAATGGGTAAGTTGGCAAAGGGGCTGGCCACATTTTGAGTGTGGGCTCTGAATCTCTGAACTCTAAATTTCTCATATTCTCTTTGCAAACTGGTAAATGAAAACGAAAGCCAAAGGACAGTGTCTGTGAGCTTACTATAGAAAAGACCATGCTTATGCAGCATCCTAGTTAGTCATTCCAGCCCAGAGCACTGGGGTTGCCATCGGACAAATACCAGAGGTTCTAGTAGAGGCTGCCCCACCCATCCACCCAACCCACCCCTGCCATAGTCACCATCCCAGGTCAGGAGATTGCAAGAAAACCAGCAGCAGGAAGGTCAGTTTGGCTTCAGAATGGGTTTTATCACTGTTTCCCTCCCAGCAGGTTGGCTGCCCTCATTCTGCTTTATGTAGAGTAATGTTACAATTTCTTCCAACTCCCTGGGTACATGCAGGCCCTGCAGACCACCCATAGCACGGTCACGCGGTCACAGGGCATCTGCCCCGCACGCCACAGCCTGAGGCTGCACTCACAGCCTGCTGTGTAGCTGCCAGCTTTGGTGGCTGCCAAGTGCTTTGCCTAAGCAAGTTTCTCGGGTGCCCTGCTCCCCGTCTGGGTTGATGAAAGCAGCAAAACACAAATTCAGGCTGTACAGGCAAAATTGTAATGCTCAAAATGTGCCTGGAAATTTTTCCATACTTTTTCTCCCCCTCTTCCAACCGTTCCTCCTTTTTTTTCTTTTTTCTTGTCTGTTATTTTCTAAGTAAATTTCTCTTTCACACTGTGGGAAGTATCCACACAGTTCACCCTTGGTGAACACTTGCTTTGTAAGAACTATAAATGACACACCAGATCTTGGCCGCAAAATTTCCCTCCACAGCTCAACCCAAAGCCAAGTGGAAAAAGGGGATGCCCTGTTTTCCTTACTCAGAGGGCTGACCCCATGTCTACCTCTCAGATGGACACTCAGTCAATTCCAGACACTGAAGAAAATTTTTATCTTCTGAAAAGGCATTTCACCAACAAATGGTCTTTCTTCCTTTCTCTCCTTATTTTCCATAAGGCAATATGTACTCTCCCCAAATTATACATGTTTTGCTTAAAATAAACTTCAGAGAATTAATCATATCTTCTTCAAGTGAAGACATTTAAGCAAGTCCGGCCTAAGCCAATTCTACCTTGGCATATTACTGAGGCTTTGCCCTGAAGTAGCCTACAGGTTCTGAGACAGCAGTTTTTTAGAATTGGAACAAGCTAATTTTTCCCCTGAATTAATCCCTGGGCCTGACCCTGAGTGCAGATGTCTAGTGGACCACAAGTGCTTGCAATCCTTGTTTGTTGAAGCCAAAGCTGTTCAGAAGACCTGATCAGTGAATTGCTTATCTCTGGGCTTTTCCATTTCTGAGACTGTGTAGACAGACTGATTTTTTCACTAACCACCTACTGTCACGTAGAGACTCATATGTCTTCACCTCAGGACATCTAGTGCTACAAGAAATGGGGCAATAATTCTGACCAGGATCTGGGAGAACTCAGGAGGGGGAGGAATGAGCCCTTAAAGGCTCAGACAGGTGGGTGCTAGGAGAGGAGAGAGATGAGAAGTTTAGGGTGTGAAAGTGCAGGGAGAAAAAGCCACCAGGTCTCCCAGAAAGCTGTGAGAAAGAGGCAGGAATGAGAGTCCAGGGCCCACACAGACCCGTTTTGCCCACAAGGGCAGTAAGCCATGTGCCATGTGTCACGCACGGCAAGCCCTCTCAGACTTCTACACGGAGAGCAATGCCATCTCTGGCAACCTGAGCTGGGAGTCATTCAGGGAGCAGGAAATCTTTTCCGATGCTACTATAAAAATCTGAAGGAAGAACAGAGAGGGCTCTGCACTTCAGCATTGGCAGTGAGGACGATGAAAATGTTTACCAAGCAATCTCATGTGGAAATGGATGTCCTTGTGTGTGTGTTTCTTTATGAATGGCCACCACCTGAACTCTCCGAGTACATACTATCTCCTCCCTCCCTTCTCCCAGGACCAGCTCTCAGAACCCCGATCCCCAGCCAATGGTGACTACAGAGACACTGGGATGGTCCTCGTCAACCCCTTCTGCCAAGAAACATTGTTTGTGGGAAACGATCAAGTATCGGAGATTTAACCGCAGCAGCTCTCGCTTTGCTGTTCCCTACCTTTCGTCTCTAAATTATAAATATACAAATATATATTATAAATATAATCTTTGTGTAACCCTGACTTAATAAGAAACATTTTCAGCTTTTTTTTCCTAAGAATTGTCAACATCTTTTTTATAAGTGTGGTTTAAAAAAAAAAAAAAACCTTTACAGATTGATCTGTGGCTTTATAAAATAAAGGTATTTCTAAGCAAAGCAGTTGCATTGATTGCTTCTCTTAATAACTGTCCTTGAGCATTTGGGGGTCCCAGCAGCCCCAAACAGTTGAGGGAAGAGATAGACCTTTAGAAGTGAAATGTTAAAATGGTCACAAGTACGGCCCTTTGAGTGCTTCTTAAAGCTCTGGTTCTTCTTGATTCAGTGGAACCCCATTTCCTCCCCCTCCTTATGCATACCAGTGAAGGCAACTGGGCCACCTAGGGAGAAGCAGCAGACTCGCACACAGAGCAGGAAAAGGGAACATCTCATCACCCCCAGTGAATGAGTATCCTGCACTTGCACTGTGACACCATTGGCTGTCAAGGCTAATTCCGTCTGAGTTCAGGACAGCAGGCAGGAGCATGCAGCCCTCAGGAGTCTGTGGAGGACATCCAGCATCCCAAGGCCACATCCCCCTAACGTCACACGACAGGGAGCTTCCACTATGCTAAACAACAGGACTGCCTTGCTCTGGTGGACAAAAATGCCCCCACCCCACCCCGAGCACATTCCTGCTTCCTCTCCAACACCCACATCTGCTTTCAAACTTGTGCCTTTCTCTGGAGATGGTTTAAATGTGGATCCTAAGCCTGGAGCTTGGGAATGCTTGCCCTTCCTCAAGGATCAAATGTTTATTGGGATTCAGCTTTGTTTTCTCAAAAGGCATCTCACTGTGCCCCTGAGAAACATGCTTATGTAAGAGGCCTTGAAGTGTGGAGCTGTAATTTTCTAAACCCTCCTGCAATCTTACAAAAACAAGATTGCCAAAGTGGATTGCTTGGGAGAAGACATCATCTTTTCCCTCCTTAGCACTGCAGACCTGCTTGTAGGTCCACAGATGGGCTTCTCACCCAGTGCTCGTTTCCTAGTCTCCCCTGCATGGCTGTCTTCACTGGTGGTGGGCCAGCACCTCCCCTGCCCACACTCAGGAGTGGTCAGACCCACAGAGATGTACAGGGGCTTCCACAGATGGCTGCTTCTTACTTTTTTTCCTAGTAGATGGTGGGGAGAGAAGAGAACTGCTTTGACTCTTTCTCTAAAAGAAAATTAGTTTGATAGTATATTTTGAATATAGATGTTCTTATAGTCAGATTGGGAATTGACTTGAATGTTGATTCATATGTTCGTGTTGTTACTGTGGTCTTTTTATCATAACTTTCCTTTCTTCATACGTTTCCTTTAAAAAAAAAAAAGATGGCCTTCAAAAATGTGTGTTCTCAATGTTGTATGGATCTACTTAACATGAGTTTGGTGGTTGTCTCTCTTTAAAGATTCTTCAACCCACAAGGAAGCAGGTTAAATGTTGCTCTGAGATTCATTTGCCAGCGTGCTGCTGTCTGATCTTTTAACCTTATATTTCTGTCAGCTATTGCATTTACTACAGCAATGTGTGTGTGTATATAATGAAATCTGTTTGTAAAGTAAAACTATATATAATATATGTAATCAAAGATACATATGTTATATATATATATATATGTGGATGTATGACTTATTTTTCCTTATCCACAGAATTCAACTACCATGTATATATAAATAAACTTATTTTATTAGCCAGAGGATTAAGTTGCTAATACATTTTGCATTCTTTTCATTTTAAAATAATTTTTAAGTCTTCCTTAAGGACTGACACTGTTTAATCTTCATCTGTATTTTTTAATCTATTTTAACAATAAGTTGGGTTTTATGAGTATAATGAGCTAATAGGATTAGCAATTTGTCATTTAACTATACAAATCCTTTAGAACACGTTTGCGATTTCCTCAAAAGAGAATCATCTCTCTCTAGGTCTTTGGAAACATTGGTGTCAAGTAAGGTACATCCCTCTCTCTCCTCTTCCTTCCCCGGGGCTGGGGGTTTTGCTGTACATATCTTTGGGTAAGAGAAAGCTGGGGTTAACCTGGGCACTGGAAGTTATCATTCTGTAGAAAAGAACAGTTCATAAACATGACACCTGTGCAAACAACTGAATTAGTATCCTGAACCCTTCATTTAGCCTTGGATGACATACCCTGGAATTCCTACAGTTCCTCGAGACCCAGTGTTAGGAGGATGTTATTACAACAGTCTGGTGGGTGCTGTAGGCCCTACAGGGTGTACCAGAGGGGGACATCTAAAGAAATAGGGGACGCTACCAGCTTTTACTTGATGAAGTTGGTTCCTTAAACTGTTAATCATACAACCAACATTGATATTTATGAAGTATTTTCTGTGTCATCTCAAATAGATAAAGTAGAAGGGGAAAAAGGAGTTGTGGTGTCTTTATCAGCAAAGAAGAGCACATAGAATATTCCAGTATGTAATAGTAGTTTTAAACTCTGCTCATGTGATTTTGGATGCTACTCTAGTTCTGTAGGTGTTTGGAGATCGAGGGGGTCCTAGATTAGTCACTAGGAGTGACTCTTCTGCCTAGGAGTCAGAAGAGGCCTTCCCATCCCAGCTCTGCTGCTTTCTGAACAGGAGACCTTGGACAAGTCATTGGAGCTTTCAGGGTCCTCATCATACAAGGAATTAATAAACCATATTTTGACATGTGACAGTATTTCTGAAGTTGTGCAGTACTCAAATAGTAGCACAACCTGCTACCTCCTAAGGTTGAATTGAGAATTCAGTGAAATAAAGTATGGAAGCCACATACAACACTAGGATAGATTCAATACATACTAGAATTGGCTCCCTTCCCCTTCTTCCACTTGAGGTATGTTCCCATGTTGCAGAATTTGGGAGAAATATCCATCTCTGGGTTTTGGCTACTTGGTTTCTCTGGGATAAAACTTAAGTGCAGTGGGGTTTAGGTCCATTTTGTGATCTCAGAAGATATTTTCTAGACCCAGAAAAGCATTCAAGATGTGAATTCAACATGCCTTAGTAGATGCTTACAGTAGGAATTAGAACCCAGGGTGTGTCATCAAACCCTAACTCAAAGCACCCTCAAAGAGCTTACTGGAAAATCTTCTCTTTGTTCTTATTTATTAGTTTTCTGGCAAATGGAGAAACAGAAGTGTACAGAACAGCTACAGCATAATAGGCGCCCAAAACGTGTGGGACCCAAATTTGCCCAGGACCCCTCATCTAGTGCATTAGAGAAAGCTCAGGCCAGTGCAAGGAAGTAAGGTCCAGAGAAGGGGAGCAACATGGCCAAGGTCAAGCAGCTGATAACAGCAGTGTTCGAGGTAAGAAAAATGCCACATGAGGACCAGAAGCTGTTGCCAAGACTGAGAGGATAAGAGAGGCAAGAGGCTTCATTTGTTTCTCTTGAGTTCATGGGACTGCCTCCCACATGGGTGATTCACATCCATTTCCACCATCTATTACCTGTGTAGACACACATGCTCATTCACACATTCACATACACAGCACACACAAAGATGTAGAAAGCTCTGAGATCGGCCCTTGAGCACCTGGATTCAGTTCTGGGTCAGCCACTCCCTACACTTGTGATTTGAGATCTCTGAGCCTCGGTTCATTCATCTGTGAAATGGGGCTGCTTTGCCCTCTCTTAAGTAGTGAAGTACACAGACCAGATGAGCCCCCTCCACAGCCTGCACTGATCCAGCCTCCCCCACTACCAGTGGAAAAATCTGGGAGGTCAGACACATGACCTTGCAGAGAATGCATGAGTGCCTTTCTACACGCAGCCTGGCCAGGGACTGTTTCTCTTTCAGCTGGGTGAATGGTGGAAGCTCATGGAAAACAGCAGACAAAGCAGCCCTGGGGGTAGAAGAGCTTCCAGAGAGGCCCATGACCAGGCCACAGGGACACTGGGGCTGAAAACCAAAAGCCACTAGGCTCTACAAACCCACTAGGCAGAGCAGAGGCAGAAGGGGAGATGAGCACAAGGCGGGTGGTGGTGGACATGCCCACAGGGGTCAGCTCCAGCATGCCCCTCCAGAGGCATAGGGCATCCTTCGGGGGAACATGGTCATCATCCTCCCTGGATAGCCCCCCAGCCTCCAGGACAAATGCCATGGGTGGTCTCATCCGAGCACCCAGAGTCTATGTAGGGATGGCGCCCAGTGGGTACACAAGTGGCCTGGGCACTCGAGTGACACGCCGGGCCCTGGGCATCAGCAGTGTTTTTCTGCAGGGCCTGCGAAGCTCAGGTCTGGCCACAGCACCAGCTCCAGGTCTGGAGAGGAACCTCAGTACCATTGAAGACCTGGGGGGTTGCCTGGTGGAATACATGGCCAAGGTTCATGCCTTGGAGAGCGTCAGCCAAGAGCTGGAGGCACAACTGCGGATGCACCTGGAGAGCAAAGCCACACGCTCAGAAAGCTGGGGAGCCCTCAGAGCCTCTTGGGCCAGCAGCTGCCATCAGGTGAGTGCCTGGCCATGCTCAAGCGTTTTACATAGGCCCAGGAGAGGATACTGACAGCTGTACTAGGAGTCATTATCAGAGAGCAAGAATGCTGAGGCAGGGGCAGGAGAGTGAATGGTCTGAAACCAGAGAAACTGACCATAACTCTGATCCTTTCTTGCTAAAAAATACTAATGACAATGAAAACAATAACAACAGCTACTTTTACTGAGGTAGACTAGGGGTCAGGCCCACAATAATCCCTGTACGTGCGCTGTCTCCTATGTTCAAAGCAACACTATGCACAGGCTCATTCACTGATTGCATTTTTTTAGTGGCGAAAACCGGCACAAAGGGATTATGTAATTTGCCCAAGATCCTGCAGCCTGTAGGGAAGCTGAGCATTGAGCCTGAATTGTTCCAGTTCCAAAGCTTGCATTTGCCCCATTACCCTGGGCTGGCTCCGTAACATTTGTGCTAAGAAAAGTTTTTTATAGCCATCGTCAAATGGAACACCATCAAATGGTTGTGACATCAAAAACAAGGATAAATGGAGGTATGTTCCTATATCCATCTGCTATCCAATAGAAATCCAATAGAAATATGAGTCGCATTGGTAGTGGACAAGTTTCTATTACCCACAGTGAAAAAGGTAAAAAGAAACAGGTGAAGTTCATATTAGTGTATTTTACTTAATTTAGTATATTTTAAATGTGATTTCAACAGATGATCAATATTTAAAATATTAATAAGACTGTTTACACTGAAATAGAACTTTCTGCAGTGATTGAAATGTCCTATTTCCACACCATCCTGTCTGGTAACCAATAGCCACATATGACTATTGAGCATGTGAAACATGGCTAATAAGACTGAGGAATTGAATTTTTATCTTTATTTTATTTTATTTTATTTCATTAGCCACATAGGGCCAGTGCCGTCTTACTGGCCAGGGCAGGACACAGAGGTTGCATCTTTCTCCCTTGCTTGGTCAGGATGTGCCCTCCAGGGTGATTTCTGCAGAGCGCTGAGCTCATCTGTCATGTCTGGCCTGCAGCTTCCCCCACCTAGACTCCAGCAACAGCACATCTCATCAGGTCCCTGCTGGTGGCTGACTTCTCCTCTCCCTTCCCTCCCCCACCTCCATGTGACAAATGCTGGCCTTGGGATCCCTCTGAGCTACACCAGCCTCCAACTCCACCAGGAACTGCCAGCTTGGACCCCTTGGACCCCCTAGGGCCCAGCATGCATTCCCCAAGCAGAGGTCACAAACTTCCATTTGTGTATGGCCAGCTGATGCAGAGCAGGCACGCTCAGGGGCTCCCCATTCCCCCTCCTGCCTCCCATTTCATCCTGGAATGCTTCTCTTCATCGTAAGTCAGTGCCCGGCCTTCAGCTCAGGACATATAATGTACAACACTGTCCTCTTGGCTTTCCTCTGGAGCTGTTGCTCTGCTTCCATCCATCTGGGCTGGGAGGGAGAGCCGTTTTTAGAGCAGCTTGGGACTTAAAGTTGTCAAATCTAAGACAGCCATCCCTCCTGGATTTTCCCCAGCAGTGCTGGTTCCAAATATTTATGTCCCATAAACCAGCAGACAATCCCTAGATATTCTAACATTTCGGCACCTGCAGGACAATTTCTTGCATTCAAATACCACATAGACTTTTTATGAGAAGCCAGGCATCCCAATTTCTAAGTCAAAAAGTATCGGCACAAAACTTAGTTCATATTCAACAGATACTGACATGGTCAGGCTTCAGCTAGCTAGCTCTAGGGGATTGGGCAACTTGCCCAACTTCTCTAACCCTCAGTGTCCTTATCTGTAAAATGAGTATAATGCCACAGCGACTCTAGCAAAACCATAGATATCTGAGTTGCATGGTTCCTGCCTGCAGATAGACTAAAGATTCAAAAACTGCACCATGACAACAGCACAGCCCCCTGCTGCCAGAGCCAAGGCTGGAGACAGAGACACGCAGGCCTTCCACTGATGCTCACAATCCCAGATAAGGGTCATTTTCCTCTTCACTGACCATAAGTGAGATCCTTCATACGAACCCAGAGTTCTCTTTTTCTTCTTTTGTTTAAAAACATGGACCTGAAGATACAGTTAGACAGACCCATAAAACAGAGTTATTTCTGTATCACACAGACTCACCTTCCAGCCTTATTAAGCTCTGTTCCACCAAAAAGAACCAAAGAAAATTCTACATATTTGAGAAATGCACATTAATTTTCCTTTGCTATAGTTAACAAAACTGACCTACACTGTCCACCCCTCCTGACTTTAACATAAAGCTTTAAGGTGGCTTTGCTGATGCCTGTTCTCCTTCCTGGTATTCGCCACCCAGTCAGCAGTGTGATCTTTTGGACATGTGGGATCTGATTACATGATGTCCCTGCCCAACACCTTTCTGGGATCCTCATCGCTGGCAGGACACAACCCATGACTCCGGGCTCAGTCTACAGGCCACTTCTAAGTAGTGAAGCCACCTCTAAGTCCTAGGCCCACCATCTACCTGGGAGCCCCTGCACCCGTCCTCAGCCTGCTCCTCTGCAACGCTTCCCCTGTTCCTTCTGTGATCTCATGACAGCCTGGACACACATCCACGGTGGTAGTTACCATGCTGTCTTCTGGTCACGTGTCTGTCCAGGCCTTCCCACTCTAGGCCCACTTAGGAAGGACCAGGTCTCCCAAACCGAAGAGTACATAGAGCATAAACTGGAAATTCATCTGGGAGTTGGGTGAACTTACATTTGAATGTTGGATTTGCCACTTACTAGCTGGGTGACTTTAGGTCAGTTCTGTCAACCTTTCTTCTTATTTGCCATGTGATCACGTTATCTACTGAGCAGAACTGTTAAGGGGGTTAACTGAATATAGTGTACCCAGTAAAATGAGTGGTTTACAGCTCAGAAAGACTTTCTTTACTCGTGGCATCACAGATATCTTAAGCCATGTACACGATTGATACTCAAAATGAACAGGATCCTGCTTCAAATCCTGGTTCTGCCACTTACTTGGACCAGCCAGTCCTCTGCTCTACGACTCCCTTTCCCCATCTATATAAGGGATGGATGAGCACCTCCCAGAGTCGTCATGAGCATGAAATGAACTAAGATGTGAAAAGGAACATTAGAAAAAGGCGCCTGGGTGGCTCAGTCGGTTAAGCATCTGCCTTGATTTCAGCTCAAGTCATGATCTCAGGGTCATGAGATCAAGCTCCGAGTTGGACTCCATGCAGGGTGTGGAACCTATTTAAGATTCTCCCTCTCCTTCTCCCTTTACTCCCACCCCTGCTGTCATGTGCTCACTCTCTCTCTCTGGTGGGAGGGCAGATTAGGAACTGTGAAGTACTGTGCACATGCAGCAGGGTATCCTGAGTCAGAGTTTCAGTTCTCTAGGCACCAGGTCTCTGGCCAAGGGACTTGCCTCTGAAGGCCACAGCCCCCCTTCAGGGCCTTGGTTGGACCCTTTCTTCCTCTCTCCACTCCTAACCCAATCGCCACAGGATGACAGCTCCCTCCTAAGTCCCATCTGCCCCCAAACGGCAGCCCCAACTTCTGGCTACTCAGAAACAAAGACTTTCCCACTAGGGAATGGGGTCCCCTCTGGCTTCCAGAGTGCTTTGTCATGGAGCCCTGGGCCCACCAACCAGCCAGCTCCTATAGAACTGCAGGTGGGGCCCACCCCCACCAGGGCCTCTAACCTAGACCTAGAGAAAAGACCACCAGCAATTCATTTATTTCAGAAAGTTCTGCCTTTCCCTTTCACGGGCATCAGAGGCAGCTGTGCTATGATAAGAGATTCTGGGATCCAGAAATCCAAAGCTCTAAGCTGCCCAATACCACAACCCCAGGCACCCCAAGCTCCTCCTCACCTCTATCCACCTACACCCACCTCCAGCAAGGGCTTGGTCACAGACACAGGGAGGGTCAGGTTTGCTTCTTGGAGCGGGGCATGGATGTGGGCCGGCAACACCACAGTGTACGTGTCAGGTGACTACAGGGGAAGGACAAACCTTTGTCCACCCTTGATCCAGCTACCTCCAGAGAGGCACTAGGGTTCAATGCACTGGGGATTATCTGTCCTCCATGAGTTGGAGTGGCCAGTCTGTGGGAAAGGGAGATGCCTGGTATGGCTCCTCCTTTCTCCCCAACTCACCAGGACAAGGCACATAAATGCCATCGCAGGCAGGAACGGTCACCCAGCCATTGGTAGGTCACATAGTGTCCCAAATGGCAAGGCAGTACCCCTGGGAGGCCTAGGAGAGTTTGCATTTGTCCCCTTGAGTATCTGTGTCTGAGGATGTGCAAGATTAAAAAACAAAAATTATCATAACAAATCAAGAGAAAAACCATAAAGCTTCATATTTTATCACATTTATTTAGTTAGTTAATTTTACCACCTTTCAAAGCACTTTCCCCCTGCCTTTTGAACAAGGAGCCCCATATTTTCCTTTTGCACTGGGACCCACAAATCATGTAGCCAATCCTGCCAGGGGTCGTGTATATGAATTTCCTTTTCACTTCCAAACCTCTCACTCCCCAATTCTCAGTTGTGTTAGAAACACTCAGACACTTCTGCTAAGCAGTAAAAACAGACAGGAAAATTCCCAGGCGATAGCCATGGAGACCAAGGAGGGCACAGCCCCGCCCATTGCTTGGGCAGAAAGTTGTTCTTTCCCCTCTCCTGCTTTGCTGAATGCTCCTGACCTTTCTTGCCAAGTGAATGATGCTCACAGTAAACTCCATCGACAACGTCAGACCCTTTCATCTTCAAATAGACCAAACACAAGCTTGGAATTAGGCAGCCTTCCTGCCTTGGGGCTGCAGATAAAAGGAGAATGGGGACAGAGAAGGTGATGTCAGGGATGTGGAGTCTCAAAGCAAAACGAGTAAGCCAAGGCCTTGGCCAGAAAGATGCTGCCTGGGAGGAAAGGGGAATGTGGAGGCTTCAGTTCCACTGAAATTATTGGTCTCCATGGGAGAAAACAGCAACTTACATCTTCAGACAGCAGAGATTGTTAGCTGGAGGAAAGGGAAATGAAAATTATTAAAAGGCAGGAGAATTAGAATTTAAAATGGACCTGATTTGAATATCTTTCCTGCTGTTCACAGTTCCTCTTTCTGTCCCTTGCAGAGAGAGAGCCCAGACACTGGGGACTGGGGATCAGCCTATTTGGGGAAACTGCTGGAAACTCAGGCAACCTGAGTTTCAGGTTCTCCCCACAGAACCTGTAGTCCTAGCAAGTTTAAAGGAAGAATGAGAGAAGAAAGAAAGAAAGAAAGAAAGAAAGAAAGAAAGAAAGAAAGAAAGAAAGACTAACTGCTCACTCCCTACTCTGAAGCCTCATCCCCCACAGGCCCTGAATAAGAAGAAGGCACAGGATCATTGTTCATGATTCACAACCTGGTGTGCCTGAAAGGGGGAGAGAGAGAGAACCATGAACTATTGGAGTATCTGCAACAGCCTGAATATATTTACCCAAGATAAACCACCCCATCTATTGCTTAATACATGCACTTTGTTTGGTCAGAGCAGGTCAATAAGGTAGTCAGTTTGTTAGCCACTAACAGGGACACTAAAGTATTATTAGAAATGTAACTATACAGAGAAAAAAGTGTATTCAGGAGAATTCTTCTCAGGCAGGGTGACATATGAGATTGGAGGAAATCTTTTGATGGATCAGGGGAAGGGAAGGAGGATATGAGGCTGCTCCTAAGGGTATTGGTGGAGTAATACATGTGGTCACAAATTGCTTTCTGAGAAGGGTGGTTTCTGATTTCCTGGGTACAGGGAAGAGGGTCGTGCTTTGCTAAGTAGAGTATATCTGTGCAGAAGCCCAGTAGAGTATATCTGCCACAGAAGACAGGGGAGAGAATAAGTGCTGTCACTGGGGCCACACTTCAGTCTCCTAAGATCTCTTAAAATGTGAGAGCCATGTTGAAGAGTAGAGGACAGGGGAGTCCTGGTAATGAAAAAATAGGGAACGTGCTAATAAGACTGAAGCCAGAGGGTCCATCGGTCACACTCAGGCCCAGCAAGTTCTTGGATGGTAAGGATGTTTGGAGAGTTTCTTGATGTGATAAAATAGCTAAGAAAGAAATACTAGAGGGTTTCCCGTAGAAATGAAGAACAAAATAAGTATGCCCACTATCTCTACTGTTACGTAACATTGGTCAGAGGTAGTAGTTAATGCTATACAAGAGAAAGTAATTGGAGGTATAATGATTGGAGAGAAAATGTTGATCTTTCTGGAAAGCCCAAAAGGATCCATGTGAAAACTACAACAGACAATAAGATAATTTAGTAAAGTAGCAGGTTATAAAATAACATTAAAGACATATATATACATATATATACACACAAACACACATTTATATAAATATAAATGGCTACCGTCTCCTTTATGATAGCAAAAAATAAAATACTTCTGAGTAAACTTAACAAGAAATGTCCAAAATGTATATGAAACAATAATAAAATTCCCCTGAAAAGACAAATGTAAAGAAATACCATGTGCTTGAATATAAACTCAAGAAAAATATTAGTTGTCCCTAATTTACAAATTTAATGCAATCCTAATTTTTAAAATATCATAGGGGTTTTTTTTAAGCTAGGTGGGTTTATTATAAATTTTCATTGGTAAAAACAAAAAGGCAATAATAGCTGAAAAGAATAACTGAAGGAAGAGAGCAAGGAGGGAAGGGGCAGCTATCCCAGACATTGCAACATACTAGAGAGACTCACTTGGAAAACATTTCTTGTTGGCACATAAAAGACGGGAAGACCAAGGGAACAAAATATAAAATTCAAAATAAACCCTGCTCCATATAGAAATTTAGTATTGATAAATGCAACATTTGAAACCAATGGAGGAAATGATGGACATTTAATAAATGGTATTTAGACAACTAGATAGTCATAAGGAAAATAAAACTGGATCCATCCTTCACTGTACCCTAAATTAATTCCAAATGTATCCTAGATTTAAGTGTAAAAAAGAAAACCATACAAGTAGAATGTGTGACTGAATTCCTTTATAACCTGGGTGCAAAAGAAGTTTTCCTTGATATAATTCGAAATCTAAAAGCAATGAAGGAAATATCAATAAATTTGATTATCAAAAATTGTTAAATTTTGCATCACAAAATTGCACAATAAGCAAAACTAAAAGATAAATGACAAACTAGACAGAAATATTTGTAACTCTTGAATACAAATGGTTAATTAATGTCCCTACTCTATAAACAACATTTAGAATTTGCAGTCTTAAAATAATAGCCAAAAACATGCTTACTCTTAAGTAGACTGGAGATATAAATGGGGAATTGACATAAAAATATGTGAAAATGGCTCTTACCTACATAAAAAGATGTTCAACTTCACTCATCATAAGAGAAATATGAACAAAACAAAACAAAAACCTACCTGAGATACCATTTTCACTTATCAGACTGGCAAAACTCCTGAAGTATGTCAATCTGTTTTGTTGGAAAAGTGCTCGGGAAACAACCAATTCCATGGTGCTGATGGGAGAAAAAAGTTTACAGTGTCTATAGAGAAGAACTTGGCAATATCTAGATTAAACTATATATGCATATAATTTAATCCAGCAATCCCACTTCTAGGAATCTCTCCTGATAACACACTGGTAAAACACGAACAAGAAGTGTGCACAAGGCTGTTTATTTCAATTTTATCTATAATGGCAAAAGACCAGAAACAACCCAAATACCTAGCAATAGGGGACTAGCTGAATAAGCAATGCTACATTCACAAAAGGAAAGAGGGAGGGCTCTATAAGTATTATGGAGGGATGATCTCCCAGATATATTGTTGAACTAAAAAGTGACATGGAGAGAGTGTGTATTTCATTCTATCATTTATCTGAGATAGAGGAAGATATATGAATATATACATACATATTCACTTGTAACTGGAAAAACCAACCACAAATGATTTTTTTTTTATTTTATTATTTTTTTTTTTACCACAAATGATTTTAAATGATCACTTATAGGAGAAGGAGAGAGTAGGATAGAGGGGAAAGGAATAGACACTAGAATTCTTTCAGTTTATCTTATTATGTGGAGATGACTTTGGAACCATGGAATTATTTTATAGAATTATGGAAGTGACTTTTAAACCACAGTAATTTGTACATCTCTAGTGGGATGCAAAAGAGTGCTGGGAAAAAAAAATCTTAAGTTATTTTCAGTAATCATATTGTTGGCGACATTGCTCGTATTATTCTAACACTGGTGTGTGCATGTGTGTGTCCTGTGGGATAAAGCCAAAGAGTAATTATATTCATGTCATTGAGAATCAAGAATTTTAGTATTGGTAAAAGGAGATACATTTGTAAAGCAGATTAAGTTTAGTGATAATTCTCTAGTCCTGAATTTGAATTTGAATTATCAGTATAAAATCATGGTGTATGTGATCCTAAAATAAATATATACCCATTTCCTCGCTCCAGCAAATGAAAAGAACTAGAAACAATTGCCAACCCAGTAGCAATGAGCATTTTTAGCCTCAGATTTTGGTCACTAACGACCGTTTTTTATTATAAGAACTGAAGCTCCTTCGTTAGAGAAATGGCTGAATCCAGGTTTAGGAGCAGGAAGCGTAAGAGATGAATCTGAAACATCTCATACCAAAACCAAGGAAGCTATAAAGAATTACTAGACTCGGAGGGAGGAGTCAAGATGGCGGAGAAGTAGCAGGCTGAGACTACCTCAGCTAGCAGGAGATCAGCTAGAGAGCTTATCTAAAGATTGCAAACACCTGCAAATCCATCGGCAGATCGAGGAGAAGAAGAACAGCAATTCTAGAAACAGAAAAACAACCACATTCTGAAAGGTAGGACTGGCGGAGAAGTGAATCCAAAGCGACGGGAAGATAGACCCCGGGGGGAGGGGCCGGCTCCCGGCAAGCGGCGGAGCAACGGAGCACAAAATCAGGACTTTTAAAAGTCTGTTCCGCTGAGGGATATCGCTCCGGAGGCTAAACCGGGGTGAAGCCCACACGGGGTCGGCGTGACCTCAGGTCCTGCGGGGTCACAGAAGGATCGGGGGTGTCCGAGTGTCGCAGAGCTTGCGGATATTGGAACGGGAAAGCCGGCTGCAGAGACAGAGCCGACAGTAAGCTCGCAGCTCGGAGTTGCCTTGAACCGGTCGCAAGCTCGGTGAGCTCGGAGCGCGGCCGGAGGTTGGGCAGACGCGAGTTACTGGGAGCTGTTCGCTGAGGGCGCACAGGGGAGCGGGGCCCCGGGCTCTCGGCTCCTCCGGGCCGGAGACCAGGAGGCCGCCATTTGTATTCCCGTCCTCCGGAACTCTACGGAAAGCGCTCAGGGAACAAAAGCTCCTGAAAGCAAAGCCGAGCAGATCACTCAGCCCGGCCCCTGGTAAGGGCGGTGTAATTCCGCCTGGGGCAAAGACACTTGAGAATCACTACACCAGGCCCCTCCCCCAGAAGATCAACAAGAAATCCAGCCAAGACCAAGTTCACCTACCAAGGAATGCAGTTTCAATACCAAGGAGAGAGCAGCAGAATTCCAGAGGAGGAGAAAACAAACCACGGAACTCATGGCTTTCTGCCTGTGATTTTTCAGTCTTGCAGTTAATTTAATTTTTTTCTTTTTCATTTTTTTTTCTTCTTCTGCTAAAATTTTTTATAACTTTTACCCTTTTCTCTTTTAACGTTTTTTAACTAGATTATCTAATATATATATTTTTCTTTTTTATACTTTTGTTTATTCATTTTCTTTTTTTTCAATTTTTTTTCTTTTTTTTCTTTCTTTCTTTTTGAACCTTTTTTTATCCCCAAATCAGAAGAGATCCTAATCTCTTCAATCTTTTTTTTTCTTAATTCTTTTTTAAATTCTTGATTGAATTTTTAATTCAATCTCTTTTTTTAATTCTTTTTTTCTTTTTTTTCTTTCTTTCTTTTTGAACCTCTTTTTATCCCCAAATCAGAAGAGATCCCAATCAGAAGAGATTGGGAGATCCCAATCAAAGGAGATCCCAATCAGAGGAGATCCCTCACCCAATCGTGAGGGGGGAGAAATCCCCCCTCACGATTTGGGATCTCTTCTGATTTGGTTAAAGCATATTTTCCTGGGATTGTTGCCACCCTTTTAGTATTTTACTTGCTCCTTCATATACTCTTAGCTGGACAAAATGACAAGGCGGAAAAATTCACAACAAAAAAAAGAACAAGAGGCAGTACCGAAGGCTAGGGACCTAATCAATACAGACATTGGTAATATGTCAGATCTAGAGTTCAAAATGACAATTCTCAAGGTTATAGCCGGGCTTGAAAAAGGCATGGAAGATATTAGAGAAACCCTCTCCAGAGATATAAAAGCCCTTTCTGGAGAAATAAAAGAACTAAAATCTAACCAAGTTGAAATCAAAAATGCTATTAATGAAGTTCAATCAAAAATGGAGGCTCTCACTGCTAGGATAAATGAGGCAGAAGAAAGAATTAGCGATATAGAAGACCAAATGACAGAGAATAAAGAAGCTGAGCAAAAGAGGGACAAACAGCTACTGGACCATGAGGGGAGAATTCGAGAGATAAGTGACACCATAAGACGAAACAACATTAAAATAATTGGGATTCCAGAAGAAGAAGAAAGAGAGAGGGGAGCAGAAGGTATACTGGAGAGAATTATTGGGGAGAATTTCCCCAATATGGCAAAGGGAACGAGCATCAAAATTCAGGAGGTTCAGAGAACGCCCCTCAAAATCAATAAGAATAGGCCCACACCCCGTCACCTAATAGTAAAATTTACAAGCCTTAGTGACAAAGAGAAAATCCTGAAAGCAGCCCGGGAAAAGAAGTCTGTAACATACAATGGTAAAAGTATTAGATTGGCAGCTGACTTATCCACAGAGACCTGGCAGGCCAGAAAGAGCTGGCATGACATTTTCAGAGCACTAAACGAGAAAAACATGCAGCCAAGAATACTATATCCAGCTAGGCTATCATTGAAAATAGAAGGAGAGATTAAAAGCTTCCAGGACAAACAAAAACTGAAAGAATTTGCAAACACCAAACCAGCTCTACAGGAAATACTGAAAGGGGTCCTCTAAGCAAAGAGAGAGCCTACAAATGGTAGATCAGAAAGGAACAGAGACAATATACAGTAACAGTCACCTTACAGGCAATACAATGGCATTAAAATCATATCTCTCAATAGTTACCCTGAATGTTAATGGGCTAAATGCCCCAATCAAAAGACACAGGGTATCAGAATGGATAAAAAAACAAAACCCATCTATATGTTGCCTCCAAGAAACTCATTTTAAACCCGAAGACACCTCCAGACTTAAAGTGAGGGGGTGGAAAAGAATTTACCATGCTAATGGACATCAGAAAAAAGCAGGAGTGGCAATCCTTATATCAGATCAATTAGATTTTAAGCCAAAGACTATAATAAGAGATGAGGAAGGACACTATATCATACTCAAAGGGTCTGTCCAACAAGAAGATCTAACAATTTTAAATATCTATGCCCCCAACGTGGGCGCAGCCAACTATATAAACCAATTAATAGCAAAATCAAAGAAACACATCAATAATAATACAATAATAGTAGGGGACTTTAACACTCCCCTCACTGAAATGGACAGATCATCCAAGCAAAAGATCAACAGGGAAATAAAGGCCTTAAATGATACACTGGATGAGATGGACATCACAGATATATTCAGAACATTTCATCCCAAAGCAACAGAATACACATTCTTCTCTAGTGCACATGGAACATTCTCCAGAATAGATCACATCCTCGGTCCTAAATCAGGACTCAACCGGTATCAAAAGATTGGGATCATTCCCTGCATATTTTCAGACCACAATGCTCTGAAGCTAGAACTCAACCACAAGAGGAAGTTTGGAAAGAACACAAATACATGGAGACTAAACAGCATCCTTCTAAAGAATGAATGGGTCAACCGGGAAATTAAAGAAGAATTGAAAAAAATCATGGAAACAAATGATAATGAAAATACAACGGTTCAAAATCTGTGGGACACAACAAAGGCAGTCCTGAGAGGAAAATATATAGCGGTACAAGCTTTTCTCAAGAAACAAGAAAGGTCTCAGGTACACAACCTAACCCTACACCTAAAGGAGCTGGAGAAAGAACAAGAAAGAAACCCTAAGCCCAGCAGGAGAAGAGAAATCATAAAGATCAGAGCAGAAATCAATGAAATAGAAACCAAAAAAACAATAGAACAAATCAACCAAACTAGGAGCTGGTTCTTTGAAAGAATTAATAAAATTGATAAACCCTTGGCTAGACTAATCAAAAAGAAAAGAGAAAGGACCCAAATAAATAAAATCATGAATGAAAGAGGAGAGATCACAACTAACACCAAAGAAATACAAACTATTATAAGAACATACTATGAGCAACTCTACGCCAACAAATTTGACAATCTGGAAGAAATGGATGCATTCCTAGAAACATATAAACTACCAAAATTGAACCAGGAAGAAATAGAAAGCCTGAACAGACCCATAACCAGTAAGGAGATTGAAACAGTCATTAAAAATCTCCAAACAAACAAAAGCCCAGGGCCAGATGGCTTCCCGGGGGAATTCTACCAAACATTTAAAGAAGAACTAATTCCTATTCTCCTGAAACTGTTCCAAAAAATAGAAATGGAAGGAAAACTCCCAAACTCATTTTATGAGGCCAGCATCACCTTGATCCCAAAACCAGACAAGGATCCCATCAAAAAAGAGAGCTATAGACCAATATCCTTGATGAACACAGATGCAAAAATTCTCACCAAAATACTAGCCAATAGGATTCAACAGTACATTAAAAGGATTATTCACCACGACCAAGTGGGATTTATCCCAGGGCTGCAAGGTTGGTTCAACATCCGCAAATCAGTCAATGTGATACAACACATCAATAAAAGAAAGAACAAGAACCATATGATACTCTCAATAGATGCTGAAAAAGCATTTGACAAAGTACAGCATCCCTTCCTGATCAAAACCCTTCAAAGTGTAGGGATAGAGGGCACATACCTCAATATCATCAAAGCCATCTATGAAAAACCCACTGCAAATATCATTCTCAATGGAGAAAAACTGAAAGCTTTTCCACTAAGGTCAGGAACACGGCAGGGATGTCCATTATCACCACTGCTATTCAACATAGTACTAGAAGTCCTAGCCTCAGCAATCAGACAACAAAAGGAAATTAAAGGCATCCAAATCGGCAAAGAAGAAGTCAAATTATCACTCTTCGCAGATGATATGATACTCTATGTGGAAAACCCAAAAGACTCCACTCCAAAACTGCTAGAACTTATACAGGAATTCAGTAAAGTGTCAGGATATAAGATCAATGCACAGAAATCAGTTGCACTTCTCTACACCAACAACAAGACAGAAGAAAGAGAAATTAAAGAGTCAATCCCATTTACAATTGCACCCCAAACCATAAGATACCTAGGAATAAACCTAACCAAAGAGGCTAAGAATCTATACTCAGAAAACTATAAAGTACTCATGAAAGAAATTGAGGAAGACACAAAGAAATGGAAAAATGTTCCATGCTCCTGGATTGGAAGAATAAATATTGTGAAAATGTCTATGCTACCTAAAGCAATCTACACATTTAATGCAATTCCTATCAAAGTACCATCCATCTTTTTCAAAGAAATGGAACAAATAATTTTAAAATTTATATGGAACCAGAAAAGACCTCGAATAGCCAAAGGGATATTGAAAAACAAAGCCAAAGTTGGTGGCATCACAATTCCGGACTTCAAGCTTTATTACAAAGCTGTCATCATCAAGACAGCATGGTACTGGCACAAAAACAGACACATAGACCAATGGAACAGAATAGAGAGCCCAGAAATAGACCCTCAACTCCTTGGTCAACTAATCTTCGACAAAGCAGGAAAGAATGTCCAATGGAAAAAAGACAGCCTCTTCAATAAATGGTGTTGGGAAAATTGGACAGCCACGTGCAGAAAAATGAAATTGGACCATTTCCTTACACCACACACAAAAATAGATTCAAAATGGATTAAGGACCTCAATGTGAGAAAGGAATCCATCAAAATCCTTGAGGAGAACACAGGCAGCAACCTCTTCCACCTCAGCCGCAGCAACATCTTCCTAGGAACATCGCCAAAGGCAAGGGAAGCAAGGGCAAAAATGAACTTTTGGGATTTCATCAAAATCAAAAGCTTTTGCACAGCAAAGAAAACAGTTAACAAAACCAAAAGACAACTGACAGAATGGGAGAAGATATTTGCAAACGACCTATCAGATAAAGGACTAGTGTCCCAAATCTATAAAGAACTTAACAAACTCAACACCCAAAGAACAAATAATCCAATCAAGAAATGGGTAGAGGACATGAACAGACGTTTCTGCAAAGAAGACATCCAGATGGCCAACAGACACATGAAAAAGTGCTCCATATCACTCGGCATCAGGGAAATACAAATCAAAACCACAATGAGATATCACCTCACACCAGTCAGAATGGCTAAAATCAACAGGTGAGGAAATGACAGATGCTGGCGAGGATGCGGAGAAAGGGGAACCCTCCTACACTGTTGGTGGGAATGCAAGCTGGTGCAACCACTCTGGAAAACAGCATGGAGGTTCCTCAAAATGTTGAAAATAGAACTGCCCTATGACCCAGCAATTGCACTACTGGGAATTTACCCTAAAGATACAAACGTAGTGATCCAAAGGGGCACGTGCACCCGAATGTTTATAGCAGCAATGTCCACAATAGCCAAACTCTGGAAAGAACCTAGATGTCCATCAACAGATGAATGGATCAAGAAGATGTGGTATATATACACAATGGAATACTATGCAGCCATCAAAAGAAACGAAATCTTGCCATTTGCGACAACATGGATGGAACTAGAGCGTATCATGCTTAGCGAAATAAGTCAAGCAGAGAAAGACAACTATCATATGATCTCCCTGATATGAGGAAGTGGTGATGCAACATGGGGGCTTAAGTGGGTAGGAGAAGAATCCATGAAACAAGATGGGATAGGGAGGGAGACAAACCATAAGTGACTCTTAATCTCACGAAACAAACTGTGGGTTGCTGGGGGGAGGGGGGTTGGGAGAAGGGGGGAAGGTTATGGACATTGGGGAGGGTATGTGCTTTTGGGTAAATTGGAAGGGGAGATGAAGCATGAGAGACTATGGACTCTGAAAAACAGTCTGAGGGGTTTGAAGTGGCGGGGGGGTGGGAGGTTGGGGTACCAGGTGGTGGGTATTATAGAGGGCACAGCTTGCATGGAGCACTGGGTGTGGTGAAAAAATAATGAATACTGTTTTTCTGAAAATAAATAAATTGGAAAAAAAATAAATAAAAATCGATTGAAACCCAAAAAAAAAAAAAAAAAAAAAAAGAATTACTAGACTCATGTCAAAAGACTTAGGAGCCAATTTGAATAAGCTCTCACTAATCAAAGGTGGCTACATATCAATAAGAATATTAACTGCTTAAAAAAAAGAATGTTAACTGCTATGGATTGAAACACATCAAATATGTTTAAATCAGTGAGTTCAGTGTAATAAAATAGAAATCCCGCTTATTAGTTGCCTTGGAGTCTGCTGGGGAACCAACTCATTATTTTGAAAATGGTAAATAATAAGAAGGAATTAGGAATTTTTCCCGCCTTTCCTATAAGAACTGAGGATCCATCATCATTTAAAAAAAGAAAAAAGAACTCAGGAGAGGAATTATCCTTTTATAGAAATATCACACCAAGAAAAAAATAATGTGACTATTTTATTTATATTTATAGCTAATATTAATCATTAAAGTAGAATTCAAATATCACCACTTGCAACCACAGTAAAATAATGGATCTAGGCAATAACAATTATCAAATGGCTACTAATATCACAAAAAGAGAGATCAGCAGACATGTACCTCCTGGTGGAGTGCACGGCATCACCTATGTCATAGTCTTGCCAGAAAAGGAAAAAGAAAAAGAGAACTGAATGTGATTGAACCTCAAAATAAAACTACTAATTTATAGAAAATACAGAGGTCAGATGAACATGTGAAATGATGCCAGCGAGATGGAATCAGCAAGACCCAGACTCTGAGGAAACTATAAAACTAAATACCCAATTGTTTCAACAAGCGAACATTGCAAGGGACAATTAGGGATATGAGGAGGAGGCCTATAAATTAAAACAGATTAAACTGACAAATCAACCCACTGAAATGGAAATTATTTGAACCACTATTCAAGCAAACTGTAAAAAATAGACAACTGAGGAAAGATAAACTGGGTATTTGAAGAATTGTTATTAACGTTTAGGTGTTATTTTTAGATTTTTGCAAGTTATTTTTTATTTTTTTAAAGATTTGTATTTTTCTCACTGAAAGATTTATTTATTTATTTATTTATTTATTTGAGAAGGAGACAGAGAGAGAGAGGGAGTGCACAAGCAGGGGGAGGGGCAGATGGAGAAGCAGACTCCCCACTGAGCAGGGAGCCCAACACAGGCTTGATTCCAGGATCCTGGGGTCATGACTTAAGCTGAAATCAAGACTCTTGACACCTAACAACCTGAGCCACCCAGGTGCCCCACAAGTTATTTTTTAAAGCATCTTTATAATTTAACAAGACATACTGAAATATCTGAAGAAGAAATAATAATACCTGGGATTTGTTCAAAATAATCGAAGGCAGAGTGGAAATGTGAGGGGATATACGTGAAACAAAACAGGCCAAGCGTTGGTAATCAGTGGAGCTGAGTGATGGGTATATGGATGAAATAGTGTATGTAAATTGCTACATGCATAATCAATGCCCAATTAAGTTTGTGGAATTGAATAAATGAGAAGCTACCGACGTTAAGGGAGTAGTAACACAAATAACTGTGCTTACATATATGTAATTGTGAGTTGTTCACCTCACCCATGCTACAGGAGGTTAGAGAAGAGGCAGGATATTTGCTGGGCCTCAGTGAGGGTACCCCAGGAGATTGAGTCTAAAAGTGAGACCCAAAGAACCTGCCAGAAGATGGCCCTTCAGACCAGGGACCAGCATGGACAAAGGTTGGAAGTCAGGATCCAGTCTGACCATCTGCAGTGCATTCTATGAATGGGGCAGATTTCACAACCGTCAAAGAGAAATTTTGCACTGAACACTTGTTAAAATCAGCAAGACATATCTTATTCAGACTACTGCAGTAGGGGAGAGACACTTCAGTATGGACTGAGCTCAACTCCAGTGAAACAAGAGACAGAAGAAAAGCTTTTTAAATGCTGGGTGTGCTGAAGGAAAAGTACTGAAGGAGGTTAAGGGAGGGGGTGTTGTATGTGATTAGGCCATCTGTGTTTGCTAATTGTTGCTTATCCAGAGGAGAAACACACTACACATAGCTTTATGACAGGAGCAAATTAGAGGAAGACGCCCACCAAAGTCAGCGTCCGACCCTCCCACAGGAGCTGGGAGATAGGGAATCATCTCGCTAGAAGTGTGCATTTCACAGAGATTGTTGCCAGGTCCTTGAGGAAAAAGATTCTGGATTGTAGGAGACTTACATCTCCAAGGAGCAGATAAAGGATTTACAATTCCATTTCCTAAAATAACTCTCAAGGAAAAGGGAGGTCAGGGGCCTCCTATTGGGTGTTAGCTGGAATAGAACAGTAAATTCTTTCGGCAGCATTGACCTTTCTCAAGGAGCATATTAAGGAAGCCTCCTCAGTTCATGCTAGGGAACTGATCTGGGGCCAACAGAAGCCATGCCAGACTATGTGGGGCTAGATGGCATCATTTATGGCATCATTTATGCCCAGAGTTTTCATTCTCACCACTAAGCACCAAGAACCACCACCCCCCGGTCTCTCCCTGTCCCCCTCACCTCTCTATTCCAAGACCCACTGTGGAAAGGCCATGCCACGGTACACAAAAGGCAGCCAAAAAATATTTGGGCAGCCAAGTCTGAATACGGAACCAGGCTCAAGGTTTTCCATAGGAACCCTGAAGTTACAGGCAGGGAGCTCCCTTAAAATCCCACACCACACTGAAATACAAGCAACAACCTCAACGTCCAACACAGATAAATAACACAGCAGAATCCTCTGCAGCTATAAAAAAAGAAAGAGAGAAAGAAAAAGAAAGAAAGAAAAGAAATTAAACGAAATGAAACGAAACTTGTTATATACTGAGGTGGGACTAACACCAGTATACATATTTTTGAGGAAAAAGGCACACAGCAAACCCCCATGTATGCTCTGCTACTATTTGGGTCTCTGTTATGTGAGGGAGCAGACTGTCTGGAAACATCTACAAGGTGTGGTAGCGAGGTATGCTTCTGATGAGGACTGGAGACAAGAGTAGGAGCAGGTGTACTTTGGGCTATGTATACTTTTTGCAGTGTTGGGATGTTTTCCCTACATTTTAAAAAAAGAAATAATAAATCAAACTTCTGCCAGCGACCTGGGGTGGGAGTGGGGGTGTTCCAACCAGGTCCAGGGCAGGTGAAGCCCTCACAGCCTCACAGAAGCTACTGGCATGTCCCCAGGGGAGAGAAGACTCATCTCCACACTCGTCTCTCAAAGCAAAAATCCAGCAAATGGAATAAGCATGTATAGGAGTAATAGGAAAGACCACGTAGTGGGCTACACTCTCCAGAAGAACTAAATTAAAATTTAATCCAGGCAGCTGGCACAAATGCCGAGGACAAGCATGGTGGCTCTTTACAGGGAATTATCGAAAGAATGGGTGAACCAAGCAGAATGTTACGCAGGGTCCCCAGGGTTTCTCCAGAGGGTTTATGCAGATCCATTGAAGACGAGGACTCAATTTAGGGAAATAAAACCTAGTTTATCATCGTCTGGCTGGGGAAATGCACATAAGGACTCATTTATCTGGTTGTAAACGAGCTAATAGAGCTGACGGCCACAAATGCATTATTCAGCAGAAATGAGAAGTTACTTCAGCTTTTATCAGTAGGTAATGAAAAGCCGAGACCAGGGAGTAGAAAACTCCATCACAAAACCAACTCACCACCAGAAAAAAACTTGTAATCTTTATTTATATTTTTCAAGAGCTAATGAATAACCATCTAAATAAATAAATAAATACCATCTAAATAAACAGTATGGACAGAGAAATGAAGTTAGAAAGGCTTTTTCAGGACACTCGGGCAAAGTTGTACAAGAGAACCAGGCCTGAATTCTGAGTGCCCACACCTGCCTGCCCCCGCCAGCGCCCTGCCCCGCCCTGCACGCCACCCCTCCTCCATGCACCCCTTCACAGCCTCTCCTCCTGGCTCTGCTTCCCGGAGCCCTTCCAAGCATCATCCCCAGCCTGCAGTTGGGCCACACCTTCTTCCCCTTCCTTCCTACTCTGCAGGGAAGGGTCCCTTCCTCAGGCCCACTCCCAGCCAACTCTGAGGAGGAAGCTGATCTCATACCTGGGTTTATTATTAGTTACTTGCCAAGGAAACCTGGACCTGACTCTTAACTTAGAACCTTGGTGTATCTGCATAATGAAGGTGAAAACTCTCTCCAGCAGTGTCGAGAGGAATAAATGAGACAGGGAGGTGAAGCCCTGGGGCATCTTGGGAGTTCACTGGCTCAGTCTCCAGAAAAAATAAATTGTTTCTGGTATTATTTCAGACCACCCGCAGGCGACTGAGAGTGAGCCCAGGGACCCTTGGGGTGGAATCAACCCCCTAGGCCAGCCCTGCCAGGCACTAACCCCAAAATCCTGGAGTTTTGGCCTACGTCCCAGCCACCCCCTGGAGCAGGCACAGGTACTCTGGGGTTCTGTAGGTTCCCCACCAGTGTCTCCTAACAAAACCGTGTACTGTGACAAGACTCATGAACATGACATGGTCCATACTCTCACTATGGAGTGCAGGTCTTGGGCATGAAGCTCATTTTGTGTGACACAAGGGTTAGCCAGAACTTTCACTCACTGTGTCCTTGATTCTCTCCCCAACATCTGTGTCACTCAGGACGATGGGACTGTGTCCACTGAAAATGTCTGCAAGGACTGTCAGAACTGCGCAGCACAGGCAGGCCAGCTCCAACAACAACGGGAGTTAGTCCCTCAGGGTCTGGAGGCCGGCAGTCTGAGATGGAGGAGACAGCAGGGTGGTGGGCTTTTTCTGAGGCCTCTCTTCTTGGTTTGTCAATAGCCAGCCTCTCCCTGGGTCT
The DNA here is from genome assembly GCF_020171115.1 of Neogale vison. Classification (NCBI taxonomy): domain Eukaryota; kingdom Metazoa; phylum Chordata; class Mammalia; order Carnivora; family Mustelidae; genus Neogale; species Neogale vison. Next base: position 130,134,285 of record NC_058096.1, on the reverse strand, counting down.
TCACAGGGTTGTCCCTCTGTACATCTCGGCCCAAATTCCCTCTTCTCAGAACCGGTAGAACTGGATTAGTGCCTCCCCCATCCAGAGCATCATTTGAATGTATTCGCCTCTTGAATGTATTCATCTCTATGTACAACTGGGTTTTGAGGTCCCGGGAGTTGGGACACCAACATATGAATCTGAGGGGGACACAATTCAGCCCATAATCCCCATGTTATAGACAAAGAAACTGAGGTCTACAGAGATTAAGTTCCCCTTTGAATTAGTGTCCCCTCCAGGAACCACTCAATGTTACTGCCACCCCCAAAATATCATGAAAAGCCTCCTGTTATCCTCATTTATAAGACCAGGGTCAGTCCTGCCTCATACCCCAGGCCATCTGAATGCCCACTGTTCGATAAGACAGAGTCATAGTCAACAAGGGCTATTCTCTCTGAGGAGTTTAAACACCAAGATGTGCCTCTCTCTTTTAATTTGTAAAAAACTGTCCGAAGCCGTGATTGATCCTTAGCCAAGCACACTGGAACTGGAACTAACTGCTGCAGCTAGGATGCATGAGGCTGGGCGGCTTCCAGCTTGTCAGGCAGCTTGGGATGAGGACTTGAAAGTTTAATAGCTTTGCTGCCAGGAAATGGCACAGCACCCACCCACCCCACCCAGCCCCGGGGATTTCTACTTTTCTTTTTCAGTGATTTCAACCCTCAGAAAAAAAAATGTGCTGAGCAGTCGGCCCTTGAAGCAGAATGTCTATATCTGAGCAGAGTTCAGGAACTCCCCAAGGTGCACCACTCCAGCATGGGTGGGAGGAGGCCTCCTCTCCAAATTCCTCCAGCATCAGTCAGTGCTTTCCACAGACTTCTGGGCTGTGTCCCTGTCCCCTGCAGGGCAATCCTCTCCCCCCACCCAGTTCCAAGTACTACTTGGAGAGCTGAAGTTTCAGCAAGATTCATACCCAGTGGGAGGGGCCCCCAGTGCCAATCTCCAGGGTTCCTGGTCTGGGGGGGTGAGATACGTACCTGCTAAAGCCTGACAGACCACTGATAACACACCTCTGGGTGGACAAAGTCAAGTTTATTAGCTTGTTGCAGAAGGGGAGAACCGGGACCTCTCAGGAAGAGGGAGTTGGAAGGTCTGGGTTTGTGCTGTGTGATTTGGGGGAAAGGCTCAGAACAAGGATTTGCTCTGCTTCTGAGGGATTTCTGCCAGAAACTGGGGCAGGATGATGAGTGGGTATCTTTCAGATTTTACCCAGGAGATGGGAGGGATGAAGTTGGCACAGAATGGGCATTACAAAGCAGCAGTAAACCCCATCACCCGTGCTGGCCGAAAGCGGGATGTTGAGTTTCTGGCTGTAGAGCATCCTGTTCTCTCTCTTCCCCTATGATTACAGCCGGGCTTGTCTCTATCTCTTTTCACCTCCATCACAGAGTGAACCTGTCTGGTTATCACTGGTACTATATGCATGTTCAGAGCAGGTGAGAGTATCAGGGCCTCCCTGTTAGCTGCCAGGGCCATGGTTTTACCTCCTCCACCCAAACTGGGCTTCCTGAGCTCCCGCATCCTCACCTTGAGGGGGGCTGATGGAGACAGAACAGGAGTGCGAGGGCTCTCTGCCCCATACAGCTATAAATGGGGCCTCTCAAGGCCAGGGGCTGAGGTGTGGTTTCCTGACTGTAATATGACTTAGGGCCCACTTTGTGCCTCTGGGACCCACAGTCCCACCTGCCTCACCCTTCTGTCCCCCAGGAGTCTTATCTCCACAGTCATGTGCACAAGCAGTGAATGAGGTAGAACAGAGTGACAGGTAAGTGCAGGGCCATGCTCCAGACAGAGCCAAGCCCAGGCCTAGCTTTGCCCTTACGAGAAGTCAGACCTCAGCCCAGGTACTAACCCCCAAAGTGAGTTTCCTTATCTCTAAGTTGCGAGAGAACAATCCCTATCTCACAGGATATTGTAAGGACTCTGGAAGATAGTAGAGGTAAATAGAATGCAAGCTTCAGGAAGGCAGAAATGAGCATCTCTCACTCCCCAGTCTTTCTCGGGCACCCAGGACAGTGCCTGGCACACAACAGGAAATATTGGCTACATCAACATATGGTTGGACCCGGCAAAGTAATCAGTTAATAAAAGGTAGCTGTATTAGTTTGCTGAGGCTACCAGAACAAAGCACCACAAACTGGGTAGATGAAACAGCAGAAATGTATTCTCTTCTGTTCTGGAAGCTGGAAGTTGGAAATATAGGAATCAGCAGGGTTGGATCCTGCTGTGAGGGAGGTTCTGTTGTGAACATCTCTCCTACCTTCCAGTGGTGGCCAGGGTCCTTGGCATTCTCTGGCTTGTAGATGCATCACTCCTATCTCTGCCTTCACTTTCCCTTTGTGTCTGTGTCCAGATTTCCCTCTTATATGTCACACTGGCCTGGGGCCCATCATCATGGGCTCCTCTTGACTTGGTGACATCTGCAAAGATCTTACTTCCAAATAAAGTCACATTCACAGGAAATGGGGATTAGGACTTCAACCTGTCTTTGGAGTGGTACCCAATTCAACCCATAAGAGTAACTATTGGGATCCTTTTCATGTTATAGTCCCTATTTCCAACATTTTATCCTATTTCCTCAAATGTCATTTTTAACAGTTCCAGAATGACCAGTATTTCTGTGCCTGCTTCATGTCACCCTCGCTTCCTTGGCACTTGGCATCAGATCCCAGACCCTTTTGAATCACATGGAGCTTGAGATTCAGAAAAGAAAGCCATGGTACAGAGAGACTGAGAGAGTACTATCCATACAGTAGAAACAGAGTAAACGTCACTGAATTGCCATGTGATCTTGGACAAGTTACCGCACCTCTCTGAACCTCAGCTTCCTCAACTGTTAAATGAAGAGATTGGGTCAAACTGCCATCTCCCTGCAGACACAGGGAACAGGCCAGATTCCCTTCCCACTCTGGTGAGCACGTGGTCACATTACCCCTCCTTCAAGGACAGGAAGACACCAAGTACATCCGCCCCCTGTGTCTGTCTTCACTTCTGACTGCTAGCTAGCTCAGTGCCCTGCAGCAACCCCTTTTGCTCTGAGGCTCCTCCTCTGTAAAATGAGAGGGTGGAATGCTCGAGTCTCCCAAGCCTCCAGCCATACACCTGTCTGTCACGGCTCATCATTAGCTCTGAGCAGTGCAAAGCCTAAAGAGAAACAGCAGCCCGCCATGGAGCCCCGTTCCCTCATCCTTTGTGGCTCAGCTATGGGGCTGGCTGGGGCCAAGTACAGGCAGTACGTGCTGGCCACCTACTTCACTTCCAAGGGTCAGGTAGTGTCCTGTGCAGCACCACTGGTGAACCAACAGTTTTATTAGCCTCCCCTCCCCCCAGGGCTCTCCAACTGGTGATAGAGCTCCTGGAGATGGGAGAGTCCCACATTGCTGCCTCTGACTGAGTTCTCTTGGCAAATAGCGTCACCTTCTAGCTGCCCTGAGCGCTAGCTTGCCTATCTAGTAACCCATGTTGCAAAATGTCATTTGTGTTCAGTTTTGGATGCCTATCATCATCCCTTTGCTGCCAACACCACCCTGATCTGAAAGACCAGCCATGCAGTTCATGCTGCCCTGCAGTCTCTCTGTTTATGCCAGAATTTCCGTGATAGCTCCCAATTTCCTGAGGATTATAAATCAGCCATAAAATTTTGCTTTGCCCTGAGACTTCGCATATATTAGCCAGCAAATTTGTTCTTACTCTGCCCTGCTTCCTTTTATGATAGAGAAACCCACCCCTGCCTTTTCTCTGTTAGTTGCATTTTCTGCGGCTTTGGGTTTCAGGTCAGAGCCTGCATTTGGAGTCAGGGGTCCTGAGTAACCCCGCCCAAGTCTCAGCTCACAAATGCTTCTCCCAGTCCCTAATCTCTCCCACCTGCTGCTTCCTTATCTTCAAAAAGAGGGAGATAATTATACCTGCCACCATGGCCCCGACCCTTCTGAAATTTAAGGAGAATAACGTGAGTGGAAAAAGGCTTTGTCAGTGTCGGATAAGGCTGCAGATCCTCAGTACGTGGGTGTAATTAGTGTCACATGTAAGTGCAGAATAGTGATGTTGGCGTGCATGGGCCCAGCCTCCCTCCTCCCCAGCAGTCCTGACAGTGTAATATTTGTCACGGTAGCTGCTATGGGGCTGGCACAGAACTCAGTTTTATTATGTTCATTCATCCGGCATTGAAAGTGGGTCTGCTGTGTACCGGGAACCATGAGAATTCAATAGAACACGTCAAAATTCTCAGACTCCGGGACCCGAAGGTCTAAGGGGGATGATGAGTCATTAAATCCACACATTGTTGGGTGCCTGCTATGTGCAAAGCACAATGCCAGGCATCTGATGGACGTCAACTGTACATTGAACAGGAAGGACTCAGGAGGCAGTTATAAAAGCAGCAGCTTTGGTTTGGGGGCACCTGGGTGGCTCAGTCAGTTAAATATCTGACTCTTGGTTTCAGCTCAGATCATGATCTCAGGGTCCTGAGATAGAGCCCTAAGTTGGGCTTCCTGCTCACTAGGGAGTCTGCTTGTTTTTCCCCTTCTGCCTCCCCCCCACCCTCTTTCTCTCTGAAATAAATTTAAAATCTTAAAAAAATAAAATAAAATAAAAACAAGAAATGGCTTTGGTTCAAGAGGAACCTCTCCCAAGGTCCCTTTTGATCTTTTCATCAGGAGGTAAATACTGTCTCCTACCCCTGGCTGATAACATGGATGGTCTCATGACTTTTCTGATCACTTGTCGGTAACTAAAAGCTCCATGCTCATTTTAAGTCCCAAAACACAGTCTGAAGCCAGTAGATGGTCTAGTCAGTATATTATTCAACACATCAACCCTCACCTTCATCCTCCCTCCCCCCCAAGTTAGGCCCAGTGCCCAGCTCCTTCTTGCAGTTTTCCTACCCTCGTTTCCCACTGCTCTTTCAACCCGACCAAAGTGCAAGCAGGGGAAAAGGAGAGGGAAAGATGACTGGAGAGTTTTTCCTGGAGACATGCTGTTGTGAGGGGGCTTTACAGCATCTGGGTCTGGCTAAAATTTAAACCAGAATTTTTCTCTTGTGGACCCTTTTCTGGGTTCTTGTAAGACTTCCCTAGTGGACCCACTGCAAGGAGAAGCACCCCCGCTTCAGGTGCTGTCCCACCTCCAGCCAACCCTCCTCCTTGCTGGCTGCCTGCCGTCTTGAGCAGGACCTCTCTCAAATGAGCTCAGGCTGCCATGCCCATCACAGGCTCCACCTCTATGCCTGGGATGAGTGCCCCTTCGGGACCGGTGGAGGAGGGCAGGGACCTCCCAGGGCAGTTACCTTTCTGTTGTGACACATATATTTCTGCTAATCATCTTGCAATCCTTTCCCCAGTATAAGGATAATATCCCCAGGATAAGGAAACAACTTTCCTTATCCCCAGTCTACAGACAGGGAGAGTTGCAGAGCATCACAATCCCCAAGGAACAAAGACAGGGTCTGAAGCCCTGCCTCTCCAGTCACAGCCTGTGGTGTCCCCGTGAGTCCTTGCTACTGGATTCTCAAGGGCAAAGGACCTGCCCCGAGGCCTGAGGTAAGCCTCCACACCTCTCTGGGCCTCAGATCTTCATTTTCCACGATCTCCAAGAGCACTTTTCATTCTAATACTGTGAGATGAAATTGCTGAGTTGAGGTTTCCTGGAAGCAGATGGCAGAGAAATCTGCATAGGACTCCCTCCCCCAGCCTATGGCTTAGCTCTTCATATCTTGCTCCAATACCCTATGTCTCCTAAGAACGTGCACCTTAAACAAGTCTGGGGAAGAGAGAAACACCGTTTAAATAGTGCTAGCATTCTGCTCCCCCCATGTTAATCTTCAGTGGAGATGAACACAGCTGACATTTACTGAGCACCTACTATGTGCCAGAATTTGTTCTGAGGTTCTTACACATCTTAATTCACTCAAACTCACAACAACCCTATGAGACCACTGCTTCTATGACTCCTTTTTTGAAGATGAGGAAACTGAGGTTCAGAGCAGTTAAATAACTCTTTCCAAGGTCACACAGCTAGGCAGTGATAGAGACAAGACTTTCAGCTTAGGCAGTCTAGTTCCAGAGCCTGTGTGCCCTGCTCCACCTGAGACAGACCAAAGTTTGAGGCAGCCCTACCCCAGAGGTCTTCTGGGATGCGGGGCAGGAGGGAGAGAAGCCCACTTGTCCCAACAGATTACCAAGAAGCAGAACCCAAGTGCAGTTTGTGGGAAGGGAAAAGCGGGGTGCCTGGGGGACATACAAACATGTTTTTAAAAACCTCCAGCAGCCACCCCTGAAATAGGAAAGAAGAGCTCCTAATTTAGGTTAAGCCTCAACAAGTCCCTAGTGAGAAGGCAAATTCCTCTAACTCTGGCCAGCACCCAGGAAACAAATCTTGTCCAAAGGAAATCAGGAATAACCATTTCTGAAGGGCCCCCTTGGGGTAAATACAAAGTGCCACTGGGAAAGCTCTAGCGACTGTGATGGTGACCCCATGGCAAACCCACATCTGCGCACTGTTCTTAGTTCCTACGTCCTCACACCTCCTGTCCCGCCCTGCCTACCCCAGACCTTAGTCCACAGCCAGTCCCACTCCATCGCCATCCCTGCAGCCCAAAGAGGCCTTTTCTGCTTCATCTACCCATCTCTGACTTGCCTTCTCCAGCCAGTCTTTCTCTATGCACGTTAGGGACCTACCGCGTAACATTTGCTGCGCTAGATTTCTTCTCCTGGTTGTTTTATGTTACCTCATTTTTTTCTTGATTATGAACTATTTCAAACATAAAAACAGGTGCTCAACATCCAGAATTGTCCGTCTTAATGTTATTTGCTACAGACCTTTTATATTTAAACATGAAATCAAAGATTTCAATGGAAACCTCATTTGTGCTCTGTCCTGATTTCGTTCCCGTCCCCAGAGGCGATGACTGCTCTAACTTCAGCGTTTATCATTCCCTCCAATGTTGTTCCAGTTTTACTATATATGTACTTAAACCCTTGGTGGAATTGTTTTGCATGATTTTAAACTTTATATTAAGTTGTATCATACTGTGTATTAGGGCTCTCCAGAGAAACAGAACCCATAGGATGTTTATATATAGAGAAAGAGATTTTAAGGAATTGGAACAGGATAATGGAGGCTGGATGTTCCAGATTAAGGGGAGCCGTTTGGAGACCCAGGAAAGAACCTATGTCCCTGTTCAAGTCCAAAGACCATCTGATGACAGATTTCCTTCCCCCTCGTGGGGTATTGGGCAGGGTGGGGGAGCACTCAGTCTTCGTTCTATTAAGGCTTTCAACAGGTTGAATGGGGCCACCCCACATTACAGAGTGCAATCCACTCTACCCAGAGTCCACTGATTTATTTTTTTTTAAGATTTTATTTATTTACTTGTCAGAGAGAGAGAGAACACAAGCAGGCAGAGAGGCAGGCAGAGGCAGAGAGAGAAGCAGGCTCCCACTGAGCAAGGAGCCCAGTGTGGGACTCAATCCCAGGACCCTGGGATCAAGCCGGGCTGAAGGCAGCGGCTTAACTGACTGAGCCACCCAGGCATCCCCGAGTCCACTGATTTAAATATTAATCTCATCCAAAAACACTCTCACAAAAACATCTAGAATAATGTTTGACCGTATCTGACCATTATAGCCAACTGACACATAAAATTCACTACCCCATAGTATTTCCCTCTGCAACTTGCTTTCTTCACTTCTCATTTTGTTTTTGAGATTTATCATGGTGACCAAGATAACATTCCCTTGTATATGCACCACAGGTTATGAATTTTTTTCCATAGATTACAATTTTTTTTGGTAATGGATGTGGGTTGCTTCCACTTATCTCTGTCACAAACAGGAGAGGGCATAAACCTCATGCACACATGGGAGAGTTTCCCCAGGTCAGAGCTGGGCATCCTACTGTAAGCAGACCAAATTCAACCAGGTACCACCTGATCTTATAGATAACGTTTGACTGGAATGTAGTCACATCCATTCACATGCTAATTATCTGCGACTGTTTTTATCCTACAAGGGCAGGGTTGTTTAGTTGCAACAAAAACTGTGGGCCCACAAAGACTACAGTATCTCCTCTCTGGCCCTTCATAGAAAAAGTGACTGACCCTGCTCTTGTCAAGTACTTAGGAACAGAATGGGTTGGGTCTGTCAGCGGCTCTTACCTGGCATTGCCAAACTGCTCCCCAAAGTGGCTACCTGATTTATCCTCCTGGAACAGTGTGTGAGACTTCCCTTCCTCCACACCCTCTTTTCCCAAAGGTTTGCTGGTCTGCTGCTTGTGAATCAGTGTCTCATCATTATTTCATATGTTTGGCTCTTTAAACATATATCGCTCATTCACTTAACAAACACCGATTAAGGGATTACTGTGTGGCTAGTACTACCAAGCTATAGCGGCCCCATTTCACAAGAGAAGAAATGGAGCCCCCTAATGTCAAACACATGCTTCAAGCGCAGTGGTAATGCTATATGGCTGCGCGGGGGATTGTGTAAAAGTGCCCTGAAGAGGGCAGCACTGCGAGAACAAATCAGGCACTTGACAGTATTCTGCAGGCCTGAGGATGCTCAGTTGGGACATAAAACAATTTGGCTCTCTGCCCACAGCTTCTGCGAGTCAGGGGCACCTGTGTCATAATTCCTTGCAGAAAGGACCTATATTTCACACAGGCGTCAGTAAAGTAGGTTAGTAATTAAGCTGGTTTTGTGTCCTCACTTTGACCTGAGACAATAAAACACCTGTGATTATTAGAGAGCGCGTGAGTGCCTGAAAGAGAAGCTCCATGACTGACACAGCAAGAAATAGAGATTTCTTATTTAAAGTCACCAAGATGGCCAATAAATACAGGAAAAGGGCAGTGGTGTGTGAGTGAACTATATCTTCATTTGTCGGCTAGGAAGTCAATAAATGATATCTGTGGCTCATAACTCAAGCAATCAAAAATTTGTAGAAATATGGGGCAAGCTCTGGATAAACAAAAAGCAGAAGATGCAGGGATTGGGGCTGTGGGACAAGCAGATGTGGGGTCGGGAACGATTTTCGGCCCCAGCCTTTTCTTTTCATTCTTGTTTCATTTTGTGATCAAATGTATGCATTACTCTGATACCTTTTAAATTTAAAATGCAGAAGTTCAAAATAGAGCATGACTCCTGAAATATTTATAGAGGAAGTGATATGTATGTAATCATCTCAGACAGGTGTGGGGCGGGGGGATGGCAGGAATAGAAGTTTTTAAATTTAGCCACGAGATTTCAGTAATGGAAGTGGAGAGTAAGGGAGCCATCATTCTAGGGTCTCTCTACCTTTATATGTAGCTTTGCCTCATTGAAATGTCCCATAATAAAAAGTGGGGTTTTTGTTAAAAAGGAAATAAAAGAAAAAGAGCGTGGGTTGCAGAGTCTGGCAGACACGGATGAAATTCAGTTGGAGCACTATGGGCAAGTCGCTTGAACTCTCTGGGTCTCAGCTTCTCATGTGTGGACTGAGCTTGCACCCGCTCTGTATGGCCACTGGTGTTGGGCACAGGGGTTAAATGACGACCTGCCTATGAAGGGCTGATCGTGGCATAAAGTGTAGGAAGTGCAGTAAAAGTGTTTGGGTTTGATTTGTTTGGTTACTTGTATTTGGTGTTTTATGAAGTTTGGCTCTAGATTTTGAGTTCTTCTCAGGCAAGCTCCACTTAGTTCCACACATCTGATTATGTCCTGCCTTACCTGTTTGTGTTCATTTGCATTCCTCAGCTAGCCCACTTCACCTACTGAGTTCACAAACATCTAGTGTCCGCATGCCAGGCACTGAGCTGTGTGCTGAGAAGGCAAAGAGAGGAGGCTGCCCGGTCCCAGGGGACACAGTGGTGTCAATGGTGGGGAAAGAGAAAAAGTCCAGAATAAAATACAGCATGACAACTTGCAGTGATAGACATACGCCCACAGTGGATCTGGGGCGTGCATGGGATGCCCAGCACAGCCCGAGCTGGGTTTTGAAGGATGACTAAGAGTTTACTAGGCAAAGCAGGAAAGCAGGGCAGCCAGATGGCATGGGTAGGCCATGACATACAGAAGCAGAAGCATGACTTATGGTTCTGAAAACTGGAAAGGCCTGAATCTGTTCAGAAAAATAGTTCAGTTTGCAGCAGGAGAGTGAAGAAGAGATAAAGCCCGAATCGTGTGGGTTTGTTCAAGAGCACACTGTTGAATAAATGTGAGCTCAGATTTGCATCTTACTAAGTCACTACAGTAAAAAAGGGAATGGGAGGTTGGAATGCATTTGCTCTAAATCTAGAAAAGAAAGAACAGGAGAGATCGATCAGGTGGCTGCCCAGAGCCTTCAAGGCTCTGGTCACTATATCTTGATGTGCCTAGCGCTCAAAACTCAGATTTTGTTAAGAAGTCTGTAGAAGATTAGACCTTGGAGGGCTGGCTCATGGCAAAGAAACCTTTGTGATACATACACCCAGGACGAGATAGGACTATACAGTGGTGGCTACTCTTTAGTGCCCAGCAGTGGTGCTGCTGTCCCAATCAGGCCCTCCTATTTCCCAGGGAGCTGGAGGCAGGATGCTAGATAATCTCAGAACTAGTCCTGGGATGGGTAGAGAAGTTTGGGGGGAAGGTGAGGCCTAAGAAGGTTTGTCCTCATCAAGACAGAGGGCAACCCATAGGGAGCAGGGTGTTCCCGATCGCCCCCAAATGGTTCCTAACACCACCCACCCATTCTGGCCCCTCACTCCATGCTCATCTGACCCCTTTGACAAAGACATTCTTCAGACAGCACACAGTTCAATGATGAGGTCATTTATCTGCAGTGCAGACACAGAAATGTCTACCGTCCTGGCCTCCTGAAGAAAGACCCAACCTTAGCTCTCTGGTGCCCCTGATCCTCCCTGGATCCTTAATGTCTGTGACTGCATTCAGGAGTCAACTATGCTCGAGATGGTTCACCTTCTCCATCCCGGCTTTAGGTCATGCTCCCTAACTCCACCTGCACCTGCGATCTGAACTCAGTGTGCTTAGGCTTTGTACTCTCCAACCCTGGGTAGCAACGATCAGGCAAAACCATCAGAGAGACGACTGGGACTCGACCCAAGGCTGAGCAGTGCAGCAGGGATGAACTGGGACACATTGGTGCAGAAGCTCGATGGCACTCTGACCTGGGAGGGGGGGAGAAGGAGGTGCTAGAGGCAATCTCAGGTTGGAACCAGGTAGGAACCTGGGTGTTCCTGAGAGTGGGAACCATGTCTTTTCTGCTTTGGTTCTCCACAGAGAGGCGGCACTAATCCTGAGCTCATTAATTCAACTGATACCTACTGTCCTGGGTCACTTAAGGAGAAAAGAACAAGTCCCATGACCCAACCTGAGCAACTCTAGTATATGGAGGTCACATGAGGGATAAAGACCTAGTGAGGGAGACCGAGAAAGCTTGGCTGTGAAGTAGGGGGAAGAGCAGGAGAGAGCTGCATCATGGAGGCCAAGAGAGGAAAATCCATCTTCTGTGATGAATGTGCCTCGTGGGTCAAGACGAGTGCAGAGGGGCATCTGTCCAGCTTGGTAACATGGTGATCTCCGCCATCAAGGTGAAGATGCAGTTTCAGTGGGGCGCTAAGGAGAGATAATGACTTCTTGTTCATTTATTACTAGAACAAGTTATGCTGAGCATTCATCCTAAACTTGAAAGTCAAATAAATGTGTAAAGGGTTTCCAGAGACTCTTATACCCTGCCACAGTCCCCATCAAGTCTAATTTCCCAGGGGCCCAGTCTTGCCCACATCCTCCCCACACCTGCAGCTCTGGCTGCTGGGATGCCAATATCTTTAACTCCAAATAAAACATTAATTGTACCCTTGGGCCCAAATGATAACCCTTCTAAAAATGCTACTTGTCCTCACCTTTTAAAACCATAGTAACAATCAAATTTCTCTCCTGCCCCCACCGGCATCATTTATTTTAATAACTACAGCCATAGCAAGGAAACAGCCGTAGGAAGGGATACAATTCTCATCATCATAGTACCAGTGACCAGAGCTTTTCTCAAATGACTATGGCCAGGAAAAAAAAAAAACAAAAAAACAAAAGAAAAAACAAAAACCAAGCCACTAGATGGAAGTCTTCATTCAGCTACCTGGGGTGGCGGAGGCAGGAATGGTGCCAGACCGCACATGCCCATCAGGGCCATTGGATCATCACCGGCTGGGTGCTCTGCTCTGCAGCACACAGCAGTGATGACAATGGCCACCGTGTAAGGAATACCTAGTTGGTGCTAGGCAGCTGGCCCAGTGCTTTACCGGCGGGGGCTCCTTTCCTCCTTGGAGCCTCCCTAGCAGGTAGGAAGCAGTATTATCTTCATTTTAGGGACGAGAAGACCGAATCTTAGAATCATCCAAGTAACTGGCCTAAGCCGGTGAGTGGAGGAGCTGGGTTCATGAATGAGATCATTGTCTACTCTGTGTGGGTTGCAGGTCGGGGTGTGACTCTGATGCAGAAATGATCCAAGGAGGGAGAAAGAGAGTCAGCAAGGACACCATGCACCCAGGATCTGGAGCTAAAAACTTAGAAATCACCCTTAATTCTTTTCTTTCCCTCTTTCCACAACTGTTGTCACCAAAATCCATCTGTTCCATCAGCAAAGTCTGAAACCTGTCTGCTTCTCTTTGTGGCCCCTATAACTGCCCTAGTCAAAGCTGCCATCATCTCCCTGGGGCTTTTGCAGAGCTTCTTAGCTGGGCCCTCGGCACAGTCCCCTGTGCCCAACAATCTCCCCTTCCTTCAGGACTCGGGGGGCCCACCTACGGTGCAGATCACACCTGCTCACCTGCCCTGCTCAGAGCCTTTTAGGGGCTTCCCAGCAAATCCCGCCTCCCTTCCCTTGCTCCAGAGGCCCTGCTCCTGGATCTTGCCTTTGCCTGGCTTTATAACTACGTCCCCTGCAATAACTGCTGATTCCCCCACAACCAGCACAGAGCCTGGCATAGAGGAAACAATGTGCCTATGAAATGAAGGCAAGAGTGAGTGAGCAGATAAATGAAAAAGCTTTGCAGAGGAAGGCGTGTTTGAGATGAGCGTTACATGAAAGCAGGGTAGGGTTTCTCAGGCGGCAAGGCCCAGGAGTGTGAGGTGGCAAAGCAAGGGCTTCTACGTATGGGCAAGGACACAGGCAAGGACGTGGAGGAATGCCAGGAGCAGCCTGAGAGGCGGCATGGGCAGGACCGGTGGCAGGTCGGTTTTGCAAGCCAAGTGTGCGCTGAGAGCCCCTAGAAAGCTTTTCAACACGGATTGTCGGGGTCCACCCCAGAGATTCGGATCCTGAATCTGAGGTAGATGTCTGAGAGTTTGCCTTCCTCACGGGCTTCTAGTGGTGCTGGTGCTGCTGCTCCAGGGACCGCACTTGGAGAACAGCTGGTGTAAAGTGTGCCGAGGAATCCTCCACCTGGAGGCGAGAGCAAGACAATCGCCGGGAGGTAACATAAAGCGGAGCTAGCCGCACACCGAGCTAACACCAGCCAGCAGTGAACCCACCCTCGCCCCTGCCTGTACCATCCCTGTCCAGACGAAGCCCGTGCCGACCTTGGCTTCTGGCCATCCCTCCCCATGGCACTCAGCCTTGCTCTTCTCCTCCATTGAATTATATCCTCTGAAGGGTCTTTTGTTTCCTCCAGCAAAACTTACAAATCCTGAGTCCTACACCCTCCAGACCATCTAATCTCACATTCCAGTTCTCATGGAGCTTGCTGTAACCGACAGGAGACCCAGTGTTAAGTCATGTTGCACAGAGGAAACAGTTGTCATGTGCTGAGCGGAGGAGTCGGCTCTGTTTGGGCAGAGGAAAGAGAGGAGGAGGAGAGGTCTCCCCTGCTGGCCTTCCTGGCATGCCACGCTCTTCAAGTTCACCCGGAAGTGCAACTCTGACATGGGTCCACACCCTCTTCCGGTGAGAAAACAGGGCAGGAGCAGTTCCAGGGTTATGAGCAAGGGTGCTCGTACTCACAGCCTCAACCTAGTGACTATACATGTTCATATTTGGTATTCGTCCTGCCTTTGCTCCTGGAGAAAGAAGATGCTCAGAGAGGTGGGGTTAATTTGCATCCGCTTCAACCATAAAAGTGAGATGACCAGGTAGCTAATGCGCAGGTCCCGCAGTTTTAAGAGTCTCATGCTCTACCGACTGAGCTAGCCGGGCAGTTAGGTCCCGCAGTTTTAAATGCAGATGGCATTTCTACAGGCCTGACGCAGAGCACTCAGCCACCAACGTTCTCAAGGCCTTCAGAGTTGGGCCCACAGTCTGCTCAGCACTCCTCCACTTATGCGGCTCGGCAAGGAAAGCTCGGGAGATCAGCACAGGAGATGGTTTGGAATGGTTTGATGTGGCGAGCTTCCTCGTGCAGGTGGGATAGCTCTTTATCTCTGTGATGCAGCCCAAAGAGGAACCAGGAGTCCCGGCTGTCCTATTACAGGAAAAAGAGAACAATCCTCCCCCATGAGTCTCTCTCTTGATTCTGATGGGCCTTTTCTTTTCCAAGGCTGGTGACCAAAATATGCACGCTGCAGAGTCACAGTGACCTGGTGGTGCGTTCTGGCTCTGCCATTCTTCGTCTGGGTGATTTGGGGCAATTTTAGGCACCGTCATCTGTACACTAGGTGTGCTGGTGTCAGGGTTAGAGATCATGAGCATGTTGTGAATTTATGAGTGCTGAGTATTTAGTTTCATGTCAGGCACGGTCACTGAGCTGCTGTGTAACAAGCAGCCTTCCCATGAACAGAAGGCTCTGGCTTCTTACACTGGCCAATCTCCCTGATGTAAATCCTCTCACAGTGGCCGATAGTGAGCTCCCACCATGCTATCCCTCCTGAGCGCAGACTTGGGAAGAGATGCACGGGGATGTACCATTACACAGGGTTTCCAGGGCACAGATTCAACAGAAGTCAATAACCTCCAGAGCAGGGCTTACATTCAAAGAGAGAAAAATGGTTAAATATTTAGGACATTTCATTTTGAGTATTTATTAACTGGGTTTTCATAGAATTTATGTAATTATAAGTTCACATAATTACAACTTTCACAATGGCTGTGTTTAACCACTGGCTCCCAAAACTCCTGGAATCTTCACCAGTCTGCCCTGGCAAGCCAGGACAAGCCGCCCCAGCACGTGGGCTGGGCGCATCTGTATGCAGTCAGGACATTCCCTCCCCTCCACAGTTCCTGTCCTCAGCCCTGGAAAGGATTTCATGAAGCTTTCCCAGGTGGAGACAAAGACCATCCTCCATGGCCGGCTCTCCACGCTTTACTTTTGACCTTGGCCTCCATCTGGGTCTTGGGCCTATGCTAAACCTCAGCCAAGGTCCCAGCCCTGGCTCTGCCGCCTCACAGCCCTTTCTACAGTAGAGGAGGCAGAGCTCCCCTCCCTCCCCCTGCAGGTACCTAAGGCAGAGCTCCCCTCCCCCTCCCCTCTCCTGCAGGTACCTAAGCGGAGGTATCTGCAGGAGAACAGTGAAGGGGTTCTCTGGCTGACCTGGGGCTAGCAGGTTATTTTAAGATCCTTCTGTGAAGGAGATGAGGAAGCAGGGCCAGCCACTGAGCTTTGGCAAGTGAGGACCTATAATTAGCCTCGGCTTGAGGCTTGAATAAGCCCCTGGTTGTTACCAAACATCAGCTAGGCAGGAAGGCCTCCAGCTTCCCTGAGCCAAGTGCTGCACGAGCTTCCCAGGACAGACATTTGGACAGAACTACCCTCTCTGCTGGACAGTGTCCAGTTTACCCCAGAAAGTGCTCCTGCCCTCAACCCCAAGTGAGAAGGCAGAGGGAGGACACAGAGCAGCCAGCCCGTCACTGTGGCACGTCTTCAAGCCATGGGCACTTCCTACCCGACCCCTTCCCGGATTGCTCCCTGCAGCCTCTTCTTCATCAAGAGTTTGCAATCAAGAGGGAAGTGTTACAAATTAACGCACGGGCTACTGCTGTAGCTGGGCAAAGCTAAGGCTGAAAGGAAGTACAATAGATCCAAATGTTGGCCGTGCTTATTCTAGAAGGCAGGATTTGGGGTGATTGCATTTTCAGCCATCTCTCTGCCTTTCCAGAATTGTACAACTCCAAATATGTATATCCAGCCTATGCTCTGGAGTGTTGCTTGGTTTTCACTTTTTCTGCCCGTCCGCCTAGATCTCACGTTTGAAAAGCAGAAACCTGTCACAGACAAAATTAAGCTGTACCAAGGGGAAGAATTATAAGAATTAAAGCTTCAGGGTCCCTTATTTGTGCACACCCCCTTGTATTAGTCTTTTTTTTTTTTTCCTTTTTCTTAAAGGCAGTCTCCCAAATTGCATAAGCCCCAGGCCCCACAGAGGTGGCCGCCCATCCCCCTCCCCCCCCACACACCAGCCACGTTGTCTAGAGTGTTAGTAAAGCCTTCTTCTCTACAGTAATCATGTTCCAGCCCACCATCTAGACCTGCTGTGATTTGGTGTCCTTCACTAGAGTGAGTCATTGCCATGGGCATCACTGTGAGAAATTGAGCAGAGTGATTGCCCTTGGCTTCGAATTTGTCATCTGAAAAATGGCCCTAAGCATCCCAGGGGGTTGGAGACCACCCCGGGGGCCCAGAGACCGCTGAAATTCTTCTAGCCACCCAATCCTAAACCTGCTCAACTGTTAACCCTGCCTCACCCTTTCCTTCCCAGGAAAGCCACTATAAAGGCTTTTGCCCACGTTTTCCCCTCATCCGTAAGAGACCAACCCTGGACCTGCACGGTGGGGCTGCCCCACCCCTTGGGAACTGTAACAGCTTTTCAATGTCAGTCATCTCTTGATCTGTTGGCCTCACCATACCTAAATAAAAACAAAATCTTGGGTACATTCTGCAGGGTTTGGGGAGCTGGTTTTGAAAAACCACTTTTCATGGCTCCATGAAACCCCCAAATCGTATGCACAGTGTTGATGTTCATATGTATGTTTTGAGGGTGGATGAAATTCTAGAGCCAAGTTGTACAATATATTGGCAACTGGTCACAGGTGGATATTCAAATTTAAATTAAATTTAAATAAGGACACCTGGCTGGCTCAGTGGGTTAAGCATCAGACTCTTGATTTCAGCTCAGGTCATGATCTCAGGGTCGTGAGATCAAGCCTCAAGTCAGGCTCTACGCTGAGCGTGAAGTCTGCTTATGATTCTCTCTCCATCTCCCTCTGCCCCTCCTCTCCCCATCTCATGTGCACTCTTTCCCACCCCCCCAAAAAAAATCTATTAAAAATAATGATAAATTAAATTTAAATAAAATTAAATTTTCAGTTCCTCAGTCATCTTTGCCACATGTTGAGTGTTGAGTAGCCATATGTGGCCACCATGATGGATGGTGGAGACATAGAAGAGTTCTATCATCACAGAAAGTTCTATTGGGCAGCAAAGAACTAGAGACTTCATCAGCTTTTCAAGGGTATCCCTGACCAGAAAACGTGAAAAGCCACTAAGTCAAACCAGAGAATCTTCATTTAAGGAGCCTGAAACTTCCCTGGGAGTTGAACGTTCAGCCTTATGACAGAGGCTATGAACAAGTCTGCCTTTGAGTAGTATTTTAGCTCCAAAAATCCAACTCTAAAGGCTCTTAAAAGGCATCCAGATTTTATGTTTTCTGGTTTATCTGCTCTCCACCTTTCTGGAGAGAGATACTTGGATTCTAAAAATATTTGCTATGAGAAAGGTGCTCTAAGTTTCCCCCAGAACCTCTGTGCCCAGTGCTAGTCACAGTGGGAAGGGAGGGAAGATGGTCCAGTGACCTTGTTTCCTCTGATGTGTGTGATTTTTCTAGGTGGGCGAGGCAGTCCTGGAAAATGCTCGGCTCATGCTTCAGACAGAGAATATCCAGGCGGGCGCAGACGACTTTAAAGAGAGGTAACATTTGCCACAGAGGGGACAGTCCCTCTCCTCCTCCAGACTCCAGGAGAAGTCACGTGATGCTGTTCTGGGGTCTGCAGCTTCACTGCCTGCAGCACAGGAGGCTGGAGTGAGATCAAAGAGGTCCTGGGAGAATCTGGAGCGACGATCTTCCAGCCCAAACCCTCCTTATAGACACAAACCAGGTCCCAAGGGCTCAGAGATGTTGCCCAATGTCTCCTGGTTCAGAATGGAGTTCTCAAATTGTAGCATGCTTCAGGACCACTGGGAGCTCTTATACAAAACACAAATTGCTGTGCCCCACCTTCTGAGTTTTTGATTCAGTAATCTTGGGTGGGGCCCCAAATTTGCATTTCTAACAAGTTCCGCATGATGCTGATCCTGCTACCCCTAGGAACACACTTGAACAGCTGTTGGTTTTGAACAATGTTTCTCAATTGCAGCCCTGTGTTGTAATTACCGGGCCACTTCACAATGCCAACAGGCAAGCCTTACAGACTGATTAAACCACAGTCCCTGGGGGTGGGGTCCGGGCCTCAGTATTTTTAACTCCCCAGCCTTGAAAAGCACCTCTTTGAAGTGTATCCTAAAATATGGCATATATAGCACTGATGAAGATCATTTTAAGTGATATAAGGATAAACATTTTATTTTTAATAGTTATGTATTTTTAGAGTTATCTTCTATTTATGACTCATAAAACTGTTTTTCCACTACAGCACTACAATTTGTAGTGGCAATTTAAAATTTATTGACTATAAAGAGCTTTTAAAGTTTACCGATTTAACATTTACTTTTTAAGTAGACGAATTTAAGGAACCATGTAAAGTAAATAATGAAGGAGAGAGATGCATTTAGGGCAAAATCACGATGGCACGTGAGGTTTGGGAAATGCTGTTTGTTTCTCATGGAGAAACAAAATGAAAAAGATCTTTCATTAATGAAAACAGCGATTGTGAGAATATGCTCTGAGGAAGGTGCTCTGGATGTTGGGCAATTGGATGGGTGATGGCATAGTTATTTAGGGAACATTTCCCTAAACTGGTAAAGACAAAGAAGAAAGGCATGTAGCTGGGAGTCTCTAGTGAAGACCGTGACCCATCCCACTGCCGTGCTTATATTAAAATAAGAGGAGCACTGTGATGAAAAGGAAAATCTCTACCATCTCCTCAGACCCAGGGTTCCTTCCTTTTTCTAAGACCAAGCTTCTCCATCTGCTAAAACGACCTCCCCTAGCAGCCACTCTGGAGTCAAGAGGACTCTCAGTTATCTGGGGTTGCTGTCTCAGACAACACTGTGTTCACCAAGGTCACAGGAGCACAAAACCGTGAAGCCAACATCCATCCACCGACAGCTTACTGCACACTTAAAGATAGATGCCAATAGACATGAAGCCATTTGTACTAAATTTAAGACAGAACTTAATTAACTGTGAAGTTCAGGTAGGATCTGACTGAAATTTCTTTTGCTCATTCATTTATTCATTATGCGTTCATGCCTTCATCCAGCCATTCAACAGAGTATCAGGGGCTGGGTCAGTTTTGTTCCCTGTTGTATTACCAGTGCCTACAACAGTGCCACACACAAGATAGATGACCACAAATCGTTGTTGAAGTAGTAAATGAGTGAATGGATTCAACAAGTGTTTGAATATCTGCCAGGCCCCTGGCCAAGTCCTGGGAATGAAGTGAATGGGACCTCCGGGAGCTCACGGTTTAGTGTCAAAGATGGAGGAGTGAACAGACAGTAGCATCACAGAGTGGTTGTGCCATCACTGAGATGAGCACAGGTGAAATGGCGACACTCATTCTGGTCAGGGAGTGTTGACAACAGAGGTGTCACCTGATTTGGGCCCTAAACTGGTATAGGAGTTGACCAGGACAATGAAGGAAGCATGACTTCCAGGAAGGGTGGTAGTATGTGCTAGGGCAGAAGGGCATGAGAAAGAAGGTACACCAGTGACCACCGAGTAGCTCACTATAACCAGGGCATGTGGAGGGAAGGAGGGAGGGACAGCTAATGAAGCTTGAAAACCAGGGAGAGACCAAATCCCAGAAGACCATGTCAGCCATACGAAAGAATTCAGAGATGACCTGAAAGAAGACCCATAGAAGGGGTCTGAGCAATGGTTCATCATGACTAGATTTCAGCTTTAAAGGGAAATTTGTGTTGGTAGAGAGGAGAGGTGGAGCAAATGAGCCAGAAGCAATGGGAGCAAACAGGCTGGACGGATGGCAGGGCAGGGCCTGTCCTGGGAGCCAAGGTTGAAAAGGAAGGCAAGATCAGATTACTAAGGGGCCAGAGGAGGACACTTATGTCTCTCAGCAGATGGTGACCCAGTAAGGTTAAGGATGGTCCCTCTGGGGGCAAAACTGTAGGTCGGTTATAGGAAGACAATCAGAGACTGTTATAGGTCAAGGTTTGCCTGGGGTGGTGGCCATGAGCAGACTTGAGAGATGGGTCAAGGAAAGTAGTGGCAGGGCTTAGACATATGCCACCCGGAAATACAAAACGGGGCACCTGGGTGGCTCAGTGGGTTAAAGCCTCTGCTTTCGACTCAGGTCATGATCCCAGGGTTCTGGGATCAAGTCCCGAATCGGGCTCTCTGCTTGGCAGGGAGCCTGCATCCCCCTCTCTCTCTGCCTGTATCTCTGCCTACTTGTGATCTCTGTCTGTCAAATAAATAAATAAAGTCTTAAAAAAAAAAAAGAAATACAAAACAAAGGTAAATTTTGGGTTTTGAACTTGGATAATTTAGAAGATTTGCTATTCTATTGACTAAAATAGAAAATTGTGAAAAGAAAGCTAGTCTAAAATTCAGGTATGGATGATGAGTTTGGCTTTGATCAAGCTGAGTTGAGCAAATGGTTGAGCAACCAAGCAGAAACTGCGGTATGCCACTGAAGATTTGGGGCCAGAGGGGCCTGCAGGTCAAGACGGAAAGTTCTGGGTATCACAAGCAAAGAGATTCTATTTGGAGACTTTGAAATGGAGGGTAAAGGGAAAAAAGACAACAAGAGAAAGCTAAAAGCTTAACAGCAGCCTTGGGGGATATCACAGAGATGTGTCAAACACTTAGAGGACTTTCAAAAAATGGTCTATAGGACACCTAAGATATCCCATAATGCTGAATGGAGCCCACCCTGGACAGAGCTAGGCTCCCTGGAGAGAGAAGCAAAACAGGACTTCAGAGGCACAGGGGATCTCTTGCAGCCTGGGTCAGCAGGGACCAAACCCAGTGATACAGGTGGATTTTCATTCCAGCTGGAAGTACAGGACTTGATTCCAAAAGGACTGAATGTTAACAAAGTTACAGTCCTTCATGAAGAATACATTTGGGTAGAAAATCAATCCTACATATAGAGTACATAAAAATGATTTCAAAAAGCAGCTCTTTGGGGGGATTCAAATGTACAGGTCCAACTCTGAGGTAAGTCTCTAGTGGTATGCCACAGAGTTCTGTCCTTGGTTCCTTCATTTACTATTTTTAACTGTAAGGTGTATGAAAGATGCCTTGGCATGAAAGGGCAAAATGGCAGAAGATACAAAGCCAGGAGGGCTGGTAAGGACAAGAATAGGAGTAGAGATAGAATAGAAGAATAGAGTTAGGCATCAACTCTAACCGGTCCACATCTTTCTCAAAATATGATACAGAGACTGGAATGCAAAACTCCAGATGTTGCCTGATCAGCTCAGACTCCCAGGGGACTGTCACATTGGAACAATGGACCAATGAAACTGAAAGAGTTATATATGAACTCCTACTTTGGGGGCCAAATACTAGGAATGTCCAGAAAGAACAGGGTAATTGGACTTGCAAAAAGTGCTCAGGGACTCTAGTTGATAGGACACCCAATATTAGCAGCAAATATAGCTGGTCAAAATCAAATGAACAAATATGCAAGTAAAGAAAAACCCACAAAGCAAACCTTAGGGCCCATGATAAATAGAATTAAAGAGTTTAAACAAAGGAGCAGACAGTCCCCTGGGAGTCTGAGCTGATCAGGCAACATCGGGAGTTTTGCATTCCAGTCTCTTTATCATATTTTGAGAAAGATGTGGACCAGTTAGAGAATTTCTGATCATTCCCACATATATCTGAAGCCTGAAGGTGGATGCTTAGAATACAAAGATGGGAAGGTCATAGTCCCTGCTACCGATGATGAGGGATATGGAAACCAATTTATATGAAGAATGGAGGAACTAGGAATGTTTAATCTGAGGAACAAAAGGCTTGGAGGAAGGAATGAGGGGAAAAGAGAGTGATATAAGAGACTAGACTCTCAATATTTATAGGACTGCCAGAAGGAAGAATAGAACTGACTTTAGATGCTCCAGAGAGTGGAATTCAGACTCTCACAGAAATGAAGACTTAAGCTCTTGAAGGAAGAACTTTCCATAATTAGAGCTGTCCTAAAATGGAATGGTAGTGATGATAGGTGCTGAGCTCCCTGTCACTGGAAGTAGTCAAGTCTAGGCTACAAAATCACCCATCAAAGACAGCTGTAGAGGGACGCCTGGGTGGCTTAGTTGGTTGAATGACTGACCCCTGATTTCGGCTCAGGTCATTATTTCAGAATCCTGGGATAAAGCGCCAGGTCAGGCTCCCATGCTCCGCAGGGAGTCTGCTGGAGATTCCCTCTTCTTCTCCTTCTCTCTCTGTCCCTCCCCCTGCTCCTGCACTCTGGCTTGCACTCTTTCAAGCACCCTCTTTCTCAAAATAAATAAATAAATAAATAAATAAAAATTTTTTAAAGAATGCTAGCAAGGGCTTTTCACTGGGTAAGAGTTTGAATAGTTGAATCCTAAATTCCCTTAAAACTCCTAAATCCTAAGATGCTTTCTTCAGTGAATGATGTGAGATTTCTCAGTTCTGTGGATGGATGAAGCTAAGGTATGAAGTGTGACTGAGGCGTGCAGCTGGTGGAAGGCCATAGAAGGAAAGGAGTAACACTGAGAGAAATTGGCAAAGATGTCGGGCGGTTTATAAAAAGAAGGCTCTGTGCAAACCAGAGATGAAAAGAACTCAGGGGGCAGTTTCAGATTTGTGTCGATGTGTGTACTTGTGTGTGTTATTATACAGGCTGCAAGTTTTTAAAACCCTGAATATTTCACATATAAATCCAGGTTTCCCATTGTCCTTGAAGAGGACTGGCACAGTCCTTCCCAGGCAGAGGTAACGGAAGGAGCAGAGCACCAGGTCCCCTTGCATGAAGAATGAGGGATGTTGTGGGCTTCAATCCCTATCTCTCCCTGCTTCCCAGACCCGACCCTCGTCCCTCATCTATATTCCCCACTTGGCCCCTAAAAGCATTTGGATTTGCAGCCAGTTTTAAAATTGCACATGGGCTCTTTGGAGACAGAAACCATGCTTTTCCATTTGGGGATTGCTAGTGTGTAGTCTGGTGCTTAGCAGATTCTCAGTAATGCAGTAATGTTTGGTAAAGGATCCTCGGGTGGGGGGTGGGGAAGGATGACAAATCAGAATAATGGTGACGCGCCAGATCCCCCTACCTGGATCTCAGCTCCTGGAGAAGTTTCCCTGGAGTTCTATGCTTCCAGCGCCTCATTAGCCTGACAGCCTGTAAAGCTAGGTTATCAGAAGTTGGCTGCCTCTCGCTTTCATTTTAATAAATCAACATGTAACACTTGCAGTAACAGTGCCCTCCAAGCCGTTGGAACAGTGACTTCTAACATTCATTTGTCTATCACATAATTGGCTTGTCGTTACCATCTGTAACCTGGTTATTTCCCCTTCTGGGTTGCCCACCTATACTGATTAAGCTCCTTGATCTGCAGATATGAAAATGAGCAGCCATTTCGAAAGGCAGCGGAAGAGGAAATTAACTCGCTGTATAAAGTCATTGATGAAGCTAATTTGACAAAAATGGATCTGGAGAGTCAAATAGAAAGCCTGAAAGAAGAACTTGGCTTTCTGTCAAGGAGCTACGAAGAGGTAGGTGGGGGCCGGGGGGACACTGGCTTGGCCGCAGCCCAGAGGCACGCAGCTGTCTGATGAGCTCGCAGTCAGTGACAGTGGCTGCTGTCGGCCTCTCCGCCTCACTTGCCCAGGGCTGTGGGCAAAACACGAGTAAAATGCTTCTGAATCCTTATAGTGGGTAAGGTGATGCTGGGAGTCTCCAATTCAGATGGCTTCAGCCCAGGCTGGAACACAAATGAAGGAGAGGCAGGTCCACGGGGGAGAGTGAGGGAGCTGTGTCGAGCCAGAGAAGGCATCCCCTAACTCAAGGCTTCGTACTCTGGGGCCTTTTTTGTTTGTTGGTTGGTTGGTTGGTTTTAACCCTGCACGGAACAAACAAAATAACTTTGATGGTAGATCCAGGCTGTGGTTTGCACACACTCGTTAATGAAATTAGGTCAGCTCATGGAGTGACAGGACTCAACGGGACAAAGTGACCTCCCAATCATGATTCGGTCCAGCTGCCTGCAGAACAGCCCCAACTCTGTTCCACCTCATACATGTCACTGTCTGAGCAGACATCGAATGTGCTTTCAGCTGAAAAAGTCAAACCCAACTTAACTGTGCTTACCTTGAGAAGATCCTTCCTTTGTCTGACCTTAGGCTCACCAGGAGCCCTAAGTCCACGTCCCCTGCTCCTAGCTCAGTCGTTTGCCACCCTTTAGCGACCTCTAAATCTCTCCCAGCCTACTCTGACTTAGCGAAATTCAGACATTTCATCTTGCTGTTGTTGCTTCCTCTGAATTATTTTGCTATTTATGCATTTGGTATTTGCTTTGAGTGGGCCCAGGCTTGCAAACACCAGCCTAAGAAATGCCTCCTGCTTGCAAAAGACCATGGCATGCGTGCTGGCAAGAGGGTCGGGGATTTTGCCAGGTTCTGGGAAGCCCCATGTTTGGCAGGAGCAGAATGAGAAGCACCAGGGGTGCGCACAGACCTGGGCTTCTGCTGGCAAAAACTCTGTGTGCTCTCCTTGTCCTCTGGAACTCACCTGGAGTGTATATTGTCTTTTGCAGGATGTGAAAGTGCTGTACAAACAGCTGGCAGGGTCTGAGCTGGAACAAATGGGTGTTCCCATCGGCACTGGTCTGGACGACATCCTCGAGACCATCAGGATCCACTGGGAGAAAGATGTCGAAAAGAACCGGGCAGAAGCAGGAGCCTTGCTCCAAGCCAAGGTGAGGCAGGACCTTTTCCCTGTGCAGAAGGAGGCCAAGCAAAGGTGAAAGGCAGTCAACATAGGAAAGAAGAAATGCAACAGTTTCAATCTCATTAGACACAAGATAAATACAATTTAAAATAATAACATTTTGTTTCCCTGTCTAAAGGCATAATGTGTTTAAAATGGTAATACATTTTTTTTTAAGATTTTGTTTATTTATTTGACAGACAGATCACCAGTAGGCAGAGAGGCAGGCAGAGAGAGAGAGGGAGAAGCAGGCTTCCCACCAAGCAGAGAGCCCGATGTGGGACTCGATCCCAGGACCCTGAGATCATGACCCGAGCGGAAGACAGAGGCTTTAACCCACTGAGCTACCCAGGCGTCCCTAAAATGGTAATACTTGATGTGATGGGGACAAGTGTGTGATGAAGTAGGTTCTTCCCTATATTACTGAGGAGAGTAAACTAGTATGACATGTTTGAGTAAGGAAATTGATGATATGCATTGAGAATCTTGAAATGCCCCTGCCTACCAGTTGAATAATCTAGAGACTGTCCTAAAGAAATAATTGAAAATACAAAGTTTATATCTAAATGTATTCACTGAAACATTCATTATACCAAAGAAAAAAATTGGGAGAAAAGCACATGAATGTTTAATAGTAAGAGTAAGGCTAAGCTACAACCTTTCCAGACAATGAAATACCAGGTAATTATTAGAAATATTTATGAAGCATTTATAACAACATGGGAAATGCTCACATAATAAGGTCAAATGGGGGGAAATAAGAGAGTACAGAAAGGTATATACCAGGAACCAATAAACTTTGTCAAGCACCAAAAAATAAATATGCGACTTCCTGGACATGACAGTCTACTACAACAATTCAGTCTATTACAACAATTGGAAAGACAAAAGGTAACACATGAGCATGACTGTGTTGCAATAAAACTTTATTTATAGAAACAAGAGGTAGGCTGGATTTGCCTGCAGGCTGCAGTTGGCCAACCCCTGGTAGACACAGTAGAAAGCATTCAAACAAAGAAATGAGGCATCAAGCAAAAATTCAAAAGAAAACACTAAAATGAATTGGTGTTAGCAGTGGTTGTCTTTGAGGGAGGGACCTATTTGACATGTCGAGAGGTTTTTTTCTTTCTTGCTTTCTGAGTATAATATTTTTTCAAGTGTTTTTTAAGCAGTATGAGTTATATTCATGGAGGGAAACATCTCTTTATTAAACCTCATAAATAATAAAGGAATTAACCAGAAAACAGAATGCCCAGGGTTTGTTCTTCCCTTCTCCATCTCCCACCCCTCTGTGACTTGGGGATTCTGAGGCACAGGACCAGAAGAACAGAAGAGGAAGGAAAGTGTAGAGAAAGTATGAAAAATAAAGTAGCTAATTTTTTTTTTTGAGAGAAGGCATGCAGGCAGCTTCTATGCTCTGGGTTACTGTTCGGTGGGTCTCAAGCCCATCTGCACAGCAGAATTATTCCAGAACATTGTCAAGAATGCTCATGCCCAGGCCAAAACTCTCTGGATGATTCTAATGTACAGCCAGGTTTGAGAGACACGAGAGTTTATAAAAGCTACCAGAAAAAACCCCAAGGAAGACCTTTTCTGTTCTTTGTTCTCCCATGTCCCTTCAGCCCCCTGCCCCCCTCAGTATCAACAGGAACCTTCCCAGCATGGTCTTCCCAATTCTGGATCCCCCAATATTCTCCAGCCTCAAAAACATCTTTACTCCCCGTTTCTCTACCCAGATCCCTTTTCAACAGCCCCTTTTCTTTCTGACCTTAATTCTTTGGGCCACGTCTCTACAAATTCTTGCTATGGCAAATAGTGCCTACTAACTGCACAACAAACTGTGTCCCACCCCAACCAGGTGAGAGGGGGAACCACACAAAGGGAAAAATGAAACCAAACCATAGATTTGATGTGGGGCCATTGCTTCTTTTTTAGGAGACTCATGAATATTCATAATTCATGACCTGAGACACCACAGCATCCCCTTTCCTCACTTCAGAGGTGAGGATCCAGATCCAGGGAGGGCAGCTGATGTCCTGAAGTCACATAGCTGGCTGGCAGCACTGTGGCTCAGCCCTCCTGGCTCTCGGGTCAGGCACCTTTTCCCCACATTGGGTAGTCGTTCCTCCTCCATTCTGTTTCCAAAGTGAGAGCTCTGTGGCCCAGCAGTTTGCAGCCTTGCTTCTGTCTCAACACTTCTGGGGCATACCCCACATTGCAGTGATTATTTCTTTGGGGAAGCGGGCGGTGGTGGGGGGGGGGACACATTATAAATAACAGTAAAAAATCTACGTAGTGTGAAAAAGAAAAAAATCCTGGCCATTATTACTCACCCTTCACCCTCTTGAGAATCATCACCAGCCCAACAGTAATTCAAATATTAATTCTGAACAGATTCATTAGTGTTTTTTTAATAGAGTAATCTGAAAGCTACTTCTCAGAGAAAACAGACAGTACTTGTTTTCATTTGGCTAATGCTGCTGGGGCCTCTTGCAGAAAGACAGAGCTCAGAAAATATTTGCAGATGAGTGAATTCCTCCGATCATCAACAGAGATCAGAACTGACAGCCAGAAGTCCTCCAATAAATAGTTTTGTCAGTTGCTGTCATGCCCTTAGGGGCTGACATTTGCCCATCCTGAGCACCTCTTGTCTGTTTCTTGGCAGCGAGGCATTAATGTAAAATGGTTTAGCACACACTCCTTTCAAACGTTTTGCAGAGAGCATACAGACATGTATTTAATTACCTTTCAGGTTGCGGAGGCTGAAAATTAATTGACATGATTAATTTATGTCTTTGTTTAGGTTTCCCCAGAAACTGACCTTGTCTGAGACAAATATTAAAGAGGAAATGGTTTATCTGGGAGCTGGGGGAGGGAGTGAACCAAAACACCAGTAGGGAAGAAGCAGAGGAGGGAACCAACAAAGAACTCATTATCCAACCAGCACCCACTGGGGGAGACTGGACTCTGCACCCACAGGGTTTCTGGATAATAGTACAGAATTGAAGAGGGGAAAGGCAAGGAAGCTGGGGTAGTGATACCATCCCCATCAGACATCTGCGGTCTGCTAGCGGTGTGACCTTTCAAAGACTTCAAAGAAGGTTCTCCCAGCCAAAGAAGGGTAAAATCTGGCAGTGGAACAGAAGGGTGGGGAGAACCACATGTTCTGGAAAAAAGGTTCCTGAGGGATAAAGGTGGATGCCATCAGCATCTGCTCCCAAGTTATCTGCTAACTCTTCTTATTTTTAAGTCATTAAAAGCTTATAAAGAGGTTCGGGCTAGGTTCTCTCCAGCCTCGGTCATGGATGTCAGGAACTTTGGTGGTCCAGCTTTCAGAGCTTCTCAAGTTCTGTAACTCCATGTTTGAAGGAGAGTCAGTTTGGTCCAGAGAATTTCTGGAGGGTCTTCCAAGTCAGCTCTCCCTTGTCTGCTTGTTGTGGTTACCAAGCCCTGGGTATTTGGGGATGCTTGGGGAACGACAGACAACATGCCATCCCACCCTCCAGACCTCCTGGCTACCCATGGAATACATTCCCCACAGACCCTAAACAGGCCGCCTGGGAGAATATGGAAGAACCCCTATCATTCAGCTTTTTCCTAGCATGCCTATGTTAAGATGCTTCCAATCTGTAGCAGGCAACTTGCGTTCTTAATCTTCTCCCTGGGATCTTCCTCCCAGGGAAGGGCTCTACACTGTCACTCCTGGAAGCCTCATCTCTGTCCCTTATTCACTGCAGTGGGAGGGAGTATACAATAACCAAAGGCTTATTCAATTGCCAGCATCAGCTGGTGTGGTGGGATAGGAAGTGCCAACAAAAGAGAACTCAGCTTCCTTTCAATAGCCCCAGGGGCCAGGAACCTCACAGGAAATGCGCTCATCCTATCTCTTCCGACAGTGGTCTGCGCTTGCCTTGGACCTGTTCAAGGCATTTGTGGTCAGGAACTTTATGGTTGCTATAATGACCATGTCTTAAACAGCCCCAATGACACATCATGGAGATAGTTACGAATGAAGAGAGGTGAACAGATGGAGATGAATCGTGAGGTTTCTGGTTATTGATAGTCTTAGAGCTGGTTGAGACATTAGCCACTGACTAGAGCAGTGCCCTCTTATAACAATTTCTGTGAGGATGGGACTGTCATGGGTCTGCGCAGTTACCCAGTATGATAGCCACTGGCCACATGTGCTCTTGAGCACTGGGAATGTGCCTGATCCAACTGAGAAACTGAGTTCTTAATTTTATTTAATGTTTACTAATCTTTATTTAAATAGCTATGTGTGGCTAGCGGCTACCATATTGGACAACGCAGGTCTAGATCTATCCATGAGCAGACTCCTAACCTTGGATAACATGTCTCCATATCATCCACATTCACGAACAATAATTATATAGGCTGTCATAGCAACACCCACTCTTTGCTTGCTTGTACCAAGAAGTGTGAATAGAATATATGAAATTGTATGGAATGGGTTTCTGCTAGTCAACTGAGGTCAATGGCTCTAGATGACAAGATGGCCTGATGTGATATCCCCACAAGAGCCAACAGGGAGAGTTCCTTTCAAGGAGAATAGAAAGAGCAGAACCCCTAACAGCATCTTAATCTAGGGGGTCCCTGTGCGTTCATGAGTCAGCAATAATCCCTGATTTCTCTTCAGTGAAATAAGCCATGATCTATTCTGGCGTGCTTACTGCAAGCACCGAAGGGAGTCATCTAGCCTTTCTACACCTCCTACTATGTCACAGGGAGACCTTGGCAAAGGGCCCCAGCCCACTTTCATTTCATTTTTTATTTACTTGGATTTTATGTAAGCATTATTAATCTGTAATACCCTCACTTGTTTCAAAGTTCAAAATGTACAAAATGACATACAATGAAAAATGACATCTAACCCAGGTCCCAGCCACCCTCAGTTCTTTACTACAGGGTTGATCAAGGTTATCCTTTTACTATGAGTCTTTTCAGAGATACTTTATGCACATGCAAGGAAATATGTGTAAATTCTCTCTCTCTCTCTCTCATTACACAAATAGTAGTATACAGAACATACTGCTTTTTAGATGCATAATATTAAACCACAGTGGGTGGCAAATTATAGCCCACAAGCAAAATCTTAGCCTCTGCCTGTTTTTTTGCAAGTAAGTTTTATTGGAACGAACACAGCTATGCTCATTCACTTACATATTGTCTATGGCTGCATTTGCATACACCAGCAGAGCGGAATAGTGGCAGTGGAGGCCATATGGTCTGCTAGGCCTAAAATATTCACTATCTGGCCCTCGACAGAAAAAACTGTTCTAGCAATGGGTATTCCAGGACTTATTTAATGCCCTGCTGATCGATATTTAGGGAACTTCCAATCTTTTGCTTTTATACATTAGACTAGTCACTAACTGCATATGTCCCTCACTTCCCAATATAGCAAAATATCTGCTGGATAAATTCCTAATTGTGGAATTTCTGGGTCAAAAATTATGCACACTAGCAGTTTTGATAAATATTGTCAAATTACTCTCAATGAAGGTTGTAACAATTTACTTTCCCATCAGAAGTGTTTGACAGTGCCCATTTTCCCATATCCTCACCAATACTGTGGGTTCTCATACCCTGTGATCCTTGTCAATAGTAGAGATAAAACACAGTTTTTCAGTGCAGTTTTATTTTGCATTTACCATATTATAAGGAAAGTGGAACATCTTTTGTACATGCTGAATTCCGGCCATATTTGCTCTTGTTTATATTATGGGATCATATCCCTTGCCCATTTTTATTAGGTCTTGGACTTTTTATTACTGGTTTGTAGTGACTCTTTGTACACTAGAGAAATTAGTCCTCTCCTTGCAGTAAGTTGTATGTATGTCCCCAGCTGATCAATTGTCTTTCTATTTAAGTTATGGTAGTTCCAGGTGGCTTTCAAAAGATACTGTTAGCCAGTAGGGCAGGGTTGCTATAGGAGCTAGGAGGCCGGGGTTTGGTTCCCGTCACTGTGTGTTACAGGAGCGTAGCCAAGCTGGTCAGAGCTGGGGGACAGAGTAAGGGGAATCAGTAGTAGTTAAAAGGGAAACTAAAGAGACTGTCTCATTGAGGTAAGCCCTGCCTATCTTTCACCTGTTTTTTACCCAGTACAACATGAGTATAATAGAGGCCACACCCAGACCCTCAGCTTCCATGTTGTTTCTCCAACCTCACAACTGGTCGACAACCAATATTTGAGTGATGGTTTATATTGGGGATCACCCAACACTGTAACCTCCACATGCTACCAAGAAATCTTTACTCACTCACTCATACAGACTCCATTTGCCAAGCGAATATTTGACAAATGTCAAAAACAAGCAGGCGCCAGGCCCTGTACATGGGGCTGTGGGCACAGAGTCCCTGGCCCGTCCCTGGCCACCCAGTTCTTCAGTCTCAAAGCTATCTTAGGTATTTCTCAATGGTAGCTCTTTCCCATGAAAAGGGTAGGGACCTTACTTCTAAAATAAGAGACTTGCAAATATAAAATAACCCAAATCCCTGAGGAATTAAAGTAGTAGTGTTTGCATTCAATGCTTACTGGTCTTTGAGAAGAGACAGAGCAGAGGAGACTCTTCTTTGGGATGGAATGACCTCCATGAACCAGAAGAAAAATACTATCATTAAACTTCTCCAATAATTACTTTAAGAAGAAAAACATATTTTTCTCTTTGGAATTCCACTCACCGCTGAGCCTCTCCTGCTGCCTTCATCAGTGGGGTACCCTTCCTTATGACCAAGGGGCAGCAAGTCCGCAAAGCCGGGTGTCCCTTGCTGTGTCCTTGGGCAGCTTCCACTGAGGCTGGGAATCGGTCCCATAGCCTTTCATGAGTAGCTTCAATAGCCAGGCAATTCCTGTGTCAAACAATTCAAGGAGACACTTGGCTTAGCCTAGCCAGGCCAGCCCTCCTGCCAACACCATAGTTCCATTGAGTGAGACACATACTTCTTTTTAGCTCCTGCTAAGGAGAGTTGCTGTCTCAGGTGAAGACTGGATGGCATCTGGCCTTCAGCCTACGACTGGCTGGAGTAGGTCAGGGTTGTGGATGCTGCTTGTCTATAACTATCCTTAGCTAAGTAACATTTATATAATTCCCATGGTCGTTATAATACTGATAAGCTAATCCTCTTAATTAAAAGGAGGTGTGATTTCATTCCATTGATGGGGGACCCTTCCTTTCTACAGTCCCTCGCATGTGCCTAGGACACACTGTAGACCTTTAGTAAATGTACTGGGAGTGCCCAAGGTGTGAAATACCATGTTAGGTCCCCAGTGCAGACAGAGGCATCAGTAAGAAGTTGTCCTTGCAAACAAGCTTACTACAATCTAGTGCAAGGTTGGCTGAGGGCAGGTGGCAGGCAACAGATAGAAAGACCATTCTACAAGGCAGAATACCACATGCTTGCAAGCAGAGTCAGCAGAGTATTTAGTAAGCCTGTACCAAGTGCCCAGACCATGCCCTAAGCACCTGATAAGCCATCCTCATTTCATCTTCCCACAGAGTTAGGTATTGTGATCTTCTCTGTTTCACAGAGGAAGGAACTAAAGCACAGAGAGTTTTGTCACTTCCCCGAGAACACACAGTTCCAGAGTGGTGAAACTGAGATTCAGACCACACGTTCTGCCTCCAGAACCATCACTCTGGACTGCTAGGTTGGCCTGGGCAGATCACATGGAGTGCGGGGGAGTCTTGATGCATTGTCTTGTGGAATGTGAGGTTGAGAGGCCTTTGTCTTGAGGGTCCAGAAGGTTATGCCAGACTTTTGTCATGATCTTCCCAAACCATGATTCTGTGCCCTCCCCACGGGATAAGATTCCTCCTTGATATAAGATGGTGAATGCCTGTCTCTGTGAGGAATTCGTTGCTTTCCCTTTCTCCATGAGAGTGAACATCATAAGGTTAGTGGGATCCCATGAGGTCCAAGGGGCTGCAGAGCAAGGCGGTCAGCTATACTCAGCAGCAGAGCAAGGCTCTTGTAAAGCTCTTGTTCACGGGCTTCAAAAAGAGAGAGCTCAAACCACTGGCTGAAATCCACACAGCAACTGCTGGAGAAAGGCAGAGGACACAGTTCAACCTCTCAGCACCCGTCTTGGATACGTGCTCTGCTAGGAACACACCTGCGTAGCAGAGGGGTGGGTTTGGAGATGGCCCTTTTCCCCCCCTCCACGTGGAGACTCTCAAATATTTCCTTCTGCCTTACTCCCAAGCATACTGTCCTTCTTCTTTCCCATCTACTTTCACGTGTACTAACGTGTACATTTAATTTAAATTTTTTAATTTGCAATTTTTTACCATGTTTCCAAGTGTCTATGTGCTCTCCTGTCCCAGAAATATAGAAGGAGTGCAAAGGCGCAGGTTGGCCCCCTGCACAACAAAGCCAAGATTTCAAGCGGGTTTGAAAGTCTGGGGACCAGCATGTTTTAATCTCATTACACATCCTAGCAACTGCACGCCACAACAAAATACAGTCCTACCTTCCTAGACTCAGGTCTAGAATGGCATACCTGCTATTTGGTCTGCGAGGAGAAATCTTGAAGGCATTGGGTGGAAATGGAAACAGAAGTAATTATTAATCAGAAAGCATAACTCTAAAAAGCCATTGGAGAAGGACAAGTAATACTTTTAGGTGAGTTAAAGCAGCAGACTGTCCCCAGATGGAGGGCAAATACCATTCATAAGCTGATTTGAGAAGGTATTGGGCATGATATAAAATGACACTGAATCCCATAGTGATCAAATTCATTTTTTTCTCTTTCAATCTTAATTAAACTGTATAAGAAAGTTTTCATTGGGTGCTGGTAGGTCATCAACACTACTCTTATACTCATCCATCTCACCTTTCAACAAAGAGAAAGCAGGCTTTGGGACTCAGCTGTGTGGTGGGCAACATTTGCTCAAATAAAGTAACATTGGTTTATTTTAATGTCATTAATTTTTCAGCTATATTTTGTCTATGACCAACAGTTTTACGGTTTTATCTGTTTCCTTAGCAATCTAGAACTTTGTTCCCATGGACCAGGCATCACATGGGAGTTTTAAATGCAGATTCCTGGGCCCACTCAGCTCTCCTCAATCAGAACTTGCATTTTCTTAAGTTCTCTAGATCATCCTGAGGCACATAAAATTTGAGATCTTATCTACAGCTTCCATTTTAAACACATTTATTTACAAATGAAACATGAATCGATTTAAATAAAAATTTAAATAAAAAATTCATTTTATTTTAAATTTATTTATTTATTTTAAATAAAAAATTTTATTTAAAAATTTAAATAAAAATTGAGTCAGTATTCAGATATGTGAAAAACCATGCTACTTGTTGAATGTTTGGGTAACACTCCAATCCAGCAATCATCCCACTCCCCCCAAGATCAGCACGTACCTCTGAATACAGACCCCTCATTGTCTGGGTTGAGAAGAGGGCAGATCACCTGCAGGACTGTGCTGGTGGCCTTGACCAGCAGATCTACCCCAGACCCACCTACCTAAGCTTTGAAATTTGCCTTGGAACTACTTTGCCACCTGGAACTACCATAACTTAAAAAAAGAAAGACAACTGATAAGCTGGGGACATATGTACAACTTACTGCCGGGAGGGGACTAATTTCTCTAGTGTACAAAGAGTCACTACAAACCAGTAATAAAAAGTCCAAGACCTAATAAAAATGGGCAAGGGATATCTCACTGAAGTGAGACTTGACTTCCACTCATGCCCACTTCTGACCCAGGGTATGCTGGTAATGTTTCATATCTACTCTCCAAGGACAAATGTAAGCATTTGTGTTTATGTGCCAGTCAGATTCACAATATCATATCAAGGTAAGATAGAAGTTTCTGATGATGTGTTCTTTATATAATTTTAGAGATAACCTAAATTTTAGAATAAAACACATACTTTGCTTTTCCATTTGCACCTATACCTTCAGTGTGACTGACTAGCTATCTCTTGCAAAATCTGCCAACTGTTTTTATAATTCTGTCATCGACAATATCCAAAATCAGATTTAAAAAT
This sequence comes from Neogale vison, assembly GCF_020171115.1. Lineage (NCBI taxonomy): Eukaryota > Metazoa > Chordata > Mammalia > Carnivora > Mustelidae > Neogale > Neogale vison. The sequence continues at coordinate 130,099,182 of NC_058096.1, read as the reverse complement.
ATGCTCAATTATTAATATCTGATTAAGCAAAAAGTCACTCACATCAATGATAAATGAAAATAGGTCCAATATGAATTTCGGTTGCTATTTCCATTGACCTTAATGAGTCCTTTCATCAATGACATTAGTTATTTCTTTGCAAATCAGTAATAGTTTATAAATATTGGAAAGCTATTACCTCTAATTTTTTTGCTATTCATAATGTGGCAGCTATAGACATTTTAAGTTTAATCTGCATTATTAACATTTTCTGCATCCCTTTCTTAAGTCTAGACAGTCAGCAAAACAATTCAAACCCTGATTTGTAGTGTTTGCCAATTTCCATGAGGTAAAAAAAACTCATCACAGCTAATTTCAAACTCCTAACTTGATGTAAATAAGCACAGAGTTTGGAAGAGATGCTCAGAAGCTCACCAGTAAATGTTATGCCTACCCCACAGGTACCATCGATATAAATAACTTTGATACAGCACAGATAATGATAAAATGTAAATAAATTAGCAAGTGATGTGTTTGGAGTATTACCATTTAATATATATTAATTGTAAGTGGATATAATTTAATTTTTAATGATGGCTGTGTTTACCAAGCAGCTTACAGACTTCCTGAAAATTTAACCCTCGGCTCTCATGAGCTGTCAGGCATGGGCCCCAGCTGCCGGCTGTCAGCTGCTCCTGGCGGTTCTATCCACCTGCACCTTCCAGCTGCATCTGTCTGCCGGAACCCCGCCCACCCACCCACACAGCCCACCTGGCCAAGTCCCAACCCCAAAAACAGGGAGAGAAATGGGGTGACCCATCACAGCAGGACTTGACAGACCACGAGGATGTTTTAGAGGGGTCCACCTTCACTTAGGGGAAGATGGCTCTACTTTGGGGGCTCTTTTTTTCTTTAAGATTTTATTCATTTATTTGATGAAGAGAGAGACAGCAAGAGAGGGAATACAAGCAGGGTAAGTGGGAGAAGGAAAAGCAGTTTTCCCACTGAGCAAGGAACCCAACGCGGGGCTCAATCCCAGGATGCTGGGATCATGACCTGACCGGGAGGCAGATGCTTAACGCCTGAGCCACCCAGGTGCCCCCACTCTTGGGGCTCTTGATGAATTGGTGGAAATGAATTGGTGGAAGCAGTGGCTTTCAAAACTGGTTGAGAGTACAGCTCTGGCATGGGCCGCAGCATCTCACAGACCATGCGATCTGGAGAAATTAACTCCGTCTCTCTCTGCCTCGGTGTCCTCATGTAAAATAGGAATAACAATGACACTTGCTCCATAGAGTCGTGAAGATCAGCTGAAATAATGGATTTAAGTGGTTAATGGAGTGCTTGGCCCAGAATAAATGCTTAGTGCCTGTTCGTTATCATTAGCAGTACCCAACCTAGAGCGGCTACAAACTCACTTTTGGCTGATACTACTTTTTACATCTAGAAAAGTATATGCAGTCACTATTTGCATGCTTTTAAGGTTCTACAAGTTTCCATACGTATAACCTGTTGGAAGTGTCATAGTGTCTCCTCTCCTTGTCATTTGCATTCTGCGGGGAGGGACTAGGGCTCAGAGAGGCTGAATGATGGTCCATGGACACACAGCCATGGGCTGACTGGTCCGAGCTGGGCCCACAGCTTCCATTCACCTATCGCTGATCCCAGATCTTTAATGGATGTTTTTGTTAAGCTCTGTCTAGCCCTCACACAGGAAGAACTACACCTGGGATGAGCCCTTTGACCCCAGTTTTCTTAGTCAGTCAGTTTGACTGGACTATTGTTGTATAACCCTGTGAATAAGTATTCATATGTAGTAAAAATGATCAATCCAGAACAGGTTTTTTTCTCCCATATCACTGACTTAGAGACGTGCGTCAGGCTGTACCAAAGATGAACGAAAGTGATCTCTAGTTTTTCCCCTTTCTCCAGCAGAGAGAGAAAGAATGACCTATTCCCCCGAAAGTATGGGAAAGAATCAGACTAGGTCCTTGCTGAGGGAGAAACTGCAAAACACAGACCTTCCCCTTGTGTTCACAACTGTGGCCAGACTGGTTTTTACAAGGAAACAGGGACTATCAGATCAAGTAGGATAGTTCCACATTTGAAGAAGGTCTTGTGAGGCAACTGGCACTGCCTGACAGTATTGGGACGGGTTGGGAGTTCTCTGAAAGGCAATTTGTCAACATCCATCAAAATGACAGTTGCATACCCTTTGACTCAGCAGTCCGCTGCAGGGATTTACCCCACAGAGATACTCTCACGTGTGGAAAATGAGGGCTGTAGGTAATTCTTTACACCATTGTTTGTAACAGGCAAAGACTGGAAACAATCTAAGTGCTCCTCAGTGCAGGGCTTCTAGATAATTCTGTACTTCCAAACAAGGCAATACTCTGGAGCCATTAAAAAGAATGTAATTAATTTATATACACTGGTAGAGAATATTTTCTAGGATATATTAAGTACCAAAGCAAGTAGAGGATGATTATATATATTTACTTATAAATGTATGAAATATTTGGCAGGGGCGGGGGTGCCTGGGTGGCTCGGTTGGCTAAGCGATTGCCTTCAGCTTAGGTCATGATCCTGGAGTCTCAGGATCGAGTCCTGCATCAGGCTTCCTGCTCATCGGGGGAGTCTGCTTCTCCCTCTGACCACCCCATTTTATGCTCTCTCTCTTCATTCTCTCTCTTTAAGAAAGAAACAATATAACAGATAGATTCAGATATCATGTGTGTGTGTGTGTGTGTGTGTATAATTTATGGAAAGAGGTATAAGAAACTGGAAGGAGGAGAACTAGGTAATTAAGGCACAGGGACAAAAGGAGACTTTCTCCCATAAATCCTCCAGAAAAAGATTTTGAATTTTATTCTACTTGCATGCACTATATGTTCAAATTCAATAAATGCTTGTATGCAAATCAGGAGGAAGGGTGCCCGTGGAAAAAGAGGGATTTTTCAATCGGCCAGCTGTTTGAGTTAGAGGCTGTGGAGTGGGTCCTGGGAAGTGCAGGAGGGAAAGCGGGCTTTGGGCTGTCCACGCACCCCTGCTCACGCGGAGACCTGCCCCTTCCCAGCAACAGGCAGAGATGGCCCGCATGGCACAGACCCAGGAAGAGAAGCTGGCCGCTGTCCTCAGGCTGGAGCTGCACAACACTTCGTGCCAGGTCCAGAGCCTCCAGGCGGAGACAGAATCCCTGCGGGCCCTGGTGAGTGGGCTGGGAAGAGCCCTGGCATTTCTTTCGTCAATTTTTACTCTCAACTGCACTGTAGTCATCTGGTTTAGGGTTCACAAGAGTCTTGAGGTTCAGCTGATACCGAATCACAACCAGTATAGTGAAGGCTGTTAGTGCCCCACCGGAATACGCGACACCAGGCCTGCTGAGAGGGTTGGCCGCTCACATCCACAGATGTCCCACTTCTCCAGAGAATTGGCCTCAGCCAAACAGTGGACACCCGGCCTGGGCGGTTAGGCCCACCTTCTCTAGCCCTCAACCAATGACTGGCTGACGTGGGGTTTAAAAGCCCAGCCCACTGGCTTCCCAGTGGAATGGGTTTCGCCCTGTACTTCACCCTCGCAGTCTCCCTGTGGGATCAGGCTTTACCAGACTCCAACTGAGACTTCCTCCTGGCTTAGCGCCTTCCTCTGTCCTATCCTGCTTTCCTTGCTCCCCTTTGCTTGAGAGCAACCCCTTAACTCTTTACATGTACCAAGATCCCTGGCTCAGACTCTGCTTCTGGGAAAGCCAAATTAAGACTAGAAAGCTCCAAAAAAAAAAAAAAAGACTAGAAAGCTCCTCAGACTCACTGGGATTTGTGGGAAGGTCTCTTGCATTATTTATTATTAATAATAACTAAAATAATTATTAATAATACAGCAATTTACCCTCTGCTTTCTGGGGGTGAACTGAAGTTCTATTAGGGTACTAAGCCTACACCTCCTCCTTGATGGCCCCTGTGGGGGGGCCCATGTGTACCAATTTGAACCACAAGCATTTTGTCCACACTGCAGTTCCTGAGGGGACGGTTCATGTAATTCTTATGCAGCTGAGGTGGTCTGGACTCTACTGAGGCCCAAGGAGCTCCTGGCTCTCAACAGCTTCAAGCCTTGGGAGAAGTTCCAATACTATCGCTAGTGCCCCTTTCTTCTACCACTCTCCATACACCCTCCTCATCTCAATCTTGCCACCCAAATCCATTCCATCACCAAACCAGCAGCCCAACCTCCCAATGCAGTCTTAGCCTACCATTAAGTTAGCTCACGGATTTATTCTAGTTGGTTCCCTCAGAAACAACATTTTCACTACCCATGGTCAAGATCATTCCATCAACCCTGAGTTCCCCTCTTTCATGTGTCTTCCATTCCCTTGGGTCCATCATCCTCTGGATAACAAGGTCACACTATACCCAGTCAGCTCAGAAAAATGCTGTCTTGCCACAGCACAGCACATGACACACATCTCACTGTCACAGCTCTCCCTCATATTCTGTGATGGGATTGGAGTCACTGCAAGGGGATGTGAGAAAAGGATCGGAGGTGAGAAAAATCAGGAAACTACAGCCTAAAGCAATGCCATTTTAATTTTTTTTTTAATTGTCTGAAAGACAGTTGCATTATTTACTCAGAGTTATGTGAATTTATGCTCATTCGTTTTATTCCCTTGCCCTAACCCTTGATCCTAATATTAGGGGTGCTGCCTTTTCCCCAAGTCCCTTTAAACATGTGTAAGGGGGCTGCCATTTATTCCCCAGATGTCTTTGTGATTGCCAAAACTCCACTCTTCCATAACAGAAAGTGCCAGGCAAAACGCTGGTGACACACACTGAAGCCCACATCATCAGAAAAGCCTGGATGAACTGCACCTGAGGGGAGGCAGCCCGTCACTCAGCACACATTCCACACAGATACTTGCTCCAGTTGTGTGCTGAGCCCTCCATGAGGAAGGTCCCAGGGACACAACCATGAAGTGAATGGTTCCCGTCCTCTAGAAGCTCATAACCACAACGGGTTCAACCAAATGACAGAACATAGAAGAGGGTACTGTGCTCCCCAGAGCGGTTGCTCCTAGCAGCCTCCATTCTCAGTAAGCTCCAGCCTGCCCTCACCTCTGTCCCTCAGCAGATGCTGTCACTCACACTATTCTGCAGGTAGGATTAAGGTCCTCAAACACGAGATCCTCTGTCTTCTGTTTCCAAACTCTGTTTCCAAAACACCTCTGAAGTTTTATCCCCTCTCTCCTCCCTTCAGTAAATTTCCCCTGTCCCCTGTTGTCCCATGTGGGGCATTTCTCTATCTACTGTCCTTTCCTGCATTTTCAGGGTCCCTCCCTCCACTGGGATTGCCTGGCGGTAAAATAGAAAGATTCCTTTTCCAGACCTTCTAGCACCCCCAGTGCTTGGGCTTCATTTACAGACCAGCCCGGTTTCCACAGGAAGGGAAATGCCCAGAACCACCCTTTGGGGTGGTTGGTCTCCTACACTTGAGCCCTTGGACATGTTCTTCCCATGGCTGCAAGGAGACCCATCCCCTCAACTCTGCCCACCCTTACCTGTTTTCACACCCTTGGTACAAGTGAGGTAGAAGATACGCAAGTGCTACACACAGGGAAAAGCCTAGATCCTGACTCCCACAGGTGGGGTGACCTCTCCACCTGCCACCCACTCGCTTTCACAGCCCTGTGGTTCATGTGGTTCTATCAGCTCATCCACCGACATCACATCAACTCCTTGAGGACAGAGACCATGTCTCATTTGCTTCATGCCCGCAAAGCCCTTGATGAGGGTCCAGAATGTCATTTCTTCAAAGTGATACTAATAGTAAGGAGAGCGTGCTCACATGCATTCTCTCATCGGACACTCATAGAGACACTGAGAAGTGTGGTGACTGACGACCCATTTTGCAGAAGAGCAAACTGTGATTCAGGCGTTTGCCCGTGAACACGAGTAACAAGTGGGAGAGCCAAGCCCTTCTGGCTCAATTGCACTTCTAGACCACAGCAGGCCTCTGGAATTGGGGATTGGCCCTCACTCTGGGATCTGGAATCTTGACTCCTCTACTTATCAGTGGAGTGATGCCTCTAAAATTCTGTTTTCTCACTTGCGAAGTGAGGATCTCTTCGGGTTATCATATGTATCTGTCGTGTTAGTGGCTTAAGGCAACAGTGAAAAATGTATTCATTCAGTTTGCAATTTAGGTGGAGTCCAGCAGAGACAGCTGTGCCCTCTGCTGGGGCCGGCCCTTCCAAGAATGGTGGTTTCCGCTCACATATGTGGAGCCTCAGCTGTGCATTTCTTTTTCTTCCTCCATGGGGCCTCTCCAGGTGGCTAGCTGTGACTTCCTCAAATCATGGCAGTCTCGTAGTCAGACTACTGCTGTGGCATCCAGCTTCCCTCAGAGCATCAGCACAGAAGCTACCAGGCCTCTTACCACCCGGCCTGAAAAATCCCTGAATATCACTTATACAGAACTCTGTTGGTCTAAGCAGTCAAAGGCCATCCCAGATCCCACAGGAAGGGAAAGAAACTCCACCGCTTGATGAGGCAGTGGCAAGGCCACCTAGAGAAAGAACACATGGGATGGAAATAGAAATTGCACCTGCCTTTGGAAATGTGCTCTGTCGATGGACCGCCCAGTATTTGCCTCATAAAGTCATGGGGATGATGACTTACGAAACAACGCAGGTCAAGCCCTTAGCACAGTGCCTGGCACAGAGTGAGCAGTCAATAACTGGTATCCATTACTGCCTACCGTTGTAAAATTATTATTATAACCACTGAAATAGTAATCCCAGGTTGGCATCATCCAATCACCTCATTCAAACCCCATCGTCCTGACTACCGGAACAAATCAGAAGAAAATTCACACCCCCAACCAGAAGATGTAGGAGTAGTGACATGCTGGCTGTGCTTGGGACCCAGGACAGGCCGCCTCTGTCCCCTGTGAGCTAGTAGATCAGAGCTCTGGTCACTGGGCCTTCTAGTCAAGGATAGGAGCCCAGATAGCCGGAATAAGGAGCACACCTTCCTGCAGCTTTCAGACACAGCTCAGTCCATCCAGCCACACCTGTTATTCTTGGTCAGAGCAACCTGCACACACACAAGGCCCCCACAGCTCATCTAAGCCTCAGACAGGTGAGCTGGCAGCACTGACTGTCCCCTTGTCCAGCAAGGCCCTCTTTGTATTGGCAACCAGGCACCAGTAATGGTGCTTAAAGCCTACTGAGCTCTGTGTTGCATCAACTCAAATCAGGAATGGAGTTCAAGTCCAGAAATCACATAAGGTCACTATTTTTACTTTATGGAGGGCTTAGCAATTCAAAGAAGTCCCTTCAAATCTCCAGAAACTGGGGAATAAGTATGCTTCTGTGACCTGGGTTTGCTTGCCAGTGCTGTGCTACGGTGGGGTCTGGAGTGGGGAGTGGCCTGATTGCCATTGCTCGAGCCCAAGCATCTCTGTGAGAACCAGGCGAGGATGTCAGGGACTTAGGTGGGAAGAAGCTGGACCGAGACACTGAGGATGGGATGGAAGAGACAGAGGACCTCTGACAGGCATTTGCACAAACATATGTTGGGCAATAGGTCCTAAGTCATCAGAGCAAACTTCAGGCCAAACGGAGAAGTCACCTGTGAACATGGAGCAAAAACTAGACAAATGATCCAAACATGATTCCACGAAAGATCTTTCCAAACAACAGGTGTTACAGGTACAACATTAACACTAAACACTACAAGGAATTTCCTGATGAGCAAACTGGGAAAACCCAGAGAGTTTGGAACGAGTGATTCTCAAAGTGCAGGTGGCCATTTACACATCTTCTTTGCCATAGAGGGGTTTTCAGATCTCACCAAAATAATAACCCTAGGCCAGATGCTGATCTAGATTTCTTTTCTACTAGTCACATTTTTGCCACCAGTAGATGTATCTAGGATGGGAATCTGACGCAATATTCTTATGTCTTATGGAATTAAAATGGTTTAAATAAGGTGATATGATAGCCCCTGCTTAACAGGAGCCATGATTCAAGATGGCATCATGACCCAAAAGTGTCCATTTCAACCACAGTAATCCAAAAGGTATGAAAAATCTCCTAGGAGACATGGTACAGAAAGTTGTTTTAATGAGATTTTATCTCAATTTGAGGAAATATTTATCTGTTCTTATGTGTTATGTAAAAAGCCAGATGCTAAATTATAGGTGCACCATGATTACAACTATTAAAAATGTTAAGGATAGATGCACACAGCTTTTTAAACATCTTTGTTGGTCAGTCCTACAGTCTGCAGGCTTGCTATATGAGAAAATGAGGTTTCCTGTCTAATGGGGAGACAGGTAGAGCAATAAGTGTAACCATAATACAAGTATTATCATCCTGGGCAACACACCCAGATGAGCACCTACTCTGTGCCAGCCCCTGTCTTACCATGAGAGTTACAGAAACTTCCTTTCATCTCTGAAGAGCTCACTGTCTGGTAGAGGAAACATGCCCCTAAGCAGCTCAGCCCACTATGACAAGTTTAAGGGCATGCATGTACTTGGGCAGCCATGGAAAGCCAGAGGAGGGGTCCTAACCCAGCCTGGTGGGGAGAAAGGGCAAGAGACTATCAAGGAAGAAGGAAGACTTCCTGGGGGAGGTGACCCCCAAGCTTGGACTTGGGGATGAATAGGAATGATCCAGGTGAGAAGGAAGGGGAGATACAAATCCAGATTTGGACTTTCAACAAAGCACAGTTATTGCTGTGTAGAGAATGCAGGGGTAGGAGGAACTAGAGACCAAGAGATGAGTTACAAGCTACTAAGCTTACCCCAGGGGAGCAGTGATAAGCATCCATCCTGGGCACTGGTGGCTGGGGGAGAGAGGGCACAGAAGTGAAAACTTTCCAGAATACCTAAAAGGCAGGACTCTGTGATGATTGGATTGCAGAGGGAAGGAAGATGAGGGACATGCCTTTCCCTTGTTTCTAGTCCATGTGAATTCACCAGCAGAAGCACAGGAGAGGTGGGCAGGTTCAGAAAGAAGTCAGTGGCTCCACTGCAGATACGTTGATTTGAGGTGCCCATGACTTGTATATATTTCCAGGAAGAAACTCAGAAGCAGGTTTATGCTGGTGGGAGACATCTGTCCTGGAAACATCAATGCAGGAGGCATCGGGAGAGAGACAGCTAAAGTCATGAGTGTGGCAAAGACCAACCAACACAGGCCCAGGAAGCAGAGCTCAGAGAGAACAGGCTCAAGATGGGACCTTGGGGAGCCCACAGTGAAGGGGCAGATAGGAGAAGAGGCATTAGCCACGGTGTGCTACTAACACACTGAAGAAAACACTGTCGAGTGTGCAACGGCCAGAGACATTCATTCAAACCCTGGCAATCTGGCCAAGAGTGTCAGAGGAGAAGGCGTTTTAGCCAAATGATGGATGCGGTTTCAGCAGTGGAGGAGGAAAGGGCCCCGCAGGGAGTGAGAAATCATGAGCAGAAAGGCCCAGAGGCAATTCAGAGAGCAAGATTTCTTTGAAAAAAAAAAAAAAAAAAACACCTGCGAACTGTCTCTCCTGTGTGTGTCAGTTTCTCACTCTCATTTTTCCTCTCATTATCTTTCACACTCTTTCATTCTGTCTCATCAGTACACCTCATCGTTCTCCCTCTCCTTCCCCTCTTGGCTGTCTTCCTCCCACACCCCCTCAGCAGAAGAATCTGTGAATGAGACCAAACAAGAGACTGGCCTCCGTCCTCTGGAGGCGGAGTCATGGCTTCCCTCTGCAACCCAGCTTGGCCCGTGGAGTTAACGCGCGGCCCAGGCCCAGCGCAGCCCCTGGCGCAGCTCGGCCCAACTGCCTCCTCAAGGGCCCTGCGTGTGGATCGCGTTCTTTCTTTGGCAGAAACGAGGCCTGGAGAACACGTTGCACGACGCCAAGCACTGGCACGACATCGAGCTCCAGAACCTGGGCGCCGTGGTGAGCCGGCTGGAGGCAGAGCTCAGGGAGATGCGCTCTGAGGCTGAACAGCAGCAGCAGGCTCGCGAGCATCTGCTGGCACACAAGGCGCAGCTGCAGAGGGACGTGGCGTCCTACCACGCCCTGCTGGACAGGGAGGAGAGCGGGTAAGCCTCTCGCCGCCCCTCATTCCTGGGACACCTATACATACCCAGGGGTTCAAAATTAAAAGTGCGTTAAACCCTAAAGAAGCAATTAAGGTAAGAAGGAAAAATCACCCTCAAACTCCCCCAACACACACACACTCCCACAGCCTGTGCCCTTGCAGGAATTTTTATTTTTTTCAAATTAATTTTTAAAATTCAATTAATTGACATATAATGTATTATAGGTTTCAGAGGTGGAGGTCAGTGATACATCAGTCTTAAATAACACCCTGTGCTCATTACATCACGTGCCCTCCTTAATGTCTATCACCCGGTTACCCCATCCCCCACCACCCTCCCCTCCAGCAGCCCTCAGTTTGTTTCCTGTGATTAAGAGTCTCTTTTGGGGGCGCCTGGGTGGCTCAGTGGGTTAAGCCGCTGCCTTCAGCTCAGGTCATGATCCCAGGGTCCTGGGATCGAGTCCCACATCAGGCTCTCTGCTCAGCGGGGAGCCTGCTTCCTCCTCTCTCTGCCTGCCTGCCTCTCTGCCTGCTTGTGATCTCTGTCTGTCAAATAAATAAATAAAATCTTTAAAAAAAAAAAAAAAAAGAGTCTCTTTTGGGGCGCCTGGGTGGCTCAGTGGGTTAAGCCGCTGCCTTGGGCTCAGGTCATGATCTCAGGGTCCTGGGATCGAGTCCCGCATCGGGCTCTCTGCTCAGCAGGGAGCCTGCTTCCCTCTCTCTCTCTCTGCCTGCCTCTCCATCTACTTGTGATTTCTCTCTGTCAAATAAATACATAAAATCTTAAAAAAAAAAAAAAAAAGAGTCTCTTTTGGTTTGTCTCCCTCTCTGGTTTTGTCCTGTTTTACTTTTTCCTCCCTTCCCCTATGAACCTCTGTTTTGTTTCTTAAATTCCATGTATCAGTGAGATCTGATGATAAATGTCTTTCTCTGATTGACTTATTTTTCTTAGCATAATACCATCTAGTTCCATCCACGTCATTGCAAATGGCGAGATTTCTTTTTTGATGGCTAAGTAGTATTCCATTGTGTATATATATATATATATATATACCACATCTTCTTTATCCATTTATTTGTCAATGGACATCTAGGCTCGTTCAATAGTTTGGCCACTTTGGACATTGTTGCTATAAACATTGGGGTGCACGTGCCCCTTCTGATAACTACGTTTGTATCTTTGGGGTAAATACCCAGTAGTGCCATTGCTGGGTCGAAGGGTAGCTCTATTTTCAACTTCTTGAGAAGCCTTCATACTCTTTTCCAGAGTGGCTGCACCAGCTTGCGTTCCCACCAACAGTGTAGGAGGGTTCCCCTTTCTCCACATTCTCGCCAACATCTGTCTTTTCCTAACTTGTTAATTTTAGCCATTCTGACTGGTGTGAGGGGCTATCCCATTGTGGTTTTGATTTGTATTTCCCTGCTGCTGAGTGATGATGTTGTGCTTTTTTTCATGTGTCTGTTGCCCATTCATATATCTTCTTTGGAGAAATGTCTGTTCATGTCTTCCTTGCATGATTTTTCTTTTATTTTTTTAAGATTTTATTTATTTATTTGACAGAGAGAGAGAGCACAAGTAGGCAGAGAGGCAGGCAGAGAGAGAGGAAGGGAAGCAGGCTCCCCGCCGAGTGGAGAGCCTGATATGGGACTCGATTCCAGGACCCGAGATCATGACCTGAGCCACCGGCACCACCCCCCTTGCATGCTGTTTCTATTTATATATTCACATCTGCATGTATACACATACACACACGGACATACTGCTATGTGTTTGGACATACCGAGGACATACATACTGTCTGTTAGGACTAATTTCAGATGCAGGTAATAGACCCTCATTAATAGGGCTACAAACCAATGCTCCTGAAACTTTAAAGTGCACTCAGAACATCAAAACCTGAGCATCTTTTGTAATTTTTGATTGAACTATAACGAACATACAGTGTCATATTACAATGTACAATGTACATATTATCAATGTACAATGATTCAACAGCTCTAGACATGACTCAGTGCTCATTAAGATAAGTGTTCTCTTAATCCCCTTCTCTGTTTTCCCCCATCCATTTCCCACCCCCATTCCCCTCTGGTTACCATAAGTTTGCTCTCTATATTTAAGAGTCTGTTTTTTCACTTATAGATAGAATTTAAGAACAAATGAAAAAAGAAAAAAAGACAAAAAATAGATTCTTAAATACAGAGAACAACCTGGGGATTTTTTTTTTAATGCAGATTCTGCCTCACTAAGTTATGGATTAGGCCAGAAATTCTTCATGTCTAACAAAACTTCAGGTGATGCCTGTGACTGCTGGTGCACAAACCACACTTTAAGTGGCCAGGGCACAAACCCTGTTTAGTTAAGAGTTCCAGAAATAGGGGTACCTGGGTGGCTCAGTGGGTTAAGCCTCTGCCTTTGGCTCAGGTCATGATCTCAGGGTCCTGGGATCAAGCCCCACATTGGGCTCTCTGCTCAGTAGGGAGCCGGCTTCCCCAACCCCCACCTCTCTCTGCCTGCTTCTCTGCCTACTTGCGATCTCTCTCTCTCTTTCTCTGTGTCAAATAAATAAATAAAATATTTATTTTTTTAAAAAAAGAGTTCCAGAAATAAGGTCGTCTAGGACTCTCTCTGATTTCAGTAAGGTCCCAAGCTCTTTCATCTTTCTCTTTTACCATCCCTGATATATGGGCTTTTTGTCTTCATTTCATTACCCATGGTTGCCAAATGCCTACCACAGCTCCAGACATCATATCCTCATTCATGGTAAGAAGAAGGAGAGGGAAGAGAGGGGCAGCAAAAAAGCTTTTCCATGTGTGGCTCTCTTCTTTTATCAGTGAAGGAAAGACATGTTGAGAAGGCTTCCAGTGGATTTTCCCTTACATTCCATTGACCATGGCTTGCTCACGTGAGCATACCTACTGCAAGGGATGCTGGGAAAGCAATTACTTAGCTTCTCCAGCCTCCATACTGGAGAGAGGCAAGGGGTAGCAATAGCACATAAACATGTGTATATGTATGTGTATGCACACACACATAGATATGTGTCTATATGCAGTCTTCTTTTAATGGGTAAGGATTCCAGGAGCATATGCCTAAGTCTTGAGACTGCTTGCTTGCCAGCTTGTTAAAGAAATCCAAGCTTTTATTCTATCATAATTCTGTATCTTCATATTTCCCTTCAAAGTCCTTTTCAAGACACACTTCAAATAATGAATAGAATATCAGCTCTGAGAGACAACTTAGTGATTACATAATCCAACCCGAGTTTTGGAGAGAATACACAAGCCCAGAGGAGAAAAGGATGTGTTCACGATCACACGGGGAGGTGGAGGCAGAGCTGGGACTGGAGCCCAGGTCTCCTGGCTTCTCCAATGTGCTGGGTAAAATTTTTTTCTTCTGAAGGCAAGATAGCTGTATAGAAGCAACCTAATCCTCCCTCTTTTCCAGTACAAAATATGTCATCCAGCTCCTTTCCAACTGTCTTTTTATTGGATTAATTATAAAAGCTAGATGTTCCTAGCAAAGCTCATGTTTTCATATGCCCATGAACATTTGAATAAATACATAAAATAGTTTTAAACATATACAAAAAGTAATGAGTTAGGCTGAATTTGCTTCAAGGATATTAGAACTCTATTAGTGAGTGCCCGCTAGGTACCAGTGCGGTCTCAAGCTCTTTATTTTCATTTCTCCCCAAAACCCTGTCAGGATGACATCATTCTTCCCATTTTAAGGAGAGGAGACAAAGCATCAGAGAGCTTAAGTCATTTGCCCAAGATTACACACTAGTAGTCTTGGAATGGGGTTTGAAATCCAAACTGCCTTGTTCCAAATGCCTAATTCTTTTCATGGGACGCCTGCCTTTCCTATATTCCCACTGTGATATCTTTACTAATTTTCATCATCTATGACTTCTCTCACTTGTGTTTTTTGTTTCAGCCAATGATGAAACTTCCTCTTTTCATGAAGAATATGCCTCCTCTCTCACGAAGTGACCAGTGAAGTTCCTAGAGGAGTTTCCCCTTCGCCCAGACTCCCACCACCGCCCTGTCTTCCCGAGCTGGATTCCTTGCTGGATTCTCTGGTTGATTCAGCTTAATCTGAAAAGCATCTATCTTGAAGTGGAGAGGGTCCTTCTGCCTTAATTTAAATAGTCTGTAGCTTGATCGACCTCCCTTGACCCTCTCCAAATAAATGCTTTGTGTGTGGCTTCCAGTCTGCCCACCTTGTTCAACCCACTGTCAGGGGAAGAGGAGTGTCTCTTCACCTGCCTGGCCTTTGCTCCTGGAGCCATTCTGCAGGCGTCCTTGAGCATGACGCCATCTGCCTTGTTATCCAAGGGTCAGCTGCTCTTGGGTTTATGGACGTAAATGTACGGCTTAGGCAAGACTTGTGCTCGTGGCATGTCAGATTGCCACAGTTTGGGGGCAAAAACAACACTCGTGCTAGAGAGTGGACTGGCATAGTGCTTTGCTGAATATATCATGATCGCAAGCAACCCAGAGCATTTAGATCCCTTTAGTGCACGCTGCACAGGCATATATGTGCAGACACACACATCTCTCTGAGATGGCAGAGCGTCTCTCCATCAGTGTAAAGGGTACTTCAATTTAAGTCGGGAAGGGTGGGCATTAGTTGTGTTGTGGTTGCCTACCCCACCGGCAGCCTTAAGATTTTTTTCCAGGGCCTTCTCAGGGCCCAGCCCAGCCAAATATAGTTTGTGAATCTGCCACCTACCCAGGCAAGACTCCCCTGCCTTCTGATTAAAACTGAAACCACCACCTGTGTCCTACCACAGGCTCTCAGTGTCTCCAAAACCACACGCACAAAGCCCAGACTTAATTTCTTAATTCTTCCCCCGAGCTTCTGTTAGTCCACCTGCCACACAGAATTACAGACCAAAATATCCACTCTGAGTCTGTCCTCCTAAGTGGCCAATCCAGACAGGGGGATGTGTCCAATATGGACACATTCAAAGACACCCACCGCCTACCCCTGGGGTTCCAAGTAGCCGAAGCCGACATAAACAAAAGAAACCTTCTTTAACCTGAAGAACAGCTTTAGAAGAGAAGCAAGGCAAGAAGTGGGGGGTCTCCTGGGTGACATCGAGCCAACTGGCTTCCCTTTTTAGCTTCTAGGATCAAAGGAATTGTATTCAGAAGTCATGTGGGCAGGACAGCTATTTACAGCTCGCAGAACACCTTTACAGAATTCTGTTTGTTGTTTGAGGCATAGAAATTGTCAAGGCATCATCTAACTCTATTCCTTGGCAAAGCACCAATCCCCTGCACAGCTGCGCGCTCCCTCGGCACCCGCAGAGGAAGCAGTGGGTCCAAGGGCCTCCCTGGAAAAGAGCGTTCACCGGGCGAGCCATGCGGGCTGCTCAGGTCTGAATACACATTTTCCCAAAGAAAATAGATGAGTGGCCAGCTGAGGTCTGCTGGTTTTCTTTCTTACTTGTTACAATTAGTTTTCTGCCCCCAGCCAAGACCTAAATCCCTAATGGAACACAGCTGGAGGGCCCCAAAGGTCAGCCATCCAAAGGAGGTACTTCGGAGTGTGAAGGGCCATGCGTTTTCCAGAACCTGGAAGCCGTTTCAGCGATTGGACGGAGGGGAGAGCGGAACGCACGCCCTCCCGCGTTTGCAGCAGACAGCGTGCTGCGCGCACTCTGTCTCCTATGCTCCCTGCGCTCCAAGTGCAGCTGCTATAAATCATTAAGTTAATCATCCTTTGGCCTGGAGAGCCGAGGCCGACTGGGGCTTGCGGTTCTCAGCACAGTTTCCTGCTGTTTCTAATGAGGCTTCATAAACAGGTAAGAAAAAGCGCCGCTGGCCTCCTGATTCCGCCAGGGCCTTCCTGAACCCGGGCTTCCTCTCACAACATCCGGTAAAATTACATCCTGGCAGCGGCTGGCTGGCAGGTGGCGGGGAGGCTGCTGCTCGTGCTGGTGTCAAGGACAGAGCATTTGTTCTGCAGCAGACCGGAGAAGGGCTTCCAAGGGGCTCTTCCAAAAGCACAGACGCGCTCTATTTCCAGACCAGGTAAAGCCACTGGCCTCCGGCTTCGAGCCTCGAGCACAGGGTAAATACCCAGGGAGATTGCTAGAATGTCCTTCTGCTGGTTTTCAGACCAAGAACAGCCCCACCTTCACTGTCCTCTAGAGCACTTCTAGGCACCTCCTGGCGCCCAGGCATTTTGCTGGACTTTGAGAATAGCGGTAAACAGGCGACCCTTTTCGCCCTGGTCGGGGTTACGCTTCCCCTGGGGAGTCTGGGTGGGCACACAAAAGGGAAAACAAGCAAAACAGGCAGAGCAACACCTTACATTTTGTGCGACCCCTTCATAGCATTCAGTTTATTTTCATGGCATGGAAATAGACATCCAGATCTAATTTCTGTGGGTTTTCAAGAATCATCAAGGCACATGCTGGTCTCTGATGATCTTTAAATATCCCACAGATACTCTTTTTTCCCCAGGTGCATTGAGCTGTGATTGATATTCAGCACTATGCAAATTTAAGGTATATAGCATAATGATTTGCCACAGGCATGTACCCTGTCGGGATTACCACCATGGGTTACCATCCATCATCTCCTTTAGGTACAGAGAAAGAAAAGGAAAAATACATTGTTTCCTTGTGCTGGGAACTCTTGGGGATTAGGCTCTTAACTTTCCTAAGTACAGGACAGCAGTGCTAACAGGAGTCAGTCATCACGCCGTAGGTGACATCCCTGGTATTATCTTCCAGCTGGATTTTTGTATCTTTTGAACACCTTCCTCCAACCCACTTCTTCTCTCTTCTGCTAACCGTAGATCTAATCTCTTTTTCTAGGAGTTTGGTTTTTTTTTAAGATTCCACATTTAAGTGAGATCATACATTATTTGTCTTTCTTTATGTCCCTTATTTCACTTAGCATAATGCCCTCAAGGTCCACCCATGTTGTTGCAAATGACAGCCTTTCCTGCTTTTTATGGCTAAATAATATTCCTCTGGGTGTGTGTGTGTGTGATAACTTCTTTATCCATTCTTCTGTCCAAGGACACTTAGGCTGCTTCCATGTCTTGGCTATTGTAATATCCTTGACTGTTAGGGATATGGGGGTACAGATATCTCCTTGACATAGTGTTTTCATTTCCTTTGAATACTGTCGCAGAAGCGAGATTACTGGATCATATGGTATTTCTATTTTTAAGTTTTTGAAGAAACTCCATACCGTGTTCCACAGTGGCTGTACCAATTTGTACTCCCACCAGCTGTGCACAGGGGTTCCCTTTTCTCCACATCCTCACCAGCATTTGTCTTTTTGATGCTAGCCATTCTAACAGGTGTGAGGTGATGTCTTATTTTGGTTTTGACTTACATTTTGTTAACAATGAATGACATTGAGTATCATTTCATGAACCTGTGTTCTCCACTCATCTGGGTTCTTTGGAAAAATGTCTATCCGAGCCTTTTGGCCATTTTTTAAAATTATAATTTGGTAATTTGGTTATTATGAGATATTTACACTGTTTCTGAGGTTGAAAATATATATATATATTTTTTTTTAATTGCAGAAATCGGGGTGCCTGGGTGGCTCAGTTAGTTAAGAGTCTGACTCTTGATTTCAGCGCAGATCATGACCTGAGAGTCATGAGATAGAGCCCCAAGTCAGGCTCCACATTGGGCATGGAGCCTGCTTAAGATTCTCTTTCTCCCTCTCCCTCTGCCCCTCCCCCTACAAGTGTGTGCGCAGATGTGCTCGCTCGCTCTCTCGCTCTACAAAAAAACATGTTTTAGAGCAACTGGGTGATTCAGTTGGTTGGGCGACTGCCTTTGGCTCAGGTCATGATCCTGGAGTCCTGGGATCGAGTCCCGCATCAGTCTCCCAGCTCCATGGGGAGTCTGCTTCTCCCTCTGACCTCCCCTCTCATGCTCTCTCTCTCTCTGTCTCTCTCTCAAATAAATAAATAAAATCTTTTTTTTAAAGTGTTTTTTTTTAAATGCAGAAATCAACATAGGACTTTGGCTATTAAAGATAAAGAAATCAATGATTTTATTATTTCTAGAAAGGAAACTAACTTTAAGTATTCTATCTGTGCAGAACTATGTGATCCCAATCTGTTAGCATAAGATTCAAGTTTACCAATTATTACAAATGAATTTGCAGGGTCCCTTTGAGTAAACGTAATGCCAGTGTAAGGGTGCCAGCAGCGGCCGTAATAGGAGGATTTTCTTATAAAGAGGCAAGACTGGGGTGTCTGGCTGGCTCAATTGGAAAAGCTTGTGACACTTGAGCTCAGGGTCATGAGTTCAAGTCCCACATGAGCTCAGGGTCATGAGTTCAAGTCCCACATTGGGTGTAGAGATTACTTAAATAAATAAAACTTAAGAAATAAAAAGGCAAGAGTAAATCAAGCAACAATGGCAATTTGATATTAATCCTCAGGAAAGCAAAGTCACCTGTTTCATATTCCAAGTGATGAAGCGATAACACCTACATATCACCTGCTGCCTCGTAGCCCACAGAGCTGGTAGAGCATGATGACTACAGCTGGCCTGTTACCCTTACAGATCTAACGTTTTGTTTGTGATCAAGGACTTTCACTGAGTAGTCCTCTCTCCAAAGTGAGGTCCTTCCTAGAGAGAAAGGGTGCTCTGTCCCCAAGAGGACTGAGGGGGCAGTGCCAGGGCTGATACGGTCCCCTGTCAGGATGAGAAGTCTTCAAGAAGATTAGAAAGCAGATATGATCTCTCCTTGGATATGCCCTTGTCTGGCCAGTTGACATTTTGACTTTGTTAAACCAAATGCCTGTTCTTCTTGAGACACCTTCGTGAAGTGCTAGCAGAATACGGTGCTAGGTCACTGGAAATGAACCATTGCATGCTATAGGACATGGGCCTGGCACCCCCAAGGCTGATGCTGGCACAGCCTCTGCTGTGGGAACGGCGGAGGCTATGCCCATGCCAGAATACAGCACCCCATGTCCTGTCTGTGGTCCTCAGCAGGGTCACAGGGCATTGGGAAGTGATGGCTTTGGAAGACTGGGAGCCCCGCTTTTGCCCAAGTTTAGCTGAACTATTTGCTTTTTGCTATTGAGTTGTATGAGTTCTTCATATAATTTGAATATTAACCTTTTACCAGATATAGGGTTTGTAAATATTATTTTCCCATTCAGTAAGTTGTCTTTCTTTTTATTGATGATTTCCTTTGCTGTGCAGAAGCTTTTTAGTTTGATGGAGTCCCACTTACTTATTTATTAATTTTTTGCTTATGCTTTAAGTATCCTATCCAAAAAGTCATTGCCAAGACCCATGTCAAGGAGATTATTTTCCCTATATTTTCTTCTAGGAGTTTTATAGCTCTCAGTCTTACATTTAAGTCTTTAATCCATTTCAGGTTAATTTTTGCAAGTGGATTTAAGAAACGGGTCTAGTTTCATTCTTTCGTGAATATCCAATTTTTCCAGCACCATTTTTTGAAGAGATTGTGTCTCCTCCATTGAGTATTCTTGGCTCTCATCAAATATTAATCGATTTGCATGGGTTCACTTCCAGGCTCTAAATTCTGTTCCATTGGTCTACGTATCTGTTTTATGCCAATACCATCCTGTTTTCATTACTATAGTTTTATAATATAGCCTCAAATTAGGAAGTGTGATGCCTTCTGCTTGTTCTTTCTCAGAATTGGTTTGGCTATGCAGAATCTTGTGTTCCATGTAAATTTTAGGATTGTTTTTCTGCTTCTGTAAAAAGTATCATTGGAATCATGGTAAGGATTGCACTGAATCTATGGATAGCCTTGTGTAGTATAGACATTTTTACAATATGAGCTCTTCCAATCCATGAGCATGGGATACCTTCTGATTTATTTATTTCTTCTTTGATTCTTTGATCAATGTTTTCAGTGTAAAGACCTTTTACTTGCTTGCTTAAATTTTTGTCTCGCTATGTTATTGTTTTGATGCTACTGTACCACAGATATTCTTTCATAAAAACTTACACCATCTTTTTTGTTTTGATAAAGAACAAGAAAGGATGGTGCCTCTTTGGAGCAATTCTGGCATCTTTTCTAAGGTTGCTGAACATAATAAAACACAGGATGTCCAGGTAAATTTGAATTTCAGATAAACAGTGAGTAAGTTTTTAGTAGAAATATATGTCCACATATTATATCAGATGTACTTCTACTAAAAAATGATCAAGTGGGGCGCTTGGGTGACTGAGTCAGTTAAGCGTCTGGCTCTTGATTCACCTCAGGTCATGATCTCAATGTCATGGGATCAAGCCCTGCATTGGGCTCAATGCTCAGCTCAGAGTCTGCTTGAGAGATTCTCTCTCTCCCTCTGCCTCTGCCCCTTCCTTCCCACTCATGATCTCTCTCTCTCTCTCTCTAAAATAAATAAATAGATAAATAAAATCTTTTTAAAAATTATCAGACAGCCCTACTCATAATCATTCAGAAACACTCCATACTCACATTCTGCACAGCTTCCTGACTTCAAGTGATTCATGAATATTTGTCTAGCCTTTCTAGCTTGGATATCACAAGAAGGGCAAGGGGTGACCCAGGCCATGTTTTTGCCCAGTCTTGATTGAAAACCCAGTCTCCTGACACAAGAGCACACCAGGTCCAATCATGTTGAAGAAATTAATCTGCTAGTTGAGTGAAGAAAGCATACTATTTTCTCAGCTGAAGTGACTGGCTTAATTAGATCATATAGACCAGTTATTCTGAACAATAGGTTGAGCACGAACTGGAGTAGATCCCAGCATAGGCGTGCTGTCCTGCAGAGTCAACAGAAACCCTGACTTCCCCTGTCAAGCCAAAGAGAAAATAGTCTATTTCCTCCTTCTCCTAGAGTGAAAGACAATTCACACCATAGGGAGTCAAGCTCTCAGTGTAATTTTGGAATTGAACACAAAAGATACATTGCATTTTAGGAGAATGGGCTTTGCAAATTGGATAAGTCACAAACTCCTTAATTTCTATGGAAAGCCATAGATACTTGGCTTTTTGATTGTTGTTTCATTTTGTTTCTACAGCTAAAGTTCTTATTGATGACTTGCCTTAATGAGGTTCACAATTTTTAATTTAAAAACCTACTTGGAAGATGTGCCTGGGTGGTGCAGAGTTAAGAGTCTGACTCCTGATTTCAGCTCAGGTTGTATTCTCCGAGTCATGAGATTGAGCCCCTCCTTCAGCTCTATGCTCAGCATTGAGCCCTTTGGGATTCTCTCTCCCTTTCCTTCTGCCACTCCCCACTGCTCGCTTTCTCTTTCTCAAATAGATACATAAATCTTTTTAAAAAAACTTCTACTTGGCAAACCTGATTAGATAATTAAGACAAGATGTCACCAGTTCCCTTTATGTCAGTATTGCTATGGATACTTTGAGAGGAAAACAAAAAGGCAGGAATAGGGACGCCTGGGTGGCGCAGTTGGTTGGACGACTGCCTCCGGCTCAGGGCGTGATCCTGGAGTCCCGGGATCGAGTCCCACATCAGGCTCCCAGCTCCATGGGGAGTCTGCTTCGCTCTCTGACCTTCTCCTCGCTCATGCTCTCTCTCACTGTCTCTCTCTCTCAAATAAATAAAGAAAATCTTAAAAAAAAAAAGGCAGGAATAAATAGACGAGTGGTAGGATAAGCACCTCATCATTTGGCTACTAGAGACCAAGAGAAAAGAGGCAAGAGAAACAGGCAGAGTAATAACCGTTTGGGGAAGTGAAATTGTGGTTTTATGTATTGTTTGAGGGATTTGGTCTTAGAAGTTCACCTTCGTGCTCAGTAGTGAAAACTCTCTCCTCTCCAAGATTAAATCCACTTCCTCAAAAAAACAGTTCGGCAGCCCCTGCTCCACATCAGCACTGTGCTAGGTGCCAAGCATGTGAAGAAGTACTAAATGCAGACCTGCCTTTAAAGAGTCTAGATCAGCACTGTCCGATAGAAATAGAATCCAAGCCATGTACATAATTTTAAATTTTCTTTTTTTTTTTAAAGATTTTTTATTTATTTATTTGAGAGAGAGAGACAGTGAGAGAGAGCATGAGCGAGGAGAAGGTCAGAGAGCGAAGCAGACTTCCCATGGAGCTGGGAGCCCGATGTGGGACTCGATCCCGGGACTCCAGGATCACGCCCTGAGCCGAAGGCAGTCGTCCAACCAACTGAGCCACCCAGGCGTCCCAATAATTTTAAATTTTCTAAACCTACGTTTTTAAAAGTGTCAGAGGGAAACTAATTTTAATAATACATTTCTCTTATTTCAACATATCCCAGATCCATCATTTCAAAACACAATTGACATTTTAAAATTATTATTAAGACATCTTAGATTCTTTTTTTGGTACTAGGTCTTCTAATCAGGCTGATAGTTTATCCTTATACTCCATCTCAATTTGGATACTAAATTTTCTTCAGAAGTACTTGATCTATACTTAGATTTTAAAATTTATAGTTGAAAAAGTAGATTTATAAACCCAATTATTCCAAACATATCTAAAATTTTTTCAGTAACCGAATTGAGGACCAAAAAATTGTTCTCCTTTGATGTTTATATTTTTTCCTTTGATCTATATTAACAAAAATGGTTCATCTTTTTTGGAAGAGTTTATTGGCTTTGAAGCAAAAGCATATTGGTTTCAAAACCACACTGGTCCAAGTTAGGTAAATTCACTGACTTGTATATCCACTCAATGTTATTAAATGTTATTAGCGTCACATTTAAGAAAGCATTTGATATATTTGAAAATCAATTCTAAATTTATAAATATTTTAAAAATCTACTTTTAAAACTTTTCTGTTTTATAAGACAAATATTTTATACTGCTTATTTTTAATTTTTTTAATAATTAAAATTAAATAACATTTAAAATGCATTACTTCAGTCACACTAGCCGTATTTCAAGAGTTCAATAGCTGCATGTGGCTGGTGGCTACTCTTTGGACAGAGCAGATAAAGGCTGAGTAGAGGTGGGCAGGATGTATAGCTTTTGAAAACTATTAAGGTTTTTGCAAGCTTATTTGTGAGAAGCCCTGCTTCCACCTCCTCAGATATATGTGAACTGCTTGGCTGCTGGGTATCCCAGAGTATCCTAGGCAGGTATAATTAGAATGGCCACCATTCCAACAGTTTCACAGACATCCCCCATGGCTCAAGTAATCCTTCCTCTCCACAGAACTGCTTCTCACAACCAGCTCTTTTGGAAGGAGTTCCTCTGGCAGAGCTCTCAAGCCTTCTGTGACGAAATCTTTTGTTTCATGCCACACCTCTCTCCTTTCCTTGACCCACTACCACACGAGCCCTGGAAGGGGTGAGCTGAGTTAAAATTGGCCACCAAGATCTCACCTCTAGCCCCCTCTTGCTCAGCTGAATCATTCTGCCAGTCTCTTCTCTCCCTTGTAGTGGTTTCCTCTCCAGGGTTCCATAGACTTTCCCTCAATCCAGCTTCATCAGGACTCACCCCCTAACCATTTCAGTTCCTGAGACATATATGAACCCCATATTTGGACTGAGTTCATATCCTGTCCTCAGCCCCATGCCAGCTGCATGTGTGACCAGGCATCTGTTTCAAAGTTCCTAAATAGCTCCTAAGTTTTAAGAAACTCCTGAATAATCAGTAGTAACTGTGGGGGTAGTGTGGTCCAACTCCATGGGCTAGCCTACTGGTTTCAGCTGGTCCCAGCCCGAGGGTCCATTATATACTACATTCATGAAACTTAAGGCATCACTGATTATAAGATGTACCGTCACTGGATGTAACACTAAGAAGTAAAACCACTGCCTATGGAAATCTACTAGGAGACCCATGATTCAGCTGAGACACTAAAGGCCTTAGTCAAGGAGTAAATGAGAAATTTACGGAAAAGAGATAGCAGGAAGGGAACGTGTAGAATGGGGTAACAAGGGAGGTTGCATGTTTCAATTTTGCCACTGGTGCCACGGTGGAAGGAGGGAAAATTCTTCCCTAACTGTTTGAACCCCAAGATGGTTCTCATACTTGGGACTGTGGGACTACTTGTGCAGTTCAAAAACCTCAGAGAATTTCACCTAAAGTGGTCTCATTATTGAGTTCCCCGGCAGGAGCAGAGCCCAAAGCTATATAATTTGGGGTTATCTTTAAGAAAATGAATATAAAATATCTTATTCTTTCAAATTTTACATAAACATATGATCATATGGGGCACCTGGGTGGCTCAGTCATTAAGTGTCTGCCTTCAGCTCAGGTCCTAATCCCAGAGGATCAAGCCCCACGTTGGGCTCCTGGCTCAGCAGGCAGCCTGCTTCTTTCTCTGCCCCTCTCCCTGCTTGTGTTCCCTCTCTCGCTGTCTCTCTGTCAAATAAATAAATAAAATCTTTAAAAAAAAAAAAAAGAGGGCAAAAACATATGATCACATGAAGCTGTGACCGTGGCTCACCTGGTCATTGTGTAGTCTAGAAGGACCCCTAGAACCGAGCCGATCCATTTCATATTTTCATCAGCTAATTGGACCTGGTGGGCCTGAAGGAGCTAGCTAGCAAGTAGGTACCTGCATGCCAGAGGATGGGAAATAAGCCCTGGCAACATTCAGAAGACCGCCATAGAAGGTAAAGCCTCTAGGGATCTAGTGATCCGGGGTATGTAGGAATAGACCCTCTAAAATGAATAGTGTATGTTGTAATCTACACCAGCCACCATGAGGAGAGAGGCACAAAGCTTGATTTTCAGAAGCAACACAAATCAATTTGGGCTATGAACTACTCAGTAATTCAAAAATCTACAAGGTTTGGCATTTGGGATTTTTCTTTTTCTTTCTTTTTTGTTTCCTTTTTATTTTGGCATAAAGTTTATATTTTACCTAAGTTAAGATGGAGGAGCAGTAGGGGGACCCTAGTCTTGCCTCATCCCCCAAACACAGCTAGATAAATATCAAATCATTCCAAACACTCAAGAAATTGATCTGAATGCTGAGAGAACAGCCTGCAGAACTAGAGAGAAAAAAGAAGCCACATCATGGAAGGTAGAAGGTGCAGAAATGTGACTCCAGGGAGAAAAGAATCACAGGTACTGTGGAAGGGAGGAAGCCTTGATCTCAGAGAGAGGAGAGAGAGAGAGAAACAGAGAGAAAGTGGTGCACAGGGGATTACACAAGAGAAACACTTCCCCAAAACCATTGACTGGGAAAACTAGAGGGGCTGATTATTGCAAGTGTTTTACAAACAGCAGATCTAAAAGTCTGAAGTTTTAGAAGTCCACACCATCTCTGGGGCCGTGCCTGGTGGGCATTACGGTGCTTCTGTGGGGAAGGAGGGTGGAGACCCAGGAGCAGACAGCATGCTCTGAGGACGCTCTGAGTAGTAAGAGAAGAGACAGTTCCCCTTCTGGAGTGGCATGGCCTCTCAGGGGACAAAAGAACTGTTGTCACCAACATGCTGTCCTGTTCCCAAGCATAGCAACAGAGATACCTGCTAAGGGTAGCAAACCTTAGTGGCGGCTTTATGCTGTGCTTTATCATAAACTCCAAAATGCACAGCACTGTGACTGCTCTTCTGGGACAGAGTGGCACACGGCAAGAGTCAGGCAAGATCCTCCCCTAGAGGATCAGAATGGGTCCTCACTAGGCCAGGTTCCTAAAATTTGGAGTTTTGAAAGCCAGCTGTGTGCCCGAGATAAAACACAGGAGTCCAGTGCTGCTTGGTAAACAAGCGGCTCACACAGACAGGACAAAAGCAGGTATCCAGCAGAAGCTGGGGACACAAGAAGGGTCATTGTTTACTCTTCTGTGAAGGCTTCCTGAAGAATGGCAGCAAAAACTTGGTGCTCTGGGGGGGCAGAGCAGAGCGAAGCAAGGCCCTTCCTCCGTTAACACTGACAGACTTCAGTGAGCCACATAGCACCCTCCTGTGGAGACCAGAGCTCCTTACTGCTGAGCCCCACCCCTCAGCACCCTGCAGGCACATTTCTTTCCACTGGGGCAAATCCCCCTGAGATTCAGCGCAGCAGACCTCTCCCCCAGAAATCAGCACAAACCCCTTGCTCACACCAAGTCTACTGATCATAGAATGCTGCAAACCTTCAGCTCTGGGGAAATACTTTCAGGAGCAAGAATACAACAGGCTTTCCACCAACCACACACAAAAAAACAGTGACCTAGACAAAATGACAAGATAGAGGAATTCGACCCAAAAGAAAGAACAGGAAGGCGTAACAGTCAGGGATTTAATCAATACAGATGTAAGTAAGATGTCTGAACCAGAATTTAAAACAACTATAAGGATGTTAGCTGGGCTTGGAAAAAAGCATAGAAGGCACTAGAGAATCCCTTACTGCAGAGATAAAAGAACTAAAAGCTAGCCAGGCCGAAATTAAAAATGCTATAACTGAGATGCAAACCCAAATGGATGCCATGAAAAAGAGGATGGATGAAACAGAGGAACAAATCAGTAATAGAAGGTCAAATTATCAAAAATAATGAAGCTGAAAAGAAGAGGGAAAGAAAGGTATTGGATCACAAATGTAGTCTTGGCGAACTCAGAAGACCACATAAAGTGTAAAAACATTCGTATCATAGTCATCCCAGAATAGGAGACAGAGAAAAAGTGACAGAAGATTTATTTGAGCAAATTACAGCTAAAAACTTCCCTGACCTGGGGAAGAAAACAGACATCAAAATTCAAGAGGCACAGAGAACTCCCATGAAATTCAACTAAAGGTCACCACCACCAAGACATATCATAGTCAAATTCACAAAATACGTGGACAAGGAAGGAATCCTGAACACAGCAAGGGAAAAAATGTCCTTAAGCTACAAGTGAAGACAGACCAGAATCATAGCAGATCTGTCCACAGAAACTTGACAGGCTGGAAGAGGGCAACAGGGTGTATTTAACACGCTGAATGGGAAGAACATGCAGACAAGAATACTCCATCCAGCAAGACTGTCATTCAGAATAGAAGGAGAAATAAAGAGTTTCCCAGACAAACAAAAACTAATGGAGTTCATGACCACTAAACCAGCCCCACAAGAAATATTAAAGGGGACACTTTAAGTGGGGAAAGAAAGACCCAAAGCAGAAAAGACTGGAAAAGAACAGAGAGCATCACCAGAAAAAAACAACTTTACAGGTAACAAAACCATAGAACTAAATTCATATCTATTAATAATCACTCTGAATGTAAATGGACTAAATGCTCCAATCAAAAGACAGGATATCAAAATGGATAAGAAAATCAAACAAGACCTATCTATATGCTGCTTACAAGACTCATTTTAGATGTAAAGACACCTGAAGATTGAAAGTGAGGGGTTGGAGAACAACCTGTCATGTTTGTTTGCTTCTGTATCATTTATTTCTGCCCTTTATTCTTTATTATTTCCCCTCTTCTGCTGGCTTTAGGCTTTATTTGCTGTTCCTTTTCTAGTTCCTTTACGTGTAAAGGAAGGTCATGAACTTGAGACTTTCCTTGCTCCTTGAGGTAGGCCTGTATTGCAATATATTTTCTTCTCAAACCGTTCCAAAAAACAGAAATAGAAGGAAAACTTAGAAATTCATTCTATGAGGTCAGCATTATCTTTATTTCAAAACCAGACAAAGACCCTACTAAAAAGGAGAATTACAGGCCAATACCTATCAAAAAGGCCATCTATGAAAGACCCACAGCTAATTTCATCCTCAATGGGGAAAGGCTGAGGGGTTCTCTTCTATAGACAGTAAGAAGACAGGTATATCTACTCTCACCATTACTGTTTTAACATACTGGAATTTTTAGCCTCAGCAATCAGACAACACAAAGAAATAAAAAGCATCCAGATCAGCAAGGAAGAAGTCAAACTTTCACTATTCGCAGATGACATGATCCCCTATGTAGAAAATGCAAAAGACTCCATCAAATAATTGCTAGAATTGATACACAAATTCAACAAAGTTGCAAGATATAATATAAATGTACAGAAATCTGTTGCATTTCTCTACACCAATAATGAAGCAGCAGAAAAAGGAATCAAGGAATCGATCCCATTTACAATTGCACCAAAAACCATAAGATACCTAGAAATAAACCTAATCAATGACCTAAAAGATCTGTACTCTGAAAACTATAGGACACTTGTGAAAGAAATTGCGGAAGACATAAAGAAATGGGAAAACATTCCATGCTTGTGGACTGGAAGAACAAACATTGTTAAAATGTTTGGGGCACCTGGGTGGCTCAGTGGGTTAAAGCCTCTGCCTTCAGCTCAGGTCATGATCCCAGGGTCCTGGGATCAAGCCCTACATTAGGCTCTCTGCTTGGTGAGGAGCCTGCTTCCTCCTCTCTCTCTCCCTGCCTCTCTGCCTACTTGTCATCTGTCTGTCAAATGAATAAATAAAATCTTTTTAAAAAATGACCATACTACCCGAAGCAATCTATGCATTTAATGCAATCCCTATCAAAATACCACCAGCAGTTTTCACAGACCTAGAACAAACAATCCTAAAATTTGCATGGAACCACAGAAGACACCAAATAGCCAAAGCAACCTTGAGAAAGCGGGGGGGGGGGGCGGGAAGCCTGGAGGCATCACAATTCCAGATTTTAAACTATATTACAAAGCTGTAATCACCAAGACAGTATGGTACTGGCACAAAAACAGACACATAGATCAATGGAACAGAATAGAGAGCCCAGAAATGGACCCTCAACTCTGTGGTCAACTAATCTTCGACAAAGCAGGAAAGAATGTCCATTGGGAAAAAGACAGCCTCTTCAGCAAATGGTGTTGGGACAGCCACATGCAAAAGAATGAAACTGGACCATTTCCTTACACCACACAGAAAAATATATTCAAAACGGATAAAAGATCTAAATGTGAGACAGGAAACCATCAGAATACTAGAAGAGAACACAAACAGCAGCCTCTTTGACTTTGCCCAAAGTAAGTTCTTACGAGACACGTTGCTGGAGGCAAGGGAAAAAACAGCAATGAACTATTGGGGTTTCATCAAGATAAAAATCTTCTGCACAGTGAAGGAAACAATCAACAAAGCTAAAAGACAACCTATGGAATGGGAGAAGATATTTGCAAAAACATAAAATGTTATATATTTTATAACATAAAATATATAAGTAAAGGGTTAGTATCCAAAATCAAAAAAGAACTTGTCAAATAAACACCCAAAAAATAAATAATCCAGTTAAGAAATGGGTAGAGACATGAACACTTTTCCAAAGAAGACATACAGATGACTAACAGACACATGAAAAGATGCTCAACATCACTCACCATCAGACAAACACAAATCAAAACCACAATGAGATACCACCTTACACCAGTCAAAATGGCTAAAAGTAACAGCACAGGAAACAACAGGTGTTGGTGGGGATGTGGAGAAAGGGGAACCCTCCTACACTGTTGGTGGGAGTGCAAGCTAGTGCAGCCACTCTGGAAAACAGTACGGAGGTTCCTCAAAAAGTTAAAAATAGAACTACTCCATGACCCAGCAATTGCATTACTAGGTATTTACCCAAAGGATACAAAAATACAGATTCGAAGGGGTACATGCACCCTGACGTTTATAGAAACATTATCAACAATAGTCAAACTATGGAAAGAGTACAAATATATATCTACTAATGAATGGATAAAGAAAATGGGGGGAGGGGATATATAATAGAATATTACTCAGCCATCAAAAAGAATGAAATCTTACCATTTACAATGACATAGTTGGAGCTAGAGTATAATATGCTAAGAGAAATAAGTCAGTCAGAGAAAGACAAATACCATATGATTTCACTCATATGTAGAATTTAAGAAACAAAACAGATGAACATGAAGGAGGAAAAGAGAGAGGGAAGCAAACCATAAGAGACTCTTAACTATAGAGAACAAATTGAGGGTTGATGGACGGAGGGAGGTGGAGGATAAGCAAACTGGGTGATAGGTATTAAAGAGGGCACTTGTGATGAGCATTGGGTGTTACATGTAAGTGATGAATCATGAAATTCTATACCTGAAACCAATTTTACCATATATGTTAATTAGAATTTAAATAAAATTTTGAAATAAAAAAATTATTTACTTTTATAAATAAAAAATAAAATGTCTTATATACTTAGCTTTAGAAATTTTGATTAGCAAACATTGAGATAAAAACTTAAAATTAAAAATTTACTATTTAAAATTCATTAAATTGTATAATAATTTCTAATTTATAGACTTTATTTTTTTAAAGATTTTATTTATTTATTCATTTGAGAGAGTGAGAGAGAGAGAGCAAGAGCACACAAGCAGAGGAGAGGGAGAAGCTAAGCAGAAGCCCAATGTGGGACTTGATCCCAGGACCCTGAGATCATGACCTAAGCCGAAGGCAGATGCTTAACTGGCTGAGCCACCCAGGTGCCATGTAGACTTTATTTTTTTATATAGTTTTAGGTACATAGAAAAAATTGAGCATATTGTACAAAGAGTTCCATATACTCTCTCTCCCACTCATTTTTCCCTATTATTATCTTCTTACATTGGAGCAGTACATTTGTTACAATTAAAGAACCAATATTGACACATCATTAACTAAAGTCCATAACTCACATTAGGGTTCATTCTTTGTGTTGTACAGTCTGTGGGTCTTGAGAAACGTACAAGGTCATGTACCCACAGTAGAGTGTCACTGGAATAGTTCCACTGCCCTACAACTCCTCTATTCATCTTTATTTGAGCCCCTGGCAACCACTGATCTTTTTACTGTCTTTACAGTTTTGCTTTTTCCAGATGCCACATAATAGGAAACATGCAGTACGCAGCCTTCTCAGATTGCCTTCTCTCACTTAGCGATATGAACTTAAAGTTCCTGTATGTCTTTTTGTGGCTTGATAGCTCAACACCCCATTGTACGAATGAAATAGGATACACCAATTTGTTTGTCCATTCACCTGTTGAAGAGGATGTTGGGTTGCTTTCCATTTGGGGCAATGATGAATAAAGCTGCTATAGACATCTGTGTGCAGGTTTTGTGTGGACATAAGTTTCCGACTCATTTAAGGAAAGCCTACACGTGTGATTGCTGGATCTTACGGTAACACTGTGTTTAGCTTTGTAGGAAATTGCCAAACTGTCTTCTGAGGTGGAAGTAGCAATCCAAAGTGCCATTTGCATTCCCAACCAACAATGAATGAGAGTTCCTACTACTCCACATCCTTGTCAGTGTTTGGTATTTTCAGTTTTGGGGATTTTAGCCATTCTAATTTTGGTTGTTTTTTTTTTATTGTGTTATGTTAGTCACCATACATCATTAGTTTTTGATGTAGTGTTCCAAGATTCATTGTTTATGTACAATACCCAGTACTCCAAGCAATCTGTGCCCTCCTTAATACCCCCCACCAGGCACATCCATCCCCCCTCCCCCTCTCCTCTAAAACCCTCAGTGAGTTTCTCAGAGTCCACAGTCTCTCGTGGTTCGTCTCCCCCTCCAATTTACCCCCCTTCACTTTTCCTTTCTTTCTCCTAATGTCCTCCATGCTATACTTTATGCTCTACAAGTAAGTGAAACCATATGATAATTGACTTATTTGCTTGACTTATTTCGCATCACATAATCCCCTCCAGTTCCATCCATGCTGATGGAAAAGTTGAGTATTCATCCTTTCAGGTGGCTGAGTAATATTCCATTGTGTATATGGACCACATCTTTATCCATTCGTCTGTTGAAGGGAATCTTGGCTCCTTCCACAGTTTTAAGCCCTTCTAATGTAGCAGTACCTCACTGTTGCTTGAATTTGTGATGCCCTAATAACAGAGGAGTTGAACACATTTCTATGTACTTATTTGCCACCTATACATCTTCGTCAGTGAGGTGTCTGCCCAGATCCTTTGCCCCTTTTTTAATTGGGTGGTTTTCTTATTGATGAGTTTTAAGAGTTCTTTCTAGGGGCACCTGGGTGGCTCAGTCAGTTAAGTGTCTGCCTTCATCTCAGATCATGATCCCAGGGTCCTGGGATCGAGCCCTACATTGGGCTTCTTGCTCAGCGAGGAGTCTGCTTCTCCCTCTGCCTCTGTCTCTTGTTCTCCTGGCTTGTACCCTCTCTCTGGCAAATATATAAATATTTTTTTAAAAACACACAAAAAAACGAAGTGTTGATCAAAAGAACAAAAAAAGTGGGGGAGGGCCCCAGGGTGGCTCAGTTGGCTAAGGGACAATGTCTCCATCTCAGGGTCATGAGTTCAAGTCCCCAAAGCCTACTTTAATTTAAAAAACAAAAACAGGGGCGCCTGGGTGGCTCAGTGGGTTAAAGCCTCTGCTTTCAGCTCAGGTCATGATCCCAGGGTCCTGGGATTGAGCCCCGCATCAGGCTCTCTGCTCAGCGGGGAGCCTGCTTCCCCCCACCCTCTGCCTGCCTCTCTGCCTCCTTGTGATCTCTGTCTGTCAAATAAATAAATAAAATCTTTTTAAAAAAATAAAATAAACATAAAAAAATAAAAAACAAAACAAAACAAAAAAAGATCTACTCAAGACTAGCTAGCACCCAGAACAAATTTTATGTGATTAGGCTCAAGCTACACAAACTGCTTTTTGAAAAGGAAAAACAAAGCAACAAAACAAACAAACAAAAAAACCATACACACACAAGAAAAACCTAGAGTTTTAGTTTAACTCCATGTGAATTTAACATAAGAAAAAAATGATGTTGAAAGAAATAGTGAATTTTTGATAAATACTTTTTCACCTTAAGAAATATTAGTTGTGGGATGCCTGGGTGGCTCAGTCAGTTAAGCATCTGCCTTCAACTCAGGTCATGATCCTGGGGTCCTGGGATCCCTGCTCAGTAGGAAGCGTCTTCTCCCTCTGCCTCCCTGCTCTCTCTGTCTCTATCTCTCTGATAAAGAAATAAAA
The DNA here is from genome assembly GCF_020171115.1 of Neogale vison. Lineage (NCBI taxonomy): Eukaryota > Metazoa > Chordata > Mammalia > Carnivora > Mustelidae > Neogale > Neogale vison. The sequence goes on along the minus strand of NC_058096.1, from coordinate 130,066,283 downwards.
TCTTAAAAAAAGAAAAAAAGAGAGAGAGAGAGAGAGAAAAGAAATTATTTGCTATAGGACTCTTTTGGGCCCAGCGTTAAAAAAATAAATAAATGAAGATAGTGAAAACTGTTAAGAGGTTGGAATATTATGCATTACTTTTAAATGCATGTTTATTTTATATAGTCTCCATTGTCCCTGTACTAGAATTATTAACACAGCGACACTTTTCTCTTTTTTCCCCTCTTAATATTTTTTTTTTTGCTCACATCATTTTCACTTTGTCAAGGTTTCTAGTATTCCCCCTCCTTTGTGCATCCATAATTCCTTTTACTCTCCCGCCTTAATCCTCCCCATATTATAATGAACTGTGAGTACTTATACCACAGCATTGTTGTTCCTGAGTTCTTTGTTTTGTTTCATCTCTTCTTTAAATGGATTTACCTCTGAGGAGTTTTCCAAGAAGGGCTGATGGCTCCTGCGTGCTTTACTTCCTGACTTCTCTCATGTTTAAACATGTCTGATGACCTCTGCTATATTTTACTAAGAACTTCACTAAGGATAATATTCCTGGGTCGCACTTGGTTTCCCTCAGCTCTTGGCAGACGTGGCTTCACGGTTTCTTGGCTTTGACTGTCTCTGAGAACAAGTCGGAGGCCGGTCTAACTCTTCACTTCTCCCGCTTCTTCCTGGACACCTGAATAGTCTCTCTTCATTTTTCAAGTTGTTAAATAAATCAGAATGTAGATAGCTTTGACTGCCATCATGTTTAATCAGTTGTTCCAACCATTTTTTGCCTCAAAACTCTATTCTTCTTTCATCTCCAGGCAATGTTTTGGATTCTGTCTCCGAACGTTCTTTCTGTTCCTATGTTGGCGTCTCTGCTCCAGAACCATCAAGGGATTGTCTTTGCTCTCCTGTATGTCTGTCATTGCCTCTAGTTTGAAAGTCTTTTTGTCTCTTTCTCTGCATTAGGAGAGTCTAGCCTCTCCACCAAAGTTTGGCCACCGGTCATGTCTATTCATAACCATATGGAGTTTATTTATTACATATCTAATAGCATTAACTTTTCTTTAGTTCTGTAGTCTTCTCTTCAACCCATTTTGCTGTCCTGGCTTATCATCTCATAGGTCTTATTATATTTAATTAATATTCCATATGTTATTAGAGCGTAAATAGGCCCCTGTTTGCAAATGGTATTTTCTCCTCTACTGGTATCTTTCTATATCATTTATTTTGATACTTATTTGACACTTTTTGAGTACCTGCCACTGCAAGATGGTGTTCTTTGGCGATACCACGAAACAGGAGAACTTGCTCTCACGGTGGTGTTTACGTTGTGTGTGCACTGAGCTTCTGCACACTTGCGGTATGCGGCTCTGTGTTGGGGTTTGCAAAGATGTGTTTACACTACATCTCCTCATTTCCCTGATGGTGAACCTGAACTGTGCTGCCCACATCCTTCATCTCTCTAGTAAAGTGAGATTGAATTTTCCTTGACATTTATTATTTTCCCATTATCTGGAACCAGTTTGAATTCCCTTCAGAGCTTTAGATTAAATTACCCATGTTGATTTTAATCCACTTTTCTGTAGCTTGGAGATAGAATTGTGTGGTTAAAGATATGGACTTCCACCTTACAATTGGGAATTCAGTTTGTTGTCATAACAAACTTTTCTTTACAAAGGCAAGTGAAACAAAAGCAAAAATGAACTTTTGGGACTTCATCAAGATAAAAGCTTCTGCACAGCAAAAGAAACAGTCAACAAAACTAAGAGGGAGCCCCTGGAGTGGGAGAAGGTATTTGCAAATGACACTGCAGATAAAGATCTATAAAGAACGTCTCAAACTCAACACTCAAAGAATAAATAACCCAGTCAAAAAATGGGCAGAAGACATACTCTGTTTGACTAACTTCGCTTAACATAATCCCCTGCAGGTCCATCATGACCTGCGCCAAAGGCAGATGCTTTAATGACTGAGCCACCCAGGCACCCCTATAATGGTAATTTTTAATTACAAATTATATAACTACGTTTTCAAAAAGTTAGAAATGGATATGATCACCTATATATGATTCTATTGGAAACTATTTGTGTGTGTGTCTGTTTTTTGAGTAACTGGACCATTACCTAAAGATGAAAAACCTGAGGAACCAATAGAACAACAATAGTTTCTATAGTAACCTACAAAAACACCCATCATGTGACTCTGGAAACTCTTAACTGACTCTTTAAAAGAAACCCACTAAGGTTTTCCTGATAGAGCCACGCAAATGAGCAATCCTAAAGGTGTTCCATGTCACAGTTGTATTTTAGGATAAAAATAACCATATGCATGGTTATAATCCATGCACAAGGATAAATTCATTTATGTCCAAACTGAAAAGATGGCCTCAATCTCTCCCTCATCTTCTTCTCAGTCAAGAATCATATTAGTTTCTTGGGTGGGATGCAAAGGAATGATGTCAAGTATCAGAACTCAAGTGTTTCCTCTCTAGGTTGTCTCCCAAACCCCAGAAGAAGGCCAGAGGGAGGACCTTTACCAAATTCCTTAAAGACAAAATTGCCTCACGCATCCACAAAGAACCTTTTCAAAGCGTATTGCAGATTCTCAAGGAACCAAGTACAGAATGATAATACCAACTTCGATTAAAGAACACTTCTACATTCAAGCAGAATACATATCTTTGAGTTTCCTGGTAGCCAGGGAAAAAAAGAAAAGAAAATAGGTGTCATATTTTCCTTGCCTTATAAGTGTTTTCCAGACTATTGAAAGACTCAAAATTTCATTTTTGAACCCTGGAATTATCCGGAAAGGACAGTTCTTACATGGATCTCTATGTATAGAACCACGAACAATGTAATAGACAATATTCTCAGTAACAGTTTTAATGAAAAAGCAAGGACAAATCTACTTATAACTGTTTCTTCTGTGATCCCAGATATGAAGACAACAAAGCAAGATGTTTTATGAAGTCAGTGCCACAAAAGGAGCTCCCAAAATTTCCGTCTAGATTCGTGAATCCATTGTGTGACTTTCTTCTCCGTGTTCTATTTTCCACTGCTCCTGCCTTTGTCCTTTTTCTCTGATTCTGTTTCTCTCTCAGGAATGAAAGCATCATCTGTTATGAGCCCTTGTTCAACAAGCCATGTTGACAGCCAGAACAGATTGAGGAAGCGGTCCTCAGAGGCAGGTCCTGGTGAAAGCAGGAAGCGGAAACCATTTTTCCTTTGACACACTCCTCTCCGTGGCCTTTAGATCCCCGACCTGAACTGGGTCCTCACTGCCCTAGCGGCTTACTGCCTACTATGTCCCTGCAGGTTCACGTCTTCAAATAGTGCCACAGCCTTAAGATTACTTCCTCTTTTTATTTCCTATCAAAACCTCCCTTTCCTCGGGGCTGAGGGTAGCATCAAAAGGAGAAGGGAGTTGGGGGAAATTGGAAGGGGAGGTGAACCATGAGAGACTATGGACTCTGAAAAACAATCTGAGGGGTTTGAAGCGGCGGGGGTGGGGGAGCTTGGGGGAACCAGGTGGTGGGTAATAGAAAGGGCATGGATTGCATGGAGCACTGGGTGTGGTGCAAAAACGATGAATACTGTTATGCTGAAAATCAATTATTTAATTATGTAATTATTTTTTTAAAAGGAAATGACATATATCAATCCAGATTCAGTCGGAGAGGCAGAACCACAATGAGCTGGGAGATAAGGGAGTTGGAATTAGACCTTTCACGGTGATGAGAGGAGCTGAGAAGCACAGGTTGGAAAGGAAGAGAGATCAGTCATCTGAGAAGTAGATCTGTTACCACTGTGGGACCCAAAGGGGAAGATGGTAGAGAAATCTACAAGGAGCCGTTGCCTGTATAGGCTGTGGGCTGCTGGGCCTGGTGGGGGGGCTGTTAGTCCTCAAGGTCAGCGCTTAGACAGATGAGCTGGTCTGGGGTAGGGAAGGGCTAGGGCGGGCTGGAACCCGCTGGTACCCCTTCACCTGTCACTGCATTTAACCATGATGACAGTCTAAAAGTAATGGCTGGGCTTCTCTTCCAGCTCCCAAATTTTATGCTGGTTTTTCCTTTTGGCTAACTCTAACCTTAAACCATACAGAAAAAAAGATTTGGAAACACTGTTCCCATTTAAGTTGCTTGCTGGATACATTTCCTAAGTTCCTCTCCCTTAACCATTCAGTTGCATAAAGAAATATGCACCCATTTACCCTGTGGCCTCAAAAACCCCAAACTTGGTGCACCTGGGTGGCTCAGTTATTAAGCGTCTGCCTTTGTCTCAGGTCATGATCCCAGGGTCCTGGGATCAGCCCTGCGTAGGGCTCCCTGCTCAGCGGTAAGCCTGCTTCTCCCTCTCCCACTCCCCCTGCTTGTGTTCCCTATCTCTGTCTCTCACTCTCTGTCAAATAAATAAATAAAATCTTAAAAAAAACAAAACAAAACAAAAAAAAAAACCTCCAACCTCACCTCCATGTCGGCCCTGGAAAGTGCATACCCCAGACTGAGGAACAGGGCTTTCCCTGGACGCCCAGCTCATCAGCCACTCCCGTTCTTCAAATGATCAAAGGCTCCCAGCTGCTCTCAGGACCAAGTCCAAGCTCCCCCACCCAGCATTCAAGGCCTCTGGGTTCACTTCACTTCTCCTGCCTTGTTTCCTGTCATTCATCACTCACGCCTGCCTCTAGAAGTCACCTTTCCAGGACACTCCTGTTGGCCCCTGACTCCCTTGTGTGCTTGCTGGTTCCCCGCATTTTTTCCTGGTGTTCCTCTTCTCTGCACTACTTCTTTGCCCAATTCACATGCCTGTCACATCCCTGAAGTACATCCCCCACACGTCTTCATTGTTTGTGTGGAGGCCGAGAAAAATTAAGGCCATCCCACCTCAGGTTTAGCCTTAGCATAAGTATAGCCATCTTAGCTCCGGCAGCCATCTCAGACCCTTGTGCCCAAGGGCTGAACTTGCCCCTACTTTAGTTCTAAGAAGCCCCACCCTGCTTTAGTTCCAGAGACCCCCACCCTGCTTTAGTAAACAGGAAGCCCCACCCTGCTTTGGTTCCAGAAACCCCCACCCTGCTTTAGTAACAGGAATCCCCACCCTGCTTTAGTAACAGGAACCCATAAATACCCATGCCTTAACTAAGCTCGGGGTCCAAGTCCCTACTCCGCAGTGTCCGTATACTTGGGCCCAAGCTTAAGCTTGTTGAATAAACCCTCTTGTGATTGCATCGGTGCTTGGCTCCTTGGTGGTCTCTTGGACGCGAAAACTTGGATACAACAGTTTGTACCATTCGGTCCACCTTTCCGCTTTGTGTTGTGTTGGTGTTTAGTCTGGCTTTCCCAGGCAGCCTATGAGCTCCACATGGCACACTGTCAGAAGCCTACCCCAGCCTTTCTCCTCTTCTGACTCATCAGCTCAAGACCAGTTATATCTGGGGACGCCTGGGTGGCACAGTTGGTTAAACGACTGCCTCCGGCTCAGGGCGTGATCCTGGAGTCCCGGGATCGAGTCCCACATCGGGCTCCCAGCTCCATGGGGAGTCTGCTTCTCCCTCTGACCTTCTCCTCGCTCATGCTCTCTCTCACTGTCTCTCTCTCTCAAATAAATAAAATAAAATCTTAAAAAAAAAAAAAAAAAAAAAAAAAAAGACCAGTTATATCTGGAGGAATCACCATTATACTAAACCAGTCATGGTGACCCCATTGTCCTTTCCCAGTGAGTGATCTAAGGTTGGGCACATGGGTCAGTTCTGGTCAGTAGGATGTATAGAAAAAACACCAAGGAGCTTGCTGCTCCTCTTCCTATACATACCATGTGAGGATGCAGCGAGAAGGCAGCCAGCTGCCAGCCGGAGAGAGCTCTAACCAGACACTGAGCCCTGCAAACCTTGATCTTGGACTGCCAGTCTCCAAAACTGAGAAAATAAATTTGGGTTGTTTAAGCCACCCCATTTGTACTAATTTGTTATAGCAGCTCAAACTGATAATTGATATATCCATATATCCTTAAATATCTAAGACTTAGTGAATGCTTATCATATGCAAGACACTGTTTTAAGTATTTTTATTTTTTAAAGATTTTTATTATTTAGAGAGAGCATGCATGCGTGCGTGTGGAGGGAGGGGCAGAGGGAGAGACAAAATCTGAAGCAGACTCTGCACAGAGCCCAGTGCGGGGCTCAGTCCCAAGACCCTGAGCCGAAATCAAGAGTTAGACACTTAACGACTGAGCCACTCAGGTGCCCTGTTCTAAATATTTTTAAAGGACCAATTCATTTTTTAAAAAATTTTATTTACTTATTCGACAGGGAGAGACAACGGCGAGAGAGGGTACACAAGCAGGCAGAGGGAGATGGAGAAACAGGCTTCCCGTCGAGCAGGGAGACCGGTGGGGCTCAATCCCAGGACCCTGGGAGCATGACCTGAGCTGAAGACAGAGGCTTAATGACTGAGCCACCCAGGTGTCCCATAGCACCAATTCATTTAATATTCACATGAAGTACGTACAAGTACGATCATACCCATCATACAGATAAGCAATCTGAGGCACAGAAAGCCTGAGAAGCTCACCCCAGATCACAAAGCTGATAAATGGCAGAGCTGTGATTTGAACCGAGGTTGTCTGGCTGCTGAGGTCACACTTAGCCACTACGTTCTGCTGCTTCACAATGGCTGTCCTGGGTATCTTACCCACCTGAAAATTCTCAGAGGCCAGCACAGTGCCTGACACTTGTTAAAGCATTTCTTAGTCTCTGAGGTGCCCCGCGTCTGCCATCCTTTGTCAGCAGTCCTCTAACCTCACCCTCACGACAAGCTTATCAGGGGGTGGCTGACTGGCTGGCTTTTTCCTGGGCTGAGGGGAGGGCCTAGAAGGCAGGACTATCGACCTCAAACGAAGACAAGTTGGTCACTCCACCTGTCCGGTCAGTTCACAATTGCATTACAATTTTCATTGCCCAAGGCACTTTTGCTTTGAAGGACCCCTCCCACCGTCATAGATTTTTGTGGGGCCCCCAAAATTAGTTTTTTTAATGATAGGAGAAAAAAATTGAAACCTTTTCTTCAACCCTGAAGGTTCATTTTTTTTCTTCTTCTCACTTTAAAAGAAATCAAAGCGCCTTAGTGGGGGTCCTAAAAAGATGATGCGCCCTCATCACTGTGCCCACATGCCTCTTGGTCCTAATGGATGCACTGGTTCTAGGTTATAAGCTATCATGATCCCCATTTCACAGAGATTTTAAGTAATTGTCAAATAGTCAAACATCTAGAAAATAATGGAACCAGGATTTGAATTCACGCTGTCTCCCTACAGAGCCTATACTTGTAACCACTGTAGCAGTGTTTTCCAACATCTTCTGACCCACAATCAGAAATAAATTTTATAACACAATGCCACACACACACACACACACACACACAAATACAGCTGAATCGAAAGTTTCGTGTAACAAATTTACCCTTACTACACATAATTCACATTGATGCTTTCTATTCTACTGTTTTGGTTTTATTTCATTTTTTTTAAGTGTCAGTTGCAGCCCAACAGAATTCATGACCCCTGTCAATAGGTTGCGACCTACAACTTGGAAAACCTTGCATCCCACTCTAATACCATTTAATATATTTTTCTGAATGAATGTCTTGGGTGTAGGGACAGGATAGGAACACCACCCAATACAAATATTTTCAACCAAAAAACTATCCATTTGTGGGGCACCTGACTGGCTCAGTCATAAGAGCATGCAACTCTTGATCTTGGGGTCATGAGTTCGAGCCCCAACTTGGGAGTAGAGCTTATTTAAAAAAAAAAAAAAAATCTCAAAACCTCATTCCAAATCTCTGTACTCTGTACCATCCCACAGTACCTCCACTGGAAAGGGAATAAATTTTGAAGGAAAAAAAAAACCTCAGTTTTACCTGTCTCTTTAACAACTGAACTAACATGAAAAGGAAGTATGTGTTAGTTTAGAAAGACGATGACAATGGATGATTAAGTATACTAAAGTATCTGCTTTCTAGAAAGAATGGAATGTGGTAAGAGCTTTGATTTTATACTGTTCTGACTCAAATAAGTGTTCGCATTCCATCCCTCTTCTGCACTTTGTAAGGCTGAAAGGGCAGGAAACCATGCTTCAGAAAATTCATGAACCCAGGGGCTAACATGAGACAGCCCAATCTCTTAGGTCTGTGTATGCCTGTTTCCTCCCTGATTAATCAAATATGAGCGTTTCACGGGGTTTCCTTCCCTCTGTACTACAGGGAAATGTGAATTTCAAGCTGGCTATGTAGATAAATAATTGTTACTAAACTAGACCTAAAATGCAGATCAGGTAATGTAAATATACCGTTGGGTTGATTTAAAATCCCTCTGATGCCTGTAGGACTTCTGAACCCCAAAGACACGAGTACATAGTTAGATGTTCTCTAGTGACACTGAGGAGCTAGCTTCCCCATTCTACATTAGGGGACTGGGACCCTCTGATAACCAGGTGTTCACTCAAGGTCTAGACTCACACTGGCATCAAAGAGCAATAGGTCAATAATGGATGAATTAAGCCCTGCGTGAAGGAGGGGAGGAATGTTGGCATGATCTCAAATTAAGGAAATTCAGACCAAGAAGCTATAAAACCCAGGCTTTCCTCAAATGAGGGCTTAGAGAAGGAGGGGACACAAGAAGAGGAAGAGGAAAGAACATTGAAGACACAGGGACAGAGCCTGGCATAGTGAGAAGGACTCAGAAGAGGCAGGTAGGGGTGTAGGCTCTGGCTGTCATGGTGTCTCACCCGCTGTCTGATTTTGGCCACAGCCTTCCCTTTCTGAGCCCCAGATTCCTCAACTATAAACTGAGTCCTCTCTGCTCAATGGCATTAAAGGTTCCTTTTGGCTCCCAAATTTCAAAATTCCCAGATCTGAACAACTGAAGGTCCTAACTATGTCAGGCTACGCATGCAGCAGTTACAGGAGGAAGGCAGAGAGGAGGGAATTTCCTTTTGGAATTTTGACATGCTCAAAGATGTTGGGACCCACATCTTCATCGGATGGCACTGCTTTCCTGGGGCTGGGGTTAGTAATCCCAGTTCCTTCCCTAATTTGCCAGATATTCTAAGGAGAAGCCCCACCGGGCATTGTACTTCTTATGTTCCTGATTATAAGGACAACTGTACCAGGCAATGTGATCATTTCTTTTTATGTGCATGATCTCACTTTGCCAAGGACATTAAGTGGCCCACCCGAAATCATTCAGGTGAGAGGTGGTAGGGGTTGGGTTTGAACCCAGCTATGTCTGCCTCCAATGTGCATGTTCTTTCTAAAGCACGAGGCTATACAAGTGTGATTTGCAAGAAATAAGCCCCCCTCCTACCCCACCCATTTTGGCATATCAGGAAGATTAAGATATATATCTCCCTGGACACTTTTTATTTCTTTATTATTTATAGCACACCTTTTTTTAAAAGATTTTATTTATCTATTTATTTGACAGAGAGTGAGATCGCAAGCAGACAGAGAGGCAGGCAGCACAGGGAGAGGGGGAAGCAGGCTTCCTGCTGAGCAGAGAGCCCGATGTGGGGTTGGATCCCAGGACCCTGAGATCATGACCTGAGCCAAAGGCAGAGGCTTAACCCACTGAGCCACCCAGGCACCCCTATAGCACACCTTTTTTTTAAAGATTTTGTTTGTTTATTTGACTGAGAGAGAATTCATGTGTGCACAAGCAGGGGAAGAAGCAGGTTCCCCACTGAGCAAGCGCATTCCCCACTGAGCAGGGAGCCCAATGCAAGACTGGATCATAGGCCCCTTGGGATCATGACCTGAGCCAAAGGCAGATGTTCAACTGACTGAGCCACGCAGGTGCCCCATAGCACACTTACTTCTTCTTTTTTTTTTTTTTTTTTAAGCACACTTACTTCTTTAAGATTTATTTATTTAAGAGAGAAAGAGAGTGATGGGGGGCAGGGAGAAAGAAAGAGAGAGAATCTTAAGCAGATTCCCCACTGAGCACAGAGCCTGACGCAGGGCTCCATCTCACAATGCTGAGGTCATGACCTGAGCTGAAATCAAGAGTTGGGCACTGAAAGGCTGAGCCACCCAGGCATCCCAACAGAACACTTACTTCTCAAAAGGGATCTAAGACAACTCAGAATATTAAAACATATACTATAGGACAGTTTTTATAAATTAAAGGATATAGAAATATACACACACATACACACACACAAATGAATGCAGGTTTAAAAAATGATAAAAACTGAGTAAGGTCTATAGTCTACTTAACAAGAATGCACCGAAGTCAATTTCTAGCTTCGTTGTGCTACAGCTCAAGAAGGTGTCTCCTTTGGGGGAAGCCTTCACAAGATTTTGTACTATCTCTGCAACTTCCTGTGAGTCTATACTATTTCAAATGACAGATTTTAAATTATATGAGTTGGGGGAAATCGGAGGGGGAGACAAACTATGAGAAACTGTGGACTCTGAGAAACAAACTGAGTTTTGGAGGAGAGGGAGGTGAGGGTTGGGTGAGCCTGGTGGGGGGTATTAAGGAGGGCATGGATTGCATGGAGCACTGGGTGTGATGCATAAACAATGAATTTTGGAACACACAGACACAAAAAATTAATGTAAAAAATAATAAAAAACAAAATTATATAAGCAAATAATAAAAAGATTAAAAGATTGTAAATAATCTTGATAAGAAAAAAGTAATTTAGATGAGAAGTAGCCTGGGATGGCATGTCGGGAGCTGCCAGCCTTCCACACTAAATCTTCCTTTGTCTCCCTGGGCACTCAGCTAGACCAATTTCCCAGCCTCCTTTAGAGTTAACAATGATCACGTGACTGAGTTTAGCCCGTAGAATGAGAGGAACTAATGGGACCTCTGCAGGCTGGTCTATAAAAACCTCCCAAATGCTTTCTTCCCTGCTCTTTCCCTGTATTAACTGAGCACATGACGGCCAGAGTAACAGTCGGTACCACATGGGAAAAGCCTAAGTGACTAATTACAGTGCAAGGGAGAGCTGCCCACTGACTTTTCTACCTTGGGCTGTTATAGGAACAGGAAATGAACTTCTATGTGTTCAAACCATACACTCTTTATGTTTCCCCCTTTACATTCTTTAAACTATTGAGGACTCAAAAAAGTTTTGCTTATATAGGCTACATCCAGTGAAATTCACTGTATGAAAAACTAAAACCGAAAAGTACTTAGAATACTTATTAATTACTTTAAGAGGAATGAATCCAGGGGCACCTGGGTGGCTCAGTGAGTTAAAGCCTCTGCCTTTGGCTCAGGTCATGGTCCCAGGGTCCTGGGATCGAGCCCCGCATCGGGCTCTCTGCTCAGGAGGGAGGCTGCTTCCTCCTCTCTCTCTCTGCCTGCCTCTCTGCCTACTTGTGATCTCTATCTTAAAAAAAAAAAAAGAGGAATGGATCTATTACATATTAACAGAAATAGCATTTTTTATTAAAAATATCTTCTAAAATAAAAAAATTACATTTTTCAAATGTATTTCTGGCTTAAAGTAGAAGACAGGCTAGATTGTCATATCTGCTTCTGCATTTCATCTGTAACATAAGTTGTTTTGGTTTAAGTACATGAAAATATATTTAGGCTCACACAAATATGTAACAAAAAGGAGGAATTTTTTTTTAAAGATTTTTTTTATTTACTTGAGAGAGAGACAGTGAGAGAGAGCATGAGCGAGGAGAAGGTCAGAGAGCAAAGCAGACTCCCCATGGAGCTGGGAGCCTGATGTGGGACTCGATCCCGGGACTCCAGGATCATGACCCGAGCCGAAGGCAGTCGTCCAACCAACTGAGCCACCCAGGCGTCCCCAAAAAGGAAGAATATTTTAATAGTTTTTTTTTTTTTTCAGATAATTCTGAATAGTCTCTGTATACTCCGTCTAAACTCTACAAGTGATAGTTTCTTAAAGGTTGGTTGCAATATGACATCTAAAACTGTATCAGTGAACTTTTCATATTCTCTTAAATTAAAATCCGCTGGTTTATTTTGTACTTTGAATGGATCTTTTACCCACGCATGATTTTAGAACCTCATCCATTAGTTGTTTGGAAATAGTGATTCACTGAGCCATGCACGTCTTCCAGATGTTGACGCGTTTTAATTCACAGTATTTTAAAAATCACATGTGTTAGTATCACCACCAATATTATCCAAAAAAAAAAAAAAAAGGTCTTTTAAGTATTGGGAAGGTGTAAGTTTCAAAATGGCCGATACTAGTTTTCCAAAATTCTAATTTTCACTTAAAAACCCGAGTGTTACCACTGGCAACAAATGCTCTCATTTGTTTTCCTTAAAGTAACAGGCTTGTTTCTTTCAAGAACGTGTCTGTCCAGTCCCCAAGCCTAAGTTATGAGCTTGTCAGTCATTCTTTCTAGTAAAACTGAAGTTCTATGGAAAAAGCCTCTAGTTCTTGCAGCTCCCAACTCGGCGAGGTACGGGCTTTCCCCTGAGAGACAGGAGTGCACTTCAGTGTGCAAGAGCCGTATGAACACTCTCATTCTGCCACACAGAATCCTGAAAGATGGGTATGCAGGGTCACAGCTACATAACATTAAGAGCTGTACTGCTCATCAAGGAGATTCTTAAGTGAAGCTGGCGTTTCTTTTCACAGAAGTGCACGATGAAAACAATCTAACGCCCCCAGAACCACGGGACAGTTAGCGCCACGGTCTGGATTCATCCTGGGGCCCCACCATGGCTTTTGCGCCATTAATGCAAATATAAACACAGAGGAAAGGGCAAAGGAAGTCTTAATATTACTATTAAAAGAGTTTTGGGGCGCCTGGGTGGCTCAGTCGGTTAAGTGTCTCCTTGGGCTCAGGTCATGATCTGGAAGTCTTGGGATCGAGCCCAGCTGCTGGCTGTTGGGCTCCCTGCTCAGCATGAAGTCTGCTTCTCCCTCTGCCCCTCCCCCACCCCATCCAGCTCGTAATCTCTCTCTCTCAAATAAATAAATAAAATCTTTTTAATTTTAATTTTTTAAAAAAAGGTTTTCAACTTCATGGATTCCCTTAAACAGTTGGGAAAGCACGTCACTCCCCTAGAGTTCCTCAGGCCATTCTCTGATAGTCACCCAGGAGAGAATGCACAGCCTTCAGCTTACTCATTTTTTTTCTCTTTCTCATTAGTTGTCTCAGCTTGACCATTGGCAGGCCCTGAAAGACATGGACTCAGGGCTAACACCTTTGCCTTCCTTTGATACCTTTGGAACACTGAGAATAGAAGCTAGATTATAATCATTATCTTTCTCCTTCTCTGATGACATGGTCTTTAAAAGGACACATTTTGGCATATTTTAGTGCTATTTTATGAAGTTTTCTCTTTTCCCTCTTTCTGTCTGCCTGCCTGCCGTCTGTCATTTTTAGATGTCCTGGTATTAGTAATAACAGTGCTGTCCCCAAATCATCAGGATTTCTGAATTTCATAACAGAAATTCCAGCAGTCCCAAAGGCTTCTGGGAAATTCTTGACCTGAAAAAGAAAGGAATGTCCCTTCTCTGGGAAAGCTGCCTGCTCATGTCTATCCGATTAAAATGGCCACGTGCAGCAAGGTCACAAGATCAAGGGAGCCCCACAGATGGGAATTCCAGACTCTTCCCCTTCCTCTGTGCTGTAACCCCCCCACACCTAGAGAGGTTTTATTTTCTCTTTTTTTCTACTCTTTTCCTATTCCCATGTTTCTAACTCCTTCCTAGGGCCCAGATTGAACCCCTGAATTTGACTACCCCCTCCCTTATTGGTTAAACTGACTCTAGAAATCTCATAAGATTCTATTACTTAATCCTCTGGTATTTGTTATCTAAGCTTTACTATATACTGCTTTGTGTTTAATTAGTCTTGCTGGTTTGGGAATTTACTTGAACCGGTGGTATTTGCTACTCTTAGTCTCATATGCTGCCAGTTTTCTTGAGGGTTTTTAAATTAAAAGCCATAATCAACTCCCCACTTCGCACCTTGTGAAAGATGCCTTCCGTGATGTCACTGTGGCTCACTTCATCCCTTTCTGAGACCCCCTCTCCCATCTTTCTGAATGGGACCTGGCAGCCATTTTTGTTACCAGCAGCCCTGCCCATCCCAGACCATAACTGATTGGATCGAGAGTAGACACCTGATGGAAACAGGTCAGTCAGAAGTTTTTCTCCCAAGGATATGCTGTTCGGCCTCAAATAAATGAGTCAGATTTTGCTGGTTGCTTGACTCAAAGATGGGTCAGTTCAGGAGCTGAGGGTGGGCAGAAAAATCAAGAAGGCTGATCTATTGAAGGGGAACAGGAAGCAGATGGGCAGAGAGGAGAAGAGATAGAGACCTCGCAGCTTTGGCAAGTCAGACGAAATCTTCTACTTAGGTTTCCAAAGTCTGTCCAGCTCCTGGTCCCAGGCCTTGGGAGACCCTGTTTCCTACGGTTTTAGGAAGGTCCCTGTAGGCTCCAGAAAACTCCCCCCTTTTGCCTAATCTAGCTCCATTTTGACCAGGACCCACAAACTCTCCGATCCACGAGGTATCCTTCAAGACTAAGGACAAATTTCCCCTTCCCTGAGAGCCTTCCCTATGCTTTCAGCAGAGTGACCATGTCTTGCCCAGGATTTTTGTACTACCACAGTCCCCTGCATGACCACAGTCCCCTATGCCACAGTAGTACTACTCCCCTACTCCATCCCCATTACTGCCATTGGCCCATGAGCTTACCGGTCACTCATTTATTAAACTTGAGCCTTCAGATAACAGTGACAATGTCTTATTGAAGCCCCTTCTCTTATGGTTAGAACAGCAGCTGGTACCTAGTAAGCACTAAATAGATTTTTGAATGAATGAATCAGTGAGAAAAGTGAATTCATGGATATGGAAATCTATTATTCAGTGACCCTTATTCAACACTTCAGGTTGAAATATTTTAGTTGCTTGTGAGAATTCAGAGGCATGCCCCATGGGAGCAGGTACTTCTTGTCCTGTGACCAGGGTGGCCCCAGCACCCAGCACAGGACTCAGACACCCGGTGTTTGTTGATGAATCTGTTGGGAGGTATGTGAGGAAGGAAAAGTAAGGGGTGTGTTTGAGCTGCAAAAATCTCAGTCTTAACCTTCTACTCTTAGTCTTGCCTGTGGATCACAAGCTTCTAAACTCTGCCCATAATTCTCACCCTATTATTTGCATTCCTTTTTAAAGAAAACCTACAGAAGGAAATGAAGTACTCATTCAGAAGGAGTTACAGAGCCCTGGCCAGCCTCTCCCCAACCCTCATAGCTGCATTCCTGAGCAAGGCAGATGGGCCCCCAAAGTTGTGCTGTCTGCTCTTCCTCAGCCAGCTGAGGAAAGATTTCAACGTCTCTGATGCTTGTAGCACGTGGCGTATGTGTTAGCTTGCAAGGGCCGCCTTAACAAAATTCCACACACTGGGAGGCTTACAGAATACAAATGCGTGTTCTCACAGTTCTGGAAGCTAGATGTCAAGGGATCAAACTGTCTACAGATTAGGTTTCTTCTGAGGCCTCTCTCCTTGGCCTGCAGGCGGCTGCTTTCCTGCTGTGTCCTCACGGGACACACACTGTGTGTCCCTCTGTGCACACACATACATCCCTGCTGTCTCTCCGTGTGGGCAAGTGTCCTCTTCTTATAAGCACCCCAGTTGGGTTGTATAGGGACCCACCCTAACAGCCTCATTTGAACTTAACCACCTCTATAAAGGCGCTCTCCAAATATAGTCACATTCTGAGTTGATGGCAGCTAGAGTTTCTACATCTGAATTTTGAGAGAACATAGTTCAGCCCATACAGTATATATTAGCCAAACATACCTGAGCCAACAGAAATATTTAATGATAAGATAATGATTAAACTCACTCAAGAACTATATCCTGAATGCCCCCAGGGCTGAGTACTGCCCTGGGGGCTCAGTTGCTGTCCACACTCTAGTGGGGACAGGGTTCTAATGGACAAATCAAGAGGGAGGCTGCCTAGCATGGCACTATTCCGCACGGATTCTGGATGCAGACGTCCTTGCTTCCCCCCACACCCCCACCTCATCCCGCCCCCACCCCCGCTTACCAGCTGGATGACTATGGGCAAACTATTTAACCTCCCTGTACCTCAGTTTCCTCATCTGTGTAATGAGGTTACTAATAGCACTTACCTCATAGCTGTGTTTTGAGAATTAAATATTTATAAGACACTTAGAATAGTTGCTGGCACATAACACTAGATGAGTGGTAAATAAATGAATTCGTGAGCATCCATGTGAGTCACTGAAAATGAAGTGTGTGGGAGATTGTGTTACTGGCCCCAAGCTTACCTCCCTCCTTGTATCCATGCCCTTTGCCACGTAACTGCAATTCCACCACCAACAGCAGAGTTGGTTTCTTTGGTTTCTTTGTCCAAAGGAACACTCTGGGCTTGCCCCTGTGACTTGCTCTCTCCAATGGGATGTTCGCAGATGTAAAATCAGTCGAGATTTGAAGTGGACGAGAGTGTCCCCTTGTGTTTCTCTTGTCATCCTGAGACCATGCTGGAACTAGCCTGCTGATCCTCGGGGACGAGATGGGAACATATGGACCAGAGTCCACTGACCCACAGACCCCTAAGTGAGAACTAATTTACCACATATGTGTACTAAGATTTTGAGGTTGCTTTTTCTACAGCAAGAACTGACTGACTGACAGAAAGTTGACCAAGACTATTTAATGGCATGAGGACATGTTCTCACTAAACTAGGTGTTGGCCAAGGCAGATAACAAAATAATTGTTAACAGTAAGATCTTATTTTTTTATTTTAAATGAATACGTGTGTGTGTGTGTGTGTGTGTGTGTTCCTAAAAAATAGATGAAAATGTGAATCGGTGGTAATCATTTGGTGGTGATTCTTACTTTGTGTGTGTTTCTCTCCATGCTTCAAATAATTACATTTACGTTGTGAAATGTTATTTGAGAAGATATATAGATGGATGAAAAGATGATTACCGGTAGCTGGGTAGACAATACCTCCTTGGTGTCTGTTCTCCCATCCCAGATTTCAGTCCAGATTCTTCCGTGGTGACCAAACCCACACTCCTGCCGGGCTGGAGGCCACACAGAATGTCTGTGATTGTAGGAGTTTGGAAAATGATTTGTAAGATAGCCTTTCAAGGTGAGACAGCTTGTTAAGATTCTCTAGGGCCCTATGAATGGTTCCCTCAGGGCTTGGAACATTGTGTTTAATGCATTTTGGACACATGCCAGGTCAGTGCTGAAATTAGAGGTTAACGTTTAGTTTAAGAGCAAAACAAGAGGAGGGCCTGAGGAACAAGCTGGAAATATCTGATTTGCATGCAGCAATTACGCTGCTTTAGGCCACATTGCCCCACACAATTGCACTGGCCTCCCCAGGTGACCAGCTCTGGAAGTTGGAACCTGAGTGGATGGTGCATGGCCTCTCCAGCCAGAGCAGAATAAAGTGGGCTGGTCTCACAGCCTTTGCCCCATCTCACTCTGGAGTCAGAATCCACACAGGCACTAAAAGGGGCTTCCAGGCCTTCCTAGGAGACACAGTTACTATTTTCCTTCCTTTTTTTTTTCATCAACTTTGTTGAGTTATAATTTAGAGACAATAAATCCATCTGTTTTAAATGTGTAATTCAATGAGTTTGGGCAAATGTATACACTCTCTTCACCACCACCACCACCACCAAGATAGAGACATTTTCCGTCACCGTGGAAGGTTCCTGAAGGTCCCTTTGCAATCAGTCCCAACCCACATTCCCAGCCTCAGGGAACCACTGATGTGCTCTCAGATAGATTTGGCTTATCTAGGGGCACCTGGGTGGTTCAGTGGGTTAAAGCCTCTGCCTTTGGCTCAAGTCATGATCTCAGGGTCCTGGGATCAAGCCCCACATAGGGCTCTCTGCTCAAGCAGGGAGCCTGCTTCCTCCTCTCTCTCTCTCTGCCTGCCTCTCTGCCTGCTTGTGATCTCTGTCAAATAAATAAATAAAAATTAAAAAAAAAAAAAGATTTGCCTTATCTAGAGTGTGATATAAATGAAATCACTCGGTAAGTACCCTTTTGTGTCTGGCTTCTTCTGCTTATAATGTTTTGGATTCTCATCCAAGTGGTTATGTATATCAATAATTTGTTCCTTTTTACTGCCTAATAGTATTGCATTATATGGATGAATTACAATTTCTGTATTCATTCATCTTTTTTTTTTTTAAATGTAAGCTTTAACCCCAACTTGGGACTTAAACTCATGACCCCAAGATCAAGAGTTTCTTGCTCCAACTGAGCCAGGCAGACCCTATTCATTCACCTTTTGATGGACATTTGGGTAGTTTTTAGTTTAGGGCTATAATGAAAAGGGCTTTTTTTTTTTTTTTTTTTTGGAGTTTCAACTGTACTTATTTCATGGCTGTTATGGGACTCACTAGCTATTGATTGAATAATTTTCCCTGAAAACTAAAGAAAAGTTGACAATCAAACAAGTTGACAGTGTATTCATTCATTTAACCACTCTTTGAATTAACCACTTACCCAATAAACATTCACTCACCACCTACTCTTACTACCAGTAATAATTTAATAATATTGTTTAGTGAGTGCTTCATGAATGTTAAGGTCACTGTGCTGAGAATACACCTGGGATTAGATTCATTTCTCATAGCAGTGATGCAGGGTCATTGTTAACTGGTCTCAGATTTAGGTGCTTTCTTCAACCTAAAGTGGGAGGCAAATAAAATTGCAATTTTTAAAAAAGATTTTTTTTAAAGATTTTATTATTAATTTGACAGAGAGAAATCACAAGTAGGCAGAGAGGCAGTCAGAGAGAGAGAGGGGAGGAAGCAGGCTCCCTGCAGAGCAGAGAGCCCGATGCAGGGCTCGATCCCAGGACCCTGGGATCATGACCTGAGCCGAAGGCAGAGGCTTTAACCCACTGAGCCACCCAGGCGCCCCTAAAAAAGATTTTATTTATTTATTTGACAGACAGAGATCACAAGTAGGCAGAGAGGCAGGCAGAGAGAGAGAGGGAAGAAGGCTCCCCGGTGAGCAGAGAGCCCGATGTGGCGCTCGATCCCAGGACCCTGGGATCATGACCTGAGCTGAAGGCAGAGGCTTTGAGCCACTGAGCCACCCAGGTGCCCTAAAATTGCAATTTTTAAAACAAAAGCAGTTTCTATACAACTTTTTGTATAGTTGTTTTTCATTTCTTTATTGGCCTTCCTTCATCTCTTTTATTCCACTTTCTGTGAATTAATGAGGTTTTACTACGTCTTCTTTAATCAAGACCAAATGGTCTATGACATTGCTCTGGCTTTTATGTTTATTGGGGTTGAAGTGGTGCCTGGTTGACACTGAGAGTAAGACGTCACACTCCCAGCATCCCTGGTGCTCGAGCTAGATTGCTATTCACTCCCGGCACACACCAAACACTTCATCTTCCAGACACACGATTGAGCCAAGGTGCTATATGAGTCAAATGAATAAGTAAAGCCAAGGGCACTTCTGTCCTTGTTTGGCACCTGGAAATATCGTTAACTTTCTCTGGGTTCCTACTGAATGCTAACACTCACCAGGAACTTTGCAGAGAAAGAAAAAAAGACGATGAGACAGAGAAAAACTGTCTTGACTCTTGAAGAGTTTAATTAGTATGAAAGCCAAGAATAAGCTGGAAAAATAGTTAATCAAGAAAACATAAAGAAGGGAAGGGGGTGCCTGGGTGACTCAATCAGTTAAGCATCCAACTCTTGATTTTGGCCCAGGTCATGATTTCAGAGTGGCGAGATGGAGCCCCACATTGGGCTCTGTGCTCAGCAAGGAGTCTGCTTGAGGTTCTCTCTCTCCCTCTCCATCTGTCCCTCCCCTCCACGCTCACGTGCTGTCTTTCCTCCTACAATAAATCAAGAAAAAAAAGGGGGGGGAGAAAGCTAGCATTTCTTGAGATTCTACCATCTGCTAGAATGTGCTAGAATGCTAGTCCAGGGGTTCTCAGAGTTGGCCAGTTATCAGAAGCCCCTAGAAGGCTTGTTAAAACTATAGATTGTAGAAGGAAGGAACAAGGAAGGAAGGAAGGAAGGAAGGAAGGGGACAAAAGGAAGGAAGGAAGGAGGGAAGAAAGGAAGGAAGGAAAGAAGAAAGTGGAAACTTTTGTCGTAGTAGGGGTATCCTGCCCCCTACAGTTTCTGATTCAATAGATCTGGGGCAGAATTTAAGAATTTATACTTCTAACAAGTTTCCAGGTGATGTTGATTTTATCAGCCTAGGGACCACACTTCGATATCTGCTCAGAGTTGCTATATGTGCTAGACATATGTATTATCTCATTTAAACATCCCACAAGCATTGTGAATTAGTTCTCATTATCCCCATTTTGTACATGAGGAAAGTAAGAGTTCAGAGAATTTTCAGAACTTGCCCCGGGTCCAAACATTGAATTTTGGTCTGTCTCAATCCAAAACCCATGGTTTTGTCACTATTTCAAACTTTCCCCAAAAACTTCTTGGAAAAGTAGACCCAAGATATTAGGTCTGATAGCTGGTCACTGTCAGAACCTCCAGGGTTTGAGAGTAAATGGGCATGGTAGCATCATTTAGGATCACATGCTACAAAGAAAGAAGGTGGTTAACTCAATGGTTTGGAAAGGATCCAGAATGTAAGAGTCAATGACCCTGACCAAAACTATCAAATTGTTTGAAGCTAACTCAGAATGCAAAAAAAAAAAAAAAAAAATATCCTTCGAGGCAACATGTCCCAGATCCTCCTTTCATAAAGATGGAGCCTGGGTGCCTGGATGGCTCAGATGATTAAGCATCTTTCTTTGGCTCAGGTCATGATCCTGGATCCCAGGATGGAGTCCCACATCAGGCTCCCTGCTTGGCAGGGAGTCTCCTTATCCCACTGACCTCTCTCCTCTCATGCTCTCTCTCTCTCTCTCTCATTCTCTCTCTCCTTCTCTCTCTCTCTCTCTCTCAAATAAATAAATAAAATCTTTAAAAAAAAAAAAGATGGAGCCCAGTTACAAATCAGATTTTCATCTCTCTCTCTTCTGCTTCCCATAAACCCCCTGCTGCATTTATTCAGTATAAGAAACACTTCCATAAAAATGCAGAAAACCAAAAGCTTCAAACTTAAGTGATTTTCTCATGTGAACAAAGCAATTCTATTTTCCTGTTGAATTTTTGCCTTCTAAGTCTTTAATTCAGACACAAATTACCAATTTAAGAAGTGAGAGAGGAGATATCACTATAGATTCTACAAAGATTAAAAGGATGATAGGTATATTTATGAACAACTTTATGTCAGTAAATTTGATAATTTGATGAAATGGATGCATTTCTTGAAAGACACAAACTACCAAAGCTCACTGAAGAATGAATCAACAACCAGGACATCTACTAAAGAAATTAATTTATAGTTTAAAAACCTTTCTATGAAGAAAGCTCCAGGTCCAGATGGCTTTACAGGTGAATTCTACCAAAGATGAAAGGAAGAAAAAATATCAATTTTATACAAATTTTTTTGGAAAATTAAAGAGGAGGGATTACTTTCCAACTAATTATATGAGGCTAAAATTAACAATGAAATGCAAAGACTTTAGATAAAAATTTAAAGCTGCACTTAATATTAAGGGAAGAAAGATATCACATCTTTGGTAATGTTAGCCAACATTGAATCCCGAGCTCCTAGCAGCCCCAGGGAAGTAAGCATTCATGTCCATTTGGCAAATAAGTAAATGGATAAAGCTAAACCTACATACCTTTCCTGTGGTACTAAGATAAGAGGACACCAAAAATAAACTGCCTCACAATTTCTGTGTGAATGAGGTTAGAAAATATTCAATGTCACCCGAAAATGTTAAACATGGTCCTTTTAGGGGACCTGGGTGGCTCAGTGGGTTAAGCCGCAGGCTTCGGCTCAGGTCATGATCTCAGGGTCCTGGGATCGAGTCCCACATCGGGCTCTCTGCTCAGCAGGGAGCCTGCTTCCTCCTCTCTCTCTCTCTCTCTGCCTGCCTCTATGCCTACTTGTGATCTCTCTCTGTCAAATAAATAAATAAAATCTTTAAAAAAAAAAAACATGGTCCTTTTAGAGAAGGACCCCAGAGATGACCATTCACCTCATGGGAAGGTTTAACGTCTTATGACAGAGAATTTCAAACTTATCTGAAGGAGATAAATATAATGAAGCCCCATACCTAAACCCAGCTATCAACCGGTCAACCAGTCTGTGCATCCAGACCTTCATCCTTCTCCTCTATCACACGTTATTTTGAAACAAATCCCCCCCTACTATCACTTTGCCCATAAATATTTCAGGATTTATCTCTAGAACAGGACCTCTCAACCTCAGGACTCTTAACATTGAGTGCCAAATAATTCTATGTTTCGAGGAGCTGTCCTGTTCATTGTAGGATATTTAGTGACATCTGTGGTCTGTACCTATTAGAGGGTGGTAACACCCCTCCCCCAGTTTGGACAATCAAAAACATCTCCAGATATCGCCAAATGTCCTGGAGGGTAAAATCTCAAAACTGAGGACCACTGCTCTAAAAGATGAGGACTCTGTTTAAAAATATAGCCATGATACTGTTTTCACATAAATTATTAATAATTATTTAATGTAATTAAATATCCAGTGTTTAAATTTCTAGTCCTCTCATAAATATTTAAGTGGATTCTTTCCAAAAAAAGTTTTTTAAATTATTATTTACTTGACAGAGAGAGCACAAGTAGTCAGATTGGCAGGCAGAGGGAGAGGGAGAAGTAGGCTCTCCACTGAGCAGGGGGCCTGATGCAGGGCTCTATCCCAGGACCCTGGGATCATGACCTGAGCGGCAGGCAGACACTTAACCAATTGAGCCACCCAGGCACCTCCAACAGTTTTTTTTTTTTTTTTAAAGATTTTATTTATTTATTTGAGAGAGAGAGACAGTGAGAGAGAGCATGAGCGAGGAGAAGGTCAGAGAGCGAAGCAGACTCCCCATGGAGCTGGGAGCCCGATGTGGGACTCGATCCCGGGACTCCAGGATCACGCCCTGAGCCGAAGGCAGTCGTCCAACCAACTGAGCCACCCAGGCGTCCCCAACAGTTTTTTTTTTAATAAGAATCCAAATAAGGTAGGGGCTCCTGGGTAGCTCAGTGGGTTAAAGCCTCTGCCTTCGGCTTAGGTCATGATCTCAGGGTCTTGGGATGGAGCCCTGCTTTCCCTGAGCCCCCAGCCTGCCTGCCTCTCTGCCTACTTGTGATCTCTGTCTGCCAAATAAAAAAATAAAATATTTTTTAAAAAATCCAAATAAGGTCCCTATACTGTGATTGATTGATATATCTTTTAGATAGCTTTAATTTTTTAAGATTTTATTTATTTATTTGAGAGAGAGAGAGAGAACAAGTGGGGGAGGAGCGGAGGGAGGGAGAGGGAGGGAGAGGGAGAAGCAGACTCTCCACTGAGCAGAGAACCTGATGCAGAACTCAATCCCAGGACCCCAGGATCATGACCTGAGCCAAAGGCAAATGCTTAACTGATTGAGCCACCCAGGTGCCCCTTAGTTAGCTTTTAGTCTATAGGTTTCCCCTCCATTACTTTATTTATTCATTTTTTTTTTCCTAAAGAAAAGAGGTCATTTGACCTGCAGAGTTTCCCACAGTCTGGCTTTCACTGCGTACAAATTTATAGTGCACTTTAATATTTTCTCTGTGTTCTCTATTTCCTGAAAATTGGTAGTAGGATGTAGAGGCTTGCTCAAATTCAGATTGCAAGACTTCTTCAATATTGTGTTCTTCCATGCATCACCTGATGTAAACAGCCACTGATGACCCATGCTATTCTAATTCTACCATTCTTTCTCCATGTATTAACTAAATTCTTCTGTAAAGGGGAATTTTCCCTGAGAAGCAATTGTTTGGGATTAGTACTGACCACCCCCACCTGCAAATTAGGGTGATCAAGATTGTGAAACCTCGTGCAAACTCAGTAGAAAGAAAGGCCGGGCACTGATGACTGATGCCTGACATGGGCATAAGACAAAACAGCAGTAGTTAATTCTAATCCCCAGTCTAATTTACTCCCCTCTTTTAGAATTGAAGACTCAGTAGAAAGAAATAAGACCATTAAGAGTGGCATAGAGGGGCGCCTGGGTGGCTCAGTGGGTTAAGCCGCTGCCTTCGGCTCGGGTCATGATCTCAGGGTCCTGGGATCCAGTCCCGCATCGGGCTCTCTGCTCAGCAGGGAGCCTGCTTCCCTCTCTCTCTCTCTGCCTGCCTCTCCGTCTGCTTGTGATTTCTCTCTGTCAAATAAATAAATAAAATCTTAAAAAAATAAAAAAATAAAAATAAGAGTGGCATAGAATGGGGGCATCTGGGTGGCTCAGTCAATTTAGCGTCTGCCTTTGGCTCAGGTCATGATCCCAGGGTTCTGGGATCGAGCCCTGTATTGGGCTCCCTGCTTGATGGGGAGCCTGCTTCTCCTTCTGCCTGCCACTCCCCCTTCTTGTGCTCCCTCTCATTCTGCCAAATAAATACATAAAATCTTTAAAAAAAAATTTTTTTAAGAGTGGCTTAGAATGTGTTGAATATGATTATGGAGTCAGGGTGGACTCGGAGTCAGGGTGGACTCAGTATCAGAGTGTTTATTTTTCTTGTTTGTTTTTAGTGTAATCCCCAGTGTGGACAATATTCAAGGAAAAGCCACTTTGGGATACTGTTTTTAGGAATGTAAATTGGAACTTTCCTGGAGGACAACTTGACAATACGTAACCAAAACCTTAAAAGTTTGCATATATCCTTTGACCTAGAAATTCTACTGCCAGAAATTTATCCCAGGGATGTACAGAGAGACTTAGCAAGGACTGTTCATGGCAAGTCTGTAATAAGGAAACAATGTAAGGGTTTGCCTAGAGGAGGTTAGCTAAAGGCAGAATGCTATCCAACCCATGACTTTGCCATTTTGTCATTTTGATATTACAGAATACGTAAGGGCATGGAAAGATGTTTGTACCTTATTATTGAATGGGGAAAAAAAGTCTGAAGTATTATATTCAGTAAATCTCATTTCCTATTTTTAAAAAAGAAATTTACACATGGAAATATATGCATAGCAAAAAAGGTCACGGTAGATGTACCACAGTATTTTTTTTAAGATTTTATTTATTTATTGGACAGAGATCACAAGTAGGCAGAGAGGCAGGCAGAGAGAGAAGAGGAAGCAGGCTCCCTGCAGAGCAGACAGCCCGATGTGGAGCTCGATCCCAGGACCCTGGGATCATGACCCGAGCCGAAGGCAGAGGCTTTAACCCACTGAGCCACCCAGGTGCCCCAGATGTACCACAATATTAAGTTAATATTAAATTACTAATATTACCTGATGGTAAAATTGGGAGTAATTTCTATTTTCCTCCTTTT
The DNA here is from genome assembly GCF_020171115.1 of Neogale vison. NCBI lineage: Eukaryota > Metazoa > Chordata > Mammalia > Carnivora > Mustelidae > Neogale > Neogale vison. The sequence continues at coordinate 130,040,928 of NC_058096.1, read as the reverse complement.
GCTTATATGATCTTTCAAAATTCTCTGTAAGTAATTCTCATCGCTTTAAAAGAAAACCTTTCATAACAAGTATTTTTATTTTTTTTTATTTTTTTTTAAAGATTTTATTTATTTATTTGCCAGAGACAGAGGAGAGAGAGCGAGCAAGTGAGTGAGCACAGGCAGACAAAGAGGCAGGCAGAGGCAGAGGGAGAAACAGGCTCCCTGCCAAGCAAGAAACCCGATGTGGGACTCGATCCCAGGACCCTGGGATCGTGACCTGAGCTGAAGGCAGCTGCCCAACCAACTGAGCCACCCAGGCGTCCCACAAGTATTTTTAATTAGGGTTACCAAATAAAATACACCATGGAACATACTTATACTAAAAAATTATTGTGGGGCACCTGGGCGACTCATTCTTTAGGCGTCTGCTTTTGGCTCTGGTCGTGATCCCAGGGTCCTGGGATGGGGGCTCCCTGCTCAGCGGGAGGCCTGCTTCTCCCTCTCCCACTCCCCCTGCTTGTGTTCCCTCTCTTGCTGTCTCTCTCTATCAAATAAATAAAATATTTTAAAAAAATTATTGTTTGTCTGAAATTTAAATTTAGGGAGGCATCCTGTACTTTTATTTGTTAAATCTGGCAAACCTACTTTTCATACAAAGTAATCAAAGGAAAACAGGTGCCCGACTGGCTCAGTCAGTAGAACATGTGATTATTAATCTTCAGCCCTGTGTTGGGTATAGACTACCATCACCAGCCTCACCATCCCCCACTCCTCCCCAGACCCATTCACCCCACAATCTGTATGTCCTGGGGCGAGTTACCTGTCTTCCCTGAACCTCAGTAATAATGCCTGTCTTGCAAGGACAAATGAAAAGTGTGTGACGGCACTTTGTAAATTGCAAAGAGCCAAGAAGCTCGTTATTATCATGTTAGTAAATTACACACACAAGGACATGTTGAACAGGAACGAAACAGCTGCCACAGATGACTGCAGAATTGTTCCTTGCAGCAGATTTTTGATGGCTCTCTGAGGTCAAAACAACTCAAGGTTTAGTCACTCAGAGACTGAACCCGTATATTAACATCTATCCAAATTGTTCTTACGGTCCTATTTATAGATGCACTGATCACTAGATATTGTGGGAATACTTTGCCGCAAGTCGGTTGCTAAATTGGTTGGCAAGCAGCGGGCCACGAGTGGCTCAGAGGAAGCCTGCGTGCTTCACGAGCTTGGCAGCTCATAACTCCAGGCCCTCACCTTGTCCTCACACACTAGTCTCGGTCACCTTGGAAACTGCCCTATTCTAGATGCAGAGCACAGAACGCGCTGGCTGGCGTGGAATTAATCAGCAAGTGCCTTTCTTCTGGTCTGTTACTGAAAATCCATCAGTACCTCTCAAGCCATTTTAGGGAGGGCCCATGGTGGGGTTTCAAGGCTCTTCCAGGGGGAAATTAACACGGGAGATCAGGGTTTATGGAAAAATAAAATAAGGGAGAAAGAAATTAAGGGAGAAGGAAAGAGGAAAGAAGGGAAGGAAGAAGTGAAAGAAGAAAAGATCAAAGGAGGAACACATAAGATATTATCCTATTTTACAGATGAGAAAACTGAGGCCCAAGCTCACCCAACCAGGAAATATCGGAGCGGCATTTCAAATCCAAGGGAAATACAATCCCTGAAGGAGGAAAAAGAATCCCCTAAAATGATTGAATTTTCCAAGGTCCAAAACAGGTTCTGGTGGGAATCAGACACTCCAGAAATAGTGCCTGCAAAATGCAACTTGTGGCATGGGGCAGAGCAGGGAAGGGGTGAGAGGCGGCCCTCTGCGAGCCAGGAAGAGGGCCATCACCCAGACACTAACCCTGATCTTGGGCTTCACCGCCCCCCCAGCCTTCAGAACTGTAGGAAATAAGTGTCTGCTGTTTAAGCCCCCCAGGCTGTGGTATCTGTTATAGCAGCCTGAGCACACCAAGACGTGACAGTTCTGTGGCTAACTTCTGAAGGAGTCATCAGAACTATTTTTCACAGTGGCTGCACCATTTTCCATTCCCTCCCTCAGTGTTTGAGGAGGGAATGTCAATGTGGAGCTCCACCAGCCTCAGCCTCAGTCTTAGCTTTGCCACCCACGTAACCTAGTAACCTCCTCACGTAACCTCTCTGGCTCTCAATGCCCCCACTGGTAAAATGGGGGTCATCAGGTTGATGCGGATTACATGGGTGGCGTAGAAAATCTGCTAACATACACTATGCAGTACGTGTCCGTGGATTTGTGGTTGTTGCAGAAAAGAACCACAAAATTCGCAGTATGGGAAGGGGCCCAGTAGGCACAATAAATGATTTTACTTCATGGATTTTCACAGCAAGATTCTCTATCGTGCATCCTGCCAAAAGGTCCCCACCAATCTCACTGTGGGGCACAATGGGCCAGAAGCACCCACTGGACATCAGACAGCATTTCCCAAGTGTGTTCTAGGAAAGCTGACTTTCACGGGGTATAAATGAGGATTATGAAGAGAGAAAGAATTCTGAAGTCTGAAAACTGTGGATCAAAAACACCAAAGCAGATTTCTCTTTTGCAGGACTTCTCAGAGCATTGAGCAGGATTGTGCACTTTGAAATCACCAGTGAGGAATGGAGACGGCAACGTTTCCTCAGCTTCCCTGTGCTGGGAGACCTTTCCCAGCTGGGCAAAGTCTGCTTCGGGAAATGAGGCATCTGTCCACACAGCACAGAAACCACCTACAAGGTCAACCTCAGCCTTTAGTTCTAAATACTCACCCCAAACCATAGCATTGCAAAAGTTTTCTCCTTTGCCACTTTAACCCAAATGGTGATCAGTGTCCCCAATCATCCCTGCTGTGTGACGTAGATCTCTAAGTACAAATTCGGGGTGTAGGATAATCTTCCAAACGCTGAGAGATAAGGGTCGCCTTGTCAAGACTGAGGAAGACCACCCTCCCCCCGCCAATCCTGTAGCAGGTCCCGGACGAAAGTGGGCAGAGCTGGGTTTCCCTTCTCAGCCAGGTTTTTCACCTGCTGAGTTCAGTAAATATCCAGAGCACCACATTCTAGGGGTTCTGCAATTGCCCCTTTGTATGTTAAAGCACTTTTCAAAAAATCCACCATAAGTCTGGAGGCCATAACTAAGAGATGTAAGGAATGGTCAGGATCTGGGACAAAGCAAAAGACTTAGTTATTTCCTGAGACACTAGGCAAGGGGCTGGAGGCCTGGTTCCAGAAGACCCGCCATCCAACATTCACATGTAATGGAAACGCTAATAAGTTACCCCCTCCTGTTGCACCTTCCAGAATGGTGAATGATTCCATCTCCGACAGCGACCCAATAAAATGACTCTCACATATAAGCTTACCTCGAGCCTTCTATTCTCTGGGGCATTGAGGAAACTGAGTCCTTTTTCCTGAATTCTTTTAACTAAAATGAAAAAGACAGTCCCAGGAAGGCCCCAAGACTAGGAGCCCTGGCACCGAAGACTCTTCATTAAGCACTTACCACGTGACAGATCCATGTGGTCCAACAGCCAGAGAGGAGAGCCAACTGCACGCAAATGCCCACGGCCGGGATTAATCCTAGCCGGCCCCAGGACCACTGCCTCCAGCTCACCCACACCGCCCGCTCAGCTGGAGTTTGGGAAACCGCACAATGTCTGCAATGTAAGGAATTCCATCCACGCAACCTTTATCAAGCCCGTCAGAAGGTAGCAGCTGCCCATGAAGCTTTGGGGGAGATTTGCTCAAATATGAAGCTGGACGTGGGTCTTCTTTTACTGACACACTTGAGGGAAGGAACAAGAAGAAAGGCCGCCGAGCTCTGCTAGTGGGGCATGGGGGACCTCTGCACCAGAGGCAGGGGGCCCAGCTTCAGAAACGACAGGGTGGCATGCATCTCAGGCCTTTACATGCCCCCTGGATCTGCAGTCTGGGACAGCAGCAAGTGTGTAGAGGAAGAGAAGCAGCCTGGGGTCAAAGGTCAGCCACATGCCTGGGCCCCAGCAGGCTGGGTGATCTGACCAGCTCATCCCCCTCTTCGGACCTCAGCTTCCTTGCCAGCAAAAAGGGGTGAGGGGTTTGCAGAGATGGTTGTTCTAAATGGTTGTGCGTTGGGATTTGTTTTTTCTTGTAATAAATTTGTTTTTTCTTGTAATAAAATTCACGTAACACGGGACACCTGGGCGGTTACTGCTCAGCGGGAAGCCTGCTTCTCCCTCTCCCACTCCCCCTGCTTGTGCTCCCTCTCTCTCTGTGGGTCTCTCTCTGTCAAAGGAATAAATCTTCAAAAAAAAAAAAATTCACATCACACAAAATGTGTTAGTACTGACATTTGGTACATTCCCAGCACTGGGCAGCCCTCATCTCTCTATATTTGCAGGGCATCTTCATCACCCCCCAAAAAAAAGCCTGTCCCCATGAAGCAGCTCCTCCCCAGCACCCTTCCCCCCGACCCCTGGGAACCAGAAATCTTCTCTCTGCCGTGTGCACTTGCCGGTTCTGGGTATCTCATATGAACAGAATCCTACACTTCTGTGGCCTTTAGTGACTGGCTGCTGTCACTCAGCACCGTGTTGGCAAGGTTCATCTGTGTTTAAGCATTTAGCAGCACTTTGTTTCTTTTCATGGCTAAATAATATTCCATCATGGACCTTTACTACTTTTTTTTTAAATATTTTATTTATTTATTTGACAGAGGGAAAGAGATATCAAGAGAGGAGATCAGGCAGAGGGGGTGGGAGAGGGAGAAGCAGGCTTCGCACTGAGCAGGGAGCCTCATGCAGGGCTCCATCCCAGAACTCTATGAGATCATGGCCTGAGCCAAAAACAGAGGCTTAACTGACTGAGCCAACCAGGGGCCCCACACAGAGTCTCTTTGAGGGCAATTATGGAATCACGGCCAGATGGACAGGACGCCTGGCCTCCCCGGCATGGAGCTTTATCTCGTGGGATGTCGAGGATACACTTCCCTGCCAGCACACAGCTAGGAGGGGCTGATTTTGCTGTACAATCATTTAATCACATATAGAAAGGAAATGCCAGCTCGCCAGCCAGTTGGGTTGAGGACCAAAATTTTAGAAACTTGGTCACAAGGTGAATTTAGGGTTCTGGCTGAGAGGTCTTATACTAGCTTCCTACGGCTGCCCAAGCAGACTAAGACATAGGGTATTGTGTGTGTGAATGTCTGTGTGTGTGTGTTCAAAGATTTTATTTATATACTTAATTTTAGATAAAGAGAGCAATCGCATAAGCAGGGAGAGGGGCTGCAGGAGGGGGGGAGAATCTCAAGCAGATTCCCTGCTGAGCATGGAGCCCAAATTGGGGCTCCTTCTCACAACCCTGAGATCATGACCTGACCTGAAACCAAGAGTTGGATGTTTAACCGACTGAGCCACCCACGTGCTCCTGTGGTATTGTATGTTTAAGTGACTGAGGAACCCCAAACTCTTTTCCACAGTGGCCACACCATTTTCCATTCCCACCATCAATGTTTGAAGGTCCTGTTTGCTCCTCAACCTTACCAACATGGGGGCTCTTTTAAGCAGGGAGAGCATTTAGTAATAAAACTGCTTCTTTTTTTTTAAGATTTTATTTATTTATTTGTCAGAGAAAGTGAGCACATAAGCAGGGGGAGCGGCAGGCAGAGGGAAAAAGCGGGCTCCCCACTGAGCAGGGAGCCCAGTGAGCCAAAGGCAGACACTACTGACTGAGCCAACCAGCTGTCCCAATAAAACTGCTTCTTATAATGAAATCCTTCTTGCAACCCTACTATAAGAAAACCGATAAAAGAGAAGCTATTGAGTGGAGGGGTATGACAGCACCTCTGAGGAAGCCCTAGGCTTCTAAGGAAAATTGCGTGAAAGAAAATGCTCTGGATAGGTTTGTTGGATCTTTCCTGGCTTGGAATCCAGAGAGCCCCATCTTGACGAGTTTCCCAGGTCCATCCAAGTCCTGGGAGGTGTGGCCTACAGAAGAATCTCCCCATCTTTATCTTATGCTTCTAGGGGAGGCTTGAGGTTACAGTGCTCTTCCAGATGTGGTGTGGGGCCCATCTGTGTGAGAAACATCTGGTTCTCATTAAAATGAAAATTCTGAGATCCTACCCCAGACTAACGGAATGGGAATCTTTTTCAGAGGAACCCTGGAATTTGCATTTTTTTACATACTTCCAGATGATTTTGATGCCCCCAAATTTGAGAACCACTGGCCTGGAAGGGTCTGAGGGGTGAGGGGTTTGCAGGTGGATGCCTCAATACATAAGGTCAAAGAGCAGCCATCTTGCTGAACTGTGGTAAGCTCCCTCCCTTGCTCTTTAAGTGAGAGAGACGCGCTGGATTTTGCTTTGGAATCCAAGTGCCACCTGGAGCTACCCAAAGGTCATATTGGCACCACCTCCTTCCCACAGGACTGTGAAGTTCCAAAGGATAAGGACCCTCTTATGCCCCTCAGAAACTGTGCACAGTGTTTAAGCATTCCCAAGTGCTGTTATTTCTTTTAATGATGGTTATTATGGTTACTTTTTTGAAATTTGAAAATATAGCAGATCAGTCATAAAGCAATGACTATTTATGCAAGTTTTAGCAGCGTTAAGCAATGCCTTCGTTGTGCTGAGAATCAACATTATTTACTTTGGGAATCTTGCCCAGATTTCTGTTAACTCACTCACACACAGCTTCTCCTCCTAGCCTTGTGACTCAGTGAGGTTTTCCCCCGCTGGGGCAAGGAAAACTGTTATGTACAGACCCAGTCTAGTGCAATGGACTCATCAAGGATCATCAAAAGTCCCCATTCCACTTACACCCCCAGAGTAGAAACCCCCTTTTCAGGCTCTGCTGGGACTCCCCCAAGAAGGAGTAACTCCTACTGTTTTGGTTATACATTGCTACGTAACAAATCTTGCCGAAACTTAGTGACTTAACACAACAACCATTTTATTATTCCTCACTGGTCTTTGGATCGACTAAGCTCAACTGAGCAGTTCAGCTGCTTCTCTTGTCTGTGAGACCACAGCCATCTGGGGGCTCAAATGGGCTGACGAAGTCAAGCTGGCTCAGTCACATGACTAGGAGCTGATAGTGGCTGTCAGCTGGGAGCTTAGCTGAGCTTGCTGGTGAAATGTCCTGTATGTGGCCTCTTCGTGTGGCCTGGGCTTCCCACCGTGTGTGACAGCTGGGCTACAAAAGGAAGTATCCTAAGATCCAGTGTTCCAAGAGGGAGGAGGTAACTTAAAGCACCAGGATTCAACCCGAGCTCTAAGACCTTGCATAAGCCATTTAATCTCCTAGAACCTAAACTTCCCCACCCACCACATGGAGATAATTCCTCTCTCATCAGAAGGATGTGAAGACTGAAATGGGGTATATAAAGCTCTTCACACAGTGCTCATACAGAGTGAGTTAGGATCATGGGCACACCAGCACCTAATCCTAGGACGCCCTGGGTTTCTCCACTTTTTCTCCCACCTTATCCAGATTCCTCCACAGCCACCTCTCATTTGAAGACAAAAGAGAGGTTGCTGTCTTTAATGGGATCCTTTAGGTCTAGATGCAGAGATTAGAAACTATGACAGGACTCCTTGGAGTCAAAAGATTTGAAGATACTTGTAGGAAAACGTTGCTTGCTGCCATGTGAATTACATGTTATAATAGCATGTTATCAAACTAAATGTCTGTCAGTAGGGGATGAGAGATGATAACATTCATATTCTACTGAATATTCTTTGCTCTTGGGGCATCTAGCAACTGATCATCCTTCCTTTCAGGGGGAAACTGTAAGACAGGAACTAAACACCCCTGCTGTCTGCTACAGAGGCTAAGAGGAAGGCAGATGAGCCCACTCCTGCTCCCTGGAAGGGGTGTAAGCTGAGTGTGGCAGCAAGATGCTCCTGCTGAGCAAAGTCAGGGCACGGTGAGAGACGTTCCAGCTTCCCAGACTGGCAGTGGAGCCTAGATTCCGGAGACATATAGGTCAGCATCTGGCAGAAGAGAGCTGCCTCACCGACCTAGACGACTCAGCCTGGAACTGTTGTGGATGCGAGAAATGAACTTTAATTTATTAAGGCACTCTAAGTTGGGCTTTTTATGTTATATAGCTTATACTAGTTGTAGTGACTTGAGAACATGGCCACCACGTTCCTTCCATTGAGGGTTAGAATCTGTGTTCTCTCCTCTCAAATCAGGACAGGATTGTGACCACTTAGATGGAGGACTATAGTGAAAGGTCATGAAAGGCCACATGGCTTTCTCCCTGCTTATGGGAACACTAGCTCCTGGAGCACTGAGCCACCCTGTCAGAAGTCAGTCTACCCAGGGGCTGCCACACTGTGAGGAAGCCTAAGCCATATACGGAGGCCATGTACAACTTCTACAGAAGTAGCTCACAGGGCACTTGGACGGCTCAGGCAGTTGAGCGTCCAACTCTTGATTTTGGCTCAGATCATGAACTCAGGGTTGTGAGAGGGAGCCCCGTATGGGGCTCTGTGCTCAGCATGGAGTCTGCTTGAGATTCTCTCTTCCTTTTCATCTGCCCCTCCCCCCAACTCACTCTCAAAATAAATAAATAAACCTTTTAAATTTTTTTTAACATTTTATGTATTTATTTGAAGAGATCACAAGCAGGCAGAGAGAGGAGAAAGCAGGCTCCCCACTGAGCCCCGATGCAGGGCTCCATCCCACAACCCCGAGACCATGACCCAAGCCGAAGGCAGAGGCTTAAACCACTAAGCCACCCAGGAGCCCCTAAATAAACCTTTTTTAAAAAGCCTTCAACCTTAGCCCAGGGTTCACGTCATCCCAGCCAAATCTCAAACATGTGAATGAAGAAGCTTCCTGATGATTCCATTACCCTCTCCCCACACCAGCTCTTCATCTTTCAGTTTGAATTTTCCCAGCTGAGGTCCCAGACTGTGACATCATCCCTGCTGTATCCTGTTAGAATTCCTGACCCACAGACTATATGAGCATATTAAATAGCAATTGTTTTATTCTGCTAAGTTTTATGAACTGTTATACTACAATAACTAATAGAACACTGAACTACATATAATAGATTCTGTGGGCTATCAGTACTCTCTCAAAAAATTCCTCTCTTGGGGCACCTGGGTGGCTCAGTGGTTTAAGCCTCTGCCTTCGGCTCAGGTCATGATCTCAGGGTCCTGGGATCAAGCCCCACATAGGGCTCGCTGCTCAGCAGGGAGCCTGCTTCCCCCCCTCTCTGCTTGCTGCTCTGCCTACTTCTGATTTCTTGCTCTGTCAAATAAATAAATAAAATCTTAAAAAAAAAAAAAATCCTCTCTTGCTGATTCAGTTAACCAGACTTGGTTGCTGTTGTTGCCATCAAGAATCTTGACTGGTAGATATACAATGAAACATGCCACAATGCTTAAACTGTGGGAGCTTAGATGTTCACGATGTAGTTTTGAGTGAAAATGGCAGGTTCCAAAACAGGTTTTAAAATAGTTCTATTTTTGTAAACTAAAATAATTTTTGCATAGAGTAAATTCTAGGATGCTATGTACTAAAACTATGCAGTATTGTGTTTAGATACTAGAATTACAGGGGTTATTTGTTTTTGTGCTATCTGTATATTCTAATTTTTTAATAATGAATATCATTACACAGTTACATGTATAATTTTTTAATTAAAAAATATTTTTTAGGGGCACCTGGGTGGCTCAGTGGGTTAAAGCCTCTGCCTTTGGCTCAGGTCATGATCCCAGGGTTCTGGGATCGAGCCCCACATGGGGCTCTCAGCTCAGTGGGGAGCCTGCTTCCTCCTCTCTCTCTGCCTGCCTCTCTGCCTACTTGTGATCTCTGTCTCTCAAATAAATAAATAAAATCTTTAAAATATATATATATTTTTAAAAATTAAGCCAGCATTATAGATTAAGGAATTTGAGAGTACTTAGCATACCTCTCCACCTTTGAGGACTTTTTACATTGCCCAGTGAAAGACCCAAAAATACAATCCTTAGGAAGTATGATAGTCCGTAATAATTCCTCTTCTCCCTATAAACATATGCAGTTTCTCATACCAGTAGTGTTTGAGGGCGCTTTCCTGGCTCAGGTGTGGGAGCATGCAAGTCTTGATCTCAAAGACCTAAGTCTAAGCCCCATGTGGGGCACAGAGATTACTTACAAAAAACAATAGTAATGTTTAGGGGCACCTGGGTAGCTCAGTTGATTAAGTGACTGCCTTCGGCTCAGATCATGATTGTGGAGTCTGAGCAGGGAGTCTGCTTCTCCCTCTGACCCTCTCCCCTGTCTTGTTCTCTCATTCTCTTTCAAATAAGTAAAATCTTTAAAAAAAAATGTATTAGTATTTAGTTCCCCTTTTCTTAAGTCTGGGCAGTGCCTATGACTGCTTTGGCCAATGGAATAGAGCAAGTTTGAGGATTTCTGATCTCAAGGGTTAGGAAGACTGGTAGCTATTGTTTCTTCCTCTTACATGCTTGTTCTTGGGATGTTCCCTCTTAGAACCTAGCCCAACCCATGTGGCAGAGAAACAAAACTCTCCAGTTGGCTGTGTCAGCTGAGCTCCTAGCTAATAGCCAACACCAACTTTCAGCCATGTGAATGAGTCATATGGAATTCCAATGCAACCAAGCCCCAGATGACTTCAACTCTAGCCAACAATCTATGGGGCAGAAGAACCACCCAGCTGAGCACTGCTGACCCACAGACACATAAGAGTCCTAATATGGTGGTTGTTTTAAACCACTAAGTTTTGGGATAATGGGGTAGCCAGCCTCCAAGATGGCTCCAGTGATCTTCATCTTCTGATATTCACACCCTTATGTAGACCCTTTGCATACTATGCCAGGGCTGGTCTGTGTGACAAACAGAATATAGTAGAAGTGATGTGTGGTATGTTACTACCAAGATTAAAGTATAAAAGACCCTGTTGTTTCTCTCTTGATCACTCTCTCGGATGACTCTTCATATTGTGAGCAGTCCCATGGCAAGAAATCTACATAAGATGACCAACTTGTCACCAGGTAGCCCAGGACTTTCCTCATTTTAGACTGAGAGTCTCGTTCTGCAAACCCCCTCAGTCCTGAGCAAACGAGGATGGTTGGCCACCCCACACTCATGTGGTAAGGCACTGAGGCCTTTGGACAACAGTGTGCTAGAAACTGAGGCCTCCTGACCATAGCTGCATGTGTTGTGCCATCTTGGAAACAGATCCTCCAGCCCTAGTCAAGCCTTCAAATGACTACAGCGCCAGCTGACCACTTGCAACCCTGTAAAACACCCTGACCCAGAACTACCCAGGTAAGCTAATTTCAAATTCCTGAGCTCCCCCAGAAACTGTATAAGATAATAAATAGTTGTCATTTTAAGATGCTAATTTTGGAGTAATTTTTTAAATACCGATAGGTAATTTATACAGGTGGTCTGTTCTACCCAAATTGGTAACAGAAACAGGGGCATGTTCCTGTTGTCCACCCTGCTCTAAACTGCTGTGATGATCTTTCTGTCTGGGGACTTCCTTTCCTTTCCTGAAAATCAACCTGAGGGAATTTTGCCTCTCTAGTTCCTGAAGAGCAGCACTGGGCCAGGCCCCAGCTTACTGCTGGGGAAGCTCATTCCAATTCTAATTGTCTTCCAGGCATTAACTATGAATCTCTTGGGCTCACAAGGTCCTCCCACTCTCCACTTCCAAATACTCTCTGAGGCCATCCTGATTTCCCTGAAGGCCTGAGGTGCTTACCTGCTGCTTCCACAGCCTTCTCTGCTAGAAAGTATCCCTTGATCTCTGACAACTATCTGTGCACGAAAAACAATGCATGGGGTGTGTGATCAGCAGGACACATGGACTGTTTGTGAAGATTTGAGAGACCTGACCTCAAATCTCTTCCAACCAGGCACCGAGGTTTTTGAGATTTGGCCTGTTGAATGTGATTCGTTCACTCAGAAGGGTCAGTCTATTCACTTGATCTTAGCCAAAAGGCCGAGAAGCAAAGGGTCAGTCTATTCACCAGCACCTTCTTCTGGATGAGTTGTAAATCCTTCTTGCCTGGGCAGGGCAGCAGAAGAGCAGTGGGAAATTAGTTGAGGAAATTAGTTGAGGAGCACAAACAGTAGGGCCCCCCCACAAAAGCTGATCTAGGCTCCATTTCTGGTTTGGTAGGAGGTTATGCTGGCCCTGTCTCTGGGCCACCTGTGGGCTGCACACATGCAGGGTGCCCAGCACACTCGGGCCAGCTGCCGTGTACGCCCGGGGAGCCAGAGACATCTGTAAAATAGATAAAGATACAAGTAACATAAGCTGAGCTATCAGTGTTCTGTAGTCAGACCACAGACCGCGTGGCTTCAAAGAACAGAAAACTATTTTCTCACAGTTCTGGAGCCAAAGGTCCAAAATTAAAGTGTCAGCAGGTTTGGTTGTTTCTGGGGCTGCAAGGGAGACACCATCTCATCCCCATCTCTAAGCTTCTGGTGGTTTGCTGGTCATCTTGGGCATCCCAGCGGCCTGTCGGTGCATCCCCCAATATCCTGTTTGCCTGGTGTGCTCCCCATGTATCTCTGCCTAAATTTCCGGTCCTCATTGACCCCATCTTAACCTCATCATCTGCAAAGACCCCATTTCCAAATAAGGTCGCATTCAGAGGGAGCAGGAGTTAGGACTTCAGCATCTTTGAGGCAGCACAATTCAAACCATAACACCGAGCATTTAGTAAAAACAGCGCATATCCGTGAAATGCCCAGCATTTGCTAGGATAGGCATTTTGTATACATTATTCCTGATTCTCACGAAGATTTCCTAATTTTATAGCTGTAGAAAAAGGATCGGAATGATTACGGGCCTTATCCTAACTCATGTAGCTCGAAAAAGCAGGCTCTGGAATCAGCCTAGCTTCACCACTTCGGTGGGAGGGAGCCCTTGGACAAGTTACTTAACCTCTCTGAACCTGTTTCTTCATTTGTAAAGCGAAGATAAGAATCGTGCCTCCGGGGGCGCCTGGGTGGCTCAGTGGGTTAAGCCGCTGCCTTCGGCTCAGGTCATGATCTCAGGATCCTGGGATCGAGTCCCACATCGGGCTCTCTGCTCAGCAGGGAGCCTGCTTCCTTCTCTCTCTCTCTCTGCCTGCCTCTCTGCCTACTTGTGATCTCTCTCTGTCAAATAAATAAATTAAAAAAAAAAAAAAAAAAGAATCGTGCCTCCATTTGTGCGGAGCGGCTTGGCTGCAAAGGTTTTCTTTTTTTTTTTTTTTAATATTTTATTTACTTGACACAGAGAGAGAAATCACAAGTAGGCAGAGAGGCAGGCAGAGAGAGGGGAGAAAGCAGGTTCCCTGCAGGGCAGAGAGCCCGACGTGGGGCTCGATCCTAGGACCCTGGGATCATGACCTGAGCTGAAGGCAGAGGCTTTAACCCACTGAGCCACCCAGGTTCCCCTTGGCTGCAAAGGTTTTAAAGATAATGCACAGAGCCTGACACCCAGTAATTACTGAACTCATGTAACTGTTATGATAAAGAGTAGAGTCAATAGTTAAATCCACATCTCACTTAGCTCTGATACCTTCATCATCTCCTCTAGGACGCCGCACAACCAGGTGCCAGGCCCTTCTTCACCCATGATCTCACCAAATCTTCATTGTATTTTATGGATGAGGGAACTGAGATACAGAGAGGTGAGGTGACCTGACCAAGGTCACCCAGCAGATAAAATCTTCTCATCTAGCTCCGCTGACTCCGATAATTTTCCGCTATATAACCTCTCATCCCAATGCATAGATACAATATAGTAGAACACTGTCCTCTACCACCGTTTGCTGTTATCTCTGGATCCAAGGGAGTCAGTCAATATGAGTTCATAATCTTGTGGCCCTCCCCAGTTCTACTACAGGTGAAGAATTCTGTTTCCATAACACTCAGCTCCTGCTGGTTCAGAAAGCTCAGTTCAGGGGTGCCTGGGTGGCTCCCCTATCTGCCTTTGGCTCTGGTCATGGTCCCGGAGTCCTGGGATGGAGTCCCACATTGGGCTCCCTGCTCAGCAGGGAGCCTGCTTCTCCCTCTCCCACTCCCCCTGCTTGTGTTCCCTCTCTGGCTGTCTCTCTCTGTCAAATAAATAAATAAAATCTTAAAAAAAAAAAAAAAGAAAGAAAGAAAGAAAGCTCAGTCCAGAAGATAGATTTATTTTTTCTTAAATCCTTCAGAACTCTTTCTCTCTTTCTTCTCTCTCTCTCTCTTCCTCTCTCTCTCTCTCACACACACACACACACACACAAAATGCTTATACTAGGCCTCACCCATGGAACAAAGTAACTAATCACTGAAAGGGAATGGGTTATATAAGATACCTCAGTTAGAAAGCTTGAAAAGTTCAGAACCAGCTGCGAGGCCTAATTTCCCTGGCAAATGAAGGTAGAGAAGATTCCAAAAGGCAAAAATAAAAACCAAAAAACCATATAGACACCTCAGAAATAAGCTCCTTCAGATTTCTCTGTCAGGACAAAAAAAGACAAAGCAGCTAGATTCTCTGGCCAGGTCTTTCTCTGATCTTTCTTCCACCACCTCTTACCTAGCCACCCTTCCATACCACAGCCCAGCCCTATAAACACCTAAGCTGGGCACCTTGGAGGAATGGTGACCCATCGGCTTCCTCTGGCCCATAGACAAGTTTTGTTTAGCCTGCACACGATTTTTAAGTTAGTTGTTAACATTTTTCAAAGTGAGACGTTTCAGCTAGGACTTGTTTTTTTGCTTCTTTTGGAAACTCGCAGGTTCTGGCCAAGAGGCGCTGTGTCCCTGAGTGGCCACCGTGAGCCAAAGCTGAGTAGTGGCTGCCTCTGAGTTGATTATTTTTATACCTAGACCACTTGACTCATTTATCTTCCTTGCCTGACCCTCTAGGCACGTGAGGTTTTCACTCTGTGCAGTTGAGCCCTCCCCTCTGCTATCAGATAAAATCTATCTTGCCTCACCTGCCCTGGCATTCAAAAGTCCTTCCCGGGGCGCCTGGGTGGCTCAGTGGGTTAAAGCCTCTGCCTTCAGCTCTGGTCGTGATCCCAAGGTCCTGGGATCGAGCCCCACATCAGGCTCTCTACTCAGTGGGGAGCCTGCTTCCTCCTCTCTTTCTCTGCCTGCCTCTCTGCCTACTTGTGATCTCTCTCTCTGTCAAATAAATAAATAAAATCTTTAAAAAAAAAAAAAAAGTCCTTCCCAGCGTGATTTATTCAGACTTAGCCCTGTGACTCTATTTCATTCCAAATTCCTCTACTCCTTCATCTCCAGACAGGTCCTGGATTTTCCCATATTGGCTCTTGGGCTAGGGCTGTTTTACTTACTCTGAGATGTCTTCAGCCCAGCTTGGCCAGAACTCTTCCACACCCTTTGAGGTCCATATGAAGGCCTTCTCAGGACCTCCCAAACACATGCAAGCTTTCTTTCATTAGATGCTCAAAATCACCTTGTCATTTTGAAGTCTTCTCACATTTGCATATCACAATTTCTCTCCCTGTGAGTCTTCCCCCGCTAGCCAGTGGCTCAGGCGGGGCCCAGCCCTGTAGTTGGCTTCACCACAGCATTAGATCTGTGAATAAGGACGCCATCTTGACCCTCCAAACCAGCCCAGTCGCCCCTGATCTAATACCTCAGTTCATGCCACACGGAGCAGAATTGCCTCGCTGAGACTTGCACACATTTCTGACTTTTCCACCAGCTGTGAGATATAATAAAAGGGTTGTTGTTTAAGCCACTAAGTTTTAGGCCAGTCTGTTATATAGCAGTAGATAACTGAGACAGTTGGGAAAAATAACAAATTGTTTAATCTTGTTAACTATTTTCTTCAAGTCTTTTTACAAAAAAAAAAAGAAAGAAAGAAAGAAAGTGTCACACACACACGTGTGCACACACAACTTAGAGAAGGGGAAGAAACTAGTGGTTATTGAGCTAATTTGATTTCTGTTTGGCCATTTTACATGTATTATCTCTAGTACTCAAGGCAATCTGGCTTATATTATTATTTACATCTAAAAAAAGAAGACAAAGTCCAGAGAAGTTCAGTAACTAGCAGATGATCACACAGCTCATGAGTGAGAGAAATGGGAACTGAATGCCCAGTCTGGTCTATCCAGCCACAAGATCCAGGTTTTTGTCACCACCTCACCTTCCTACACCTCCTCTCTGGGCTCGGATTGTGGTCTGCACTCCACTTAATGTGACACCATATGTGGTCTCTTCATGTTGCTGCAAAGCCTTCAGTCCTTCCTATTAAATGGCCACATACATATATATATATTTTTAAAGATTTTATTTATTTGACAGACAGAGATTACAAGTAGGCAGAGAGGCAGTCAGAGAGAGGAGGAAGCAGGCTCCCTGCTGAGCAGAGAGCCTGATGTGGGGCTCCATCCCAGGACCTTGGGATCATGACCTGAGCTGAAGGCAGAGGCTTTAACCCACTGAGCCACCCAGACGCCCATACATATATTTTTTAAAAGATTTATTTATTTGAGAGAAGGAGAAATAGCAGGGAAGGGGCAGAGGGAGAAGAAGAGAATCTCAAGCAGACTCCCTGCTGAGCCTGGAGCCTGATGGGGGCTCATTCTCCTGACCCTGAGATCATGACCTGAGCTGAAACCAAGAGTCAGACACTCAACCAAGTGAGGTACCCAGGTGCCCCAGTAAATGGCCACATATTATTCCAATTATAGTTTACATACCATTCCCCTCCTGTTGAACATTCACATTCCTTCCAGATCTTTTTGCCATTAAAAGAATTCTGACAGTTGCACCATGCCACAAAGAGTAGGAATTCTAAAGGGTGGGGTGAGCCTTTTTGGAGTTTCTTGGGTTTTACCAGGAATCTCATCTACGTGACTCCTCCAGCCATCCACTCCTCACCCAGCCACCCTCTCCACGCCGACTGCTGTAGGGAACCTGGGTATACAGGTGCCTAAGGAGGGTGTCCCAGGTGCAGCAGAGAAAGAGGAGAAGAATTTCCTTGAAACACACACCCATTCAGCCCAGATGAGTTAATCACCTTTTATCAAGTTAATGCAGACCTCATTAACCTTAAATAGCTTTGACAGCTGGAAAAATGAAGATTAGGTCAGGATTCTTGTTGATTTTAAAAAGATTACAAATCCTGTTATTTCTAAAGGGCCAGGTAAAAGGTTTTTAAATCCTGTTAAGAATTTTAGCAGATACCCAGAGAGCAGTGGGTAGACATTAAATGGTTTTAAACAGAGGAGTAAGGACCTAATCTGACTTTTTTTTTTTTTTTTTAATCTGGAAAGAACAACCTGGATGGAGGGCAATGGCAGGATTTAGTGATTCAGAGGATGGAGGGTGGGGGTAGGGAGGACTCCAGCTGGGTGGGTAGGAGGAGAACCAGGAAGGGAATAATGGGACCAGGTGAGGTAGGGGTGCCTGAGGGCAGCACCTGGGCCAGGCCAACTTCTGCTAGGACCAGGGATGCAGACCTGGGAGGGAGGGCCCCAAAGGCCAGGAGGGAGAGAGATCTGGAGAGCCACAGCAGGCCCAGAAGGAGAAGTGAGGAAGGACGCTGGGGAAAGGTCCTGAGGCCTCAGCAGCCCGTGAGGCTGCCAACCCCTCCTTCCTAAGAAGGGAGTCCCAAACTACCCCATCTTAAAGAGCTGTATGAGTTGGTCATCACATCCCTGGAGGGTTTCAGCTCAAAGATTCCCATGGATTTTATACTTAAGGGAAAGCACTAACCCAGATGGAGCCCCAGGAAGAAAATTCCTTTCTTTCCTTTCTTTCAAGTATTTATTTGAGAGAGAGAGAGATCAAGAAAGAGCAGGAAGTGATGGGGAGAGGGAGAAGCAGGCTTTCCTGTGAGCAGGGCTGCCGAATAAACGCAGGGCTCGATCCCAGGACCCCGGGATCACGTCCTGAGCAGAAGGCAGATGCTCAACTGAGTTACCCAGCTGCCCCTAAATCCCTTGTTTCTGCCCTCCTAAAGATATGCAGTCAGCCAGTGCCAAGTGCCAAGGGGACTGCACCAGCTCAGATCAGTGCTTTAAGAGAAGCAGAGACAGGTGCCCAGGTGGCTCAGTCGTTAAGTGTCTGCCTTCTGCTCAGGTCATGATCCCAGCGTCCTGGGATGGAGTCCTGCATCTGCTCAGCAGAGAGCCTGCTTCTCCCTCTCCTCCCTGCCTGTACTCTCTCGCTATCTCTTGCTTTCTCTCTCTCAAATAAATAAAATCAGAGGAGCAAAGACAAACAACTTGGGGGAGGCAGAATTTCATTCCACCTGGGCATCAGGGAGCAGAAGATGGGATAGGCTTTCCTCTGGGCGGTGAAAGACGAGGGACTAGCTATGCAAAGATCCAAAGAGCAGAAAATACAGGACAGGCCACAGCTAGAGCCAAGGGAACTTTGCAGCCATATGACGCTTCCTAGATGCAAGCAGATACCACTGTTTACACTGCTCAGACTCACAAGATTGTGAAGTTCTGGGCAGCCATCTAACCATGGCCCTGTAGACTTTTTCATCATTAGTGGCTGAGATAGAAATTTTCTGTGACATCATCTGGGAAAATTGTCCTCCAAAAAGCAACTTTCCAGAGCCTATAGTTCAGTTGTGCATTTTTTGTACTAGCCTCCTTGACCAGCTTCTTCCTGACCTACCTGAATATTCTCTTTTGCCCTCTTTCTTTTTAAGCCTTTGGAGGAGGAGATAAGGTATGTAAAAATAAACAAATCTATAAAACACAAAACCTATCATCTTTCAACAGAAAGCCATGACCCCCAAATCTACAGGAGGGTCAGTGGTGCTGTGAGTCTCATGGTTTGGGGGGGTGGATGGGGGGTGTAGCTCAATGGGGCCAGGGAGGCAGGGTCAAGGAAGGAAGTCCAGGAAGGGGCAAGCCTGGGCAGGGGACTCTGGAGGCAGTGTCTGGAGTGAACTGGGACAGAAAGTCCTCGGGAAACCCAGAAGGTTATTAGTCTAGGTACATACTTAGAGTTGGCTTCAGGTGAGGCTGGTCAGGCAAGGCAAGGTCATTTCTGTTCCAAATGCCATATTTGAGAGTTAAGAGAGGAAACTTTTCAGGCTTCACATTTTCTACACCCAGGCAAAGAGGTTCCCTTCCGTGTAGGATAACCTGGGAAATGTGAAGGACCCAGGCAAAGAGGTTCCCTTCCGTGTAGGATAACCTGGGAAATGTGAAGGACCTAGGGATGTGGAAACTGGGTGGGGAGATGGTGATAAATGCTCTTGGAACAACTGCAGAGCTGAGGCAATTTGGCGGGTGGAGCAGAGGTAGGTTGGGATCTGTGCTTCCACGCCATGGGCATAGGGGCAGAGGGGAACAAGAGACACAGTATCACTAAGAGCCTTCAATTAACTTTGCCATTTTACTGAGAATTTACAAGTGGAGTTATTCTTGGTTGAGCTGTGTTTGGCAGCAAGTTCAATACATAACATATAATTGCTACATAAATTTACAATTGTTTACAAATACATGACAATGATATTTGCTCCTCCGGGGCCACAACCCACAGATCCCAGCAAGAAGGAGATTTGCCAGCAACAAGGGAGAAAGCCCCATGCAACCTCACAAAAATTTTCCAGTTCCTAACCTTTCAGCATTCCTCAGGCAGGGCCTCCTATTGTGTGGAAAGGTCCCTTCAGGACGGTGGGGAGGGCCTGTCGAGGGGGGCAGATCTCAGAATCACCATCTAAGATTAACTCCGTGCAGGAGGTGGGGTCATGGTCATCAAAATGCTTTCTTCTTCTGATCATCTGATAGGAGGCATATCAATGATTACCTGAGGAGACCCCTAACGTCTCCCCTCAGATGCTGGACTGAGGAGGAGTAGGTCAGGAAGTCCAGTTCTGTTTGGGCTGAGTGGGAGAGGGACTCCCCAGCTCAAAAGACTGATTGGAACAGCAGGTAGCAGTGAAGTGCTTGGTCTGTCACTAGACAGGGTTCTTCAGAGTGGCCATTTTGATCCAGACATCCTGAGGTCATGGACGGTTTAACGTGAGTAAAAACTATATAATTGGATTTGAGAGAAGATGCCAAAATACTAAGTTATTTCATATCTAGTAACTGCAAACATAAAGAATGACATTTTTTTTTCTGTCAGTGAATGTTTCATGATTGTCTCCTCTGGAGCAGGCACCCACTCCGTAGGCACTGAAGACCCAGTAATGAAGAAGCAGGGTCTGAGAGGATAGATACAAGGAACAGTCACCTAACACTCCCATATAACTATGATTCATGATACATGCCTTAGCAATAACATGAACATCCCAGTAACAATCCCTAACATTAATTGGGCTGACAATTGCAGGCACTGAGCTGACTGGTCCTCAGTTCGTTCCCTCCTACAGTCCTCACAACTCCCAGGCAACTCTGTTCATCATCCCCTTTACAGATGAACACACCTGAGCTGCACAGAAGTCAAAAGACTTGCTGGGAAGAGGCAGAGCTTCAATTTGAATCCAGGTCTGACTCCAGAAAGCAGGCACTTGACCCTGAGGTAAAGAGCAGGAAGAACTAAAGGACTTGCCTTTGGCATGGAGGAGATCTCTCTGTGCTCCCAGTACCCTCACCCTTATCCTGCCTTCGTAGACCAAGTAGAAATGACAATTCCTTTGACCTACTGACCTGGTAACCAGGGCCAGAGAATTTCACATTTACTTTGTTGGGTCATGAGATAGGACCAGGAATGGAGTTAGGTTCAGGAACAGGATAATCGTGCCTTTCCAGCATAATTACATCCTTGCACTCTGTGATCAAAATGATTGAGTCATAAGGTTTTTCTTAGTGCCAGAGCCATCTAACTTGCTCTCAAAGAGGTCACCCAGGGTTGTTTTACTTTGATGTATTTACCAGAGAGCTGAACCTGTTTTGCAGCCAAGTCGGTACTCTGAGGTCCAGCTGCCTAGAGATGCCTGACTCCCAGCAATCCAACTCATAGGAGGCTGAAGTATATAACCAGATACTTGAGTATTCATTCACAGCTGGTGTTAGTCCTTCAGTAACTGGAATGCTCCTCCCTCAACTGGGGCATCCTTTTCCCAATATAAGCAATCAGAGAGCCAAATCAGCCATCAGCTGGCTGTTTGGTGAGTATATCCCAAGAGTTAGCTGCAGGCAGATTTCATTTAAGTCAGGGTGGGGCTTAGTGAGTCTCCTCAACCTCACAGCAGGGCATTTCTGTATGAGCTCCAGTTTCCTGTTGTTCTTTCCTGGACCACGATGGGTAATAAGTGTCCCTGGCTGGCCTCTTGGTTTTACCCTACTTCTTTTTCCTTTCTATTCTCCAGCCTTCTCCCTCATTCTTGTTTCCTGCTTTCTCCATACAGTACAGTTGATAAGATTGCTAGTCATTCCATTGTTATTAGTTCCAGCCCTGCACCCCGCCCTCCCCAGGATACATCAGGGAGGTGATCTGATGGGTGGGTGGGCTGGTCCAAGCTCTTCCTTTAGGTATGGCCTTTTTGTATTTATTCTCAGATATATTAGGTTGAACCATATGAAATTGCTATATGGGCAGGCTAAAAACAGTCAGAGAGCAGCAACTTCATGTGGTTCAACTAACAGCAGACCAGATTTATTAGGGGTGGGCTTAATGAGTCCAACCCCTGCTTGCAAGCCTCGGTGGTGTGTGTGTATAGGGTCATACATGGCAGCCTGTTACATATCTGTAGAAACAGGCTTCTCTGGCTAGTCACTGATCTGGTACCTTGTTCATCTTGCTATCTGTTCAGCCTCTGATTAGGGCCTTAATGTCAGGGATGACAAAAGAGGGACTTGAGGTTGAGGGAGAAAGTCAAATTCTTTGTTATACCTGAGAGTATGCATTCTGAAGCCAAAAGAGAACAATTTTAAGGAACACTTTTTTTTTTTTTTTTAAGATTTTATTTTATTTATTTGAGAGAGAGAGACAGTGAGAGAGAGCATGAGCGAGGAGAAGGTCAGAGGGAGAAGCAGAATCCCCATGGAGCTGGGAGCCTGATGTGGGACTCGATCCTAGGACTCCAGGATCACGCCCTGAGCCGGAGGCAGTCGTTTAACCAACTGCGCCACCCAGGCGTCCCTTAAGGAACACTTTTTGATAGTCCATGTCTTATTTATTCCCCTGTTCGTGTGAAAAAATTAGAGACTAATGGAAACAATTTTACATTCTACAACATCAAATACCTGGGTGATGCAGGCTGATACCCCGCACCATTCCTACCTTGTGCAGGGTTTTCAAGGGCTGTAGTTGTATGTACATGTATTTGTCTGTTTCTGGTAGCAGCTTACCATACAGTAAGCTCTGTGAGGGTAATGCCTATCTCTGACTTACTTGTCCTTAACTCGTATCATAGGGCCTGGCACGGAGTAAGTGATCATTTTAAGAAATGTTTTACATAAATGAATGAGTGAGTGAGTGTATGAAGTTAAACAACAAGCAAATCATGGAAATACCAGGAAGGCATCAAATACCATACCAAACAAAAGGTCTCTGGACCTTTAAAGGTCAGGAACCAGGCTGCCTGCAGAAGTCACCAGAGACTCCCCAGAGGAAGTGGTCTGAAGGCATTTGCTCCCCAATTGGAAAAGGTTGGTGGAATAGCTCAGGCCGTAGCACAATCTGCCTCACAGATGTGAGAGAGGAAGCCACAAATGACAAGAAGCCACAAATGAAAAGCTGCTCCCTATTTCCTGGCAAGCTCTTTGGCCAGTATGAGCCACATTCCTTTGAGCTGAGCGTGTATGGAATTTTCAGCCTAGGTAGCAGAATGGAACTTGGAACAAACAGCTCAGCAAAAAAGAACCCAGGGACAATGGGCTGGGTCCAGCTGCCCTTTGCCAGCTCTTGAGCTCACAGAATGTTGGCTCAGTGATGATCGGGGAGATAAATGATGTCTTTTGGATTATACCATTTCAGAGGGCTCAGAGAGACATTTTCATGTTCAGACAACTCTAAGATCCTTAGAAGATGTGCTGAAATGCCTGGGAATGGTCTGACTCCTCACCACTGTTCAACTTTCCATCCGGCAAGAACAAGTTAAGGTCTGTTTTACTTTAAAGATGGATACTGTCTTGGGGTGCCTGGCTGGCTCGGTCAATTGAGTATCTGCCTTTGGCTCAGGTCATGATCCCAGGGTCCTGGGATCGAGTCCCACATGGGGTTCCCTGCTCAGTGGGGAGCCTGCTGCTCCCTCTCCCACTCTGTCCCGCTTGTGCTCGTTTGCTCTCTAATAAATAAAATCTTAAAAAAAAAAAATAGATGGGGACGGTCTAAATATTGGAAGGCTGAGGGGAAGAAACCATCAAGAGGGAGCTGGAGGATGCTTTGAGTGAGGGCAGGTGATGATGAGGGGATGATGGCAGGATTCAGGGTACTGTGTAACCAACCTAGAGGAGGGTGGCAGGGGGGACTGAAGAGGAACTGGTGGGAACGCATTCTGTCAGTTTCAGAGCAGAGGATTCCACTAGGAAGGGATGAGCTTTTTGGAGGAAAGAATAACTACAGACAATAGACATACAGAAAGAATAACTACAGACACAACCACAAAGATACTGGTGTCTCTACTGGCCTGACCAGTACATATGATCAAATTCTGGGAGCATGTCATGAATCACACTGAAAAATGTAGTGGGAAATTCTGTGGTGTCAACCCTCAGCTGCTATGCCTTCTCTATATTTTCCCAAGTCATTAATTCCTTCAAGACACTGATACATTAATGGGGACCTAAGAAAGGGGCGGGGAGGGGGGGACTGAATTCCAGTTATTCGTATCGAAATTTCTTGATAAGGGACTTGAAGCCAGGAATGACAAATTACTCAACCTAGAATAAGGCACATAACCTTAAAATATAGCTAAACAGGTGCTTCATAGATGAGGAAAGGACAAAGGTTAGAAAAGGAGGGAGGGAGGAAGGAATAGAGGGAGGAAGGGACAGAAAGGAGGAAAAAGAAATTTGATCAGAGACGTTAAGGGAGATGTGGGTGGGGGCAGGACTTGGCCTGCATCACAGGGAGATAAGTGGTGTCACAGAAGGAAGTTACCTAGGGTTCACCTGGGTGATTGGGGGTAGGCTACATCTGGGGAATTGTATCTAAGTTTACTATTGCCCAAGGCTAAGTTCTTGATTTACTTTGTTGATATACTGGGAACTCAGTTCTTTAATAGTAGTGGAGGTGGGGGAGGGAAGGAAGACAACCTTCAATGGGGAAACTATAAAGGAAAAGACAAAGAAGTCACTCCTTTTACTGGCTGTACTCTGTCTACTCCATGAAGCTACTAACATAGTCTGAGTCATTTCCTTAGTAGCTGCACTCTCCTCTGTCCTTAGAAAGAGGAAGTTGAAAGTCTAATACTTGACATTAGGCCACCGATTTCAAACGAAAGAATTACTTTCATTCTCAAGGCCCCCAAAGTACTTAAATGGTAAAACCAGGTTTAACATGGGTATTTTATCCCCATCCCTATGACACACCGTTCTCCTCCTTTTACCAGATATATAAAAGCTAAGGATAAATTGCATCCATCATCTAGACTCAAGTCAGGGCGGGGAGCACTATTTAAATGTATTAAAAAGTCATGCATCTCCCATCCAATGCTTAACGCATGGTGTTGGGCAGCTAACAGGTCCTCCGTATCTTACAAGAGCAATACCCTCATTTTACATATCAGAAGCTCGAGGATCAGATTTCTTTAGCTTGACCTTGGTAGACAGCTAGCAAAGGGTGGAGTCCAGACAAAATTAACCCCCTATCTACCTACCTGCTAATCAAAGATTTTCGTAATAAGACCAAAACTTCAAGCCCACGGCTCCTCTCATTTCCTAGTAACCATCCCATAAAATGAAAATTTAAGAAGTTGCCAGACCAGAGGGGGTGAAAGTACAGAGTGCAGCGGAGGAGGAGTTACCATCTTGAACACAACTAGCTTAATACACAACCTTTCCATTTCACTAAAGTTCAAGCCACAAGGCCACAGTTCGCTCTAGGAGAGCAGACACCCGTGCACCCTACGCATGCGCTCAGACGGAACCCACCCGCCCCTTTCACCCGACTTCTTCAGCCAAGTCACCAATTAGCCCTCTAAATGCCCGCCCTCAAGGCTAAACCCCTGGCCAATCGGGAGGCAGGAACCATCAGGAAGCTCTCTTATTTAGCATACACCCTCCTCTCTCTGTCCCAAGGCCCCGCCCCATCTGAGGCAGGGATTGTCGCCTAAGCGCTTCGTTCTGACACCTGATTGGCTCCTCTGGCAGCTCCGCCTCCGTCTCCTCCCGCCGCCCTCCCCTTTGCGCTCCCACAGCGGCGGGCGGAGCTAAGTACGCACGCGCGGGCGCTGCCTCTCTCTTCTGGTGGCCCGCCCTCCCTCCTCCCCCTCCCTCCCCTCCCCACCCCCTCTCCCTTCCTCTCCGGGCCTGCGCGCGCGTGTCTTCCTCCTGCACGCGCCGCTGCTAGCCAAGCACTCTCGCCGGAGCCGCTGGCCCGCGCGTTCCTTTTCCCCTCCGGCTGCGGAGCGGGCGGGATCCTGCACCGCGGGCTCGGCAGCAGCGGCAGCCCCGGCGGCTTCGAGCGGCGGCACCGGCTCGCGATCCCCTAGGCGGGCCGTACCACCGCCCGCCAGCACGCGGGGGGAGCCGCCCGCCCCGCCGCACACGCCTCGGCGACCCCGCGGGGCTGAGGCGTCGCCGCGCCCGGGAGCGTGAGCGCAGAGCCGGCCTCGACCCCGAGCTCTGAGCCCCGCGGGCCGCGCCCGCCGCCGGCCCCACCCATCCAGGCCGAGGAGGCTGCGGCCATGGCCGAGACGGAGGAGCGGAGCCTAGACAACTTCTTCGCCAAGAGGGACAAGAAGAAGAAAAAGGAGCGGAGCAGCCGGGCGGCGAGTGCCGCGAGTGCGGCGGGCGGCGCCGGCGGGAGCAGCGGAGCCGCGGGCGCGGCGGGCGCAGGGGCGGGCGCAGGGGCCCGGCCGGGCGACGGCGGGACCGCGGGCGCGGGGGCCTCCGGCCCCGGGGCCGCCACCAAGACCGTGACTAAGGTGAGGGGCCGGAGAGGCCGGGATTCGGGGCCGGGCCGCGCGCTTGCGCCCATGTGCCCGCCCCCGCCGGCCGCCCGCCCGGGGAAGCGTCCGGGAGGGGCCGGCCAGCGGGCGGACGGGCGCGGAGGCTGGCCATGTGACGGGGGCTTCCCACGCCGTGCCCGCCGGCCTCTCCCCGCGGGACCCCCAGCCCTCTCCCGCCCCGGCCCTCCACCTCGTGTCGCTGGCCAGGACCGAGAGTCGGTCCGCGGTACCCTCGAGGGGAAACGAGTTTGGGTCCGAAGTACCCAGCCCAGAGCAGCATTTATCGAGTGACGTGTGCTCTGAGTAATTTGGTGTTCTGACTTCAGCCCGCCAGTCTGAGCAGAATTTTCTAACAATCGCATTTGTGGCAGCTTTAATTGCCATGGTTTGGCCTCTAAACCCGTAACAGAATAAGTCCCATGACAACATTGTGGTAGACATTTAGTTGTGGGGTTACCATTGACTTTTTTCTTTCGACTTTTCCTGGTTGCTTTTAAAGTAACAGCTCTCTGGAGGGAACCCGGTGGAAGAAAGAGGGTTGGACCGCTGGGCACGTTTGTCCTCTAGCCTAGTCGGCCGCCTTGGGATCATTTTTAAAAGGGCCTTTGGCCAGAAAACGCGTCTGTATTTTAGGTTCCAGACGCTTGATCCTCTTTTCGTATTCTGATATTTGCCTTAGTTGTGTTTTAACACATAGCTTTAATTGACCAAATGGTGTGTGTGTTACAGGATGAAGATGAGTGGAAAGAATTTGAGCAAAAAGAGGTTGATTACAGCGGCCTCAGAGTTCAGGCGATGCAAATAAGGTATGGTCTGGTTACAAACGCGTTTAGATAACCCTTAGGGTAGGTATAGTATGTTTGGTTTTTCACTAGCCCCCAAACTGTATCACAGGGCCTCGTACTTTAGATATGCATATTAGGGCTGTAATGGATTGTGTCTTCCTTGTCTCTGTGGGGGCAGCCCTTCTGTATGCTGATCAAATTAGCTGTCCGCTTCAAAATCCTGTGAGAGCTTGCCTACTTATTTGAGACCACTAAAATGAAATGGATTTTGTGATTTGAAGACCTTCACTTTTAACATTGGTGTGTTGAACCTAGGGGTTTTGTTCGTTTGATTAAAAAATAACGTGGTTTTCAGATCTCTCCAATAAGCAAGTTAGTAGTACATACGTATTTTTGTAATTTAAGTATACTTAATTGATGTACAGATTTTATATGTTCACCCAGTGAGACCAATCTGTGTAATCAACAGCAAGGTCAAGAAACTGAACATTACTCCTGCAGAGGTTATCTAAAGCCCTTTTAGTCACTACCTTCACCCCCAAGAATAATAAGTATCCTAACACTGCAGATTTTTTCTCCCTAGAATTTTATAGGGCATCAGATAGTCTGAGCATGTTATTTTTAAAGTTCAAGAAAACAGGGGCACCTTGGTGGCTCAGATGGTTAAGCATCTGCTGCTCAGGTCATGATTTCCAGGTCCTGTTGGGCTCCCCAGCTCAGTTGGGAGTCTGGTTTTCCCTCTCCCACTGCCGCTGTTTGTTTTCTCTCTCTCTTTCTCTTAAATGAATAAAATAAAATCTTCAAAAAAAAAATTAAAAGGTTCCAGAAGATGGTGTTTTTTTTTGAAAAATGGGTTGGTTGGTTTAGGGGATTATTAAGTCAAATCTGTGATAGTTGGTTTTAGATTCATGTGAATAGATGTCTTACTTTAATGGGTGAATGTATGGTTCTACCGTCTTTAAGGTTAAAAGTCTTTAATTCCCAGTTTAAAGAAATAAATGATGTAATGAACTGCCTCCAGTTCGAAGTTTGCAGCTTGTGTATACCAGTGACCACGTGGCACAAGGGCAGAAGTAATTTTCCTTAACAGAATACTGTCTTATTACTTATCCAAGTGTTAATATTTATGGCCTTACATAAGTTACTCAAATTCAGACACCAGGGCTAATATTTTTGACTTCTGTTGAATACCTCCCAGAGTGCCAGACGTTTATCTCCTAGGTTCTTTGTCGTCGTGTAGTGAGCTTAACCAAAGTGAAACCTGACTGACTGTGGGAAACGTTTTAGGAAATGGGGCTTCTCCACTCTTGAGGTTCTTTTGAAGTAATGATAAGTAGAAGTGATTAGGCTAAATTTTACTCCCAACAACTTCTTGAATTTGTATGTGAGATGTTTCTAGAGAGGTTAGTTAAGAAAATTTCCCTAAAAAAAAAAAAAAATTTTTTTTTCCCCTGATTTCTGGGGTTTGGCCTGTGAAAATGAAGAGGATGAGATGTGACGTTCTTATCCATTGGGGCTTTGGCACTGGCAGTGTGGTTCCTCTTTGGCTGTAGAATAAGGCTCTTGGTCCGTCTTTCCTAAGCACAGGTTCTTAACTGCAAATTCTGAAGATTGAGTGACAGGAGGAATAGTGTTTGACCGTGTTGAACTTACTGAGCAAGAGTAACACTTTCTGAGGGGAAATGTTTTGAATTCACTGAATGCTAGAAATTGATTTTATTATATTATGGGAAGATTTTTATTATTATATTTTGGAGGTCTATTTTTATGTCCTTGATTATATATCCCATATCCATACTCAAGGTTATTTTTGTTCTGGCTACTCCAGAGATAATGAAACATTTCATAAATTATGTCATTCACCTCTGCCAGGGGCGTAGGTAAATCTCAGCTAGTACGAGTGTTTAAATTCTGCTTGACCTGAAGCTTGACTAGCTTTTATGTTGTTTTTCTCGTTATTCTTAGCACCTAGTCTTACTTCTGAGTGGTCTGCCACATGTCTTTCTCTAACCTAACATTGGAAAACATGTTTTCAGGAAGCTGCCTTTGTGGCTCCTCAGTCACCCTGGAGTCAAGAGTATTTTTTCCATTACCTTCACGATCTAACCGCCTTCAGGAAAGACTTGAGTGTGAGACATCATCTGAGGTCTAATAATGACAGATTTTCACACTATATACTGTCTATCCTTGTAAACTTTGTATTAAATGTTTTGACAGTGAAACTCGGTAGGATTGGGATCCCCAAGAAAGGAGACACTTTGTTTTCTTTAAAGGAGTGGAAGTAGGTTTCCCACATAAATGGGATGGAGTTGATAATGTCACGAAAACATGGACTTTGGGGAAAAGAGGAGCCTGGGTTTCAGCTTCTGTTTATGTGTGACTGTGGGCAAGTCATTTTACTTTGGAGTGTTGGTTCTGATCTGCAGAATTGAGACAACTCCTAGGATTGTTGTGAGGATTTTTGAATAGGGTATTTGTAAAATACCCACTCAGCAATACTAATCATCTCTATTCATTGGGTATATTAGAATAACTTAGTCTTGGCAGTCTGTTATTTAACCATGAGGCAACTGATTTATAATACCAAGATTTGAGGACAAGGGGTAGTGAAGGTACTCTGACTACTATAATGACTAAAGACTGGTGAGTCAGTTCACTATGAACCTGATAGAAAATGACATGTTCAGGTTGACATGAGTATGACCATACCAAACAAAAATCCCTCTCAGAGTGTTCAGCTGTAGAATTATTGTCTTTTATAGCTTGGTCTTAATCTTTTAGGCAGAAGCCCTTACTTAGGAAGGGGCAGAAGAAAGGACATAACTTAGAGAAGGTGAGGCACATGATTCTTTATGCCTTCAATTTGTTAAACTTTTTCTATGAGAGAGGCAACTTTGCTATCTCTGTATGAGACAAGGGAATATGAAACTTTGGAATTTGACTTAAAATACCTTGACATTTACAGCCTTATAATCTTAAAGTTTTTTTTCTTACAACTTTTTGCTTTGAAAAATGAGAAACCTCATGAAAGTTCCAAGAAAGATAAAATAAGTACCCATATACTCTTTGCTTAGATTTCCTTATCATTTTTGTCACATTTGCATTAGTCAGCTGCAAATACTGCATATAGCCTTAAAATTTTTTTGACACTAGACCTTATGATAGGTTAGCATGCTGGACCTTTATTGAAGATAAGTGTTCATTTGAAAGGAAATTTTCAGTAGCGGCAAACAATGCTGTATTAATGTTCTAACACATTTACCAACTAGCTCAAGATTAAAGTGCCAAGAGTATTAAAAGAACTTGCGTACAGATTTTGTGTCTAAATTAATAGTTGTGTTCAAGGTCCTCATTATGTAGAGACAAGTTCTTTAGAGGGGTGCCATTGGGATGGTGATAAAAGGGGCTTAACATTGGAGCTTGGATTGTTGGATTGTTAGCAGTCTAAATGGGACCTGTAGGCCTCTCATCTTTAAAATGGATTTAATTTAATATTTGAAGTTACTAAATGTTGAGCATTTGTCATGGTTTGGTAATAAATTGACTTCTTGGAGGGGCACCTGGCTGGCTCAGTAGGGGGAGCATGTGACTCAGTCTCAGGGTTGTGAATTCAAGCGTCATCTTGGGCTTACTTTAAAAAAGAAAAAAAATGATTTCTTGGAGCCCAGTGGTTTTTTTTAGGAACCTTCTTAAGAAACTAGAACTCGGGGTGCCTGGGTGGCTTGGTCATTAAGCATCTGCCTTCTGCTTATATCACGATCCCAGGGATCCCTGGGATCAAGTCCTTCATCAGGCTCCCTGCTTGGCGGGAAGCCTGCCTCTCCCTCTTCCACTCCCCCTGTTTATGTTCCCTCTCTTCTGTCTTTGTCGAATAAATCTTTAAAAAAAAAAAAAGAAAAGAAAAGAAAAAAGAAAAAAAATCTAGAACTCTAGGGACACCTGGGTGGCTCACTTGGCTAAGCATCTCCCTTCAGTTCGGGTCATGATCCCAAGGCCTTGGGATTGAGTCCTGGATTGGGCTCCCTGCTCAGCAGAGAACCTGCTTCTCCCTCTTCCTCTGCTGCTCCCCCTGCTTGTGCATGTTCTGT
The DNA here is from genome assembly GCF_020171115.1 of Neogale vison. NCBI lineage: Eukaryota > Metazoa > Chordata > Mammalia > Carnivora > Mustelidae > Neogale > Neogale vison. The sequence goes on along the minus strand of NC_058096.1, from coordinate 130,010,072 downwards.
CTGTCAAATAAATAAAATCTTAACAACAACAAAAAAAGAATCTAGACCTTTAAAACCATTAGGTAGAGTTGGGTAAGTTGTTACTTGAAGAAATCACTCCTGCAGCAAAGCTGGATTCATTGTAGCAAATCTTAGTGTGACTGTAGTGTGCCAGACATGAGGGTTATAGAAATAATTCCTGCTCACCTAAACACCAGTAGATCATTTCAGTGATGGGCAGGATACTGTGGAACACAGGAGAGAGACACTTAGTCTCCCGTGAAGGCATTGAGAAAGTCTTCGGAGGAAGCTGCCAGCATAGCTCATCAGGCCATGTCTAGCGATTTTGCTGTTGTAACAGTGGATGGGTAATAGGGCAAACCAGTGGAGATGCAGAAGCACAGTCAAGTCTGGATTTTGTTTTAGCTGCTAAAACCCTAGTAATTGGGGAAGGAGGGTTAGGATGTATAAACTCTCATGTAATGTCCTGTGAGATAAAGAGGTAAGGATGTCCCATCTTTATTAAGAAACTGTTGCAGGTTGTGTAATCCTGATCAGCCATACTGAAAATGAATTTGCTCAAAATAGAGAAAATTTGTGTCATATGTTAGAGCTCTAAAGAGGATAAAATGAAAGAAGCAACATGAGAGAGTATGAGCTCTGGAGACAAGGGGTTTGGCTTGCTACTTTTTAGCCCTGGGGAAGGGGCTTAAATTTTAGTCTGAGTGTCTGTGTCGTCTTTGTACATTAAGTCTCCTGCCTGCCATGGTGTTATTGTGAGGTTTAATTTGTGAACTGATAGGACAGGGTCTGGCCTTCTAGATACTCAGTAAATATTACATTTTCTTGCTTCATTCAGCTATACTACCACGAGTACCTTACAGACTGTTGCATATTTAAGACCATAGACTATATATTGTGATAATGTATTTACAAATAGCAGTGTAGTGTTTAGAAATGTGAAATTTAGCTGATACATTAATCAGCTATATATTTAGCTATGTAGTATTTTGGGTCAAATACCAAATTTTAGCCTAATTATCTCCTGTGGAAATGATTCTTTGCAACGTGTATTTTAAGACATTTAGAGATTTGACATTTTCTGGAAGTGTGTAAGAAAAAGTAATCAGATAAAATTTTAAGTTATTTCTACCCTGCCCTTAGTCCTACAGCCTTTTGACAAGGCTTTTAGCATCTCTGGGCCTTTTTGTTCCTTCTCTCTCTTGGATGAAAGATCCTTACTAGACAGTTTCCAAAGTTTAGTTTAATACTTAAGAATCTTAAGAAACCAAAATATTAGGTTGTCTTGTGCCTATTATTACAGATGCACAATCCCTTTAATTAAACTCCTCTTACTTAGTAATATTTTGTAATTTAAAGGGATTTTTAGATTTATTCATTCTTCACTTGTCTTAGGGTGAAGAGGTAGTAAACATTACAGTAAAGGAACTTCTTTTACATGGATCATCAGTATTCTGTCAGGCCAATTTGGGGCTTTTCTTTAGTATCTTACTGTGAATTAGAAAAACTTTATTTTTAAAGGGTTTTTAAAAGGCATAACAGCTTAAAAAATGTATGAGAGAGATCTCTAATCCCTTCTGTTTAGAGATAATCAGTGTTAAAATTTTTTTAGTGTTCAGTTGATTGCTTACTGTAAGCTGATAATTGCAGTTTAGATATATTAATCACTAAATATTAGAGAATTTGAAGAAAAATCTATTTTAGAATATAGTGTGTGTTTGGACAAGTGATTCAGCACATTTTGCTGAGGTAAGTGTTTCACAATGTAAATGACAAACAGAAAGCTAGCATACCTTGGGGGTATATATGAGAGTAAAAGTGCCATGAAGGTTCTTTTTTTTTTTTAAATATTGATTTTTTTTTTTTTTTTAAGATTTTATTTATTTGTCTGAGAGAGGGAGAGAGAGTGAGCACAGGCAGACAGAATGGCAGGAAGAGACAGAGAGAGAAGCAGGCTCCCTGCCGAGCAAGGAGCCCGATGTGGGACTCGATCCCAGGACGCTGGGATCATGACCTGAGCCGAAGGCAGCTGCTTAACCAACTGAGCCACCCAGGCGTCCCGCCATGAAGGTTCTTAAAGTCCTTGTAGGGGTCTTACTTCCTTGTCTGGCTGGGATTGGATTACTGGGACAGACTAACAAGTCTTCTGTAACTAGGTAAATAACACTTGGGTATTTACTCAGGAACCAAGCAAATTGCATGAAAGTAAATTACATTGGCATCAGTTCTCAGAAATGGGTGACTGAAAAAAAATATTTTGGAACAGTTCTAATGTTAGGATACCACTGTTAGACTCCTGGATAAATTAGGACCTTCGTATCCTTACCTGGTCATTCTTTCTATGTGTAAATTGTCAAAAACAGGGTCATAGTGTTTGGTATCTTATTTTTAAAAATCTATTTAAAAAGAAAAAAATCTATTTACAAAGAACTGTTCATGTTGTGGGTTTTTGAGATTTTGAGTTTTTTTCTCTTACTTTTTTTCCTAGTATAAAGATGGCATCTGTCTGAAAACTCAGATAGATATTAAAAAGCATGTAATAGTGGGGCGCCTGGGTGGTGCAGTTAGTTAAGCATACGACTCGGTTTCAGCTGGGATTGTGAGATTGAGCTTCTTGTCAGACTCCATACTCCGCGTGGAATCTGCTTAATTAATATTCTCTCTCCCTCTGCCCCACCCCCCACTCCAAAAAAAAGTCATAACATTTAACAGCACCTACTCTATGCCAGGCACTTTTCTTGGTGCTTTGTGTCCATTAACTCATTTAATTTTTAGAACAGAACTATTATCCCTATTTTACATAGAGGAAACTGAGGCATACAAAAGTTAAGTGTCCTACTCAAAGTCTCCTGGCCTAGTCGATGGCAAAACCCAGATGATTTGAACCAGGAAGTCTGGTTTTAGAATCTGCTCATAACTACTTGCTGCATGAAGAAAATAAAATCAGGCATTCTAGCACCCAGCTACTTTATTTTAAACTTTTTTTTTTTTTTTGAATCAGAATGTCCTTCTTCTTATATTAAGGTGTATAGATTTTGTTTTAGAAAGCCATTGGCTTAACTGACATGAATATTCCTTCCATGTCAGCATTTTAAACAGCTGTACAGATTCTATTATGTGTTAACAAAAAAGGAATTCTATTTTAAATGGCTGTATAGATTCTATTATGTGTTAACAAAAGGAAACTGGAGGATGGCTTGGCCCTATTCTCAATCTTTTTTCCTCTTACAGTCTTAAGTAAAATCATGCTACAAATGCTGGCTGAGGATGTGTTCATTCCCCTCTCCCTCCCTGATTGTCACCCTAGGCCTCCAAAATCTGGAATCACCTCTGTTGGTGGTCATTGTCTTTGAAATATTCCTCTGTCTTTTTTCTTTTTTTAAGATCTTACTTTTTTATTTGTCAGAGGGACAGATACTGGTCAGGGGAAGTGGGAGGCAGAGGGAGAAACCGGGTCCCCACTGAGCAGGGAACCTGAGGCAGGACTTGATCCCAGGACCCCAGGATCATGACCTGAGCTGAAGGCAGATGCTTAAACCCATTGAGCCACCCACACCCTCCATAAGGGTCTTTAAAGGAGACCATTGGTTATTCGAGAAATTTGTCTTATAGCTAGCACTTTCCTTGTTTTAACAGAAATGTCAAGAAACCAGTCTTGAGTGTCCTTTTGTAGAAGCCAGGAGGGGCCGTGATGTTCCCAGGGTCATGCACAATAGGGTGGGAGTCATCTGCACATTGTTAAGACCATGATCATTGATCAGGCATCAAGGGAACAAGATGTCTGAAAGAGTAAAAGGCGGAGGACAGCTTTAGGCAACTGCTCTGGGTTTTATTTTGTTTTGTTTTTTCCAGTAGGAGAGAAAAGCGTGGTCAGAATGGAAAAGGAGGTTGATAGGCTGAAGTTCTAGGAAAAACCACCACTGTCACGAAACATAATTCAGTGAAAGGTTGGTTGTCTGTGCCAGAAGCGGTAGCAGCAGCAAGGGAGAATCTCGACAAAAGGCAGTTAGATTTGACTCCCTGATTCTTGAATCAAGCCAACTTAAAAATAAAGAAGAAATAGGCATAAACACTACACATGGTCTTGGGATACCACTGAGGCTATCTTTCGCATTTCTAATTACTAATAAAGCCAAAGACTGAGTTTTTGTATTCTCTTCTTTAAATGGGTGACCTATCTGGTGATAGAAACCAGTTCTGTATCTTCCCTGTGTCAAACAGTAGAGACTGGCACTAACAAAGTCTGTAGCCCTGATGTCAACACTGAACACAGGCTTGTTTCTTTTGGAATGTGAATTCTCATTTTGAGAGTATTTTGTAATATGTGCTAAAAGATTAGGAAATGAAATTAAACAACTAAAAAAAACTGTTTTATTACTGAAAATTTGCTTACCATAAGTGCCTATTCAGCCACTCTGGTCTGGTCCTAGAAAAATCCAGAGCTTACCCTTAATCCCTCTTAAGTCCCCTTTTCTCAGGTTAGTCTGGCCTCTTCTCCCGCAGTTGCATGAGGTTGGTAGCTGGGGTCCTGCTCTTACTTGGGGCTGCTGTATGTAATGACATAGATTGTCCTAAGCCTGGCATGTCAGTATGGTAAATATTTCTAAGTGTTCTTGACTATATGAGGTTTGCAAGAAAGAAAAGCAGAGACTGTCAGACCAAGTAGTTTTCTAAATGTTTCGTAGCAGTGCAGTCCTTTCATAGGAAGTCAGGTGGAAGTCCCAGTGTATAACAGATAAAATCCCCTATTTCTGTCTCTGTTTCTTTTAAGCAGGTGGGTCACTGGGCCTCTGAAGAGGTTGGGTGACTTGTCTTAGGGTCACACAGATCAGCCTTGAAACAAAACAGGTAAGGATATGGAGTGGTGATTTTCCTGATAGTTCTGTAATTGAATTCACTTGTTTGCTTTTCCACTAGTGAAAAGGAAGAAGATGATAACGAGAAAAGAGAAGATCCAGGTGATAACTGGGAAGAAGGTGGAGGTGGCGGCGGTGGTGTAGAGAAATCTTCAGGCCCCTGGAATAAAACAGCCCCAGTGCAAGCACCTCCTGCTGCAGTAATTGGTAAGCTTAATATTTTATTCTCCTACAGCTGTCTGTATAATTCAGTGTACTGTTGGCATGCAACTAAATGAAGGCTTGTAGGAGAATGAGTGGGGTTCCTTTCTACTCTTAGGAGAGATGTTTGTATTTGTCTGTCTGAAAGAGTTTCACATCCTGTGTAAAGGAATTTAGACCTTAAAAGACATGCTTTTCTGTAGGCTCCTTAAATTTATATGTAAACTAACTTGCCAAACTTAAAATACTTGTAATTTGTGTCAATTTTTGACAGTTGGCTAAGGGAAATTGTACCTGTGTTTCCACCTGTCTTTTATGTTTTTTACCCTGTTCCTCATTTACTCTGTCTTGAGGCATGAATTCTCAGAAGGGCACATTTTCATTCCTAAGAGTTGATAATAAGAGGTTCTTGGTGGGAGCATGAAGAAGTGTTACATCTTCTAGTGGGCTGTTGCCCACCAGAGGGCAACAGTGAAGTGTGTGAGCAGGTGCACAGTGTATCTGTGGTATTAACATTTCCTGGTGTAGGGGCATGGTGTTTAGGAAATAGATGTCTGAAAGGGTTCCTTAGAAATGGCAGTGTTGAGGGGCGCCTGGGTGGCTCAGTGGGTTGAGCCGCTGCCTTTGGCTCAGGTCATGATCTCAGGGTCCTGGGATCGAGCCCCGCATCGGGCTCTCTGCTCAGCAGGGAGCCTGCTTCCCTCTCTCACTCTTCTGCCTGCCTCTCCATCTACTTGTGATTTCTCTCTGTCAAATAAATAAATAAATAAATCTTTAAAAAAAAAAAAAAAGAAATGGCAGTGTTGAGAGAAGTTTGAGAAACATTACGTTATAACATATACCCATTTTTTTTAAATGCAGAATAATAGAACAATAGTTCACTCCAAATCTTACTGCCCAGAGATCACAGATAATTAGTATGTATCAGCATTCTTGGCATCCTTTCTAGCCCTTTGCTAGGTGTGTATATATATGCTTTTCCATTTAGCTTTTTTTACTTCTCTCTGATGACCTGAGCATTGCTAACTTAGTGTCCAGGTCTCCATCCTCACCCAGTTTGCCCCATCAGCAGCGCTTGATCACCCCAGGACACCATAGTCTCCTGCTCCCTCCACTGTTGATTCTGTCTCCCTGGCTGGACTTTCTTTTCTCCTGCCTCTGAGAGAGAACCTACCCCAGTGGTCAGTCCCTGCCGCGCTCTTTTCTGTGCCCTCCCTCCCTTGACAGTATCCACATGCCGGCAGCTCCAAAATTCACACCAGCTAACGTCTCTCCTGACCTCCACACATGCTTAGCTGCCAAGCCGGCATCTCGATATCCGCATATCCCCAGCTGAACTCATGTACAGTGGACCCTTGGACAATGCGAGGGTGGGGGCCCCCGAACCTCTGTGCAGTCAGATCCATGTTTCACTTCTGGCTACCCCAAAATGTAACTACTGAGAGCCTGCTACGACTAAAAGCCTTAAGAGTAACAAACATACCAGTAACCAGTTACTAGTTGTTATCAGTAACAACACATATTTTATGTATTTATCCTACTGTAGTCTTAGAATAAGCTAGAGGAAAAATACTAAAAGCATAAAGAAAAAAATCCATTTACATTTCTCTACCATATTTATCAAAAACATGAAGGTGTTAGTGGAGCCATGCAGTTCAAACCCATGTCAGGGGTGAGCACACGGCTTTCCTAATCTCCTTGCTGTTCATTCAGTCCCTTAGGCCACAACTCTTGGAGTCCTCTTTGATGCCTTTTCCTTGCTCCACACCTAAATCTCATTTGTCAGTAAATTTGTTTTGTCTTTATTTTCAAAATCACACTCTGTGTGACTAGTTCTCTCCAGGGGCACTGCTACCACTCTGCTTTGAACTGTTAATTTTTATATGGATCAGTGAGGTCATCTCTTTGCTGGTCTGTCTGCTTCTGTGCATGCCCCTGCCCACCCCCCCCAAGAGAAGCTGAAGTTCTCAGTGACCTGCAAGGCTTGGGATCCCTGCCTTGTGATCCCTTCTTCTGACTTGCTGTTTCTTTGAATCTGGTCCTCCCTTAACCCTGCTTCTTGAGGATACCAGGTACACTGCTGCCACAGGCCCTTTTTGTCTAGATGCTCATCCTGAATCCTCTTTCCTTTATATTAAGAGCCTCTAAGAAAGCTGCTTCTGCAAAGGTCCAGATAAGAGGTAATTTAGATTTTGAGGGCCACGCAGAAGAGGATTTTAGTTGCCCAGCCCTGCTGTGACAGCACAGAGGCAGCTGATGCAGACACCCAGTGAGTGTCGCTGCATTCCATTGAGCCATTTAGGAAAGCTGGAGTTGGACCAGATTTGGCTTGTTTGCCTACTCTAAGTTTGCCTCCTTATGGCTTTTAGGCCTTGTTTGGTTTCCACCTCAACACTGAGACCCTTGCCCATCGTGTGCTCCCTTTGCAGTCCCTTCCCCTGCTCATTTTCGTTTGGGCACCAACCTTTATGTGGATGCGTCTCCTCCCTCGAGCTGAGCACTGCCCCACAGTACTTTTTGCAGTGACAGAATAGCATTGTTCACCGAAATAGCTGCTAGCCACAGGTGGTGGTTGCGCACTTAAAATGCCACTAGACTACTAGACCTAAGGAACTGAATTCTTAAAGTTTATTTCATTTCAGATGGCTGCATGTAGCTAGCAGCCTGAATATCCAGTCCAGTTCATGAAGGCATGTCCTTAACATTTGTATCTTCCACCGTGCAGTTTAGAACAGCGCCTGACACAGCAGGTGCTCAGTCACTAATGAATGCGTGTGATACTACAGCTTTCCCACACTTAATTAAAAGCTGTATGAGACAATAAGCCTTTATAGTAGTATTCAAATGGCTGCATTATATTGCAGCTAATAAATGATGGCGTAGGCGTTTATTTGAAATGAAGTTTTTGATAAATGGAAAACACACATAATAAAATACTAAGTCCATATTAAGAATGGGGAGAGAAAAAATGATACATAAGGAAAGGCTGAAAGATTCTGTCCCGAAAACATGAGCCATCCTGTAAGACTGGGCTGCTCAGCTGCCTCATTCTTTTCCTGCTTTACCTGTGTTTATAAAATAAGACAGCCTTAAAATCCATTGATGTGGAAGACAAGGAAATTATTAAAGATATGTAGTGGCTTATTTCTACTAGTCTTTTACAAGTAAATATATACACAAGCATTTTCATAAGTAAATTCTTTACACATGGTGTGTTATCTAACACACCAAACAGATAAAGAAATCATTACCCACATTTACCTGTATGTAAACTGAGGGCTGAGGTTGTGCTTTTCTGAAAGACAGTAGCTGACAGACTGTCTCCCAGGTCCACAAAAAAGATTCCTCTCCCACTTCCAGTAAGTTTGAAAGAACTCATTTACATAGGTAGTCGAAGTGTTGTACATGGAAGAGAAGTTAGAAGACTGCCCCTGAGAGAGAAGAGCATTTTCACTGTCAGACATTCCTCAGATAACTTTCTTCTGTTGTCCAGGGAGACTTCTTGTGTAGGTATTGGGTTTTTTTCTGTAATTGTCAAGTCATTGGGAATGCGGGTCTAGCTTATTAGAATGCCAAGGCATTTGAATAGTTCCTCTAAACTGTTAATGAAATGTTAGTTACAGAGACCCCAGAACCGGCAATGACTAGCGGTGTGTATAGGCCTCCTGGAGCCAGGTTAACCACAACAAGGAAAACACCACAAGGACCACCAGAAATCTACAGTGATACACAGTTCCCATCCCTGCAGTCCACTGCCAAGCATGTAGAAAGCCGGAAGTAAGTACTGTCAACTCCTGCCTTTTGTCTGGGAACCGTGTCCCTTGGCCAGCGAGTGGGATATGGGAGATAGGAAAACCCACCTGAGGTGGAGGGGAGGGGATCTCCTTGGTAAAGCCCAGGCTACTGCCGACAGGCAGCTGTGCATTACGTGGGACTTAGAAGCCTGAGGGTGGGGAAAGGGGTAAGGATCCTGGAAGGGGGCAGTGGGGAAGAAGCACACCAAAGACAGACATTGTCTACAAAAGTTTCTTTATTCCTGGTTTGTGTTGTTCTGTAGCTATGACATGTATCTATTTAGAATTTTTCGTAAGCACATGTTCCTTATAACATGGAAACTAGAAATATAAGAGCAATATTTCATTGTATTCCCAGTTGATGTGAAAAGATGAAAGATGTTGGCATTTATAAATCTAATATTAAAATAATCTTATTTCAGCAGGTACTTAAAATGAATGCCACCTGGAATTAAATGACCACATATGGCACTTCCACATCCTTTGTAGGGACATGAATTTTTTATTTTTATTTTTATTTTTTTTTAAGTAAATAAAATGGCAAGAAATGTAAAGGACATCAGATGGAAATACTGGTTTTGGTGGGGGGTGGCTTTTAAAGTAAATACCAGTCTTTTTGTCTCTTTGAGAGGCCATCTGGCTTGAACTTAAGCCTCTATTGGACTTGGCACCTGTGCTCTGTCCTACAGAATAAGGGGCAGTGATTCCCCACGGGACTCAACTTGCTTTATCTGATCCACTCCCATCAAGGAGAAGTGAGGAGAAATCATTGAATAATGAGTAGAACCTGACTTGAATCAAAATTGTTGCCCTTAGGCATAAAGAGATGTATTGTTTGTATTTGCTAAAAATAAAAGTGACTATTAGAAGGAATCACCGTGTTATCAGATAGCCTTTTGACTTTGCAGTTGTCTTCAAGTTGGTCCCAAAATAGGTTTGCAGGAAACAGTATTCAAATAGATTGCTGCCACAGAAAATAGGACCATAGAGATTCAGTATTTGTGTTTTCTGTTTCTTCGAAGCCCAGAAAATGATCTGATGATGATTTTATGTGCAGGTTTCCCCCACTGTCGAAAGTAGAGAATTCCTATGAAATGGTTCCTAAGCCAGAAAGGCATAAAGCAAAGAGAGTCCCCACATTCTGAAAGGTTGCATTACACTGCTTTGCTTTTACCGGAAGACCTGCTTTCTTTTCCTAACTTAACACTGACTGAAAGAAATCTGAAGAGACTTTTCACTGTTACGAAAAAATATGTCACCATACTAATGTAGATCTTTTGTAAAAGCAAGTGGTATAACCCAAATTTAGGAAAAGCAGGATTCCTCGACCACTTTCCCCTCTTCTTCTCCCTCAGGATACTTCAAAGGGGGGGGGTGTGGCTTTTTTTTTTTTTTCTTTTGGAGGATCAACAACCTAGTGAAGAAGAAATTTACTGATTACATTTCTTTTCCCTTAGGGATAAAGAAATGGAGAAGAGCTTTGAAGTAGTAAGACACAAAACTAGAGGTAGGGATGAGGTTTCAAAAAACCAGGCCCTTAAACTTCAGCTAGACAACCAGTATGCTGTGCTTGAAAATCAGAAAAGCAGCCACACACAGTACAATTAAGAAATGGTCTTTGCTAACCCTTCTAAGGTAACTAGACTGCAGCTAACCACCAGGAACAGCCATTCATCATCTGATCTCTGCGGGACCCACAGCCGATGCAGACCACTCGATATAAGTGACCGGCCCTGTGGCACTGTGGAGGTGCAGGTGTCCCAGCTGCTCTTTGTATATACTGGATTTAGGGGGATTCTCACTGTTCTGTGAATGTGTGAACTAGTTTCAGCAGTGCTCTTTCGTTGTTACTCTGCCGATACAAAAACAAACTGCAGCCAGTGGTCATTTCAAAATCTTTTTATGTTCAGATACTGAGCCTTCGTAAGGGCTGACTACCTCAGGTTTGCTGCACTCGTTGCGGACTTCATGTGGATCACAACTTCTGGACACGGAAGGTTACAGCTAGTATGTGTCGGTGTGAAGCTTGAAACCAGCTCTACTGGATTCCTATCAGAAATCCTGCAGAAAGTCAGCCATCTGGGTTCTGATCTGCTGTAAAAGATGAAGATTTAAGTGACCTTAATTAACCTGTCCTGTGCCCCACCCTTAAGGATACTCTGTAGTGGGCTGTGTTAGACTTCCTGGAATGTGCCGCTCTCAAAAGAACTCATGTGTTCAGATAATCTCTGTAGGGTTGTGATTTTATAATTTAAGCTTTGAGTTGTATTCTGAGGTAACCACAAATTAAATTCAACCAAACTTGGGTCCACCAAGTGGGAAAGGGGGTAGGGGAGGGAGTAATCTTACTTCTTTTAGTAATTTTTTATTTGGGTAGTGCTTTTTCTGTGTTCCACCCATTAAGGCCTTTTTTTTCCTTTTTTTTTTTTTTTTTTTTCCTTTGACTCGGAATAAGTTCTTTGACAAAGCATATTGCTTGGTTAAATAAGTGACCTGAAATACGCATTAGAATTGTGAAATGTCTCGTGAATTTGCCAATCCCTAGAGTGGAACCAAATAGCCTTTGATGTCAAGGGCAGTGGATGTGGGGGGCTCTACTTCAGGTGCTGCTAAGCCTCCTCTAATCAGGTCTAAACTGTACAGTAAACTGCAGTGGAAAGAGTGTGGGTTCTGCTCAGGCCAAGGGATTCACTGACTGGCCCTTAGCAGTTTAGAGCGACGGTGAGCAGAACCTTAACCTAAAACCCACTTAGGTTTTCACAGATCTTGCATCTCTTTGACAGGATTTCCAGATAAACTTGTGCCCAAATTTTTCAGGTATTGAACATTTCTATAGATGCAGTGATTGTGCCAGTTTAGCTCTGTTACCAACCTCCTGGTACGTCTTTATGTTCATTTGAAGAGTCCGGGGTGAAAGACAGGTGATGTAGCACTTCTGTTTTTAATAATTACAGCTTAAACTATCCAGTAATTTTTAGTCCTTAAAGGGAGTTCAGGAAGCTACCCAGGATTACTGAAAAGTCTTTCCATCTAATGAGATAGTCTGGTAATTGACTAGTTTTGTATCTTCGGTTCAGTTGAAATACTTCAAAGTGGAATGTGACCACTTGATGCAGAGTCTGGGTTTCTCTCTAATAAATCCCTTTGCCAAATGCCAGAGTTGCAGACTTGCTCCTGGCAAGAATGAAGCAAGTGAGTGAGTAAAACTACCCCGGTGTGGGTCATCTCTCCTCCAGGAGTTCAGTCTTGATGAAAGTGTCAGTGCAGAAATTGACTCCTGGGAGGTCACAGTATCTCCTGACAGGACCTGCCAACCACGTCTGGGCCATGACTTTGGTGGTGGTTGAGGCGGCAGGCGGGGTACCTGCCTTCGGGTGTACTGGGGTGAGCAGCTGAGCCAGCCAAGGAGAGGTTGGATGATTAAGCAAGAAACAAGGGATTCTTGGTTAAACTGAAGACTTCATTTGGGAACCAAAAATCTTAACAAATAATCTTGGATCTTGAGCCACATATTTCCCCTGAAAAGTACGCATTTTTTTTTCCAGCAAAATTCTCTTGGGGGTTGTGTTACTGAGGAATGAACTGAGATGAGTATGTGGAACTTTTATTTAATAGCATACTATACTAGAAATCTGAAGGCCTGCAGGAGATTTAAAATTCCAACTCTTGTTATAACTTTTTAAAAGATTGTGAAATATAAAAATGCACATGAATCAAGTTTTAATATACTGTATGATGGGTGGGTGAGGCTGTCCATTGTACCATTTCTTTCTTTGAATTCTCAGGCATGGTTTGGCAGTGCAAGAACTCTGTAACATTAACAAATTCAATAAAAAGTAAATATATGGATTGTGCGGTCTGATTGTTTTTATCCCCCCCGCCCCGTAGTTTTTATTTTTAACCCTTAACGTGTATCCTCTGTTTTTGAAAATGGCGAATTGATGCCACTCCTCCATTGCCGGAGGAGGATGGTACTCTTCAAATCCTGTTCCAGGAACGTTTGCAGAATGTTAACGAGACAGACCTGCAATGAAGGGGGCTGCAGCTCTAGGATGAGTATTCTTCATGAAAGTTTAAGCATTGAAATGTACGTTTTTTTCTTTGTTAGTGTATTAAATTTGTTATAAACCATAGCAAGGGAATCCACAATCTTCACTGTGTAGAATAAAGATCTCGGGCCTTGTCCCAGGAGCAGCTTACACATTTGTCAAATGAGCAACCATTTTAAAGTTCAGAAGTTAGTCTGCATTATAGTTCTACATTTTCTAGACTAGAGAAGGTATATTTTAAGTCACTTTTGGTAATGGAGTTTTAATGTTTAATGTTAACAATTGCTGCTAGGTCATTCTGGCTACTTGATTGAGATTTTTCTTGACAGCCCCACTTTAAATAGAACACCAAGAAAAAAAGTCCCTGTCACTAACGTCCCTCTTAAAATCTTCCATAGTTAGGGTTTTGTTTTTTGTTTTTTCTTGAGCCAAAAGTTGCACTCCTAAAATTTACACGTAAGTACTGTTTTTAGTATAGTCTCAAAAATTGTGCAACCATCACTCTGAATTCTGGGACATACTCCTCATCCTCCCCTCTCCCTTCCAAATTCCATATTCATTAGCAATCCTTTACCATTTCCCCAAGTCCCCTGCCCTAGGCAACAACTATTCTTGGTCCCTTAGACTTCTCTTTCTGGACATCTCCCATAAACAGGGCTGTTGGATACGGTCTTTCCTGACTAGCTTCTGTGACTTAGTAGGTGTCTTGAGGTCGTCCATGCAGCATGCATTAGCACTGTTCATTGTAATGCCAAACAGCTTTGTGGATACCATGTTCAGTATTTGTTCATCACTTGAACATTTGGGTGGTTTCCACTTTATCCTTGTTACAAATAATGCTGCTATGAACTTCCATGTATAAGTTGTCAGTATGTTTTCAATCCTTTTTTCTGTATTTAGTGGTGAAATTGCTGGGTCATAGACCTTTTTGAGTCACTGCCAAACTTAATTTTAAGTGGCTGCACCATGTTACATTTCTACCAGTGCTATCTGAGGATTATTTCTTCACATGCTCATAATTACATAGTTCACCTGACGAGTTCTAGTCCTCCTAGTTGGTGTAAGCTGGTATCTTGCGGTTTGGATCTGCGCTTCCGTAACTAGTAACTAGTGATGCTAAATACCTGTGTGCTTACTGGCCATTTGTGTATCTTTGGAGAAATGTCTATTCAAATCCTTTGCTAATTTTTTGTTTCTGTTTTCATTATTGAAAGTTTTTTATATATTCTGGATACTTGTCCCCCATCATTGTAATTGGTAATTATCTTCTCCCATCTTTATTTTCTTATTGTGTTTTGAAGCACAAACTTTTTTTTTTTTTTAAGATTTTATTTATTTGACAGAAATCACAAGTAGGCAGAGAGGCAAGGCAGGCAGAGAGAGAGAGAAGCAGGCTCCCCGCTGAGCAGAGAGCCCAATGCGGGACTCGATCCCAGGACCCTGAGATCATGACCTGAGCCGAAGGCAGCGGCTTAACCCACTGAGCCACCCAGGCACCCTGAAGCACAAACGTTTTTAATTTTGATGAACCCCGGTGTATCTTGTTCCTTTTGTTGCTAGTGCTTTGGGTGTGTCTAAGGAATGTGACTTAACCAAGGTCATAAATATTTATCCTTATTCTGAGAGTTTTGTAGTTTTAGCTCTTCCATTTTGATAGTTAATCCATTTTGAGTTAATTTTAGAATATGGTGTGAGGTAGGAGTCTAACTTGATCTTTTACATATGGATATCCAGTCATCCAGTGCCATTTGCTGAAGACTCCTCTGTTATTTGGTATGCTAAACATTTTACTTGTCTATCTGCCTTTACTGGGATATGAGACTGGTCTGGAGTAGAAACCTGCAGGAAGGGATGTTGAGTTTGGAGTGCGGGATAGGAATAGGGAAGAAGAGCCAGGCTGATTATGGTGACCGATGAAAGCGTTGAGGCCAAAATCCACACAGGCATTCCCTGGAAATGTTGGAGTTTGCCTTCCAGAGCACTGCTATAAAGCAAATACTGGAATAAAGTGAGTCAAATGAATTTTTGGTTTCTCTGGACAAAAGTTATGTTTATACTATAGTCCATTTAAGTGTGCAAATTGGACTGTGCCTAAACAATTTACATGCCTTAATTAAAAATATTTCTATAAAATAACTATCATCAGGGCTTCTGGCAAGTCATAATCTTTTTGCTGGGAGGATCTTGCCTTGATATTGATGGCTTCTCACCGACCAGTGTGGTGGTTGCTGAGGCCTGGGGTGGTTGGGGCAATTTCTTAAGACAACAATGAAGTTTGCTGTATTGACTCTTCCTTTCAGAAAGGATTTCTGTGTAGCATTGTGATGCTGTTTAATAGCATTTTTTTAAAAAAGATTTATTCCTTTTAGAGAGTGCACCCATGTGTGTGCGCCAGTGACAAGGAGGGGCAAAGGGAGAGTCTGAAGCAGACTCCCTGCTGAGTATGGAGCCTAACGCAGGGCTTCGATCTCATAATCCTGAGATCATGACCTGAGAGGAAACCAACAATCAGATGCTTAACCGACTAAGCCACCCAGGTGCACCTCTACTTGATAATATTTTACCTGCACTAGAACTTCTTTCAGAATTGGACTCAGGCCTCTGAAACCCTGCCACCGCTTTATCAGCTCAGTTCATGGGATATTCTTGGTCCTTTGTTGCCATTTCATTTAAGATTTTATTTGAGAGGGAGGGAGAGAGCTAGAGCAAGATAGCGAGCACAGGAGCAGGAGGGAGGGGCAGAGGGAGCAGCAGACTCCCCACTGAGCAGGGAGCCCAAGGTGGGCTGCATCCCAGGACCCAGAGATCTTGACTTGAGCCGAAGGCAGACACAACCAACTGAACCACCCAGGTGCCCCCACTTTGTTGCCAGTTCAGTAATCTTTACTGCATCTTTATTAGAAGTTTCCATTTCAAGAAACCCCTTTCTTTGCTCATGAATAAGAAGCAAGTCCTCATCCATTCAAGTTTTATCATGAGACTGCAGCAAGTCAGTCCCGTCTTCAGGCTCCACTTCTAGTTCTGCTATCTCCACACAGCAGTTCCTTCCCCCACTGAAGTCTTAAACCCCTCCAGGTCACCCATGAGCGTTGCCCTTCCAAACTCCTTGTTAATGTTGGTATTTCAGCTTCTTCCCATGAATCATGAAATGTTCTTAATGGCAACTAGGATGGCGAATCCTGCCCAGAAGGTTTTCAACCTATCTCCCTCGGATCCATCAGAGGAATTACTCTCTGTGACAGTTAGAACCTTACACAATGTATTTCTTAAATAAGAAGACTTGGAAGTCAAAATTATTCCTCGCTTCATGGGCTGCAGAGTGAATATTGTTAGCAGACATGAATATACTGATTTTGTCCATCTCCGTCATAGCTCTTGGTGACCAGGTACATTGTCAATGGGAAGTAATATTTTGAAAGGAATCTTCTTTTTCTGAGCAGTAGGTCTCAACAGTGGGCTTAAAATACTAAGTAAACCATGTTGTGAATCGATGTGCTGTCCTCCAGGCTTTATTGTTCCATTTATAGAGCCCAGGCAGAGTAGATTTAGCATAATTCTTTAGGACCCTAGGATTTTGGAATGGTAAGTGAGCACTGGCTGCAGCTGAAAGTGACCATCTGCACTGCTTCCTAACGAGAGTCACTCTGTCCTTTGCAGCTTGGAAGCTAGGCACCGACTTCTCTACCTATGAAAGTCCTAGAGGGAATCTTCTTCCAACATAGGGCTGTTTGCCTACATCCAAATTCTGTTGTTTCATGTAGCCCCTCCATTCATTATCTTAGTTCCATCTTCTGGATAATTTGCAACTTCTGGATCAGCCCTGGCAGCTTCACTTTGCACCTTGATGTTACGGAGACAGCTTCTTCCCTTAAACCTCATGAACCCCCCTCTGCTGCCTTCAAACTTGTCCTCTGCAACTTCCTCCCCTCTCCCAGACTGCACTGAAGAGTCAGGGCCTTGCTCTGGACTAGGCTTTGGCTTAAGGGAATGTTGTGGCCGGTTTGATCTTTCCAGAACACTTATCGGCAATAACGCTGTTCTGCTTTCTTATCATTTGTAGTGTTCCCTGTGGTAGCACTTTTAATTTCCTTCAGGAACTTTTGTTTTGCATTCCCCACTTGGCTGCCTGGTACAAGAGGCCTACCTTTCAGCCTGTCTCGGCTTTTGACATCCTTCCTTGCTAAGCTTAGTTGTTTCTAGCTTTTGACTTAACGTGAGAGACATGTAACTCTTCTCTCACTTGAACACATAGGGTTCTTAATTGCCTTGATTTCCGTATTATTGTGTCTTAAGGAAGAGGGGGGCCCAAGGAGAAGGAGAGAGACAGGGAAATGGCCATTCAGTGGAACAGCCAGAACACACACCACACATTTATTGAGTAAGCTCAGGTCAGGGGTACAGCTGGTGAAGCCTCAAAACAATTATACAATAGTAACATCAGCAATCACTGGCCACAAATCACCGTAACAAACAATGATAATGAAAACATTTGAAGTACTGTGAGAGTTACCAAAATGTGACAAGGGAAACATGGAGTGAGCAAATGCTAATGGAAAATTGACACCAATAGATTTGCTCGATTCAGGGTTGCCGCAAACCTGCAAGTGGTAAAAAAAAAAACAAAAAACACAGTATTGGCAAAGCACAATGAAGCAAAATGCCTAGAATGAGTTATGGCACTATTTACAAAGTGGAGACAGAAGTTAGTGGGGTGATTGTGCTGGGCAGGAGAACCAAAGTACAGAATCCTGTAAACAGATACTCTAATAATGAGTGTGAAACTGCAGGTCTGTGATGGTTTTAATTCACCACCCAGCTATTCTGTTGTTTGTAGTGAGGCACTAATGGGGCCTGTAGAATGCAGGCAAGTTATGAATTGCTTCCTGGGCTTGATACAAAGGTAATGAATATTGTGAAGGATACATTAATCAAAGAAAAGAAATAACTGCTTTAAATAAGCATTTTTATTACCTAAAAATAAATGAGAGGAATTATGTCCACATCAAGTATTTAGGGGAGACTACACACACACACACACACACACACACACACACACACACACACACAGAGTCATTAAAGTAGTGTTTGGACATTATAGTCAGTTGAGACCAGAATTCTGTGGTTCCTGGACATATGTAGTAACACAGAAGCTGGGTGGAGCTTCAGTTGTAACTCATGTCACCTGGTAACACCCTCCCCCAGCTGAACTTTCCAGGGATCCCATCAGAGCATGCAACAAGAAACTTCTGTAAGGTTGAGTTCCTTTGTCTCCAAATACAATGGAAAATAGTGCATAAGGACAAAGGTCCCAGGGACAGAGCATCCCAACCCGGAGCTGTCCTCACTGTTACAAGGCTCGAACAGACAGCTTTAGTAGCAGGTGCAAGGCTGGGTGAACAACTAAGTAGGAGGCAGTCATGCCCTCACTTAAAGGGGTAGCAGATTTAACGGGGAATAACTTTCACAGTTTCTTGCAAATACTTACTCTGATGTTTCACATTTTGCAATGACATTTCAGGAAACACGGTCTTCTGTTTTTGTCTTCCTTTAAACTTGAACAATTTTAGACCCCAAGCTCTGAAGATTTAAATCTTAAACCAGCAGATTTTACCTTTTCTTACCTTGTTAGAACAAGTGGCAATAGTTTTTCTATATCCTCTCTTTACACCAGTTGGATCATTTTACCTTTTTTCCCCAGGAAAACTTGAACTTTGATTTTTTTAAATCTTTTTTTATCTTTACATACAAAATAAACTTTAAAAAAATATTTTATTTATTTGTCAGAGATAGAGCATTTACAAGCTGGGGGAGCAGCAGTCAGAAGGAGAAGTAAGCTCCCCACTGAGCAGGGAGCCAGACACGGGGCTTGATCCCAGGACCCTGGGATCATGACCTGAGCTGAAGGCAGATGCTTAACCCACTGAGCCACCCAGGCATCCCCAAAATAAACTGTTGATCTTTTTTTTTTTTAATGTTAGCATATAAAAACAATCAGGGCAGAGACTGTATTCTTCCTTTTTTTTTTTTTTTAAAGATTTTACTTATTTTTTTTTTAAGATTTTATTTATTTATTTGACAGAGAGAAATCACAAGTAGACGGAGAGGCAGGCAGAGAGAGAGGGGGAAGCAGGCTTTCCACTGAGCAGAGAGCCAGACGCAGGCCTCAATCCCAGGACCCCAGGATCATGATCTGAGCCGAAGGCAGAGGCTTAACCCACTGAGCCACCCAGGCACCTCCGTGTCCTTCCTTTTTAATGCCAAAGTTTAGACCATCTCTCATCTCTAAAAAAGGCTGCAGTTTTTATCCTGGGTAAGCAACTTTCTTCATAAGAAGCAGGGTGATTCTACAGGTGTTGTCGTGGTCCCTGCTTTTTGGCATAACCTGAAGGTTTTTAAAAAATACTGATGCCGGGGTGCCTGGGTGGCTCAGTGGGTTAAGCCACTGCCTTTGGCTCGGGTCATGGTCTCGGGGTCCTGGGATCGAGTCCCACATCGCGCTCTCTGCTCAGCGGGGGGCCTGCTTCCTCCTCTCTCTCTCTGCTTGCCTCTCTGCCTACTTGTGATCTCTCTCTGTCAAATAAATAAATAAAATCTTTAAAAAAAAAATAATGATGCCTGACTCCTGCGCGCTCCTCCCCCCTACGCAGTGTGACTTGTCCACAGGGAATTTGTGTGTTTGTTTGTTTAATGTTCCCCAGTTAATTCTAATGTGTTTGGGACACACTGGGTTACTTCCAAATAAGAGACAGATGACTTCTCTGTGACTGAGCTGGAAAAGTCACAGGGCTAGAGAAATGGAGAAGTTGTTTTGGTTGTATTCTTAGCCCAGAAAGGATGTTCATGTTTGTAAATGCATTCTTGGATACTCTGAAATGGGGCAAATTCATACTGAAATGGGGGGGGAGATACCTGTAAGGTGAAATATTAAATTCTTTTGATTTTTATGTATATCTATTTATAGTTCAGGAATTATCGAAATAAATACCATTTTTAAGATTTCCCAACACTTCTTAGAAAATGACCTCACCATGAACAGGATTCCTGTAGCTACTTTGCTTTCCTTCTCTATACAGTGATCTTATTCCAGTGGCCTTGTGTCTTGACAGTAAATGTGACTGTTTCAGAATTCACTCCCTGCAATTGTTAATCTGCCCTACCCTGCTTGTGGCCACTTTTAATTTGCTCATCCATTATGTTGCCCAGTTACAAAACCTCTGGGTTTTACGGGTTTCTTCAGTTCTCCCTGATGACTCCAAAATGAACCATAATTAACTTTGCAAGAGATAAGCATCAGCATCTGCAGAATCCCGCAGCTCGTCTGCTTAGGAATTGGAACCTCAGACGCTTCTACCACCCACACTCTTGGCCTGGGATTCACTTCACTCACCAGCTTCTTCCTTTTAAGGGTCAGATGGTCGCACTTAGCATCCTTTTTAATGGTGGGTAGGCACAGACAGGAGTCCTCTTAGGCTCGATTCTGGCTTTAACATGCTGGCACCATTGGGATTTTCTTCCTGGGTTTCTCTGATTTTACAGTTGAAATGTATGTCTTTAATTAGAACCTGAATTAAAGCTGGAAATCAGGAACTCCCATCCTCAACAGCACCGTGAGAATGGGGGTAAAAGAAGGTTGCAAGCTTCCATTATACTTCTTCGTTCTTCCCTGATATTCCCTTCTTCCTTCTTTCTCCTTCTTTTAAACCTTAGCTCCAGCTGAGAGCTAAAAAAAGTTGGGGCCTGTGGGTGGCTCAGTGGGTTAAAGCCTCTGCCTTCGGCTCAGGTCATGATCCCAGGGTCCTGGAATCGAGCTCCACATCGGGCTCTCTGCTCAGCAGGGAGCCTGCTTCCTCCTCTCTCTTTCTGCCTGCTTCTCTGCCTACTTGTGATCTCTGTCAAATAAATAAATAAAATCTTTAAAAATAATCACTGAAGTGTTAAATAGTAAATCATTCATTGGAATTTTTAAAAAGCACTGATAGAGTGGGCTGCCTGCCTGGCTCAGTTGATTAAGCAACTGACTCTTGATTTCAACTCAGGTCCTGATCTCAGGGTCCTGAGTTTGAGCCCTGAGTTGGGCTCCATGCTCCAGGCAGAATTGCGTGGGATTCTCTCTCTCACTCTGACCCTCCCCCTGCTTGTGTTCTAAATAAATAAACAAAACAAATAAGATCTTTTTTAAAAAAATTTATTTGACACAGAGAGAGAGAGATCACAAGTAGGCAGAGAGGCAGGCAGAGAGAGGGGGAAGCAGGCTCCCCGCCGAGCAGAGAGCCCGATGTGGGGCTTGATCCCAGAACCCTGGGACCATGACCTGAGCCGAAAGCAGAGGCTTTAACCCACGGAGCCACCAGGCGCCCCTAAATAAGATCTTATAGTAAAAAAAAAAAAAAAAAAAAATACACATAGTATTTAACCTTGAGCCAGGCACACTTCTAAACAGGAACAAGTGTTGCTCATTTAATCCCTGGCCGTCCCTTCACTATGAGAAAATAGGATCTTAGAGGTTAAGTAGCTTGCCTAAACCCCAAGGCTGGTAATGAAGGTGCTGGAATTCCACCCCAGGTGTTTTGGCTCTAGCACGTTCTTAACCGTGAGGCTTTGCTTCCACTCCTCTAGCTGGAATTAATGCTGGAGAAGCGAGGTGGGAAAGAAACATTTCTCTGGTTTGACTTGAAAATACGTTCTGCCGAAGTCCCATCCCAAGGTCAGCACAGATGCACTAGAGCCTGGCTTCTCCACGTCCTGCCTCTCAGAACAGCAGCACATAGATTTCCTAACGTGGAGGTGAGTTGTACTCTCCTCTATTTAATTGCTGGGAATGGGATTTTGTTTTTCTTAGGACACTGTATAATGAAAAACGTGAGAGAATAGTGTAATAGATGTCCTTGAACCCATAACCCATCTTCTATGATTATCAACTTGCAGCCACTCTCCTTTCACTTATGAAAACCCTCCCAGTTCCCTGGATTACTTCAAAGCTAAACCCAGGGGCATCTGGGTGGCTCAGTGGGTTAAAGCCTCTGCCTTCAGCTCAGGTCATGGTCCCAGGGTCCTGAGATCGAGCCCCACATCGGGCTCTCTGCTCAGTGGGGAGCCTGTTTTCTCCTCTCGCTCTGCCTGCCTCTCTGCCTACTTATGATCTGTCTGTCAAATAAATAAATAAAAATATTAAAAAAAAAAAAGCTAAACCCAGATCTATTTCATGGGTAAATATTTCACCTAGGAATAAAGACTCTTCACCATAATAATACCATGACCACACCTAAAAGCCAAACATTTTCTTAATATCAAATGTGTTGTTGGCCTTCTGATCCTTTCATTTCACATGGTTCTTTAAAGTTGGTTTGTTGGAAACAGAATCCAAGCAAGGATGACCTGTTGCATTTTGTTTTCTAGGCTTCCCAGAATTTCCCCACTTTAAGAACAAAGTTCTTTAAGAATAACGTTCAGTTATTGAAGAAAGCTGCTCATTTGGCTTGTAGAATTTTCCACATTCTGAATTTAGCGGGTTGCTTTCCTAGATCTCCTAGGAGTCATGTGCCTGTCCTTAACTGATTGCCTCTAGCTTCCAAAGCTGCCCTTCTTTGCCCCATGTTGTGATTCAGGAGCTCTGGACCCTGTGCCCATCTCTCCTTTGCTGACTGGCTTTGCCAGCAGAGGGTGCTGGAGCAGCACTGTAGAGTCAGGAAGAGTGAAGAATTTTCTTCCGGTCTGCAGGGCAACTGGCAGATGGCTGTGTGGAGCCTCACCCGTGCTCCTCAACAGCCCTCGTGGTTCAGCTACAACTCCCGCCCTCCAAGCTTCTCTGCCAAGGTCAGGCTGGGTCCTGTGATGGCAACCGCGTTCTCCCCTCATGGGTCTGAGCCTCAGGTTTAAGCAGGACCCTAGCTTTAAGATTCTAAGTTCCTTGGGTGCTCAGTGTTCCTCAGCTGTAGGGGCGAGCCGGCTCTCTGCGGTCACTGCTGCTGTAGCTCGACATACCTTTTACCCTTCTAGTAGTTAACTGAACTTTTCACTAGTTCGTAATTCTTTATGTTACATTTTTCCTCTTACACTGACTGGTTTAATTTGTTTCCTGGCTGATGAAATGGTAGCAGGAAGGGTCTCAGGGAAAAAAACCTTCCAAGTTTGGATTTAGGGATTGGTTTGCTGGTGCCTTTAGATTCAAGAGAAATGATGAACTCCCTGCCAGGTGGAATGGGCTGCTCGTGATCCATGACACGCAGTGGTATTACGATGAAGGTACTACCTCTGCTGGGGATGAAGCAAGTGCCTTGGGAGCCCCTGAGACTTGGGCTGCACTTGACCTTTACGGCAGTTATGATGACTGCGAGGACCCAGGAGGAGCTGCTTCTGTACCTACTGGAGTGCCTCTGGGAATAAATGGCAGGCTCGGGTCCTTAAACTCTCAACTCAAGTCCTATAGTCCAAGGACCAGAAAGCCTCCAGGCCAGACCTAATAGAATCATTTCATGTAGCTGGGGCCTAATTGATGTTCCTGAAACCAAACAAAATTGTGCAGAATGCAGAATGACAACTTGAGTTGAATTCACAACCTCATTAAGTGTCTCATGTGACATTTAGAATACTGATTGGGAAAGAGGGTGCCTGAAACTCGGAATGGCAACATCTGGTTGGACTCAGCCTAAACTGAGACTTAAAACTTCGAGTCTCGGGGTGCTTGGCTGGCTTGGTCCATAGAGCATGTGACTCTTGATTTCGGGGTTGTGAGTTAGAGCCCCATGTTGGGCATAAAGCCTACTTTAAAAAACTAAACCAGATTTTCTTTTTTTAAGATTTTATTTATTTGACAGACAGAAATCCCAAATAAGCAGAGAGGCAGACAGAAAGAAAGAGGGGGAAGCAGGCTCTGTGCTGAGCAGGGAGCCCGATGCAGGGCTCAATCCCAGGACCCTGAGAGATCATGACCTGAGCCAGGCAGAGGCCTAACCCACTGAGCCACCCAGGCGCCCCTAAGATTTATTCTCTTAGCCACTTTCAAATATGCAATACAGAACTGTAACTATAGTCACCATGCTGCACACTACATTCCCAGGACTTAATTAGCTTATAACTGGAAGTTTGTACATTTTGATCCCCTTCCTTCATTTCTCTTACTCCATCCCCTACTGCTGGTCACCACCTATCTGTTGTCTGTATCTGAGTTTGGTGTTTTATTTTATCTTTTTGTTGTTGTTGTTTTAGATTCCACATGTAAGTGAGGTCATCTGGGGTTTGTCTTTCTCTGTCAGACTTTTTTGACTTGGCATGATGCCCTCAAGGTCCATCATGTTACAGGTGGTAAAATTTCTTTCCTTTTTTATGGATGAATGATTTTCCTGTGGAGTGTGGGCGTGGGTGTTTTGCGTGTATACATCAGTGTCTTTATCCTTCCAGCCATGGGTGGACTTTACTTGGGTTGTTTTTTATAAATAATGCTGCAGTGAACATGCAGACATCTTGTCAGCCTTCTGCTTTTAATTCCTCTGAATAAATGCCCAAAAGTGAAGTTGCTGGATCATAGGGTAGTTCTATTTTTAATTTTTCCTACTATTTTCTATAATGGGTGTAACAATTTATATTCCCACCAAAAGTGCAGGAAGCTTCATTCCCCCCACCCCCCCCACCCCGCTTGCCAACACTTGTTATTTCTTGTCTTTTTGATAATAGCCTTTCTGAGAGAGGTTAAGTGCTACCTCCTGGTGGTTCTGATTTGTATTTCCTTGGTGTTTCGTGATGCTGAATCACCTTTTCACATACCTGTGGGCCATCTGTATGACTTCTTTGGGGAGAAGTCTATTCAGATCATCTGCCTATTTTTTTAAATTGGATTGATTCTTTTTGTTCCTCAGTTGTATGAGTTTTTATATATTTTGAATATTAACCCCTTCTCAGATATGATTTACAGGGGGCAACTTTAGCCCTTTAGCAGTTCCTCCCTATCCCTTTTGCAACCCCCTTAGAACTGTGCGATCCCAGTGGGTAGGCTGACCTGGCCTGCAGCATGGGTCATGGCTGGAACATGTCTTGGTGGGGTCAGCAGGACAGAGTACATGCTGCTTGGTGCCATGGGCCGATCCCGCCGCGACCCTGGGAGCAGTGATGTTGAGCAGCTCTGAGTCTGGACCAGAGGCTGGCAGATGGTGCCGGGAGAACTTCAGCTCCAGGGCACTGGGGTGGCTCAGTTGGTTAAGCCTACAACCCTGGATTTCATCTCCCATCATGATCTCAGGGTGGTGAGATTGAGCATTGCGTTGGGCTCTGTGCTGGGCATGGAGCCTGCTTAAGATTCTCTCTCTCCCTCTGCTCCTCCCCTGCTGCTCTGTCTCTCTCTCCAAAACAAAACAAAACAAAACCACCTCAACCCTGAGAAAGCACCACCCACCCAGCAATGCCCACCCACCCCAGGCTGGCGGTACCAAAGAGCAAGAACGCATGCATTCCAGCACCACAGCAGAGGCCCAGGACACGATGGGTTGCACCTCTTCGGGATCTTCCTATAAACGATGAGCATGTCACAGTTCTTCCCTGGAAAGCAAACCATGAACGGTCTTGTATTTACCATTCACACGGATGAAGCAAGAGAAGAGACTCAAAAGAGGTCAGCTGAATCTAAAAAAACAAAAAGCAAAAAGAAAAACCAGAACATGAAAATGTCTGGGCTTTTCATTCAGCCATTCCTTTACCTGGACCAAGAAACTTACTGCTGCCTCCTGACCATCCAGTGGATGGCAGTTTGGAGTCACCACCTGCTGTGGACTTGTCAATTGGGCTAAAAGATGAAAAGTCAATGAGTGTCAGTGAAGTCCCAGACTACCATGAGGATGTTCCCATGTACCTTTGGGAAATGGAGGTTAAATGTAAGCCTGAAGTGGGCTACAAGAAGATACAGTCAGACATCACTAAGAGGATGAGGGCTGGCCTTGTGGACTGGTCAGCTGAAGGAGGAGAAGAATACAAAGTACGGAATGAGATCGTGCATTCTGACAGGTGTGAGATGATATCTTATTATAGTTCTTTTCATTGTACTTTTGATTTATATTTCCCTGATGAGTGATGTTGAGCCTCTACCTCTTCATGTGTCTGTTAGCCATGTGGATGTCTTCTTTGGAAAAGTATCTGTTCATGTCTTCTGCCCATTTTTTAACTGGATTATTTGCTCTTTGGGTGTTGAGTTTTAGAAGTTCTCTATGTATGTTGGATACTAACCTTTTATCAGATATGTCATTTGCGAAGAAGTTCTCCCATTTCGTAGGTTGCTTTTCGTGTCACTGATTGTTTGAATGTGTGCACTGTGCAGTATCTTTCTATTCTGATGTAGTCCTGATAGTTGATTTTCACTTTTAAAAAATATTTATTTGAGAGAGAAAGAGAGAATATGTGTGTATGTGAGCAGGAAGAGAGGGAGAGAAGCAGGCTCCCTGCTGAACAATGTTCAGAGACATTACTGCCTGTGTTCTAGGATTTCTAGGATTTCAGGTCTCACATTTATCTCTTTAATCATTTTGTGTTTATTTTTGTATATCATGTAAGAAAGTGGCTGTTTCATTCTTTTGCATGTAGCTGACCAACTTTCCCAACACCATTTGTGAAGAGACTCTTTTTTCTTTTTTTTTCCATTGGATATTTCCTGCTTTCTTGAAGATTAATTGACCACATAGTTGTGGGTCCATTTCTGGGTCTTCTATTCTGTTTTATTGATCCATGTGTCTGTTTTTGCACCAGTATCATACTGTTTTGATGACTATGACTTTGTAATATAACTTGTAGTCTGGAATTGTGGTAGCTTTAGCTTTGTCTTTTTTTTTTTAAGTTGTATTAGTAATTTCGTAGTTTAAAAAATCATGGAAAAAATATTAGCAACATCTTCAAAGAATTGCTGACTATTATCTTTGTATTTGGATGTATGTGTGCTTCCAATGCTAGGAAAATTCAATAGCAATTTCAAACATGTTAACATGACAGCTAACTGACAATCCATAAATATCATTATTAGATTAGAATAATTAAAAAACCTGAAGTGATTTTTATAGCACGCAAAACTATTCTTAGAATTTCAAATGAAAAATTCTCAAAGGTGAATGATTTACTTTTTCATGGGGAAAAGTTAAAATGCACTGCTGGAGTCTGTGATGGCTATTTTGCCAATCCCATTCTCTAAAATCATTGCAAACTCTAAATAAAAGATTAATTACTTGCCAACTGCAAACCAAAATGATGAATCAAAAGCCCAAACAAGGGTGGAAATAAGTTTTTTTAATATATGACTTTGGGACAATTTGGTTAGTTTTTTTCCCCCATTATGGTTCAGTGTACTCTTTATTCTCTACCCCTATTCTACCTATCTCCCTCCTGACCTCCCTTCTGGTAACCACCAGTTTGTTCTCTATAGTTAAGAGTCTGTTTTTTGTTTTGTCTCTTTTTCTTCTTTTTCCCTTCCCTCGTCTTGTTGTGTTTCTTTAACTCCACATGTGAGTGAGATCATACAGTATTTGTCTTTATCTGACTGACTTATTTCTCCTTGCATTAGACTTTTAGTTCTTTTTAAATTTATTTTTATTTTTATTTTTTTAAAGATTTTATTTATTTCTTTGATAGAGACAGATCAGAATAAGGCAGAGAGGAAGGCAGAGAGAGGAGGAAGCAGGCTCCCTGATGATCAGAGAGCCTGGTGTGGGACTCGATCCCAGGACCCTGAGATCATGACCTGAGCTGAAGGCAGAGGCTTTAACCCACTGAGCCACCCAGGTGCCCCCTAGTTCTTTTTTTTTTTTTAAGAAAGATTTTATTTAAGAGAGAAAGAGTGCATGCATGAATGTCGTGAGGTGAGGGTCAGAAGGAGAGGGAGAAGCAGACTCCCTAGCGAGCAGGGATCCTGATGTGGGGTTCAATCCCAAGACGCTGAGATCATGACCCAAGCTGAAAGCAGATGCCCAACTGACTGAGCCACCCAGGTGCCCCTACACTTTCTAGTTCTATTCATGTTATTGCGAATGGCAAGATTTCATTTTTATGGCTGAATATTATTCCTGTGTATGTGTGTACATGCATGTGTGTGTGGGTACACAAACCACAACATTTGTATCCATCCATTTGACGGACACAGGCTGGTTTCTTATTTTGGCTAACGCTGCCATAAACATAGGGGTATATGTATCCTTTTGAATTAGGTGTTTTTGTGTTTTTTTGGGGGGGTGGTGGTGAATACCCAGTAGTGCTATTCCAGCTTTCGTTTCTTCTTTTTTTTAATTGTGTTCTGTGAGTCACCATAAAAATACATCATTAGTTTTTGATGCAGTGTTCCAAGATTCATTGTTTATATATAATACCCAGTGCTCCATGGAATCTGCCCTCCTTAATACCCACCACCAGAGTCACCCATCTCCCTCATGCCTCCTTCCCTCTAAAACCCTCAGTTTGTTTCTTGGAGTCCACAGTCTCCCCCTCTGATTTCTTTTTCAAAATTGCTTTGGCTCTTTGGGGTCTTTTGTGGTTTCATATAAATCTTAAGGTTGTTCTAGTTCTGTGAAACTATATGATTGGATATTTTGATAGGGATTGCATTAAATATGTAGATTGCTTTGGGTAGTATACACATTTTAACAATATTTCTTCTGTGAATCCATTAGCATGGAATGTCTTTCTATTTCTTTGTGTCTTCAATTTCTTTCTTCAGTGTTTCATGGTTTTTAGAATACAGGTCTTTTACCTCTTTGGTTAGTTTATTCTAGGTATCTTATTATTTTTGGTTTAATTGTAAATGGGATTTCTCTTTCTGGTGCTACATTATTAGTGTATAAAAATGCAACATATTTCTGCACACCGATTTTTGTATCCTGCAATTTTACTGAAGCCATTTATGAGTTTTAGTAGGTGTTTTTTTTTTTTTTTTTGGTGGAGTCTTTAGGGTTTTCTTTAGAATAGTATCATGCCCCTGTAAATAGTGAAATTTTTACTTCTTCCTTACCAATTTGGACTCCGTCTATTTCTTTTTCTTGTCTGATTGTTGTGGCTGGGACTTTCAGGATTGTGTGTTGAATAAAAGTGGTGAGAGTAGACATCCTTGTCTTGTTTCTGACCTTAGGAGAAAAGTTCAAGGTTTCCCTACTGAGTATGTTGCTCTAGTTTTTTCCTATATGGCTTTTTTTATGTTGAGGTATGTTCCTTCTAAATCTACTTTGTTGAGGGTTTTTTTTTTTCTTTAATCATGAATGGGTATTGTACTTCATCAAATACCTTTTCTGTGTCTATTGAAATGATCATGTGGTTTTTATCCTTTCTCTTATTTTTTTTTAAGATTTTATTTATTTGATGGGCAGAGATCACAACTAGGCAGAGAGGCAGGCAGAGAGAGAGAGGAGGAAGCAGGCTCCCCACTGAGCAGAGAGCCTGATGTGGGGCTCTATCCCAGGATACTGAGATCATGACCTGAGCCGAAGGCAGAGGCTTTAAACCACTGAGCCACCCAGGTGCCCCTATCCTTTCTCTTATTTATGTAATGTATCATGTTGATTGATTTGTGAATATTGAACCACACTTGCATCCTGGGAATAAATCTCACTGGATTGTGGTGAATGACTTTTTTAATGTATTGTATTCAGTTTGCTAGAATTTTGCTGAGGATTTTTGCATCTCTGTTCATCAGAGATATTGGCCTACAGTTCTCTCTCTCTCTCTTTTTTTTTTTTTTTTGGATGCTGTCTTCATCTGATTTTGGTTTTTGGTTGCTGGCCTCATAGAATGTATATGAAAGTTTTCATTCCTTTTCTATTTTTTTGAGTCATTTGAGAAGACTACGTATTAATTCTTTAAATGTTTGGTAGAATTCACTGGTAAACCATCTGGTCCTGGACTTTTTTTGCTGTTGGGAAATTTTTGGTTACTACATCAATCTTCTTGCTGGAAATTCGTCTGTTCAAATTTTCTATTTCTTGGGGCACCTGGGTGGCTCAGTGGGTTAAAGCCTCTGCCTTCGGCTCAGGTCATGATCTCAGGGTCCTGAGATGGAGCCCCGTGTCAGGCTCTCTGCTCAGCGGGGAGCCTGCTTCCTCCTCTCTCTCTCTGCCTGCCTCTCTGCATACTTGTGACCTCTGTCTGTCAAATGAATAAATAAAATCTTTTAAAAAATTTTCTATTTCTTCCTGTTTAAGTTTTTTTTAATTAACATATAATGTATTATTTGTTTCAGGGGTACAGGTCTGTGATTCATCAGTCTTACATGATTCATCAGTATTACACAATTCACAGCACTCACCATAGCACTTACCCTCCCCAATGTCCATCCCCCAGCGACCCCATCCCTCCCACTCCCCCCACCAGCGACCCTCAGTTTGCTTCCTGAGATTAAGAGTCTCTCATGGTTTGTCTCCCTCTCCGGTTTCATCTTGTTTCATTTTTTCCTTCCCTTCCCCTATGATCCTCTGTCTTGTTTCTCAAATTCATCCTATGAGTGAGATCACATGATAATTGTCTTTCTTTGATTGACTTATTTTGCTTAGCATAATAGCCTCTGGTTCTATCCATGTTGCTGCAAATGGCAAGATATCTTTTTTTGATGGCTGCATAAAATTCATATATATATATATATATATATATATATATACCACATCTTCCATAGTTTGGCCATTATGGACATTGTTGCTATAAACATTGGGGTACATGTGCCCCTTCAGATCACTACATTTGTATCTTTGGGGTAAATACCCTGTAGTAAAATTGGTGGGTCGTAGTGTAGCTGTGTTCTCAACTTTTTTTTTTTCAATTTATTTATTTTCAGAAAAACTTTATTCATTATTTTTTCACCACACCCAGTGCTCCATGCAAGCCGTGCCCTCTATAATACCCACCACCTGGTACCCCAACCTCCCACCCCCCCCCCCCCGCCACTTCAAACCTCTCAGATTGTTTTTCAGAGTCCATAGTCTCTCATGGTTCACCTCCCCTTCCAATTTACCCAAATTCCCTACTCCTCTCTAACGCCCCTTGTCCTCCATGCTATTTGTTATGCTCCACAAATAAGTGAAACCATATGATAATTGACTCTCTCTGCTCGACTTTTTGAGGGACCTCCATACTGTTTTCTGGAGTGGCTATACCAGCTTGCATTCCCACCAACAATGTAGGAGGGTTCACCTTTCTCTGCATCCTCGTCAACACCTGTCGTTTCCAGACTTGTTAATTTTAGCCATTCTGACTGGTGTGAGGTGGTATCTCATTGTGGTTTTGATTTGTATTTCCCTGATCTTGAGTGATCTTGAGCATTTTTCATGTGTGTATTGGCCATTTGGATGTCTTCTTTGGAGAAATGTCTGTTCATGTCTTCTGCCCATTTCTTGACTGGATTATTTGTTTTTTTGGATATTGAGTTTGATAAGTTCTTTATAGATTTTGAATACTAGCCCTTTATCTGAAATGTCATTTGCAAATATCTTCTCCCATTCTGTTGGTTGTATATTGGTTTTGTCAACTATTTCCTTTGCTGTGCAAAAGCTTATCTTGATGAAGTCCTAATAGTTCATTTTTGCCCTTACTTCCCTTGCCTTTGGCATGGTTTCTAAGAAGGTTGCTGCGGCTGAGGTCGAAGAGGTTTCTGCCTATGTTCTCCTCAAGGATTTTGATAGATTCCTGTCCCACATTGAGGTCACATCCATTTTGAATCTATTTTGTGCATGGTGTAAGGAAATGGTTCAGTTTCACTCTTCTGCATGTGGCTGTCCAATTTGCCCAACACCATTTGTTGAAGAAACTGTCTTTTTTCCACTGGACATTCTTTCCTGCTTTGTCAAAGATTAGCTGACCATAGAATTAAGGGTCTATTTCTGGGCTCTCTATTCTGTTCTATTGATCTATGTGTCTGTTTTTGTGCCGGTACCATACTGTCTTGATGATGACAGCTTTGTCATAGAGCTTGAGGTCTGGAATTGTAATGCCACCAACTTCAGCTTTCTTTTTCAACATTCCTCTGGCTATTCGAGGTTCCATGTAAATTTTAGAATTATTTGTTCCATCTCTTTGAAAAAAGTTGATGGTATTTTTATAGGGATTGCATTTACTTATTTATTTATTTATTTTTCATTTGAGAGCAAGACAGAGAGACAGAGTATACGCAGGGGGCGAGACAAAGGCAGAGGGAGAAACAGACTCCCTGATGAGCAAGGAGCCTAACGTGGGGTTCAGTCTCCAGACCTGGAGATCATGACCTGAGCCAAAGGCAGACATTTAACTACTTTAAGACACCCAGGTTCCCTGAGAGGGAATACATTAAATGTGTAGTTTACACTAATTAGCACAGATGTTTTCACAATATTTGTTCTTCCAATCCATAAGCATGGAACATTTTTCCATTTCTTTTTTTTTTTTAAGATTTTATTTTTTTATTTGACAGAGATCACAAGTAGGCAGAGCAGTAGGCAGAGCAATAGGCAGATAGAGGGATGCTTCCTACTGAGCAGAGAGCCCAATGCAGGGCTCAATCCCAGGACCCTGAGAGCATGACCTGAGCTGAAGGCAGAGGCTCAACCCACTGAGCCACCCAGGCGCACCCATTTTTCCATTTCTTTGTGTCCTCTTCAATCTCTTTCATCAGTATTCTGTAGTTTTGAGTACAGATTCTTTGCCTCTTTGGTTAGGTTTATTCCTAGGTATCTTACGGTTTTGGGTGCAAATGTAAATGGGATTGACTCCTTAATTTCTCTTTCTTCTGTCTTGTTGGTGTATGGAAATGCTACTGATTTCTGTGCATTGATTTTATATCCTGACACTTTACAGAATTCCTGTATGAGTTCTGGCAGTTTTGGGGTGGAGTCTTTTGGGTTTTCCACATAAAATATCATATCATCTGCAAAGAATGAGAGCGTGACTACTACTTTGCTGATTCAGATGCCTTTTATTTCTTTTTATTGTCTGATTGCTGAGGCTAGGACCTCTAGTACTGTGTTGAATAGCAGAGCTGTTAGTCACTTCTGTCTCCCTGGTCTCTGGCCGCAGTACATGCTTGCCCAGCCTGTGACCAAGTGTTTCTATCTCTGGTACATGGCCCTGTTTGGAGATTCCAAACAGCAGCAGATTTCTGTGGCACGTGTTCCTCCTGGGGGAGGTGGGGTGGTCTCCCTGGATCTGCCACTTGTGGGGTCGCTGCTTGAAGTGTAGTGACCTGACAGTGCCATGGATCATGGTTTAAGGTAACCCCAAGCTGAGAGGCCACTGCTCAGCTCATCTCTGTAGTTGGATTTCCCGTTCTGATACTTGGGAGGTCTGCAACACTCAGGTCCCCCCCTTCTTTCTGTGACCCTGAGGATCCTGAGACTACAGTGTCCCAGCAAGTGTGTTCTACCCATCCCACCCACCCTTAGCCACTGGAGTGACGTCCCGCAGTGGAACAGACTTTTAAAGTTCCGATTTTGTGCTCCACTGCTCCACTGCTGCACTGCTTGCTGGGAGCGTGCCCACCCCCCCACATCTATCTTCCCGTCTGTCACTTCGGATTCACTTCTCCACATGTCCTACCTTCCAGAAAGTGGTTGCTTTTCTATTCATAGAGTTGCTACTGTTTTTTTCTTGGATTGCCTGTTGAGTTCGTAGGTGTTGAGAATGGTTTGATAATTATCTAGCTGAACTCCTGGGACCAGAGGAAATTTAGGTTTACTCCTTGGCCATCTTGCTTTTCTCTCCTGAAGTGGTCTTTCACTAAGTCTCCTGCTTCAGTTTTAGTAGTTTGTATGTTTCTAGAAATTTATCCATTTCTCTAGTTTGTCTAATATTTATTTATTTGTTTCTTTTCTTTCTTTCTTTCTTTCTTTGACAGAGAGAGAGGGAGAGAGCAAGCACAAGCAGAGGGGATGGCAGGCAGGGGAGAAGCAGTCTCCCTGCTCAGCAAGAAGCCTGATGTGGGGCTTGATCCCAGGACCTGGGATCATGACCTGAGCCAAAGGCAGATGCTTAACAGACTGAGCTACCTAGGTGCCCCTAATTTTTTGGTATACACTTTTTCATAGTATTATAATTGTTTGTATTTCTGTTATGTTGTTATTTATCTTTCATTTGTGACTTTGTTTGAGTCCTTTGTCTCTCTCTCCCAGTTGTTGTGTGTGTGCTTGTTTGCTTGTTTGTTTTTGATGAATCTGGCTAGAAGTTTATCAATTTTGTTGATCTTTTCAGAAAACCAGTTCCTGGTTTCATTGATCTGTTCTATTGTTTTTATAGCTTCTGTATCATTTATTTCTGCTCTAATCTTTATTATTTCCTTCCTTCTGCTGGTTTGGGGTTTTGTTTATTTTTCTACCTCATGTAGGTGTGAAGTTAGGTTGAGATTTTTCTTTCTTCTTAAGTTAGATCTGTATTGTTATAAACTTCCCTCTTAAAACAACTTTTACTGTATCTCAAAGGTGTTGGACTTCTTTTTTAATTTTTATTTGTTTGCATGTAGTTTTTAATTTCTGCTTTGATTTCTTGATTGACTCATTCATTGTTGAAATGTATGTTCTTTAACCTGCATGTATTTATGATCTCCCCAGACTGTGTGTGTGTGTGTGTGTGTGTGTGTGGTTGATTTCTAGTTTCATGGCATGTGGTCAGAAAGGCACATGGTACAATTTTGATCTTTTGGAATTTGTTGAGGTTTTGTTTGTAGCCTAATGGCCTAATATGTGATCTATTCTGGAGAATGTTTTATGTGCACTTGAAAACAATGTGTATTCTGCTGTTAGATGATAGAATGTTCTGAATGTGTCTGTTAAACTCATCTGGTCCAGTATGTATTCAGAGCTACTGTTCCCTTGTTGATCTGTTTGGATGACCTGTCTATCAATGTAAGTAGTATATTAAAGTTCCGAAATTATTGTATTTGTTATTAACTATATTATGTATTTGGGTGCTCTCAAGTTGGGTGCACAAGTACTTATAATTGTTATATCTTGTTGTTGTCCCCTTTATTGTTATTTATTACATATTATTATTATATATGTCCTTCATTTTTTTTTACATTTTTTGTTTTAAACTCTCTTTTGTCTGATGTAAGTATTTTTACTTGGCTTTCTTTCTTCCTTCCATCCTTCTTTTCTTTCTTTTTTTTTAAACATTTTATTTTTAAGTAATCTTTACAGCCAGCAGGGGCCTCAAGCTTATAACCCTGAAATCAAGAATTGCATGCTCCACCAACTGAGCCAGCCAGGTGCCCTGATCCTTGGCTTTCTTTCAACACTCATTTACATGATAAATGTTTCTCTAACCCCTCACTTTCAATCTGCAAGTGTCTTTAGGTCTGAAATGAGTCTCTTGTAGGCAGCATATAGGTGGGTCTTGATATTTTTTTCTACTCTGTCACCATGTCTTTTGCTTGGAGCAAATTTAGTTCATTTACATTCAAACTAATTATTAATAGATATGTATTTGTTGCCATTCTGTTACTTGTTTTGTGGTTTTATAGTTTTCCCTCTGATCCTTCTTTTTCTTTCTTTCATGTTTTGCTGTCTTGTTTGTTTTTTTAGTGATATACTTTGATTCCGTACTCTTTATTTTTTGCCTATCTATTACTGTTTTTTTGATTTGTGGTTACCATTGGGTTTATATATAACATCTTCTGCATATAACAAATCTATATTACTTAATTTTGAACTCATTCTTTACTCCTTTCCACATTTTGTTACTTGTTATATTTTATGTTGTTTATTTTATGCTCCTTTTGTCTGATTTTTACAGATACGCTTTATTTTTTTTTTGTGCTTCCTATTTTTCTTACTGTTTCAATTTTTGCTTTCCACTTAGAGTCTCCTATAACATTTTTTTTTTAAAGATTTTATTTATTTATTTGACAGACAGAGATCACAAGTAGGCAGAGAGGCAGGCAGAGAGAGAGGAGGAAGCAGGCTCCCTGCTGAGCAGAGAACATGATGCGGGGCTCGATCCCAGGACCCCGGGATCATGACCTGAGCCGAAGGCAGAGGCTTTAACCCACTGAGCCACCCAGGCACCCCTCCTATAACGTTTCTTGTAGGGCTCATTTAGTGGTTATAAATTCCTTTAATTTGTGGGGGGGACTCTTAATCTCTCCTTCTATTCTGAATGATAGTCTTGCTGGATAGAGTCTTCTTGGCTGCAGATCTGCCCACTTCAGCATTTTGAAAACATCATGCCACTTTCTTCTGTTCTGCGAATTTCTGCTGAAAAATCAGCTGATGGTCTTACGGGGGGGGGGGTTTCCTCAATAGTTAACTGTCTTTTTTTTTTTTCCCCCCTCTTGCAACCTTTAAAATTCTCTTATTATCACCTCCCCACCCCTTGCCCCATTTTAATTGCTGTGTGTCTTGGTGTGGACCTTCTTGGGTTAAATTTGTGGGGATCTCTGTGCCTCCTGAATCTGGATCTATGTTTCCCTTCCCAGATTCAGGAAGTTTGTAGTTCTTATTTTTTTTCAAATAGCTTTTCTGGTTCCCTTTCTCTTCTCCTTCTGGGATCTCTATAATGGGATTTTGGTACGTTTTAAATTGTCACAGGGTTCCTTTAACCTATCCTCATTTTTAAAATTCTTTTTTCTTTTTGCTGTTTAACTTGGTTGCTTTCTACTACCCTGTCTTCAGATCACGAATGTGTGCTGCATCCTTTAATCTACTGTTGATTCCCTCTAGTATATTTTTCACTTTACTTATTGTATTCCTCTGCTCTGATTGGTTCTTTTTATATTTTTTCTTTGTTGAAGTTCTCACTGAATTCACCCACTCTTCTCCCAAACCTGATGAGCATCTTTATGACCATTACTTTGAAATCTTTATCAGGTAGATTGGTTATCTTGGTTTTGTTCTCTTTTGAGGTTCTTATTTTTTCATCTTGAATCTATTCCTCGGTCTCTTCGCTTTGACACAAGGTGTTTGTTTCTGTGAATTAGGTCAACTATATTCCTGGTC
Organism: Neogale vison; assembly: GCF_020171115.1. Lineage (NCBI taxonomy): Eukaryota > Metazoa > Chordata > Mammalia > Carnivora > Mustelidae > Neogale > Neogale vison. The sequence goes on along the minus strand of NC_058096.1, from coordinate 129,973,275 downwards.
TTGAAGGTAGTGGCCTTATGTAGAAGGCTACTACCAGGGTTTCCCATGTGTGGACTGTGTGTGTCCTCCTGTTGTGACTTGGCCGCAACTGCTGCAGACCTGCTGGTGGGTACGGCTGGCTTCCAGCATAGCCTGCTGAGAGACCTGGCTGTAGCTGCTTGTGTGCACTGTTGGGTGACGTTAGTCTCCCATACAGCTCCCTGAAAGTCCTTGCCACAGTTTTTGGTGATATGTTTGTGGGCAGGGCTGCCTCCCTTTCCCTGCTTGTCCTGGCAAGGGCTGTCACAAAGTGACTCCAAAGTAGTCACTTTGGAAGGATGCTGGTCTCAGTCAGAGCTGTTGGATGTGGCTGGGCAGAAGTTCCTTTGGAGGGGCACCCTCCCAGGTGAGTGGGGTGGGTATGGAGGGAAATGCTGAGTGGGGTGAGCTGCACTAGCTAGGTAGATGTAGAGTGTTAGACTGGCTCCCATCAACAATGGAGCAGTTAGGTTGAAGGAGGGCAAGAAAAATGGTGTGTGTCAGCACCTCCATCCCTGGAGAAAGTTCTTAAGAGACCCCTGCCCCTTTGGCACATGCCTTATGGTCAATCTCCTTCACATATAATCCAGGTGCTTCTGAAACTGTTGCCTCTGTGATGGCTCTCAGAGTGCGTGATATAGTATGTTTTGCCTTTAAGAATGGAGTCCCAGTTTCCTATATCCTTCTGGTCTCCCAGAATTCAGCCCTGCTGATTTTCAGATGAGATCGGGCGCGTTCAGGGTGGTATGGCCGTAGACTAGCCCTGCTGATTTTCAAAGCCAGAGATTAAGGGAGCTTGCCTTCCCAGTGCAGATGCCCAAGGCAGGGTGTGCTGGATGTGGAGATTGGACCCCTCATTCCTCAGAGAGGATCTTTGTACCTGTGATAATCCTCCTGTTTGTGGTTCCCCATCTGTGGGTGGCCGCACTGGGAATTTTGGTTCCTAACCACATTTCTGTCCTCCTACCTTCTCAATATAGCTTTCTCTGTATATCTTTAGCTGTGGAAGAGCTGTTCTGCCAGTCTTCATGTCACTTTCAGAGTGAGTTTCTCTATATTTAGCTGTAGTCTTGATGTGTCTGTGGGAGGAAGCGAGCTCAGGATCTTACTCCACCATCTTTTCAAGTTCCCACTTGTTGTCTCTAACTTTTGACACTTTAATTATAATGTGTCTTTGGGCTCCTCTTATTTGGAACTCTGGGCTTATTTCCTCCTCCAGGTCAGAGAAGTTTTCAACCATTATTTCTTCATATTTGTTTTCTGCACTACTCCATCCCTCCGACCTGCCCCCATCTCTTCTCCTTCTGAGAGCCCTGTAATGCATATATTGGTTTTCTTGATGATGTCCTCTAGGTCCCTTAAGCTATAATCACTTTTTTCTTTTTGATACTCTGATTCAATGACTTCTACTCTCCTGTCTTTGAGCCCTCTGATCTTTGTTTCATCTAACCTCCTGTTGAACCCCTCTAGTATACTTTTTTTTTTTTTTTAAAAGAAAGGGAGAGGGGCGCCTGGGTGGCTCAGTGGGTTAGAGCCTCTGCCCTCAGCTTGGGTCATGATCTCAGGGTCCTGGGATCAAGCCCCGCATCAGGCTCTCTGCTCGGCAGGGAGCCTGCTTCCTCCTCTCTCTGCTTGCCTCTCTTCCTACTTATGATCTCTCTCTGTCAAATAAGTCAATAAAATCTTTTAAAAAAAAGAAATGGAGAGACTGCAGGGGAGGGGGACAGACAGAGGGAAAGGGAAAGAGAATCTTAAGCAGGCTCCACACCCAGTGTAAAGCCAGACAAGGAGCTTGATCTCACAACCCTGAGATCATGACCCAAGCAAAATCAAGAGTTGGATGTTTAGTCAATTGAACCACCTAGGTGCACCTCTATTGTACTTTTTTAGTTACTGTATTCTTCAGGTCTGTGACTTCTGTTTGGTACTTTGTTATATTTTCTCTTTGTTGAAACTTTAACTTCATTCATTCATTATTTTGAGCTTGGCGAGAATCTTTATGACCATTATTTTGAACTCTTTACAAGGTAAATCACTTGTCTCCATTTCATTATGGTGTTATTCTAAGGTTTTATCTTGTTTTTTTGTTTTGTTTTGTTTTTTTTCTTTGGGAATGTATTCTTTCTTTTCTTCATTTTCTTTGAGTCTCTGTTAGTTTCTGTGCATTAGATAACACAGTTTGAAGGTGTAGTCTTGTGTAGGAGATGATCCTCATTGTTCAACCCTGTGCTAGCTCTTGGGTGTCTCTTGAACGGTTTGTCCAAGCAGCCTACTTTATTATCAGTGACTCCTAGTAGCTGAAGTGTGCCAAGAACTATCAGAGTCCCAAAGGGAGGATCTTGGTCAGCACCTAAATTCTGATTGGAAGCCAGACCCTCATATGGTAACTTTTAAAGTATGCAGATATACCTTTTCCAGGGGAATGGAAATGGCACTTCTGTCTGCTTCCTCTGCACTGAGTCCTGGGATAATCGCCTGTTAATTTTTTTTTTTTTTTTTTTTTTTTGCTATTGCCCCACTGAACCTGTGAACAGAAGCCCCACCAGCCACAACCCAGCTATTGTGGGACGGATCTTCTCGGGGTCTGCCATAAATGCTGGAGCACCAGATGTATATACCCATTCCTTTCTCAAAGACACCAGTGACCTAGGGTGGGACAGAGGGACAATGAAAATATGGTGCCCACTGGACCCCCATCCTGGTCTTTGCAGAAGATGATAGTTGGCCTCCAGATGTGGGTTTAACTGGAAGCCAGCTCCTCAGGTCAGTTATAAGGAAGCCAATTGGCCTCTCACAGTAAGTCTGGGATTGTGTTTCAGTCTGAGGTCTATGCTGTGCCGAGGGTGGTAGCTAAGAACTGTTTATGGGATTATTAACAGCCCTATGGGACCTGGGAATGTAAGCCCTGTTTGCCACCAGACCCAGGTGGGCAAGTATTATATCCCAGGGAATAGTTACAAAAATGGGCCACCAGATTTGTGCACAAGCTCCTGTTTAGGAGATACTGATGACTTGGCACTAGGCAGAGGGAGCGTGTGAAGATACTGCTGTGCTCTTGAGTTTCCTGGAAAGGATTGTAGTTGGTCCTTATCTTAGCTTCTTGTTTAATTAAACCAGCCCCTCAGGCCACAGCTACAAAGCTAAGCTAATAGACCTCTCACAGAAAGACTGTAGGTGTGTTTGTTTGCTGTCCCCGTGCTGTGCCCCAGGAGGTACCCACTGAATAACTTTCTGCATTTGCTATAAGATCTGTGAATGTAAGCCTTGCTGGCCACCAGACAGGTGACCAGGTATGTCCTCTGGACAGAAGCCACACAAACATGGGCACCAGAAGAGTGCATAAGCTCCTTCCTGGGAGATGACAGTAACCTGGAGTGGGGCAGGGGGAGGGGGCAGGAATGTGCCCACAGGCCTCTAGATGTTAGAAGTCTGTCCTTCAGGCTGAAGGATTAAGATAAGCAACCATGCCTCCTTCACAAGAAGCCTGAAGCCGAATTTCAGTTGCTGAGGCAAGAACCAATTAAGAACGGTTTTTGCTTTTGTTACCATCCCACAGGAGCCAGGTGATCAAGAGGTGTTCTCTGGGTGGCAGCTGCTGCAAAAACTGGGGCACCAGACATTAAAACAGAGCACCAAACGTGTGAACAAACTCCCTTCCGGGAAATAGTAGTGGCTGGGAGTGTGGCAGAGGGAGAGCGCAAGATGGCGCTTGCCAGGCCTCAAGACTTTGGACTGTATTTAAGTAGGTCCTTCCTCAATTGGATGCCTGCCCCTCAGGCTGAAGCTTTAAGATAAGCTAACTAGGCCTCTCTCACAAAAGGTCGGGGCACTTTTCAGCTGCATCTGCTCTGGGCTCCAGAGTGGATGGGTCCATGTCAGCCCTTAGAAGCTGTTTCTCGGATTCCCGTTGCCATGTGGGCTCGTGGAAGCAAGCCCCTTTGGCTTTCAAAGCTAGATGTTTTGGGAGCTCATCTCTGAGGGGCAGGTCTTAAAAGGGTGCCAGATGTGGGGTTCAAACCCTTTACCTTTTAGAGAGAAGCTTGGGGTCACAAATTCCCTCCTGATCCTGGGTTGCTGCACTAGAGGTGAGGTTTATGCTGAGATGTGGAAACAGAGCTGGTTGGCTTAACTTTGTTGACAGATCCAGATTAAAAAGTCTTTTTAGGATTACAGAGTGGGAATCGGCATACTATGGCCCACTGCCCATTTTTGTATGGCTTTGAGCTAAGAATGGCTGGGACGCAATACCACAAAGACCCAGCTCACAAAGCTTAAAATGTTGACTATCTGGACTTCTACAGAAAAGTTTGCCAACTCCTGATATAAAGCGATGTGTGTTAAAGCACTGTTGGGTGAAATGTTTAGATTTAGATTTAGACTTAGACAGATTTAGATTGTAACAGTGGTTTGTCTCTTTTGGGTGGTAAGTCACAGACCTGAGTTGTAAAACTGAGCTCTGCCCTGAAAATGCACGTATACCAAACTGTGCCCATGCCTATTCTAGCCACGATGGCCCCCGGTTAAGAATCTTTGCGCTGTAATATTTATTAGTCCTGCATGAGCTGCCTGAATTAGGGCCCCCAGCTGTACAATCCTGCTTAACCTAACTACCTCCCTAAAAGCCCTATCTCCAGTTTGTCACTATGGGGATTAGGCTGTAACCTCTGAATCTGCGTATGTGTGTGCAGCACAGTTCAGTCTGTAATACAGATCCTGCCTCTCTAATCTCTGTGAGAAAGTATGCTTTCTAAAGGTGGTTTGCTCCTGAATCCCACATACTACATATATGCTAAGGAATATTTGTTGAATTATGGAATGTTGGCCATCAGACTGATGCACATAAAAACCCACAGAGGAATGTAAGATTCTAATTGAAGTGTCACATTGAAATACTGTAGCAATTCTGAGGAGAAACTAAGAATAATCAAGGAACGCTTTCTTTCCTTCTTAAATGAGGGAACTTCCCATGCTTAGAACTATTTGCATGTAAGGCCTTGCATTCAAGCTTTGGAAGCCAAAGCTTGAAATGGTTGATGTAGAGATTCTAAATAATCAGGAGGAGCCGGTGAGAGCTGGAGTCTTAAAATTATAAACTATTTATTTAAGAACTGACTGAAAAAAACAAAACAGTTCATAATCTTGGCAGAAAAGAAAATGGTACATTATGTAATTTTATCTGGGCTAGAGAGAAAAAGGATCTAACAATTTCTTTAAAAGAGTGCACCTGAAATCGTTTTGAACAGTAGTGACTATTTCAAAGAATTTAAAGGATGAAATTCAGGGAAACTTACTGCAAACTGCCAGTGAAAAGACTCCACTCACACAAAATGGCCCTGGTAAAAGCAGATTGGGTGTTTTTGTTTGGGGATGGGGCATGGCTCCATGACAATGCTATCTATTTGGCTGTGTAGGACTTTTTGTCCTGAGCTGTGAATTTAGTTCAAAGCCAAAACCTCTGAAGGGCCGGGATAATCCCCACTACTATTTCTCTCTATTTAGAGGAAGATCTGACTAAAAACTTGAAGGGTTTTGTGTCCAGGTTAAGAATTTCAACCCTTTGCCACTTGAGTTTGCCTTTCAAAGAGTCATGAAATGGGACCATTTACATCAAAATCATGGTTCTGATTCTGGTTCCTCCTTTCAGCAAAATGAGGTAGCCTTACATTTCCAGGACTGTAGTAACACATGTAGTATTTGGTGTTTACATTTAGATTAATAAAGGCTAATGCAATTTTGTAGTTCCAATAAAAGGGTTTTTAACCCAGGAACAGAATATCCTACGTAAGTAACAAACATCCGAAATATAACTAGCAATTCACTGAGTTTTGTTTTTTAAGTTATTTTAGGGAGGGAGGGGGGCAGAGGGAAAAGGACAGGGAATCCAAGCAGACTCTGTGCTGAGCCCTGAGCCTGACTTGGGACTTGATCCCAGGACCTGAGCTGAAACCAAGAGTAGATGCTCAACCATCTGTACCACCCAGGTGCCCCAGCAATTTGCTTTTCAAACTAAATCTTACAATCATTTAATGCTTCAACAAGAGAATGGACACCAGAATACTCTGCATTTAAAAACTTAGCTGAACTTGTATGAGTCACTTTTATTCTTTACTGTCTTTATTTTCCAAGTTTGGGCGCCCAAACTTGGCAAACATCATGGAGATCTGTACAAGCATGCATATACATATATACACTCACACATATTTAAGTTTAAAGCCTCAGTTCCTCATTAAACCTTGTACTCAGGCTCCTGTTAAAAAGAGGGAAAGGGGTGAGAAGAATCAGGGAAATTATGAATAAATCCCAATTGACAACTTCCTTATTGTTACAAATTAAAGCGGACATCTTAAGGCAAAATCTATCACCTTACTAAAACTTCCACTAAGCTACAGTCTCAGATATTTACAAGAAAATAAATAATCAGCCCCATACACCTTCAAGCACTTTAATGACAAGCTAGCTAAGGCTTTGTATTTTGTTGTTATTTCAGGTAAAACAGTTAATATTTCAGTGATTAAAATTTCAGGTGTTAAAAACTACAAGCAAGGTCATCATGACACTCTGAAGCTGAATTCTTCTTCAGACACTTGTCTTTAAATTACTATGCAAATCCAGGACAGTAACAATCAGGCTTTATAGTTAAAATACTAATGTTTGGTGACTGAAGAGTAAACATTATTAGTTTACTCTAGGTCTTTTGATTTTATTTTTCTCTGTAGGAGCTTTCCTCTTCTGTGATAATCCAGGCCCAGGTTCCTTATTATTTGGAAGAAACGAAATTGCTTCTGGGAGACAGTAATTTTCTACTCGAGGAGGGGATTCCTATAAAAGAGGAAAAAAAAATGCTTGTTTTTTTTCCTTGACTGTGCTCTTTAACCAGAAAAACTTAAAATTGGTCTTTTAAGGTATGCTACTTAGCACATCACATTTAGGGAACAGAACCGGTATGACAAAATCTCACCTTTTATCAGAAAAAAATGTATAGCTCAGGTGGAATTGGGCCAGTTAGATCTTGATAATGGTTTCATTTGTAAAGTATGGTTAAGATGTGACACCTTATATTCTCAATTTTTAAAAATCTTTTCTATTTAATCTTAAAACATGTGAGATAGCTATTAGTTATTCCTTATTTTACAATAAGATATGTTATTTAACCTTTTTTTATAACTGGCAGGTAGCAAAGCAAAAATTCATACACTGCCTCTAAAATCCTTGCACTTTTGGGGCACCTGGGTGGCTCAGTGGATTAAAGCCTCTGCCTTCAGCTCAGGTCATGATCCCAGATTCTTGGGATCAAGCCCCATATCGGGTGCTCTGCTCAGCAGGGAGCCTGCTTCCCCACCCTCTCTCTGCCTGCCTCTCTCCCTATTTGTAATCGCTGTCTGTTAAATAAATAAATAAATAAATAAATAAAACCTTAAAAAACAACAACAACAAAAAACCCTTGCACTTCTCTTCCTCACAACCACATTCCAACCTTAAAGGACCTTTCCCCTCCTTATTTACAAGTGTGATAAAACTTAATTTTCTAGCAAGATGGCAGACTGGATAACATGAAAATGAATCACAAAATACTGGGTAAGTGCCTTTTGATTCAACTCTTCCCTGATGACGACTTCTGACCCAAATATATGAAAAGCAACTACCCTGACATTTAGGAAGCACACCAAAGGCATTCCATGGAACTGCACATTAAAACCACAATGAGAGATTATGACATACTGAAATGGCTAAAATAAAGTGACAAATGTAGGTTAGGGTACAGAAAAACTGGATCACTTGTATTGGTAGGAATGTAAATTATGACCACTCTGGACACACACAACTTAGGAATTTATCCTAGTGCGATCAAATCTTATTTTCACACAAAACCTGTGCAAAAAATGTTCATAGCAGCTTTACTCATAATAGTTCCAAAGTAGAAACAACCTAGACGTCCTTCAATACATTAATGGTTAAGCTGTAGTATATCTGAACTGTTCAGCAATAAAAAGTAAAAAAATTACTGATACAAGCAACACCTCAATGATTCTCAAGATAATTTTGCTAAAAAAAAAAAATACACTATATTGATTCATTTTAAGATTTAAAGAAACTGACAACAGATTAGTGATTAACTGGTATAAAAGACCACTGGGAGAAGAGAATGAAGGGAAGGAGGTGGGTGTAGTTAAGAAAAGGCAAAATGAAAGATTGCTGTAGTGACAGACTGTTCTGTGTCTTGACTGTGGTGGCAGACACATGAAGTAGAAGTGGGGAAATCAGAGGGGAAAGGAGTGGGGAAATCAGAGGGGAAAGGAGTGGGGAAAGGAGGATTGTATCAGGTTGACATCCTGGTTTTAATATTGTACTCTGTTTTTGCAAGATGTTATCCACTGGGGGAACTGTATTATTTCTTACAATTGCATGTAAAGCTAAAATTACCTCCAAATAAAAGCAGCACATCTTGCTCATGACCCAGATGTTGGAAATAGTAGACAATGATACTAAAGCAGCTCTTATCCTTGAAAAAGCAGACAAATAGAAACTATAAAAAAGAACAGATTCTAGATGTAAAAAAAATTTTAATATCTAATTAAAAAATCTCATGGAATAGGCTTAAGAATAGAATAAAAATAACAAAAATTAGTGAAGTTGGAGGCAGATAAATAGGAATTAAAAAAACAAAAAAATGATTGCAAACAAAGTAACCATGGCCTGAGGGACCCGTGGGACAGTTTCAAAAGGTATGAGTGATTAAATTAGGAAAGAATGGAGCAGAAGTAATGATCAAAACTTCTCAAATTTGGGGCACCTGGGTGGCTCAGTGGGTTAAGCCTCTGCCTTCAGCTGGGGTCATGGTCTCGGGGTCCTGGGATCGAGCCTCACATCGGGCTCTCTGCTCAGCGGGGAGCCTGCTTCCCCCTCCCCCTCTGCCTGCCTTTCTGCCTACTTGTGATCTCTCTCTGTGTCAAATAAGTAAAATCTTTAAAACAACAACAACAACAACAACAAAAAACTTCTCAAATTTGGTGAAAGAGAAGTTTACAGACTGAAGAAACCCTGTAGACATGAAGCAGGATTAATATAAAGAAACCACACCTGGAAGTACCATAAATGTTGAAAATCAAAGATGAAACAGCCAGAAAAAAAAAAAAAAATCAGATACTGCATTGCATACAGAAGAAGAATTCAAATTACTACTGACTTCTTCTCAGAAGCAATGGAGGCCAGCAGAAAGTGGAATCTTTAGTAGAAGAAAAAACTTTATCAACCCTAAATCCTATGCCCTACAAAAAAAAAAAAAAAAAAAAAATCCTTCAAGCATAAAGGTAAAATAGACACTCTCAAATAAAAGAAAACCAGAATTGGTCCCATAAAATCAAATAAAAAACTAGAAATCAAAGTTTTGGAATGAAGGAAAATTGAAAATTGATACCAGAGAGGATAAATATGACTGCATTATTCCTTTTAATTCCCTCGAAATACATAAGATTTTTTTTTAAAGATTTTATTTATTTATTTGACAGACAGAGATCACAAGTAGGCAGAGAGGCAGGCAGAGAGAGAGAAGCAGGCTCCCTGCTGTGCAAAGAGCCCAAAGCGGGACTCGATCCCAGGACCGCGGGAATCATGACCTGAGCCGAAGGCAGAGGCTTTAACCCACTGAGCCACCCAGGTGCCCTACATAGTACTGTTTAAGCAAGTTTTGCTTTTTTTTTTTTTTTTAAAGATTTTATTTATTTATTTGCCATAGAGAGAGATCACAAGTAGGCAGAGAGACAGGGAGAAGCAGGCTCCCCGCTGAGCAGAGAACCCCACGCGGGGCTCGATCCCAGGACCCTGGGACCATGACCCGAGCCGAAGACAGAGGCTTAACCCACTGAGCCACCCAGGTGCCCCTAAGCAAGTTTTGCTTTAAGGCAGAACACTGTTCTGTGGAACTGTAAGAGACCGATGGAAAATATACAACAAACTACAGAAAGTTTGCTGGTCCCTGCTTTACATTGAAGGACCCGACATTAAATATTTCAGGCTGTCTGGGACAGTCTCTGTTGCAACTACTCAGGCCAGCTGTGGGAGTGCAAAAGCAGAAAAGAGAACACATAAATGAGTGAACAGAGCTGTGTGCCAGTAAAACTTAGTAACACAGGCAGTGGACAGGGTTTGACCTGTGGGCTACCGTTTACTGGCCCCTGGTTTAAAGGACAGGGGAAGTAAAGGAACCTATGTGACTGCAAGATTTCTACATTCTGTGCGAAGTGGCACAATATCATTCTAGCTAGACCATAAAAAGTTAAGTATATTGTAATCTATAAAGCAAAACGCATCCTGCCTCCAACCAAAAAAAAGGGCAAGAAAGGAAGAATACAAGAATAGAAACAAATTGAAAACTGCAAAAAATCCTAAATCCAATCATACTAATAATTACATGATGGACTAAAGAATAAAAAAGCAAGACCCAATGATACCCTTTTTAAAAGAAAGCCATTTCAAATATAAAGGAAAATCCCATTTACAATTGCATCAAGAATAAAATACCTAGGAACAAATTTAATCAAGGAGATAAAAACACTTGTATACTGAAAACTAGATGACACAAATAAGTGGAAAGATATTCCACGCTCATGGACTGGAAGAATTAACACTATTGAAATGTCCATACTATCCAAAGCAATCTACAGGTTCAATGCAATCCCTAACAAAATTCCAATGGCATTTTTTCTAGAAGTAGAAAAAACAATCTTAAAATTTGTATGGAATCACAAAGACTCCAAATAGCCAAAGCAATCTTGAGAAAGGATAACAAAGCTGGAGGCATCATGCTCCCTGATTTTAAATTCTATTTACCTATGGTAACCAAACAGTATGGTACTAGCACACAGACAGACACATTAAATTCTATTTACCTATGGTAACCAAACAGTATGGTACTAGCACACAGACAGACACATTAAATTCTATTTACCTATGGTAACCAAACAGTATGGTACTAGCACACAGACAGACACATAGATCAGCAGCACAGAAAACCCAGAAATAAACCCAGGTATACACAATCAATTAAAAAGGAGCCAAGAACATAGAACAGGAAGAGCAGTTTCTTCAATAAGTGGTGTTGGAAAAACTAGATAGCTACATGCAAAATACTGAAACAGGACCACTATCTTAAACCATATACAAAAATAAACTCAAAATGAATTAAGATTTGGATGAAAGGGGTGCCTGGTTGGCTCAGTGGGTTAAGCCTGAGCCTTCGGGTCAGGTCATGATCTCAGGGTCCTGGGATTGAGCCCCGCATTGGGCTCTCTGCTCAGCGGGGAGCTTGCTTCCCCCTCTCTCTCTGCCTGCCTCCCTGCCTGCTTGTGATCTCTCTCTCTCTGTCAAATAAATAAATAAAATATTTTAAAAAAAACAAAAAAAGATTTGGATGAAAGGCCTAATACATGAAACCATAAAACCAAAAGAAAACATACGTCATGAGCTCCTTGACATTGGTCTTGGTAAAAATTATTTGGATTTCACACCAAAATGAAAGGCAACGCAAAAATGAACATGTGGGAAGATCTCAAACTAAAAAGCTCATGCATAGCAAAGGACACCATCAGCAAAAGGAAAGGCAACTTAAGAAAGGGAGAAAATATTTGTAAATCATTTATCAGATAGGGGTTAATATCCCGAACAATCTGATTAAAAAATGGGCAGAGAGGGACACCTGGGTAGCTCTGTGGATTGAGTCTCTGTCTTTGGCTCAGGTCATGATCTCAGGATCCTGGGATAGAGCCCTGCATCGGGCTCTCTGCTCAGCCAGAGCCTGCTTCCCCCTCTCTCTCTGCCTGCCTCTCTGCCTACTTGTGATCTGTCAAATAAAGAAATAAAATCTTTAAAAAAAAAAAAAAAAGGGCAGAGAACCTGAATAGACATTTTCCCAAAGACAGATGGTCACAGGTATATGAAAAGGTGCTCAACATCACTAATCGTCAAAGAAATGCAAATCAAAATCATAATGAGATATTACCTAACACATGTTAGAATAGCTATTATCAAAAAATGTTGATGAGGATGTGTACTTTTAGTGGGAATGTAAACTGATGCAGCCATTATTTTTTTCTTCAAAAAATTAAAAAACATACCTCAAGAGTACACTTAGTCTGATGAGCACTGAGCAATGTACACAATTGCTGAATCATTATATTGCACATCTGAAACTATTAACACTATGATAAATTCAACCTTTAATATCCAAGATATGAAAAACTTAGTGTTCACTGACAGATGAATGAAGAAAATTCATACTCATACACACACACACACAAATGGATTAATCAACCATAAAAAATATTTCAGCCAAGGAAACCCTGCCAACTACAGCAATATGGATGGACCTCGATGGCATGATGCTAAGAGAAATAAGTCAGAAAAAGAAAGATAAGTACTAGATGATTTCATTTACACATGGAACCTAAAATAAAAAACAGGGGTGCCTGGGTGCTTCAGTAGCTTAAGCATCTGCCTTTGGCTCAGGTCATGATCCCAGGGTCCTGGGATCAAGTGCTACACTGAGCTCCCTGCTCAGCAAGGAGCCTGCTTCTCCCTCTTGCATTCCCTGTTTGTGCTTTCTTTGTCAAATAAATAAATACAATCTTAAAGATAAAACAACAAAACAAAACAAAACAACAACCCCCTCCCAAACCCCAAACAGGATAGATGCAAAGAACTGATGGGGTTGACAGATGCAGGGTGTGAGGGCTGGAGGAAATGGATAAGGGTGAACAAGAGGTACAAACTTCCAGTTATAAAATAAATAATCCTGAGGATGTAATATACAACATGGTGAGTACAGCAGTTAAGACTGTATGGTATATTTTAAAGTTGCTAAAAGACTCAATCACAAGAAAGAAAATCTGTCATTATGTATGATGATAATTTTGCATATACAGTCATGAATACACACAACTGTTATGCTGAACATCTGAAATTAATGTCCTATGTCATTATATCTCAATTAAAAAAAAAAAGGTGCCCAGATTCCTCCTTCAGGCAGACTGGAAGACTCCTCTTTGGATAAATTGAAACAATTCAAGAAGTACACCCAAGTATGAACCCAGAAGACAATCCCCAACAACTAGACCACCAAGACTACTGCATCCAGATCAAAACTGCCAAGACCCAACTGTGTGCTCAGTACTTCCAATCAGTTTTTTATCCTCTACTCTTAATCTAATAACTTCCTCTAATATGGAAGATAAAGACCCAAAGAAAGAGGAAAATGCAGCTTAGTGGATAGAGAATATACTGGAATAAGTTAAAAAAAAAATCAGTAAATCATTTGAGATCCAGGAGAAGGTATTACATCTATGAAACAAAAAAGGTGTTATTAAAATACTAAAATGTAAATTCAAAAAATAAAAAAGGTCTTATTAAAAACATGATAGCAAAATGAAGACCTGATAAAAGAAGACTGAACTGAGGGAACCTCTCAAAAAGTGAAGATTAAAAATAGTTATGAAATAAGAAAATCCAATATACAAGTAGCAGAAGTACTAGAGAAAACAAAGTGGAAGGAAAAAAAATTATTAAAATAATTCAAGATTTCCCAGAACTAAAAGACACAAGTTACCAAACCAGAAGAGGCCTACCATGTGTGGCATAATAATGAGACCCTCATGATAGTCTATCATTTTGAAATCTCAAAACTAGGGACAAAAAGAGCTTCCTAATAGATTACAGTTACACATAAGAGATTATAAATCAAAATGGCTTTAACTACTCAACAGCAATACTAGAAGGAGATAAGCGATCAGAAGTCTAAGGAGAAAATAGGTTCCAACCCAGAATTTGATGCCCATCCAAATGATAAGAGAAATGTAATCATAGAAAAAATAATTTTCACACATAGAAAAATCTCAGTTTATCTCCCATGAGCTTTCTCAAGAAGTTACTACAAGATGACCTTCAACTAATGAGAGCAGATCAGGATGACATGACATACAGAAACAGGAGATCCAAATGAGAAGAGAAAGAATGGTGAATGGAGATCCTGGGAGGACATCAGTTTGAAGTAGAGGGTGACCATCCAGGAGCAGTGTGGCTAAGGACATGTTGAACGCTGTCATTACCAAGATCCCTGCAGCCACTGCACCCAGCTTTTTAATTAATGTCCCCCCCTCACCCCCTTGCATTTATCCTGAGGTCAGAACACTGGGGTGGCTCTATCTCAAGAGTCTTACTTGTGCTTGGCTTATCTTGACCATGAACTTGAACATGAAGTCACTACACTCCCTTCCCTAGTCTGCTGCTTTGCCCCCACAGAAGTGTTCTGTTTTGACCTACATCTGAGAGCTAGGTAGGCAATGATGAGCTCAGATGTAGAAATACAGAGCAGCCCACTCCCCAACTGCATTCCTCCAGACATCTAGTGCCTGACACACAATACAACCCTGAGAAAAGCAGAGAAAAAAATAACTTGAGCTTTTAAAAAAGTTATTTAGGTGGTTCTAGCAGTTAGTATTGGCTTATTGATTCCTAATCAGTACATCCCACTGCTTTATGACAAAAATTTCATTGTTTACGTTTTAGCCATTCTTTCTATATATCCTGAAAAACTCCCAAACACAAACAGCAAAAATTATACAGCAGGCTGAATTTTGGCTTCCCCTTATTTCTATACCATTATGTTTGAAATCCTTTGTAGTAAGACATTTATTATCATGTATCATACCTTGGTGATTCCTAATGGTATTTTAGGTGTTTAGGACAAAGATTTTTCTTTGTCCATTCAAATAAAAACTTAAGCTATTTGTGAAAAGCAATATTCCAACATTATATTGGGCACTTTTAAGACTTTCACAGGTACCTAGATTTTTATACCTGCCTCGTTTAACTCCAAGCTAAATATTTACATATGTATTCATTATTATAAAAAATAGAATAAAACTGAAAGGGATTGTATAGAGCACAACTGGAGCTGAACATTCTATTAAAATAAACAACCCAAGGGTTTTGTTATGTAGTCACATCCCTATGCAGATCAGCCTATCTCTGGTGATGAGGAGATCAAGGACAAAATCTTACAAACCTGCATCAAATAATCAGCAATGTACTCTGTTTTCAAGCAGTACACATTTTGGGCCGCAGCTTCTGCTATATTAACCCCTGAGTCATCTGGTTTCAGTTTATTGAAGTCAGAAAAGAGATGTGTGGCTTCTTTAAATAAAGGTACAGAATGACCAGGCAGTACCTAAAGAAAAAACAGTAAGAAGCATCACAATCTATGGATGCCCCAAAGTATTCAGCTGTATAATCTGTACTTAAGGACCGCCATCTGACAAAGTACTGAAAATCAAGAACTGATCATAGCAATCTTGGTTGGAAAATAATTTGTGTAAAAAAATTCTTCAAGTTGACTCAATACAAACCTTTGCTCCTCCTGACTGAAGAAGGCGTTTGAATCCTGCTTCTCGGGATTGGTCAACATATAAGATAACCTTCCACCCACTAAATGCCCCCTACAAATGAAAAAATAATCAGGGTTGAAATTATTTGGGAAATAAATGCAAAAAATACATTATTTTATCTATAAATTTAGTTTTATGTCAACAAATAATCTTATAACCTTTACCATCTGCCACAGCGGTAACTGTCTCTGGTCAGAATACTGTGAAACACATAGCCATGGTGTTCGGCACACAGTAGGCCATCAATAAATACTTGAGGAATGAAGGAAAATGTTTTAATGATTAACATAAAACAAAGCAACTTCACTTTTGTCTAGTCTTTTCTTGTACTTTTTCTTATAATTAATCCAGAGTAGAACTTAATGCACAACTTCTCAGATTAGATGACACCCCCATTATATTTCTCTTGAAAATATTTACTATTTTCAATCAGAACTATAAAATATCTCACTAAGGAATTACAATCAACAAAAGCCAGTGGAATTACTCTAAAAGAAGGGAATTAAGGCTAAGAAGAGCTTGGACACAGTAGAGAGCTAAGCATACAATACACAAGATTATTTAACTTGGGTTTCTAACATTTTTGTGAGCCACGGACCCCTCTGACAGCCCAGTGAAACCTATGGACCTGTTCTGTAAATAATTCTTTTAAAGAAACAGCTTTATTGAAATGTAATTTCTGTCATATGAACAATGTTTTAAAATACTGGTTTTAACATGAAGTGTAAAGAATTACAAAAAAAATTTTATTAAAAATAATCAAAATATTTACAAATTTGTGACATAATAGGTGTGCTTCTGTATTAATGAATTAAAGACCTAATGGTGGCTGGATAGCTATTATAATTTTAAAGTGGTAAAGACAGATGGTAGCTACACTTGTGTTAAGAATAATATATAGTTGTCAAATCTGTTACGCACCTCAAACTAATGTAACACTGTGTATCAACCATATTTCAATTTAAAAAAAGTGAACATAGGGGCGCCTGGGTGACTCAGTGGATTAAAGCCTCTGCCTTCAGCTCGGGTCATGATCCTAGAGTCCTGGGATCAAGCACCACATTGGGCTCTCTGCTCGGCAGGGAGCCTGCTTCCCCTCATCTATCTCTGCCTACTTGTGATCTCTGTCTGTCAAATAAATTAAAAAAAAATCTTAAAAAAAAAAGTGAACGTAAGCAATATCTCAAGATGCTTGGAATTATAATGCAAAGCAAAGATATATTTCTGTTGGGGTAAAATCATAGGTACTATTAAAAGTTTGTGATTTGTTATAGACTTCTATAATAAAAGGAAATGTTTTCAATTAGAGATGAGGAAAAATAAGGATTTATTCTCCTGCCCCATCCAAAGCGTATAAACAGCCCTCCTGAGTCTGATCTACAACCCCTTCAGGAGAGTCAGTGGATCCCATGTTAAGAACCCCTGAAGGTAGATGCTGAAGAGTCTTTGGAAGAAATAGAGTATGGATCACATTTTACACATATATTTAAATTATTTTTACCATTTCTTTTTACTTTTTTAAAAAAAGATTTATGTATTTGAGAGACAGCATGTGCTAGCACTCACATGCACAGTGTGGGGGGAGAGGGAGAGAGACTCTCCAGCAGACTCCCATCTGAGCGAGGAGTTCGATGGCAGGGCTTGATCTCATCACCCTGAGATCATGACCTCAGCTGAAAGCAAGAACTGGATGCCTAACCAACTGAGCCTCCCAGGAGCCCCACTTACACATATTCTCTTAAAAGAGCCATCAACGTTATATATATCTCCTTCTCAATCATGATTAAAAGAATTAGGAATTAACAGTAAGCCCAATTTAGAATGCCCAAACTAAGTATATCAACAAAGCATAAAAGACAAGTAGTACATCCTTATTTTGTTAATAAGCATATTCTCTTAAAATTAAAATCTGTAATAGTCATGACACTGAATGCTGTTCCTATCACCATATATTAAGTTAATACCTCAACAATGCCTGATTCTTGTCTTTGCTGGAGTTTCTTCCTCCACCTCATTGCTGCAAGTGCTAGTCTTCGTTGTTGAACGTTGATTCCAGTCAAAACATCAAGTATGGAACTACTTCCCCATTCATAGTCTTCTTCCTAGACAATTAGTACAATACACTTGGATCTGGTCCTACAATATGTCCTCAAGGAGTCCATAATCATGTAAGAGTTAAAAGCTACACATTCAATTGTTATAAATACAGAGCACTAAATAAGCATCAATTTATGAGCACAGAGAAAGGAAATAGACATTAATTTGGCTTCATGGGAGGGTCAAGTATTCTGACATTTAATTAGATATTACTATGATGGTTAGTTAGGGACCAAAATATTACAATTTAATATTTTTAAAAAAATGTTCTCTTAAGAACATTTTAAAAAAATAGATTTTATTTACTTGTCAGAGACAGAGTGAGCAGGCAAGAAGCAAGAACAGGAGCAGGGGGGAGGGGCTAAGGGAGAAGCAGGCTCCCTGTTAAACAAGCAGCCAATTCAGGACTTGGGATCATGGGATCATGACCTGGGCAGAAGGCAGATGAGATGCTTAACTGACTGAGCTACCCAGATGTCCCCAGACAATTTAATATTTAATGGGCTGGCAGTAAAGATAAAAGCTTACAATGAGGTAATCCTGAAATTTTCTGTTATTCCAAAGAGGAAACAAACAAACAAACCCAGATTAAAATTAAACAAAACTGATATAACTGAGAATCTAAGACTGTGATCTCTGAATTTTTTTGCTTTGTTAATGTGAACCGTATAAAATTGGTATCATCTAATTGGTCATATTTGGTTATTTCAATTATATGAACGGTCAGTGTAGATGCTAGAATCAATTATTAGGACAATTACTTTTAATGAAAAATGATTCTTCATATTAACTTGAATACACACCAGTACGAAGTGTCCAGCAGTCCGGCATGCTTCCAGATAGGAGCGATGAAGCACCCATTTCCCAGCTGCCACTGAGGCTAAATACTTCTCGTTTCGAAGTGGATGTCCCACAACAATGTGTGTGCAATTGGGATCAAAGCACTGTTTCTCTATTACTAGTCCACCTAAAGTAGAGAAAAACTGAATTCTTAACTTCTTCCTAGGAAAAACATGTCAACTCAGCATAAAATTATTTATAAATAAAATGCACCAAATAACCTGAAAAGCCTTGACTGATGGTTATTTTACTTCACATATATATACTATTATAAAATATATTTTTAAAAAAATTATTTACTTGACAGAGAGCGAACAAGGACAAGCAGGGGGAGCACATTCTAGTATCAAAACCTTTCTACTCAAGACTCAATTACAGCACAATCTGTCCTCATCCGCCTCTCTTCTCTATCTTCTTCTAGACAATTCTCTGTTGATATTACTCTTGTCCAGAGTTTACAGGGATGGAACAAAATACAGGAAACAGGCAAATGAAGCAGCTTCTTCTGTTCTGGAAGCTCTAGGTAAAGCTGAACAATTTTGACTTATAACTCTAATTGACTGGGGGACCAGGAAACAGTGTTCCACATGAGTCTAGTTTCCAAGAAACACAGCTTCTCAACTGTATGACTGTATTTGACAGAAATATTAAAAAAAAAAAAACTATCATAGTTTTCCACATTTTTTCCTTATTTTTTTTAAAAAATAAATTTATTTATTTTCAGAAAAACAGTATTCATTATTTTTTCACTACACCCAGTGCTCCATGCAATTTGTGCCCTCCATAATACCCACCACCCAGTACCCCAACCTCCCACCCCCCCGCTACTTCAAACCCCTCAGATTGTTTTTCGGAGTCCATAGTCTAGTTTTCCACATTCTTAACAGGACAGCACTAAGTAACATTTAATCTTTTCTTGACGACTCAGGGCCGTCATTGAAAACAACCATTATTTAATGTTTCCTCTATACGAAGCTGTCAGATTGAGTTCTCCCCTTATATGTTCCTTAATTCTGTAGAGCTACTTTGTCCAATACAGTAGCCATTAGCCACACATGGCTGTCACACACCTGAAGCATAGCCAGACTAAACTTAGATGTGCTACAAGGGCAAAATGTCACTGATATTTTATATTGATTACATGTTGAACATACTTCATGTAAAGGTTAAATAAAATATATGCTTTATTAATTTCACTTTTTTTTCCTTTTTAAATTGTGGCTACTACTAAGTTTAAAATTAGTGGCCTTTGCTCTCTTTATATTGGACAGTACTGCTTAGAGCAAGCACCAGGTTACCTGTCTAGTATGCTGCTTCCAGGATGTCAGATGGAGTCTGATAATAATTGAGTAAGAATGTTACCTAAGAAGGAGCTCCTCTCTGGGTATTACCATACCTTCAGCTTCACAAAAATGCAGTTGTATTTTAAGTCTGTAATTTCAATGATTTCATCAAGGAACAAAAGCTCAAGGCAGCAAAAGAGACTCTTAAATCATTTTAATGATTGGTTTCAATTTAAATCTTTAAATCGTATGACCCAGTGACTTTAGATTTAGAAGTATAAAAAGTCAAAGTTCTAATGCTGAGTCAATACATACCACCCAGGACAAGTTATCCATCTTCTTCTTCTTTTTTTTTTTTTGAGATTTATTTATTAATTTATTTGACAGAGAGAGAGAGAGAGAGAGAGAGATAGATCACAAGTAGGCAGAGAGGCCAGCAGAGAGAGAGAGAGGAGGAAGCAGGCTCCCCGCTGAGCAGAGAGCCCGATGCGGGACTCAATCCCAGGACCCTGAGATCATGACCTGAGCCGAAGGCAGTGGCTTAACCCACTGAGCCACCCAGGCGCCCTTCTTTTTTTTTTTTTTTTTTTTAAAGTTACCCATCTTTTATTTGATTTTTTTATTTTAAGTAGACTTCACACCCAACATAGGGCTCAAACTCATGACCCCAAGAAGAAGAACTACATGCTCTACCACCTGAGCCAGCCAGGTGTCCCATCCATCTTTTTTTTCTCAATTTGTACATCTTACAAATGACATCAACTACACTGACTTCCAAGGAAGGTTACATTTTTGACTTAAAATACTTGTACCTAGTTTTTCAATCAGATGACAATAATCAATACGTTCTTGAGGATTCAGAGATGACAACTGAAATATATACTGTTTTTTTAAATCTTCATGTGTTTCCTCTGTTATAATCTGAAATGAAAGAGTTTTATTTTAGAAAAAATTAACATTAAAAAGGTTATCAATCAGGTACATGGTTCTTTTAAGTGACATTTTTAGTTTTTTGACTTATCAAATACAGAAATAACAGGATGCAGAGAAATGCAGTTTTCAACATTTGCGAACTCTTAATAGTGGTACCAGCAAATTTCTAATGCAGCATAATAGCAATATCAAAAAGGTTTTCATCACACTAAGGATAAACTAACCTTCTCTCTAGGGTGTGGAGCCACTGGTGGGTTGGCGAGGGGGAAGGCAATACTGGGCGCTTGAGGTGTAGGGATCAGGTGGCTGTCTTTTACCGGTGTTTCCAGTTCTTCAGAGATCGGGGGTTTTGGAGCTTCAGTCACACACACGCTTCCGAGATCACACACAGCTGAGGGCAATAAAATGCTGCAGTGTGATGTTATCCAAATACGACTAAGAACAAAGTGAGGCAAATATTCTCATCTGTCTTAACCAAGATGAAATTAAACACAAATTCTGGTGTGAAAAGTACATGCAAAAAGAAGTAGCCTATCTCTAGAGCTTATAAATAAATGCAATTACTTAGTTTTTTAAAAAGGCAAGTGGTGTTATCTGTGGGCTCCTCCCAACCCTTTATTTATTTATTTTTAAAAATTTTATTTATTTATTTGACAGAGAGAGATCACAAGTAGAAAGAGAGGCAGGCAGGGCAGGGGGGAGCCAACTCCCTGACGAGCAGAGAGCCTGATGGGGGGCTCCATCCCAGGACCCTGAGATCATGACCTGAGCAGAAGGCAGAGACTTACCCCACTGAACCACCCAGGTGCCCCTCCCAACCTTTTAACTACCCGGCTTTCATCAGAACAATGTAACCCAAATTTGTAAAATGAAAGTCATGTTACACTTGGAGAAAATCTACCTAGGGCAGAGACATAACCATGTGATACGAGAAAATGGGGGGGAAAAAGATGACCAAAGATGAAAGACAGGAATCAATTTGTCTTCAAGGTAAAGCCTAAGGGGAAAAAACTGGGAACACATACAAATCCAAAGAACAAATGTAGGTACCTGCTGGGAGGAATTTAGAAGATTTAGATGAAAATAAGATGACTGGGAAGAAAACAAACATTAATGATACAAATAAAGGATGAGAATGAGAGGAAGAACAATAGGGAAAACTATGGAAAAAACTGCCCAATCCTCAATTTCCAAATTTAAGAACCAAAATATATTTTTCAATTTTACTAACAAGTTACCTCAATTCATAGTAATTTTTCTCTTATATTTAAACAGAAATCAGAAATATCTAGCAAGTTTTTTTTTTGTTTGTTTGCATGTGTAATTCAGAGAACTGCGATATGCTTATCTATTTTTAAGAAGTTAACAAGTACTTATAAAACAAATGAATAGATTTCTTCTCATTACCCTGTTTAGCAATTTCTGAGTCACGTAAAGCCTCCTGGGAAGGAGAGTCCTCCAGTTTTTTAATGTCAACCTGAAGCTCTGAATACTGTGTGGGACAACTAGGCCACTGCAGACTGCTGGCAAGTCTTGCTCTCTCCTCCCTGGCTGTTGGGTCATCCCAAATGATCTGTTCATTCTGGGAGGGCTCTGTGTTGACATCAGGTACTGTTTGACGTGACTGCCTAAGGAATAAAAGCGACAATTTTGATAAACAGTTAACTACAACAAAATCTATACTCATAAATTCCATAAGGTAGATGGCAAATTTGAGGCTCACCTTTATATGCCCGCAAAGAGTAAGCTACCTCAAATATTGAGTAAATGCACTTTGGGACATTTTTTCTTTTTAAAATATTTCTTCCAGAAACTGACAAAATATTTTAGTTAAAAAAGGAAGCACCATTTTTGACTAAATTTCCATTTATTTAAAACTTCAAAGCGGAAAGTTTATTGTCAAGAAATTGTTTTAAAATTCTAAAATGATTGCCGTATTTAAAAATGGAATTTCTTCTAATTATACAGACTTAGGGAAAGGAAACAAGGAAATGTTCAGAAAACTGGTTACTTTGCTTATGAGATGTTGTATTTTTATCACTTGAAATAATAAAAACTATAATTAGTACTATAAAATCTGCCTTAAAAGAAGGTCCCTTTGGTTCTTGGTAAACAAACTTCCTAGAGTCTAAGATAGAGCAGCCATACTGAACTAGAGTGAAGTGTGTTTTATGTCATAATTTTTAGCAACTTCACAAGAGTAAATATAATTCCAACTATTTTCCTTCTATGTATATACATATAAGTGGAATCTTAGCAAATTTAATTTACCAAAGCTGATGGCACTCCCACAGTTCATTTGCCTCAAATACAAGGAAGATAGCCTTTTATTCTGAGTTTAATTATCTACTCTGACTTGGCACAAGATTTAGGGTCTCTGTAATGACAACACATGATCTGAAGTATAGTAAATAAAAAGCCACATGTATACAAAATACATGTAGTTCTAGTAAGAAATAACTTTAATTTAGAACTAATATTATTTAACACTAACATGACAGAACAGAGAGAATTACTGATTGAATCCATTGCAAATGAGGCAAACTGGATCTTAAAATCATTTCTCAGGGGGGTAATAAAAAATATTAATCATACCACAACGTGAAAGCAGTTGCTTGGTATGGAACAAACCCTTGTCTGCTTCCTATCCCAAAGTAAGAATTCTAGAACTGCTTGGAAAAAGGGAGGGAAGGAGAAAAAGCCCGAGAGGAAGGAAAAGCGAGCCAGTAAAAGGCCACACAACCAATACATAATATATTTAGTTTGCGCTAAACAAAGCCCAGTGTATAACACTTTTCCTGATCCTGATAGTCTAATCTTTGGCTTTACAGATCGCAATCCCCCTCCCCTCTCCCCCCGCTGAAAGGTGCAAAATTAGGCTTAACTCATGGAACTGAGGCAGTAGGAACCTAAATAATGAACTACCTTTCTCTCAAGTCAGAGTCACTCCTTTCCACCATCAGTGACAGGTACATACCTCAGTGCTTCCAGGACTCTGCTTCGCCCACTGCGGGCAGAGCGAGTGCTATCAGGCGTTGAAGAAGCACTGTTACAACCACTTCTTGAAAGAGAAGCCCTCTGCCCTTGGGGTTTCACTATTGATGTTGCAGACATTATCTCCTGCAGCTGCTTTTGAAAGTTCTCTCTCATCTCCAAGGTCTGTGTCAGAGCTTGAAAACACATAAACAATTAAGTTTTTTCTCTTGTTTTAAGTTTCTTTTTTATCGCATCTCATACACATTAACGGTTTTGTCTAGATCTGGCTGAACACAAATTTACTGACATTTATTGAATACTTACTACACATTATAGTAATGCACTAAGACTAGGAATACTGCAGAATACAGCAAATACTGCAGAACACAAAGGCAGTCCTTACCAGGATAACTGCGTATGAAAAAAATCAAGAAGTTCTACTAAGACACACTGCTAAGACCTGGTGATTATCCTTTTTGTAGAGCTCTCTGCCTGCTTGTCACCCTCTCCTGTGTTATGTACCACACTCTGAGGTGCACTACAGGAATTAACATATATGATTTTTCCCCTGTGGTCCTTGAAAGCAGACCACAGTATATTTACCTTTGGTTTCCTTGTAGATTAAATATAGAAAGAGGCACTAAATTAAATATTTTTGGAATGAACTGAGTGGGACTAACCAAATAGATAAGTCATAAGGAATGCTCTAGTAGGATAAGATGAGTAAGGAAAATAGAAAATATTAATCCATTAAAAATAGGACATATAGAGACAAAGTTATTCATTGGAGCACTCTTTGTAATAGCAAGAAATCAGAAATAAACTAGCTGCCCACAAAAGGGACAGGCTAAATGGCCATTCACACAGTTGTGAAAGAAGATTCAAAATGAAGCACTGCTAAGAGAGTTACTTAAAACAAAGTCAAAGGACGCTAAGGAAGTAGGCCCAGCACACAGTCTCCTGTTTCAATTCCCAGAACACCATGAATTGCTAACTTCTGTCAAATGCGACTTGTCAACTGCAAACTCCAACACCTCCTAGAACATATCCTTCTATTTTGAACTGAAGGAGAGATGTTAATACCTGTTAGTCAAATGATAATCTTGTATTAGTCAGTTCAAACTCTGACACCACCAGGGGCAACTGGGTGGCTCAGTCAGTTAAATGTCTGCCTTCCGCTGAGGTCATGATCCTAGGATGCTGGGATCAAATCCCACACCGGGCTCCCTGCTCAGTGGGGAGCCTCCTCCTCTCTCTCCCTCTGCCCCCACCAGGCTTGTGCTTTCTCTCTCTCTCGCTCACTCTCTCTCTCAAATAAATAAAATTGTAAAAACAAACAAACAAATTTTGACAGCACCAATCATATTTCTTTCAAAACAAGTTATATAGCCATCTGCTTTTTGCCTCTATAAGCCTGTACTCCCCGCCTGCAATTAGAGGAGTTTCAGTGGACTATATCACCTGGACTGCAATCCTAAAAACTTCAAATAATCAGTTTTGGTTGCTTTATAGCTTCTTCTTCTCCTCAGTCAACCCAACGAATACTAGACAGTTGAAAAAGAGAAAAGAAAAGAAAAGAGGAAAGAAAAAAGAAAAATACCAAAGAAGCTCATGTACCAAAATCAAACACTCCGCAAGTTAAACTATTAAGCAAAAAAGATAAGGATCAAAGGGTAAAACAGCATATATAGTATGTCTACCCTTTATATATATTTTTTAAAGTGCAGAAGGGGAGAACATATGTACTTATGATTATGTATGCATACAACAACTCTAATAACTCAAAAACTTAAGAAACTAAAAACATTGGAAGGGTGGGAGAAACTCTTCATGCATCCTTCCATACCTTTAAACATGTCATATATATAATATACCAAAGCTTTTTGGAAGTTACTGAAAAGAACTGAACTGAAGAAGAAATCTTCACAAAACCACCAATCCCACCTACCTTTAGCAAAATAGGGCTATCACACTACCTCCATAAAATACCTAGTTCCACAGATTTCACAAGTTTGACACTTACAAATCACTAAAGCTCTGTATATTATTACTTAATGATTGGCATGGAACTTTAATTCAATCCTCAAACGCATGCTTTATAGCGACACAGAAAACAACTGTTTTTCTATGCAACGGAAGCATTCTGTATGAAAGATAATATATTTGTAAACAAATTGTTTTTGTAATTTAAAATATTTTACCTCCTTTAGAGTCACTCCTTCCACCGCCATTTGATGTTGCTAATTCTTTGTTACTGGTGGCCACACTGTCTATATCGTTTTCTTCTACAGGCAAATGATCTGGCTATTTAAGGAGAAAAGTTACAATGTCTTAAACCAAGTCACTGCATAAAATTTCAAAGCATCATATGATTAGACATTCAGCTTAAGGAGGGGGTAAATGTGTCATCCATATTATCTACCTCATCATCCTTTGTTGCCGAATCCACTGAGAGTAGTCGACTATTAGAGACTCTGCCATCTTGCACTGTACTGATATCCAAGCTCATTTTGGGATTGTAAGTATGTGGATAAAGAGATTCAGGAAGGTGTTTATACTCTTGTGCACACTGCAATACAACGGCATGCTTTAAACAGGACTGAAAAACATCTTAGTGAATAAATTACATGAAGTAGAATAAGGACAACCAATACATTACATCCTAAGGTGGCAAAAGTTTGCAGAATTAAAGTTTGGAAAAGTAGGTGATACTGAAATATACCATCATACAAATGACAAAATTGCTCTAATTTTAATGTCATGTACACTTAAGAATAAGATCTAATTCATTCCTTGCTTTTGCCAAGGAATCATTCATACTTCTAGAAATATTCAGAAAGCAAAGAAATAGTTCTAAACTGCATTGGCATGCTAAATTAATTCTCCTTAAATTACGGTAATGTTATCTTTCACATAATTTTTAGTTAGTGAAAAGAACCAGAGAAATCAGAAAGAGTACCCATTAAGGAGTTGTTAAGTATTTAGGGACTGATCTTAAGTTTTTAATGCCAAAGAAATGAAGTGTGCACTATTAACTAAGGTTATCAAACTTGTTTACTTACATGGAAACTGGTTTGTGTCTTCAAAACAATTTTTGTATACATTCTCATTTAATAGAGAGGGAAGGAAAAAAAGTCTTGCTTACTTCTAAAAGCCAGTGCTCTGAAACAATGTGTACTCCTCTTTCTTTTACAGATTTATACTCTCGGTTAGTGTCATTTGGTCGGCCTTGATAAATGAAATGAGTCACTGTTTCATCAAAACTCCATCTGAAACAACCAAATTTTTAAAAACAAATAACTAAGAGAAATATCTGAGTTTAAGATGATCATTACTCTCTGTGAATAGAATATATTCACCTTCACAAAACTTTCACGATCTAGAGTAAACATGGATGTTAAATGACAGGCTCCATTTTATTTATTTATTTATTTATTTATTTATTTTGTCGAATGTTACATACATATCTCTAAGTATGTAAGTTCAGAGAAATATCTGGAGGGCAGTCTTTCAAAATACTACTTGTTTCTTTATACTTTTTTGAATTGTTTAAATTTTCTTTCTTTCCTTTTTTTTTTTTTACAGTGAGTATCACCTTAGAATAACAATAAAGATATTTTCAAATTAATAAAATAGGCTAAGCATCCAATCTCTCCTCCAGATATTGGCAATTACTAGTCATTCTACATCTGCTATATGCACCACAATAAACTATGTTCTTTAAAAAAAAAACTATTAATTTGAGAGAGAGAGAGAGAGAGAGAGAGAGAGAGCATGAGAGGAGAAAAGGTCAGAGGGAGAAGCAGACTCCCCATGGAGCCGGGAGCCCGATGTGGGACTTAATCCTGGGACTCTGGGATCATGACTGGAACCGAAGGCAATCGATCAACCTGAGCCACCCAGGTGCCCATAAACTATGCTCTTTCTATAACATGTCAGCCATTCCTCTCAACAATCCCAACACATTAATATTATTATATCCACTTTACAGATAAGGACACTGAAGGTTAAGTAACATGTTTAAGAATATTCAGTAAGTGACAGAGCCAGTTTTGACTTCAAAACCCATACTCTTAAGAATTATATTATCAGGGCGTCTAGGTGGCTCAGTGGGTTAAAGCCTCTGCCTTTGGCTCAGGTCATGATCCCAGGGTTCTGGGATCGAGCCCTGCGTCAGGTTCTCTGCTCGGCGGGAAGCCTGCTTCCCCCTCTCTCTCTGCCTGCCTCTCTGCCTGCTTGTCATCTCTGTCAAATAAATAAATAAAATCTTTAAAAAAAAAAGAAAAAAAAAGGATTACATTATCCTACAATCTCCTGATTCTTCCCATGTAATGGTTTCCTGACCTAGGAAAATAATCTAAGAATTGTAAAATACATACTATACTTCTTAAAATCAAGTAAAAACCAAAGAGAAAGTAAAAAAGTAAAAATTCTATTTCTGAATATAATGGCCAAAATAGAGGTTTCTCATCATGGACACTTAACACACTTTCCATTTACTAAATAAGAAATATCTCTGAACTTTTAAATAGCCAAGTTAAATGAAGAAGGCATATTTCCTTCTAAATTATAAACATCTCTAGTTCCTACTCTATTGTCTGTGTTTCCTTAAAAATAGGAGTAAAGAACATCTTGCCTGATTTAGTTGTTAGTCTTAATAGTTGTTTCCACTTCTGATGTTAGGGAAAATAATACAAACTTAAATAAATTATAAATTAAAAAAACAGAGGAACATATCTGCCCGATTCATCTTGCTTCATGCCTCACTGTGATAATATGGAAACTACGAGTTTCAGTCCTCAGAGATCCTTTAACGACAGACTGTCAATGGGCATAGATGGTTTAGATCAGGAATTAGCAAATTTTTTCTCACAAGACCAAATGATAATATTTTAGGCTTTGCAGGGCAAAAAGCTGTTATAGTTGCAACTGTAAAAAGTTATAACTACTCAACTCTTGCCTTGTATTAAAGCAGTCATAGATAATATGTAAACTAATAGGCATGGCTGTATTCCAAAAAAAAAACCTCCCAAAAGCAGATGGCTGACCCTCTGGTCTAGATCAGTGCTTTCAGCAAAATTGTTACTTTCCAAGCTATTTTGTAAATATGTGGGAGTGATTTTGTTGTTACAATAATGTGTTTATATGATGAGGGGCGCTAATAGCATTTAATAAGTTCAAGGGATGCTAGAAATTCTGAGAACGGTTATCCCATATCTTGCATGATTTTCTAATGTCCTGACACAAATTCAGAGGTTAAAAAAAAGTTTGTTTACAATTAGATAAGCCTGAGGCCTATTTTACTTAAAAACACAAGTAGGTTTTTTGTTTTGTTTTTTTTTTTGTTTTTTTCCAGTTTAAATATACACTAATATATAGGACATCCAACTACTGAGCAACTGATGGAAGACTATACTTTGCTTAATTTGTAACTTTGCCCAATTGTGAACAAATCTTGGTAAAGTCCTGTTACCAAAGGAAATGCTGCTCATGGTATCTGAGTCTCTGTTTGATCATGGGGCTCTAGCATTTTAAGTGATTTTACATATGTATGTAAGCATATGAATACTCTGTTTTCTTCCAGTGTCATCAGCCACAGGCATTTACATACTAAACATATATTTTATGGTTCTGTGCCTTCTGATGACTTTCATTTATTAAAATTATGAAAGTGGTTAAGTTATGGGGGGCCTGGGTGGCTCAGTTGGTTATGTGTCCAACTCTTGATCTCAGCTCAGGTCTTGATCTCAGGGTCATGAGTTCAAGCCTGCATTGGGCTCCACATTGGGTGTGGTGCTTTACTTAAAAAAAAAAAAAAAAAAAAAAAAAAGTTGTCATACTTGTGAAATCCCTTTAGGAGAGGTAATGCTATGACATACTGAGGAGCTCTGGCCTAGGTGTTTAACAGTGGGAAGCAGGAGGTGTGTCAGATAATCTCTTCAGGATGTTCAGGTTCTAGTTTATGGATGGGAAAAAGTAGGACAGTTTTCATTTGAGAACACATTACTCTATAAACATATAAATATTGTAACTTCTACATATTAAAGTGTTCTTCTCTCTCATAACACCAAGTCTGAGAAATCCCTTTTAGGAATAGATTTTTTTTTAAGATTAATTTATTTAGAGAGTGAGTAAGCATGTGCACCAGTTGGGGGTAGGGGTGGAGGGACAGAGGGAGAGGGAGATAAAGTCTTTTTTTTTTTTTTTTTAAAGATTTTATTTATTTATTTGACAGCGAGAGATCACAAGTACGCAGAGAGGCAGACAGAGAGAGAGGAAGGGAAGCAGGCTCCCTGCTGAGCAGAGAGCCCGATGTGGGACTCGATCCCAGGACCCTGAGATCATGACCTGAGCCGAAGGCAGCGGCTTAACCCACTGAGCCACCCAGGCGCCCCGAGGGAGATAAAGTCTTAAATAGATTCCTTGCTGAGTGCAGAGCCTGGTGTAGGGCTCAATCTCATGACCCTGAAATCACAATCTGAGCCAAAACCAAGAGTTTAGGCTGAACTGACTGCACTACCCAGGTGTCCCAAGGAATGGGTTTAAGCAAACTTTTAATCAGTTAAATCTGAATTACTTACCAATTTCAGTAACAGATTCTATTTTCACACTGAGAGGACTAGCATTTTTTTTTTTTAATTTAAGATTTTTATTTATTTATTTGACAGAGAGAGATCACATGTAGGCAGAGAGGCAGGAAGAGAGAGAGGAGGAAGCAGGCAACCACCTGAGCAGAGAGCCTGATGTGGGGCTCGATCCCAGGACCCTAGGATCATGATCCTGAGCCAAAGGCAGAGGCTTTAACCCACGGAGCCACCCAGGTGCCCCGAGGACTAGCATCTTAAATCTTAATAAAATTCAAGTTCTACAGGTTCCTTTTATGTCTTATATCAAGTACAGATGCCAAGTGAATATACAATAAAGCGTTCAATTTTGACAAATACACATACCCTCACAAGACTCTTGAGAATGAAATGAGATAGATAAAGCTTGGCTCATACTAAGAGCTCAGCAACCGGTAAAAGGTAATACGATAATATATAATCATATAGTAGATATTATATAATAATACACAAAGCAGGTAATATAATTATTAGTTCTAAAAGGTAAGAAACCTTTTCTTTTCTACAACAGATATACTAAACACATTAAGATGCTTTTAACTATCTCAGATACATTTTATTTTTATTCTCCTGATCTAATTTATCAAATAGCAAGCTAACCAAAATAACACTTAACTAAAAGGGAAGATAGAGCCAAATGTGTTTCTCAAACTATTACTTGTAGAACCAATCATTATGTTATCTATAAATGGCTGAATAGAAGTGATCAAGAAAGGTAGCACCGCAGACAGTGGAATACGAGGGACTCAGGATTGGCTGGCACGGGTAAGGCTCTCTCAATCCCTGGCACACATGCCATCTCTGCTGGAGGTCTGTCTCTAGCTTGGCTGTCAGGTGGAGGGCAGAAACGATAATCTCTGTCTCCAAAAGTAGTGAAAATAAACAGAAATTAAACCAGTCTACAAAAAGACCACTGAATGACTGGATGGCTGCAGTACTGCTCACAGAAGAGCTCTACTCTGAAACACACCAAGGTACAAATATGCTTAATCTCACACCTCATATAAGTCAATATACCTATGAATCTTTTATTAAATACATTAGGCAAGAATTCTTCTAGATTGTACTCATAATTCATGGAACCCAAGTTTCTAGAATAGTGAGTGGTACAAAATAGGTTCTCACATATGGGTTGCACATACCCTAAATAATACATGTATCAATGTGAATTGATAACTGGAAAGGGTATTTTTCAAGGCTGAAGTAAATGACAAATCAACTGGAGATACTGCAGACAATACGGCATGTTAAAAGGCAAAGTAAATGTTCCTTTGTGAATGCACACAATAGGTTTAGGTTTTCCTATATGTTTAGACAATATCAGTACCAAAACAGAAAGATGTGTCACCTACCTGTAATCTGCTCCTAGAGAGGCTGCAATCCCATTCAGTTCACCCTGTTTCTTACTGAGTTTCTTACTCACACATACCACTACCTTGTGAAGTGGTTTGGGGGCTTCTTCCTGCCCATGGAAAAGAAAAGACATAAGGTCAACTATTATTGTTTGAAATATTTTATCTATAATTTGCTTTTAAAAAGAGATCTAATTCTACCTTCTTCGATTGGGCGTCCTTCAGCCGAGGGCTGGCAGACAAAGCAACAGCATCTCGAGAGCTATTTGCCAAAGCAAGTTTCAAGTTTCTGACAATGACTTCTGAAAGTGGCGTACTCAGATTCCTTTTCTGCTGGCTAGGACCTCCTGGAGTTTCCAAGGCTGCAAGTGCATCCTATATGTATGTCAGGGGAGAAAGAAATGTAGGAGGAAGAGGAGAAAAGGACAGGAGGGAAGAAGACGGGGCAGAAGGAAAAAGGAAGGTAAATAGTATAAGGAAAGAGGAAGGGAGAGGTAAAGAGAGAAGAGATAAACCTCAAAATTAACTGGATTATAGCTTTAGCCTCCTCCAGTTTTCTTTCAAACAAAAAGAATGAAGTATTAACTGCATCTGAACATAATAAAAAAAAAAAAGTCATACTGTCCAGCAAATGGGTCCGAAGAGACTCACAACATGCTCACATTTTCAGCTGTGCTCATCACATTTGGGCTGAATCTCAGAGCGGGAGGTGCAGATAAAATTAAGCAAAATGTATGAACAATAAACACGGAAGGAAACAAGCAAGGATGGATATAAGCAAGATCTGACCTGTAAGGTTAATAAATCAACTGAGTTGAGAATTGTGAAAAATCCTCAAAAGGACAAAATATATTCCTGTTCCCATGTAACCCACAGTTCCCTCATGAGAAGGGGTTGCTGTTATTCAGGCCACGCTGCTCATTCTCTTTTCCATCTGTATAGTATTCCATGCACACAGCTGACTGGATTTACCACTATTCAACTGATGAATATTTAGATTAACAATCTTTTGCCAGTATGATGATGCAACGAACAACCTTATACACACATCATTTTGCAAAAGGAAACATTTAAGCAAAATTTATGTAACAATGCTGACATTGTTCACATCATGAACAAAGCATTAGAATGTTTCCCAACATGTTTGACAGCACCAGTGGGTAATCAGATTTTTCTTTTTGGCCCATCTGATAGGTTAAAAAAATTTAACTGTATGCTCTAATTTTCCACCTTTTAATACTAAATAAGATTAAACATCTTTATGAATGTATAATATTTCCATTTAATTTTTTTGTGACAGCTATCTCTTCCTCACTTTGCCCATTTTCCCCATTATTTTGTCCTAAAAAAAATTTATTTATTTATTTAGAGGGAGTGAGACTGTTGGGGGAGGGGCAGAGGGAGAGAGAGAATCTCAAGCAGAGCTTGAGCCAGACACAGAGCTCGATGCCATGTTCCTGAGATAGTGACCTGAGCTGACATTGAGAGTTAGAAGCCCTGCTTTTTCTTTTTTTATTCACTTGTCTGAATATATTTCTAAGAGTTTATATGCATACATATACATTGAGATATATGCACATTTCTTTTCAATTTGTTGTCAAATTTTTGCCATGGAGAATTTTTAAATACTTTTTTTGTACATTTATAAAATCTGCAGTTGAATGTGGAGAATTTTTTTTTTTTTTAAAGATTTTATTTATTTATTTGTCAGAGATAGAGGGAGAGAGAGTGAGCACAGGCAGACAGAGAGGCAGGCAGAGGCAGAGGGAGAAGCAGGCTCCCCGGCGAGCAAGGAGCCCGATGTGGGACTCGATCCCAGGACGCTGGGATCATGACCTGAGCCGAAGGCAGCTGCTTAACCAACTGAGCCACCCAGGCGTCCCGAATGTGGAGAATTTTTTAATGCTGTCAGATTCATATGACTCTTATTTCTTTTGAGGTATATGTTATAGTTAAAAAGGTCCTCCTAGGGATGCCTGGGTGGCTCAGTTGGTTAAGCAGCTGCCTTCGGCTCAGGTCATGATCCCAGTGTCCTGAGATCGAGTCCCACATCGGGCTCCTTGCTTGGCGGGGAGCCTGCTTCTCCCTCTGCCTCTGCCTCTGCCTGCCACTCTGTCTGCCTGTGCTCGCTCTCTCCCTCTCTCTCTCTGATAAATAAATAAAATCTTTAAAAAAAAAAAAAAGTCCTCTTAACGCTGGCATTACTGAAAAAAAACCTTACTCTTTCATGGCCTGTTCCTATAATCTTTATGCCTTCATTTCTTACATTTAAATTATCTAATCCTCTGGAATTTATTCTGGTGTAGGGGTGAGTTTTCATCCCAACTCTTTTCTCAGATGGTTACTCAGCTGCCTTATTTGAATGCCACCTTTATCATATAATACATTTTCCAATCTGTGGGGTGTAATCCTGTGTATCAATATGAGTACTCATGTGATGACATACTGCTTCAGTTACTCCAACTTCATACAATGCTTGAATAACTACCTACAAACTCAAATCCCCAAATTTCTTTCTCTAGCCCAGATCATTATCCAAACTTCAAGCTATGCATGTAACTGCCTATCTGACAACAGTACTTGGACATCTAACAGGCATCTCCAACTTTATGTGTCGAAAATACAAACTCTCGGTCTGAGGCCCTGATCCCAACCTGTTCCATTCAACTCAGTTGACCAGAGCTCCATTCATCTAATCTCTCAGATCAAAAATTTAGAGGATTCAAATTCCAAACATTTAAACACCTGCCATGTACTAAGGAAATCTGATGGAGATCAATCATTATCTAGACATACCCTTGTAAAATCATGAGATTTTAAAGATAAAAGAAAATGCCACATGGCTTTCTGGCAAAAAAGATAAAATAACTTACAAAAATAACATAGTTAGACTGGCATCAGAAATTTCAAAAACATATACAAAGAAAGGAAGCAGTAGAGTAGCATTTTCAGGAAACTCAAGAAAAAAAAAATGCAAACCAAGAACAATACATCCAAACAATCTGTCGAATAATCAAGGCCCTGGTAAAGGTTTTGAATGTGCAGAACTCAGGAAATATTGTACATATGTCCTTCCCAAATATTCTAGAGGATGCACTTCCTCCTGTAGTGCATCCGTCCTTAATGATAGTAAGCATTTCACATATTTGATTGTAGAATTAAGACTAAACAAGGGTGAGGTCCATGGGTTAAAAAATATATATATAAACATTTTATCTTCTGACGAAGTTGATAAATGTAATTAAAAACAGTGGAAGAGAGAAAATGGAGAACCAGAATAAGATTACTGACTGCAACAGTAGTAGGGGTCAAATCATATAATTTACAACTGACATAAGGTTAAGATAGGGGTTTAAGGGCACCTTAAGAATAAAACTAATAAACCCTTTCCTAAATAAAAGGAAAACAAAAACAAAAACAGAGGACATGATACCTGAAGAAACATGTAACATACATACATACATAACATAAACTAATTATAATATATGACAGAATTGAGTCCAAATAGAAATCATATTAAATGTGAATAGGCTTAAGTCACCTGGTTGAAAGGAAAATATTTTTCTTTTTTAAGATTTTATTTATTTATTTGACAGACAAGAGATGACAAGTAGGCAGAGAGGCAGGCAGAGGTGAGGAAGAAGGCTCCCTGCTGAGCAGAGAGCCCGATGTGGGGCTCAATTCCAGGAACCTGGGATCATGACCTGAGCCAAAGGCAGAGGTTTTAACTTTTAACCCACTGAGCCACTCAGGCACCCCAAAAGGAAAACATTTTTTTAAATGGCTCATAAAGTCAAACTCAATTCTATGCTCAATTCTACCTTTAAAATCCAGCAATCTCCAAAGGCTAAAATGAAAGACTACACAGGATTATAATGCAAATAAAAATCATAAAATGGTACGGATTGAAATCCTGATACCAAAGTAGACCTCAAGCCAAAAAGTATTACATGAGAAAAAGAACACATTCCAAGTTACATTAATAGTTGTAATATCTATGTACTAGTTAACATACCAATCATCTATCTAAAAACAAAACCACACAAGATGCAAGAAAGAGAAACACACCATATTATGAAACTTAAAAACACCACATAGTATGAGTGAGTTAAATGACCAAAAAACAGGAAAGGATATAAAAGATCTAAACAACATTATCAAGAAGTTCGATCTTGTGTGTATGCCTGTGTACAGCAAAGACTATCCATGTTGGAGAATATATCTGCTCATAAAATGTTCTCAAAAAATCAAGCAATGTTCTCAAAAATTGACATATATCAGGGCACAAACATCAGTAAGTTCTATGAGGTAGAAATATTATAAACAACACTCTGATCACAATGTAATAAAATAATAAAAACAAAACAAAGTGTTTCCATCTGGAAAGTAATGAAAACTCTATTTCTGAACAAAGGGTATATGAGTATTCCTCCTAGTATTTTTATTTTGCAACATTTTAAAGAAATTATTTCCAAGTGAAAAGTAAAAACAATATTAACAATAACAACCTCAAACCTTATAATTCTTTATTGAGAAGGATGGGGAACACTGGGTGCTCAACACATTACTAGTAGGACTATTAACTGGTACAACCACTTTGACAATTTGTCAGTCTCTACTAAAGTTGCTCTCCCAGCAAGTTCACTTTTAGGTATATACCAAAAAGAAATGCATGCACACATATTCTAAGAGACATGCATAAGAATGTCTACTTGATTTGTAAGAGCAAAAATCTAGTAGCCATCTAAATGTAAATTATGGTATACTCATTTAATGGAATATTCTGCAGCAATGGAATCAATGAACTAAAGTTAAAGGAACAGGGACACAGCTTTCAAACAAAGGCTGAACAAAAAAAGAATATATATTATATTCATAATATATAATATTTAAAAGTAAAAAAAACAAGGATAACAAAGTTAGTGTTAGAAGTCAGGAGTGTTACCTCCAGGAGGAAGGAGGAAACAGTGATAAAGGAGAGGCATAAGGAAGGCTCTAAGGCACCTGGCAATGATCTTCTGAACGTGTACAATAAATAGCCTTCCGGCTGTTAACTTTAACATATTTTATTTATTTATTTTTAACTTTAACATATTTTAACTTTAACTTAACTTTAACATATCATTTAGCAGCACATCTGCTGTACTTCTCTGATGCCAATTAAAAATTAAATAGGAGATTTTTAAAATATGAGGCCCAATGTATTCAATTTTGTGATTATTTTATGGGCCCTTCTGTTTTCAGAGTAAAAAGTTCAATATACCATATTACATCAATTTGA
The DNA here is from genome assembly GCF_020171115.1 of Neogale vison. NCBI lineage: Eukaryota > Metazoa > Chordata > Mammalia > Carnivora > Mustelidae > Neogale > Neogale vison. The sequence goes on along the minus strand of NC_058096.1, from coordinate 129,936,438 downwards.
AGAAGCACTGAGTGTAAGACGAAGTACTATTTTATGTATTACCAAAAAGATAAAAGTCCCCCAAACCACCACCCCAAAAGAAAGAAAAAAAAAAAAAAAACAAAAAAAAAACCCACTCCTAAGTGAACTATGACTCTAAATAATAAAACTTTTAAATGTGTTTTGTGTCTTCACTGAGACTATTTATTTAGAACCATCAGCTTTCTGCAAGGTATCTAAAGAAGAACAGTGTCAATGACAGGGAATATTCTTATTTTCTTCCCTACTAGTGTCATTTCATCTACTATTCAAAAAGTTTGTGGGGGCGCCGGGTAGCTCAGTGGGTTAAAGCCTCTGCCTTTGGCTCAGGTCAAGATCCCAGTGTCCTGGGATAGAGTCCCGCATCGGGCTCTCTGCTCAGCAGGGAGCCTGATTTCCCCCCTCTCTCTGCCTGCCTCTCTGCCTCTGTCAAATAAATAAATAAAAATCTTAAAAAAAAAAAAAAGTTTGTGAGTTAAGAGACCTTAGAGATCATCTAGATATACCCTATGATTTTATAGATAGAGATAATGGAGCCCAAAGAGGTTGACCTCTTTCAAAGACAGCAAGAAGCAAAGGAGAAGGCTGATTCTAGATCTCAGGTCTCAAACCAGTGATTTTTCTCTATTTCTTAAGGCATAATGAGCAGTGTTAATCATAGCACAAAAAGTTACTTTTTCGAGCACAGGTTTTGCTTAGTGAAACTATCCAAAGTATCAATTTATATTTATTTTCTGAAGATGAACAATCTATAAATTCTATAAACCTACTTCTTAACACACCAGTAAAAATTATTAGAATGTTGCTTTTTTTTGAGCCTACTATTGGGCTTGAACTCCAGACCTTGAGATCAAGACCTGCGCAGCAATCAAGAGTCAGACACTTAAGTGAGTGAGCCACCCAGGTGTCCCAGAACCTTGCTTCTTAATATCCTACCAGCAAAACTCCAATAGATGACTAGTGTAATAACAGTGCAAAGACTCATGGATAAAAAGAATCATAAACAATGATTTCAATAGCCATTCGAAAGGCCAACAGCTACTAAAGGAATAGTAAAGAAAATCATTTTGGGGGAATAAGAGGAAACCATTTATTGCCAAATCATGTCTTGATCTGGGAATGAATTTCTCAGAAAGGGAGCCATCCCCCAGTGTTCAGGAGATCAAACAAAGACGCAGACTTAACCCATCTTTTCAAGGGAAGTGACTGCAAGATAAGGTGATAAGAGACACATTCTTGGAGAGCAAGTGCTGAGTATACTGCTAGAATCAAAACATAAGTAGCAATGGGTTTATATCATAGTTAATAAAATTATTTCATCACACCATTGCATTTGATCCTTCAGATAAATCTGTGCGTTTTCAGAGCAAGTGATATCCTCTTTATACAAAAGAAAAAGTCTATGCTTGGATATGTTAAATAATCTGCCTAGAGTCATACTGCTCATGACAGATGTAGGACTTGAACCCAGTCCTGATTTCACACCATTTTACCTCCCGCTTTTATCTCAACCCCAAGTATATGGGGAGGGACTCGATAATATGATCTGCCAGTATCTCTGGAGAACTTACTACCACAAACTAGAGGTGATGCAGAATTTGGAGTTTCAATTAACTTATTATTATAAGTTATATTATAACTAATTATTTACTTCATATACTATGAATTATTAATTGTTAACTCTAGGACCATATTCTGTAATCCCTACCTTCACATCAAAGGAAGGCTTGAAGAGTTTGTCCTTGGACAGAAATTTTGATGGTGTATCCAGATGTAAGGAGGGCTCTTTCTGAAGTGGTTGTCCCACTGGTGGGGAGGCCGAAACCTGTCTGGTGTGTTGTGAGATCACAGCATGGAAAGCTTTACTCTGAAAGCGGTTCATATCTAAAGGCGTGACGGCTGTTTTCCTATGAGTTTCCAGGTGTGCAACAGGATGCTCTGGAGTACCTGGGTTTAGATTCACCCTGTTTGTTGTTTCAGTTTCCACACTTTGTTCTAGAGATTTAAAACGAGAAGAAACAAATGTGAGCCACTAGTCATCTTTTATCTCTGAAGATGAATACACGAAGTGCTATTTTTATGTCTCATTGTTAGTTTTCATGTAAATTCTCAAGTACATTTTATTTATTTATTTTTTTTTAAGATTTTTATTTATTTATTTGAGAGAGAGACAGTGAGAGAGAGAATGAACGAGGAGAAGGTCAGAGAGCGAAGCAGACTCCCCATGGAGCTGGGAGCCTGATGTGGGACTCGATCCCGGGACTCCAGGATCACGCCCTGAGCCGAAGGCAGTCGTCCAACCAACTGAGCCACCCAGGCGTCCCTCTCAAGTACATTTTAAATCACAAAGTTATATACCTACTTTCCATGAAACAAACCAAATAATACATTAAAATATATGTTGAGTTAAACACAGAACATCAACTGAAACAATTAATGAAATTAGATTTCCCGTTTCATTTTATTGTTAACTTAAGTATTTTTTAATAAACCTCATGATTTGCCAAATATTATTTAAGTGTCATCTTGGTGAATGACAGAATTAAGGGAAAAAAACAAAAACAATTACATATACTCTCAATTAACAACTACAGTGAAGATTTTATAAAGTTCTTAGTGAAATTTTAATATGACTTAAATATCACTTTGCCTCAGTTCTAAAATTTGCAGTCTGTTTGGGTAAGCAATAATGGCTCTGAGAGCTGTTCCCAAGCTACTGAAGTTTGCCTAGGGATGCCATCATCTTATACTGTGTCCTCCCACCAGTCTTTTTTCAATATTTAACAAAAACACTTATTAGATGGCTATGCCATGCCAGGTCCAATGCTAGACAATGGAAATATATTATGCACAAGACACACATATTCTTTGCCCTTTCAGAGCTTGTAACTGAGTAGGGAGACATGAAAGCAAACTAGATATTAGAACACTGAGATTAAAGGTTTAAAGGGGATAATGGAGGGAGATTTGGCAAGACAAAGGGCATACTTGGGAGTCAAGGAAGGCTTCCCAATGGAAAATAACATCCAAGCTTGGAGGGCTGAAAGATAAGGACAAAGAGGCAACCATGAGGTGGGCCAGAGAAAAGATGCAGAAGTCCAAAGATGGGAGGAAGAGAGAGCACATGAATGACATGGTGTGTCAATGTGAGCCACAGAAGAAACAATAAATGGGATCCTAGCCCACAAATTTGGACTTCAAACACTGAGACCCCAGAATGCTTCCAGATTGTTTTGTATCTTCCAGCTTTCAGACACTGCCTGTAGTAGAGAGCAGATAAAAATTAAATCTGTGCTATGAACACATTTATTTTGCCACCAAATAAGGAATGCTCAACAGCAGTGCACAACACTCAATGTGAAAACTAGAAATCAGTGAACTTTTCTAAAAACAAGATTCAACACATTCATATTCCAGAGACCATCAAATTGTAAAAATACATATAAAAGAACAAGATAAAAGTATTAACCTTCTTTAGCAGACTTTTCAATCAGAAAATGGCTTTCATCTGCTCTCTTTCCCATTCTAGCAGTCTCCAACAGCCAAGATATGGTGACTGCTGGTAAATTCCACTTCTTGGCAGCTTCATATTTAGAACCACCTGGTTCTTTCAATACAAGATGTGTACTGGCAAACATGCCTTTCTTTGCATTCGATTTGCGAACAAAGAATTCTTGAACACTGAAAATTATATTTAAATAAAAACAAATGGTCATAAACACAACTGAGCAAGCTAAGAAGAAGTTTCTAATACAACTGTTGTTAGACTTCTATGTATAATACTCGCTGATAAAAAGCTGACATATTTTCAAACCCTCTTACATGCCTACTCTAAGGTAAAAATGTATTGCTACAATAAAAGTTTTTATAAAAACATTAAGAAAATTAAACTAGACTTTCAAGAACTAACCAGGAAAATTACCTCCTTAATTAGTCATCACCTACCCATACCGGGTCTTTCTTCCCAAAAGGAGGCATGGAATAGCTAGGGAGCACAGAAAGGGTATGAATAACATACTGTATCTTTCCAGTCCACTATGTCTTTGCAAAGCATTTTCAGACACAATCTCTTATGAATATTTGGGAAGTACTAGTATGTTACAAAATATTGGGGGTTTTTGGGAAAGATTTTATTTGCCAGAGAGAGAGAGAGAGAGGGAGAGAATGTGTGTGAGTACAAGGGTGGGTGGCAGGCAGAGCAGGCAGAGGGAGAAGCAGGATCCCCACTGAGTAGGGAGCCCAATGTGGGACTTGATCCCAGGACCGTGGGATTATGACCCGGGACTCGATCCCAGGACCATGGAATTAAGATACGAGCATAAGGCAGATACTTAACCCACTGAGCCATCCAGGCATTCCTTTTACAAAATATTGTAAAGATACAACCTGGGAAAAGATACAATTAAGTGAGAGGGTGGTTGGCTCATGGACATTGGGAAGGGTATGTGCTATGGTGAGTGCTGTGAACTGTGTAAGCCTGAAGACTCACAGACCTGTACCCCTGGAGCTAATAATACATTATATGTTAACTTAAAAAAATGCAAAGAAAAAGAAAAAGAAGATACAATTAAGTGACTTGCTCAAGATGACAGATATTAAACACAGAGAACACAGGGGCAGGAAGAGAAGTCCACCACTTAACATTTAAACAGAATTTTTTTTAACAACTGCTAGGTTTTATGCTCTAGTCTCCACTTTTAAGATGCTTTAAATCTCCCACATTTTTCCTAGCACTTTCATGGTTTCATTTTTCACATTTAACTCACTGATCCATTTGGTACTTATTATGGTTATGAGATGTGGCTCTAACCTTATTGAATCCTATTTACTGAATAAGCCATCTCTCTTCTTCAATGACTTGGAATATCACTTTTTTGTTTAATAAAGATTTTATTTATTTGAGAGAGAGCACACGCAGGAGGAGGGACAGGAGGAGGGGGAAAGTCCAACTCCCCACTGAGCAGGTAGCCTGATGTGGGGACCAATTCCGGGCCCCTAAGATCATGACCGGAGCCAAAGGCAGATGTTTAACTATCACCAGGGCACCCCAAAAATATCCTGTTTGTATTTGGGTCTATTCTAGACTTTCTGTTCACTCACTAAACTTTCTGCAACTTATAAAATCCACACTATTATTTAGTGAGGTTTTACAAAATATATTTAAATAACTATTCTATTTCAGAATTTTTATGACTTTCTTGCTTGCTAAACTTTACTTATGAATTCAAGAATTTAGTTTGCTTAATGCTATCCCTAAAAAATTTGGGGAGCATTTTAACTGGGATGTTAAATTTATATAGTAATATAGGAGACAATAGAAACTTCTTTATAATCTTCTTTCCGAGAACATGGATATCTTTTCTACTGTTTCCTTAATAGCATTTTATAAGCTTCTGTAGCTCTTGCAAGTTTCATGTTAAACCTTTTGGTAGGTATTTTATCTCTCATTGTAAACTTAGTTTTCATTAACTTTCCTAACTGGCTGGTATGAAGGTCAATGATTTCTGTATATTAATTTGCTACATAGCCACTTTATGGAGTTTTTCTCCAAGCACTGCTTTAGTTTACCCCATGGAACCTGGTGTCATACTTTTGCTGTTGTTACTTTCTAGATCTACAACTTCAGTTTTTTTTAAAAAAGGTTTTCACTGTTTAGCTTAATTCAAATACAGAACACCGCGAAAAAGGAAATACAAAACTGGGTGATTATAATCTATTTGGATACTTATGGCAATAACTTCCTTACCTTTCTTTAGTTTTATCACATAGTGCATTCTTAAACACTAGTTTTGTCTTGTTAGTTATAGGATCCATGCTCTTTCCCTATCCCCTTAATAGATATTTGTTGAAGACACTGTATTATTTATAACATAAAGTTATCTCAGAGCCTGAATTTTGCTAATTGCACTTCTGTGCTATAGTTTAACATGCTATTCTCCTACTTCCTATAAATCAGTAGTTGAATCCAGAGGCTTCATCAGATTGAGGTTTTATCATTTTTGTAAGGCCACTTTAAGGTGGCTGTGTGTTCTTCATCAGGAGGCACATGATGTCTGTTTTCCTCTTTATTACATGATGATTGATTTTCAGGGCCTAGATGTTTTCATTCATTAGGAATTATAACCCTACCCTTCTTCTTATTTGTTGGAACACCTCTTTTTTTTTACATTTTTAAATTTTTTTAAATAAACATATATTTTTATCCCCAGGGTGTTAGAACACCTCTTAAAGGGAAACTCTGTCTTATCCATTATTATGGTACTCTTACACAGATTACATAGGAAAGGCAGGATAAATACTTGATCCTTTCTCTTTCTCTAACAGCTTTCAAAATAACAGGCTGGTTTCCCAGCATCTTTCAAATATGACAAATTAGCTTTGTCTTGTGTTATTATAATATTATGATTTAAACATTATTTGATGTGCTTGGATCCACTGCCATTATTCTGTCTAGTGGTACTTAAATTGTCCTGTCTTTGGCCTGCAGAGGTCCTTTGATGCAACTTTCTTAGTAGTCCTTGCTATCTGGTCTGACAAAATGTTCCAGACTCACTGGCACCTTTTTGCCCCAGATCTGGAAAATAAATAAATAAATAAATATATGTACACACACACACACACACACACACACACACACACACGTATGTATATATATGTATAATATGTACATACATGTATACATATTATACACATATATACATATATAAAGACTATATATCCATATATGCATTTACATATAAATTTTTACACATATATACATATATATACTATATACACACACACACACACACACACATATATATAAAGACTTTGAGAGAGTGCAGAGAGAGAGAGATAGGTAGCAAGCGAGCAAGTGAGCAGGAGTATGAGCACAAATATGGGGGGTGGGTAGAGGGAGAAGCAGGTTCTCCACTGAGCAGGAAACCGGCCGTGGGGCTTAATCCTACGACACTGGGATCATGACCTGAGATGAAGGCAGACGCCTAATGGGCTGAACCACCCAGGCACCCCTGGAATTAATCATTTCTTTACATTTTAGTTTCTTTTAGCAGGAAATGGTATTTAAGGATACAATCTGGGCACTGGGATTGCTTATTACCATTGTGTTGATAAATGACTTCTAGGCTTATAAATGGGTTTGAATCCCCCTTGGAACCAAGAGTTATGAAATAGTTCTAAAATGTCCAGTTTATAGGGTCTTTTCATTTTCTATTTATACTATTCATTTCTAGTCTTTACTCATGATTAGAGAGTATGGTCTGCACTCTTCCTATTTTAGGGAATTTACTGAGGTTTTCTTTGTGGCCAGTTTCATTATAGGCAATGTTTATAAGTGTTCTACAGGCACATGAAACGGTATGTTTGGTGTCTATGCTATTGAAATCTAGATCCTTCCCTGTTTTCTATAGGACCTCTCATGAAGTAAAAGATGGGAATTAAAGTCTTACAAGTAATGTATTTCTGCTGATTCCATCTTGTGTCTCCTATTGTTTTTGTCTTATTAATAAGTCATGTTCTTTTTGATATATATATGTATATATATATTTTAACTTCAGTGTTAATACCTATTTATAGCACTCTTCTTTGTCTTATTTAATTCCTCTTCATTTGAATCCAAACTTGTCTGACATTAGAACTGCAACCCCTCCTTTCCTTTTGTTTGCATTTCTTTGACATACCTTTGCCCATCTTTTTATTTTTTCTTTTTTTGTCAGATGTTCTGAATCAATTGTTTTGGGTGTGTCTCTTTAAAGTCATTTTAAGTGTTGCTTCAAGATCTAATCTAAAATAACTTTTTTTTTTAAATATAAAAGTTGAGTTCCTTTACATTTACTGTTAGAACAGTTTTCTACTTCATTTTAAAACAGTTACCACCTAAGGTTAACTTAGGGGCTGGGTTAATTTGGATTTTGGAAGTAACTTTCAAGTCCATTTTTTCTTTCCTTCCCAAGTATTCATTACTGAAAAAAAATAAATCTCCCAAATGGACCCATCGAAGGGAATAAAGCTTGGATATGCCATATTCAGTAATGGCCCTTGTATGAACTTTACACATTCCCTCTGCTGGTAGGTGAGCACTAATGCCCATGGTCTGAACCTCTGCCAGGTATCCATCTAGTAGTACTGAGCCATCACATAGGTAAACTATACCCAACCCATAAATATTATAAAGACACCTGGCCCAATTTCAATTTGAATGTTCACCAATAAGTCAAAACAGATAGAAGATACACCATGATAGCAGGTGCACAAAAAATACTACATACCTTGCTCCAAGGCGATTTGCTAAGAATGTCAATGAATCTTTTTCTGCTCCTGCACACTGGCTGAATGAAATAACACAATCCTCCAAAGGAGTCATTCCTGCCATCACTGGGACTGGCATGAAGAGAGGATTTGACTTTGGATCAATTAAAGTTTGATAGTCTATACAGGTTACCTTTTAGAAACAAGAAACACAAGAATGCCAACCTGAAATAAGCAGCCAGTGGTTTAACACTGGTTTTTACACTACCAGTAATTTGAGTTTACATGAAAAGCAATTTAAGATAACTTGTATATGCTCATTCTCAATACATTTCACATTATATTAAAAAAATCAATTCACCATACAGGATATTAAGATCAGGCAGGTTTATCATTTAACTTACTAAATACTGCTGTAAATTTAATTTCTTCCCAAGTATTAGTTTATAAATTTTCCTCTTAACTCTTGCAAAGTAGAAAAAATGATGAAATTACCACTGTTCAGTCCATTAAAAAGATATAATAAGAAATAAAAAGAACAAAAAATAAAATAAACAAAATAAAAAAGAATAATCTGAAAGTGCACACATGCTTTGGTTGTGAGACAACAGGGAGGACAGAAATAGTAGGAGATGACCTAGGGTAACTTCTTAAGAAGGAATGTTGCTGCTGTGGCCCCAGGGAAATAATAAGTTCTACTCTGCCAGGCTTGGGGCCAAGAAGCTTGTACATTTTCCTATCTTACAATTCCCTTTGGTAAAAGCAAAACCTAAACCTCGCTCAAACACCAATTCACCTAAACTGAATTGTTTAGGAAATAATCATTAACACTCTCAGCATCTGATATCCTTCAACACTACACTTCAACTGCTACAGGGTCTTCTTACCAGCCACGTATTTGTGACAACTTCTCCCACAGTTGCTTCTACTTCACACCCCAGCAGAGGAACCACAGCGTAATCAGCAACAATTCTGCTCTGAAGGGACACGATTTTTCCAGCATTTTCTCTTATGATATTTGCAATATTAGATTCATTTTCATTACTAAAGCCCAAAACAAGGAAACTCTTTTGGCTAAATAAACCTTCTTCGGTAACTGTAGAAGTGTCAGGGAGGCAACAAGTGACAGAAGACTGGTTTTCTTCTGGCAGAGAAATATGAGTAGAGTCATTAAAGGGCTCAACTTCAGACTTCACAGCTTCAACTGAAAGAGAAAAAGAAATGTTTTCTTTTTATGGAAATGTTTTCTTTTTACCTTAAAATGTAAGGATTTATCTTACATTTTAAGGTAACACGAAGCCTGAGAATAGTAACCCCACTCACAAAAAATAAGGCTCAGTAAATACACCCTGAGGAAAGGACACAAACCCACCCCATCTTCTTGGCTACCAAGAATACAGTTATTATTTCCACCTTCCATTAGGAATGACAAGAGCAATCATGTCACTGTTGCAGGTATTCCTAGTATATTAGAAACTCCAATTAATTGAAAATTAGGGGACTCCAATAACTCTCTCGGTTTGTCTCAGTCCCAAAATTGGTTTCGCTAATTCACAAAAGAATTGAGAAAATATTGTTAAGGAAGAAAACAGAAGTAACAGGCCTAAGTGATCAAGCCCTTCACATGGAAATAACTGTATGAATATAATAAAGAGAATTATGGTTTTTTTTTATGGTTACTTATTTTTCAAAAACTCCTAAAATTATCATATTGAGATTACAGCTGTTTAGTTACTACAATATGGATTTAAGAGAACTGATGAAGGACTCAAGCAAATAGTTTCAACTATTACATTTCAGAATCAAGTTGGCTGACAGATCAGTAGAAGAAAAAAACATAACTGTCAGTAACAAAATATATAATCCCTAATATGGATAAGCACTGGTGAATCAAGACCAAAAGTTTAAATGGTAAAATACTTTGTACTGTTTAACATACTACTGGAAGTCTTAGGCTGAGCAATCACACAACAAAAGAAATGAAAGGCTCCAAAATAGCAAGGAAGTAGTCAAACTTTCACTATTTGCAGACAACATGATACAATATGCAGAAAATCTGAAAGACCACCAAAAAATTGCTAGAACTAATACACGAATTCAGCAAAGCTGCAGGATATAAAACCAATGTGTAGAAATCTGTTGCATTACTATACAGCAATAATGAAGCAGCAGGAAAAGAAATCAAGGAATCGATCCCATTTGCAACTGCACCAAAAACAATATACCTAGGAGTAAACCTAACTATGGAGTAAAAAGATCTATACTCTGAAAAGTAGAGCTCACTTATGAAAGAAATTGAAGAGGACACAAAGCAATGGAAAAACATTCCATACTCATGGATTGGAAGAATAAACATTGTTAAAATGTCCATACTACCCAAAGTAATCTATGCATTTAATGCAATCCCTATCAAAATACCACCAGATTTTTCACAGAGCTGGAACAAACAATCCTAGTATTTCCATGGAACCACAAAAGACCCCAAATAGCCAAAGCAATTTTGAAAAAGAAAAAACTGGAGGTATCATGATTCTGGATTTTAAGCTTTATTACAAAGCTGTAGTCATCAAGACAGCATGGGACTGGCACAAAAACAGACACAGAGATCAATGGAACAGAACAAAGAACCCAGAAATGGACCTGTAACTGTATGGTTAACTGGTATTTGACAAAACAGGAAAATAATATCCAATGGAAAAAAGTCTCTTCGACAAATGGTGTTGAAAAAGAAAACTGGACAGCAACATGAAGAATGAAACTGGACCACTTTCTTACACCATATACCAAAATAAATTCAAAATGATGAAAGACCTAAATGTTGAGATAGGAAACCACCAAAATCCTAGAGGAGAACACAGGCCACATCCTCTTAACCTTGGCCTTGTAACTTACTAGACACGCTGCTTTAGGCAAGGGAAGCAAAAGCAAAAATGAACTACTGGGACTTCATAAAGATAAAAAGCTTTTGCACAGCAAAGAAAACAATAAAACTAAAAGCCTATTGAATGGGAGAAAATAGATGCAAATAACATATCAGATAAAGAGTTAGTATTCAAAATCTATAAAGAACTTATCAAACTCAACACCCAAAAAACAAATAACCAGCAATGAAGTGGCCAGAAGACATCCAAATGGCTAACAGACATAGGAGAAGATGCCAACATCACTCATCATTAGAGAAATACAAATCAAAACCACAATGAGACCCCACCTCACACTAGTCAGAATGGCTAAAATTAACAATACAAGAAACAACAGGTGTTGGTAAGGATGCACAGAAAAGGAGCCCTCTTGCACTGTCAGGAATGCAAACTGGTGCAGCCACTCTGGAAAACAGTTTGGAGGTTCCTCAAAAAGTTGAAAATAGATCTACCCATGACCCAGCAATTGCATTACTGGGCATTTACCCCAAAGATACAAATGTACTCATCTGAAAAGGCACCTGCACCCCAATGTTTATAGCACCAATGCCCACAATAGCCAAACTATGGAAAGAGCCCAGATGTCATCAACAGATGAATGGATAAAGAAGATGTGGTGTGTACACACACACACACACACACACATACACACACGAATATTACTCAGTCATCAAAAAAATGAAATCTTGCCATCTGCAATGACATGGATGGAGCTAGAGTGTACTATGCTAAGTGAAATAAGTCAGTCAGAGACAAACAAATATCATATGATCTCATTCGTACGTGAAATTTAAGAAAGCAAACAAGTGAACATATGGGGAACAGGGAAAAGAAAAAAAAAGGAGAAAGGGAAACAAGCCGTAAGAGACTCTTAAGATTAGAAGACAAGCTGGGAGTTGGTGGGAGGGAAGTGGATGGGAGATGGGCTGAATGGGTGATGGGTATTAAAGAGGGCATTTGTTTAAAAAAAAAAAAAAAAGTAAAGAGGGTGCTTGTGATGACCTCTGGGTGTTGTAAGTGATGAATCACTGAATTCTACTCCTGAAACTAATATTGCACTGTATGTTCACTAACTAAAATTAAAAAAAAAAAAAGGTAAAAACTTAGTTTTTGAAAACTTTAGTGGTGCTTTGTAGAGGAGTGGCTAACTATAGCCTAAGGGCCAAACTGAACCTATAGCCTGTAAGTTAAGAATGGTTTTTATGTGGGGCACCTGGATGGCTCAGACAGTTAAGCGTCTGCCTTCGGCTCAGGTTATGATCCTGGGGTCCTGGGATGGAGTCCTACATCAGGATCTTTGCTCAGTGGGGAGCCTGTTTCTCCCTCTGCCTGCTGTTTCTTCTGCTTGTGAGCTTTCTCTCTAAAATCTTAAAAAAAAGGAGGGGGTTCATGAGGCATCTGGCTAACTCAGTGGGTTATGTGGATGTCTTGGCTCAGGTCACAATCCTGGAGTCGAGGGATTGAGGCCCATGTTGGGCTTTTCCCTCTTCCTCTGCAACCACCACCCACCCCACTTAGCAAACTGAATTCAACAATATATTTTAAAAAAATCATTCACCACAATCAAGTGGGACTTATTCCCACTTGATTGCATCCTGGGATGCAAGGGTGGTTTAATATTCACAAATCAATGTGATGCATCACATCAATAAGAGAAAGGATAAAAACCATATGATCATTTCAATAGATGCAGAAAAAGCATCTAACAAAGCACAATGTTCATTCATGATAAAAACTCTCAACAAAGTAGGTTTAGAGGGAACTACCTCAACATAATAATGGCCATATATGAAACACCCATAGCAAACATCCAATGGGGAAACACTGAGAACTTTCCCCCTAACAAGGAATAAGACAAGGATGTCCACTCTCACCACTTTTATTCAACACAATACAGGAAGTCCTAGCCACAGCAATCAGACAACAAAAACAAAAGGCGTCCAAATTGGCTATGGAAAAAGTTAAAACTTTCACTATTTGGAGATAATATACTATATATACAGGAAGCCCTAAAGACTCCACAAAAAAACTGCTGGAACTGATAAACGAATTCAGTAAAGTCACAGGATACCAAATCAATGTACAGGCTGTATGGCTGGTTCAGTCAGTAGAGCATGTGACTCTTCAGCTCCAGGTCATGAATTCAAGCCCCACACTGGGTGTGGAGCCTAGTTAAAGGAAAAATAAAATATAAAAAAATCTCCCAAAACAAAAACAATATCAAATACAGAAACCTGTTGCATTTCTCCACACCAATAATGAGGCAGCAGAAAAGAAAGAGAAATTAAGGAAACAATCCCATTTACAACTGCACCCCAAATAATAAGATACCTTGGAATAAACCTAACCAAAGAGGTGAAAGACCTGTATTCTGAAAACTATAAAACACTGATTATAGAAATTGAAAACAACACAAAGAAATGGAAAGACATTCCACTCTCGTAGAGTAGAAGAACAAATATTGTTAAAATGTCTGCACTACCCAAAGCAATCTACACAGTTAATGCAATCCCTATCAAAATACCAATAGGATTTTTCACAGAGCTAGAACTAACAATCCTAAAATTTGTGTGGAACCACAAAAGACTGCTGGTAGCCAAAGCATCTTGAGAAAGAAAAGCAAACCTGGAGGCACGACGTTTCCAGATTTCTACAAAGCTGTAACAATCAAAACAGGATGGTATTGGCACAAAAACAGACACACAGATCAACGGAACAGAAAAGAGAACCCAGAAATAAACCCTTAACTATATGGTCATTAATTAATTAATCTTCAACAAAGCAGGAGAGAATATGCAATTGGAAAGGACAGTCTCTTTAACAAAATGTGTTTGGAACACTGAACAGCTACATGCGAAAGAATAAAACTGGACCACTTCCTTATACCATACACAAAAGGGATGAAAGACCCAAATCTGAGACCTGAAACCATAAAAATCCTAGATGAGAACATAGGCGGTAACCTCTTTAACAGCCCATAGCAACTTTTTTTTTTAGTTAGGTCTTTAGACTCATTAATCCACATCACCTATTGAGCCCATTCCTGCACCTCTGTCCCCTCTGATAGCCATTAGATTGTTCTCTATAATTAAGAGTCTGTTTCTTGCTTTGTATCTTTCATTTTTTTCCCACCTTGCCTATTTTCTTTCTTAAATTCCATGTATGAGTGAAATCGTTTGGTATTTGTCTTTTTCTGATTTATTTTGCTTGCATTATACTCTCTACCTCCAACCACGCCATTGCAAACGACAAGATTTCATTCTTTCTTATGGCTGAATAATATTCCTGTGTGTGTATACACATACACCACATCTTCTTTATCCATTCATCAGTCATTAAATACTTGGACTGCTTCCATATCTTGACTATTGTAAATAATGCTGCTATAAACATAGGGCTGCATGTATCCCTTTAAACTGATGTTCCTATATTCTTTGAGTAAATACCTAGTAGTGTGATTGCTGGATCACAGGGTAGTTCCACTTTTAACTTTTTGAGGAACCTTCATACTGTTTTCCAGAATGGCTGCACCAGTTTGCATTCCTGCCAACAGTGTACAAGTGCTCCTTTTTCTCCATATCCCTGCCAACACCTGTTATTTCTAGTGTTTTTTTATTTTACCCTTTATGACATGTGTGAGGTGGTATTACATTGCTGTATTCCTAGCATAACTATTTTTTAAGAATAATGGCAGAAATAAAGACGTTAACAGAAACTGAAGAAATTTCTAAAGGATATTATTTTATATGAGGAAAGAAAATGATTCCAGAAGAGAATTCTCAGACACAACAAAGAATGAGAAGCAAAGAAATTGCTAAACATGTTGTTAAATCAAAACAAGTATGGACCATATAAAACCCAAGTGTCTGTCAGATTATAAAAGACAATGAAAATACTGGCCCAAATCACATAAATTGAGTGTATGTAGGGGGGTATGATTAGCAGTGCTGTTAAAGTTCTCGTATTATTCAAGATGAAGAAAAAAATTCTGATTAACTTTAGATTTCAAGTTATGATGCACATTCTCGTTCTAAGTAATCACTAAAAATATAAATAGATGTAACTTCTACATCAGTAGAGGGAGGATAGGGAGGTGGAGATTGAGGTGAGAGGGGGGCAAACTCAAGCTATCCAAAAGGAAGCAAAATGTTAAATATGGAGGCACAGAAAAATGGGGTAAAAAGCATGAAATAAGATGGTATAAAATAATAAAAATATATCACAAGTAACAGTAAATGTAAAGCGACCAAATTTGCAGTTTTAAAGAAAAAGTCAGTCATACCAGATAAATACTGACTCACATGAGGCAGGGATAGTTCTATTAATATCAGACAAACAGATTTTAAGAAAAACAAAATTAGGAAAATGAGGATCATCATGTAATAAAACATCAAAATAGGGCGCCTGGGTGGCTCAGTGGGTTGAGCTGCTGCCTTCGGCTCAGGTCATGATCTCAGGGTCCTGGGATTGAGTCCCTCATCGGGCTCTCTGCTCAGCAGGAAGCCTGCTTCCCTTTCTCTCTCTCTCTCTCTGCCTGCCTCTCTGCCTACTTGTGATCTCTATCAAATAAATAAAATCTTTAAAAAATAAAACCCATCAAAATATATTAAAAAACTAAATTTGACAGAACTACATGGAGAAACTGTCACAGTCAACATTACAGTGGAGGAGTTTAACACATATGCATCACTAATCTATACAGAGCAGACCAAACTTGGCATCCTGTACATGTAAAGAAACCGCTGAGCAATCACAGAGACATAGGTAAGAACAATCTCAGCAGTACTGTTTGCAATGGCAAAAAAAAGACACAATAAAAATGTCTATAAGGTGGGAAAACAGATAAACTGTGGTATATTCAATCAGTTACTTGGTTAAATATTTCTCATGGTTGGAGGGGAGCAGCAAGAGTACATACTGTATATCATCTATATAAGCTAAAATATACACAAAATGAGTATCTCTATTGCATATAGATACATATATATATATATACACATGTAAACTATAAGGAAAATGGAGAGACTCACAAGAGGCTTCGGTAGAGCGGAATATTCTATTTTTCTTATACTTATGTAGTAGTATATGGCTACTCATCACATTATTCTTGACATCCTTTTCACTGTATTAAATATTTCAAAAAATTTTTTCTTAAGTAAGAAGAAATTCTGCTCACAACTCTTCACTGGCAACTTTCCTTCTCACACTGAGAAGACTATATACAGAGGTTGTGGTATAGTGCAGCATTGTATGCATTAAAGATCACAATAACCAAGTAAGAGGTAATTACAAGGTTAAAATAAAAGTGTACGCTGTTACATGGGGTGCCTGGGGGGCTCAGTCTGTTAAGCATCTGCGTTCAGCTCAAATCATGATCTCAGGGTCCTGGGATCCAGCCCTGCACTGGGATTCATGCTCAGCAGGGAGCCTGCTTCTCCCTCTCCCTTTGCCCCACCCTCCTTATGTGTACTCTAAAAGAGTAAGTAAAATCTTAAAAATTTAAAAAGAAAAATTCATGCTGTTACAAACTCACACTAACAAACTGATGCTGGCATATAAAACAGATCAGAGGAGCCAGTGAGTTGAAGAGAGACAAGGCAGTCAGAGGGTTCAGCAACCCCCAGGTTTTGCCTTTGAAAGAGCAACAAACATAAAACATTAAGAAAGAAAAAGGTTTAACTTAAAATCTAGAAAAACTGGCAGAAATCACATGTGTATGTATTAAGCTATTAAAACATTTCTTAATGACTGTAAATACTCATCAACTATTTCTTACCTACTGTTGGGTTATTATTTATGTACTGAGAGAGCAGATCTTCATCAGCTTGTTCATGCTTTTCATCAGGAGCCAAGTTTTTCTTAGACAAGCTGTTGTTCCTTTTTAAAAGAGCTGTTTTACTCTCAGGCTGATCTGAAACTGGAATTTCCACTAGCTGGTAGTTAGCATGGATATATGGCTCTTCAGGAAGCATGTAACCTTTACTAAAACACTCTAGCAACCATTTTGCTCCTACTACATGAGGCCTGCAAAAATAGTACATAATTATTTATTAGCTTAAACCATAAAGACTATCATCCCACTTGCCATGCAGTTTCCATAATTGCATGGATAGGCAATTTTAAGAAAAATCATCAGAGTAGAAATTGCTTTGAATTAAAAACTGACAAAACCTGTGGGCTGATTTATCCCAAAACTGCTTCAATTCATCATCATAATCTCCCACGATAACATGAGTTACATCTTCATTGAGCTGATTAAAACGAACTCCACCTCCACTGTTAATAAGCCTTCTCAGTTTATCAAGCTTTCTGCCACTAAAACCACAAAGATAGATCTGCAAAGAAAGAAAATATTTACTTTAGATTAATGCATTTAAGATGGTTTGCTTCTTAAAAAAAAAAAAAAAAAAGATGGTTTGCTTCTCTCAACAGGAACACATTAAAAATATATATCCATATGCATTGTGTGTAAATACACAGCTCTGCGTACATTTAATACATTAAGAATAGAGTATAATCTGAAATTTTTTTTAACAATTCCGACATTTTTTTAAAAAAAGAATTTTAAAATTCATTTGAGAGAAAGAGTTGGGAGCAAATAGGAGCAGGAGCTGGGGAGAGGGTCAGAGGGACAGGGAGAAGGAGACTCCAGGCTCAGCAGGGAGCCTGACATGGGGCTCAATCCCAGGACCTTGAGATCATGACTGGAGGCGAAGGCAGATGCTTAACCAACTGAGCCACCCAGGTGCCCCAACAATTCTGAAATTTGTATTTTTTATTATTTCTTCACAATCCCATAACATTATTATCCACTATAGACAGCAGGGAAGTACTTTGAGGCTTTAAATAAAATGGAAGCTAGAATTCAGTTACCTTCTGGATACTAGTGCATAGCAATATCTAAAATGCAGGTAGCTCATTAAATGCTGAAGATCTTACTACCTGTAAATTTTTTTAAAAAAAGATTTTATTTATTTATTTGACAGAGACAGGGAGATCCCATTAGGCAGAGAGGCAGAGAGAGAGAGGGGGGAAGCAGGCTCTCTGCTCAGCAGGGATTCTGAGGCAGATGCAGGGCTCGATCCCAGGATCCTGAGATCATGACCTGAGCTGAAGGCTCGATCCCAGGATCCTGAGATCATGACCTGAGCTGAAGGCAGCGGCTTAATTCACTGAGCCACCCAGGCGCCCCACTACTTGTAAATTTAAATTACAGAAATAAACTGGAAATGAGATACCACCTCACACCAGTCAGAATGGCTAAAATCAACAAGTCAGGAAATGACAGATATTGGCGAGGATGTGGAGAAAGGGGGACCTTCCTACACTGTTGGTGGGAATGCAAGCTGGTGCAACCACTCTGGAAAACAGCATGGAGGTTCCTCAAAAAGTTGAAAATAGAGCTACCCTATGACCCAGCTATTGCACTACTGGGTATTTACCCCAAAGATACAAATGTAGTGATCTGAAGGGCACGTGCACCCAAATGTTTATAGCAGCAATGTCCACAATAGCCAAACTATGGAAGGAACCTAGATGTCCATCAACAGAAGAATGGATAAAGAAGAGGTGGGGGGGGGGAGTCAAGATGGTGGAGAAGTAGCAGGCTGAGACAGCTTCAGCTAGCAGGAGATCAGCTAGATAGCTTGTCTAAAGATTGCAAACACCTGCAAATCCATCGGCAGATCGAAGAGAAGAACAGCAATTCTAGAAACAGAAAAACAACCACTTTCTGAAAGGTAGGACTGGTGGAGAAGTGAATCCAAAGCGACGGGAAGATAGACCCTAGGGGGAGGGGCCGGCTCCCAGCAAGCGGCGGAGCAACAGAGCACAAAATCGGGACTTTTAAAAGTCTGTTCCGCTGAGGGACATCGCTCCAGAGGCTAAACCGGGTCGAAGCCCATGCGGGGTCAGCGTGGCCTCAGGTCCCACAGGGTCACAGAAGGATTGGGGGTGTCTGAGTGTCGCAGAGCTTGCGGGTATTGGAACGGGAAAGCCCGCTACAGAGACAGAGCCGACAGTAAGCTCGCAGCTCGGGGGTACCTTGAACCGGTCGCAGGCTCGGTGAGCTCGGAGCACAGCCGGAGGTCAGGCAGATGCGAGTTACTGGGAGCTGTTCTCTGAGGGCGCACTGAAGAGTGGGGCCCCGGGCTCTCAGCTCCTCTGGGCCAGAGACCAGGAGGCCGCCATTTGTATTCCCGCCCTCCGGAACTCTACGGAAAGCCTCAGGGAACAAAAGCTCCTGAAAGCAAACCTGAGCGGATTACTCAGCCCGGCCCCTGGTAAGGGCGGTGCAATTCTGCCTGGGGCAAAGACACTTGAGAATCACTACACCAGGCCACTCCCCCAGAAGATCAACAAGAAATCCAGCCAAGACCAAGTTCACCTACCAAGGAGTACGGTTTCAATACCAAGGAGAGCAGCAGAATTCCAGAGAAGAAAGCAAAGCACGGAACTCATGGCTTTCTCCCTGTGATTTTTTAGTCTTGCAGTTAAGGTAATTTTTTCTTTTTCATTTTTTTTTCAGTCTTTTGCTAAAATTTTTTTTTAACTTTTATCCTTTTCCTTTTTAACATTTTTTAACTAGTTTATCTAATATATATGTGTTTTCTTTTTTTTACTTTTCTTTATTCGTTTTCTTTTTTTAATTCTTTTCTTTTTTTTTTTTTCTTTCTTTCTTTTTGGACCTCTTTTTATCCCCTTTCTCCCCCCTCACGATTTGGGATCTCTTCTGATTTGGTTAAAGAATATTTTCCTGGGGTTGTTGCCACCCTTTTAGTATTTTACTTGCTCCTTCATATATATCTGGACAAAATGACAAGGCGGAAAAATTCACCACAAAAAAAAAGAACAAGAGGCAGTACCGAAGGCTAGGGACCTAATCAATACAGACATTGGTAATATGTCAGATCTAGAGTTCAGAATGACAATTCTCAAGGTTCTAGCCGGGCTCGAAAAAGGCATGGAAGATATTAGAGAAACCCTCTCTGGAGATATAAAAGCCCTTTCTGGAGAAATAAAAGAACTAAAATCTAACCAAGTTGAAATCAAAAAAGCTATTAATGAGGTGCAATAAAAAATGGAGGCTCTCACTGCTAGGATAAATGAGGCGGAAGAAAGAATTAGCGATATAGAAGACCAAATGACAGAGAATAAAGCAGCTGAGCAAAAGAGGGACAAACAGCTACTGGACCACGAGGGGAGAATTCGAGAGATAAGTGACACCATAAGACGAAACAACATTAGGGACGCCTGGGTGGCTCACTTGTTTAAGCAGCTGCCTTCGGCTCAGGTCATGATCCCAGTGTCCTGGGATCGAGTCCCACATCGGGCTCCTTGCTCGGTGGGGAGCCTGCTTCTCCCTCTGCCTCTGCCTCTGCCTGCCACTCTGTCTGCCTGTGCTCGCTCTCTCCCTCTCTCTCTCTCTGATAAATAAATAAAATCTTAAAAAAAAAAAAAAACAAAAACCGAAACAACATTAGAATAATTCTTCCAGAAGAAGAAGAAAGAGAGAGGGGAGCACAAGTATACTGGAGAGAATTACTGGGGAGAATTTCCCCAATATGGCAAAGGGAACGAGCATCAAAATTCAGGAGGTTCAGAGAATGCCCCTCAAAATCAATAAGAACAGGCCCACGCCCCGTCACCTAATAGTAAAATTTACAAGCCTTAGTGACAAAGAGAAAATCCTGAAAGCAGCCCGGGAAAAGAAGTCTGTAACATACAATGGTAAAAGTATTAGATTGGCAGCTGACTTATCCACAGAGACCTGGCAGGCCAGAAAGAGCTGGCATGATATTTTCAGAGCACTAAACGAGAAAAACATGCAGCCAAGAATACTATATCCAGCTAGGCTATCATTGAAAATAGAAGGAGAGATTAAAAGCTTCCAGGACAAACAAAAACTGAAAGAATTTGCAAACACCAAACCAGCTCTACAGGAAATATTGAAAGGGGTCCTCTAAGCAAAGAGAGAGCCTACAAGTGGTAGATCAGAAAGGAACAGAGACAATATACAGTAACGGTCACCTTACAGGCAATACAATGGCACTAAATTCCTATCTCTCAATAGTTACCCTGAATGTTAATGGGCTAAATGCCCCAATCAAAAGACACAGGGTATCAGAATGGGTAAAAAAACAAAACCCATCTATATGTTGCCTCCAAGAAACTCATTTTAAGCCCGAAGACACCTCCAGATTTAAAGTGAGGGAGTGGAAAAGAATTTACCATGCTAATGGACATCAGAAGAAAGCAGGAGTGGTAATCCTTATATCAGATCAATTAGATTTTAAGCCAAAGACTATAATAAGAGATGAGGAAGGACACTATATCATACTAAAAGGGTCTGTCCAACAAGAAGATCTAACAATTTTAAGTATCTATGCCCCCGACATGGGAGCAGCCAACTATATAAACCAATTAATAACAAAATCAAAGAAACACATCAACAATAATACAATAATAGTAGGGGACTTTAACACTCCCCTCACTGAAATGGACAGATCATCCAAGCAAAAGATCAACAAGGAAATAAAGGCCTTAAAGGACACACTGGACCAGATGGACATCACAGATATATTCAGAACATTTCATCCCAAAGCAGCAGAATATACATTCTTCTCTAGTGCACATGGAACATTCTCCAGAATAGATCACATCCTCGGTCCTAAATCAGGACTCAACCGGTATCAAAAGATTGGGATCATTCCCTGCATATTTTCAGACCACAATGCTCTGAAGCTAGAACTCAACCACAAGAGGAATTTTGGAAAGAACCCAAATACATGGAGACTAAACAACATCCTTCTAAAGAATGAATGGGTCAACTGGGAAATTAAAGAAGAATTGAAAAAATTCATGGAAACAAATGATAATGAAAATACAACGGTTCAAAATCTGTGGGACACAACAAAGGCAGTCCTGAGAGGAAAATATATAGCGGTACAAGTCTTTCTCAAGAAAGAAGAAAGGTCTCAGGTACACAACCTAACCCTACACCTAAAGGAGCTGGAGAAAGAACAAGAAAGAAACCCTAAGCCCAGCAGAAGAAGAGAAATCATAAAGATCCAAGCAGAAATCAATGAAATAGAAACCAAAAAAACAATAGAACAAATCAACGAAACTAGGAGCTGGTTCTTTGAAAGAATTAATAAAATTGATAAACCCCTGGCCAGACTTATCAAAAAGAAAAGAGAAAGAACCCAAATAAAGTAAAATCATGAATGAAAGAGGAGAGATCACAACTAACACCAAATTAATACAAACTATTATAAGAACATACTATGAGCAACTCTACGCCAACAAATTTGACAATCTGGAAGAAATGGATGCATTCCTAGAAGCATATAAACTACCACAACTGAACCAGGAAGAAATAGAAAGCCTGAACAGACCCATAACCAGTAATAAGATTGAAACAGTCATTAAAAATCTCCAAACAAACAAAAGTCCAGGGCCAGACGGCTTCCCGGGGGAATTCTACCAAACATTTAAAGAAGAACTAATTCCTATTCTCCTGAAACTGTTCCAAAAAATAGAAATGGAAGGAAAACTTCCAAACTCATTTTATGAGGCCAGCATCACCTTGATCCCAAAACCAGACAAGGATCCCATCAAAAAAGAGAGCTATAGACCAATATCCTTGATGAACAGAACACAGCTGCGAAAATTCTCACCAAAATACTAGCCAATAGGATTCAACAGTACATTAAAAGGATTAATCACCATGACCAAGTGGGATTTATTCCAGGGCTGCAAGGTTGGTTCAACATCCGCAAATCAGTCAATGTGATACAACACATCAATAAAAGAAAGAACAAGAACCATATGATACTCTCAATAGATGCTGAAAAAGCATTTGACAAAGTACAGCATCCCTTCCTGATCAAAAGTCTTCAAAGTGTAGGGATAGAAGGCACATACCTCAATATCATCAAAGCCATCTATGAAAAACCCACTGCAAATATCATTCTCAATGGAGAAAAACTGAAAGCTTTTCCACTAAGGTCAGGAACACGGCAGGGACGTCCATTAACACCACTGCTATTCAACATAGTACTAAAAGTCCTAGCCTCAGCAATCAGACAACATAAGGAAATTAAAGGCATCCAAATCGGCAAAGAAGTAGTCAAATTATCACTCTTCGCAGATGATATGATACTATGTGTGGAAAACCCAAAAGACTCCACTCCAAAACTGCTAGAACTTGTACAGGAATTCAGTAAAGTGTCAGGATATAAAATCAATGCACAGAAATCAGTTCCATTTCTCTACACCAACAACAAGACAGAAGAAAGAGAAATTAAGGAGTCAATCCCATTTACAATTGCACCACAAACCATAAGATACCTAGGAATAAACCTAACCAAAGAGGCACAGAATCTATACTCAGAAAACTATAAAGTACTCATGAAAGAAATTGAGGAAGACACAAAGAAATGGAAAAATGTTCCATGCTCCTGGATTGGAAGAATAAATATTGTGAAAACGTCTATGCTACCTAAAGCAATCTACACATTTAATGCAATTCCTATCAAAGTACCATCCATCTTTTTCAAAGAAATGGAACAAATAATTCTAAAATTTATATGGAACCAGAAAAGACATCGAAAAGCCAAAGGGATATTGAAAAAAAAAGCCAAAGTTGGTGGCATCACAATTCCGGACTTCAAGCTCTATTACAAAGCTGTCATCATCAAGACAGCATGGTACTGGCACAAAAACAGACACATAGACCAATGGAACAGAATAGAGAGCCCAGAAATAGACCCTCAACTCTATGGTCAACTAATCTTCGACAAAGCAGGAAAGAATGTCTAATGGAAAAATGACAGCCTCTTCAATAAATGGTGTTGGGAAAATTGGACAGCCACGTGCAGAAAAATGAAATTGGATCATTTCCTTACACCACACACAAAAATAGACTCAAAATGGATGAAGGACCTCAATGTGAGAAAGGAATCCATCAAAATCCTTGAGGAGAACACAGGCAGCAACCTCTTTGACCTCAGCCGCAGCAACATCTTCCTAGGAACATCGCCAAAGGCAAGGGAAGCAAGGGCAAAAATGAACTATTGGGATTTCATCAAGATCAAAAGCTTTTGCACAGCAAAGGAAACAGTTAACAAAATCAAAAGACAACTGACAGAATAGGAGAAGATATTTGCAAACGACATATCAGATAAAGGACTAGTGTCCAAAATCTATAAAGAACTTAGCAAACTCAACACCCAAAGAACAAATAATCCAATCAAGAAATGGGCAGAGGACATGAACAGACGTTTCTGCAAAGAAGACATCCAGATGGCCAACAGACACATGAAAAAGTGTTCCATATCATTCGGCATCAGGGAAATACAAATCAAAACCACAATGAGATATCACCTCACACCAGTCAGAATGGCTAAAATCAACAAGTCAGGAAATGACAGATGCTGGCGAGGATGTGGAGAAAGGGGAACCCTCCTACACTGTTGGTGGGAATGCAAGCTGGTGCAACCACTCTGGAAAACAGCATGGAGGTTCCTCAAAATGTTGAAAATAGAACTGCCCTATGACCCAGCTATTGCACTACTGGGTATTTACCCTAAAGATACAAATGTAGTGATCCAAAGGGGCACGTGCACCCGAATGTTTATAGCAGCAATGTCCACAATAGCCAAACTATGGAAAGAACCTAGATGTCCATCAACAGATGAATGGATAAAGAAGATGTGGTATATATACACAATGGAATACTATGCAGCCATCAAAAGAAATGAAATCTTGCCCTTTGCGACAACAT
Source organism: Neogale vison (assembly GCF_020171115.1). Taxonomy (NCBI): domain Eukaryota; kingdom Metazoa; phylum Chordata; class Mammalia; order Carnivora; family Mustelidae; genus Neogale; species Neogale vison. Next base: position 129,911,466 of record NC_058096.1, on the reverse strand, counting down.
GGATGGAACTAGAGCGTATCATGCTTAGTGAAATAAGTCAAGCAGAGAAAGACAACTATCATATGACCTCCCTCATATGAGGAAGTGGTGATGCAACATGGGGGCTTAAGTGGGTAGGAGAAGAGTAAATGAAACAAGATGGGATTGGGAGGGAGACAAACCATAAGTGACTCTTAATCTCACAAAACAAACTGAGGGTTGCTGGGGGGAGGGGGGTTGAGAGAAGGGGGGTGGGGTTATGGACATTGGGGAGGGTATGTGCTTTGGTGAGTGCTGTGAAGTGTGTAAACCTGGCGATTCACAGACCTGTACCCCTGGGGATAAAAATATATGTTTATAAAAAATTAAAAAAAAAAAAAAAAAAAAGAAGAGGTGGTGTGCATGTGTGTCTTCAGGTCATTGTGTGTGTGTGTATCTATACACAGATGCGGATGTATAGATACACACACACACACACACACACACACTGGAATACTATGTAGCCATCAAAAGAAATAAAATCTTGCCATTTGCAATGACATGGATGGAACTAGAGGGTATTATGCTGAGGGAAATAAGTCAATCAGAGAAAGACAATTATCACATGATCTCCCTGATATGAGGAATTTGAAAGGCAGGGTGGGGGGTTTAGGGGGAAGAGAAGGAAAAAATGAAACAGGATGGGATTAGGAGGGAGGCAAACCATAAGGGACTCTTTTTTTTTTAAAGATTTTATTTATTTGACAGAGATCACAAGCAGGCAGAGAGGCAGGCAGAGAGAGAGGGAAGCAGGCTCCCTGCTGAGCAGAGAGCCCAACACGGGTCACCCAGGTGCCCCCCATAAGGGACTCTTAATCTCACAAAACAAACTGAGGGTTGCTGGGGGGAGGGTGATATGGAGAGGGTGGTTGGGTTATGGACATTGGCAAGGGTATGTAATATGGCGAGTGCTGTGAAATGGGTAAGCCTAATGATTCACGACCTGTAACCCCTGGGGGCAAATACATTATATGTTAATAAAAATAATAATAATAAAAAAGAAATAAAGAGGAGTTTATCTGAATTCAGAAAACTTGGGTGTAAATTTTGGTTCAGAGGCCAATAATTAACTATATGCCCATGATAAGTTACTTAGGCTCTTTAAACCAGTGTTCTCACCTGTAAATTGAGATATCCTTTACATAGTCAATTACACAAGAAAATTTAAGTCAAGCTGACAGTACTTTGAGGATTATATGCAATAATTTATTTCTAAGTATCACTATGTATATATTTAAACCAATTTAATAAATATAAAGCTTTTAAATGTCTTTAAAAAAATTTTCTTAAGAATGGCAGATCTATTCCTAACTCTATTTATATCCCAAACTAAATAACCTCTGTTATTAGAAGATACTGTAACAAAAATCAGGAATCATAAACTTCCTGTAAGAATCACTGAAAGTTAAGGGTGTCTAGGAGGCCCTGTTGGTTAGGCGTCTAACCTTGGTTTCAGCTCAGGTCATGATCTCAGGATACTGAGATCAAGCTGCATTGCTGGACTCCATGCTCAGTGCAGAGTCTGCTTGAGATCTGCCCCTTCCTCTTGTGGTGTCCTCTCTAAAATAAATAAATCTTAAAAAAACAATAACTAAAAATCATATCCATAATTATCAGAGTCTAGGATAAAAGATTATATAAGACACTTTCTGTTCTGACAATAAATTGATGTTTTATCAATTAATGTACAGCCTATTCACTCTACAAGTAGAAATCTATTAAAATTCAGCTCTAGGAGATCTACAGCATATGATGTTTCCATCAAGGCACTTATAAGATAGTTTATTTAAACACTAAAAAATTAAGTAGCCCAAGAGACATAAAACAAAGTAGTGGGTCTAGTGGTTAGGAATATAGGATTTGGAGTACATGGATGTCTACTTAATATCTGCGTGAATCTGAACAAGAACTGAACAAGCCTCAGTTTCAGGGTAATATCCATTTTAGAGTTATTTGTGGGAGTTAAAGGAGATTACATACAACATATTAACAATATATATTAATTGATTAGCACAGCCTAGGATATTAATAACACTTAATAAATGACAGTTATGGACAGATGTTGCCCAGAGCTTACATCTGCTTGGCTAGAGTCAAGAGTTTACATGGATAAGGAATAAGCCCAACTCTGAGGGGTCTTCAAAGTCAGGTTAGAAGTACTGATGTACATTATCACTGAGGTATTACATAATAAAGACATACCCGACAACCATCTAATAAATCTTCAGGTGCTTGAAATGCACTGACATCCAGATTTTCCAGATTTTCAAGTGTAGGCTCCACTTTGCTATTAAGAACTGAATTACATATCGATTCATTTATATAACTTGCATTGATGTTGGAAATATGGCTGACATCTGAAAGAGTACGACCTACGTATCAAACAAAGATGTAGAAATTTATGGAGATAAAATAGTGATTACCTATTTTCCTATAGGTTAATTTTTCTTATACACAAAGGGCTGTGAATAATTTCCAAAGTAAGCATCAAATGTTTTTACTTTAATCTTGGTGGCCAAGCATGACAAGGGAAAATGAAACTAAGGCTCATATCTTATTTCAAATAAAAACATACTTAATACATTTAATAGAGGCTTGCTTCCATATACAATCTGAAGTTGTTTGCTGTAGGGTCCAGGAAAGGAAAAAGTATAACGTATGCTAAATTCTAACATGGCATGTACAAAATAGAAATGGTTTTTTAATTTTATATGAATATAGATGGTCTATAATGGTAACAAACTAATAAAAATGTATTACATTTGTCCACCAGTCAGGTTTAGAAAAATTCTTTTTTAAGTCTTCGTAGTAATCTCAGCTTCTTTAATCATCTTTTGCATTAAACTAAGGTATGAAAGAAAATATACATCCATTATAAAAAGAAATACATAGAATTCTGGACTAGTTTTCAGACAATTTAGCTATTACATAATTATGCCTGGAAGCATAGCAAGAAAGGATGGAATTCCCTACTATATCTCACTGATCCTATTTACAAATCAATTCTTACAAAAGTGGTGTTAAAAATGACTGTTTACTTTAATCCCACTGAAACTTACTATCAACTGTGTTGATCTGGCCAGTAGGAGTTGAAGTATCAGGCACAGTCTTTGTTTCTGGTCTTGGCTCTGTTTTGTATATGGATTCATCCTGACAAAAACCTTTGTCAACACTGTCAAAAAACCACTGCGTGGTCACACAGTGTACATTCCATCTCTTGGCACATTCGTACTTTTGACCTATCACATCATTAAGAAATAGTGAGAAATGTAAACCATTAAAATCTATCTTTGTAGAAATATTAAAGCATGATAGGTTATGGGAAAAAACTCACCAAAACAAAATTAAAGTTACCAGTAATTATTCTTATATAAACAATATGCTATATACATATGCAAGGGGGTTTGTCTCTTAAAATTGCATAATTTATATGGGGTGACTGAAATACTAGACTTGATTTGAGTATAGTCTCCACTGCTTAATTTCTTTAAACCAGTTTCTTAATCTGTAACATGGGAATAACTCACAGAATTATGTGGCTTCAGTAAGACTGAATAAAACAACTGTGAAGATTGTAAATGTCCACAATATAAAAATACCAGCTTTGAATAGTCTACTCTAATGTCAACAGGATTTGACTTGAAGTCCAAACAGACAGGCATATTGTAAGAAATATATCTTTTTATTGCCTTAAAACAACTTTTAACAATGTATTTTGAAACAGTGCCATAGAGAAACTGAGGTCAATATGTACTAAACAATAACACAAAAAGGATTTTTTTTGGACATTCTTGAGAGCAAAGAGATGAACTGCCTTCAGGTTCAGAAATCAATAGCAGTTACCAACTCTACTCACAATTATAATATCATAGTTGGCCATACACAAAGTTCTGATTTAAGGACAATTACCAATTAATTTTAGCAGGGTTTTTTTTTCCTATTTTGCTATCTAGGTAGCTTAATAAAACACAGACATAAATAAATAACAAAAACATTAACAAAATTCTTCTTTCATCAATTTGTATATATTTAAAGGGTATTTGTAAAGAAAAAAAAAAATCTTCCAAAATAGATAAAAACATTTCAGGACACCTAAACACAATTTTAAGGAATTCTTCTTATTGGTAGTATATTTTTCTTCTTTTAACTGCCTTGTGCTCTGCAAGGTGCATCTTCAAGTTACAACTTCTAGTTCATCCAGTAAATCAGATTCATTCAATTAAAAAGTAAGCCAAGTCTTTAAAATTTATCATTAGAGGGGCACCTGGGTGGCTCAGAGGGTTAGGCCTCTGCCTTCAGCTCGGGTCACGGTCACAGGGTCCTGGGATTGAGCCCCACATTGGGCTCTCTGCTCGGTGGGGAGCCTGCTTCCCCCTCTCTCTGCCTGCCTCTCTGCCTACTTGTGATCTCTCTCTCTGTCAAATAAATAAATAAAATGTTAAAAATAAATAAATAAAATAATAAAATTTATTATTAGAAAGAAATGTAATTTAGCTACATACTAGCCTTTTTGTTGTTTATCCAAATTTCTTATTTTGTAATTATTTGGTAACTATGTAGCAAACTTTGAAAAAAAAATCAAACAATAAAAACCTCTGGAAATTGAAAAAAATATTTTTTCAATGACCTGGATAAACCTGGATAGTCATGTAACTTTTCTACAGATTTGTGAACCAAACTATTTTTCTAAGATTTTAGGGGGAAAAAATATGAGATTTTTAACACATCAGAAGCAAAAGCTATTCTGTAAAGATCTTAAAATGTTAAATACTAGAGAAAATTTTGCATTTTTTCCATTTGGGAAACATAGTTTTACCTTTTGGTTCTTGCACAATGAGGTGTGTGCATTCATTCATTTTCAGTTGTCCCATGTATTGACCTCCATGCTTAATTGTGAGTTGCTGAACTGCCTTTCTGTCTAAGCTACACAAGCCAGTCACACAGATAATGCAACCAAGAAAAATGGGACACTTGAAGTCTTCCATGTTTACATCAGTATACCTAGCTATTTTTCTGGAAAAAATAAGTAACAAGGAAAAAATTAACATATTAATATACCAAATGGTTTAAAATTTATCATAAGAATAATGACAAACAACAGAAATCACTAATATTTTCCTCATTTTTTAGAAAAGGGGTACTGAATCTCAAAATTACACTATCTGCTTATCTAAAAAGTAGTATTTTAGATAGAGCTTCTTAAATAAAACTGTTTTAAGGGAAAATGTTATTTCATTAACTCTTCTGAGTTCATGCTGGCAAAGTCGTATATTTCCCAAAATTTTACATGTGAATTTACTTAAAAACTCCAAGGACCTTGGTTGCCTACTAGAAAGATGGATTTTTATCCTTCCATCATACGATATAAATAATAAGCAATAATTTTTAGCAGGATACTAACAAAAGTGTCATTCTTTTTCCATTTAAGACAGATATGTTAAGAATAAAGGTACCAGGGTGGAGACAGATTTAGAATGTGCTGGATGGTGTTGAAAAAAGACTAGGAAAAACACCCATTTCTAAGGTCCACAGGGGCAGGCAGGGATGCTATCCTGCTTTGCTTAGTATGTATGTCTAAAGCCTAGCTCAGGCCAGGTACATAAAACGAACTTGATAAACATTTACTGAATGACCACATCCTAATAGCTGACATATGTTTATATTCAACTTTACATAGACACCTTTGTGAGGGAATAGGACTGTCAAAAATGGCTAATTTACTCTCCATCTTAGCACAGTAGTAGAAGGATAATGCAACTTAAGAATAGTTGCCACAGTGATCTTCTCAACTATTTTATAGGCATTTACTGCTGAAAGCAATTTTTATTGTCAAAGCATTTCTTACCTTGTAACTAGTATTAAATCAAAAGCTTATTCTACTTATCAACTTATACCTTGATGAGACCTTGCAGATTATGCTTATTTTCAGTAAAGAGTAATAAACCCATTTTTTTGGTCCCTGAATAACAAATCCCAACAGGACAACATAAAACCTCCCCTGTAATAACCCACAATATGCCAAAATGATTGAATGTATCATTTTTTCAAATCTAGAAAACACATAAATGTCTTTCTTACTTCTCTTGTGACTTTTCCCAAAGTGTTTTAATCCAAGAAGGAAGCAAAATAGGTTTCTTTAGGTTTGCAGCAACTAAATATTTTTTGCTGCCAACTTCTCCTGCAATAAGGTGAGTTACTGATATATTAAGGTCTCTGTATACACGTCCACCCATCATTTGTACATATTTATGAACTTCTTCCTGTAAACCCAAAAGAAAATACATTAATACCAAAGCAAACAATACCTCTTCCATTTTTTTATACAAAAACTCAAGTATCTTTTGTTGTTAGCTTGAAGGCACAAATGTTTCTCACCACTATAAAGTTAAATAATCAAATTACTTTTTGGATAAAGATAAATATGAATTATACATAAATTTTAAAATAATTACTTTCATATAGTTGTTCAACTCCATGAGTTTATTAACCTATGTTGCTTCTATAATATACTGTGCATATATATTTAAAAATATTAATTATACACATTATATATAAAAATACGTATTTTCTCTTTTAGCACTGTCAAAGCATTTCTTTCCTCGTAGCAAATGGGTTTTTTTTTGTTTTTTTTTTAAAGATTTTATTTATTTATTTGAGAGAGGGAGAGAGAGCATGAGAAGGGAGAAGCAGACTCCCCAAGGAGCTGGGAGCCTGATGTGGGACTCGATCCCAGAACTCCAGGATCATGACCTGAGCTGAAGGCAGCGGCTTAACCAACTGAGCCACCCAGGCATCCCTCCTCGTAGCAAATGTTAAACCCACAGCCCATTCTACCTCCCAGCGTTTTTTAAAATAATTTTTTAAAATATTTTATCTATTAGAGAGCGAGTGAGCAAGAGAGAGAACGTGAGCACAAGTTGGGGGAAAGGGAGAAGAAAACTCCCTACTGAGCTCAGAGCCCAACGACCCCAAGACGTGGAGATCATGACCTGAGCCAAAGTGAGAAGCTTAACCAACTGAGCCACCCAGGCACTCCATCAACATTTTTTTAAAGAAGATCAACCATCTATTATGGAAAAATGTGACTCACACTCAGGGGGAAAAGGAGAGTTTTCTTTCAAGTAGTTCTCAATAAAACAGATTCCACTATTTCTATTTCATTAAAATAAAAAAGCTATACATTGGTGTATACAGACCTTAAGTCATGAACACCCGAGTACAAGGTCTTTCAAAGTGTCTCCTATGCAGTGAAAGATTAAGTGTGGAGATAAATATATTGATCATGATATTCCTCTCAGTACCTACCCTTTTATCTTTTTCCAGGCTTGTACAAGACACAGTTACATCAGACATAACCATATTATAAACTGGATGTTCAGCTCTTGGGACACATCGCTGGTGGTGCATACAAAATATGACTACTTGAGGGCCAACAATTCTGCAGCCAAGCTACAAAAAAAAGGAGAAAGCTTAGTATGTAGGAAAAGACCTCCAGCTTATAAAATTACATTTTGTAATTCTTAGCAATTCCTTCTTTTTTTTTTTTTTTTAAAGATTTTGTTTATTTATTTGACAGAGAGATCACAAGTAGGCAGAGAGGCAGGCAGGGTGGGGAGGGGGGGACGTAGGCCCCTTGCTGAGCAGAGAGGCTGATGCGGGGCTCAATCCCAGGACCCTGGGATCATGACCTGAGCTGAAGGCAGAGGCTTAACCCACTGAGCCACCCAGGCCCCCCGCTTTTTTCTTTTAAAGATTTTATTTATTTATTTGACAGAGAAAGAGAGGGAGAGAGAGAGAGCAAAAGAAGGGGAGCAGCAGGCAGAGGGGGAAGGAGAAACGGCTCCCTGCTAAGCAGAGGGCCCAACATGGGGCTCGATCTCAGGACCCTGGGATCATGATCCCAAAGGTAGATGCTTAACTGACTGAGCCAGCCAGGCGCCTCAATATTTAGCAATTCTTTACAGAAGTTGAAGACCACTGCTAAATTGTTATAAGACAAAATAAGGACCATTATATAATTTCTCAGACACACTACACATTAAATACACAGGCAATTAATAGAGGCTATCAAAAGAAATAAGCTTTAAGAGCCACATTCGATCACAACTGCCACCGAATCTTATTTATTTATTTATTTAAAAAAGATTTTATTTATTTATTTGTTTGTCAGAGAGGAAGAGAGACACACAAGCAGGCAGAGAGGCAGGCAGAGGCTGAGAGAGAAGCAGGATCCCTGCTGAGCAAGGAGCCCGATGCGGGACTCGATCCCAGGACCCTGGGATCATGACCTGAGCTGAAGGCAGCGGCTTAACCCACTGAGCCACCCAGGCATCCCACCACCAAATTTTAATATCACAAACAAACAGTCTTAATGATAGGTTATAGGAATAACAGACTTATGCTATAATAATTGGGAAAATCCATATAGTTTTTAAATGAAGTATCCTGCCAACCAAGCAGTTCAAATATTTAAGAGCCTAATTAACCCTCTTCTAAAATACCTATTCTGTCACACAAACACACAAAAATCCTAGGCAGTTTCTACATTTGTGTTTTAAATACTTTGTCTTTAACTCAATGTCTTTCCAAGTAAGTATTTCTCAAAGATATTATGAGGCTATTAAAAATGACCTTTTAACTCTGAAAAACAATCTGAGGGTTTTGAAGGGGCGGGGGGTGGGAGGTTGGGGGAACCAGGTGGTGGGTATTGGAGAGGGCACGGATTGCATGGAGCACTGGGTGTGGTGCAAAAACAATGAATACTGTTATGCTGAAAATCAATAAAAAATTTTTTTTTAAAAAATGGCCTTTTATTTTCACTGATAACTGAGTTAGGAAAAGTTGACAGTCTTGCTCAATATCAGCACATTCAAGTCAGATCTAAAAAGCATATGGTTGCCAAAGTCACCAGGGCATGACTGATTTAAAGATGCACACGGTAAACAATTATTGTTACCTTTTTGTTCAGTCATAGGAAAATTTGTTTTTAATGCTATTGATTCTATCTGACAAGGTGTGTTATTTCCAAAAGGAGGGTAGACCAACAATGCTTTTGGCAAAGGTGGGCACAGACCTTCCATAAATTGTGCAGATACTGCATCTACCTACTCTTCTATGTTTTCTTCTCCTTCAAACAAGAATCACTTCTTTGTAATCTGGATGGAATTACAGCCAGTTTACTTTTATTTCAATGCTTCTCTCTTGTCCAGACACCAAAAAAGTAATGAGTCAGTAGACTCTGGAATCAACAAAAAGAAATAAGATGGCTCATTGGTATATCAGCAATATTCATCCCCAAAATGCTTCCTTTAGGCATATAATGTTTCAGACCCTCTCTACAAGGTATAGGTATGAAAACTGTGTGTGAAAGAGCACATAGGAAAGACAGTAAATAACCAAGCATTATGTTGAGGTCCCTTCCCAAATTTTTATGGAAAATCTTGCAATCAAACTGAATTTAAGTATGGCAGAACTCCGTCAATAAAGTGTTTTATTGACTTAAGCTAAGAGAAGTTATATATCCTGAAATATAAAAATTACATATAACAAAAGCCTATCATAACACAATTAGCCTTTAAAAATATAATTCTGGTCTCCCAAACCAAAAGATTCTTCTATATTCATAATCTGTATAATACCTCATGGTCAGTAAAGAACTTATGTCCACTGAAGCAAAAACAACAAAAATCAGACTACAGAAGGAACACACGAAAAGTTAGCAAACCTTTTTGAGGTGATCAAAGACAATGCCACTAAAAGGGTCACAGATATAAAGTGACCTGTCATTTTCCTTTATCTCCAATGCCTCTTCTTCTGTAATGATCTGAAGGTATTCTTCTGATTGGAACTCTTTTATTGACTGAAAGAAAGAAAAAAAATGAAAAAGTGCACCTGAAATTTTTCACCCGTATTTAAGTCCTATGAACTCTATCTTCAAAAATCCATCTCTAATCCAATCTTTTCTCCCACTGAAAGCTACCATCATCTCTCACCTAGACCTCTGTCGAAGTCTACAAAGTGGTTCCTTTTCCTTTCCTTGCCCTAAATCTATTCTCCATACAGCAATTAGTAATCTCTTTAATGATACAAATCAGGTCACAAGTCTGGCCCTGCCTATCTCCCCACTCTAACCTTCTACTTCTTTTCTCCCCTGCTTACCATTCTCTAGTCACTTCTTCTTTCTTGCTAGGTCTGGAACAAGCCAAGCATAAACTCATTAGAGGTTCTGCTCTTGTTCTTACTCCATGAAATATTTTCCCAGTCTTCACCTGACTTGATCCCTCACTTCAATCAGATTGCTCAAATGAAAAAGTTGAAGTCCTTACCATGGCTCTTAAGGCTCTTTACATGACCTCTTTACTCTTACTCTCTAAAGCACCCGTTAGTGTTCTTCCCCCAGCCCTTGTTCACTACACTGCAGCCACACTGTATGTTGGGTAGACACTCCAAGTACTTTCTCAGGGACCTGTGTATGGCTGTTCTCTCTGCCTGAAAGCTTCTTCCCCAGACATTGACATGTCTAACCATCCCACCTCCTTCAAGTGTACTTATCTTCTCCATAAAGCCTTCACCAATCACACTCTACTTAAGATTGTAACCTTCCCTTCTCACACAACAAGCATCCTTTAGAACACCTTGAACTGTTTTGCTCTTTTCTCTTCACATAGCACAGAGCCCCATGTAACATATTATACAGTTTACTCATTTATTCTGATTTATGTCTAGGTCCTCCTGCTAAAACAGAACGTAAGCTTTGAGAAAGTACAGGTCTTTCCCTGCTGTGCTCACCAATGTATCCTAAGTACTACAACAGTGCTTAACAGGTCATGACACTCAGTAATTATTTGCTAGAATGAACTTTAAAAAAAAAAACCTGCTACAACAGTGCTTCTTTTTTTTTTTTAAATTTTAAAGATTATTTATTTATTTATTTGACAGAGAGAAATCACAAGTAGGCAGAGAGGCAGGCAGAGAGAAAGAGAGAGAGAGGAGGAAGCAGGCTCCCTCCTGAGCAGAGAGCCCAATGCGGGACTCGATCCCAGGACCCTGAGATCATGACCTGAGCCGAAGGCAGCGGCTTAACCCACTGAGCCACCCAGGCGCCCTACAACAGTGCTTCTTAAACTCTAATATATATAGGAATTACACCGAGGATCTTGTTAAAATGTAGAATCTAATTGGTCAGTCTGAGTTGGGCCCAAGGTTCTACACTTCCAACTCTACTGATGCTGCTGGGGTCCGTAAGTAGCAAGGCTTTACAATACCCCCCACATCTTTCCAGACTACACTGTATACTGTGAAACATACTTTTAACTACAAAAAAATGAAGTGTAACCAGTATATAACAGATTCAAATTTCTTCAGCATACAAAGCTCTACTCTAGTTAGTAGACATAGAAAGCAATGTAATTTCCAAGAACAGCAAATTTGCGAACTTCAATATAAATGTCATATTGGGGTGCCTGGCTGGCTCCATCAGTTAGGTGTCTGCCTTCGGTCATGATCTCAGGGTCCTGGGATCAAGCCCCACATCAGGCTCTCTGCTCAGCTGGGAGCCCGCTTCTCCCCCTGCTTGTGATCTCTCACCTCTCTCTCTACCCAATAAAATCCTAAAAAAAAGTAATAGACTTCATGCTTCCCAAAATAATTATAATGATATATTTACATCAATCCAAAAATATGTAATGACACATCTATATTAATGTACATTACAATAAAACTAGTAAGAAAATAAATTACTAAGACATAAAGAGTCCAAAAAATCAAAAACACTAAAAACGAAAAAAATGAATTCACAGCATCAAACAAGGCATTTTCAACTATTCTTACCTCAAGTGCTTTAAAAAAACATTCGGAATTATCTGAAGACTTTAAAAACTTCACAAGAAACGGTTCTTTGTCATTTCTGGACATTTTTGAACTGTCAAAATAAAGGAACTATTAACAAGGACAAAACACATCATGTATAAAGTTAAAAGTTAAAAGCGTCTACTCTTCTGTGCAGACAACAATGCCCAAGGACAAGGCCTTGTCCATGGATTCGTTCATTAGCTTCTAAGAAACGCTGGAATGCGGGCAAAGTCAGGGAAAAAGATGACACCACCAATCCTGGCAAACCAGAGAACAAAATTAATGTCCCTAAATTGAATACATTCGGGCCCTTTGTTATGGGGCTCTAAGACCCCCCTAGGCCAATGGACATTCAATTGCACTTAGCTCAAGGATCCACGAACGAAACTGTCCAAGGCCCCTGACGTTTGTTCACCTCGCAGTAAACGGACTTTAATGGAAAAGTGGAAGCCGGTTAGCAAGGCCATGCCCCCAGAAGCCGAATGCTCTTGCTTGCCAGCTGCCACAAGGAGGCCCGGCTCTCGGTCCAACCGCAGCCACGTCCTGTCCGGCGTCAAAGTCCCACCCGCCGGTTCCAGGGCCGGTTACACGGGCGGGAAACAAGGGCCCCGAAGGCCAGGGAAGGAGTCGCGACCCCCCAGTTGGGGTGGGGAAGGAGCTGGGTCCTCTCTCCGTGCCTCACTCACCTCGGTGGAGCCTGGGGGGGGCCTTCGGGAGGCGAGTGGAGGGGCACGCGGCCTGCTGGGCGGTGGCTGGGGTCGGGCGCCAGCCCGGCGCACACCCGCCGCAGCCGGCGGCGCCCCCGACCCGAAGCAAACTCCGAACCCGGAAATTGCCGAGGCGACGAACCGACTTTCGCGCCAAGCGCGCGGACGCGCCCGCCTCTTCCTGCGGAAGTGACGCAGTCCGCAGCTGAGGGAGGAGGGGCGAGATGTCAAAGGTGGGGGTGGGGCACTGTCGCCAGCAGGTTTAGGGGTTGCCCAGGTTTAGGGCTTTGAAGGGGCTGCTTGAGCCCCGCTGGGAGTAGGCCAAGTGCTCACGGCGCAGGGGATGGGGCCGCAGGCTAGGAGTACCTTAGACGCGGTCCTAACACATCGAAAAATGAAACCCCAGGGAAAATTAGGTTTCCTCAATCAGTATTTTACACCTGCCATTCGCCAGGTAGTACGTGAGAAACCTGTATTACCACCTCTCTATGAGGCAAATCGTAGTATCTCCGTTTTACAGATGTGAAAATGGAGGCTTCAATAAGTTAAATGATGTGAGGTCACGCTTTAAGGGGTAGAATTAGAACTGTATCCAAGTCTTTGACTCCACAGACAGGGTCCATTTACCTCTAATACAACCGGAATGTGAGCACCACCTAGCACAATCCAGATCTCTGAAGGGAAGGAAGATGTCAGGATGGCTTGAATCACACAGCTAATGCAAAAGGATCTTTTTCAGATCTTCAGTAGTCTCTGCCCCTCTTCAAAGGGCATCTCCTTTTCTTTCTCTGAAACTCCCTGAGTGTGGGAGAGATTCTGGGGCAGAACCTGATGTTCAAATGGCAAAGGTCATGGCTTGTTGAGAACCAGTGACAAACTGCTTAGCTGGTTTCTTATTTCATTCCTCTCTCTTGAGACTGAGAAACTCATGACTTTGGGTTGAGCAATATGAGAGCTTAATGGCATGTATACCGATTGCTTTTTCTTTTCAGTGCCTACAAATGGGTCTACATGTGTAAATACACCCGTGGCAGGTGAGTCAGCATCAGTAATACTGGGGCTCAAAGGTAAAGGCCATCGTTGGGGAGAGGGTGAGAAAAATCTTAAAAATGAAGCAAAGTGACTAGAGTTGTAAAAAATAAAATAAAAACAAGGAGGATGAGCTACCATCACTACGGCTTAGTGTTAAGGAGCAGATGTGTCACAAAGCTGTTGTGATAAAGACTGTGGGGCTCTTCACAGACAACAAAGGACTCCTGCTTGCACTATTCCCATTTACTGTCCTCAGCAGTCCTCCAGGCTGTGGGCATCATTATCCTGTGTGGATGGGGAAAGTGAGGCCCAGGGCCATCAGCCAGGGAGTGGCTGCCCCTGGGCTTGAGAAGAGTTGGTGTGACTGGAAGCCCCTTGCCCTTCCTGACACACCACCCTACTCCTTGCCACGTGCTGCCTGCCCTTCTCTGCCCCAGGAGGCAGGAGCCCATTCCTGGCCCTTCTGGGCCAAGTGGAGGCTTCAGGATAGGAGGAGAGTCCCCGCTGCTCTAATGAAGAAGAGGGGGAAAATGAGCTCGATCTTTTAGCTTTCAGCCATCTGAATGTAATAGCGGAGGTGTCCACCTTGTCTTTAGAATAGATGAGGTGACGGGTTCTCCTGTTTGTGTAGTCTACATAGGCAGGGAGGGTCTGGATATGTCCCTGAAATACGTAATCTTGGAAAAACAGAGCAGTATTTCTCAATCCAGTGTAGTGCCTGGACTGGCTGCATCAGCATCACCTGAGAACTTGTGAGAAATACAAATTCTTGGGCCTAACCTCAGACCTGCTGAGTCAGGAACTCTGCATGTGGGTCCAGGCATTCTATTTTAATAAACCTGCCAGCTGATTTTGATGCCCATAAAAGTTTGCCTGAAAAGAATCTCTGAGGAAAAAATGAAAGTGGTGATATGGGTTGTGGTCCATGAAAGTTTTGGTGAAAATGGGGAATAGCTGTGATTTTTCCACAGGCTGCTGCCTCAGAAGATGAGGTTCAGAATTAACTTTCCCTTCCCTTCTCTGGTATTCAGGGTCTTCTTGCTTCTTGGGCACTTCTGTCATCTACAGTCAGACACTCCAAACCCTACTTGGTGTAGGATTAAAGGGAACTTGATATTTAACTGTCTGTAGAATGAAAAAAAACACAAGAAACAAATATGACAAAATAGTTACCTTTAAAATATGAATGGAGGGAATATGAGTATTTCTTGTTATAATTTGCTACATAAATAAGATTTCTGAAAATTAATAAATAAACTAAAAGTATGTACTTTTTTGAGGGATAGGGTTTTATATTTAAGATTCTAGTACAGTAAATGGATAAAGATAGGGATTATAGGGGCGCCTGGGTGGCTCAGTGGGTTGGGCCTCTGCCTTTGGCTCGGGTCATGATCCCAGGGTCTTGGGATCGAGCCTCGCATCAGGCTCTCTGCTCAGCGGGGAGCCTGCTTCCTCCTCTCTCTCTCTGCCTGTCTCTCTGCCTACTTGTGATCTCTGTCAAATAAATAAATGAATAAATCTTAAAGAAAAAAAAGAGATAGCGATTATATCTTAAAAAATGAGATTAGTAAATGATCTTGATTGCTGCAGAAACCATCTTTGCAGTGGCAAAACATTTGTTTAAATTGTTGTATTCGGGGGCACCTGGATGTCATTAAGTGTCTGCCTTCAGCTAGGGTCATGATCTCAGGTTCCTGGGATCGAGTCCCACAATGGGTTCCTTGCATTGCAGAAAGCCCACTTCTCCCTCTCCCACTACCCCAGCTTTTTTCCCTCTCTCAATGTGTCTCTCTCTGTCAAATAAATAAATAAAACCTTTTAAAAAAATAAATTGTTGTATTCGGTAACTTAGAAAGTAAAGCATAAGCATATTGAGTCTACTGAGGTGCATAGGAAAGAAAATAAAATGAAATGGTAGTGACACATGTTGCTACTGGCCGCATTTAATTAGGTACTGTAAGAAAGAGACAAACTCAGAGAAGAATTGTTTGTTTGTATGTGAAAAATAAAAGGGAATTAAGAAAATCCAAAAATGTAGGGCTCTGCAAGGTTAGAAAGGCTGCCTACATCCGGGCCATAAAAATAAGAGATAAACCTGAGAGAGGTTTTGCACAACAAATGTCAAAACAAATGTCAACCTATCCATATGGGAAGGATCTAGCTATCCATCCAAGCTGGATAGGCACCATCAACCGAGAGAGAGAGAGATGTGTGACCAAGACAGCAGTCAGGCTTGAAAGTTGGTCTAGGGGAGAACTGTGTGTGTGGCTACTACTGTAGGGGGAAGGCTCTACCATGACTTCCTGGCAATTTTGCATGTAAGCATATAGGAAAGGGTTTGGAATTGCGGCATATTTGGTGGTGCCACATCCAAACACCTTGTGATCCTGCTGGAACATGAGAGGATGGGAGGCCTCTTTGGAACTGCTAGCTCATAGGTACCTCTCACTTGTCCTTCTGTTTCCCTTAGCAAGGTGATGGATAGTTTCTCATAGCCTCCCAGATTCTGATGACAAATGGGGCTTTCTGCACCACCCCTCAGAACAGAACCACTTGACTGATGTCTACATTTGGCTCCATGGTGATGGGTTTCCCCACAACTCAGGTTGTGGTCCTCAGCTGTTTTCTTTCAGTGTCATCCCTTTTGGTGTGTGGGACAAGGAGCTGGGGAGCTGGCGCCTTTGGCTTATTCTCTTTTACTATCTGTGGAAGTAAAAAATGCTCTAAAAGTGTCTCGTGTATCTTCACCAGGCTAATCAGTCAGGACTTCCCCTTGCCCTGTGTTCAAGGTTGATGACTAATACATGGGACTGACTGGAAGCAAATAGATACAAAGGATACTAAGGTTTTCAGATAGCTGCTTTGTGAAGGCAGCCAGAAACCTGGAATCAAACTTTGACAGTCTTCAAGCTTGCACAATAGGAAATGGGTGAAAACTCATACAGCCCCTGAGGAGCACAAACTCCTCAATGTCCAATCCAGATGTAGCTAGAGAAGATAATGGAGAAAGAAGACCCTCCCAGAGAGAGATGCCAGAGAGGGCAATGAATCAAAAATCTACTTTCAGAGAGCAGAATCTGAATCTAATCAGGCAGAGGAACCACCTAATACTGCCTAGTAGAAGTTCAAAGTTGATCCTGACTAGCAACAGCTATGGGTCTCTCTCTACTCCTCCCCTTTCTAAAAGGGAGTTTTATTTTAGTTATTCTGTTCCTGTCCCACCATTGTGTATTAGGTATGTGATTGGGCAGGGCTAAGGAGGGGGAAGCAACTTGTCTTTTTAGTCCATATGTCACTGGGCCATAAAGTCGATTCTGGGAGAGGCTGTAGCAGACCTTTAGTGATTCAGACATATCCCTTCAATGTGTAAGTACATTGGCAAACTTCCAACTGCCAGCATCTGTGTTTTTTTGCATAAAGGCATTCTCTGATGCCAGGAGTCTGCTTTACCACCTACACAGTAGGTTAGAGGGTGAGATTATGACCCATGACTGACAGGTGTACACAGACTCTTCTTTGCAAACTTCTCAATTGGGATACTCTACTCTGGTTCCCAGAGGTAAACCAAATCTAGCTTTGGATGCTTTCTTTTCCCTTTCTCATCCTCTTACCTGTGTTTCTTTACTTACCAAATAAAACACTTGAAAAGTCTTATTTAAGAGCCTGTTTCTGTGGGAACTCAAACTGAGATAAAAGACGCAAGATGTGTATTTCCCTTTCATGGTGTGTGTCGTTGTTGGGATGCTGTCCAGCAAGGGATTGCAGTTCTCATCTACTCTAGGTGAAGTCATGTGACTGAGTTATAGCCAAAAGAATATAGGTAGAAGTGGTCCATGAAAACCTCTTGTACTATCTTCCATGCTTCCTTACTCTGGATGTCAACACACAGGGCAAGCTTGGAAGCCACATCTTGCAAATGGCAGAGACTCTCTCAGTCTTGATCTCTGAATGACTGACCAGAGCTGGGCAGGTGAACTCTTCACCACTGTCTCTCTAACAAATCACCACCACTGCTGCCAGTTGGGCTTTCTTCTATTATGTTAAGTCACTGAGATTTGGAGCTTCAACTTCTATGGCAACTGGTACCAACCTAATCAATCTAAACTTGGCAAGGTTTTCACAAATGTGTGGTCACTTCAAAAATTGTCTTTATTACCTCAAAGGCCCTTGGAAAGAAGAGAGAGTAAAATTGCTCCAGAGACAAACACTAGAGACCACATGGGGAAGATCATGGACTATGGAAGTGGGCTGCCTGGTTTGAATCCTGGCTCTGACAGGTACTATTGCCTGACCTTGGACAAGTTGCTTAATCTCTCTGTGCTTCACTTTCTTCCTCTATGAAATAGGGATAATAATAGCATCTACTCATAGGGTTACTATAAATTAATGTTTGAAGAGCACTTATTTCAGTGCCTGGTACACAGTTAATGATAAATTTACAAATTCCCGGGTGCCTGGGTGGCTCAGTGGGTTAAGCCTCTGCCTTCAGCTCAGGTCATGATCTCAAGGTCTTGGCATCGACCCCCCATTTGGGCTCTCTGCTCAGTGGGGAGCCTGCTTCCTCCCACCCCCGCCACCTGCCTCTCTGCCTACTTGTGATTTCTCTCTCTATGTGTCAAATAAATAAGATCTTTTTAAAAATTTACAAATTCCTAATTTTCCAAAGGCCATCATGAAGTCTTTATATTGTTTCCCACAATATAATTTCCTACCTTCTGTTCTGCTATTGTGAGAGGTTGTGCCAAAGCAACGGAGATGGCTTTAGCACTTTGGATGTTCTTCCTTTGCAATATGACTTTGTTCCTGTACATAGGACATTTTCACAGTTTGCTCCACTCAGAGGTCAGATGGCACCTCTGCCCTACTGGATTCAGGATGTGTTAGCTTTAGGTAGATCATTAACCTTAGGAGAAATGTTCATCTCTTGACCCTACTTGGTTTTTGTCCGAAGGCCTACGGACAAGATTGCTTAATCCATTTTTGAGACAATCATTTATGTGCATTTATTCATCTATTTGATACTTTTCTTGGGCCCTATATAACACCAGGCATTATTTTCTTTCTTTTTTAAAGGATTTTACTTATTTGAGAGAGTGTGTATAAGCAGAGGAGGAGCAGAGGGACAAGCAGACTCCCCACTGAATGAGGAGCCTGAAACAGGGCTTGATCCCAGGACCCTGAGATAATGAACTGAAATGAGGTCAGATGCTTTACTGACTGAGCCATCTGGATGCCCTACCAGACACTATTTTCCAACGTTAGGATTAGTATGTTGAACAACAAAAATGTGATGCCTACTTTTATAGACCCTACTTCCTTTCAAAGTTATGAATGAAGGAAGGAAGAGCTGAAACAGTTATAAATGAGCACCATAACCCATGGAACTAATTAATCCAGTAGTAATATACTAGAATCTTAAAAAATAGATGTTAGAAACTAGTAGCTAACATAATCCTCACTTGTGTCTCTTTCATGAAGAAGTAATTTATGTACGAATTGTGCTCTTGTGGAGTACATCTAGAAGATGTGAATAAAGCACCATAAAACATTTATTTAAGGACATTAGAGACTTAGAGGTGCCAAATTAATAGAAAAGGGAGAGGATAAGAGACATAACCTTAAAACCAAACATATAGGGATATTAAAATGAGGGTAAAATTGAAGACCAATTTCTCTTATAAAAAAAAAGATGAGATAGAAGCAAAATATCCTAACAAAATATCCTAAACAAATATCCTAAGAAAAACATTTAAAATTCAAGTTCAGCTATATATTAAAAGCATTATATGTAACAACAAAGTGGAGATTATTCCAGGAATGTAATAGTGGATTAACATTTAAAAGTCAGAGTAAAAGAGAGGAGAAATCATATGATTATCTCCATAGGTACAGAAAAAAAACCTGATAAAAATCCAGCTTTCATTCGTGATTTAAAGAAAAAAAAATAGGCAAACCAGGAAGGAAGGGAGCTTCTTTAATCTGATAAATAATATCTAAAACAAAACAAAACTCTAGCAAGCATTTTACCCAATGATAAATTATTGAAAACTTTCCTCCTCTATCAGTGCTTCTATGTAGTGATGTACTGGAAGTCCCAGTCAGTGCAGTAAATCAAGAAAAAGAAATAAAATTATAAGAATTGAAAAAGAAGAAACAAAAACATGATTCACGAAGGCACAAGGATGTACACAGAAAATCCAAAAGAACTTATTATAACTAATAATGTAATTTAGTAAGATCATTAAATTCAAGGTTGGTATACAAAAACCAATTGTTTTTTTTTTCATATACCAGCAACAAGCAAGTGGGAAATAAACTAAAATCATGACCCCATTTATAATAGTACCAAAAACCAGTTGCTATCTAGGAACAAATCTAGTAAGGATGTTCAAGACCCCTAAACTGAACACTACAAAATATTATCAAGAGAAGAACTAGTAAAGAAGGCCTAAATAATTGCAGAGATATACCATGTTCATGAATTGCAAGGGTCAATATTGTGGCGATGTCAAATCCCTCCAAACTGATCTGTATTTTTGGATAATTCCAATCAAGTATCTGCAGGGTTGGGTTGTTTTTTTTTTTTTTTTCCTGGAAATTGACATGTCAGTTCTAAAATTTATATGGTACGGCAAAAGCCAAAATAGTAACAACAAACAAACTCAAGTCTATCTTGAAGATGAAAGAAACCAAGGACTTATGTCATGAGTTTGCAAGACTTAAAGCTATAGAAATTGAGACAATGAGATATAAATGGAAGGCTTGATATACTGATCAGTAGAACAGAATGGAGAGTCCTGAAACATATGTATAATTGCCTGATTTTTAACAAAGTTTATATTAAAGTACAGTAAGGAAAGAATCATCTTTCCAGTTATGGTGCTGGGTCCATTGGACATATACATGGGAGAAAAATGAATATAAGCTCCTATCTCACACCATTCACAAACATCAATTCTAAAATATCCTAGGCCATGTGACTGAGCTTTGTCTTCTATGACATTATGCTAGCTCACCACGTTATTTAGTTTATAACTATAGTTATATAGTACAAATTAAAGGGCTTATATATCATTTGTTAAATTCAAGGAGACATGGGTGCCTGGGTGGCTCAGTTGGTTAAGCATCTGCCGTCAGCTGAGGTCATGATCCCAGGGTCCTGGCATCAAGTCCAGCATCCAGCTCCTTCCTCAGTGGGGAGCCTAATCCTCCCTTTGCCTGCAGCTCCCCTTGCTTGTGCTCTCTCTGACAAATAAATAAATAAAATCTTTAAAAAAATAAAAAATAAAATTCAAGGAGACTTAATGAGTGAATATTAAGGGGGGGGGAAGTCAGTAAAACAAGTCACCTGCTTCTTTTAACCCAATTTCTCTTTAAACTGACTGGAAAATAATCTGTCTATGTATTTTTTTAAAAATCATTTCCAGGTGGATTCTAGATCTAAATGTAAGGGGTATGTAAAATCTCTGAAGCATTCAGAAGGAAACAGAACATTTTCATGAACTTGGTACTGGCAAGGATTTTTTTTTTTTTTTGGTGAATTAACCAATCATATTTTATTCAGGGAACAGGTTTTGATATGGGACAAGGAAGAACTCTTTTCAATTCTCAGAATTTGAATGGGTAGAGATGCAAGAGTGACTCATGGTGTTAACTTTTAGGAGCAACCAAGACCCCAAGAAAGAGGACATGGGGCTCAGAAGAAAAAAAACCAACAACCCAGAGGTGTCTTATGGCTCAGTTGGTGGGACGACTAACTCTTGATTTCAGTTCAGGTCATGATCGCAGGGTCCTGGGATCCAGCCCCACATGAGGATCACTGCCCAGTGGAGAGTCAGCTTCTCTCCTCCTCCCTCTTTCCCTGTCCTTCCCCTGCTAGCACTGGCAAGGATTTTTTAAACAGTATGTAAAAAGTGCTAAACATAAAAACATAAAGGAATATGTTGAAATTTCTCTCAGAAATATTTTCAATTTGTGTTTACCAGGAGACACTATTAAGAGAGTGAAAGGTATGCCACAAAATGGGAGAAAATATTTGAAATACATCCAACAAAGTTCTCATAGCTATAATATATAAAAAACTCCTACAACTCAATAAAAAAATAAGCAAACAATCCAATAGAAAAATGGGCACATCCCAAAGGAAGTTATCTAACTTGCCAATAAACATGAAAATGTATTCAGCTTTATTATTTATCAGGGTAATTAATATTAAAACTATGATGAACTTCATCATGTACTCCAGAATAGCTAAAATTTAAATAAGATTTAAATTTATAAATTTTATTTCATTCCAAACTGAATATTAACAAGGACATGGGGCAACTGGAACTTTCATACACTGTTGGATGTAGAAGAGTGGAAATTGTACAACCAAATTAAAAAACTGGCACTTATTAAAGCAGAATATCGGTGTACCCTGGAATGTAGCAACTGCATTCTGTTACTATATCAATAGAAATGCATACACATCTTCAGCAACAGACAAATACAAGAATTTTTACAGCAGTATTACTTCGTAATAGCCTTGAATTGAAGAAAAAAAAAGCAACAACCAAATTTCCATCGATACTCAATGATATGTTCACCATTGGAATACCACCGAGCAATGAGAACTATAATAAAGGCATGCCTCATTTTATTGCACTTTGCTTTAAATTGTGTTTCACAGTGACACACAGTTTTACTGTGTGTCATATTTCACAATGGGAGGTTTGTGGTAACCCTATGTCGAACAAGGCAGTGGGTGCCCTTTTCTCCAACAGCATTTGCTTGCAGTGTGTCTTTGTGTCTCCTTTTGGTAATTCCCACAATATTTCAAACTTTATTATCATATTTGTGACAGTCATCCGGAATCTATGATTATGACTCACTGAAAGTATAGATGATGGACAGCATTTTCAAGCAATGAAGTGTTTTTAATGAAGGTATGTACATTTTTTTTTAAGATTTTATTTTATTTATTTGAGAGAGAGAGACAGTGAGAGAGAGCATGAGCGAGGAGAAGGTCAGAGGGAGAAGCAGACTCCCCATGGAGCTGGGAGCCTGATGTGGGACTCGATCGCGGGACTCCAGGATCACGCCCTGAGCCGGAGGCAGTCGTTTAACCAACTGCGCCACCCAGGCGTCCCGGTATGTACATTTTGATAGACATAATCTCATTTCATGCTTAACAGACTACAGAATACTGTAAACATCACTTTCATATGCTCTGGGAAACCAGAAATTTATTTAAATCTCTTCATTGTGATATTTATTGTGGTAGTATTTAACCAAATCTGCCTCAGGATATATATGAAACAGCAGAGCTGACAAATGTGAGCACAAATGTGATAGTGCTCAAAAACAGAATAACAATGACCATTGGTCATTGGTGGCTATAAGGCAGGGGTGGAGGGGTCTTGTAGGGTACTGGTAATATTCCCTTTCTCTATCTGAATACTGGCCATATGGGCTGCTCACTTATGATTTATACACTATGTGTATGTTCAAGTTCAATAAAAGGTTTGCATTAAAACTATATAAATTCTTGGGGCGCCTGGGTGGCTCAGTGGGTTAAGCCTCTGCCTTCAGCTCAGGTCATGATTGAACCCTGCACTGGGCCGCTCAGTGGCAAGCCTGCTTCCCCTCTCTATCTCTCTGCCTGCCTCTCTGTCTACTTGTGATCTGTCTGTCAAATAAGTAAAATCTTTTTTAAAAACTATACAAATTCCTTTTCTTCTAGATTAGACAAAGGAAGAGACTCTTATTCTCATTTTCAGAAATTCTAAAGGTCAAAGAATTCCTTGACTCCAAGGAGAAGTAGCTGAGACCCTTCTTAGAACCTCTGCCCTCTCATGTCTTCAGCATGGGGTGGATGTAGCAGGCTTTCAGGTCTTGTATGTCATTATCACAGCAGGTCCCGAGGAAGGGTTTACCTCTTCCTTCCTAGAGACTTCCTTTGCAGTCTCTAGGGCAAATCTTATGCCAGGGACATCCTGATGAGCATCTCAGCAAAGTGAGAACTTGTTCATCATTTTCTTTGGGTTGCTCTTCAGCAGGGATCACTGGTCCAGAGATTGCTTTAATCTCTGACTAGAAAGATGTAGTTATTTCCAGCTCAAGAGAAGATAGGCTGTGGTCAGCAGGGATGTTAACTGCCTCTCTGGAAAGCACAGTCCCTGTGTAACTGATATGCTTGTCTCAGTGGGCTCCAGCTGGTCTTTGTTCCAACGTCCAGAGGGTCACCAGATGTGAGGGGTCCTCTCCTCACTCCACCCTGTCCCTAGTCATC
The DNA here is from genome assembly GCF_020171115.1 of Neogale vison. NCBI lineage: Eukaryota > Metazoa > Chordata > Mammalia > Carnivora > Mustelidae > Neogale > Neogale vison. The sequence continues at coordinate 129,887,586 of NC_058096.1, read as the reverse complement.
TGGTACACAGAGAGAGACAGTGTACGTCCCTTACATTGAAAACTTAACTCAGTTGGCTAGAGGTGGTGTGAAGAGGTAGAGGAATTAGGACAAACTCCCACTGGGTTGTCCAAAGATGGTGAAGTCTGTAAGGTACAGAAGGAAGAGGGTAAGCTGTTTGAGGTGAGGTGTGTGTGTCTGCATGCATACACGCATGCCCATGTGCATGTGTATTAGAGAGAAAAGAGCCCAGGTTTGTATATCATGATCTCATGCCCTTGACCTTGTGAATTCTGTGATTTATAATCTCTTCTAACTCCTTCAGGACTATCTCTGGCCTCAGTGAAGGCAGGGTCAATCTCTGCCGTCGGGAAGAATTTGTCACAATCTTGACTGGGACTGAAACAAACAACAATATTTTCTTAGCAAAGATTCATCCTTTGCACACAAGACGAGGATGCAGAATAAATAGTTACAATGGGTTCAAAAAATATAGCGCAGTCTTACATTCTTAAGGCCCCGTTCCAAGAATGCTTTATTAGACAAGCCTTGGTTTATAGTTTGAATAATTGTATTGCCAATCCCCCAACTTAATTCAATGAAAGCCTATTTAAAATATATTTAGTGCTAAAGAATTGAACTAATAGTTTATACAAGAGGCACCCACACAGCCAATATGCATATAGAAAGATGCTCAGCCTTATTAGCCATTAGAGAAACTCAAAATTAGAGTGTGAAACCAGTAACACTCTTACCAAAACAGAATGTGGAGCAACCAAATTCTCATATTCTTTCTTTTTTTTTTTTTTTTAAAGATTATATTTGTTTATTTGACAGAAAGAGATCACAAGTAGACAGAGACGCAGGCAGAGAGAGAGAGGGAAGCAGGCTCCCTGCTGAACAGAGAGCCCGATGCGGGACTCGATCCCAGGACCCTGAGATCATGACCTGAGTTGCTGGCAGAGGCTTAACCCACTGAGCCACCCAGGTGCCCAAGCATATTCTTAAGTTGGGAGTGCAAATTGGTTCAACCACTTTGCAAAACTGTTTGGTAGTACGTATTAGACATACTTCTACTTTATGACCAAGCAATTACTCTTCCCAGGAAATATCCTACAAAATGCATACTTACATGTACTAAAAGACATGTGCTAGAATGTTTCATAGCAGCACTCACTGGCTCTTTTTAAGAGCACAAACTAGAAACTACAATCACCAAAAAGAAAGATAAAGAATGGGATAATATGCAACACAGAGAACACATGAAGAACAGCTATACACAACAACAATGAGGAATCTTACAAATAAAAACTTAAGTGAAAGAAGCCAGACACAAAATTGTATATATTATATGGTTCCATATCTACAATGTTAAAAAATCAACAACATTTGTCTATGTTGTTAGAAGTCAGGATAACGTATATCTTTGCAGGGGAATGGGAAGCCACTGGAAGAAGGCACCAGGGGACCATCCCAGCTCTGTTCACGTTTTTTTGTTTTGTTTAAGATTTTATTTATTTATTTATTTGACACAGAGAGAGAGAGAGAGAGAGAGCTGGAACACAAGCAAGGGAGTGGGAGAGGGAAAGCAGACTTCCCGCGGAGCAGGGACCCCCATGTGGGGCTCCATCCCAGGACCCTGGGATCATGACCTGAGGGAAGACAGAAGCTTAAGTTTGAGCCATCCAGGCCCCACCTCTGTTCGGTGATGTGGGTGGTGGTTATATGGATGTGTTCACCTGGTGATAATTCGTTGTACACTTACAATGTGTAAAGTTTTAGGTATGTTTATTATACTTCAGCAAAAGTTGTTAAAACTTGATCTAAATTTTCCCCAAGTGGAGCTCACAGACTTCAGGAGGACTGGGCTGTAGGCCGTAGGACCAAGCAGAAGCAGCCCTCTCAGGGGGCTGACCTTAGCCTTCAGCAGAGGGTTGTACAGAACTGTGTCTTTTACAAGAGGGGCTTCCGGGAGGGACCTGGAGTGGGCTGCGGAGAAGCTTTCGAAGAAGAGTCTGATGATTCCTGAAAATTGTGCTGAAAAGTTTGTGCGTAGTGTGCACATGCTTCCCTGGGGGAAGAGTCCCTAGGTTTCATCCTGTGGATCCCCATTCCTATGGAATCCGTCTTTTCCAAACATCTGAGAGCTGCTTGGCTGGATGATGGCCCAGGGGTCTAGTCACTAAACTGGGAGTCCGCGGATCACTTGCCTCCGGCCTCGGTTCGTCTCTGAGAAGGCCGTCAGTGCAGCGGGCTGCGAGTTTGCTTCCACTCGCACCTCCGGCAGGGCGACCCCCTCCCGCAAGCAGAGGTGCAGCCTCGCGGCTCTTGGAGCTGGGCGGAGGGGGTGGCCGCGGGTCAGCGGGAGCGTAGCCCGAAGCTTGCCGCGCTCCAGCCCTGCGGAGGGCCTGGGCTGCAGGCGAGCGGCCCCTGGGAGGGGTCGGGGGGTGTGGCGAGGGTGATTTGCCCAAAAGGCTAACTCTTCGGAGTAGGCGGATCCGCCACCCCAACCCATACCCTCCGCGACACACAGCCGCCTACTTAGGCGCAGGGAGCCGCGAGTCAGTGTCGCCTACCCGCAGCGGACTATGAGGCTCGCCATCTACGCCCTGCTGTGTGCAGGGACCCTGGGTGAGTGCGCTCTGGGAGCCCGGTGGGGTCTTACTCTCCAAGACCCGGACTGGGTGCCAGCGGAGGGTCAGTCGTAGAGGGACCCCGCACAGCCTGGGTCTAAGGAGTCGGGAAGCAGCCCAGGGCCTGGCTCGTCCCAAGGTGCTTCTGCCCGGTGGTGCACACAGGCACCCAACAAACTTTTGTAGCCTAGGGCAGGGGCCCAAATCCGGCTTGCTTCCTGATGTACAGCTGGGGAAGCTAAGGATAGCTTTTTACATTTTTAAATGGTTGAAAGAAGATAAAAAGAACAACAGTTTTGACACATGAAAATTATAAGAATTTAAAATTTCAGTATCTATACATAAAATTTTATTGGAACACAATCATGCTCATTCAGATGAAGTATTACCTGTGGTTGCTTTCTGGCTTCAAGGACAGAACTGAGTAGTTGCTACAGAGACCATATATCCCACAAAGCCTAAAATACTCACTAGCCCATTCCCGAAAAGATTTATGACACCTGGCCTGGAAGCTGTTGCTCCTGTTCATAGCCAAGGAAATAGGATCAGAGGAGAGAAGGGATTTTCCCCAGGGTTCATGACTATGTTATCATTAAGTAGGAGAGGGGCTTAGTGTTAGGTATTCTTGACCTGTCAGGTATCTAACCAGAAGGGGTTTTTCTGCTTTGAACTGTACAACATCTCCCATCCTTACCACACAAGGAAGAGGTAGAAGAACATATGGGAAAAGCAATCATCCTAGAATAGGATCCACCTGCCACTCAGTTCTGTGTGACTCTGGGCCATCCCTTGACCTCTCTGAACTGATTTCCTCCTTAGTTCAGTAGCAATTGCTTTTTCACAACCAACACTGCAAAAGTGGAATGAGATAATGTACCTAATGATAGAGCTCTAGACACAGTTAAGCATCACTGGTAAAAATCCTGCACATAATCCTGTGTTGGATAGAAGGAGCCCAGGTCTCTCACCTGGGTAACTGTAAGGAAGGTAGGTCGTGGTACACGGGTCAGTGGGCTCATGCATACGACCCCCCCCCCCACCAAGGCTCAACAAGTGTTGGTTCTTTCTAGCCCTGGTTCCGCCTGGCCTCAGGCTGTTGTTGTTTGTTTGTTTTTAAAGATTTTATTCATCCATTTGACAGAGAGAGAAAAAGTGAGAGAGGGAACACACGCAGGGGGTAGCGGGAGAGGCGGTTTTAAATAACTTCCGGAGTAGTAAGGTGTCTTACCGGAGGAGAGGGGTAACCTGGGGACAGCAGGGGGACAACAAGGCAGGAGGGGCAAGGAGCGCTATGGTGGGCCCTCCCTGGCCTACCACTGCCACATGGGGCCACACAGCCAGATCTGCTGGGGCTGGGAAAGGCTGGAAAGGTAGTGGACAGCCGTGTTCCACCTATAGCCACCAGGAAATTCAGAGTGAAGGCCCTTGGTTGCTCCCCAGTTCCTCCTGGATAGGACGTGTGTTGTTTTTCTTCCTCTATCTCCTCTCCTGGCAATGTCAGGGCACTGAATGAAAGCTCATTTCCCAATCAACTCTTTATTTACAAACCAGAGGCAAGAGCTGCCTACCTCTCCCCCATTCCCACACCCCCACGGTCCTTCCCACTGGGCACTGGATATGGATCAGGGTGGAGTCTAGGATGTGCTTTCTTCAAAGCTCAGTGTTCTCTTCTGACAAAAGCTCTTCTGATGGCAAATGCCAGAAAGGCAACCAAACAGTTTAAAATTAAAAAGATCAGAAGAGGGGGGGTTGTTATTAGTAGACCTTGTAAGAGCCAAGAACCAAAGGTTCAGAACAGTCTGTACGTCCACTTTGGCCTCCCCCTCCTACCTCAGCCTCTTCGGAGCCTATGAGATTTCTCCACGCGGTGAGCACGTGGCCACCAGCAGCTTTTCCCTCCCAGGATCCATCTGAAATATCCACAGTGGGCTCTGACTGTCCTTTCTTGAAATTGTCACATGACTGACATGGAGTGTTATTGAATTGGCTTAGGCTAGCTGGCTTGTGGTCTCTGTTTCTCTTTCTTTTTTAAAATAATTTTTACTGGGATGCCTGGGTGGCTCAGTCAGCTGAGCGGCTGCTTTTGGCTCAGGTCATGATCCCAGCGTCCTGTGATGGAGTCCCGCATCGGGCTTCCTGCTCAGCTGGGAGACTGCTTCTCTCTCTCCCTCTGCCTGCCACTCTGCCTGCTTGTGTTCTGTCTCTATCTCTCACTGTCAAATAAATAAATAAAATCTTTTAAAAAATAACTTTTACTGAAGTATAATTTACATATGATAAAATGGACTCATTTTAAGTATACATCTAGTTTAAAGAATTTTGGTAACTCCACCTGCCCATGTTACTTCCACCATGATCAAGGTATAGAACATTTCCATCACTCCCAAAGTGTCCTCCTCCTCATCATTCCCACTTTCTGCCATTATAGGTAAGTTTTGCTGTTTCACAGAAATGGAATCACCGAGTACATAGTCTATATGACTGGCTTCACACAGCACAACTGTTTAGCGATTCATTCACATTGTTGCATGTTTCAAAGTTTGTTTCTCTTTATTGATTCGTCGTATTCCATTGTATGGCTTTACCATAGTTTGTCTACCTCTTCAGCTATTGATGAACTTTTGGGGGATATTATGAATAAGGCTGCTTATGAACTTATTGTATAAATCTTTGGGTAGACATGTTTTCATTTCTTGTTTTTTTGTTGTTGTTGTTTTGTTTTTAAGATTTTATTTACTTGTCAGAGAGAGAGAGAGCACAGAAGCAGGGGGAGTGGCAGGCAGAAAGAGAAGCAGGCTCCTTGCTCAGGGACTCGATCTGAGGACCCTAGGATTATGACCTGAGCCAAAGGCAGACACATACTTCCCAGACTGAGCCACCCAGGCACCCCAGGTTTTCATTTCTTTGGGGCAAGTTTCCAGGAGTAATATTTCTGGGTCATATTTAACTAGTTAAGAAAATTCCAAATTTTGTTGAGTAGTTGTACCATTTTACTTTGCTGCCAGCAATGTAGGAGAATTTCATTTCCTCTGCATCCCACCAACGCTTGGTATTATCAGTCTTTTCACATTAACCATTTCTGCTGTGATATTTCACCATGGTTTTACTTTACATTTCATTGATGAACAATAATGTTGAGTGTCTTTCTATGTTCTTACTGGCCACTCATGTATCTTCTTTTATGAATTATGTGTTCAAATCTTGTTCCATTTTAAAAATTTGGTTATTTGGATTATTACTGAGTTAAAAGCCCTTTACATATTCTGGATACAAGTCCTTGGTCACATAGATATATTGCAATTATTTTTTCCAAGTTTGTAGCTTAGCTTTTTTTGATTTTCTGAACACCATCCTATGAAGAGTGAATGTTTTACATTTTGACCAAGTTCATTTACCAAATTTTTATGTTTTGGTTATTATATTCTATGTCCTCTCTAAAAATATAATTGGCTGCTCCAACGTTGCAACATTTTGTTTTATTTTATTTTATTTTAGAAGTTTTTTTTTAAACATATAATGTATTATTTGCTTTAGGGGTACAGGTCTATGAATCATCAGTCTTACACAATTCATAGCGCTCACCATAGCACCTACCCTCTCCAATGTGCAGCACCCAGCCACCCTATCCCTCCCACCCACCCCTCAGCAACCCTAAATTTGTTTTGTGAAATAAAGAGTCTCTTATGGTTTGTCTCCCTCCCCAGTCCCATCTTGTTTCATTTTTTCCCTCCCGACCCCCACGATCCCCCACCCTGCCTCTCAAATTTCTCATATCAGTGAGATCATATGACAATTGTCTTTCTCTGATTGACTTATTTTGCTTAGCATAATACCGTCTAGGTCCATCCATGTCATTGCAAATGGCAAGATATTTTTTTTGATAGCTGCATAGTGTTCCATTGTGTATATATACCACATCTTCTTTATCCATTCATCTGTTGATGGACATCTAGGTTCTTTCCATAGTTTGACTGTTGCGGACATTGCTGCTATAAACATTCAGGTACACATGCCAGATGACTACATTTGTTATAGCTTCAGCTTTTCTGTTTTGTTCTATGATACATTTGTAGCTTTTGTGTATGGTTCAAGTAAATGTTGAAATTCATTTTTCTCACATGAATATCCAGTTATTCCAGGACTTGTTTTTGTTTTTAAGATTTTATTTATTTGACACAGAGAGAGAGAGCACAAGCGGGGGAGCATTGAGCAGAGGGAGAAGCAGGCTCCCCACTGAGCAGGAAGCCCGCCTGATGAGGGACTCCATCCCAGGACCGTGGGATCATGACCCTGGGCTGAAGGCAGATGCTTACAGCCACCCAGGCATTCCCAGGACTTGTCTTCAAAAAGGATATTCTTTCTCCACTGAATTACCTTAGCAGCTTTGTTGGAAATCTGCTGACCCTATAAATGTGGGTTACTTTCTAGACTCTCTGTTCTCTGTTCTGTTCTGTTAAGCTGTATGTTTCTCCTTGTGCCAATATCACACTGTCTTGATTACAGTAGCTTTATAGTAAGTCTAGAAATCAGGTGGAATGAGCCCTTCGGCTCTAGGGTACTACTTCAGGGTTGGTTTGGCCATTTAGATGCTTTGTGTATACATATACATTTTTGAATTGGCTTGTCAATTACTATAGAAAGTGCGTTTAGTCTTGAAATATTTTTGAGGTTTCATTTAATATATAGATCATTTTGAGGGGCACCTGGGTGGCGCAGTAGGTTAAGCCTCTGCCTTCGGCTCAGGTCATGATCCCAGGGTCCTGGAATCGAGTCCCACATTGGGCTCTCTGCTCAGCAGGGAGCCTGCTTCTTCCTCTCTCTCTTTCAGCCTGCCTCTCTGACTACTTGTGATCTCTGTCTGTCAAATAAATAAATAAAATCTTAAAAAAAAAGTTAAAAAAATATATAGATCATTTTGAGAAGTGTTAACCCACCACTCTCAGTTATTTTACCAGGAAAAATGGGTAATTTGGGAATAGCAGAAAATCATATTTCAGGGCATGTAAGCTGTGGCAAAACCATAGGTAAGACTAGAGAACAAAAGACAGGAGATTTTGTTTTTGTTTTTGTTTGTTTGTTTGTTTGCTTTGTTTTGTTTTAAAGAGAGAGAGAGAAAGGGGGTAGTTGGAAGGTGCTATTATAAACAAGAAGACCATTGGAGAAAACTGGAAATTTTGAGCATAGTGGGTTTTCAGTGGCCAAGTTGTGACAGTCTCTTATCGGCTGGGCTGTTGCTTGGCATAGAGAAAATCTCTTCCTCCTGCTGAGGTAGTAAAGTATGTTTCTTCCTGTTAGGAATGCAGGGTACCTCCCTTCCTGTTGGGGTTTGCAATTGACAAGGAGTGGTAAGGTGTGAGAACTTCTGGTTCTGGGCTTCCTGCTTTATTTATTTACTTATTTTTAAAAAGATTTTATATATTTTAGAGACAGAGTGTGAAGGAGAGGAGAGGGGCAGAGCTGAACATGGAACACTATGTGGAGCTTGATCTCAGGACCCTGAAGTCATGACCCTGAGCCAAAATAAAGTTAGATGCTTAACCAGCTGAGCCACCCAGGCACCCTAGTTGACGGGTTATTTTTATTTTAACACTTGGATGGTATTATTCCTTTGTCTATGACTTGTCCACACAAGTCATAGACAAAAAGCCTATGATATTTTTCTGACAAAAAGTCCATGATATTTATTATCTTTGTTCCTCTGTACTTAATTTGTCTCTTTTATCTGGTTGCTCTAGAACTATGAGTTTGTAGTTTTCTTAACATTTTCTTAACATTTCTTAACATTGCCCAGAAAAACTCTGGGCAAATTGTTCTTTGTGTATTTTTTCAGGCCCCTTTCCCCCTTTCCCCTAGGATTGCATTTACATGTATGTTAGATCACTTGACATTGTGTGAAAAGTCACTTAGGCTCTTTTTATTGTTTTTTTTTTTAAATTTTTTTCAATTTATTTATTTTCAGAAAAACATTATTCATTATTTTTTCACCACACCCAGTGCTCCATGCAAGCTGTGCCCTCTATAATACCCACCACCTGGTACCCCAACCTTTTTATTGGTTTTTCAGTCTCTTTTTTTTCTCTCTCTCTGAGCTTCCTTTCAGAGAGTTTCAAATCATGTCTTTCAAGATTTCATTTATTTATTTGTACAATATATTGATTGAACAATTCCACACATCATCTAGTGCTCATCACCATAAGTGTACTCCCTAATTCCCATTATTTATTTCATTCATCCCCCACCCCTCTCCTCTGGTAACCAGCAGATTGTTCTCTACAATTGAGTCTGTTTCTCTCTCTCTCTCATTTTTTCCCCTTTGCGTGTTTGTTTTCTTCTTTAAATTCCGCATTCAAATGAAGTCATATGGTATTTGTCTTTCTCTGACTGATTTATTTTGCTTAGCTTTATACTCTAGCTCCATCCATGTCCTTGCAAATGGCAAGATTTCATTCTGTTAAAGGGGTTCATTCCTTTTATGGCTGAATAATATTCCATTACCTATCTATCTATCTCATCTTATTTATCCATTCCTCTATCAGTGGACATTTGAGCTGCTTCTCTTGGCTGTTGTAAGTAATGCTGCCTTAAATATAGGAGAGCATGTATCCCTTTGAATTAGTGTTCTTTTACTGTTTGGGTAGATACCCAGTGGTATGATTTCTGGATTGTAGGGTGGTTCTATTTCTAACTTTTTTCAGGAACCTCCAAACTGTTTTCCACAGTGGCTGCACCAGTTTGCATTCCTACCAACACTGCACAAGTGTCCTTTTTACTCCACATCCCCGCCAACACTCGTTGTTTCTTGTGTTTTTTATTTTAACCCTTCTGACAGGTGTGAGTTGGTATCTTTTTGTAGTTTTGATTTGCATTTTGATGCTGATGAGTGCTGTTGAACATCTTTTTCATGTTTGTTGACCATCTGGATGTCTTCTTTAGAGAAATGTCTGCTCATGTCTTCTGTCCTTTTTTTAAAAGATGTTATTTATTTTTTTCACACACACACACACACACACACACACACACAGAATGAGAACACAAGCAGGGGAAGTAAGAGAGGGAGAAGCAGCATCCGTCCTGAGCAGGGAGCTGGATGTGGGACCCAATCTCAGGACCCAGGGTTCATGACCCCAGTTGAAGGCAGAAACTTAACCAACTGAGCCACCCAGTCACCCTTTCTGCCCATTTTTCAATTGGATTGTTTGCTTTTGGGGTGTAGAGTTGTATAAGTTCTTTATAGATTTTGGATACTAACCCTTTATCAGATATGTCATTTGCAAGTATCTCCTCCCATTCCATAGGTTGCCTTTTAGTTTTGTTGATTGTTTCCTTCTCTGTGCAGAAGCTTTTTATTTTTATATAGTCTCAGTAGTTTTTTTTTTAAATTTTATTATTTTTTTAAATTTATTTTTTATTTTCAGCATAACAGTATTCATTATTTTTGCACCACACCCAGTGCTCCATGCAATCCGTGCCCTCTATAATACCCACCACCTGGTACCCCGACCTCCCACCCCCCGCCCCTTCAAAACCCAAAGGGAGTTGGGGGAAATTGGAAGGGGAGGTGAACCATCAGTAGTTTATTTTTGCATTTGTTTCCCTTGCCTCAGAAGACGTATCTAGGAAGAAGTTGCTATGGCTGATGACAAAGTAGTTATTGCTTGTGTTCTCTTCTAGGATTTTTATGGTTTCAGGTCTCATGTTTAGGTCTTTAATCCATTTTGAATTTGTGTTTGTGTGTGGTGTGAGAAGGTGCTCCAGTTTCATTCGTTTGCATGTTGCTCTTCAGTTTTCCCATCACCATTTGTTAGAGAGAACATCTTTTGGGGCGCCTGGGTGGCTCAGTGGGTTAAAGCCTCTGCCTTCGGCTCAGGTCCTGATCCCAGGATCCTGGGATTGAGCCCAGCATTGGGCTCTCTGCTCAGCAGGGACCCTGCTTCCTCCTCTCTCTCTCTGCCTGCCTGTGGTCTCTGTCTGTCAAGCAGATGGATAGAGTCTTAAAAAAAAAAAAAAGCATCTTTTCTCATTGGCTATTCTTTCCTGCTTTGTCAAAGATTAATTGGCCACATAATTATGGGTTTATTTCTATTCTGTTCCATTGATCCGTGTGTCCATTTTTGTGCCAATACCATACTATTTTGATTACTGCAACTTTGTGATATAACTTGAAGTCCAGAATTGTGATGCCTCCTGTTCTGCTTTTCTTTTTCAACATCGCTTTGGCTCCTGGGGGTCTTTTGTGGTTCCACAGAAATTTTAGGATTGTTTGTTCTAGTTCTGTGAAAAATGCTGTTGGTATTTTGAAAGGTATTGCATTAAATGTGTAGGTTACTTTGGGTAGTGCAGACATTTTAACAATATTTGTTTTTCCAATCCATGAGCATTCCATTTCTTTGTGTCATCTTCAATTTCTGTAATCAGTGTTTTATAGTTTTCAGAGTACAGATCTTTTACCTCTTTGGTTAGGTTTATTCCTAGGTATCTTATTATTTTGGGTGCAATTTAAATGGAATTGTTTTCTTAACATCTCTTTCTGCTGCTTCATTATTGGTTTATAAAAATGGAACAGATTTCTGTACATTGATTTTGTATCCTGTGACTTTACTGAATTTGTTTACCAGGTCTAGCAGTTTTTTTGGTGGAAGCTTTAGGGTTTTCTATATATAGTATCATGTCATCTACAAATAGTGACCGTTTTACTTCTTCCTTACCAATTTGGATGCTTTCTATTTCTTTTTGCTGTCTGATTGCTGTGGCTAGGACTTCCAGTTTTATGTTGAATAAAAGTCCTGAGAGTAGAAATCCTGGTCTTTTTCCTGACCTTAGTGAAAAAGCTCTGTTTTTTCTCATTAAGGATGAGAAATGGCCTATATTATGGCCTATAAATGGGGGTTTTTCATAAATTGCCTATATTATGTTGAGGCATATTCCTCTCAACCTACTTTGTTCAGGTTTTTTTTTTTCTTGAGATTTTTATTTATTTGTTTGTCAGAGAGAGAGAGAGGTGGGAAGAAAGAACACAAGCAGGGGAGTGGCAGACAGAGGGAGAAGTAGGCTTCCTGTTGAGCAGGAGCCCAATGCAGGACTCAGTCCCAGGACTCTGGGATCATGACCTAAGCCAAAGACAGATGCTTAACTGACTGAGACACCCAAGCCTCTGGTTGAGGATGTTTTGTTTTGTTTTATCATGAATGGGTGTTGTACTTTGTCAAATGCTTTTTCTGCATCTTTTGAAATGGTCATATAGTTTTTATCCTTTCTATTGTTGATATGATGTATCATTTCTCATAGCTTGATTTGCAAGTATTGCAGAACATTTGCACCCAGGAATAAATCCCACTTGATTGTGGTGAGTGATTGTTTTAATGCGTTGTTTAATTCGGTTTGCTAGTATTTTATTCAGAACTTTTGCATCTATGTTCATTAGGGATATTGGTCTGTTCTAGGTACTATCTCTTCTTTAATTGTTTGGTAGAATTCATCTGTGAAGCCATCTAGTCCTGGATTTTTGTTTTGGGGGAGTTTTTTTTTTTATCACAAATTCAATTTCTTTGCCGGTTAACAGTCTGTTCAACTTTTCTATTTCTTCCTGTTTCAGTTTTGGTAGTTGTTTCTAGGAATTTATCCATTTCTTCTAGGTTGTCCAATTTGTTGGTATATAGTTTTTCTTTTCTTTTTTTAAAAAATATTTTATTTGTTTATTTGCCAGAGAAAGAGAGAGAGAGAAAGTACAAGCAGGGGGAGCAGCAGGCAGAGGGAGAAGCAGGCTCCCCACAGAGCAGGGAGCCCGACAAGGGACTCGATCCCAGGACTCCAGGATCATGACCAGAGCCAAAGCAGTAGTAGCCTAACCAACTGAGCCACCCAGGTGTCCCATAGTTTTTCACAAAATACTCTCTTATGATTGTATTTCTGCAGTGTTGGTTATTATTTTTCTCTCTAATCTGTGATTTTGTTTGAGTCCTTTCTCTTTTTTTCATGTTAAGTCTGGCTAGAGGTTTATTAATTTTTTTGATTTTTCTTTCAAAGAAATACCTCCTGGTTTTATTGATCTGGTTTTTTTTTTTTTAAGTTTCTGTATCATTTATTTCTGCTCTAGTCTTTATTATTTCCTAATACTTCAAATGTTTCTGTTCTGCACATAGGCACATGGTCTCTGGAGTTCTGTTCCGTAGCTTGTTCTCCCTTCCCTGTGCTGCCGCTTTGGAAAGCTTTATCAGATAGGGTTGAGGGCCTCCATTTGCCATTCTGTCTTTCGAGTGCGATTCTGTCTAAGGTAGTTTGGCATTTCCTGTCCCATCTCTTTTCATATTTCATACTTAGAGTTAAAAGGCAGTACAGATTTTGGAGTCCGACAAACTTGGGTAGTTCAAATATACTGGACTTCATAAAAAATGAAGAGCTGCTACTGTTGTAACTTTCATCTTCTGTATTTTATTTAAAATAACTTTTGGCTCAAATACTACAGATTTGTAAAGAACATTTTACCTTTGTAATATTCTCTATGCTTATTACTATAGCTTAAAATGCCAGTGAAATAAACATATACTGATTTTAATGCCCCAGCATTTAGTGTCATATAAGATTAGAGTATCCAATGTCAAAAGAAAGACTAATTCAGTAGGTTCAAGATTCCTTCCCATAGGTTTCTTTTATCTTTTTTCCCTGAAGTGACATGCACTAAATCAAATCAATTATTTGAAAGTATATAATTCAGTGGCATTTAGTATACTCACAGTGTTGTGTGGACTACCATTTCTGTCTAGCTCCAAAACAGTTTCATCACCCCAAAAGAAAATCCTGTACCCATTAATCAGTCAGTACCCATTCCTTTCTCCCCCAGCCCCTGGCAACCACCAATTTGTTTTCTGTCTCTATAGATTTACCTGTTCTAGATAGTTCATGTGAGTGGAATCTTATAATGTATAGCCTTTCATATCTGGTTTCTTTCCTTTAACATATTAATCTTGAGGTTCACCAATGTGTAACATATAGCAGGACTTCATTCTTTTTTGGCAGAACAATATTTCACAGCTTGGATAGACCAGATTTTGTTTATCCATTCATCCACTGATGTACATTTGGGTTGTTTCTGTTGCGGCCAGTGTGACAAATCGACCAGGAATGTGAGGGTAAGAGGATGGTGAAAAGAAATTAAGAGACAAAGAGATGGGAGCAGGAGGAGCACCAAGGAGGATGTCCAATAGTGCCGAGTTTATTCAAGGCAGCAAGGCATTATATAGCTAATAGAAACAATCATAAGAAAGTATCTATTTTTAGCTGATTACTAAAGAGTTTGCAACATGCACAGAAAACCCTTCAAGCTTTCCCATTATCTAGGGACCAGCCAAGAATTTATGACCCCGACCAAATCATTTCTATCTGACTAGCAAACGTGTGGGAAGTCACGTAGGCGAGCGCACAACACATAGCACAGACCCTCTCTCAGTGCTCCTCGATTTTATCGACCTAAGCCTTTTGTTCGGCTATTCAGCCTTTAAAGGAGGCATAAGTCAGGGCCTGGTTTGGTCCTCGTCTCAAGCCTTACCGTGGCCTCCCACATGTTTCTGCCCTTTTTGACCAGTGCGAATAGTACTGCTATGAATATTTGTGTATGTATATTGGAATACCCAATTTCAATTCTTCGGGATATATACTGAGGAGCGGGATTTCTGGATCATATGGTAATTCTGTGTTTGACTTTCGGGGGATGCTTTTGGCTTTTTTCTCCAAGGGGGATGGCATAATCAGTGAAATAGGAGTTGAGAATTCACGTGAGCCATGCAGCTAACCCAATTTTTGTCTATCCCACTCAACGAACCCTTTATTACCTTTCACTTCTTCTACCAGCAGAGAAAGTTGAGTGCTGTGGGTGCCTTACAGTTCTGGCCTCTGTCCCCTAGGGCTGTGTCTGGCTGTCCCTGGGGAAACTGTGAGGTGGTGCACCATCTCAGATCACGAAGCCAGTAAGTGCTCCAGTTTCAGTGCCAATATGAAAAGAGTCCTTCCAGCGGATGGTCCCCACATCACCTGTGTGAAGAGAACCTCTCACCTTGAATGTATCAAGGCCATTATGGTAAGTTGCAGTTGCCAACAGGAGAGTGGAAGAAAATTCATTCTTCCTTTCTCTGTGCTTGTTATTGTTTATTGCTTCAGAACAACTTTCTTCCCATAGGAACTAGACCATGCTTTAGAGGAGAAAGAAAGAAGCTGAAGACCTGAAAGTACAGGGACTGTGTGTAGAAAAATAATATAGGTGCTCAACATTCATTAATAGTAAAAACAATAATAATAATTAAACAACTAATAAAGAAGGATTCATTGAAAATGCCTGTGATAAAGCAAAGCCAGACTGCACTGGAAAATCCATAAAGAGTCGGAAATAAACAAGAAGTTGTAGTTTTACCCTTATTACTTAACATTGTTTTTAGAATTTCCCAGCAAAAAGATACAAAATGCATATGGGATAGAAAGAAACAAATAAAATATTCATATTTTCAGATGATTGCATGCCTGGAATATACAGTGGGATCAAGGAAAATATTACTCTAATTGTGAATAGGTTATATAAATTTAATAAATTAAATTTAATTAATATATCACAATGTCATTTTTTATATAATAGTGGTCATTAGTTGGGGGAAAGTAGCCCAAAAATTATGACTCATTTTCATTTAAAACAATATACTATAATTCTATTACACTATAACATAGTCTACTATAATATAATAGAAAAACATTTCAGGAGAAAAATCATAGGAGCAATCTGCAAGATTGTTATAATACAAAAGTCTAGGACAAACAAACAATATTTATCAATGAATTAAAATATACGTCATATTCCTAAATGGGAAGACGAAATATCGTATACTTGTATATCTTGCCAAAGAATAAGTTAAATATAATTTACATCAAAATACAGTTTTTTTAAAAGAATCAATTGAATAAAAACATATATAAATAAATACATATTATTTTAAAATATATATTTTATATATACATAAATATATAAATAAAAAATATAAAAATCCTAAGAAAAAGCACATGGATGAGGAAATAAATAGTATTATGAAAAAGAAAATAAGCATGGGAGTGGATGAGATCTACTTGAAACTTGAAAAATATTAAAGTAGCAATGTTACAGAGCCCAGGGTCCTGGTGTAGATGTAAGAGACCTGGAAGAAAACAAAACTTGCATATATTCGCAGCTTTCTTTACATACATTCATCCATCACCTTGTCTATGTGATATGAGGCAGATGTCAACTATGATCAATACCCAGCATCAGGGTACTAGGGCTCTAGGTTTAATAAATTTAAGTAAGATACATGTGGATTTATATAGATTTATATATGATAAAGTAAACTTTCTAAACAAATGGCTAAAGAAAAGATTCTTTAGCTGGACAACTGGGTAATTATTTAACAAGGAAAATCGAGTGAAATGTTTAGTATATGTGCTGCCGAAGCGAGCACACGAGTGAAATGTTTAATCCATTTACCAAAACAAGCTCTCAGTTTGACTCAATTTGACTAATAAAGATAGACATCACAAGATAAATCACAGAGGTAGATAAACTTGGAAATGTAAAAATTATAGATCTCTGACAAAAAAAATGTAAAGCCTTAAGCATATGAAAAGATATTTGCATCAGCTATGACAAACCAGCTAGGGCAAAAACTAGATAAAGATGTCATTTAAATATATAAGAAATGCTTAGAATAATAAGCTATACACAAATCACTCACAGAAATTACATGTAATAAATAATATAAAAATAAGGAAAAGTGTTCATCCTTTTTTAAATTTTTTTCAAAAGATTATTTATTTATTTATTTGACAGAGATCACAAGTAGGCAGAAAGGCAGGCAGAGAGAGGGGAAGCGGGTTCCCTGCTGAGCAGAGAGCCCGATGTGCAGGGCTCTATCCCAGGACCCTGGGGTCATGACCTGAGCTGAAGGCAGATGCTTTAAACCACTGAGTCACCCAGGTGCCCTGTGTTCATCCTTTTTAATAATCAAATGCAAATAGAGCCATTTCTTAAAGTAACAGTTTTTACCTAGAAACGTAGTAACATCACTTAAATGATAGCATTTTTTTGCTGGTAGGTTTCCGTGACAGTAGGACACATTGCTATTGGCATTATAAATGATAAATTCTGTGTTATTTCTGGAAAACACTCTGGAAATATTCAGTAAGGGTCATAAACATGCCCACAAACTTTTATTTATTTTTCTCTAATTCATCGATGAGTGGGGGGAATGATTTGTTACAAGAATTAGACCTTATACAATTGTGGGAGCAGGTTAAACACTTTCCGTGGCACTACTGTCTTTGCAACTGCTCTTGGAGCTTGAGGAGGAGGCAGCCAGGAAGGGGAGATGTATGTAAAGTGGAGGAAGAGCAAGAACAGTCTGGAACCTCGGGCATGACCTGGAGCCCATGGATGTAAACTGAAACCGCTGTCTCTAATTGCTTCTGACCTTGGCAGTGTTCACTAGGCCCAGTGGCCTTCTTTTCCTTTTACCTTTATACTAACTCCCTCCTTTTCTCAAGTCAATTTAAGTTGGTTTCTGATACATGCAGCCCATAAATATTAATTATATATAAACATAAATACATAAATACCCAAGTATGAATACATACATAGAAAAAGATGGGATAGGGAAAAAGGAGGCAAATATATAGAAATGCAACACTAAATTCAGAAAAAGCCTAGGTTACTTCAAATGTCAGTTAATAAATGAATTTTAAAAAATGATTTCCATGATGGGTTGGGAAATGATCCAATATCATTTCTGAGAAGAGGCTGTGAGGTGGCTGCTTCTCACAAGAAGGAAGGAATGCTGGGCTGACAGATACTTGAAAAGGGAATCCAGATCTGTGAGTGCAAACCCTGACTTCTTATGGATAGAAATATTCAATAATTCACTCATTCACTTACCCAGTAAATATTTATTGAGTGCTTACCTGTAGTAGGTGCTTCTCTGGGTACAGCAGGAAACCAGCAGGAAAATACACACACACGCACACGCACATGCACACACACACGCACGCACGCAAATGTCCCCACCTTGGTCGAGTTTACATTCCAAAGAGAAGGGCAAGCAGTAAACAATGAAAACTTCTCAGGTGGTTGATAAAGGCTAAGGAAAAAACAAAGGGGAGTCCAGCATTCATACATGAAGTGGTAGTTTTAAGATGTGGCTAGAGAGAGCCTTGCTGGGAAGGTGACATTCAAGCAGACACTAGGGAGGGAAGGAGGTCTGACCCATGCAATATCTCTGGTCAGTCATCCCTGGCAGAGGGCTAGGTTAGGGCTCCCTTCATATTTCTGGTCTCTTCTATTTCAGGCCAATGAAGCAGATGCTGTGACCCTTGAAGCAGGTTTGGTGCTTGAAGCGGGGCTGCCCCCCTTCAATTTGAAGCCTGTCGTGGCAGAATTCCATGGGTCAAACATTGGTGCGTTCTTCCTGGGGCCCCAGGTCTCTGCTTTCACACTGCAGCTATGGGGGAGAAGGCAGGGTCTCTGCCAACATTTCATCTGAAGGGAACAGAATTGCTGGAGCTCTTTGGATCAAAAGAGGCTGTCATCTACATTGACCCATAAGGGTTGGAATGTTGACTCTCCCTGGGAAGCTATGAACTGTGTGCATCCTAGTGGAAGTGCCCTTGGTGCTGCTGGATAAGGGGGGCAGGGCTTTCTGGGGTCCATCACCTACCCCTGGGGCTGTGCCATTGGGAGGCCCATCTCTGGAGACACACAGACCTGGGCAGGCTCTTCCCGGTGCTGAGTCCCTGGCAGGTGCTACAGAACATGGGTTTGTGAATGCTGTCAGTAGAGGTTTGGTGGGGGGAAGTCGAAGAATAAGGTTTTGCCTCCTCCCTGTACTTGTCCATTAGTGTCATCAGTGTGTGCGTGAGCACAGCCCACCTCAATCGGACTCCTATTTGCAGAGCCCTGGCAAAGTCCCAGGGTACCCCTGCATCCTTCCTCTCAGACCTTCACCACTGTGTCTGGGCTGCAGATGGAGAAGCTGAGAAGGGAGAAAAACCTTTGGGGAGAAACAGTAATGTCACAGTGACTGGGAGTTGAAGATCTTCCTGAGAATCCCCTGCAGGCCCTATAATAGCTGGGGACCCCCACCTCCATGTCTCTGCTGGCTTGGAGGGGTTGTCAGAAAGACACTAGTGTTTATTGCCTTAATAAGGGACTTCCCTCTATCCTGTTAATCAAAGGCTTTTTTCTTTTCTTTGTCTACCTGTTCATCAGGGGATGGTGGAGACCCTAGGATTTCCCTAAAGTTGCCCATTGCACGCCCTCTGGAAGATTAGCTAGTGACTGTGGTATCTTCCTTTGGCCCTTCTTTCTCTCTGCTCCTTTGCAGAGCCACAAACCTTGCATTATGCTGTGGCTGTGGTGGAGAAGGGCAGCGACCTCCAGCTGAAACAGCTCCAAGGCAAGAAGTCCTGCCACTCGGGCCTAGGATGGTCTGCTGGGTGGTTCCTTCCCATCCGGATACTTCTTCCTTCTGACTCTGTTGAAGAAGGTAAGCTGGCTGAGGCTGGGTGCCTTCCGGCAGGACTCCTACTCTAGTCACCCGCAGAGATAGCAGTGGGGCCCTACAACCACGATCCAGCATACCAGTTTCGGAAACTGCGAGATGGGGTGAGGACAGCCTGCTTTAAGTGTGATCAGCTAGGTTTGTTGCAGCAGCAACCCTTGGGAAGTGGGAGCTGAGTCTTCTCTCAGCAAGGGTACCTTGGTCTCTAAGCTCCTGACAGCCCCGAACTCATTGTAACCCCAGCAGTTTGGCTTGACAAGAAAGGTCCCTGAAGCTCATGAGAAAGGACAATTCCCTTCTGGCTTCCCAGGAAGGCTTACTGGGAATTACAGCCACACCGTCAGCAGTCCGGCCTTTGTACCTGGGGCAAGGACTTGGGATGGGGCCAAGAAGAGAGGAGTGGACTGGAGCCATGATTTCTTTTGTGTGTACTTCTTGTTCAGTTATGAAGAGCTAAGGGAGCCTAAGGTACCTCTTTAGCATTTGGAAGATGATTACAAAGTCTTTCTGTGCTTTTGAGGCCTGCCAGTTCTGCAGCATTCATGTTTTGCCTATAATAGGACAACAGGCTGCTGGGGTCAGATGGAGTGCTATAGCCTGGGCCACAGCTCTGATCCCGTGTGCCCTTTCTTGGGGTCTCCCCTGCTTCAGTGTCAGACAGTGCTAGATGTCTGTGTGACAGTTTGTGAGGTGGCTGTTGGCACACCTCCTTACCCACTGCCAGGCAAGTTACCCCAATGCCCTTCCATGGATTCCTAGAAGAGGAATCCCCATAAACTACCACAGCCCCTGGTGCCAAAGTGGAGAGGGCTGGATGGGACCATGTTCTGAGGTAAGGAAGGATGTTCGGAGTCCCTGCAGTATCTGGGGTTCTGCCTGACACACCTAGAGCGTCCTTGGTGGTGAGTTAACAGGGTGAGTTAACAGGGATTGCAACTTGGTTCCATGGAGGTCAGCCACCATTGTGTCTTGAGTGGGCAAGCTAGGAAGCATCTGGTGGGCTGGGGCCCCAGGCCCACACGCCAGTGTGATGTCTGAACACCCTGGGCCATCCACTTCCTCAGCCTTGGGCACTGTCGGCCACCTCTCCACATCTGCTTCCTCAGGATGGTCCTGGGAAGTGTGTTCAGCCTCTTGGGCTCTCATATAGGGCCACTCGCTAACACACATGCAGCCTGGAGGTCCCCAGCCAATTCATGCTCTGAGGTTCCTTATGTCTCTGTTAAGCAGCCACAGCAGAAATGGCCAAGATCTTCTCCGGCAGCTGTGTCCCCTGTGCGAACAGGGAGGTATTCCCCAAGCTGTGTCAACTCTGTGCAGGGAAAGGGACAAACAAGTGTGCCTGCTCCTTCCAAGAACCATACTTCGGCTACGCTGGTGCCTTCAAGTGAGTGGGGACACCCCGCATTCCTCCTCATTCTGATGCCAGGGAAACTAAGGTGCAGGAAGAGGACACAGAGCCTGCCCAGACCACCTGGGGTGTCAGTGTGAAACCCAGTGTCCTGAGTGCCTCCCATGGCCTGCCCTCACTCCTAAGCATCCTGAGGAGCAGTCTACTGTGTGGGACCCCCTCTTCTCTCTCTATGGCCTAGGGTCTGTGTGTTACCCTCCTGGGCCAAGGAGGGCTGAAGGGACAAAACTGTATCTGGGACTCTGGGATTCACAGACACAGGTTTGGGCTTCCAGCTGGGCCAAAGGCCAGGACCTCCCTGCTTGCTTCTCTCCCTGAGCATCTCTCTGTGTCATAAACATGTGCCTGCCTCTCTCTACCTCCTCAGCCTCTGTAGGGGGGGACAAGAGAGAAGACTACTGCTCAAAAGCAGAACAAAACAGTCCAGGAATCCAAGGCTATCCCGAGTTTTTATCCTCAATATTAGGCTATAAGCCTTTATTAAGACAAAAACAAAAACTAGTCGCTTTAGGTTGCCTTTGAAGGGGAAGGGAAATGTCTTGCCCTCTCATCTCTCCCCCACTAGAGTTACCTGGGTTATGACTTACAAAGCTCCTGCCTGCTTCAGACTCAGGTTGGCTGTGGAGGTATAAAGGCTCCTCAGCTAGAGCCATGGCCTCTGAGGACACACTGAAGCCTGGGAAACTGTGGGCAAAGCCCTGTGAACCAGTGGTCAGTGCAGAGCAACTCATGGGGACTGGCCTAACGACTGCTGTCTTGTTCCTCAGGTGTCTGCGGGATGGTGTGGGGGATGTGGCCTTTGTGAGGCATATGACAGTGTTTGGTAAGTGCTGGATGGAGGAAGACTCATGGGAGCCATCCCCTGGCCAGGACAGATGGTTCTGGCCTGAAAATTTCCCTACATCTAGAGATGGGTGATGATAAGACCCTTAATGGAACAGGAGAGTTTCTATACAAAAACCATTTCCGTTACTCGTACTTTGTTTAGTGTTTAGTTTGTTCAGTCTGTAAATCTACTAAACAAATTTTCTAAACAGTAACATTAGTATTTATTAATTAATAAAATGAAACAAATTTTAATAATTTAGTAACTCAATTTGCTTAGCCACTGCAATATCCATTTCAAATGTAATCACACTCTCCCAAATGCTTCAGTATAAATGGTTCCTAAATGTTATAAACACCATAAGCAAACAAATTATAATGATTCCCAACTTATTAGCATATCTACAATTAGATGTGTTGCAAAAGCATTATTACTGTGGACAAAAATATGTTTCTTTCTCTTTTTTATATTAAAAAAACGCTTTTAAGGGTTTGGGGCAATTTATCAGAAAGAAAAAAAATAACATAAATTTAAGACAAATTGAAGTTATAGAATCTGGGTTTTGTTTTGTAACCAATTAAATTTCTATCAGATACAAAATATACTTATATCGCTTAAGATATTTAAACCAAATGTATATTTAGTTTGCTAGGTTCATTTTTAAGATCAAAGTCTGCTACCTCAAGGGGAACTTTAAGTCCTCACTTTTTTTTTTTTTAAGGATTTTATTTATTTATTTGACAGACAGAGATCACAAGTAGGCAGAGAGGCAGGCAAAGAGAGAGGAGGAAGCAGGCTCTCCACGGAGCAGACAGCCCGATGCGGGGCTCGATCCCAGGACCCTGGAATCATGACCTGAGCCGAAGGCTGAGGCTTTAACCCACTGAGCCACCCAGGCGCCCCAAGTCCTCACTTTTTACATGGGCCTTAGTTCCTTACAACCTAGTGTATTTCTCTAGCATGAAGTGGGAGCTCGGTGTCCTTTGTTGCCTTGTTCAGCTGTTCACAATTCACTCCCCCTTCATTATTACACACTGACCTGGTTTGTTAGCATTTTGGCAATTGAGGCCTCTCCTATTATCGGTACATTTAATGAGTGGGGTTATCCAGGGGTCCCGTCTCCCAGACTCAAGTTGTTCCAGATCCTCGTCATTGTTACTTCCTGTGGGCACCCCAGTGAGTGCAGTTATGTTGCCAGCGGCCAGCATCTTCTAATGCCCACCCTGAAATGTTTGAAAACATCTTCATTTTCTGAAAATACCATATTGTCCCAGAGTGTCCTGGACCTTTGCTGGAAGTCACTTGTCTGCTAATATTTAAGATCACTCACTGCCTTTTAAGTAGCAGTTTATGATGATCCACCAGGCTTTTGGGGTGCAAATGAAGCTTGGTGGGGAGCTGCTTCCGCCACTGGGCCCCTGAGTGACTGATGTCGAGAATTCTTTCTTTCTGAAGCTATGAGATCATATTCATTCTTTTAATTTAATTCTGACATTACTAAATCATTTTAAGTTTTTCTTTCAATATAAAGATTTAAAGAGTATTTTCTTTACAACCTACCTAAGTAAACGCGTAACCATTTACCATAACTCTAATTGTACTCCTTCTCTTTTAGTATGATCATGCATGAACCCCATAGACGTCTACGAGTCTGCTAGGGCTGCCATAACAAAGTACCACAAACTGGGTGGCTTAAGCAATAGCAATTTATTGTCTCACAGTTCTAGAGGCTAGAAGTTCAAGATCAAGGTGTGGGGAGGGTTGGTTCCTTCTGGAGGCTCCTTGCTTCTCCCTTAGTTTCTGGTGGTTTGCTGGCCATCTATGGAGTTCGTTGGCTGTAGTCACATCACCCCACTCTACTTCTTTCCCTTCATGTGACATTCTCCATGTGTATATGTATGTGTGCGTGTGTGTGGTTTATATCAGGACACCAGTCATATTGGATTAGGGGCCCCACTACTCTAATGGGACCTCATCTTTAGTTAATGACGTCTGTAATGACTCTGTTTCCAAGTGAGGTGACATTCTGAGGTACTGGGGATTTGGATTTCAACATGGAAATTTGCAGGGGACACAATTCAAGCCAGAATACCTTCAAATACCTAGACAAGGGGAACCAAACTGCCTGTTTTCCTCACAAGGTTTCCTGGTCTTCTTTCTACATACAGAGTATGCAGAGTGGGCCCCTAGGCCTCCTTCAACTCTTCCCCACCTTTCCCCAGCAGCCTCTGCCTCCAGGGGGCGGATGCTGCTATAGTCGGGAGACCTGGACTGTCCTAGCATGGCGGTGCATCAGCCTCAGACCAGCTGACAAGTCACCTTCAGTCTCTGAGCCTGTCTCCTCATCTAGGGGATCAACCAGGCCTCCCCTGGTTGCTATGAGGATTAAGTGAAACAGAGCCTGGAGAGCCTTCAGCACCATCTCTGGTGTGCTGTGGGTGCTCAGAAAACATTTGCTATCATCATTCATAGCAGAAAGTTACACGTATGTGGGGATACCCTGAGGGGACCTGGGCAAGGGGCCTCCTAGCCCCGTGTCTGTCTGCAATGAGAACCGGCCATTTGGCCTCCTGAGGCCTCAGATTCCTCATAGGTATAAAACTTATTTGGAAAAGATTCTCTTTCAGTCTCTTTGGGTTGTTAAAAAAATTATTAAAGGAGACAAGTTAGATGATACAAACAAGCTTGAACATTTCACAAAGTGGACGGTCTCCTTTTGGAGAACTGCAAAATGGGGCAGAAGGCAGGGAGCTTCTATAGGGTAAAGAACATGAAGAAACAAATACAATGTATCTGGTTGGCTGGGGCCACACAGGCAACCTTGTCTGGGGTGAAAGGGCTCAGAATTGGCTTTGTGTCTGGGGACTGGCTAGCTGAATATACTTTGTTCCTATTCAAGTGGAACATTTACAAGGACACAAAAGTTGTCTAGATTTTGGCTTGCTTCTGTGACCCTGGAGCATGAGCAGGGCCTCAAAAGTAATTACAACAAGGTCAGTCTGTGATTCAGGGAGCAGCAGGGACCACGGCTCATGGCTCTGCCTGCAGTGGGCTCATCTGGGCTTTCCTCCTACAGAGAACCTGGCAGACAGGACGGATCATGACCAGTATAAGTTGCTCTGCCCAGACAACAGCCAGATGCCTGTGGATAAATACAGGGAGTGCAACCTGGGCCTCTT
The DNA here is from genome assembly GCF_020171115.1 of Neogale vison. NCBI lineage: Eukaryota > Metazoa > Chordata > Mammalia > Carnivora > Mustelidae > Neogale > Neogale vison. The sequence goes on along the minus strand of NC_058096.1, from coordinate 129,862,999 downwards.
CCCTTCTCATGCTGTCGTAGCTCGAAATGTCGGGGGCAAGGAGGACTTGATCTGGGAGCTACTCAACCAGGCCCAGGTATTCCCACCCTCTACCCTCACCTCCTGCTTTGTGTATATGGCGGGGGTGGGGGTAGGTCTCTGCTTAGATTTGGGGCATTTTCTTATATTCTCTTCTAGCCACTCTGAAAGTTCTTTTGGGTATAGGGCAGGAACCATGTCATACATCATCTGCTTCACCGAAAAATCTCTCAGTCTGTATTGTTAGAGACAACAGAGGCTCTGAACCCCTCACCTGGCATCATCTACTCCATGGACAAAAGACTCCATAGAAGTAACTCATTGCTCCATTTTTTTCTCTTCAGTTCTAAGGGGGTTTTCAGGATGCGGAGTAGATGCCCCTCCTCCATGGAGTGTTCCGCTATTATCTTACTGCCATGGAATCCTGCCCTCCTCAGTTTCCTCAATGGCAGGTTCCCTAGCCATGAGCATTCTCTCTTTCTGGTGTTGGTGACAGCATCTCCTGGCCAGCCCTCATTCATTCCCTGTCCCTCTCTGTTGGTGCTCTCTGCTCAGCACTGGGAGTCCAGAGATGAAGTGGACAATGACTTGCCCTTGAGTTGCTTCCAGACAAGTGTAAGGGACTTGATGAGTACACATACAAATTATCACCAGATGAAATGGTACAACCTTGTGGACACAGACCGTGTACTTTGTAGAGGACAGAGGAACTGATTTGCAGGGTATATCTGGGGAGATTCTTGAGCCCTAGGTAGGAAGCTGTGCATACCCCCAGCAAGGGAAGGGATTATTTGCCAATGAGGGCAGAAGGTATCTTTTCACATAGAACTGACACAAAAGCAAAAAGCAGATAGACAGTGGAAAGAGCTTGGGAGTTGTTGGCAAAGGGCCCTTCCATATTTTGGAGGCCAGAAAGTTCCCAGCTGGTCCTTTAGTGGTAGGCCTGAGGTCAGAGAGGAGCCCAGGACTCCTGACCTCCAGTCTCAGTGGCAGGTGTTGGATCACCAGCTATTCTGGGATGAAGACCTCCAGAGCTTCTTGGGACAGTTGGCTGGCCAGGAGACAGGCAGCCTTCACTGCCTGCCCTGTGGGAACTTGCCCTTGGAGAAGGGCAGCTGCATGGGACATGGCAACCATACCTCTTGGTGTGGATCTTGGGGAACGGTCCCTGGCCATTTCCCTGAAGCTGCTCATGGCAGACCAGCTGGGATTTGGGTAAAGCATTCCCTGGAGAGAGGTGGGAGAACCCCAGGAACCACAAGGGCTTTGGTGGGCTTGGTGCTTTGTCTTAGCTCTCAAGTGCTCATATTTTCTCCCTTCCAGTTTTCCTTGTCTGGTTTGGGGTTTGTTATCCCTTCCCCTTGCTTCGCCAGCTTCCCTCCTTCTCTTTTTCTTTTTTCCTTTGAACAGGAACATTTTGGAAAAGACAAGTCGACAGAATTCCAGCTCTTTGCCTCTCCTCATGGGAAGGACTTGCTGTTTACAGATGCTACCCGTGGGTTTTTAAGAATCCCTCCTAAGATGGATGCCAAGCTATATGTGGGATACGAATATTTTGCTGCCACTCAACATCAAAGGAGAGGTGTGTAAAGTCCTGGGAGGGCAGCAGAGGCAGGAAAGCCAGAGAGGCTTCCCCAGTGCCTGAAAACCTCACCTTATCCAACCGTCATTGGCTAGTGGAGCCCAAAGGAGCTACCAGCTGCACTGGGTTAGTGAGGGGATTTTCTGCTGAGCTGGGGAAAAGGCCTGAATTATGAGATCACGAAAGGGTTTTGAAGACCTTCAGATTAGAGTCAACTTGAAGTAATGATGGTTCTTGCTCCTGTGTTTTAATTAGGGATACCCCACCCAGTGGCCGGTTTATATGACAGGAGAAAATAGCACATCCCAAACTGAAGTGGGAACATGGCCTCTGCCACTATCAGGAGTGAATTTCCAACTCTTGCCTTCCTCTAGATCCCTATGGTTTATTTCTTCTTTCTTCCCTTACTTTTGTCTTCATTTAGTCAACCAATAGTCCATGAGCATCCACAAAAGCCACTGTGTTAGATGTGGCATACTCTGGTGAGCAGAAATGGGGGTGGGGAGAGATTAGGCCTACCCAAAGGAGTACACATAACTACCAACTGGGGAATGCTACTGAATGGGAGAATCCAGTCCTGTCAGAACAAACTCCGGAAGGTCCTGACCTTCTGGTGCTCAGACAGGGGTCTCCTCAGGAGGACATACTCAAGGAGGTGAGTATATACTCTTCCTTCACTACTCTTTCTGGGTGCAGAGTTCCGCATTTCTCCTGGAGAATGATAGGCAGGAATGAGCAATGATGTGGGCCTGAGACATCCCCACTCTGCTGCTGTCAGTGAGGACCTTACTGGGCAGCCTTTCTGTAGCCAGTGGCGCTAAGTTCCCAGACACATCTTTGGACTTCTTTTGGATGCCTGGCTTTTCTCCACCTGTCCTAGGTGTGGAAGACCCCCAGAGGGTGCTGTGGTGTGCAGTGGGCCACCATGAGAAGGTCAAGTGTGATGAGTGGAGTGCTGTAAGCGGTGGTGCTTTACAGTGCACCACAGAGGAAAGCACTGAGGACTGCATCGCCGCCATCACAGTAAGGAGCGCCTCACCTCCACAGCTGGGCTCGGACACCCAGACATATGGCCTCTCTGCCCTCTTCCCATATGTCTTCCTTTTGGCTATGAGACTAAGATGCACCTGTTATGTGCTGCTCCCACCCTCCAAAGGCCCACCCAGCTCTACTGAATGTGCCACTGGAGCTCAGGATGGCCCAAGGTCCAGACTCCTTAGGTGTTCAGCTCTGGAGTCCTGGGAGCTCTTGAGTATGGTCCTGCCTGGGAGCTGCAGGAAGTGGGGTGACATCCCAGGGGGTGTTTAGGGCCTCTGTGGATTGTGAAAGCAAATCAACCTTAGTCCTTGAGTTGTAAGTATAATTGTTTTTGGTGCTAAAAATATTATATGCTGGAAGAGAAATGAAAGATAAATAAAATCATTTACAACTTTATAACTCAGAGGTCATTACCTCATAATCTCTGAGTCATGAATTGTGTTACTAGCTTTCCATTTCTCTATGAGCAGATAATATTTTTGTAATTAGAAAAAATAAATTTATAATAAAAGACTAAAAAATTGACAAACTCAGAAGACCTACATTATTCTTTAAGAAGATCTTTATTTTGATAAACTTTCCTAAGACTAACCCATACATTAAGATCTTGAAATTTATACAGTCTTCTTAAGGTGTCAATTTTAAGGATTAAATGATTTTGAGTGTTCAGAACATTGCCTAGCATATAGTAAGCAGCCAGTAAATGTCATCTATTGTTAGCACAGTAGGTGCACTTTCTTAGGAAATGGAATATTCATTAAAAATGTTTTTAATGGCTTCACATTATTCCACCAAGTATTTCTGCTTCAATTTATTTAACTGATTTCTAAATGTCTATATATTAATTATTTGCAAATCCTTTGGTATTGTAGATGATATAGGATTGAAGATTTTTGTTCTATAACCTCAATATTTCTGGATATATCATAAGAAATAATAACAGTTAATATCTCAGAAGTTAGTTACTATGTGCCAAACATGTTTATGAGCTCTTAACTTGCATTAACTTATCTATCTATCTATTTATTTATTTAAAAGATTTTATTTATTTATTGTTAGAGAGAGAAGGAGGGAAAGAGAGCGCGAGCAGGAGGAGTGGCAGGCAGAGGGAGAGGGAGAAGCAGACTCTCTGCTGAGCAAGGAAGCTGATGCGGGACTCAATCCCAGACCCCCGAGATCGTGACCTGAGCCGAAGGCAGTCGCTTAACTGCCTGAGCCACTCGGGTGTCCCACATTAACTCATTTAATCCTAACAATGAGCCTATCTGCCTATTTGATGGTTGAAAAAAATGTGTATAGAATAGTTTTTAAGTATGTGTTCTTTGGTATAGTCAGGTCCAAGAGGCTGTGTGGTATACTGGTTATGAGCAGGAGTTAAGGACTTGAACTGTTTAAGTTTTAAGTGTTAGTTTTAGTGACTATCTATTGGAGAAATTATTTAACTTCCCTCTGCTTTACTTCACTAGTGTATAAAAGGGGAACAATTATATAGTACTTACCTTATTGGATTTTGTGAGGAATACATGAGGTACTCCCTCTTTCTCTCTCTCCTGGCAAATAAATAAATAAATAAATAAATAAAACCTTTAAAAAGAGAAACCGTAAATACAACCCCTGAGTCTGGACATATAGATTACTGAGTGACAGTGGTCACAAAGAAAATGTGGTGAGGGCATAACCAGGGCTCAAGATGGGTCCAATGAGAGCTCAGAGATGCCAGGGAGCAGGATCTGGATTGGGCACTTGTTCCTGGATCATCATGTCCAGTTTTCTAACCCCCATGGTGGTACAGGAGAAGTTTTGGGTGGTCCATGATGTGATGAATCAAAAGGGCATATGACATAAAGCCAATGGATAGACACCTCTGAGGGTCAGTGAGACAGGAAACAGCTTCACTGTTGCACTACTGATTTATTTCTTAACTTCAGAAGGGAGAGGCCGATGCCATGACTTTGGATGGAGGCTTCATCTACACAGCGGGGCAGTGTGGTCTGGTGCCTGTCCTGGCAGAGAACTACAGTAAGTGGGAGGGGGGTGCCTGTCAGTGTTTTATTTTCTCTGGGCCATGGACATAACAGCATGGACATAGAAAGAAGGAGAAATGATCTAGTTCATTGTTGAGGTAACAATTAACTATGGGAGAGGCTAGCAGATAGTATCCTCCTTCCCCAGAACCAGAACCAATAAAGATATAGACACAGGAGTTAGGCAGAAAGAGATGAAAAGAGATGTTTATTACCAAAAAGGTGATATTGGAGGTCATGGTGCAGAGCTGGCCTCAGGGCTCGCCAAATTGCCCTGGAATTAGTTACCCACTAGTTCAGGAGAACAGATCTGTTGGCTTACCCAGTGGCTGAAGGCAGAGGAGAAAGCATATTGTCATAGAGCATCGCTGAAAAGATCTAAACCACCCTTTCCCCACTGTTCAATGAAGAGGGGCACAGCCACATGTGCCTCGTTCAATGCTTTTGCTAAATTTACTAGTCCAAAATTAACTCACCCCAGCTGCACTGGAATGTTGAGGGGTGAGACTACAAGGTCATGTTCTTCAGTAGGGACCCTTTCACATAAAAAAAAAAAAATAAAGTTGCGGAAAAGAAGATTTCACCAATATGATTTATCAAGCTCCTCATCTGTTAGGCAGTGAGCAAGAAACCATCCATTAGCCTTCAAACAAAACAACTCTGTGAAGTAAATAATGGTAACTCCATTTTACTGATAAGAAAACTAAGCGTTGTACTGATATAAAAACACTTATTAAAAACTTCTCTAATCTTAGAGAAGTGGAATGAGTTGTCCAAGGTAGAATGAAGACCATATCCAGGTTTTCTGACTCTATGGGCCATTTTTTTCCCCCTCCAGCATAGCAAGAATATAATGATTGCCTACCACAATCCAGAGCTCTGAAGGGAAGGAAGATGTCAGGATGGCTTGAATCACACAGCTAATGCAAAAGGATCTTTGTCAAGATCTTCAGTAGTCTCTGCCCCTCTTCAAAGGGCCTCTCCTTTTCTTTCTCTGCAACTCCCTGAGTGTTGGGGAGATTCTGGGGCAGAACCTAATGTCCAAAGGCAAAGGTCAGGGAGAGGGGTTAAATGGGCCTGCAGAATCTTGGCTTGTTGAGAACAAGTAACAAACTGCTTAGCTGGTTTCTTATTTCTTTCCTCACTCTTGAGACTGAGAAACTCATGACTTTGGGTTGAGCAATATGAGAGCTTAATGGCATGTATACCGATTGCTTTTTCTTTTCAGTGCCTACAGATGGGTCTACATGTGTAAATACACCCATGGCAGGTGAGTCAGCATCAGTAATACTGGGGCTCAAAGGTAAAGGCCATCATTGGGGAGAGGGTGAGAAAAATCTTAAAAATGAAGCAAAGTGACTAGAGTTGTAAAAAATAAAATAAAAACAAGGATGAGCTACCATCACTACGGCTTAGTGTTAAGGAGCAGATGTGTCACAAAGCTGTGGTAATAAAGACTGTGGGGTTCTTCACAGACAACAAAGGACTCCTGCTTGCACTATTCCCATTTACTGTCCTCAGCAGTCCTCCAGGCTGTGGGCATCATTATCCTGTGTGGATGGGGAAAGTGAGGCCCAGGGCCATCAGCCAGGGAGTGGCTGCCCCTGGGCTTGAGAAGAGTTGGTGTGACTGGAAGCCCCTTGCCCTTCCTGACACACCACCCTACTCCTTGCCACATGCTGCCTGCCCTTCTCTGCCCCAGGAGGCATGAGCCCATTCCTGGCCCTTCTGGGCCAAGTGGAGGCTTCAGGATAGGAGGAGAGTCCCTGCTGCTCTAATGAAGAAGAAGGGGAAAATGAGCTCAACCTTTTAGCTTTCAGCCAGCTGACTGTAACAGCGGAGGCATCCACCTTGTCTTTAGAATAGATGAGGTGACAGGTTCTCCTGTCTGTGTGTCTACATAGGCAGGGAGGGTCTGGATATGTCCCTGAAATACGTAATCTTGGAAAAACAGAGCAGTATTTCTCAATCCAGTGTAGTGCCTGGACTGGCTGCATCAGCATCACCTGAGAACTTGTGAGAAATACAAATTCTTGGACCTAACCTCAGACCTGCTGAGTCAGGAACTCTGCATGTGGGTCCAGGCATTCAAATCCATCGAGTCAGAAACTCCAAGGATCGGGCCACTGCTCTGTGTTTTAACAAGCTCTCCAGCTGACTCTGATGCATACTGGGGTTGAAAAACAACTGTAGTGGAGGATCCTGGGAAAAAAATGGGTTTTCACTTGGTTTTGGCCTTTCTTATGGGACAGGTAAACTGGGGGAGGTGGGTGGGTTTGGGCCATCACAGCCCCAGTAGGATCTCCAGTTCCTGCTGAGCACAGGGTCACAGAAGCCCTGCAGGCCCACATCCCACCAAGTCTTCTAGAGTGCAGAGCTGCTCCCTGCAGCAGCTCTCCTCCGTGTGCCACAGGACCCAAGCCCCAGGATATGCTATCCCTGTCCCCCTCTGCTTTTATGGCTAACAGTGTTCAGTGAATTGTATCTTCATCCCCAGCCCTAAGGGCTGGCATTTCGTCAGCCATGCAGTCTATTGAGTATAGAATATGTGAAGTCAGAAAGAACTCCACTTCAAGAATGGTTGAAATTTCCAGGAACTGCAGTGATACACAAATGCAAGTCACCAAAGATGCTTAGAAGACAGTTCAGGGTGGCTGGCTGAGAAGGAGGAGGTTAGGTTTGAGTAGAGACAGAGGGGGATCAACTCCAAAGACAAAGACAGACAGACAGACAGACACACACACACACACACACACACACACACCTCAGATGGCAATAATTAATGCCATTTGTGCAGAATTAGTTACACCTCCGGAAAGGCACTGTAATAGTATTTGGCTCCCAGACGGTGTAGTAGAGCACAGTCTGGTAAGCCAGGGCTAGCTGTGACTTCAGGAGAATCTGCTTCACTGAGAGAGGGGCTCTGGTACTGCTTGTGCCACTAGCAGCATGGTTGGAAACCCATCAACGTAACCTCCCCGTCATATCCTAATCTACAATGTGCCCATATAAGCACTTCTGATCCCCCCGAAAATCCCCCTGGATGGGTATCATTGTCACCATTTTACTGAGGAGAAGCTGAGGATCCTAGACACTAAGTGACTGGGCCTAGGAAGTAACTGGCAAGGCAGGTCTTCCACCTGCCACATTCACTTCCAATTTTTCCAGGTTTGACTATGTAGAAACCCAAACCAGGATGGCAAGAAAGGAAGTGTAGTAGGGAGGGGGGTTTGGAGTGGTGGTGGAGGACCACATTATCACCTAGTTCTGAAGATTTAGGATTCTAGTTTTCTTATAAATTCAGGTATGCTGTTTAAGCCTCCATCAAAATGCATAATTCAGTTACAGAGGATTGGGATAAGAATATACCAGATATCCGTGGTGTTCCATTAGAATCAAGAACATGAGAAGAAGTCTCACTCCTACCAAAGACACTTGGTATTACTTTGGAAGTGAATGCAGTATGACTGAAAAGATTAGAAACATATTTTTAATATTGGAGAAAAAAGAGATTAAATTGTCACTATTAGAAAATGATGTTATAAATCTAGAAAATCAGAGACTTTAAAAAAGGAGTTATTAAAGCTCTTTTGGACTTCAACAGAAATATTTCAACAGGTACACATATGTATGTACAAGATTTACATAGATAACTTGTAATATGGCAAAGTGGGTCACAACGGAAGTGCCCACCAGTAGGGGGATTACAAAATATGGCACTTCCATACAGTGGAACGTAACTTAGATTCAACCAGTAAACAGAATGAGACAGCTGCATCCACTTTTGCTGAATCAGTTTATCATTGAGGGAAAATAAAGCATCTTTCAGTAAAGAATGTACAGCAGGAGTCCACTGAAAAATATGTGTAAATATTTCTGGATGCACATATGTAGACACGTCCGGAGAGCAGTAGTGTCAGACTGTTTGGCTCCATACCTAATAATGATAATTATTGGGAGAGTCTTCTGCTAGAGCAAGGTGAGGGGTTCAAGCTACTACTCCCCCTCCCCTGGGAGAGTGGCAGGCAGAGACTAACTGTAGCAGCTCTAGAAGACATTTTCAGAAGATCCTGGAGCTACTGAAATTGCATTTTGTTATCTCTGTTGCAAGGTCATTACGCCGTGGCAGTGGTTAAGAAATCAGATCCCTACTTCACTTGGGACTCTCTGCAAGGCAAGAGGTCCTGCCACCCTGCAGTTGGTACTTCCGCAGGCTGGATCATCCCCATGGGTTTAATATACAACAAAACCGGGTCCTGTAAATTTGGTAAGTGTGTTCTGGGAGGCAGTGCGGCAGCCCCTTCCATTGGCCTGTACCTGTATTGTACAGGAGTTCAGTTCAATGGCAAGGAATGTCAAGGGATGGCATGAATGGGTAGGGGAGTCAAGTGCTGGGCAGGCATTACAGGCGAGCTTCACATCTCCTTGAGCAGGTGCTCCCCCTTCTCCTCACCTCCTTACTTCTGAGGGGAAAGGCTTGGTCCAGTGGGCAGATATCAGGGAAATGCCCTACTCTTTATGTGTTACAATGGGCTCAGGGAACAAGCCTGAGTTGCATAGCAAGAGAGAGAGAGAGAGAGAGAGAGAGTGTGTGTGTGTGTGTGTGTGTGTGTTGGAAAACACACTCTCTTATATGGGAAAACCATAAAAAACAGATTGATTGTTTTGTAAAAACCGAAAACCATATACCCGTAAGTCCTTGAGTGCTTTTTCACTTGCATCCTTATCTCCTTCAGATTCTCATATTTGTCATTTTAGCAGTATTCTTGCCAGTACCTAAAAGTCTCCCGGTACCCTGCTTTTCCCAGCCATCTGACAAACCCCACCTCTGCACAAGCACCATTACCTGTTCTCTTCACTCTCTGCACCTTAGCAGCTAAACATGGCTGGAGAAGTCATGGGGTAGAACAGTTCATTCCACTGGAAATGGTCCAGCTACTGGCCTCAGCAGGCCTCTCGCAGTCACACCCAAAGTGTGTCGCTGCTCCACACCCCCACACTTCCCAATAATTACCCTAATGTCCTCATTGTCCACACATTTCCAGCCCACACCCATCTACCACCCTTTCTCAGCACATGACTCATCTCAGCTGTAACAGACATCAGAAACGGTCAAAGTTTCCCCCTCACCATCCCACTGCCAAAGCTGTTGGCTCCTCATTGGCTGTATTTGCTCAGCCTCCCTCCACCTGTACTCTGGGTGTAGGCACCTCCCCTTCTCTCCTCCCTAGAGCCTCATACCCTTGGTTATTAGTTCTCTGTCGGGTATAGCCAACAATTTCTTTCAACATTAAACATCCCCAGTGTTTTCCATCTTTTAAAGTCTTCCTTCTCCCAGCAGTCTCCCTGGGTTTCTGATTTGTTTCTCCTCCTCCTTGCTGCCAGACTTCTTAGCAGCATGGTCTGAGCCGCTCATCTCCCACTCACTCCTCCACTCCCTGTCCTCTGGCTTCTCTGCATCATTCCATAGGAAGGACTCTGGTCAAGGCTACTGGTGACCACCTCCATGTTGCTCAGTTGGAAGGTCTTGCTCCAGTCCATTCCTCTATGACTTCTCTCTCTTCAGATCACCTTAAAATACTATCTTCTGACTTCTGTGAAAATGCTGGCTTGATTTTTCTCCTACCCCTACAAAGTCCCCTTTCCCAACCTGGTTAATAAATGTTTCAATTGCTTAAAGCAGCTTTCTTCCCCCACTCTAAACCCAATCCTCAGGTAATCACATCCATGCCTACAGCCTCATTTGCCATCTAAACAAATAATATGGGCATCTGGGTGGTTCTGTTGGTTAAAGGACTGTCTTCAGCTCAAGTCATGATCCTGGAGTCCCAAGATGGAATACTGGATCAGGGTCCCTGCTCAGCAGGGAGTCTGCTTCTCCCTGTGCCCCTCCCCTGTCTTGTGCTCTCTCTCTCAAATAAATAAATAGAATCTTTAAAAAAAAATCCTGTTAAACATTAAAAACTAGGCACATGGCCAGCTCTAGATAAATGTTTGCTGTTATCACTATTATTAATACTAAATCTATATGTTGATAACTGTTGTGTCTTTATCCCTAGCACAGATCTCTCTTTGACATCCACACCTGTGTATATTGAACTGGCTATTTGACATTATCTAGTTATTATCAAAAAAAGTCATTATCAAAAGACATTAAGCTCAAACAGAATGTATCAGCTCCGCTAAGTCTGCTCCAGAGCTGTCTAGCTCAGTGGAGGACCCTACGGTCCATCCACTTGCCCCAGCATGAAACTAAGCTGTCATCATCCATGTACCTATCCATCACCAGTGATGTCCCCCTCCACTGTCTCCCTCCCCTTGTGCTACTCTAGTCCAAGCTGCTCTCACTTCCCCTGGACTATTACAGTAACCTGCTGCCTGCACCCCGCATCTGCCCTGGATTCCATTCATCCCACTGGCAGACCAGTCCTTGCGAAGCACACATCTGGCTATATCTGGCCCACCACTCCTGTCCCAGCATTGCTGCAGCCCTTCAGAAGATCCTCATTTCTCTAAGGAAAAAGAACAAAATTTACACAAAGGTGTAAAAGTGGGTCTGGACCTTGCCTCCTCTCCACTCACTCTTGCACTGGGTGGTCTAGCCCAATGGCCTCTTACTAACCTTTCTGTGATCTTTGCCCCCACCCCCACCCCTGCCCTGGGCCTTCACAGATGCTGCTCCCTGTCTGGGAAATGCTTGTCCTTTCACCCTTCACTTGAGTAATTGCTATTCATTCTTCCTCTCTCAACTTGAAGTCTCTCCCCTATTCCCAGGTCTGTACAAGATTCCTTTATGTGAAGCTGTATAGAACATATTCTTTCCCATTGCAAGCTGGGGATGGGGGTACAAATTCACTAGTGTGGCTACTTGAGTTATGACTATTGTTCATGGGCTTGGGTTCCAGGAGCATGGGACCTATATGATGTCCTCACCATAGTGCCCTGGGGCCCAATATGGGGCTTGGCATCTGGGTCTCTTGGCTCCTTCCTGGATTTGGAGTCAAGATGATTATCTTATAAGGGAGGGCAAGGGTGGCAGAGGTCAGGAAAAATGTGGGAGAGGTTCGACTGGGTGGGCTTTCAGTTTTGTTCTCTGTTAGGATTACATCTGTGTGTGTTCTTCCAAACCTCTGCCCTGTGCCACTTCTGTTCCACAGACCCTTGTCCCAACTTCAGCCAGTCCCCATTTACTTTGCTCTAGTTGCAACTTTTTAAAAATTCTGTAATGTTCTTATTTGTAATAATACGGTACCAAATACCTAACTGTGTCTCTACATCATTCAAGGAATTCTAGGGACAAAATCGGAGGCTTTCTTGCTAACATTGGTGAGAAGAGCTGACCTACTGTGTTTTCCTGCATAGATGAATTCTTCAGTCAAAGCTGTGCCCCTGGGTCTGACCCGGATTCCAAGCTCTGTGCTCTGTGCAGTGGTGGCAGCAGCCCAGGCCACACCTGTGCTCCCAACCACCACGAGAGATACTATGGCTTCAGCGGGGCACTCAGGCAAGTAGTGTCTGTGCACCACCTTTCTCTTGGGCACCAACCCAGTGAACCTCTTGTCCTTTCATCTTTTCCATCACCCCAGGATCTGGCTGCTGCATTTAGGAAGAACCAGAATTAGAAAATAGAACCCCAAATTCCCACTGACCCCAAGGAGTCAAGCCCAGCTCCTTTCTGGAGTGCTTTTCTGCAGATCCAGCTGACTTAGGGTCCCTGAGGAGAAGCAAGAATGAGGGGTGCAGGTTCACAACCCTGGGTCCACTTTTTTCTTTGCGATTGTGGACAGGTCATAGAATCTTTCAGAGCCCCAGTTTAAAATCAGAGGATGGGCACTCGACCTATGCTTCTTACACCTGGCTGATGAGTACATTTAAAAATAGATATTCCTGGGCACCTTCAGCCCTTCAGAAAGCTTTATTGAGCAACTATTAATGTGGCAGGCACTGGTCTAGGTAGAGGGGTCATAGCAGCAAGACACAAGTAGCTCCCTTGCCCCCCGCATCTCAAGAGGGTAGGACAATGAACATAAACAAGGGCCACTCACTTCCTGACTGTGCTAACTGCTACAAAGAAACCAAGGTGGGGTGGTGTGGTAGTGACTTGGGTAGGGGACAGTTTTGGAAATGGTGGTCAGGGAAGGTCTCGAAAAGCAGGATTGTGTGAGCTGAGAATTAAATATTGGGAGGGAATCAGGCCTGAGAAAGGCTGAAGGAAGGGTATCAAGGAAGAAGGAACAGCCAGGACAAAGGCATGAAGCAGGGCAAATCATGCTGTGTCTAAGGCCAGAACAGAAGGCCCCAAAGGGGAGTCATGGCGTGGGGGGGAGGGCCATGGGTATGCACAGGTTGGAGCTGAGGCACTGGATATGTCTTAGTGCCCTATCGACCTGACCAAGGAGGTAGAGTTAATTCTAAGTATGCTGAGCAGCGGGGGACCCTTTGAGGCAGGAGGCATGCTGTGTGAATTGGGGTTGCGTGGCAACTGGAGAACACGTGAACTTCTAGGATGGACCCCTTTATTTGTCACACTGCCGGACGACTTTGTCCTGCCATCTCCAAAGTTCTGTCTCTTTCATAAGCCATACATAATGACATATTTCAGATTCCACAACATCAATGTACACTGAACACGAAACCTAGGCTAAAGTAGGGTTGGTTTTTGATTTTTGTTTTTTACATGGCATTAGGGTTGATGGTCTTACTGGTGCTAATATAATAATATCAGAGAGGACTTAGAATTGTCAGAGCTTTGTCTTGAAACAAAACTCACCCTCTTCCTCAAATGAAGTTCAACACCCACAGAACAATCTTAGCTTCAGATGGCTAGTTCTCCCCACAACCTCCTACCTGTATTTCTACTCCTGTGGGTTTCCTGGCTCCAACAGCTCTTCATTCCTACTGACTTGTGCCCCACCCGCCCTGCCAACTCTTTCCTGTTCTCTCCCTGTTTCATGTTCTTATCCCCTCCACACCCAGCATACATTCCACAGCCAACCACAATAGTCATTCCTCTGTGCATAGCCTCAAGTGCCTGTCCCTCTGCTGGCACCAGGCCTTGCTTAGGTCTGACATTCCACCACTAGGGGTCTGTACTGCTGGGGTGCCTGGCCTCCCTTTACAGTAAGGAGAACCCACCTCAAATGTGCACATGTGCCTAGTGCCTTCACCACCCACTCTTCTAGAAGATGAGTCCATCCTCTGTCCTCTCCTCAATCCTCCAACACATCTGCCTCCATCTGTCATGCCTTTGTTTCCTACTTCACCAGAGAAAATTGAAGCAATCCAAGGAAATGCCACAACGTCCCACTGCCACATCTAACCCACTGCCCTCCCTCCTTTTGCACCGGCTACCTGGCTGTCTTCTAGCTCAGCCCTATCCCATGGCTGCACCAGCCTCTCCTCCAACCTGGCCAGGGGCTTTGCTTGGCACTTCTCCCCTCTTGCTGCTGCACCATCACAGGATTTTCTCTACTAGGTCATTTCTACCAGCATCCACACATGATGCTGTTTTTTTCACCTTAAACATCAGTAAGTAAGTAAAATCTCTCTTGATCTCACTTCCCTCTCCAGCAACTTCCCATTTCTCTCCTTCTCTATATCCCCCTTTCTTGTTTTATTTTTTAGCACTTTTCACTCTCTAGAATACTATATATTTTATGTACTTGTTTAATGTCTTTTTTCCTTTAATGACATAAATAAAATCTCCTTTTTTGAAAGTGAAAAAACCCAAAGAGCTTCCTCTTTAGAAGGCAAGAGACTTGAGCCTTGGGCGTGAGCCAAGTTTAAGGCGAGAGTTGCCAAACAAAATTTAGGACATCCAGTTAAATTAGAACTTCAGATAAACAATGAATGAATGCTTAGCATAAGGAAACCCACTCCTCCTCCCCCCTTCTTCCTCCTCCCCTCCCCACTTTCTCCTCCTCCTTCTCCTTTTCTTCTTTTTCTCCTTCTCCTCCTCCTCCCTCTCTTTTCTTTCTTTCTCTCTAAAGAAGAGAGATGCCTCATTTTCTTTCCCCGCAGGATGGTTTTCTGTTTCTCAGCCTACATGGAAGGAAATGTCTATGACTAGCATTATTACAGCTTCTCAGTTATAAAGAAGCAGTCAAACACAGACCGTAATGTATTCATCCCAATTCCCAGGAAATGGGATTGTCAGCCCATTGAAAGCTTCATGTTCACACAACTCATGCAGTGAAGTTCCATTGTAAAGTTTTAGCTGCCTCCACTGATGGGGGGGATGGGGGAAAGGAGTCAGTTCTCAAAGTATTAATGTTTGGTAATCCAAACAAGAGTCAAGAATTTTTAAATTAAATTATACAAGGGGAATTTTGTTTTCCTTGATATAAAAATCACATTATAATACTGTATAATACTTTAATACTATAATCAGTACAGACAGGTTTGTGTGCAAGAATGACAAATCAGTGGAGATTAGACTTCAAAGACTTATATATGGACACATTATATTTGGTGTATAACGAAGATAATATTTCAAACTGGGGAAAAGATGAACTTGAGAGCAAATAAAATGAGTGTGGCAAAGTGGCTCATGGATCTGGTAGGAGCAGCTTCAATAGTGAATCAATCCCAAAAGCTGACTGGCAGGCTGAAAAGCTCACCCTCAGTGAGGGTGGTGTGAAGGGGTGCTGATTGCAAGGGCAAAGATTCCTTTTAGGTGTTTGGATGAGTGTGGGAGGGAAGCCATTGCGGAGGGCAGTGTGGGATCAAACAGGGATTACTGATTTTCAAAAAGGAAAAGAGGTATATGAATGCTGATAAAAAGAGCCCAGTGATCAGGGAAAGACCGCAATTACATAAGAGAAAGAGGATAACTATCAGAAGGTGCCTGAGAGTGTGGGCGGGGATGGGATGCAGGGCACCTGGAGGGACACTTTTGCCGAGAGAGACCTTAACTCCTTCTTTGTGTCTGGAGGGCAGGAGAAGCACACTGGAGACTTGGGCTGGCAGATTTGGCAGAGGGAGGCTGGAAGGAAGCCCATGTGAGGATATCTGTGTTTTCTCCGGGAAGCAGGAGCACATGTCAGAGTGAGTGTTGAGGAGAGGGTATGTGGTGAGACAGAGGCATGCGGGAATTTGGAAAACATTTTAGTAATTGCTCTATGGAGTGGAGAGGTGGCTATCTGAAATAGTGGTTCTCACCACTAGAGCACAGAGTCTCTTAGGGGGCTTGTTAAAACACAGCTTGCCGGGCCCCACACCCAGAAATAGGTCTCGCGTGGGGCCCAAGAGCGTGCATTTCTGACGGGTTCACAGCTGGTTCCCATGCTGCTGATCCCAGCCCACACGTTGAGAACCACAGATCTAGAGTAGAGTGAGGAAAGCAGGAATCCCCAGGAGAAGTTAATGATCAGGAGAGTCTCTGGTCTGCCTCCCTACTAGAGTACAGACACACCTGAGGCAGACTGTCATATGTATTCAGGACTGGGATTATATGAAGGACAGGAAGAAGAAAGAAATAGGGCAAAGGGAGTTTAGGAAAATTGAATGGGAGTAATTGACCGTAGCTAAGTATAGAGGGACCTGAAGTTAGGAGAGAGAGAAAACTGGAGAGGTGCTCCTGATAATTGATCACTAATGTCAGTTGCCAACTGATTGGATGTCCTAGAACTGATTGCTAATGCGTTCGACATTTCTCATAAAGAATGGACCTTAGGGGCACCTGGGTGCCTCAGTGGGTTAAAGCCTCTGCCTTCGGCTCAGGTCATGATCCCAGGGTCCTGGGATCGAGCCCTGCATCAGTCTCTCTGCTCGGCTGTTAGCCTGCTTCCCCCTCTCTCTCTGCCTCCCTCTCTGCCTACTTGTGATCTCTGTCTGTCAAATAAATAAAATCTTTAAAAAAAAAATCCTACAAAAACAGCAAACTGTGTATACTTAAAAAAAAAAAAAGAATGGACCTTAAATACAGAGAAAAGTTTTTCTGCAATTAAGTCTGAACACATACTTAGTGATGCACATTCACTAGTGATCATTAAGGCTGACTAGACATGGATTTTAATCTCTGGTGTGAGTTTTGATGCAAGCAGAGAGTCATCCTTGAATATCCCTGTTCATAGGAGAACACAAACATCTTCTCTGGAGAAACCAATCAGTATTTAAAACAAGGAACAAAACAGTGGTTATCTATAATAGGAACAAAATAAACAGGTTTCTTTTTTTTTTTATTACATTTCCCCTCTAATTCTCAGGGACAGCCCAAGTGTTACAGTTGTGTGTGTGGATGTGGCCAGTGTTCGTTGTGGTTCTAGTGGAGGGTGAATGAGCCTCTAGGTGATTCTCTCTGGGCGTCTCTCCCTCCCACTCCTGTTGACGCTCCTCACTGACCTGACCCTTGCTGTGCAGGTGTCTGGTTGAAAAGGGAGACGTGGCCTTTGTGAAGGAGAGCACAGTCTTCCAGAACACTGATGGTATGTGCCTATGCTGTCATTTCCTCCCTTGGAAAAAATCTGAGTCTCTCCTGGAAAGTCACTCCCAGTCAGACAACTGGGGAAGTTTATTAAAGAATGGCTGACTCTCT
This sequence comes from Neogale vison, assembly GCF_020171115.1. Taxonomy (NCBI): domain Eukaryota; kingdom Metazoa; phylum Chordata; class Mammalia; order Carnivora; family Mustelidae; genus Neogale; species Neogale vison. Next base: position 129,845,802 of record NC_058096.1, on the reverse strand, counting down.
TCATTTATAGGCATTCCTTATATATTCTGGATACTTTTTTGTCTGCTATATGTATTGACAATATCTTGTTTCTCTCTGAAAGGCTTACCTTTGCATTTTCTTAATGGTGTCTGATGAACAGACATTTTAATGTTTAATGTAGTTCAACTTATCAATCTTTCTGGCTGTTGCTTTTTCAGGCCTGTTAAAGAAATGTTTGCCTTTAACAGGACTGAAAACGCACTAACTGGAAAGGCTATGAATTTATAACCATGAATTTTTCTCTTTCTTCTGTTTTATTTTTAAAGTTTTTTATTTCATTTTTCTGTGTCTCTGTAATTCTCCCAGACATTGGTAGTTGGTCACATCCCCCCAAGGAGGGCACTGTGACCAGAGCTGTCAGCTGTGGCTGACAGGCCTTTCTTCTCCCCAGGAAAGAACCCTGAAACCTGGGCTAAAGAGCTGAAACAGGAAGACTTTGAGCTGCTGTGCCTCGATGGTACCAGGAAGCCTGTGACTGAAGCTCGAAGGTGCCACCTGGCCATAGTCCCAAATCATGCTGTGGTCTCAAGGAAAGATAAGGCAGATTTTGTCCGCAGGATACTCTTCAATCAACAGGTTTGGGCACACAGAAGGTCCTTCCACATATCCCCCAAATAGAATGCTCAGATCTCCTCCAGAGCTGACAGGCATACCCAGCCCAGTCTCATATCGTTTCTCCCTGGGCAGTGGAACAGATTCTCACAGCTCTGCCTCTGAAATCAGAAAGCTAGCTGGTGGCTCTGTTCACTTTGTGCTCTGGGGCTGTCTAGGATATCAAAGTGGACTGAAAGAGCCTTGGACACATGAATATCTGAAGGGTCTTCCTGAGACTAACTTTCCTCTCTGAACAGACTCCTGGTACCTCTTGGACTTGTTCAGTCTCTCCATGAGAGTTGTCTCTTGCGTCTTCTGTCATAGAAATAAGGGAGGTGGCTTAGTGCCCTTCCCACAGGGGTGAGGAAAGGAGGCTACTCTACCTGACTTACTGTAGGTCCCAAGGCATTACTGAACCTGGGCAGGCTGAGCATTGTTTTAGGCTTCCTGAAAGTTCAAGAGCCAACATTCAGACAACTCATGACTTCTACAGGCAGCCAACAGGGGTTATGAAGTAGCAGGATGCCTAATTCAAATGATCTTAAGAAAACCCAAAGCCTCATCTGCCTTTCAGCTTCGTATACCCCATTCCTGGAAGACCCCTGTATGAGTAATCCATGTGTTAGCATATGCTGCCCACACGTCCCAGTTAGAGGACTACAACCCAGGGAGAACTGGCAAAACAAAAGGCTCCTCATTAGGGACACTTGAAGGCATGTGTCTCCCAAAACACAACTTGCCCCTTGGCTGTCCGGGGCTGAACAAAGAAAAAGAGAGGAGGGGAAGAAAAGATGGAAACGGTCAGGTGCCTAGGACAGATCTAGAGTATAGAAGAGGCCAGACGGCAAGGGCTTTGGGCAGTGGAAGACAGGAAGCACGACCCAGGAAGTTGAAAATATCCAGCATGATAGGCAGAATTGTGATACTGTGACCACAAAACTCAAAGCTGCTGCTTCTTCTTTTTTTATTACATTTTTAAAAAATTTCTTTTCAGCGTAACAGTATTCATTGTTTTTGCACCACACCCAGTGCTCCGTGCAATACGTGCCCTCCCCAATACCCACCACCTGGGTCCCCCAACCTCCCACCCCCCCCGCCCCTTCAAAACCCTCAGGTTGTTTTTCAGGGTCCATAGTCTCTCGTGGTTCACCTCCCCTTCCAATTTCCCTCAGCTCCCTTCTCCTTTCAGTCTCCCCATGTCCTCCATGATATTTGTTATGCTCCACAAATAAGTGAAACCATATGATAATTGACTCTCTCTGCTTGACTTATTTCACTCAGCATAATCTCTTCCAGTCCCGTCCATGTTGCTACAAAAGTTGGGTATTCATCCTTTCTGATAGAGGCATAATACTCCATAGTGTATATGGAAGCTTCTTTTATTAAGCAGTTACTTTACATACATTATCTCCATTTACAAATGAGTAAACTGAGGTTCACTGAGCTCAGTAAAGAAGTTTCTTAAAGTCAGGTGACAAGGAAAAGCTAGGGCCACGATTTGAACCCAGAGACCATGCTTTTTGCGATTCATGTTGCCTCTGAGACTGTTACTGTGTCCCAGGTCTCCCAGGGGTGGGAGCTGAGCAGTGCAGCAGACTTGGATCTTCTGAGGCAGAATACACAACCTTGTGCTCCTTGGTGCTCCTGCTCACTCTCTATCTGTCTGATGCAGGAACTCTTTGGAAGAGATGGGTTTGAATACAGGATGTTCCAGATGTTTCAGTCGTCAACTAAGGACCTGCTCTTCAGCGATGACACGGCATGTTTAGCTAACCTTCAGGACAAAGCAGCCTATCGAAAATACTTAGGACCAGAGTATCTTATGACAATTGCTAACATGGGACAATGCTTACACTCTGGTGAGTAGAATAAAACACCAAGGAACAATGCCACGGTGAGGGGGCAGGTGAATATGTTTAAGGACCATTGTGTGCCAAGCCTTGAGCCAGTACTGATAGGAGAACAAAGAAGGAGAAGGCTTGCTCCTGGCCCTGCAGGAGGATGCAGGCCTACACTGTCAATTAGACAACAGTATAAGGGAATACCTGAAAAAAGACCAAATTGTTTAAAGGAGACAGAGAGCACAATTGAGATCGTTTAGAAACTGAACTTGTTTACTTGTGCATTTCCATTTTTTTCCTAACAAAATGAAAAGGTACACATGTGTGAGCCCTTCATTGTAGGGAGAGTGTTGGGAAATGACCCCTATGTATCACTCATAGAGAATCAATTTTGAAAGATTTTTTTTAAAGATTTTATTTATTTATTTCACAGACAGAGATCACAAGCAGACAGAGAGGCAGGCAGAAAGAGAGGGGGAGGCAGGCTCCCTGCCGAGCAGAGAGCCCAATGTGGGGCTCGATCCCAGGACCCTGGGATCATGACCTGAGCTGAAGGCAGGGGCTTTAACCCACTGAGCCACCGAGGCGCCCCCAATTTTGAAAGATTTTAAGTACAATGTATAAATAATATTAATAGAAACTGTAACTATAGTTAGCACTATAGTGTTCCCTTTCTAGTTATATATACATACACACACACATATATATATTTTTTTTCAAATGGCATAATGTGTGACTGTATAGTTGCCAGAAAAGGATTAAATTGGAGAAATAAAATTGGAGCTGGGATAATCAAATTTCTGGGAGCGTGCCTGAATCTTTGTTGAATTACATCGTATGTTGAAGATGATGAAAGTAAAAGGAACAGAAAATATATTTAAGGATAGCACTGACGTCAGTTAGGAGAAACAGAGGCAGAGAGAGAGTGAGAGAGAGAGATAGAATTAAAAAAAATCAGGCACCTGGGTGGCTCAGTCAGTTAAGTGGCTGGCTTCAGCTCAGGTCATGATCCCAGGGTCCTGGGATGGAGCCCATCATCGATCGGGCTCCCCGATCAGCAGGAGCCTGCTTCTCCCTCTCCCTCTGCCTGCTGCTCTGCCTACTTGTGATCTCTCTCTCTGCCAAATAAATAAATAAAGTCTTAAAAAAAAATCATTACCTAGCATTTACTTTTAGAAAACAGGAAAAGAAACGTGTTTAGTAAGCACAGGATGTACCTGAAAGTCTGTCTTTTATGTTTTGCTTCACAGAACTTCAGGACGCCTGTACATTCCATGTACATTAAAAATTGATCAAAGTGGGTAACCACAGAAATGCTCAGTGCCTGCAAATACGGTGGGGACATATCTCACTTGTCTGCATGTGGGCCTCTGTTAACTTCAGTTGTTTTATATAATTATGTGCTGTAACTGATACAAAATTAAAGTGAACAGAAATTATAATGAATAAAAATTATTGTGTCTGCTTAGAAAACTTCAATATATGTCCTCAGATTTTTTGAGGGGAGAAAACTGATCTTTATACTAGAGTTATGCTTCTAAATTAAATATCTATTAACTTATACCTTTTTTAAAAAAATGTACCAAACAAGCTCGTCTTCCCTCCCTATTCTTTAATTTACTCAAGAGTTGAGTCACCTATATAGAATTGAAGCAATAAATCTGTCTGAAGTGAGTCTGAGTGGTGATTATAAGTGTGCAAAAAAATGCACTAGTATGTGCAGTATCGAGGACTTACACAATAAAAACAAGGGATAAGGAATGAGTTTGTTTATTTTAAAAATATATTTGAACATTTAAAATTCATAATGTCAAGGGGAATAAAAATCCTGACCCAGATTACTTGGAAGACATTAAAATTACTACAAAAATCTAACCCTACTACCTACTGGACTCAATTAAGGGTTTCTTATCAGAGACTTTGCCATATCATGTGTTACCATACTTGCAGCTTGTGGTAGTGCCTCAATAAATATTGACTGGGACCCTAAGTTACATATTGTTAAATGTTAGTTTCATGAGTGTGGATTTCTGCTTATGTCTGTAAAAAAGTAACCAGTACAGGACTTGCCCCCCTTCCATAAACAACTAAAAAACTGACAAAATATATGAAACAACTGTTTTCAGACATTGGCAGCACAGGACTCTGGTCCTTGAGATAAGGGAAAGAAAAGAGGTAAGCAGAATGATGACCCTACTTTTTGCCTGGAGGAAATTTCCAGATCATGGCACAGGGAGGGGGAACCCAAGAAAGCCTGTCACATTAGTTGAGGAAACAAACAAAAGCTTGGAGAGAAGCAAGATGACTGGAGTTTATATACAGAAGACATCTCTCGAAGAGTCCCCTTGAATGTTTGGTGAAATACCAATCTGCATGAGTGTAGAATGACATTGAAATCTGTAAGACTAGACAAAGAATAACTGTGAGAGACCTGCAAGCGGAACAATTCCCAGCACCTACACAGAGCTAGGAATCATTTGTGCTCCTACTATAGCCAGAGTGAAGAGATCTAATTGAACACCTAAAGATTTGACTGAAGGTCAGACCTTAGATGTGAGGATAAATAAAGTAGCTGTAGACTAAGGGCTGCTCTATACCTGCCCTGAGAGTGAACTAGATTTGGTAGGATGAGCTGATCTGTAAGTAACTTAAATGCCTTCTAAAATAAGTCTCAATGCATTAAAGGAAGCCAACAAAATCTAAATATTCAGAAATGTAGCTTATGTAATATCCAGCATCAAATGCAAAAATTACCAGATATGCAAAGAAGTGTAAAATGTGACTCAGAGTCAGAAGAAAAATCAACCAATAAAAACACACCTAGAGGGGCTCCTGGGTGGCTCAATTGGTTAAGTGCCAGACTCATGATTCTGGCTCAGGTCATGATCTCAGGGTTGTGAGATTGAGCCCCATGTTGGCCTTCCTGCTCAGCATAGAGACTGCTTAAGATTCCACTTGAGATTCCCTCTGCCCCTTCCCACCCCCCCCCAAATAAATAAACAAAACCTTTTTTAAAAAAACCTATACACCTAAAAATCAAAGAGATGATGGTATTTGGACAATGGACTTGATTTTAAAATTTTTTTAAGTTTTTATTTAAATTCTAGTTAGTTAATATACAATGCAATATTGGTTTCAGGAGTAGGATTCAGTAATTCATTACTTACATATAATACCCAGTGCTTATCATAAGTGCCCCCCTTAATTGTCTTCACTCATCTAGGCCATCCCCAACCCACCTCCCTCCATGGTTTCTTCTCTATGGTTCTCTTATGATTTGTTTCCCTGTCTTTTCCCCCACCTTCCCATATGTTCATCTGTTTTGTTTCTTAAATTCCACATATAACTGAAACCATATGGTATTTTTCTCCAATGTACTTATTTCACTTAGGTAATGCACTCTACATCCATCCATGTTGTTGCAAATGGCAAGATTTCATTCTTTTTGGTGGCTGAATAATATTCCACTACACACACACACACACACACACACACACACACACACACACATACCACATCTTCTTTATGCATTCATCAGTTGATGGACATTTTGCCTCTTTCCATATTTTGGTTATTGTTGATAATGCTATATACATTGGAGTGAGTGTACCCCTTTAAGTCTGTATTTTTGTATCTTTTGGATAAATATCTAGTAGTGCAATTGCTGGACCATGGGGTATTTCTGTTTTTAACTTTTTGAGGGAACTTCTTACTGTTTTCCATAGTGGTTGTACCAATTTGCTTTCCCATCAACAGTGCAAGAGGGTTCCCCTTTCTTCACAACCTCGCCAATATCTGTTTCTTGTGTTATTATTTTAGCCATCTGACAGGTATGAGATGGTGTCTTATGGTTTTGATTTGTATTTCCCGATGAACAGCGATGTTGAGCATCTTTTCATGTGTCTGTTAGCCATCTGGACATTTTCTTTGGAAAGATATCATTTCATATCTTCTGTCCATTTCTTAACTGGATCATTCCTTTTGGGGGGTATTGAGTTTGAGAAGGTCTTGAATACTAGTCCTTTATCAGATACAGGCAATGAACTTTAAAATAATTGTGATAAACATTCCCAAGGATTTAAATGAAAATAAAAATTTAACAAAGAAAACAGTGTAAGGCTTAAAGAAGACCCAGTCAAAATCTAGAGTTGTAAAATTTGTGTTTTTCAAGAAATTTGTCTATTTCATCTAAATTGTCTATTTTTGCCATAAACTTGTCCAAAATATTTCCTTACTATCTTTTAATATTTATAGGTTGTATGATGATACCTATTCTTCCACTTTCCATAGTGGTAATTCATGTTTTCTCTATTCATTTTTCTTGATCAGTTTAGTTACAGTTTTATCAACTTTATCAAACTTTCAAAGAACAATTTTTAAAATATTCACTATTTGCCCATTTTCTATGTCATTTTTTAAAAGATTTTATTTATTTATTTGTAGACAGATCACAAGTAGGCAGAGAGGCAGGCAGAGAGAGAGTGGGAAGCAGGCTCCCTACTGAGCAGAGAACCTGATGTGGGGCTCAATCCCAGGACCCTGAGATCATGACCTGAGCTGAAGGCAGAGTCTTAACCCACTGAGCCACCCAGGCACCCTGGTGTTTTTTGTTTTTTTTTTTAAGGGACTTTATTTGAGAGAAAGCATGCTAGAGAGAGAGAGAAAGACCATGAACAGGGTGTAGGGACAGGCAGAGGGAGAAGCAGACTCCCAGCTGAGCAGGGAGCCTGATGGGGGATGCAATCCCAGCATCTTGGGATCATGACCTGAGCCGAAGGCAGATGCTTCACTGACTGAGTCACCCAGGTGCCCTCATTTTCTGTTTTTGCCCTTATTTCCTTTCTTTTACTTACTTTTCTTTTAATTTGCTTTTTTCCTTGGATTCTTAAGGTACAAGTTTAGATCAGTTATTTAGAATAGTCTTCTTTTCTAATAGGGACATTTAAAATTATAAATTTCCTTCTAAGTACTACCTGGGCTGCATCCATCAAGTTTTGGTATTTTATATTTTCTTTAGCATTCAGGTAACAGTTTTTTTCTAATTTTCCAAAGGTTTCTTGGATCAGTTGATTATTTAAAAGTTATTTTTAATTTTCAAATACTTAATGATTTTCCAGGTATCCTTTTGTTACTGGTTTCTTATTTAATTTCTTTGTGGTCAGAGAATATATTCTATATGACTTCATCCTCTTAAATTATTGTTTGTTTTTTTTTTAATGACCACCAGATGGTTTATCTTGGTGGTTGTTCCATGCACACTTGGAAAAAATATGTAATTTGTATTTTGGGGGTGTAGTTCTATAATGTGTAGATTGTAATATGTAGGATAGCTCTATAAATAGCAATTAGGTCAAATTGGTTAATGTTATTGTTCAAACCCTCCATCTTGACTCATTTTCTGTCTACTTTTTTGCATTAATTGCCGATGGAAGAGCATTGAAATCCCCAACTTTAAATATGGATTTGCTCATTTCTCCTTCCAGTTCAGTCAGATTTTGCTTTATATTTTTTGTTCTGTTAGGTACATACACATTTAGGGTGTTAGGCTTTCTTTCTTCTTCTTCTTATTTTTTAAAGATTTTATTTATTTATTTGATGAGAAAGAGAGAGAGAGCAAGCAGAGGGGTCAGCAGGCAGAGGGAGAGGGAGAAGCAGGCTCCCTCAAGAGCAAGGAGTCCAGTGTTGGGGGCTCTATTCCAGGACCCTAGGACCATGACCTGAGCCAAAGGCAGAAGCCCAACCAACTGAGCCACACAGGTGTCCCCAGGATGTTAAGATTTCTTAATGAGTTGACTGCTTCATCATTATGAAATGTCCCTGTTGTCCCTGGTAATACTTCTTAAGTCTACGTCATTCGATATTAATATGATCACTCCATCTTTCTTATGCTTGGTGTGTGCTTATATTTGTTTTCCATTCTTTTACTTTAATCCATCTGTTTATATTAAGGAGGGTTTCTTATAAAGAGCACATGGTTGGGTCTTTCTTTTTTCATTCAGTGTGACAATCTCTACCCTTTTAAAGGATGTGTTTGGTTCATTTATATATAATGTAATTATTAATATTTGTTTTCTGTTTCCTCTGTTCTTTGGTTCTTGCTTCCTCTTTTCTGCCTTTTATTGGCTTGAGTGTTTTTTAGTATTATATTTTGCCTTCTCTATTTGCTTTTTAGCTATTTAAAAATTTTTTAATGTCTTCTCCTAACTTTACAATATTTATCTTTAGCTTAAAACTAGTGTCAGATAAGGATACAAAGTTAATATACAGAAATCTGTTGCATTTCTGCACAATAAAAATGAAGCAGAAGAAATTGAAACTAAGAAAACAATAATATTTACAATTGTACCTCGAATAATAAGATACCTAGGAATAAACTTAACTAAGGAGGTGAAAGACCTGTACCCTGAAAACTATAAAAGAACTTGAAGATGACACAAACAAATGGGAAGATAGTCCATGCTCCTGGATTAGAAGAACAAATATTGTTAAAATGTCCACACTACCCAAAACTATCCATAGATTAATGCAATCAAAATATCAATGACATTTTTCACAGAACTAGAACAAATAATACTAAAATTTGTATGGAACCACAAAAGACCCTGAATAGCCAAAGCAATCTTGAGAAAGAAGAACAAAGCTGGAGGTATCACAATTGCAGACTTGAAGTTACATTACGAAGCTGTAATAATCAAAACACTATGACACTGGCACAAAAATAGACACATAGACCAATAAAACAGAATAGAGAGCCCCCCCAAACCCACACTTAATGGTTAATCTATCCATGAAGAAAGAGGCAAGAACATACAATATGGAAAAGACAGCCTCTTCAATAAATGGACAGCTATAAGCAAAAAAAAATAAAACTGGACCATTTTCTTACACCATACACACAAATAAGCTCAAAATAGATTAAAGACTTAAATATGAAACCTGAAATCATAAAACTTTTAGAAGAAAACATAGGCAGTAATTTCTTTGACATTGGCTATAGAAACATTTTTTCTAGATATGTCTCCTCAGGCAAGGGAAACAAAAGCAAAAATTAAACTATCGGGACTACACAAAACAAAAGGGTTTTGCATGGCAAAGGAAACCATCTTTAAAACAAAATAACCCAACACCAAAAAAACCCCCAAATAGTTCAATTAAAAATGGGCATAAAATATGAATAGAAATTTTTCCAAAAAACATACAAATGACCAACAGACACATGAAAAGATGCTCAACATCACTAATCATCAAGGAAATGCAAATCAAAACCACAGTGAGGTATTACTTTACACCTGTCAGAATGACTAAAATTAAAAAGACAAAAAATAACACATTTTGGCGAGGCTGTGGGAAAAAGGGTCCCCCTCATGTACTGTTAATGGGAATGCAAATTGTTGCGGTCATTGTGGAAAACAGTATGGAGGTTCCTCAAAAGATTAAAAACAAAATTACCATATGATCTAGTAATTCTACTACTGGGTATTTACCAAAAGAAAATAAAAATTTTAATTTGAAAGAATAGTGGCAACCCTATGTTTATTGCAATAGCCAAGATATGGAAGCAACCCAAGTGTTAATTGATAGATGAATGGAAGAGAAAGTATGGTGTGTGTGTAATGGACTGTTACTCAGCTCTAAAAAGGAATGAGATGTTGCGATTTGCAGCAACATTGACTGACCTAGCCAGTATAATGTTAAGTACAATAAGTCAATCAGAGAAGATAAACACCTTATGACTTAACTCATATGCGGATTTTAGAAACAAACAATGAACAAATGAACATGCGGATTTTAGAAACAAACAATGAACAAATGAACAAACAAAGAAGAAAAAAGATACAAAAAAACAGACTCTTAAATACAGAAAACAAACTGATGGTTGCCAGAGAGGATGCGGGTGGGGGAAGGGGTGAAACAGATGAAGGGGATTAAGAATACTCTTATCCTGATGAGCACTGACTTGCTACAGAACTGTTGAGTCATTCTATGATACATCCAAAACTAATATAACACTGTATGTTAATTATATTTCAATAAAAAATAAATTTAAAATAATGTTATATCACTTTGTGAATAACGTAAGATCCTGTAATATTATAGCTCTACTTTCGTCAGTGATTTCTGGATAAACTTTTAAGAAGCAGGTCTTTAAGGTAAAAAAAAAAAAAGGTCCTGATTTGTATCATTTACCAAATTCATGAAGTAAACAGTTTTATATAGATGATTTCAAGCTACCAAAGTGATGTCAGTGAATTCAGAGTTTAGAAGAGATATATATAATCAGCTTTTGGAAGCCAGCTCAAACTGATTGCACAACCCCCACTAATTTCCCTCTTTTATTCATGTGTTCTTACAATCATATATTTTACCTCTGCATACATTAGAAACTCGACAATAATTTTTATTATTTTTATATCAAGTATCAATTATCTTTTAATGAAATTTTTAAATGATAAAAAGAAATCTGTAATATCTACCCACATCTTCATTATTTCCAGTTCTCTTCATACCTTTGTATGGATCACAGATTTTAGCTATTTTGTAGGCAGATCTTTCTGGCCAAATTTCATTGGTCTGTAGACATGTTATTTTTCCTTGTACTAATTTTGTATGGTACTTGACTATGGTACTTTCTGTTCAACTTTAGGTGAAATTTGCTTCTCTGGACTTTTAGAATAAGGGTGTTTTTAGGCAAGGGTTTCTTACTTCACAGATATCCCTTATCTGTCATTTTGTGCATTATTTTAAAATGCAATAGCTTGCTTTCTCTGGTTTCTTGGTTTTATTCCCTTCTCTACTTTGGTCTAGACCTTGTTTGTTCCTTTATCCTCGTTATGCCTTTTCTGTGCAATTTTGATTCCACTTATAGATCCAGATTGCTCCGGATCCTTTGGTCCCTTTTAGGAAAGGTATTTTCACATCTACTCCTAGGTCATCTCCCTGCAGGCTGCCCCCAGAAGCCAGCTGCATGCTTATCTTTTATGTTGGTGCTTCCAGGAAGACTCCTGGAGTTTCACCGGCTACAAAGTCCTCAGGCTCTTTTGCCAAAAGCCTCAGAGACTATTGGCTCTGTGTAGCTTGAATTTATGCTGCCAATTTTTCCCACCAGAAGAGCCAAATCTGTGGGTAATCTTCAGTGGCATAAGGCAGGAGCCCAGAGATCCTGGTCCAGCAGAGACCTTTCACTGGCATTGGGGAAGAGTTGTCATGTACCCTACATCTACTTTCTTTGAATTTTAAGAACTTGGAAAGAAGACCAGAGCATATAATTAATGTTTCACATTTCAACATATTGAGGATACCACTGGACCCATTTCAGATGTAATAAAATCCTAGGACTCTAACCTTAGTAACACACACACACACAGACACACACACACACACACACACTACTTGACCTACAATTTTTGTGTATTTATAGCTCCAGTGCAGTGATTTTTCTGTGACCTCATATCACTTTCCTCTGGAGTGAAGGAGTGAGGATAGAGGCTAATTAACCTGTTTTCAGGCAGATGATACCTTAGGGAGCTAATTAGTCTTACTAAATCGGACACATAGACAAGTTGTACATATTTACAAATAAGGCCTATCTATGGGAATATTTAGAAAAATTAAAAGGTTGAAAGCATTCAATTGTAGAATCTAACAGTTGACACCAATTCTCTACAGATCTGTGTAAGCCAGGGGTTTACTTTAGAACATCTGGGAAACCAGGTGAACTTTGCTCTTCTCTTCCCACAGAGAGCAAGGACATCAAACAGTGGCATTTGCAGTGGGGCAGCAGAGGGACCAGTGATCTGTTTGTTTTGCCCCACAAGTACTAGACTATGCTCAGCTTAACCAGCCACTTTTCACGGGCCCACCTGAAGATCTCAGGACTGGGCTTTTCCTGGTGAAAAAGCAATGGGAAATGAAATACCTAAATAACCTTGGAAGAAAATATGAATGAGTTACAGGATGATAGGGGATACCACAGGATGTTGAGTGCAAAATAGGTTCTAGCTTTACCTGCTCTGCTGGCCACCCTACCAGTTATGTCCTCTGGCTGGGCCTTAGTTTTTCTCTCTGTAAAATGAAGTCAATGTATTCAATGGTCTTGCAGGGTTTTTCCAAAGGGACCATCAGCAATAGACAAAGCCATTAAAAAATTATCTGGGGTCACTTCATTAAGTCACTGATCATGTTGTTAGTATTTAGTCCATATTAGCTGTTTTGTAATTATGATAGTTATTGCTATCTAGTGGGCCAACACTTTAATAGCACAGTGAGTAGACTTCAAAATGGCCCTAGAAGATGGGTATTCATATTCTTTTAAAAATTTTTTAAACTTACGTATTTGTCAGAGAGAGAGAGAGAGTGAGAGCGAGCATGGGGGACTACAGGCAGAGGGAGAAGCTGGCTCCCCACTGAGCAAGAGGCCCAATGAGGGTCTCCATCCTAAGACCCCAGGATCATGACCTGAGCCAAAGGCAGACACTTAACTGACTGAGCCATTCAGGCATCCCTCATATTCTTACTACTAATGAGAAAACAAAGTGAAAGAAAAGATAAATAACTTCTCCAACATCATGTAAGTTCTAAGTGGTCTATGATTTAAACCCAGGAATCTCTGACTCCAATTTCATACCCATTTTATTCCACGGACTGCACATGAAAATACTCAGTACCGGCCCTCAAGAATGGACAGGTAAATAAAAGGAGCGCACAGCATCCTTTTGTCTGTACACCAGTTTTATAGATAAAATAAAGCTGCCAGGCTCTGCCTGGTATATTGTCTATGATACATTGTTTAGGATCTAGAGGTCCACAAGCACCTAGGATTCCCTGATATGATGTGACCTGAGGGGCTGGGATCACAGTGCTGTGTACACAGGACTTAGAAGGAGAATAATGTTCTGGGTACTGTACTAGGTGATTTACTTTAATTGCGAATTCACTTCTCATAAGAAGTCTATGAAGTAGGTATAATAATTCCCACTTTCTAGATGGGAAACTGAGGCACTGAGCATTTTGTAACTTGCCTAATTCACTGAATAACTAAAAGTCTTATTCTAGAAAAGTGAATGTATAAAGTAGATGACCAAACCACACTAGTTTTAGTGGTGTTCCAAGTCAGGGAGCACCAGGGGCCATGTTCTTTTCTTGTTCTAATCTTTGCAGTTGTGATCATTTCTCATGCTTACTTCTATCACTATCTAATGCTACTTTTATCACCACTACATTATTGCTTTACACTGGGTAGATGATTTCCAAATACAAATCTGGAAATACACTCCACTTCTAGGAACAGATTCCTATACCTGAGATCTTTCCCTTATTTAAAATCCAGAATCCTTGACATTCTAGTGTCCTGGCCCACTTAATACCATGTTTTCAAAATTTTGCACCCTTTCTCCATACTCCCTAGTATCCCACTTTGTGGTCAGGAAGAAGCCAATTGTCAGAGGAGCTTCTGGAGTGGGGACTGAAGGAGCTTCTGTAACCTGTTATCTGTTTCACAATTTTGCCTGAAACCAGCCCTGCCATGGAGCTCTAATCTATGCCCCTGGCCCTGACCTCTAACCCTGTTTCCATCTTTGCCAAGCCTCTCCAGGTGTCCTGCAAATGGCATGCTAGAGAAGACCAGCTTTCCCTGAATGCCTACCTTTGACCAGTGACTTTTGTTCCTTTACACATGAAAGTTTCCAGAGTCTACTCAGCTCCAGGGTCAGTGGCCTCTGCACCTGTTGACCTAGAGGTCAGGTACAGCTGGTTTAGGTTGAACATTATACTGACAAGGAAAGGGTTTTCTTGGGAAGTTCTTTTGCTTGAAGAATGGATATCTCTAGATTTTGAAATGAGGACAGTCTTCAGTCTTTCCCAGTATATTACAGAAGAATGAATGAATTCAAAAAAGAAGTCCAGAGCTTTGTAACATTGAATGATGCTGACCACCTCTGCTCAGTTACTCCTTAGTCTATAAAACATCCTAATATCTGCCCTTCACAGTATACCCTGTGAGCATGGAGACAGATAAAAAGGCTTCCCTTTTGCACTTCCTTTTCCCTACCTTTCTCTCTTTCCTTCCTTTTTTTGTTCTTTTCTTCAGTTTAAAAATATATCTTTGTTCTCCACCTTTTCCTGTCCTTGAGGTGGCCAGAGGTCGTAAAGCCTGAGAGTCTAGGGCAAAGAGGCAGCTGGAGGTCAGGAGATTGATTATGTACAGAGGAAGCGGGCAAAGAGCTGAGAATATTGACAATATTGGGATCCAGTTTCCTCTCTGTCAGAGAAGGAAGCTGCAAATATGGAGAGGAAGAAAATTAGAAGATTTGCTGTGGTGTTCAATTGGAATTGGAGGAATCAGTGAATTCATGGTTGGAGAGAGAGAGAGAAAGAAAGAGGGAAATGAAAAAAAAAAAAGAAAGAGGGCAATAGATGTAGATGTATGTTATGTTGTGTGTGTGTGTATTCCTAGCTATCTGTTGAAAGATCTTAGTATCAGTTTCTTTCCAACCAACCCAGATTTTGGTTCTTAAATACCATTCTATATTAAAAGGATAACGTTTCTTAGAGAAACAAGATTCCATAAACAGAGATTCCAGAACTGATGTGGAAACTACAAGATAGGTCTGGATATCTTAATCTTCCAGAAAGTGAAGTGCTTAAAAAATAATGGGGCTTGTGAAATATACTCAGGAAGAAGCTTGAAGGGCCACCCAGTGGCCAAATTTACAATTTGAACATAAAAATAAATGAGGAGGAAGATTCTTGGAAGATGGCAGACTAGAAAGCACCAGGAAACTGTCTCCCCACTCAGACAATGATTATACTGGTAAGATCTGTTTGATGTAGCTACTTTGGAATTATGGAGGCTACTGAAGGCTTCCAACATCTCGGAGAAGTCTTGGAAGGAAGACAAATTGCCATTAACTTCAGTTCTTACCTTGGAACCCATTCCCTACTTCCCACCCTGCACCAGGCAGGTTTGCACATATTTCAGAGAACCTTACATACAGCTATGGGAGCCAGAGTGGGCAATAAGGATCCTGTCATGCAAATATCAGGGATCTTTATTATGGTCACTGATTGTTGCTTCTAAACATGGAGGTGCAGATACAGAGGAGCGAAGACTTTGTTATTTCACCTCCTTTCATTGTTGCAAGTCTTTCCTCCTCTGAGTGATGTCCAGAGAATTTGAAGAGCTAACACCTTTCCCCCCCTTTCATATTTCTCTTTTTCTCTCTTTTGAGACCCATACATTTAAGGCTAGAGCATCCAAAAGCAATGATATGTTCTGGAGAAATTAGAAAGTTACTGCACAAACCCAGAGAAAGTAGTAGGAACAAAAAAGACCATAAGGTTTTTTTTTTTTTTTCAGCATAACAGTATTCATTATTTTTGCACCACACCCAGTGCTCCATGCAATCTGTGCCCTCTATAATACCCACCACCTGGTACGCCGACCTCTCACCCCCCAACTCTTCAAAACCCTCAGATTGTTTTTCAGAGGTCATAGTCTCTCATGGTTCACCTCCCCTTCCAATTTCCCCCAACTCCCTTCTCCTCTCTAACTCCCCATGTCCTCCATGCTATTTGTTATGCTCCACTAATAAGTGAAACCATATGATAATTGACTCTCTCTGCTTGACTTATTTCACTCAGCATAATCTCTTCCAGTCCCGTCCATGTTGCTACAAAAGTTGGGTAATCGTCCTTTCTGATGGAGGCATAATACTCCATAGTGTATATGGACCACATCTTCCTTACCCATTCATCCGTTGAAGGGCATCTTGGTTCTTTCCACAGTTTGGCGACCACGGCCATTGTTGCTATAAACATTGGGGTACAGATGGCCCTTCTTTTCACAACATCTGTATCTTTGGGGTAAATAGCCAGTAGTGCAATTGCAGGGTCATAGGGAAGTTCTATTTTTAATTTCTTGAGGAATCTCCACACTGTTCTCCAAAGAGGCTGCACCAACTTGCATTCCCACCAACAGTGGAAGAGGGTTCCCCTTTCTCCACATCCCCTCCAACACATGTTGTTTCCTGTCTTGCTAATTTTGGCCATTCTAAGTGGTGTAAGGTGATATCTCAATGTGCTTTTAATTTGAATCTCCCTGAGGGCTAATGATGATGAACATTTTTTTTTTAAAGATTTTATTTATTTATTTGACAGAGCGAGATCACAAGCAGGCAGAGAGGCAGGCAGAGAGAGAGGAGGAAGCAAGCTCCCTGCTGAGCAGAGAGCCCGATGCGGGCCTCGATCCCAGGACCCTGAGATCATGACCTGAGCCGAAGGCAGTGGCTTAACCCACTGAGCCACCCAGGCGCCCGATGATGAACATTTTTTCATGTGTCTGATAGCCATTTGTATGTCTTCATTGGAGAGGTGTCTGTTCATATCTTCTGCCCATTTTTTGATATGATTGTCTGTTTTGTGTGTGTTGAGTTTCAGGAGTTCTTTATAGATCCTGGATATCAACCTTTTGTCTGTAATGTCACTTGCAAATATCTTCTCCCATTCCGTGGGTTGCCTCTTTGTTTTTTTTTTGACTGTTTCCTTTGCTGTGCAGAAGCTTTTGATTTTGATGAAGTCCCAAAAGTTTATTTTCGATTTTGTTTCTTTTGCCTTTGGAGACATATCTTGAAAGAAGTTGCTGTGGCTGATATTGAAGAGATTACTGCCTATGTTCTCCTCTAGGATTCTGATGGATTCCTGTCTCACATTGAGGTCTTTTATCCATTTTGAGTTTATCTTTGTGTACGGTGTAAGAGAATGGTCGAGTTTCATTCTTCTACACATAGCTGTCCAGTTTTCCCAGCACCATTTATTGAAGAGACTGTCTTTTTTCCACTGAATATTTTTTCCTGTTTTGTCGAAGATTTGCCCATAGAGTGTAAGTTTTCATTTATATCTGATCCTTGGTACAGAAACAGCCTACAGCAATAAAAATGAACAAACAAACAAAAACAAACACACCTGGAAACACTGGGGAAGAAAGAGAATTTTATTTCCAGAGTTACTACATTATTAGATTTCAATGTCCAGTTTTCAACAACAACAACAAAAATCACAAGGCATACCATGAAACAGGAAAGTATAGTATAACCTATTTAAAGGAAAAAAAAAAATAAACCAACAGAAACTGTTCTTGAAAAGGACCTGATGATGGATCTACTACACAAAAACTTTATAACAACTATCCTAAAAATGTCCAAGGAACTAAAAGATGTGGAGAAAGTCAAGAGAACAAAATATAAACAAAGTAGAAATATCAATAAAAAGAAAACTTAAGAACACATTTGAACAGGCAGAAGAAAGAATCAGTGAACTGAAAGATAGTACAATTGAAGTTATAGAATCTGTGGAACAGAAAGAATAAAAATGGAAGGAAAATGAACAGAGCCTAAGGGACCTGTGGGACATCAAACACAGAACAATATATGCATTGTGGGAGCCACAGAAGGAAAGGAAAAAGGAGTAGAAAAAGTATTTGAAGAAGTAATTATCAAAAGTGTCCCAAATTTGATGAAGTACATAAATACAAATATCCAAGAAGCTCAATGAACACCATGTAGGGACCCTCTACCAAGACATATAATAACCAAACTATTAAAAGCCAAAGATAAGAAGAGAATATTGAATGCAGAAAGAGGTAAATGACTTATCACATACAAGGATCTTTGATAAGATTAATATTAATTAATCTTATTGAGTAATTGATGGATTATTAATGAATTAATAATTTATCTTCAAAAACTTGTAGGCCAGAAAGCAGTGGGCTGATATATTTAAATGCTAAAAGAAAAAAAGAAACTGTCAACCAAGAACCCTGCATCCAAAGCAAAACTGTTCTTCAAAAATGAGGGAAAAATTAAGACATTCCCAGAAAAACAGCAGCTAGGAAAGTTTGTTACTACTAGATGTACAAGAAATGTTAAAAAGAGTCCTGCAAGTTGAGATCAAAGGACACTAGATGATAATGGGAAATGTGTTTGTGTGTGTGTGTGTGTGTCTATGTGTGTGTGTGTATGTTTAAAGATTTTATTTACTTGAGAGAGAGAGAGATCATGAGAACGAGGGACGGGTACAGGGAGAAGCAAACTCTCCACTGAGACAGAAGCCCCATGCAGGACTCAATCCCAGGATGCTGGGATCATGACCTGAGCTGAAGTCTGCTGCTTAACTGACTGAGCCACCCAGGCACCTGATAACATGAAATCTTATGCAGAAATAAAGATCACAATAAAAGACAATAAATGGATTATTATAAAAGTTAGTATTGTAAAAAGGATTTGTAACTTCACATTTTGTTTTCTATATATACATATGAAACTAATGCATTAAAAACCAATTATTCATTCATTTTTATTTTATGTTATTTTATTTATTTTAAAGATCCATTTACTTAATTTAGAGAAAGAGAGTGCATGCACACAAGTGGGGAGAGGGGCCGAGGGACAGAGAATCTTTAAGCAGGCTGCCTGCTGAGCACAGAGCCTAACGCAGGCTTAATCTGAGGACCCTGAGATCTTGACCTGAGCTGAAATCAAGAGCCAGCTGCTTATCAGACTGAGTCACCCAGGTGATCCCATTTGTTTTTAGACACATGATGTATCAAGATGTAATTTTATGATATCAACAACTGAAAGGGGTGGATAATAAAGCTGTAAAAAAGCAGTGTTTGTATGTTATTGAACTTGAGATTATATAAATTCAAACAAGAATCATAACTTTAGGATGTTAAATGTAATCTCCATGGTAACTATAAGGAAAATAGCTATATTTATACATAGCCAAAAGGATAAATCCAAAAGAAAATGAGAAGGGAATTGAAATGTTTCACTACCAAAAAAAAAAAAAAAAAACCCCAAAAAACCAAAAAAACAAAAAAAAATCTACACACAAATGAAGATAGTAATGCAGGAAAAGAGGAATAAAAAAGACAGCATATAGAAAACAAATAATATGATGTCTGAAGTAAGTCCTTTCTTATCACAGTAATTACTTTAAATGCAAATGAATTACTCTTCAATCAAAAAACAACTTAGCAGAATGGTAAAAACACACTATTCAACTCTACACTGGACAAGAGACTTATTTTGATACAAAGACACAAAAAGATTGAAAATTAAAGGATGGAAAAGATATTCCAAAAGGGAGCAGCATTGACTGTAATATCAGATAAAGTATATTTTAAATCAAAAGAGTTTATAAGAGGCAAATAAGGACATTTTACATTAATAAAAATTTCAATACTGAAAGAATATATAACATTTATAAACATTTATACACCTAATAACAGACCATCAAAATATATGAAGTAAAAATTGATGGGATTGAAGGGAGAAATAGTTCTTTTTAAAAATTTTATTTAATTTTTTATTTTAATTTATTTTTTAAAGATTTTATTTATTTGTCTGAGAGAGAAAGCATGAGCAGCAGGAAGGGATAGAGGGAGAGGGGGAAGCCGGCTCCCCACTGAGCAGGGATCCTGATGTGGGGTTCGATCCCAGGACTCTGGATCATGACCTGAGCCAAAGGCAGACACTTAATGCACTGAGTCACCCAGGCGCCCCTAATTTTTATTTTTAAAAAGATTTGTTTATTTATTTGCAAGAAAGAGAGTGAGGGGAGGGACAGAGAGAGAGGGAGAGAGACTCCTTAAGCAGACTCCCTACAGAGCATGCAGTCTGATGCAGGGTTCAATCCCAAGACCTCAAGATCATGACCTGAGCTGAAGTCCAGAGTCAACCTCCCAGGTGCTCCAGAAATAGTTCTATAATAATAGTTGGAGATGTCAATACCACACTCTCAATAATGGACAGAACAACCAAGCAGAAAATAAGTGTGGAAATAGAGGACTTGAACAACTCATTAAACCAAAGGGGCATGTACAGAACACTCTACCCAATAACAACAGAATACAATTTTTTCTCAACTGTGCATAGGATATTTTCCAGGGCAGACCATATGTTAAGCCATACACTAGGTCTCAAAGATTTTAAAAGATAGATATGATACCAGGATTCTTCTGCGACCACAATAGGATGAAGTCACAAACGAATAGCAAAAAGAAAACTGGAAAATTCACAAATCTGTGGAAGTTAAACAATACATTGTTGAACAATCAATGGATCAAAGAAAAAATCGCAAGTGAAATTGGAAAATACTTAGGTATGAACGAAATGAAAACATAACACAATGTGGGACACAGCAAAAGCGGTCCTAAGGGGGAAATTTATAGCTATAAACACATTTAAAAAGATGAAAAGATCTCAAATCAACAGCCTAGTTTCACAACTTAAGGAACTAGAAAAAAGAACAGCAAACTAATCTCAGTTGGTAAAAGGGAGGAAATACCAAAGTAGAAATGAATGAAATAGAGAATAGAACAGAAAAACTAGAGAAAATCAATGAACCCTAAAGTTGTTCTTTAAAAAGATCCACGAAATTGCAAACCTTTAGCTTGGCTGACTGAGTAAAACAGAAAGAAGTCTCAAATTACTAAAATCAGAAATGAAAGGAGGAATATTACTGATTTTCAGAAATAAAAATGATTATGAGATTATTATGAATAATAGCATGTCAACAAATTGGATAATCTAGATGAGATGGACAAATTCCAAGAAACACAAAACCTATCAAGACTATATCAATGGGGTGTCTGGGTGGCTCAGTTGGTTGAGCGACTGCCTTCGACTGAGGTCATTATCCTGGAGTCCCGGGATCGAGTCCCACATCAGATTCCCAACTCCATGGGGAGTCTGCTTCTCCCTCTGAAAATCTCCTCTCTTATGGTCTCTCTCGCTCTCACTCCCTCAAATAAATACATAAAATCTTTTTGTAAAAAAAAAAAATTATTTCATGAATGGGGTGCCTGGGTGGCTCGAGGGTTAAGCCTCTGCCTTTGGCTCAGGTCATGATCTCAGGGTACTGAGATCAAGCCCTGCTGAGCAGAGAGCCTGCTTCCCCCCTCTCTCTGCCTGCCTCTCTGCCTGCTTGTGATCTCCTCTCTCTGTCAAATAAATAAATAAAACATTTTTTAAAAATACTATATCATGAAGAAATAGAACACTGGAATAGATATTTATTTAGTAAGGAGATTGAGTCAGTATTTAAAAATCTCCCACCATCAAAAAGCCCTGGATCTGATGTCTTGACTGGTGAATTCTACAATATGTTTAAAGAACCAGCACCAATCCTTCTTAAACTTTTCCAAAAAATTTAAAAGGAAAGAAAACTTTCTAACTTATTCTGAGGCTTATTATATGATATCATACTTATTCTATGATATAAAGCCAGACAAGGATGCTGTGGGAAAACTAGAGACCAATATCCCTGTGAATATTGATTAATAAATCCTCAACAAAATGCTAGCAAACTGAATTCAGCAGCATATTATACACCAGGACCAAGTGGGATTTATTTCTGGAATGCAAAGATGGTTCTACATATGAAAACCAATTACTGTAATACACATTAACAGAATGGTGGAAAACCCCCACATGATCATCTAAATTGACACAGAAAAAGCATTTGATGAAATCCAACATTTTGTCTTTCATGACAAAAAAAATCATTCAACAAACTAGGAGTGGAAGAGAACTACCTCAATACAGTAAAAGCCATATATGAAAAACCCAAAGCAGAAATCATATTCAATGGTGAGAGACTGAAAGCTTTTCCTCTGCAATTAGGAACAAGGCATTCTTTCTTTATGGAATAGAAGACTTAATATTGTTGTGATATAAATACTACCCCAAACATTTTACAGATTAAATGTTACCAAAATCCCAACTTTTTTTTTCATAAATAGAAAAAATCTTAAAATTCAGATGGAATCTCAAATGATACTGAATAGTTAAAATCTCTTGACAGAACAAAGGTGGAGTACTCAGACTTCCTGATTTCAAGACTTACCATATGTTACAGATACCAAGAGTATGGTACTGGCATGAAGACAGATGCATACACCAATGGAATAGAATAGAGAGCCCAGAAACAAACACTTGCATATATGGTTAAATTATTTTCCACAAGGGGGCTAAGGACATTAAAAAAAGATAGTCTTTTCAATAAACTAGACTGGGAAAACCGGGTACGAAGACATAAGAGAATGAAGTTGGATTCTCACTCAATATCATATACAAAAATTAACTAAAAACTATTTAAAGACCTAAACTTAAGGCCTAAAAGTAGAAAAAAAATCTTAGAAGAAAACATAGGGCAGAAGCTTTATGATATTGGATTTGGCAATGATTTCTTTGATATGACATCAAGACACAGGCAACAAAAGCAAAAATAGACAAATTGAACTTAATGAGAATTAAAACTTTTGTGCAACAAAGGACACTATGAGCAGATTGAAAGGCAAACCAC
Organism: Neogale vison; assembly: GCF_020171115.1. Lineage (NCBI taxonomy): Eukaryota > Metazoa > Chordata > Mammalia > Carnivora > Mustelidae > Neogale > Neogale vison. The sequence goes on along the minus strand of NC_058096.1, from coordinate 129,822,985 downwards.
CAAATGCGAAAACATATTTGCATATCAGGTAACTGATAAAAAAAAAAGGGGTTAATATCCAAAATATATAGAGAATTCCTACAGAAGAAGAAGAGCAACAACCTGGAACAACAGAAGAACAACAACTACAGAAGAACAAATAACCAATTCAGAAGTGGGCAAAGGACTTGAATAGAATTTCCTGAAAAGAAATTATACAAATGGTCAATAGGCATATGAAAAGATGCTCAATATCACTAATCACTAGGGAAATGTAAATCAAATCTGTAATGAGATACTATCTCATACCCACTGGGAAGGCTACTATTTAAAAACAACAACAACAACAACCTGGAAAGTAATAAATGTTGGCAAGGGTGTGGAGAAATTAGAATCTTGTGTACCATTTGTGGGAGTGTAAAATGGTACAGCTACTATAGAAAACACTAGGGAGATTCCTCAAAAAATTAAACATAGAATTATCATATCCTCAATGGTGTTGGGAAACTGGACAGCAACTTGTAAAAGAATGAAACTGGAGCACTTTCTTACACCATACACAAAAATAAATTCCAAATGGATTAAAGACCTAAATGTGAGACTTGAAACCATAAAAATTGTAGAAGAGAACACAGGTAGTAACTACTTTGGCATCAGCCATAGCAACTTCTTTCTAGATATGTCTTCTGAGGCAAGGGAAACAAGCAAAAATAACCTATTGGGGCTACATCAAAATAAAAACTTCTGCACAGAGAAGGAAACAATCAACAAAACTAAAAGGCAACTTGCAGAATGGAGGAAGATATTTGCAAATGACATATCTGATAAAGAGTTAGTATCCAAAATACATAAAGAACTTATAAAATTCAACACCCGAAAAACAAATAATCTAGTTTAAAAATAGGCAGAAGACATGGATAGGCATCTCTCCAAAGAAGTCAACCCAGATGGCCGACAGATACATGAAAAGATGCTCAGCATCACTCATCACCAGTGAAATACGAATCAAAACTGCAATGAGGGGTGCCTGGGTGGCTCGGTGGGTTAAAGCCTCTGCCTTTGGCCCAGGTCATGTTCCCAGGGTCCTGGGATCGAGCCCTACATCGGCTCTCTGCTCAGCGGGGAGCCTGCTTTCTCCTCTCTCTCTGCCTGCCTCTGCCTACTTGTGATCTCTGTCTGTCAAATACATAAATAAAATCTTTTTTAAAAAAATCTTTCTTAAAAAAAAAAAAAACAACTGCAATGAGATATGCTCTCACACCTGTCAGAATGGCTAAAATAAAAAACAAAAACCAACAGGTGTTTGTGAGGATGTGGAGAAAGGGGAACCTCCTTACACTGGTGGTAGGAGTGTAAACTGCTGCAACTGCTGTGGAAAACAGTATGGAGGCTCCTCAAACACTTAAAAATAAAACTACCCTATGATCCAGCAATTGCACTACTAGGTATTGACCCAAAGAATACAAAAATACTGGTAATTCAAAGGGACACAACACTCTGATGTTTATAGCAGCATTATCTACAATAGCCAAAGTATGGAAACAGCCCAAGTGTCCATTGACTGATCAATAGATAAGGAAGGTGTGGTGTATATATACAATGGAATATTACTCAGCCACTAAAAAGAATGAAATCTTGTCATTTGCAACAGCATGGTTGAAGCTGAGAGTATAATGCTTAGTGAAATAAGTCAGTCAGAAAAAGACAAATACTGTGTGATCTCACTCATATGTGGAATTTAAGAAATAAAACAAATGAGCAAAGGTCGGGGGGAGAGAGAGAGGCAAACCAAGAAACAGACTCTTAACTACAGAGAACAAACTGAGGGTTACGAGAATGGAGGTGGGTAGAAGGATGGGTGAAATAGGTGATGGGGATTAAAGAGTGCACTTGTGATGAGCACCAGATGTTGCATGGAAGGGTTGAATCCCTGTATTGTACACCTGAAACTAATATTACACTGTACATTAACTAATTGAAGTTTAAATAAAAACTTCAAAAGAAGAATTACTACATGATCCAGAAATTCCACTTCTGACTATATAACTCAAAAGAACTGAAAGCAAGGTCTTGAAGTGATGTTTACACACCCATGTTTCTAGATGTATTATTTGCAACAGCTAAAATGTGGAAGCAACCCAAGTGTTCACTGATAGATGAATAAATAAGTAAATATGGTAAATACAAAGAATGGAACATTATTCAGCCTTAAAAAAGAAGGAAATTATTGACATATGTTACAACATGTATGAATAGTGGACATTACGGTAAATAAACTAATCACAAAAGACAAATGTTGTATGATTCCACTTAAATGAGGCACTTAGAGTGGTCAAAATCATAGAGCCAGAAAATAATGGGATAGTTACCAGGGGCTAGGGGTAGAGAGAAATGAGGAATTTTTGTTTACTGGATATAGAGTGCCAGTTTTTCAAGACAACAGAAGTTCTGGAAATGGATAGTCACAGTCACACAACAACATAAATGAACTGCACACTTAAAAATGGTTAATACGAGGGTGCCTGGGTGGCTCAGTGGGTTGAGCCGCTGCCTTCGGCTCAGGTCATGATTTCAGGGTCCTGGGATCGAGGCCCACATCGGGCTCTCTGCTCAGCAGGGAGCCTGCTTCCTCCTCTCTCTCTCTGCCTCCCTCTCTGCCTGCTTGTGATCTCTCTCTGTCAAATAAATAAATAAAATCTTTAAAAAAATGGTTAATACGATAAATTTTATGTAATATGTATTTTACCACAATAAAAAATTGAAAAAAATGATAGTAAAGGATTATAACCCACTGAGAAAGATGGGAACCCTGAGTCCATGCTGATAAAAACAAATAAAAGGAAATAAATAAATAACTGGAAAACAGGAAACACTTGTTTACTTTAGAATGTCAATTGATAAAAGCACAAAGAATGATATAAACAGAAAAATCGCTATTTGACAACCAATATAGTAATAACTGATCGAGGCAAGAGACCTCAATGAATGCTGAAACTATGCAGCGTCTGTCTGAGGAGGAATAAAATATTAAATAGTGTCAACATATCTTCCCACAAACTACTCATTAATTAAGAGGAAAATAAATTTACAGTGTAGAAATCTGTCAGACACCACCTTAACCAAGCAAAGTTAACAGAATTGATAATGAGACAAGTCACTTTCATGTTCCTTCTAATGCAAACCTGAGAAGAAAATGAGTTTTATTTTCTTCTCTTCAATTCTTTTACATATTATATTTTTTCGTACATGACTGGATTGGCAAGATCCACAAGTAAAATGTTGAATAGAAATGATAAGAGTAGAACTTTTTCTTGATCTCAAAGGGGAAGCTTTCATTCACCATTCTACCACTGAGTATGAAGATTTCATATATATAAAGAGAACATTTCTTTAAAGTATTTATATATATTACACACACACACACAATTGGATTAAACATGTTTCCTAGGATGAATCTGCCAAGAGGTTTTAAAAAAAATGGTTGCTGAATTTTAGCAAATGCTATTCCTGTACTGACTGATATGGTTATGTAATTTTCCTCCTTTATTCTGTTAATGTGACCAATTATACTGATTGATTTTTCAAAAGATAACGCGCATTCCTGGAATAAATCCAACTTGCTAATGATTTAGTATCCTTTTTAGATATTGCTAACATTTTGCTTGGAATTTTTACATCCATGTTCATAAAAGTTACTTTCTTTTTATATTTCATATTTATATTTTATATTTTTAGATCATGTCCTTGATGGTTTTTGCTTTCAAACTATACTTACCGGCCTCAAAAATTAGTTTTCCCTATTACCTGGGAAAGTATATATAAAATTGTTGTAATTCTTTTTAAATGTTTGGTAGAATTCATTAGTGAAGCTGTCTAGCCCTGGACTATTTGTGAAAAGGATATTTTTGTGGACTCCTCTGGGAAAAGAATGGGAGTCCGAGAATCTTCCCTTGTCCAGGGACTTCTGAGGGATAGGACTGAGACAGAGAGAGCTGGTGGTGTGTGGCATTTCAACCGCCTGACATTTTTCTAGAAGGACAGTGCCCTTGGTTCTCACCTCTCTCATTGCACTCTTCCTGAGCAGTGGTCTGCGGGATAGTGGGTCTATGAGCATCAGTTCTCAGGCTACTGATCACTACCTTACCAAAGATCCAGACTCAGGTCCTTCCGAGGAGAAGCCTTGGTGTTAGGCAGAAAGCAATGAGGGGGAAGGCGGAGAGGGACTGGTTCAACCAGACAGAAGTTCTTTGTTTGCTCTGCTTCTTTGTAAATGAGGCAACATTTGGAAACAACAAATATTGGTTCAGAGAGCCAATGCATTCCTGCCCATCCCTTTAGGTCAGCAACCCACCCCTCACCCCCTGCACGTACACACAAGTTCAGCTCTTTCTACAAGAGACCCAATCCCACTGAAATTTAAGATTTTTATTCAGTTTATGGTGGAAGGTATGGGTCATGACTTGGCTTGGTTTATAACTGGAAGCTCTCTTCATTCTCCCCAGCCCCTCTTATCTCCTTCCTTCCCTTCTTCCCGTCATTGCTCCCTTCTATTTCTGGATAAAGCAAGAGAAGATGAATATCCAGAAGTAAGCTGTGGTCTAGAGAAGGCTGGGACTTAGGAGATTTGAGTTCAGGTCCTAGAGCTCTGTGAAGGAGGAGCTGTCATTTTAGTATAGAGTCCACATCTGAAAAATGAGGAACTGACCTCATCTCTCCAGGTAATTGGTCAAGATCACAAAGATCTTGCCCCAGAACAGTGCTTGGAACATGGAAGGACAGAAAATGTGATACTTTTGTTCCATCTGAGCATAATAAATTGGTGCATACCTGAGGTTCTGCAGTTGGGGCACTCAGGCTACTTCCAGAGGGACAAGCCCCTCTGCAAACTGAAATGTGGGGTGGTGTGTCTGTGAAGAGATGGCAGGGCTGAGAGGACCCTGTCTGTCCCTTTCAGTGTGAGCCTCGATGAGTCCCTTGGTCTCTGTAGGTCCCTGTTTCCTGGGAGAGGCATTGTCGCTGGTGGATGGGTACATGCACTCTGGAACCAGACTGCTTGATTATGCATCTGACTCACTAGTTGATTTTGGACAAGGTATTAACCCCTCACAGCCTCAGTTTCCTCACCTCATCTTTAATAGGGAGTCTCTCATACTGACCAGAAGGTGCTCCCTGTAAGGGGCTCAAGCTTGGCTGTGGGTCTGACCCTGGAGGAACTGCCTCAGGAAAGGCTCACTACCCCTCTGGTATAAGAGTTAGAGCACTAGGGGCCCAGGGGCGAGAATCAAGGTCTCTCTGTCTTCCATGCCCTCCACGGAGCTTCTCTGAGTTTGTGGCTTATTCAACATTGGGAAACTCTCCTTCCTGCTTCTAAGCAGACACTGCAAGCTCTGTGCACAGCCTCAGGAGGCATCAGCTCCACAGGAGGCTTCTCCCAGCCAGGACTTCTCATTTTCTCCTCCTGTCTTCATCTCTGTACCTTAAGGTCTCCCACAGGAAGAGAGGTCACCCCCTAATACACCTGCTGCAGGGGGAAGTAGGAGTATGCCCTTCCTGCCATGATTCTGGGTTTTCCATGGCTTACGCAGGAATGTCCATGAGGGGCAGGGAAAGAGGGAGGGCAAGCAGCAGCTTCTCTTCCTTAGTGGTGAGGCAGCCTGGTTAGGCTTGTCTTCCATCCCTACTGTAAACAGAAAGTCCCCGCTATAGCAATACTTTCTAAAGTGGGGTGTGGGTAACCCCTCGTATGTGAGACAATCTACTGAGGTGTGGGAGAATATAGCGTAACTTCCAGTTGTATTTATTCTTAATACAAAAGATTAACAAATGGACATACATTACTATTTTGTGTGAGGATTGGCACTGTCTCCCACTGGTCTGTAGGCCAGACAGACACAGGTCTTGTAGAGCCTCTGAAGTGTCCTGAGGGAAGATGAGGAACACCTCAAAAGGGCAGGGGTGGGAAAGAGGGTGCTGGATGGTTGTGACTCTGTGACCTGTCCTTTGCTTTTGGCTTTTGTAGTTCCCTATTTTGTGGTGTTTGTGTGCCTAGGAAATTGGATGTACAGATGATGTGATGTGGTTTAACTCACCAAACCTCATAAAATGCACAAGTGCCTTAAAAAGATTTCTGCAAAGAAACTAGAATTAGAAGATGATTCTGATAACACAAACACAAGTGAACAAAAATAAAATGACGATACTGACATCTTCTAGGCCTGGTATAGATTAATTAGTGTAGCTAGAGCCCCAAACCACAATCACCTGATCAGACTGGGTAAGTAACTTTTCGAGAAACTTAAAATTATCTTGAGGACTTTCTGGAGTATTGACTTTTATCTACTATCAGGACACTTGCCCTTTCCCTAAGTGTATTATTTTGCCTTGAGATATTATTCAATGTATACAAGGCAGAATAAACAAAGGAACATTTAAAAAAGAATGTTTTATCTTTGTTTTATTGCTTCATAAATGTCTAGTCCTCATATGGTTGAAATGTACACAATATATTAGTTTAAAAAATACACACACAGAATGTATAAGTCACTATGTTTCCTGATAAGGATGGGCAATCAAAGCCAATTGGAAACCCCTTAGCTGGAGGGAGCCAGGGATGACCCAGGCATTGAGACCAGGCTACATCCTCCTCTGGGCCCGTTGCTTTGGGCTGGTGTGTCGATTTGTTCTGAGTCTCTAGACTTTGTCACGTTCCTGGGTAGCATCTTGTGGGAGACAGTTTGTCTCCCCTGTGACTCTGTCCCTAGGCCGAGGTGTCTGTCAGGCTGAATGGAGGGAAGGAAGGTTTTCAGTCCAGAAGTTTTAGATCAGTGGGGCATATAAGGGGAGAACAATGCCTCAGTTAGGAGGGCCTTTGAGAGCCCAGGAGCAGTGTTTCTGGGGACACCTGGGAAGAAGTGAAGGGTGTTGACTCGCCGCCAGCTTTATCTTCTCTGACATCCTCTCTAAGGAAGGTCTTTGCTTGTCATTCCGCATCTCTAGTCTGGATCTAGGGTAGTTCCTTCCCTCTTTTATCCATGGAATGAATGTGTAAGACTGGTGCAGGAACAGCTCTAGTAGCATCCTGAGATTTGGGAGCAGAACCACCCTCCCCAACACGCCCCACCCCCCCAAAGCCCCGCTGTGGCCCTGCTCCTGGCACAGAGCGAGCGCACATTAACAAAGGGTTCATTTTTCCTTAATTCCCTTACAATCAGCATTTTTGTGCTGGATTCCATCCGTGGGTCTCTCCGGAGCTCAGGAAATGAGGTGATCGGCCAGGGGAAGGAATGAAGGGGGAGGGATGAGGGGTGATTGGGCAAGCGGGCTGCGCAAACACAGGAGGTCAAAGATTCTGCTTGGCCCGCTGGGTCGGACATAAAGGGGCACTGGACGCGGGGAGGCGGCGCAGAAGCCCACAGGTCTGTGCTCCCGGCTCCTAGACACAGACCCAGGAAGATGAGGCTTGCTGTCCGCACCCTGCTGGCCTGCGCGGTCCTGGGTGAGTGCCGGCTCCGGGAAGGCTCCCAGAGTCGCCAGCTCGGTAGCTTTTTTGCACCCTCCACTTGGCCACACAGGCTCCGGGATTCCATCCACGCTTGGGCTGGAAATCCTAGAGAACTTCCTTCGCTCTTCCCCACCGCATCCCTGCACCTGGTTGAGAACTGCCGTAGGTTCAGCTCTGCGCCTGTGCGCAGCTGCTTGTCCTGCTAGTGCTTCTGCCCTTTTCGTGCCCTCCATGCTTCCTTGCTTCCTCTCCTTGCTCTCCTCCTTGTTGTCCAGTAAATCCCTTAGTATTAGAATGCAATAAGAGCACTGCCATCATGGTTTATTAGATCCCTTCTATGAGGTCTCCTGAATTGTGTCTGAACTGCTAAAAATGGCATTCAAGGCCTCCTGAATCTGACTGCGCCCCCACCCTTGGTGGTCTGATGGCCCGTGGGTGCCCTTGGCACTGAAGATGCCCTGCTAAGAAGCAGGGCCACTGAGGGATTCAAAGCATATTTGAATCCAGGCTTCTTGGGTACACACCATTGAGAAGGCTGGGCCGTGGAGGGTTGGGTGAGGCCATGGGTCCAAGCACGAGTGGAGTGGAGTCTGTGCACACATCCGTGCTGTGGGGTCTGTAACTGGAAGCCCTCTGCTACACGCATCACCTCCTGAGATTGTTTGGCGTCCTCTCTTCTTTAACTTCTGCCTCTCCTGGTGCATTCGTTATACCTTTGGAGCTTTGTGTTTCATTATTTGTCTCTCCTTGGGAGTTGGCCCTGCATTACTTGCCTTTGCCCCCCCCCCTCCCACCCTCAAAACACCTCACAGGGCTGTGCAAGGTAAATGCAGGACTCAGGACAAACTCCTGCCCATGAGACCTCAGGAAGGGCAGTTTGGGGTGGGGGGGGGGGTGGAGGTAGGGATGTCTGCCACTGAATCCTGATGCCTCCCATGACTTCTCATGGGCACAGGTGGGATAAAGGGTGGCTGGGACAGTAATTTCACAGTGGCTCCTCCTTATGCAACCTGGAGAAGTGTTGCCCTCCCCACTTCCTGCTTTGAGCTTTGTGGATATTCATCAGCTTCCTTGAGTCAGCCCTGTGCTCTTCTCCACAGAACGTCGAGATGACAGAGGTCTTTGGGAGCAGTGCAACCACATGATTTTAATAGCTGCAGACACAGCTGGCTTTAGTTTCTCCTAATGGCAGCCCAAAAGACTGATGAAAATTGAGGGAGGGGTTACTGGAAACAGAAAGAGCCACTGAATATGTGGAGTTCCACTTATTCCTGGAACAGAGGATGATAGACGAGATTCAAAGGCAAATTCATTATTTCATCAGTCATTTACCCCTACCTACTGGCCAAGCAGATGGAAAATAGCTCAGAATGTCATCTTCTTTTCTTCCCTGGGCAGAGACCAAAGGCTGGAGACCTGGTTTCTAGGCCAGTCTTGGCCACTAACAGGCTGGATGACCTTAGGTAAAGCATCACCCTCTAAGGCCAGTTCCATCATCTTTAAAAGATGGTAATTCCTACCTTGCTAGCTTCCCCAAGTTGTCATATCGAGCCAATGCCTTCAAGTGGCTGAAAATGCTCTGTCACACTGATGAGGCTTATGTCCCAGGGCAGTCTCATGATGGTGAGATAAGAAGGCAGGGAAAACAGAGAAAAGCAGATTATTGTGGTCTCCAGTCTGATAGTCCAAATCCAGTCTGATCAGTCCAGAGCTGATAGTCAAGCCAGCATCCCTCTGGCTAGCATAGGGTGTTAAGCAGGTGACTAGGGGACCATTAGGGTTCCATTCTCTTGTCCCCAGCCTCAGAAGGCAATGGAATCTGTGCTCTGGGGTGTTAATAGGAGGAATGGGAGGAAGACAGGTTGGGAGAGATGGAGACTTCAAGAGCCTTCAGGGGGTGCTCTGTCTCTCCCACTAATACAACCTCTGACCTCTTTCTCCTAGGGCTGTGTCTGGCTGTCTCCCCTGAGAAAACTGTGAGATGGTGCACGGTCTCAAATCATGAGGCCAGTAAGTGTTCCAGTTTCATGGAAAATATGAAAACTGTCCTTGAAAATGGTCCTTTTGTCAGCTGTGTGAAGAAAACCTCCTACCTTGAGTGCATCAAGGCCATTTGGGTAAGCCACTGTTGCCTAAAAGAGAGTGGAATAAAATCCAAACCTTCTCTTCTGACATTTTGGAACAACTCTACTCAGGTGGGAGGCTGGTGTGTGGGACAGTCAACCCCCAGTGCTAATAAAGGCACTTCAGAAAGGGAAATTGGAGTAGATACCTTTAAAGAGTCTTAAAAACAAAATCCAACACACTCTGAAAAGGGGACTATTTTGAGGCACCAAGTTCTCTGAATTCAGGGAAAAAAACAAGAATGTTTACTATCAAAATTACCATATGACATTGTTTTGGAAGTTCGTGGTACATCATGGGGACTAGATGAATGACGCTCATGGAGAAGAGGAACACAGTGCCAACGGCAGATGGTTGCTGATCTCTTTGTTTTTCAGATTTTCCAAAAACACTTCACTCCTTCATTGTTGTCCCTGCACATCTGAATGGGGGTCAGACCCTGTGCCGAGCAATGGGGCTGCAGTGGGGAATTTAAACACATCTGGCCCTTATTCTTGAAAAGATAACATTCTAGTGGGGAGAGAAGAAAAATATGCAAACAAATAAATTGTAAATTTCAAAGTGTGTGATGTACGATGAAGGGAAAGAGTACAATGCTCTGACAGAGACTTTCAGAAGAAACTTTGGCCTGCGTGTCAGGCACAACCTCCTTGACAGGGAAGCAGTGAAACTAGGACCCCAAGGATGAGCATGGGTACGCCTGCTGGGTGCCACAGGTAGAACACGTCAGGCAGTGAAGAACAGTTTGTGCAAACGGTCCAAGATAGCAGAGCAGGAGTTTCTGAAGTTGCTGTAGGGAAATCGGGGTGAAGGAGTAGAGCAAGTAGGAGACTAGAAGGAGTAATGAGGTGGGAAAGGTAGACTCAGCCAGACGGAGCATGATCGACTGAAGGAATCAGTGATTTGGTAAAAACAACTGGCTTGTGTGTGTTTTTTAGTTGGATCTGTTATGATCATGCTTTAAATTATCACCCTTGAATTGTGACACTTGTTTAGCTCTAGTCCATGCATGCCCCTTTTTATTTTTAAATTGCTGATAATATAAAATGATACTACCCAAGAACCTAACACAGTTTCTCAAAACTTCATCAGTACCAATAGCTTACTTCTAGGGCTGCCGTGTGGTAGCACTGGATTCTATGGGAATGACAACCACGTAGTGTGGTGTAACCCACTGGCCCTACTTACAGTTACCGATGTCTTTCTCCATCCATTCTCAATCTTATAACTTTCTTGCCTTGTATTTTAGTTCTAAGATGTATATGAGTATGTGTGAATGACTATATGGTTTTGATTCATAAAAAAAGTTTCATAAACATGGCATTACTATTTGTTGTCTTCTCCTTGTTTTTCCCTCCTCAATATTATGCTAAGATTCACCCACATTGTTGAATATAGCTATTGTTCATTCATTTTCAGAGCCCACAATAGTCCATTATGTTAGTATAACACAATGTATTTTTTCTTTTCTGGTCATTAGGCATTTGGGTTCTTTCCAGCCTTTGGTTATTCTAATCAGGGCTTGACAAATTTTTTTTTTTAAGATTTTATTTATTTATTTGACAGAGAGAGAGAGAGAGATCACTAGTAGGCAGAGAGGCAGGCAGGGAGAGAGGGGGAAGCAGGCTCCCCGCTGAGCAGAGAGCCCTACATGGGGCTTGATCCCGGGACCCTTATATCATGACCTGAGCCGAAGGCAGAGACTTAATGCACTGAGCCACCCAGGCGCCCCGAAAAATATTTTTAACACATCTCCTAGGACACAAGTATTAATAGTTTCTCTTGAATATATATATGTAGGAGCAGACTTGCTGTAACATGGGATATGTATTTGTCTTCTAAGACAATGCCAAATATGTTTGATTTTTTTAAAAATGAATTAACATATAGTGTGTTGTTAGTTTCAGAGGTAGAGTTCATTGATTCATCACTTGCATATAACACCCAGGGCTCATCACATCACGTGCCCTCCTTAATGTCCATCACCCAGTTACCCCATCTTCCACTCTCCTCCCCTCCAGCAGCCCTCAGCTTGTTTCCTATAGTTAGGAGTCTCTTATGGTTTGTCTTCCTCTCTGATTCTGTACGATTTTATTCTTCTTTCCCTTTCTTTACGATCCTGTATTGTTTCTTAACTTCCACTTATGAGTGAAATCATGTGACAATGGTCTTTCTCTGACTGACTTATTTTGTTTAGCTAATACCCTCTAGTTCCATCCACGTCTTTGCAAATGGCAAGATTTCATTTTTATGCCTGGGTAATATTCCATTGTATGTATACACACCACATCTTCTTTATCTATTCATCTGTTGAAGGACATCTTGGCTCTTTCTATATTTTGGCTACTGTGGACATTTCTGCTATAAACATTGGGGTGCAGGTACCCCTTTGGATCACTATGTTTGTATCCAATGGGTAAATAACAAACCTAGTAGCACAATTGCTGGGTCATAGGGTAGCCCTATTTTTAGGTTTTTGAGGAAACTCCATACTGTTTTCCAGAGTGGCTGTACAGCTTGCATTCCCACCAGCAGTGTTTGACTTATAAGCCAATTCAATGTGGTTCTTCCTTTTTTTTTTTATTTACCTATGTAGTTGGTTACCTTCATTTCTTTAAAATATTTTTAAATTTAAATTCAATCTAATTGACATACACTGTATTATTAGTTTCAGGGGTAGAATTTAGTGACTCATCAGTTGCATATAACACCCAGTGCTCATTACATCAAGTGTCCTCCTTGATGCCCATCACCCAGTTACCCTATCCTCCACCTATCTCCCCTCCAGCAACACTTAGTTTGTTCCCTATAGTTAAGAGTCTCTTATGGTTTGCCTCCCTCTCTGTTTTCCTCTTATTTTTTCCTTCCCTTCCCCTATATTCATCTGTTTTGTTTCTTAAATTCCACATATGTGTGATGTAATATGGTATTTGTCTTTCTCTGATTGATCTATTACGCTTAGCATAATGCCCTCTAGTTCCAACCATGTCATGGCAAATGGCAAAATTTCATTCTTTCTGATGGCTGAGTATTATTCCATTGTGTGTGTGTGTGTGTGTGTGTGTGTGTGTGTCGATGGACATCCAGACTCTTTCCTCCTTTTTTTTTGGAGTGTAGTTTTGGAGTGACTGTTAATATGATTATTTCAATTTCTACTCCTACCACCAGCATATGAGTGAAAAATCCATACCATTCTTGGTGAATTTGGTATTTTATCATTATGAAATTATCTGGCAGTGCTTTTTGACTAAACTCTATTTTTCTATTAACATACTATATCAACTTTCTTTGCTTAGTAGTCTTCTCCTGTGATTTCTTTCATTCCTTCATTTTCAGTTTTCTGTTGCTCCTGCTTCAACTGCATCTTTTGAAAGCTGTTTATTGCTGGATTTTATTAATACAATCTGACAATCAGATTTATTTACTTTATGTGAAATCTCATTTATTTTATTATTATTACTGGTAAATTTGGATATAATTCTGCCATATTACTTTTTTATTTTAGTCCAGCCTTCCCTTGTTTTCTGATTTTTCCTCTTCTGATTTTTAAAAATTGAGTTTGCATATGTGTGTGTTCATTTGCATTGTTTTCCCTTTATTCCACTTTCCCACCTACTGGCAATGAATTTAAACACTTTATTTATATTCCTTTTGAGTTCCTTACATTTTTACTACATACTTTTAGCTTACCAATGTATTACAGTAAAATAATCCTGGCCCTCCTTCTCAAACAATAAAATGACACTGGGAAGCAGTCGCTCAGACTTCCCTCTTCCCTGTTTAAATATTACCATTTAATATTTTATGTCTATCTATCTTTTTTAAACCCACAATGTAAATACTTCACATATTTGTAGACACTATATAAAAATATATGTGGGGGGGGGCTTGTGGGTCTATGTCTATGTGTGTGTGTACACACACCCAAAAATTTAGAAAGAGTGACGGAATATTTAGATTTAACTATATTTTTGCCATTTAGTCTGTTTCCCATTCCTTCTCATTTTTCAGACTATCCTTCTGGGATATGTTTCCTTCTTGATATATAAATTTTGGGGGGATTCTTTAGAGCCAATATCTTGGTGTTAAACTCTCTCAGTTGTTTGCTTGTTTCCTCTACAAATGCTTTAATCTCATGAATGGTATTTTTGCTGAATGTATAATTCTAGCTTGACATTTTTACCCTGTTTTAAAATATTATTCCACGGTCTCCTGACTTCCATTGTAGTTGTAGAGAAGAGTGGTATTATCCTGTTATTGCTTCAGTCATCTCTGACTGATTTTGAGGTTTCATTTTCTTGGTCTGTGATGTTCTATAGATTCATTATGATTAATTTGCAGTTGTGAAAATCTTGGTACCTCTCCTGCTTAGTGTATATTGGGTCTGTGGAATTATGTTTTTCATCAATTCTGAAAAATTTGCATCCCTTATCTTTTTAAATATTTGTTTGTTTCAGTCTCTTTTTTTAAAAAAAATTCCAGGATTCCAAGGTGACACATGTCGAGTCTTCTTTAATCTAACCTTTTAATCCTTCTTTCATAATTTCCATCATCTATACCTCTTTTTGGCAGGATCTAGAGTACATTTTTCAGATAGAGCTTCTACTTCACTAATTCTTAATTTTAACATGTCTAATCAACTTATTGCTCATTCATCACTTTTTTTTTAGATGTTATTTATTTGACAGTGAGAGAGAGATCACAAGTAGGCAGAGAGGCAGGCAGAGAAGCAGACCCCCCGCTGAGCGGAGAGCCAGATGTGGATCCCAGGACCCTGAGACCATGACCTGAGCTGTAGGCAGAGGCTTAACCCACTGAGCCATCCAGGCGCTCCTCCCTCCATCACTTTTTTATTTCAACAGTTATATTTTTGTTTCTAGATGTACCAGTTCAAATAATTTTTCTTTTTATTTCTGATAATTTCCTTTTCTATGCTTTAACTCTGATTTCAGCCTTCAATTTGTATAGTCAAGTAAATCCCTCACAGGCCGCTCTTCTCAACGCATCAGACAGCTTCAACCTCCCTCGAGTTTTTTGGTCCTCTTGACACTCAGGCATTGTGATTTATATTTTTCTGCGTGCTGTTATCTGCACCTGTGGGGGTTATACTTGATTTTAATCCTCCTCCTCCTTGCTGGTTCAGGTTCCCCTTGGAATCCCTGCTGCTCTAGTAGATCCCATGAGTTAGGCCTTGGCTCCTTGGTTCCTTTGCCCCTGAGGCCACAGTGATGCCTGATCAGCATCCTGGTGTCTTGGCCATAAAGCCCCAGTCTCACTGCTCCGGGAAAAGTTGTTTGTTTGCTTATTTGTTTTTACTCTGTGGTGTGTGGGGTGGGTGGAGGGAGGCTAGAGGTTGTACTTAACTTTTTTGATACCAAGGAGGACACAAAGATTGTTTCATATTTGCAGTTTAGTTGTGGAATTCAGCTGTTCTTCACCAATGTGAATGCATCTAATGGCACTGAAATGTATACTTACAAAAGGTTAAACAGTAAATTTTATCTGATGTATATTATAACAAAAACAATACCAACCCTTAAAAGTTGCTCCAAGATTAACTAACTAACTAAATATCCAGCAAGTAACTGTAATGGAAGAAATAAATCCAGACAACCTAAATTTAAATCCCAGCTACATGACTTACTAGCTATGTAGCCTGGGGAAGTAACAAACTTCCCGTGTCTTAGTTTTTCAACTGTAAAATGGAGCTGAGTTGAACAGTGGTGACCTCGACATATCTGAATAGTTCACTAAACAAACAATGAGCCATAATAGAAATAATAATCAGCATTTTACCCTTATTCATAGTATAAGTGAGAGGTAAAGCCCAAAGAAAGTATCAAATCCTTGAACAAGACTGTTGTAGTTATGGGGTCCCAGGACAGGAAGAAAAAGTACTGAGTACTGAATCAGAGTGGACACAGTGTCTTTAAGGCTCCCCACCCCCATAAGAAGGGCTTCGCAAAGTGCCTGAGGAAGACCTCAGCAGAAGGCTTAAGATAAGGAGGTTACCGAAGAAAGCATTGTAGTATGAATATGTAGTATAGATATGGCTCGCAGTATAAATATGTGTAAGAGAATGGTTGCAACTTCCTTCAGTGTCTGTTGTGTTTGTGTATTGTACCCAGTCTTTCCCCCATCAGGTCTGCCAGGAAAAGCTCTTCTAATTCATGTTGATGGTGAAAGACCACACATAGGTTTCTGGGCCAAGAACCAGACTCCTTACCAGGGGAAAGAAAAACATAATCCATTCCTTACTCTATGTGGGAGGAATAGGAAAATAGTGGCCAAATCTTCTTACCACGAAGGTGAAGTCAACTGAAACCCCTGGTGTGATGTGTAGTTGGGCCAAGGTGAGGATTCTTCTGGCCCCAGATCCAAGAAGGCCTGCCAGTCACCCTCACTTGCCCAGGTATAGGTAGCCCTTCCTCAGAAGTAAGGACTTCATCAGGGTCTGGTCTGTTATCTTACAGGCAAATGAAGCAGATGCTGTGACACTGGATGCAGGCTTGGTGTTTGAGGCGGGCCTGAATCCCTACAACCTAAAGCCTGTAGTGGCAGAGTTCTATGAGTCAGGAGGGGGTAAGTTCTTCCTGGGGACCCAGGGGAGAGTTTGTGGCTCTTGTTCTCTCCTGTAGATGCTGAGTGTGTTTTGCCCAGGCAGCTAATGTAGACTAAATATTGATGAGCATTTCCCATTGGGTGCCAGTGGGGAATGAGAGGTCCTATCAGCTGCCATAGGCACAACTCAAGGCCTCTGGGGCTTTGGGATGGTTGAGGACTGGTGCTCCTGACACTGACCTTCTGGGCTATGAAATGTGCTCCCTGGAGAAACAGAGCAGACTGTGCACAACCTGACTTGAACCACTAGAGTTTAGAGCTACACAGTACATACTTGGAGCCCCAACAGCCTTGCATCTCCTCTGAGAGCAACCAGATTTCCCTGGGCCTGTGTCAGGGAACAGGAAGTGCTTAGAATAAATGTGGTCTCTGTGCTACAACTTCAATTTCCTTGTGGGCCTGGTTGGTATGTGTAGGCAGACACACTGCAGGGCCATGGTAGGCAAAAAGCATTTGGGCCACATGTTTATGTGGCCTTCTTACCCCTGTGTTTGCTTGGACTATTACTGCAAATGTTCTCCCTGTGGTCCTTTCTTCCTCCTGCAAGCCTAGGCAGGTTTTCCTGATCTCTCACCCTCTGTGAGCCAACCCAACATAAATGTGCCCTGTGGATTCCCTTTCTTTACTCAGGAACCCAGTAGTGATGAGCAATGTTTCCCCGTGGCCCAGGTTAAGGGTCTTTCATTTACATTGTCTTTTTGCAGATCAAAAAACCCAGTATTATGCTGTGGCTTTGGTGAAGAAGAGCAGTAACTTCAACCTGAATGAGCTCGAAGGCAAGAAGTCCTGCCATACAGGCCTTGGCAGGTCTGCTGGATGGAACATCCCTATGGGCTTACTTTATTGGAAACTGCCTGAGCCACGTGACTCTCTTCAGAAGGGTAAGAAGGCAAGAGGGTGACTGCTATCAGGCAGGCCTACACAGGCCACACTGGGATCACTCAGACATGATCAGGTGATCGTGTATGATGAGTCTGGGGGGTGGAGGGAGGATGTTCATCAGCTTTAAACTGGTCAGTTCTGCCATACCTGCAGCCCTTGGCAGGTGTCAGCTGAGTTTCTTCTTTGAGCTCTTAACACCCAACCAAAGGCTATCCTGAGAAGTGGGGGGAAGGCCATCAAGCCCAACAGAGGGCTTCAGTCAGGGCCAAGTTTGCTGGGCCCTACTGATCACTTTCCTGGGGTTCATTCCTATCTGTGGCTGATCTGCTGGCCATGAACTTGGCTTGCACCTACCTGGGTTTCCCATCTCTCAGATATGACTCCCAGAGGAGACCTCTCTCTGAGCTGTTCCAGTCTGACAGTGACCTGAGACAGGCCTGGGTCAGTGGCAGGCACAGGTCTGGTTCTTGGGGAGGGTGGTGGGAGGACAAATGTTAATTAATCCCTTTTGGAAAGTCTTGATCTTGATCAGTGAACATATGCAAGGGTGTGCTGAGACTGGGTGTATTCATTTTCCTTTAGTCACTCTCTATTCCCTAAAAACCCTAGACTGGGAGTTATAATTGCTTGTGCCCAGGGTGGCTCATGACCTGTGTTACATGTCTTATGTTGAACAGCGGTGTCCAGTTTCTTCGCGGGCAGCTGTGTTCCCTGTGCAGATCGGACAGCCTTTCCCAAACTATGTCAACTGTGTGCAGGGAAAGGGGCAGACAAGTGTGCCTGCTCTAACCATGAACCATACTTCGGATACTCAGGTGCCTTCAAGTGAGTGAGACCAGCTGCTGCTCCATAATGGCCAAACTGTCCAATGTCCTCGGGCTGGGAGACCCTACCTGGCCCGTAGCAGAGCCCAGCCTACAAAGAGGCATCCAGAGGCCTAATGCCCTTACAGTGACTCAGTGATCCAGCTGAGACTCTCCAGGCCAAGCCAGTGTATATACCTTTTATGTGACATTTGACAAGGGAGCCCCTCTCCTGGAGATCTTTTCTACCTCCCCAGAGCCCTGGAACCTGCCCAGTGTGTTCTTTCGCTGGACAGAGCCTAAGGAAACAGGCATATCCTAGTGTTTGAACCATTCTTTAGTGACTGACTCTCTGCTTTCTATTGTAGCAGGGTCTCCTGTTCAATGCACTCTCTCTGGCCTTCCCTCATTGCCCCTGTGCAGACAGCTCATGTGGCTGATTTTTCTCTCCCTCTTTCACCTTGGTTATATCCTATAGTTTGATGCCAGCCAAGGGACATTTCCTCTCTCGGGAGACTCTAGGTCTTTATTTTCCATTTCAGAAATTTAAAAACTCTTTTCTCTATTAAAATATCTTCATTGACTTTTTTTGCTACTGTGGGGCATGTGGTAAGGGATTTCTCGTTCCCATGAGCTCATTGCTCCTCATCTTCATGGTGTATCAGTGCCCCATAGTGCTTCCTCAGCTATGGGTCGCATAGAGGCCTCCATCGGTCTCTGCCCTTGTCCCAGGCTGGATGGTGTGACCAGACGGACCCTCAAGCCTGAGGTGAAGGGCCTGCCATTCAGGAATCCTCTTAATGTATTTTTTTCCCACAGGTGTCTGATGGATGACGCTGGGGATGTGGCCTTTGTCAAGCATTCAACAGTGTTTGGTAAGGAACAGGAGAATCTACAAATTCCCTCCAGGCAGTGGGCGCCCCCGCCTTGTACCCCTTCTCATGGACAGTGGTCACATATAAGCATACTGTATTCCCCCTTTATCGTTACTTGGGTTTCTACTTGTGCAGAGTTGGGTACCTATGGAGTCTACAACTGGACGCCTGGGGCTCTGTCCATCCTTCAAACTCCTAGACATGGGGACCCTTCTTCCTGGTCAGTGTTGCCACAGCAAGGGATTGGGGGCACATCTGGCTGAACTTGGCCTGAAGTTGGTCTGCTGAGATGAGACATGTTGTGGGGTATGGGGCAGTTACTCCTGTACTAGGCATCAAACGCTTTCTTGCCTGTAACTGGCTGTGGGATCTCAAGCAAGTCAGTTCCCTTATGTGCTCTGGCCCTCAATGTTTGCTCTAGGTATCTCAGTTTGCACATGCTATAATTCATTGGGATTGTAAGAGATGAGGAGAGAGACTACACAGCTCATGACTCTGTCCTATCTGCAGTTGGCTCATCCAGGCTTTCTTCCCCCAGAAAACCTGCCAAACGAAGCTGATCGGGATGAGTATAGGCTGCTCTGCCCAGACAACTTGCAGAGGATGACAGTAGATAAATATAAGGACTGCCACCTGGCCCGTGTCCCTTCCCATGCTGTTGTGGCCCGAAGTGTGGGGGGCAAGGAAGACTTGATCTGGGAGCTTCTCAACCAGGCCCAGGTACTGAATTCACTGTCCTCCCTCCTGCTTAGTAGTCCCTGCTTGGATTTGGGGCATTTTCCTACATTCCCTTTTGTCACTATGGAATAGCTTTTTTTTTTTTTAAAGGACATAGTGGGAAATGTGCCACATTCATCTATCTGTTTAAAAGTGCCCAGTGGGGACTCAGAGTCGTACAGAACCTGGTCCTGCATGATTGCCTGTCAGACCCTTACATTTTGGCTTAGTGACATAAAGATGCTCCTTATTGTTTAGTTCTGTTTCTTTCCATCTAAACTAGGACTTCTAGGCCAAGGGCAAATACTCCCTCCCCCATAAGGCCTTCCATGACCTCTGCAGAAGGAAATGATCTCTTTCCTAATGTCCTCTCAGCCTGACTGCAAAAAAGTCACAAACACAGCCAGGTTTATTTCCCTAGAGCAGCAGAATGCCAGCCCTGAGCCAACCTCCTTTCGTCCAGCCCTCCCATCTGTCTATCAAGGGCTGAAGTGGTAACCACACAGTGTCAGCTTCTGAAGGAGACTGCATTTCTTAGACTCAGTGAGCTGTCAGCCCAACCAAGGAGACAGGCACAGAAACATATTCTGTGAAATAGCTTGTTGCATGACTGCAAGAAGGCTGGGAATGGGGATGGTGCTGGGTGGAAAAGGAGGTCTGACTGCCCTTTCTCCCGGAATCTTGACAATTTCATGGTTTTAATTTCATTTTCTGGGGGTTTGTTTCCTTGGTCCCCTTTCACAGCCTTTCTTGCTGCTGTAGCCAATCACTGTTGTGTTTTACTATACACAGGAACATTATGGCAAAGACAAATCTAAAGCCTTCCAGCTCTTTGGCTCACCTTTGGGGAAGGACCTGCTGTTTAAGGACTCTGCCCAAGGGCTTTTGAGGATTCCCTCTAAGATGGACACCTCGCTGTACCTCGGTTATGACTATGTCACTGCTCTTCGGAATCTAAGGGAAGATGTGCGTAAGTACTGGGAAAGAATCATGTGACATTTTGGAGCCTGGAAACCTGGTGAGGGCAAGGACCAGCAATAGATGCTTTCCAGGTACTGAAAGCGCACCCTGACATTTATTTGCCCTGCCTTGCTGCCTAGTGTTAGACTGATGCTAAATGGTGTCAGTCATCATGAGATGGGCCTGGACATCACCAGAAGTCATTGAAGGAAATTCATGCTTAAAATGACTTGGATTGATACTAGCGTTATTTTCCTTGTGTAAATCAGGGCGGACCTACCCTCTTTGTGGAGGCAAGTAGCCTGGCACAAAGTAAGTGAAATAGGATATAACTGCTATGGACTTGCACACCTGCTGCCAGTATGATGACCAATGTGCGCAAAGCTGGAGCTCTAGACGGCTTGATCCTGCTCCCGAATTTCCTTGGGTCATTGGATGTTTGCTTGATTATATTCATTCATTCAAAAGACACTTATTGGGGCGCCTGGGTGGCTCAGTGGGTTAAGCCGCTGCCTTCGGCTCAGGTCATGATCTCGGGGTCCTGGGATTGAGCCCCACATCGGGCTCTCTGCTCAGCAGGGAGCCTGCTTCCTCCTCTCTCTCTCTGCCTGCCTTTCTGCCTACTTGTGATCTCTCTCTGTCAAATAAGTAAATAAAATCCTTTAAAAAAAAAAAAGACACTTATTGATCATGTAGCCATAGACTGTGCTAGGTGCTGGCATGCAATGGTGAGACAAACATATATTAGATTCTGCTCTCATGGAACTTTCTCACCAGCAGAGAAGACAAACATTCTATGAAGAGTCACTCTATTGAATGACTGATTAAAAATGAGAGATTTGCTCAGAAGAAGGGAAAACAAACACAATAAAACAAAATATCATGGTGTGATGAGACCATGAAAACAAAGAAAAATAGCTCCTAGAGCTGCGGTAAGGCTTCCTTAAGGCAGTGACTTGAACTGAGCCTGTCAGTCAATAGATGGCCATTTACTCAGCAGACATTAATTGCAGTGACTACAAGCCAGGCATTGCCTTGAACAATGAGTGTGCCATAAGCCCTTGGCCTGGCTGAGTTTATGTTCTCCACAGGGAGAAGACAAAAAATAATGAACATATAAGTAAGAACAACCCAGGTGGTTAAGTGCTATTTCAAAAATAAGAAGACGAAGAAAAAAAAACCCATAACAGCCTGAAGGGATAGCGGGGTTGGGAGGAAAGTTGGCATCTAGGAAGAGATTATTGTAAGCCATATGTAAATGGTAAGAAGCCAACAAAGAGATTGTTACTGCCTTTGTTTTCTAAGATGATGAATTCCTGGAATGGGACCTGTTTGTATATTGCTGGCAAATCCCAGCATTTTCATAAAGACAGTTAGCAGCATTCATAACCAGCAGGAACTTCTGGGGCTTCATCTGAAATCTGGCTCTTTTTCTTATGTCCTAGGCCCGGATACCCCAAGGGATGAATGCAAGAAAGTGAAATGGTGTGCCATAGGTCACCATGAGAGGGTCAAGTGTGATGAGTGGAGTATAAACAGTGAAGGGAAAATAGAGTGTGAAACAGCAGAGTCCACTGAAGACTGTATTGCCAAGATCGCGGTATGTCACTCCTGCCTTCGTAGAGCAGTATTTCTGCCCCTGCTGCCTGCCCGTCCCTAAGGCTGAGGGAGTGTTCTTGAGAAAGATATAAAAACCCGGGTTCCCAAGGAACCCTGCCCTCATGTGGGAGCCCAGCCCTATGGAAACTTCAGTACTTTTGAACTTATGGATCTGAAGGGCTCTTTAGGGCTCTGTTTCCTCCCGGTGTCAGCACAGGGTAGAGGGCACTCTGAGCTTTGTCCACTTACGGGAGATTGGACCATGGTGTGAGTGTGCCTGAGACCCATGGTGTGCCATGACAGGTTTGACAGGGCTGCTGATAGTACAAGCAGGTAGAAGTTTAGCTTTGCGTTCATAAGATGCTAGGTGATCACAAGATCATTCCATGATCTTGAGCATTCCATGTTTGCTTTTAGAGTTTTGAAAATCCTGAATGATACAAAAAGAAAATGAGAAGTACTTGTAATCTTCTAACTCAGAGAAAACCCTGTAAAATGGGATCATATCGGATGCACAATTTACTATATTTTTGCACTGATATCTAGTTAGCTTTTCTTATGTCACAAATAATTTTTCTAAATTAGGATCTTAGAGCAAGTATGAGTGGGGGGGAGGAGCAGAGGGAAATGGAGAGGGAGAAGCAGAAGAGGAGGGAGCCTGATGTGGGACTTGATCCCAGAGCCTGAGCAGAAGGCAGACACTGAACCAACTGAGCCAGCCAGGGACCCCCAAAACATGATCTTTTAATGTAATCTCTTTCAGAGCATGGATGTGATGCAATCCATTTAGCCATTTATCCACATTATCTATAACATCATTTAGTCTGCTTCTGGTTTTTTTTTGCTGCTATCAATTATACGTGCATGTTTTACACTGTATGAATCACACTTGCACTTGTACTTTTAATCCAAATAGTTTCCCACATATTTGATTACTCCTTTACAGTGTATTCCTAGAAAGTAGATTTCTAGGCCCAATGGAAAGCTTGGTAATCTTGTGGAATTTAAGCATCTCTATAATAGAGATCTTATAAACCTGAAAAATAGATCATTTGAGAATATTTTAATTATTAACACTTTGTCTACACCAAGCACTGAAAGAGCACTCATCCACATGGCCTGATTCGGGACTCGAGCCCCCATCAGAAGGTGCTCTATACTACAGACGTAGCCTCCTGTCCCTGACTCCACTCATGTGTCTTACAAATAAGAACTCTTGGTGTCAGAAAGTTGTTGTGGAAATATCTCTGGGACAGTGCATCTTATGAGAGAACAGGAGGACTAACTGGGTCTTTGCTCCTGAAGAAACTAAGCAAGGTACTCCAAAATAATCCTTAGTTCATCATGGTTTGGGTGAAAATGAGAGTACATTTTATTTTCTCTGCTGGGTATTCCTGGTGATAGACCCTTGGGGGTCCGGCACAGCACCTGCTCTCTCCTGGGGCCTTCATGGCCTATGCTGGGAAGGCTGCCTTAAGGAAATGGTTGGAAGAGTGGATAGGACAGGAGATGGCCTCTTTTCACCTGCTGCAATGTGCTGTGTTTTTGCAGAAAGGAGAGGCTGATGCCATGAGCTTGGATGGGGGCTTCATCTACATAGCAGGCCAATGCGGTCTGGTGCCTGTCCTGGCAGAGAACTACAGTAAGTGGGAGGGGGCGTGCCTCTCTGTGTTTTATTTCCTCCACACCAGGGAGAGAGAAAATGGGAAAATCATAGCCTGATTTATACCACATTGGCCAGAAAGCTTTTGCTTACTCCAGCACCTCCTACTTCCTAGACTCTGGGCTCTCTCATCTCTAATCCCCACACTCGTCTTGAAGGATAGTCTTCCAACACACCTTCCACCAGGGGGATTGGAATCTTTGCATTGGGAAGTTCCAGCTAAAGGGGACCTCTGCAAAGGACAGCTGGGATTCTCAGCTGGGATTCCTGGCAGGTCTTCCTGCTTCCCAAATTCACACTTCTGTTGCCGTGGTATAGGGATTCAAGTATAGTTGGCAGGCACCACTGTGGCTACAGGTCAAACAGAGCAAGAAACTTGAAATTTACAATTTTGGGCTAAATTCCAGAGGCCAGTGAGCAAAAGTGAATTTGTATAATCCAGAGAGCCTGGACTGTTTGGGAATTGGTGAAATGTAGATTGTCTTCCTGGTTCTTTTTATTCTGAGCTGCACATGGGAATGGCATGACTTCCGAAGAATATATGCTTAATGACTTTTTCATTTTTTCCTCCAGAAACTCAAGGCCCTCAATGTAGCAGCACAGTAGAGGAAGGTGAGTTGGGGTTGGTAACCTCATGAGTTTAATTTGTATTGCTTTTTGGTATGTTTAAATTCAAATTAAAAGTAGGTAAGGTAATGGAAGAGACTAATTTTTAGAATGCAAAAGAACCACAGAAAGGTGATAACTGATAATGTTGGTTACTCTTTTACACTTGCCATGCCTTACACACAGGATTTCTCATTTAACTCTGTAAGTGGGTACCGCCATCCTTTAAGGATGTCTAAGAGGACCAACAGCTCACAGAGGTTACAAGTTGTCAGGGTTCCTACATCCTGCAAGCAAGTTCACACCCTCCCCAGCACTCCCAACTCCTTCACATTACATAAGGCCTGCACAGTTTTAGACGAGGGTTATACCAGCCAGGGAGTCTTGCTTATATGTGCCTGGCAGGGCTGAGCAGAGAGGCTCACACAGGCAGATGTCTAGGAGCATGAAATTACTGAGCCTCCCAGCCAGGGCTGGGCCCAGGAACCCAGGCCAATCTGGCTTTCAGCTGGTGCTCTGGTCGGGGGGTGGATCTGGAAAGATGGGGCAGGAGCAAGACAGGAAATCTTGCCAAGGTGATCACTGGGTCCCATAGCCCCAGTGCTCAGACCTCTCTGGTCATTTCCCAGCCATTAGTGTGCAAGTCTGTCCTTGTGACTTCCCCTAGTACAACCTCTTAGCCTTTCCCCATCATTCTAGGACCCAGGCTCTTTGGCCAAAAATAGGAAGACTTGTTCTTGATAAGTCTTGATAAGGCTTCTCTTGTTTTCTGCTGTAAACAGTTGACTGAATTAGCTCATTTAAAAAGTTGAAATCATGGGTTGATCTTCTATTTGCAGTTAAGGAGCAACAAGTATTTTCTGTTAAAGACGGCAGCTGTCTTGATTTTGAATTTCTACTTCATATATTTATTTTGGTGCAAACCGTATTCTCCATATCCCAAAATACCTGGCCAGAATATTCCCTGTAGTTTATTGGTCACTTACTACTCTTCCCTAATTGTTATTGTATAAAATGTTGGGAGTCATGTGCTTCTCAGGATCCACTCCTCTGATATTCCACAGTGAAGGGTGAGTTGCTAGTTTATAACTTTCATAGTTTTATGCATTTAGGGAAGTGTTATATACCAGCCATTCCTTTGATGATGAGGTTTTCTTACTATTTTGTTTTTAATGTTCAGAATAATCTCCATCTGACAGAGTGACTGGTACTTCATCTCAGTTTTGGGAAAGACCCTTTCAAAAACAGAAGGAATGATTTAGAATAATTTTGCTTTCACAGGCAGATGGCAGGCTTTGATTGCAGACATTCTCTGGAGGGCCTAGGGATGTTAATACTTTCTTTTTTGGTGTCTTTCTTGTAGGGTATAAGGCTGTGGCTGTAGTTAAGGCATCAGCAGATGAGAGCCTCACCTGGAACAATCTGCAAGGCAAGAAGTCCTGCCATACCGCAGTAGAAAGAACCGCAGGCTGGAACATCCCCATGGGCCTGCTCTACAGCAGGATCAACCACTGTGAATTTGGTAAGTGAATCCTGGGAGGATGCTGTGATCAGAGCCAGGCTGGAAAGAGGTGTTCTGGGAAAAGAGTAGTATGGAATAAAATGCTGTGTCCCTGGTTCTTTAGTAGTAAATTTTGGTTAAAGTGAACCTCAAGGAGATATCTAAAAGAGATGGTAAAGTTGGGAAGCTGAATCAGAATGGTTCTTTTTGGCTGCATATATGGCTTCAGTTGATATATGTTTACTTTCATCTCTCATGAAAAGGACCAGGTGAGCAGTCCAAGGTTGATATGGTCATTAGAAGCCTAGACTCCTTATCTCTTTCTGAGCCACCATTCAGAGCCTGCAGCTTCTGTTTTCAAGGTCAACCATGGTTGACATTCACGTCTGTTATTCAGGCAGCCTCCAGGAGCAAAGAATAAGGACAACTTGAAGTATATGTCATCTGTGGTTATTGTATTAAAGAAGACATCCAGGAAATAAAAATCAGTTACTTCAAGGAAATTTTCATTGCTCAGAACTTAGACTCATAGTCACATTTGGTTGTCAAAGAGGTTCAGGAATGTCATCTTTTATTGGGCATGTCTCTGCCACACCTATTTTGACCTTTGTTTAAAAATTAAAAATAGAATGACCATATGATTCAGCAATTTCACTTCTGGGTATTCATCCAAAGGAAATGAAAGCATTAATTGAAAAAGACATATGCATCCCTGTGTTCATTGCAGCAGTATTTACTAGAGTCAAGATATGGAAATAGCTTAAGTGTCCATCCATTGATGAATGAATGCATAAAGAAAATGTCATATACATATACATGTATATATATAATACACATTATATACATATAAAACAAAATAAACTTCTATTCAGCCATAAAACGGGAAGAAATCTTGCCATTTGTGATAACATGGATGGACCTTGAGGTTATTATGCTAAGTGAAATATATCAGGCAGAGAAAGACAAATATTGTATAATCTTACTTACATGTGGAATCTAAAAAAGTCCCAAGCTCAAAGATACAGAGAACAGACTGACACTTGCCAAAGGTGGGGGATGGTGGAGCAGGCAAAATAGGTGAAGGGGCAAAAGGTATGAACTTCCAGTTATAAACTAAATAACTCCTGGGAATGTAATGTACAGCATGGAGACTATAGTTAATAATACCGTATTGCATATTTCAAAGTTGCTACGAAAGTAAACCTTAAAAGTTCTCATCACAAGAAAAAAATTTTATAATGATGTATGGTGATGGATGTTAACTAGACCTATTGTGGGGACCATTTTGCAATATATTGCAACATCAAGTCACGTTGAACACCTGAAACTAATGTAATGTTGTATGTCAGTTATGTCTCAATAAAAAATAATGGAGAAAAAATTAAAAGAATAAAACAACTAAGTCTTTGTTACTAAGGAACAGGGGATCCAAATGGCTGTTGGGTGGAAAATCCCTCCCACAGGCTTTTAAGCCTATGAGCTAGAAATGTGAGTGTGTCTATCTCTTTAAGGTCTTGGCAGTCTCACTGAGGGAATGCCCAACATCTAGACCGCTTGAAAGGGATGAGAAATCAGTTAATTTTATGTCCTTTGAATATCCTCAGGTATGAAAAGTCTACATGTAAGTTATCCACAGACAAATGTTTGCTTTCTTTTTTTTTTTTTTTTAAGATTTTATTTATTTATTTGAGAGTAAGCGAGAGAGAGAGAGAGAGAGAGAGAGAGAGAGAAACATGGCATGAATGAGTTGGGGGAAGGGCAGAGGGACAAGCAGGCTTCCTGCTGAGCAGAGAGCCTGATGTGGACCTTGATCCCAGGACTCCGGGATCATGACCTGAGCCAAAGATAGATGCTTAACTGACTGAGCCACCCAGGTACTCCAGACAAATGTTTTCTAATGTTTATTTACTTACCACTTCCAAATATGTATAACTGCTTTAAAATAAGAAGTCTCTAAAGACAGTTATGAATCAGACAAGTCCTGTGTGTGGGGACTTGGAGATGAGACCAGGTTTCTGCACTGGAGTGTTCTCTGACATGAGAGGAAGCAAACTGCGGCTGGGGTGATATCCAGAAATCTCTGGATCCCCACCAGCAACAGCACTATCTCTGCTTTTCTGAGCTTCCTGGCAATTTCACAGCCATGGGAGAGCAACTAAGCTGTGAGTAAAATCCCCTAGCCTTTAACTGAGTTCAGAGTTTAAAGTTCTAGCAAGGTTTCTTCTAAAAAATAACTAGGGAGGGATGCCTGTGTGGCTCAGTTGGTTAAGTGTCTGCCTTCGGCTCAGGTCATGATTCCAGGGTCCTGGGATAGAGCCTGCTTGGTGAGGAGCCTGCTTCTCCCTCTCTCTCTGCCCCTCAGCCCTGCATGTGCTCTCTTTCTCTCTTGCTCTATTTCAAATAAATAAAACTTAAAAAAAAAAAAAAAAGGCAAGGGAAGGAAATTTCTGGAAATAAGTAGCACAAGCTTGCAGAATGAGACTTGCAATTTTATCCCTTTTAAGTCAATTTTTATGTAATTTCCCTCTCTTCTTTCTTTAGATAAGTGGTGACACATATAGGGTGCCCATGGAATCCTCTCTACCTGAATTATAATGGTCTACTAACTTCTATTCTCAGACTCAATTAAGTTTCCTTTTAAAGCCTACAGCCTGGCAGGTCCTGAGTTGGTGGCAGGTCACTGAATATGTTCCACGTATCCTGGGCCATACACACCTGTTATGTATTAGATGAAGGCTATTCATATTGACTCAGGAGAAGCTGACCTCCTCTTGTCCTTCTGTACAGATAAATTTTTCCAGGAAGGCTGTGCCCCTGGATCTATGCAAAATTCCAGTCTTTGTGCTCTGTGTATTGGCTCAGCAAGTAGTCCAGGAAAGGAGTGTCTTCCCAATAACCATGAGAGATACTATGGCTACACAGGGGCTTTCAGGTGAGTATTTTAACCCTGACCCAAATAGAAACCCAGCCCTGACAAGATTTCTTTTTAGGGACTAAGGTGAGAGTCTTTCATTCCTGGCCTGTTAGTCTTACATGTGTTAGGGTGCCACAGTTAGCAATCATCTGTAGAAGCCTGTGTGAAGGAGCATCCAAGCCCCTACAAGACACTCTCCAGACTGGCAGAACAGTGCAGATCAGAGATTCTCAACAGGCAACGATTTCCCCTTTGGGGGAATTTTGGCAGTGTCTAGAGATGTTTTTGATTATCAAATGGGGTTGGGTGCTATTGGTATCTAATTGATAGAGGCTGCTAAACATCTTACAAGCATAGGACAGCACCCTACAATAAAGAATTGCATGGCTCAAAATGTTACTATTGCCATGGTGAGGAAACCCTGCCATAGTTGAATACAGGAGTCAGGGTTCTGGTTCATGCTCTTCCATGCACTTTTGGGGAACCCAGAGCCAGCCATACTCACCTGGGAATGTACAAAAGTAAATAACAT
Source organism: Neogale vison (assembly GCF_020171115.1). Classification (NCBI taxonomy): domain Eukaryota; kingdom Metazoa; phylum Chordata; class Mammalia; order Carnivora; family Mustelidae; genus Neogale; species Neogale vison. Next base: position 129,793,708 of record NC_058096.1, on the reverse strand, counting down.
GATTTCTACATTTCCAAATACAATTCTATTTCATGGGGTGTTTATTACTTTTATAAAGACACCTGTGCACCTTATGACCTTATTACCTTTTTTTTAAAGATTTCATTTATTTATTTGACAGAGAGAGAGAGAACGAACAAACAGAGGGAGCTGCAGAGAGAGGGAGAAGCAGGCTCCCCAATATGTGGCTTGATCCCAGGACCCTGGGATCATGACCTGAACCAAAGGCAGACACTTAACCTGCTGAGCCATCCCAGGCGCCCCGACCTTATTACTTTTTAACTGTCCTTTCTGATCCAGACTTGTGTTAGTAATTCAGGAGTCCATCTACGGCACAATGATAGTGGTATTGTAATTGAGCTTCTCGGTAGTGAAGGAGAAAACAAAAGTTATCCTACTTCTCCAGTTAGAGCCACCTTGTGAGTTTGTGCAAATGCAATTCACAGTCCACAAGTTTCCAATTTTTACAAAGTAGAATGTGAGTAGGTAATCACCTTAATGGAATAATGCCCCTCTAATACCTCTATTCGATGATAGGGAAATGCTGTAACTCCACTGTGCCAGAAGTTAGCATTCAGTGTGTGGGAACTGAGATTGCATGACCACAAAGCAAACTGGAGGTTTTTCTTGTCTGTATTACTTACATGAGTAATATGTAAGATTAGTGATCGAATGAGAGTCACAACTGCTGAAACCGGATGGTTAGCCCTGGGTCTACAAGCTGACTCTCCTGAATGACAGACACATGTGTCTCTGACCAGCTCTCTTCTTTCTTCCTGTCTGGCACTCTGCAGGTGTCTGGTGGAGAAGGGAGATGTGGCCTTTGTGAAAGACCAGACAGTCATGCAGAACACTGAAGGTACATTCACATGCTCCTCTGTCCCCACAAATTGGGTTTGCTGGGCTCACTTATGCTCAGGATGTCTCTGTGGATGTGTTATGGACTCTGTTAGGCTCCAGAGCTCTGCTTCTCAACCTGTTTGTTCAGTAAAGACAGAGGTGTTTATAGGGGTAAGCAGAATAGTGAGGACTATGAGGTTCTGGTGGTTCTGAATTCTCTTCCAGGAACCTTCCCGTAGGTGCAGACATTGCCTTTCCCCTAAATACTTAAAGAGCACATTTCCCAAGAACGAGGACATTCTCTTACTTACCTACAATGTGATTACCAAGATCAGGAAATTTAGACAAACATAGATTTAATACTCACTGTGTTCATAGTCCATATTCACATTGGGTGAATTATTACCAAAAGGTCCTGTTTATTTCCTATATTTCTGGGTCCAATACATATTCCAAATAAATTCTAGGTCCCCCCAAAACACGTAGAGACAATAGTACACGAGTGGGAATGAACACCAAGATCTTGGTTTCTAGAACCATTGTCCAATAGGATGAGCCAGGGCCCCTTGGAAAAATAGCTGATTCTAGGGCTGGGCAGGAAAAATGAAGGTGAGCCTGGAACATTGTGCTGAAGATGTTGGGATATGTCAAAATATACAGGAGCCATTTTTAAAGCCCCCCTACTGGCCAAATCTGGGACATCTTGAACACTAAAAGAAATAATAATGGTAGTAAGAATTAAGTAGAAAGAACATAGGAATACGTGAGTCTATCCTGATTAAACAAATGAAGGCGAAGGGAAAGATCTTCCTTATTGTAGAACAAGAATAAATGTAGAAATAATCATGAAGTTAAAAAACTATCATTTGGCAAATAATATAGTAATAATTGTTTCAAGCCAGAAGCATTACTAAAACTAGTGGGTGAATATTAGATGCTGTGAAACTGAAATACCAAACAATTTTTTTTTTTAAGTTGGTAAGAATGAGCATTCCACCTACCCCCTCTGTGTCACTAACTGCTTAGAGAACCCGCTACAGGCCAGGCAGATGTTACCTCACTTCCTTTCACATGTCCCTGTGCCCAACCTCAGCTCTTCCCAGAAACTCACCTAGAGTGAACTAGCTCAGCACTGACTCCTCCAAGAAGCCTTCTCAGATGGCATCCATCCCACAATAGAATCTTCTGTCCATGTGGCTAGCATTATTGGGTTCATCTCATTCTGTAAAAAACTGTGGCCACAGAAACTCTTTTGAGCTCTTTTTTCCCCCTCTTATATCCCAACACTAACTATACTAAATGGCACACAGAAGCTGCTAAGTGCTTACTTGAAGGAATACTGTGTTGGCTGATTTTTCTTTCTTCTCTCCTATTATTTCTGCTTTTTCCTTTAAAGGCTGTCTTTTTTCCTACTATCTGAGTGTTACCCTAAAATTGGTTCTTTGTTATTCCTTGAAAAAAACTTTTTTGGGGTACTCCTCTGAGTGGGGCTACTTTTGGCTTCACCTCTCTACCCAAAAGCCTTACTCCCTGACGGCAACATACAGCAGAGGGCTAACCTCCCATCTAAGTAACATCCCAGAGCCTCTAATTGCCATGTGGCCAGTTTTATGTACAAAGCTCACTGGCACTGCAATCTCAAACTCTGTAAGCCCAAATTCCTCATAGTTCTCTCAAAATCCACTCTTCTTCTCACAGTCTCTGTCCCTGTTGAGGACTTTATCATATGCCCAGCCAGTCAGGCCTAGATTAGTCTCTTGGTGGTCAGTACAGTGGTCAGTATGATAACACACCTTACATGCCTAAAACCATGCCTCCTCCAGCCAGCTCTCCCTAATGAATATGTTCTCACCAAGCTGGTTTGGCTTACACAGCATGCAGAATGTGCTCCACAAAATATAAAATATTATATATATTTTATTTTGTAGAGCACATAATACATTATATGTTATCTGTACCCATATATATGGGTACAGATATATATATACAAAAAAATATATATATATATTTGGTATGTGAGCTGTTTTCCTCCTCCAATAAGACTGCAGCTTGCAGAAGGCATGCAACATAGTGTTGTGTAAATTCTTACATTATGAAGTGAAACAGAATTGGTCTGGAGAGAATGATGGTGGGTTTCATTTGGAAGGAGCTGAGTTAGAGGGACTGGTAAGAAAGGGAAGGAGAAATATTAGAAGATGAGCAAAGATGTATGAAGTTACTTGTGGGAGAGGCACAGGCAATTTGGAGTTTTCTATTAAAACTGTAAGTATATATTTGAGGAGAGTAGGCAAAGAGGTATTTTTATTTTATATATAATACATAATTTTATGATAGTGAAATCATATATTAGTTGCTCAGATAAAAAATTAAATGAGCATTAAATAAAGAAAAAGATTTGCAATTCTGCCTTTTAGATGAGAACTAAAAATTGGGAAAACATATTTGAGAATTGCCTCAGGAGGAAGGAGGTGAAACCCTGAAAATGGGTGCGATTTTCTTTTCTTCAGAGAGAATACAGAAATCATGAAGCTAGGGGCTAAGAAAAGGGTACGGATCTGTATGCACAGAGGCATGTGCACATTTTCATCTAGAACCAGTATGAGTGTGTCAGATTTAGAACACTCGTCCGGTTTGCAAAAGGGCCTTTGGGAAAGTTCTTTTGCTTGCTAATGCCAGATGGTATTGCAGAGAGATTATGAGCCTGCTTAGAGGGTCGCATTCTTCATATGGTAGAGTAATAAGACCAGATGCTTTGGAATTCAGTAGAAATGAAGATGTTTTTGAACATCATCCAAGAATATATAACTCACTTTCTCCTGGTGAGGTGGGGCGGTTAGTTTGGAAGAGGTGGTTGCTAGGAATTCCTGGTTGAGTGTGAGTTGAATCTGACCTATGTAGATGTGAGTGTCTCTTCCTCTCCACATCACTGTGACCCCAGTGTGTGTACATCTGCTGACCAATGGCCCCAGGTCCTTCACTAGTCCATGGGTTGGTCACCTCTCCTCAGTGAGGGCACCTTGACCAAAGCTATAAGCTGTGACTGACCCACTTTCTCTGTCTCCAGGAAGGAACACTGAAGATTGGGCTAAGAATCTGAAGGAAAAAGACTTCCAGCTGCTGTGCCCTGATGGCAGTAGGAAGCCTGTGAGCGACGCTGACAACTGTTTCCTAGCCAAGGCCCCAAATCATGCTGTGGTCTCACGGAAAGATAAGGCATCTTGTGTTAGCAAAACATTACTTGAGCAGCAGGTATGGACCAGCCAGGGCCTCCCATTCTTTCCTCCTGGGTGGGTATTATTTTGGGGAGTTCAGTGCTAAATGCAGCCCATACTCAAGCATTCTCTTTCTGGAAACTAAAATAGGGAGGCTGGATTTCTTGGGCTCAGCTCTACTTATAACTCCAGGTCACTGGAGATTAGGTCCCATGTGATCCACCTGTTTTGGGTCTACACATCTGCTTTCTTGCTCAACCCTGACCTTGCTCTGTGGTACACTCAATTTTCTCCACCTCTGTCCTTTTTGAAAACGAAGGAGAGTGATCCTGTATGCCAGCCCTCCATGATATAAGTCATGAAAGGTGGACTGTATTTCTCTTGTTTAGAGAGTCCAAGAACCATTCCAACAGCCAGAAAAACACAGGATCACTGTCCTCAGGGAGCTTGCCCTCTGGGGAGAACAATCAATCCAGGGCAGCTCTGCCAGGGAGGTGGGGGTGGGGGAGGCTGCTTGAATATTCTAAGCATCCTCTACCCACAAACATCATTTTCCCCTCAACAACAGCTTCCTGCCTGCCATTAGTTGTTCTTTTTTAAAATTAAGGTAGCATATCTTTGTGGGTCCTCTTAAGGTAAATAATAATAATTAGCATTCAATGGACATTTTTTAGGTGTTAGATGTTAAACTTTACATATTCATCATTTCATTATAATCCTACATTCATTCATTATAATCCTACAAGATCTAGAGTTAAGCCTCATAGGATAGGATCAAAGATGCAGTCAGACATGAAATTTTTTTTTTAAAGATTTTATCTATTTATTTGACAGACAGAGATCACAAGTAGGCAGAGAGAGAGGGAGGAGGAAGCAGGCTCCCCGCCAAGCAAAGTGCACGATGTGGGGCTCGATCCCAGGACCCTGGGATCATGACCCAGGCTGAAGGCAGAGGCTTTAACCCACTGAGCCACCCAGGCACCCCAGACATGAAATTTAACAACTCCCTGTACCACCCCTCACTGGGGGCAGGGGATCACGTTTACTATCTTTTTTGACAGTAATTACTTGGAAGGGACATGTTTCTGTTCTCTCATTTCCTGGAAGCAGTCCCCGAGGCCATAACCAATGAAATGGGGAAGGAGTGACTGGGTGGGTGGGAGGGACCTCCCAGAGGAGGTGAGACCAGGATGAACCCCATAGAGGATGCTGGGGCCTCGAGAAAGCATGAAGCTGGGGCCAAAAATGGGTGAATGCCAGGTGAAGGATATGGAAACACCCTGAGGCATCCTCTACACCTCCCTTTCGTCCCAGGGCTGGTTCCCAGCTTCTATCCCCCTCAACCCCATCCTTGTATTCTCAGCTGCTTGCTGCCACAGGTCCTCATGCATTTTCCATCCATTTGACAGGCTATGTTTGGAGGAAATGGAAATGACTGCTCAGGCAAGTTTTGTTTGTTCCACTCGGAAACCAAGGACCTTCTGTTCAGGGACGACACAAAATGTTTGGCTAAACTTCCAGAAAGCACAACATATGAAAGTTACTTAGGAGCAGCGTATGTCAGGGCTGTTGCTAACCTGAGACAGTGCTCCACCTCAAGTGAGTATGGGGAATGCATGGGGGAAGCTGATAAGCAAACACGGGGAGGGAGGGGGGAGCATTTCTGGGTGGTGGGTAGATAAGGAGGAATGGGTTGTGGCCCTCCCGGGATGAGCAATGGAAATGGGCAAGATGAGATGATGAGAGAACACGGTAATCCCCGTATGTGTGAAAGGCTACTAGTATGGGTAGATGGTAAGGCAGACACAGGCTCAGGGCACTAAGGTAATGAACCACTGAGACATGAAGAAATTCCATATTATTACTAAGACAAGGAAGAAGCTGCATGTGCCCATGCCCATTGCTCTGCAGAAACTCCTTTTTTAAAAGATTTTTATTTATTTATTTGACAGAGAGAGATCACAAGTAGACAGAGAGGCAGGCAGAGAGAGAGAGAGAGGAGGAAGCAGGCTCCCTGCCTAGCAGAGAGCCCAATGCAGGACTCGACCCCAGGACCCTGAGATCATGACCCGAGCCGAAGGCAGAGTCTTAACCCAGAGCCACCCAGGTGCCCCAGTAAACTCCTTTTTATACAGAGCTGCATCATCCAATAAATACAGTAGCATCTAATAATCTATGACAATTTAAATTTAAATTAATTAAAATTAAACAAAATTAAAAATTTAGTACCTCAGCCACACCAGCCACAATTCAAATGTTCAGTGGCTACACGCAGCTCCAGATAGGTGAGCAAAGAGAAAGTTTCCATCATCGCAGAAAGTTCTTTTACACAGCATTACTCTTGTGAGCTTAACAATGACAAGTTTTATAACCATAAAGTTGCCATACCTACTGCTCATCTAGAACACAATTTTTCTAAGCATTACAATACAATAAAACACACCTTTGCACTATAACTATGTTGGACATTATTTAATCACTGGAAATCATTTGGAAGATGTGGGAGAACATGTGGTTGGAGGGAGGTTGTGCTATAACTTTTGTGTGCATGTAAGTGAGCCATGGTCCTTAAAATACTGATTCCCAGGCCCTGGGGATACTGATTCAGCAAGTCTGTGCCAGGGTCCCATAATTCCAATGTAAGAAATGTGCTTACCTAGAGCCACTGCTGTAAACACCTAGGTTACATTCACCTACCCTATATGCTCCATAAGGGGAGAAAGTCTGGCTCTGCTCTTCTCTGCTCCTTCTCCAGCCCCTAGCAATGGAAACTGGCATGTTTTGGGTGCTTGCTGTATTAGTTCCTCACCTCTCTAAGGAGGTCAGAGAGGACAGTCCTACCAGGCTCCTCCCAGCTACATGGATTTAGGTGTGGGAGCCCTGCCTATGAGACACAAGGTAGGGGATGATACAGGGCAGGGAACCATGTTACCATCCTTGCTGTGTGGTACTTCCCAGAAAGACACAAGAGCTGTGCAGGCAAGTGGAGAAGGCTACTGGGAGAACGGCCCGGTCCACGCATCAGTCCCCCAATGGGTCTGAGTGCTTTTATATCAGGCTTAACTAATCATTCACTCAACAGAAAATAAATATAATAGGTTTTTGACTGCCCTACCTCTCTTCTCTGTCCCACAGAACTCCTGGAGGCCTGCAATTTCCACAGATTTTAAAATCCAACAGATGAAGACACACCAGATGGAGATGGGAGCTCTCGTGACCCATAAGCTTCCCTCTGGGTCTCACTGGCCTGAATGGTTTATTTGGTTTCACAGTTCGGCGGTGGTACCTCTGTAGAACATAAAATAAAAATTATTATTGGTGTTATCTTTTAAAAACTTCATTGTTTTCTAAATGTTTGGCTTGGGAGGATTTTTTTTTTAAGTACTGACTAAATACATGTGCAAATGAGCCCTTCCTTCAGAGCTTAATGTTCATCTGACCCCTTCCATAGCTTTGGTCTTGGTGTTACAGCCACACCTCCTGGGTACAGTTCAAGTAGAAATTCTTTCTGAAAGGGGTCTGCATGCTTACTGTAATAGAATCAACTGTATGTGGCTGTATGTGTGTGTGTTGCTAGCGAGGGGTTAGGAAGGAGAGTGAGATACTGAGATGGAGTGTTCAGAAGAGGACAGAAAAAAATATAGAAGACATATATTTTTAAATTATTTTAAATGAATTTCATCAGGTATATTGAATCAGGTCCTGATTCTAGCAGGTCAGAAAAGTGAACCACTGGAACATCTGAAATTATCGCTTGACCCTGATTCCCACAGTAGTCACTGCCTTGTCTCCTCACTCTTTCCACACCTCACTTATTAATGGTTGAATACCCAGAAACCAGTCTTTTGCTCTACTCACTTCCCTGCAGCTACCCTGGCCAAGGTCACCGCCTATGTGTCAACTGTGAAAACCAATTTTAATTCTTTCAATCCTGAGTCTGTTAACTGCATTTGATACTGCTGACCACTCACCAATCACATGACTGGAGTAGTCCCTGAGTCTAAGATCGTTTCCACCATGCTTTGGAGCTACTGGGAATAGAAGAGGGAAAAATATGTCTGGTAAATGAGATATTTTAATTAATGGAAGAGATGGGAAAAATTGTGTCACTGCATTTATTTCATTGTAACTTTCCATTTGCAATTTGGACTAAGAAGCACAACACTTTCAGCAAGCAGCAGTCAGTATCCGCCTGTCCTTCCTCTGTGTTCATCTCCACATACCTCCTGGAAGTGTGTTGGTGCAGATGTGAGAGGACAGGAAGCAGCTGATCCTCTCCTGCTCTGATTCCTGAGAACCGCACCACCTTCCCCCTTGACTGTGGAAGGCGTGCCCATTTCTTCTGCCTTTACCCAGGAAATATACTGGGGGAAAAAAAAAGTCTGTGTCTTCTTAAAACCTTCTTTCTTTCATTATTCCCAAACTTTACCACCAAAGCAGATCTTTCTCATTCACATAGCTCTGACTAAAAATTCTTACACAGTTGGGATAGTAACAGTAGATGTTCCCCAGTCTGGCTCTTCCTCCTTCCCTTCACTTTTAGCTCCTAGCAGAGGAATCAATGGTTATTGTAAAGGAGCTCTGCGTGTGTGTGTGTTTGTGTGTGTGCACGCACATTGTGGGTGGTGGATACAGAGCAGGGCCCAGGACCACAAGAAAGAAAGAAAAAGAGAATGTGGTAAAATTACTGTCATTTCTGATAGTCTTAACTGATAATGCTAATTGAAAATAAAGTAGTTGGTTTACTTTCTTTAGCCTCACATCTTAAATATCCTTTCTTAACCTGGAGTCCCTATTTGCCTACATTTATCAGTGAAATGCCTGGAAAATGAATTGTACTATGTTAGAGCATACAGTTAAGCATAAAGGAGCCCACTGCCTGGGCTTAATGGATAAGTTATTTAACCCCTGCCTCATTCATCTCTGTAAAATAGAATAATGGGTTGCTGTGAGGATTAAGCAAATTAATAAATTAAAATGATTTCAAACAGTGCCTGGCACTAGCAAGCACTCATTAATGTTAGCAATTACCGTCTAACCCTCTTCTCCATCTATCACACTTGCTTCCAAACCCATCCCTCTACTCCATTCCTCCCCTCACTCTTCCCTCCAAGTTCGCTTTTCATTCAAGTCCTCATCATAGGAGCCCCTTTCTTACAAGAGCTGCTGCTGACCACTTCCAGGACATGCCTTACTTCTGTGCCACTGACTCTTCCTTTTTAGGTATCTTTGTGGGTTCCTTTCTCCTCACTTTTCATTCCGTACCTGATTTTAATGACAATTTACTTATGCCTGAAACTCGGAGGAAAATATAGCACCTATTACTGAGACTTTACATCTGTTTATTCTATCACCTGGTTAATCAAGATTTTAAAATGCCCTGAGGCACCTGAAACTCAATATATAGAAAAGAGAGGAATTTTTCATTCTGGTTATGACCTCAACCCCTCTAATTCACTTTATGCACTCTGATCTTTTTAGTACAAAACATCAACTACTTCAGATGCAGTCTTGTTAACTCTCCATCTTAACTCAGCACACCCAAATAATCACCACATCCTATCTATTTTCCTTCTACACATCTTTCAGATCTTTGGTCTCATTCCACACCTACACCTATTTTCCTGGTTCAGACCCGGCACATCTTTTGCCAAAACACAGCAACAACTCCCAGCTGGTCTCCCTGCCTCAGTCTTTCCTCTCTCAAATCATCTTTCTCCATTTATCTGCCAATCATCTCTATTACCCCCAACCGAAACTTCTTATCCCATTCTGGATATTGTCTAGGTTCCTCAGCGTAGCACACAATCACTTCCGGTCATACCTGCCAACTTTTCTGCTTCATCTCCTGCCACTTCCGCTGAAATGACTTCAGCTTAGTGACAGACTGCAAACTAGCAGCTCCTAGGTGGGCCCCTTCTGGGCCCCCAAGGTGTTTTATTTGGGTGACAAGTTTTTTTGTTGTTGGTAGTGGGTTTGTTTTTGTTTTTAGTGTTTTTCATTACTTGCTGAAATTTGAAAAGTGGAACATTTCCCTTCTGGCTTCTCTGGAAAAACAGGCCACTTTGGCCCCATATACCTGCCTGGCAGAAATAGAGGCTGTCCACTCGGGCAAGAACGACAGATGCACTTTTCAACAGCTTCACCCCACACAGTGATTTTCCTAGCTGCTTCCCACAATGTCGAAATCTCAGTCGCAGCCCTAGACTTACAGTATAGGGACACTGAGTTGCTCGTTTTCTTCTACATAGAGCACTTTTTCTCCTTTTACACCTGCAGAGGCTGACCGATCCCTCATGACTCAGTTCCTCTCACTTTCCTCACGAGCTTTTCTCTGAACCAGTGAAGGATTATAAGTTCCTTTCTGTATTCCCATATCGCACCGTACATTCTCCGTCACATCCCATGCCACATTATGCTCAGAAGAAATATTTGTGTAATCCTTGAGTTCCTCACAAGACTCACCTCGGGAAGGGAGAGACTGGAAATTCTCAGTAAAGATTTCTTAAGCCATTCATTTTATTCATCCATCATTCCGTCAACACCCATGAAGAGGGAGGCGACATTCAACTCCTATCTTAAGGGATAAGAAGGTCCCTCGTGAAATTCCGCGAAACGCCGCTGGTTCGGGGGAAACAGTGTGCAAGAGAACTGCAACTCCCATCAGGACCTTGGGAATCCCCGCCCCTGAAAGAGGAAATATAAATTGAGGACTACCACTCCCGTGATGCTCCGCTTCGGACGCCTGCGCAGAGTCTAGGGCCACGTCGCTTTCGCGGCGCTGGAGACCACGCACCTCAGCCATGGCTTCCGCGGACACCCGGCGGGTGGCGAATGGCGGCAGTGTCGGGGGAGCCTTCCAGCCCCACCTAGACTACTTGCGGCAGGAGCTGCAGCAGAGGGACCCGACGCTGCTGTCAGCCGTGGTGGCGCTTCTCGCGGTGCTGCTGACGCTGGGTAAAGAGGCGGTGGGTGGTTTTGACGGGTGTACGGCCGGCGGGATTCCGAGTTTGGACTGGGCTTGTGCAGACCGCTGCCGCGGGGGCGGCGGAGGCTGTCTAGATGCCGCGGGGGCATCTAGAAGGGAGACTCACCTCTTATACCAGCCTGCCTTGCTTCCTGAAGCACGGGGAGTAACGTTCCATTAAAGAAGATTCCCTGCGACACTTGGAGTGACGTCCTGGTCCTTGGGGCGCGGGTTATTCTTTCTTTGTGGGCCCTGTTACGCCTGAGCGCGCGGTCCTTCCCTCCTCCCGGACCCCCCCCCCACACTTCTTTGCTCTTACTACCAAGACTCACGCGGTCTTCACTCCAAATTTGCGTGCTGGGCGCTGGGGATACACAGTAAGTCAAGATTGCACTTGAGAAGTCCACGACACAGACGCAGACACAGAAGGGTTGACAGTTGATAGTGGCTGGCACTTAGAGGAGTCCCTAATGATAGAGTAGGCGGTTAGTTAGGAGGTGGAGGCAAGGACGTTGATAAGTGGGTTACACATTGAAAGCCTGGGGCACAACATCACATTTATGGGAATCCAAGAACCCAGACCTCCGTTCACTCAGCTCGGACTCTCCCACCCGTAACACTAACAATAGTAATGATTATAGTGATGGTGAAAACAATAAAAGAATGAGGTGTTCTGTGATTAACTTCTGTCATTTCCCTACCCCAACAATACAGGTGTACTGTTGATGATCAGGACATAATTTTGGTTGTTTTTCTCTATTCCGCAGTGTTCTGGAAGTTCATCCGGAGCAGAAGGAGTAGTCAAAGAGCTGTTCTTCTTGTTGGCCTGTGCGACTCTGGGAAAACATTGCTCTTTGTCAGAGTAAATGCTTTGATTTACACCTCTTCTAAAGTTAATAGGAAATGTTAGGCCATATCGTTATTCCTGTGAGGTCGTAGTTCATTCTGGAAAGGAAGCTGATACAGTTCGGGAGGTTAATTCTTGATTCACTTGGAAAGACTTGAAAAACTTGAACAGGCTCTTGAAAAATTCATAAACTGGGATTTCTTGACCATTTCTGTTTTCTTGACTTGCCAGTTACTAACATTTAGTATTTATCTCAAAAGTTATATAGTTTTGGGCGCCTGGGTGGCTCAGTGGATTAAGCCGCTGCCTTCGGCTCAGGTCATGATCTCAGGGTCCTGAGATTGAGGCCCGCATCGGGCTCTCTGTTCAGCAGGGAGCCTGCTTCCTCCTCTCTCTCTGCCTGCCTCTCTGCCTGCTTGTGATCTCTCTCTGTCAAATAAATAAATAAAATCTTTAAAAAAAAAAAAAAAAGTTATATAGTTTTATGGAACTACTTTCCTGTGGTGTCCAAGGATGCCAGAACAGCTGAAGAGATAGAAAGCGATCTGTATAGGGTGTATAATCTTGTTTAACAAACTCGTATGAGAACTTGTCAAGGAAGTTTTTTAAAAGGTTGATTCTTTGACATATTGGGCCACTGAGCCATCTTTTCACTAATATTTAACCTACTATTTTATTTTTTAATTAAGATTTTATGTATTTATTTGACAGAGAGAAATCACAAGTAGATGGAGAGGCAGGCAGAGAGAGAGGGAAGCAGGCTCCCCGCTGAACAGAGAGCCCCATGCGGGGCTCGATCCTAGGACCCCGAGATCATGACCCGAGCCGAAGGCAGCGGCTTAACCCACTGAGCCACCCAGGCACCCCTAACCTACTATTTTAAACAATTTTTCATTATGGAGAGTAGCAGAGGCTTTCTTATTATTCTTCCCTTTGAGAAGATAAATTATTTCCTTTCTACTACAGAAATATAACTTGTAATCATTTGTGATGATTAAAAATGTTTATGGACATTTGGTGAATTTGGCCAGTAAGGATTTGAAACTAGGTTTTTTGTTTCTGTTTTTTTTTTTCCATCGTGGAGCGGGGAATATAGATGCAATGAATTAGATTTTTCTACAAGGGAAAAACAGTTGTTGCAAGCAACATTCATTTATTTGACCTGACCAACTGGAGAGTTACTCTCTTTAGGTTTGTTATTTATATATTTACTCTGATCTCCCTCAAATTGTTTTTTTTTTTTTTTTTACAGTTGTTAACTGGCCTTTACAGAGATACTCAGACATCTATCACTGACAGCTCTGCTGTGTACAGAGTCAACAATACCAGGGTAAGGGGTTTGTAGAATGTTGGGAGTCTGACAATTTTACTTTGGTGCATCAGGGAAGGATATTTGTTATATGAATTAGTCTGATGGTTTAGGTACCATTCGTAGCTTATTTTTATGGATAGATAGAGTTCATGTGACAAATTCTGCTTTTGGTCATCCAAGCAATCTTGCCATCCCCTGTTTTGTTGTATACTTCATACACACTGATGTTTTATCATTTTACTAGTTTTTGTTTCTATGTCTTTCCAACTTGACCATGAGTTCTAGAGGGTGAGCATTAAACCTTTTCCTTTATATTTTGAAGTGGTAATATATGTATATGGGACAAAAATTCAAAAGGTTAAAAGGAATATTCAGTGAAAAGTAATTTTGCCTTTCCTGTCCCTACTAGGTCTTCTCCTTAGAGGTAATAACTTACTATTTTCCTATGGGCTCTTCAGATGGTCTGTGCATATGCAAACCTATCTATATATCTGTTAATTTTTTTTCTTAAGATTTTATTTTTAAGTAACTTCTTCACCCAACACAGGGCTTGATCCCACAAAGCCGAGATCAAGAGTTGCCTGCTCCACCAGCTGAACCAGCCAGGCATCCCAATTACTTTCTTTCTTAACTCTTTGTTCTGCCCACTGTTTTTAGGTTTTTTTATTTTATTTTTTATTTTTCAATTTTAATTTTTTTAAAAAGATTTATTTATTTTAGAGAGCAAGAGGGAGCGTGAGAGAGAGAGAGAAAACACCCGTGCACAAGCCAGGAGAGGGGAAGAGGGAGAGGTGAGGGGAGAATCTCCAGCAGACTTCTTGCTGAGCATGGAGCCTGACCTGGAGTTAGATCCCAGGACCCTGAGATCAGGATCTTAGCTAAAACCAAGAATTGGGTGCCCAGTCCACTGAACCACCCAGGTGCTCCATATTTTATTTTATTTTATTTTTTTAACAATATGACTAATACAATTGTGTTGTTTTGTTTTTCTCCCTCATTTGTACACATAGTACCACCTGGTTGATTTGTGAGCCACATAGTATTCCATTATGTGGCTGCACTATTCAATTAAGTTCTTGTTTAAGAACTCTGTTAACAAACATTTAGTTTGTTGTTACAATCTTTTGCTTTACAGTGTTGCAGTGGACATCCTAGAGTATACATGAGTATATTTCAAAAATGCCAGTAAGGAAATCATGAGAAGAACTTTTTATGTACCTATTTAGCTCCAGAGTATGGATAGTGACTGCCAAGTCTATTGTAATGAATAAGTATTTGGTGAGTGGAAGAAAGGCTGGGGGCTGGTTGGAGGGGTAGGTGTATAGATGAATGAATGAGAATGGTTAAGAGACCTTTCCTGGTACTTTTTTTAGCCCAGTCCTTTTTAAACTCCCAAGATTTTAGATTTTGAAAGGTCAGTTTTGGGAGATCTTTAATTCTTGGGGGACTTGTGCCAGATTTTTTTAAGTGGGATATTCCTGGGCATACTTTGGACCCTTACTTTACAATGGAATAGCCATTGGCTGTGTGAGACATTGAGCATCTGAAATGTGACTAGTCCAAATTGAGGGGTTCTGTAAATGTAAAGTATACACCAGATCTTGAACTCAGGATGAAAAAGTAAAGTATCAACAATTTCTTGATTTTTTTTTTTTTAACTTGTTTAAAAGATACTTTAGATATGTTGGGTTAAATAATATATATATATATATATATATATATATATTTTTTTTTTTTTTTTAAAGATTTTATTTATTTATTTGACAGAGATCACAAGTAGGCAGAGAGGCAGGTAGAGAGAGAGAGAGGAGGAAGCAGGCTCCCTGCTGAGCAGAGAGTCCGATGTGGGGCTCGATCCCAGGACCCTGGGATCATGTCCTGAGCCGAAGTCAGAGGCTTAACCCACTGAGCCACCAAGGCACTCCAATAATGTATATTATTAAATTAACTTTGTATCTTTTTACTTTTTTCCTTTTGGAAAACTTAACATTATATATAAAACTTGCATATTTTTACTGAAATTGTAACAGTTTGTGGGTGGCTCAGTTGGTTAAGCAGCTGACTCTTGATTTCCACTCAAGTCATTATTTTAGGGTTTTGAGATTGAGGCCTACGTATGGCTTTCTGCTAGGCATGGAAACTGCTTGAGATTTTCTACCTTTCCCTCTGACCCCGCCCCCTGCCTACTCATGGGTGGGTGCTCTTTGTAAAAAAGAAAATATAGAGCATTCCTCCCTTCTTTATTACCTCCTCCCACCGCCCCCCCCATATGTTTTGGATGTAGTCTGTCTCTCTCAAGTTAGTAATGTGTCTAATATTGTGTCTTTTGAATTGCTTGTGGTGGTATAGTGGTGATTATGAAATGTTGTCCCTAGACTTTTGTCAGTATTTTTTTTTTAAACTACTGTACATCATATTTTTACCCATGAAAGACTGCACAGACTACATGATGGCTTATAATGAATCCAACTATAATTATGTGAGATCAGTGCATGATACTGACTCCCTCCTGCTGAACAGTGGTTAAGGCTGGCTATGGATGAGGTAGAGCATCTGAGAAATGTTCGTGGGCCTGGTAATTGCACCAGGGTTATATCAGAGTCTTACTGAGCACAGCTACATCCACACTGAACCTGAGCTCACGGCCTGAAATGAATAGCTCTTAGGTGGGTGCTTAATGAGTCAGCTCAGTATGGGCAGAACACCTCACTGTTTGAATGACTGACACAAAATATTGACAGTTGGAACAAATAAACGGTGTGTCTAGTTGTCAGATATTCAAAAGTTAAATTATAGTGGAACATGTAAAGGAATGTTTTTTTACAAAGGTCCCATATTGGTAACATGGTATATAAATAAAGTATAGATCTTCTGTCACATCATTTAGTTTGTGAATATTTACTGCTGTTTTCACATGTTTTTGTTTTTATTCATACTAATGTATTTCCCCAGGCTCAGGTGGACTACACTTCCATGACTCTCCCAGATAGGGTCATTTTCTCACATACCCTGGGAACATTTATCAAAGTTGTAATTTTACATTTATTTGTAATTTTACATTATGTTGATATTTCTGATTATATTATAAACCCTGTTGGAATAGGGATTATATTTGTTTTTGCTCACTGTTAAATCCCCGGAGCGTCTACTAATGATTTATAAATACAGGATGCTTTGTGAACATTTGTTTGATTCATTAATTAATTATGGTGAACATTTTTTTGATTCATTAATAAAAATGGATGCTGTTCTGGTACCTGAAATCTCATATGAGAAGTTTATGTTGTGAATGTGAGCCAGGACCAAAACACTGATTTAATGTTATTGCTGCCATCCTTAGGCCACTAGTCTGACCTTGATTGATCTCCCAGGCCATGAGAGCTTGAGACTTCAGTTCTTAGAGCGTTTTAAGGCTTCAGCCAGGTAAGTAGGATTTGGAGTGAACTTGCCTGAATCTCTTATCAGTGCCACCTATACTTCCACTGGTGGGGAAAAGAGCATGGACCCTGGAGTCAACCATTTCTGGGTTGCAAGCCCACCTGAACTAGGATTTTATGAAGATTTTATGAGATAATGTTTGAAAGTATTTCTTTTTTTTTTTTTTTTTTAAGATTTTATTTATTTGACAGAGAGAGATCACAAGTAGAGAGAGAGAGAGAGAGGAGGAAGCAGGCTCTCTGCTACGCAGAGACAGGCTCTCTGTCTCTCGGCCTAGCAGAGAGCCCAATGCGGGACTCGATCCCAGCACCCTGAGATCATGACCTGAGCTGAAGGCAGAGGCTTAACCCACTGAGCCACCCAGGCAGTCCTAAAAGTATTTCTTAAGAGTGTTTAGAAAGTGTTAACCCTCACCATATTAGTAAATTTTTCATTTACTTTGAGGACAAATTTTAATGTGTGGAACTATTAAAATCTGAAAAATGAATTGGAAGGCTAGGTGAAATCCTAGAAGTTATTTAAATCCAACATTATATATTTCTGTTCTTAAATTACCTAAATTTAGTGTCTCAAAAGTAGAGAACAAATTTTTATATTTCTTTTACTATTTTCCTAATGTTACTCTTAAAATTCTTGTGCTGCAGTTGAAGATACTTATTTCTTGTTTTGTCTCTAACACTGATAAGAACTTAAGAGGAAAATCAATATACCACCTTTAATTGATACTAAAATATTTTAATGCCTATGAAATTAGAATGCTAGTTAATAGTTGTTTGTGTCATAGTTTAATTGGTAGTATTTTCCCTTTCTTAGTAGTACTTGAAATAATAATGTGTCTTTTAATTGGTGGAATCTTAGGTTTGATGGAATGAGGCAGTTGTTTCTTTCCTTAGTTTTGAAGATGTCTTGACTTTTATTTTGTTGTTGCTTCCTTGCCCACAAGATGGTGGTGATGAGCAATCTGTCTGTTCTGCAAATTAAAAAAAAAAAAAAAGAATATTTTTTTGAGCAGCTTTAGGTTCACAGCAAAATTGAGCAACAGGTCAAAGACTTCCTGTATTACTCTGCACTCCACACACATGCATAGCCTTCCCTGTTATAAGCATCCTTCTCCACAGTGGTTCGTTTGTTAAAACTGATGAACTCCTAACACCGACACATCGTAATCATTCTGAGTCTTTGTTTTACATTAGGATTCACTCTTGGTGTTGTATATTTCTACACATTTGAACAAATGTATAATGACATATTCACCATTTATAGTTTCATACAGAGTATTTTCACTGCCCTAAAAATTTTCTGCATTCTGCTAATTCATCCCTCTGTTCCCTAATCCCTGACAGCTACTTAAATATTTTTTTTTATTATTGTTTTTTTTTTTTTCCAATTTATTTATTTTCAGAAAAACAGTATTCATTATTTTTTCACCACACCCAGTGCTCCATGCAAGCTGTGCCCTCTATAATACCCACCACCTGGTACCCCAACCTCCCACCCCCCCGCCACTTCAAACCCCTCAGATTGTTTTTCAGAGTCCATAGTCTCTCATGGTTCATCTCCCCTTCCAATTTACCCAAAAGCACATACCCTCCCCAATGTCCATAACCCTACCCCCCTTCTCCCAACCCCCCTCCCCCCAGCAACCCACAGTTTGTTTCGTGAGATTAAGAGTCACTTATGGTTTGTCTCCCTCCCTATCCCATCTTGTTTCATGGATTCTTCTCCTACCCACTTAAGCCCCCATGTTGCATCACCACTCCCTCATATCAGGGAGATCATATGATAGTTGTCTTTCTCCGCTTGACTTATTTCGCTAAGCATGATACGCTCTAGTTCCATCCATGTTGTCGCAAATGGCAAGATTTCGTTTCTTTTGATGGCTGCATAGTATTCCATTGTGTATATATACCACATCTTCTTGATCCATTCATCTGTTGATGGACATCTAGGTTCTTTCCAGAGTTTGGCTATTGTGGACATTGCTGCTATAAACATTCGGGTGCACGTGCCCCTTTGGATCACTACGTTTGTATCTTTAGGGTAAATTCCCAGTAGTGCAATTGCTGGGTCATAGGGCAGTTCTATTTTCAACATTTTGAGGAACCTCCATGCTGTTTTCCAGAGTGGTTGCACCAGCTTGCATTCCCACCAACAGTGTAGGAGGGTTCCCCTTTCTCCGCATCCTCGCCAGCATCTGTCATTTCCTGACTTGTTGATTTTAGCCATTCTGACTGGTGTGAGGTGATATCTCATTGTGGTTTTGATTTGTATTTCCCTGATGCCGAGTGATATGGAGCACTTTTTCATGTGTCTGTTGGCCATCTGGATGTCTTCTTTGCAGAAACGTCTGTTCATGTCCTCTGCCCATTTCTTGATTGGATTATTTGTTCTTTGGGTGTTGAGTTTGTTAAGTTCTTTATAGATTTTGGACACTAGTCCTTTATCTGATATGTCGTTTGCAAATATCTTCTCCCATTCTGTCAGTTGTCTTTTGGTTTTGTTAACTGTTTCCTTTGCTGTGCAAAAGCTTTTGATTTTGATGAAATCCCAAAAGTTCATTTTTGCCCTTGCTTCCCTTGCCTTTGGCGATGTTCCTAGGAAGATGTTGCTGCGGCTGAGGTCGAAGAGGTTGCTGCCTGTGTTCTCCTCAAGGATTTTGATGGATTCCTTTCTCACATTGAGGTCCTTAATCCATTTTGAATCTATTTTTGTGTGTGGTGTAAGGAAATGGTCCAATTTCATTTTTCTGCACGTGGCTGTCCAATTTCCCCAACACCATTTATTGAAGAGGCTGTCTTTTTTCCATTGGACATTCTTTCCTGCTTTGTCGAAGATTAGTTGACCATAGAGTTGAGGGTCTATTTCTGGGCTCTCTATTCTGTTCCATTGGTCTATGTGTCTGTTTTTGTGCCAGTACCATGCTGTCTTGATGACAGCTTTGTAATAAAGCTTGAAGTCCGGAATTGTGATGCCATCAACTTTGGCTTTCTTTTTCAATATCCCTTTGGCTATTCGAGGTCTTTTCTGGTTCCATATAAATTTTAAAATTATTTGTTCCATTTCTTTGAAGAAGATGGATGGTACTTTGATAGGAATTGCATTAAATGTGTAGATTGCTTTAGGTAGCATAGACATTTTCACAATATTTATTCTTCCAATCCAGGAGCATGGAACATTTTTCCATTTCTTTGTGTCTTCCTCAATTTCTTTCATGAGTACTTTATAGTTTTCTGAGTATAGATTCTGTGCCTCTTTGGTTAGGTTTATTCCTAGGTATCTTATGGTTTGTGGTGCAATTGTAAATGGGATTGACTCCTTAATTTCTCTTTCTTCTGTCTTGTTGTTGGTGTAGAGAAATGCAACTGATTTCTGTGCATTGATCTTATATCCTGACACTTTACTGAATTCCTGTATAAGTTCTAGCAGTTTTGGAGTGGAGTCTTTTGGGTTTTCCACATAGAGTATCATATCATCTGCGAAGAGTGATAATTTGACTACTTCTTTGCCGATTTGGATGCCTTTAATTTTCTTTTGTTGTCTGATTGCTGAGGCTAGGACTTCTAGTACTATGTTGAATAGCAGTGGTGATAATGGACATCCCTGCCGTGTTCCTGACCTTAGTGGAAAAGCTTTCAGTTTTTCTCCATTGAGAATGATATTTGCGGTGGGTTTTTCATAGATGGCTTTGATGATATTGAGGTATGTGCCCTCTATCCCTATACTTTGAAGGGTTTTGATCAGGAAGGGATGCTGTACTTTGTCAAATGCTTTTTCAGCATCTATTGAGAGTATCATATGGTTCTTGTTCTTTCTTTTATTGATGTGTTGTATCACATTGACTGATTTGCGGATGTTGAACCAACCTTGCAGCCCTGGGATAAATCCCACTTGGTCGTGGTGAATAATCCTTTTAATGTACTGTTGAATCCTATTGGCTAGTATTTTGGTGAGAATTTTTGCATCTGTGTTCATCAAGGATATTGGTCTATAGCTCTCTTTTTGGATGGGATCCTTGTCTGGTTTTGGGATCAAGGTGATGCTGGCCTCATAAAATGAGTTTGGGAGTTTTCCTTCCATTTCTATTTTTTGGAACAGTTTCAGGAGAATAGGAATTAGTTCTTCTTTAAATGTTTGGTAGAATTCCCCTGGGAAGCCATCTGGCCCTGGGCTTTTGTTTGTTTGGAGATTTTTAATGACTGTTTCAATCTCCTTACTGGTTATGGGTCTGTTCAGGCTTTCTATTTCTTCCTGGTTCAATTTTGGTAGTTTATATGTTTCTAGGAATGCATCCATTTCTTCCAGATTGTCAAATTTGTTGGCGTAGAGTTGCTCATAGTATGTTCTTATAATAGTTTATATTTCTTTGGTGTTAGTTGTGATCTCTCCTCTTTCATTCATGATTTTATTTATTTGGGTCCTTTCTCTTTTCTTTTTGATAAGTCTGGCCAAGGGTTTATCAATTTTATTAATTCTTTCAAAGAACCAGCTCCTAGTTTGGTTGATTTGTTCTATTGTTTTTTTGGTTTCTATTTCATTGATTTCTGCTCTGATCTTTATGATTTCTCTTCTCCTGCTGGGTTTAGGGTTTCTTTCTTGTTCTTTCTCCAGCTCCTTTAGGTGTAGGGTTAGGTTGTGTACCTGAGACCTTTCTTGTTTCTTGAGAAAAGCTTGTACCGCTATATATTTTCCTCTCAGGACTGCCTTTGTTGTGTCCCACAGATTTTGAACCGTTGTATTTTCATTATCATTTGTTTCCATGATTTTTTTCAATTCTTCTTTAATTTCCCGGTTGACCCATTCATTCTTTAGAAGGATGCTGTTTAGTCTCCATGTATTTGTGTTCTTTCCAGACTTCCTCTTGTGGTTGAGTTCTAGCTTCAGAGCATTGTGGTCTGAAAATATGCAGGGAATGATCCCAATCTTTTGATACCGGTTGAGTCCTGATTTAGGACCGAGGATGTGATCTATTCTGGAGAATGTTCCATGTGCACTAGAGAAGAATGTGTATTCTGTTGCTTTGGGATGAAATGTTCTGAATATATCTGTGATGTCCATCTCATCCAGTGTATCATTTAAGGCCTTTATTTCCCTGTTGATCTTTTGCTTGGATGATCTGTCCATTTCAGTGAGGGGAGTGTTAAAGTCCCCTACTATTATTGTATTATTGTTGATGTGTTTCTTTGATTTTGTTATTAATTGGTTTATATAGTTGGCTGCTCCCACATTGGGGGCATAGATATTTAAAATTGTTAGATCTTCTTGTTGGACAGACCCTTTGAGTATGATATAGTGTCCTTCCTCATCTCTTATTATAGTCTTTGGCTTAAAATCTAAGTGATCTGATATAAGGATTGCCACTCCTGCTTTTTTCTGATGTCCATTAGCATGGTAAATTCTTTTCCACCCCCTCACTTTAAGTCTGGAGGTGTCTTCGGGTTTAAAATGGGTTTCTTGGAGGCAACATATAGATGGGTTTTGTTTTTTTATCCATTCTGATACCCTGTGTCTTTTGATTGGGGCATTTAGCCCATTAACATTCAGGGTAACTATTGAGAGATATGATTTTAGTGCCATTGTATTGCCTGTAAGGTGACTGTTACTGTATATTGTCTCTGTTCCTTTCTGATCTACCACTTGTAGGCTCTCTCTTTGCTTAGAGGACCCCTTTCAGTATTTCTTGTAGAGCTGGTTTGGTGTTTGCAAATTCTTTCAGTTTTTGTTTGTCCTGGAAGCTTTTAATCTCTCCTTCTATTTTCAATGATAGCCTAGCTGGATATAGTATTCTTGGCTGCATGTTTTTCTCGTTTAGTGCTCTGAAAATGTCATGCCAGCTCTTTCTGGCCTGCCAGGTCTCTGTGGATAAGTCAGCTGCCAATCTAATACTTTTACCATTGTATGTTACAGACTTCTTTTCCTGGGCTGCTTTCAGGATTTTCTCTTTGTCACTAAGGCTTGTAAATTTTACTATTAGGTGGCGGGGTGTGGGCCTATTCTTATTGATTTTGAGGGGCGTTCTCTGAACCTCCTGAATTTTGATGCTCGTTCCCTTTGCCATATTGGGGAAATTCTCCCCAATAATTCTCTCCAGTATACCTTCTGCTCCCCTCTCTCTTTCTTCTTCTTCTGGAATCCCAATTATTCTAATGTTGTTTCGTCTTATGGTGTCACTTATCTCTCGAATTCTCCCCTCATGGTCCAGTAGCTGTTTGTCCCTCTTTTGCTCAGCTTCTTTATTCTCTGTCATTTGGTCTTCTATATTGCTAATTCTTTCTTCTGCCTCATTTATCCCAGCAGTGAGAGCCTCCATTTTTGATTGAACTTCATTAATAGCCTTTTTGATTTCAACTTGGTTAGATTTTAGTTCTTTTATTTCTCCAGAAAGGGCTTTTATATCTCTGGAGAGGGTTTCTCTAATATCTTCCATGCCTTTTTCAAGCCCGGCTATAACCTTGAGAATTGTCATTTTGAACTCTAGATCTGACATATTACCAATGTCTGTATTGATTAGGTCCCTAGCCTTCGGTACTGCCTCTTGTTCTTTTTTTTGTTGTGAATTTTTCCGCCTTGTCATTTTGTCCAGCTAAGAGTATATGAAGGAGCAAGTAAAATACTAAAAGGGTGGCAACAATCCCAGGAAAATATGCTTTAACCAAATCAGAAGAGATCCCAAATCATGCGGGGGGATTTCTCCCCCCTCACGATTGGGTGAGGGATCTCCTCTGATTGGGATCTCCTTTGACTGGGATCTCCCAATCTCTTCTGATTGGGATCTCTTCTGATTTGGGGATAAAAAGAGGTTCAAAAAGAAAGAAAGAAAAAAAGAAAAAAAGAATTAAAAAAAAGAGATTGAATTAAAAATTCAATCAAGAATTTAAAAAAGAATTAAGAAAAAAAAAGATTGAAGAGATTAGGATCTCTTCTGATTTGGGGATAAAAAGAGGTTCAAAAAGAAAGAAAGAAAAAAAAAGAAAAAAAAGAATTAAAAAAAAAAAAGAAAATGAATAAAGAAAAGTATAAAAAAGCAAAATATATATATATTAGATAATCTAGTTAAAAAACGTTAAAAAAGAAAAGGGTAAAATTAGAAAAAATTTTAGCAGAAGAAGAGAAAAAAAATGAAAAAGAAAAAAAAAATAAATTAACTGCAAGACTAAAAAATCACCGGCAGAAAGCCATGAGTTCCGTGGTTTGTTTTTTCCTCCTCTGGAATTCTGCTGCTCTCTCCTTGGTATTGAAACTGCACTCCTTGGTAGGTGAACTTGGTCTTGGCTGGATTTCTTGTTGATCTTCTGGGGGAAGGGCCTGGTGTAGTGATTCTCAAGTGTCTTTGCCCCAGGCGGAATTACACCGCCCTTACCAGGGGCGGGGGCTGAGTGATGGGGCTGAGTGATCTGCTCGGCTTTGCTTTCAGGAGCTTTTGTTCCCTGAGCGCTTTCCGTAGAGTTCCGGAGGATGGGAATACAAATGGCGGCCTCCTGGTCTCCGGCCCAGAGGAGCCGAGAGCCCAGGGCCCCGCTCCCCTGTGCGCCCTCAGCGAACTGCTCCTGGTAACTCGCGTCTGCCTAACCTCCGGCCGCGCTCCAAGCTCACCGAGCTTGCGACCGGTTCAAGGCAACTCCGAGCTGCGAGCTTACTGTCGGCTCTGTCTCTGCAGCCGGCTTTCCCGTTCCAATATCCACAAGCTTTGCAACACTCACACACCCCCAATCCTTCTGTGACCCCGCGGGACCTGAGGTCACGCCGACCCCGCGTGGGCTTCGCCCCGGTTTAGCCTCCGGAGCGATGTCCCTCAGCGGAACAGACTTTTAAAAGTCCTGATTTTGTGCTCCGTTGCTCCGCCGCTTGCCGGGAGCCGGCCCCTCCCCCCGGGGTCTATCTTCCCGACGCTTTGGATTCACTTCTCCGCCAGTCCTACCTTTCAGAAAGTGGTTGTTTTTCTGTTTCTAGAATTGCTGTTCTTCTTCTCTTCGATCTGCTGATGGATTTGCAGGTGTTTGCAATCTTTAGATAAGCTCTCTAGCTGATCTCCTGCTAGCTGAGGTAGTCTCAGCCTGCTACTTCTCCGCCATCTTGACTCCTCCTCCTACTTAAATATTTTGATGGTCCCCACATGGTACTTTTTTTCAGAATATCATGTATTTGGAATCATACAGTAGGTAGCCTTTCAGGTTGGCTTCTTTTACTTACTAATATGCATTATAATATACTGGTGTTTTTTCATTGTTCAATAGCTCATTTCTTTTTAGTGCTGGATAATATGTCATTGTCTGGAGGTACCACAGTTTATTTGTCCATTCACCTATTAAGGACTTCTTTTTTTTTTTTTAGATTTTTATCTACTTATTTGATAGAGAGAGATCACAAGTAGGCAGAAGGCAGGCGGGTGGGGGAAGCAGGCTCCCCGCTGAGCAGAGAGCCCGATGTGGGGCTCGATCCCAGGACCCTGAGATCATGACCCGAGCTGAAGGCAGAGGCTTAAACCACTGAGCCACCCAGGCGTCCCTCACCTATTAAGGACTTCTTGGTTGCTTCCAAGTTTTGGCAATTCTGAATAAAGCTGCTGTAAACATCCGTGTGCAGGTTTTTGTGTGGACATAAGTTTTTGGGTGAATATCAAGGATTGCAGTTGTGGAGCCATATGGTAAAAATATGTTTAGTTTTGTGAGAAATTGCCAAACTGTCTTCCAAAGTAGCTATACCATTTTGCACTCCCACCAGCAATGTATGAGAGTTCCTCATACTCCAGTGGATGAGAGTTGCTCTGCATCCTCCCCAGCATTTAATGTTGTCAGAGTTCTTGATTTCAGCCATTGTAGTAGATCCATAGTGATATGTACCTGCTTTAAGTTGCATTTCCCTGATGACATTGATAGGATGTGGATCATCTCTTCATATACTTATTTGCTGTCTATAGATCTTGTTTGGTGAGGTGTCTAAAGATCTTTGACCCATGAGTTTTAAGAGTTCCTTGTATATTTTGGATAAAGTTCTTTATCAGAAATATGTTTTGCAAATATTTCCTCCCAGTCTTTGATTCATCTTCATTCTTTTGATGGTGACTTTTGTAGAGCAGTAATTTTATCTTTAATAAAGTTCAGTTTATACCCTTTTTTCCCCATGAGTTATGCCTTTAGTGTTGTATCTAAAAAATCATTGCCAGACCCAAGATGTCTAGATATGCTCCTGTGTTCTCTCTCAGGATTTTTATGATTTTGTGGTTTACATTTAGATATGTGATCCATTTTGAGTTAATTCTTGTGAAAAGGATATGGTCTGTATCTGTTCATTGTATGTATTCATTTTTTTACACGTGGGTGTTTAGCTGTCCCAGCATCGTTTGAAAAGATATCTTGTTCTGTTGTACAGATCTTACTCAACGATGAGGTTACATTCTAATAAACCTATAGTAAGTTGAAAATATCTCCAGTTGAAAATACATTTAATATATTTACTGAATGTCATAGCTTAGCCTAGCCTACCTTAAATGTGTTCAGAACACTTAACACTGGCCTACAGTTGGGCAAAATCATCTAACACAAAGTCTGTTTTATAATAAAGTGTTGAATATATCCATGTAACTTGTTGAATACTATACTAAAAGTAAAAATCAGAATGGTTGTGTATATTAGTTATTTACTCTCTTGATCCAGTGCCTGACTGGAAATGGTGGCTCAGTGCTGCTGCCCAGTATCATGAGATTGTACTCCATATTGCTAGCCCAGGAAAAGATTAAAATTCAAAATCCGAAATATGGTTTCTGTTGAATGTGTATTGCTTTTGCACCATTGTAGGGTAAAAAGTTGTAAGTTGAACTGTTTTAAGTCAGGGACCATAGTAGGTGTCTCTTTCTGGACTTTGTTCCGCTGATCTCTACTGATCAGGACCATGCTTTCTTGATTACTAAAGCTTCATAGTAAGTCAGGCAGTGTCAGTCCTCCAGCTTTGCTCTTCAGTATTGTGTTGGCTATTCTGGGTCCTTTGCCTCTCCATATAAATTACAGAATCAGTCTGTCAACATCTGCAGTAACTTATTAAGGTTTTGATTGGATTTCATTGGAATCTATAGATCAAGTTGGGAAGAACTGACATTTTGAAACTGTTTAGTCTTCCTATCTGTGATGGTGGAATATCTCTGTTTATCTAGTTCTGCTTTGATTTTGTTGATCAGTTTTGTAGTTTCCTCATATAGATCTTGTACATATTTTATTATATTTATACCAAAGTTTCATTTTGGGGAGGATGATAATATAAATGGTATTGTGTTTCTAATATTTTGTTGTTGTGGGTGTTGTTTTTTACTGCTATGGGATATGAAAGCCTCTCTCCAGAATGGGTTCATATTTCCTTCTGTTGGTGGCTCTTGGAGTTCATCGAATCTGGCCCCGTTTTTATATAAATCTTTCTGCATCTTACGCCGTGAAAGAGTAAATTCATACCCCTGACCCCCAATCTGTGTGGCACAGGAGGCCTGGTATTTCATTTCCTTTTGCATTATTTTCCCACACCTCCACTAGACAGCTTTTAAGTTGTAGGCTTTGTGCAGAGGGTTCAGTTCCAGCTCCCCGACTGCATGTTGGCCATTGCTCATTTCCAGCTATTGCTGAGCATTCAAACCCTGGTCCCTACAGTCTGTTATCTGCTCTTTCTCCTGGACTGCTTTGCTTTAGCTTTGATACCTCTTTACTTGTGCCACATGAGGATTCTCACTGTTGCTGCCTTAGGTTGGGCCCTGCCAGGTCACTGTGCTTCTAGTTTGGTTACCCTCTTAGATTTATCTGTCTTCCATGAAACACCAATATTCTTTGCAATAGAAAGGCACAAACTCTAGAGGTCAGTGTCATTCGCCTTTGCTGCTTGGTCTGGTTTCCTCCCTGTGTACCAGCCTACCTTGAGCTCTGTAGGCCACGATGTTCCACTCCTTTGTGCTCTGCACATACTACTTTCCAGGCAGTCTGTGTCCCAATTTTTTTGTCTGGCTAAAATTCAGCCCAGTTGTTGACCTCCTCCTTTGAGTCATCTTGACCTATTCTCATGTAAATGTTCTTGTTTGTTCCCGTTGGTGCATAGGTCTGTTTTAGCATTTTATGACATAGTTTTGTATATGATGATTTCCTGGTCTTTGGGGGCAGGCATGATTTCCTTTTTTAACTTTTTGGATTATTCATTGATAATACAGTAACACTAAGTAGTTCTTTGTTTTTTGTTGTTGTTTTTGCATTTTTATAAAACTTGATAAAAAATATTTCAAACTGTACAGTCATCAGAAGTACATAGTTAACCAAAAATGCACACACTTGGCATCTCCTCAGTAGTCCTTTGTTAAATGAGTATTTGTATGGTGTGATTACATGTGTGTACACTTTCATTTGAGCCTGCTGTGTGTTACTAATTAGGATTGAATTGGATGAAATTAAAGATATAACTTTTCAGTATAATGCTGCACTCCTGCTTGCTTACATGCTGGTTTTTCTTTCTCCTCCTCCAGGGCTGTTGTGTTTGTTGTGGACAGTGCAGCCTTCCAGCGAGAGGTGAAAGATGTGGCAGAGTTTCTGTATCAAGTCCTCATCGACAGTATGAGTCTGAAGAACACACCATCATTCTTAATCGCCTGCAATAAGCAAGGTGCCATCATGTTTTCCAGCAATAATAATTGAGATTTTTCTGGGATTGCTACTAAGAGCTAATACATTTGTTATTATTGAGGATGAGAGATGATTGTTAAGGAACTATGAAGGATTTTAAATCTAAAAGTTGTTTATATACCTGCATTTTTATTAGTTTTTTTTTTAAATTTTTATTAATTTTGTTAGTTTTACCAGTCTGTTCTAAGGAGTGTCTTACCAGTTTTTCTTTGATACAGTGTTTTACATTTCACAAAATTATAAATCATTTTACTTTATTTACCAAGTTAAGTTTGTCAGATTGACAGTATGTCCTATCACACACAATTGTGGAGGGCCAGGGGACCGTCTATCTTTTCAGACAAATTTACCTTCCAGCACATTTTATCAAGGAAGGTTTTTGTTTGCACAAGTTGTGTTTTCTTTAACCTCATAACCATTAAACATTTTCTATCACACCCAGTAATCTGAGGCTTCAGTTTCATTATCTCTAGCATAAGATAAACTAGTTGATTTTATAGTCTTCTTTCATTTTTTTTTTTAATGTTGATGCCTCCCTTTATTTATTTTTTTTCCAATTTATTTATTTTCAGAAAAACAGTATTCATTATTTTTTCACCACACCCAGTGCTCCATGCAAGCCGTGCCCTCTATAATACCCACCACCTGGTACCCCAACCTCCCACCCCCCCCCGCCACTTCAAACCCCTCAGATTGTTTTTCAGAGTCATAGTCTCTCATGGTTCACCTCCCCTTCCAATTTACCCAAATTCCCTTCTCCTCTCTAACGCCCCTTGTCCTCCATGCTATTTGTTATGCTCCACAAATAAGTGAAACCATATGATAATTGACTCTCTCTGCTTGACTTATTTCACTCAGCATAATCTCTTCCAGTCCCGTCCATGTTGCTACAAAAGTTGGGTATCATCCTTTCTGATGGAGGCATAATACTCCATAGTGTATATGGACCACAACTTCCTTACCCATTCATCCGTTGAAGGGCATCTTGGTTCTTTCCATAGTTTGGCGACCGTGGCCATTGCTGCTATAAACGTTGGGGTACAGATGGTCCTTCTTTTCACATCTGTGTCTTTGGGGTAAATACAGTCTTCTTTCACATTAAAATTCTGATTCTAGGGCACCTGAGTGGCTCAGTGGGTTAAGCCACTGCCTTCGGTTCAGGTCATGATCTCAGGGTCCTGGGATTGAGTCCCGCATCAGGCTCTCTGCTCAGCAGGGAGCCTGCTTCCTCCTCTCTCTCTCTCTGCCTGCCTCTTTCCCTACTTGTGCTCTCTCTCTGTCAAATAAATAAATAAAATCTTTAAAAAAATAAAATTCTGATTCTACAGAGAGCCTTGTGCATTTGTCAGAAGTGATCAGGTAGTTATAACCCTAGCAATGCCTAATCAGGAAGTGGTATTAGGATCATTACTGGCCTCTCCGTTTCTTTTCTTTGGTGTAGGAGAGAAGGTGATATTTATTTGGCTTTTGCTGGAAGCCAAACCAGCAAAGAGGGTGTTCCTCTCTTACCAAGGGGCAATTAAGTGACTTAGTATCTTAGTATCAGCTGGAAATGTGCTTAGTTTACTTTTATATGACAAGTAGGATGTTTCTATTTACAATCAAAAAGCTGGTAGGTTTTCTCTCTGATACGCTGGCTGGACTTACATATATTTTGATTTAAAAGGTCTGTAAGATGTAGAAACTTTCATGAACTAGTCAATTTTAGGGATATGAGCTTAATATATTTGTAAGCATTATTATAGGAAAACCCATACCTGAAAATTAGAAAGCTTATTTTAGTAGTTAAGCTACTAATGGTAAAAAGCTCTTTAGGAAAAAAAAAGGGGGGGGCAGAAACTTATTGGTTTAAATTGGAATTTTCCATATGTGCAAGAGGTCTTGGGAAAAGACCCTTTCTGGTTTAAACTATAACAATGTCTTTATTTCTTTACAGACATTACAATGGCAAAATCCGCAAAGTTAATTCAGCAGCAGCTTGAGAAAGAACTGTAAGTATGAATAAGTCATATTGATTAATGTAGATTTTAACACTTAGGAAATTTGAATATATTGCTTAAGGTCTTTGGTTGTATATAATTATCATAGCCCAAAGAATAGTGTGACATATATTTGTTAAATAATTGACAAAATTAGAAGGGGGGTAGGGTTATGGACATTGGGGAGGGTATGTGCTTTTGGGTAAATTGGAAGGGGAGATGAACCATGAGAGACTATGGACTCTGAAAAACAATCTGAGGGGTTTGAAGTGGCGGGGGGGTGGGAGGTTGGGGTACCAGGTGGTGGGTATTATAGAGGGCACGGCTTGCATGGAGCACTGGGTGTGGTGAAAAAATAATGAATACTGTTTTTCTGAAAATAAATAAATTGGAAAAAAAAAAAAAAGACAAAATTAATGGAATTCTAAAAAGCGTCAGTGGGATGTTTATGGATACTTTAAAAATTCATGGAAAGAAAATCTCAGGTTTATTGAGACCATAAGCTCAATTTATTTTCCCACTGTTTCTAGTTCATTTATAGTAGATATGAAAGGTTTTAGAAACTAAAAAATTTGAAAGCCATGGAAATTTTTGTTGACAAAATAAGGAAGGAATGCTTTAAAAGAATTTAAAAATCTGTTATACTATTTTATAGCTTATTTTATCATTTTCTAGCTACATTGCAATATCATTTAGCTTATTTTAGTGTTTAAAAATTTGTAAAGTGAGCTATAACTTTTTGAATTTTAAGAAATCTACTAGCATGTCTATACTCTCCCAGTTTATAAGAGCTAGCTACAGATTGCTTACCCAGGAGCTACCATCAATATTATATGAAGCAAGTAATTTTTTCTTGCTGCTGTTGTGTAGACTTTTTTTTGTGTGTGTGTGTGTAAATTCAACTTTGAGGGGCACCTGGCTGCCTCAGTCAGTTAAGTGTCTGCCTTTGGAGCAGGTCATGATCAGGGATAGAGTCCCTATATCAGGCTCCCTGCTCTCCAGGGAGCCTGCTTCTCCCTCTGCCCTGCCCCCTGCTCATGCACTCTCTCTCAAATAAATAAAATCTTAAAAAAAAAAAAAATTCAACTTCGAGCACATTTTTTTCCCCACCAGGATTTACTTATTTATACATTTAACATCTAGTATATGGCAAGCCCTGCTTTCAGGATGTGGCTGTAGGGGGAACTGTGATGTGGTTCCTGTACTCAGGAGCTTAGGGTTGACAAACTCCTGCTCAGTGTGTGCAAACAAGAAATAGGTTTACATTTTTAAAGGGCAGGTTAAAAAAATAGGAAAAGTAGAAAAATATGTGACAGAAACTAAATGTCACCCACAAGCCCAAAACATTTAATTTATGGTTTTTTACAGAAAAATTTTATGAGACCTGGTCTGTCATTTTCTGTGTTTTTTTTTCTTTTAACTGGGAATGATATATTTAATTCCATATGCTTTAAACTTTTTAATATATGAATAGAAGAGTAAAGTTAACAGTTCAGTCAGATTTATCAAAGACCTCCTGCTTTCAAGTTGAATATCAAAAAAGATTTTTTTAAACCCTTTTATGGGGGCGCAATTCATATGTAAAAAGCCGTGCATATTTAATGTGTACAACTCCATGCATTTGGGGATAAGTATCTACCTTTGAAGCCATCACCACCATCGAGGCCCTAAAAATACCATTATTTTGTAGTTTCCTCCTGCTCTCTTTATTGTTTGTGTTTGTATGAGGGTGAGTGAGAGAAACAGAGAGTGTTTCATGAGAATACTTAAGATCTATAGTATTGGCAGATTTTAAGTATACAGTGCAGTATTGTTAGCTGTACACACTATGCTATATAGATCTCTAGTACATACTTATTTGCATAAGTGAACCTTTTTTTAAAAAAATATTTATTTGAGAGAGAGAGTGGGGGGAGGGACTGAGGGCGAGGGAGAAGTAGGCGTCCCTCCCTCCACGAGCTGAGAGCCCAACATGGGCAGGGATCATGCCCTTAGCCAAAGGCAGACGCTTAACCGACTGAGCCACCCAGATGCCCCTGTATAACTGAAACTTTATAACTTTTGACCTAATAACCAAAGGCTCCCCATTTCTCCCTCTCCCCCCACTCCAGTAACCACCATTCTATCCTGCTTCTATGTGTTTGTTTTAGATTTCATATGTAAGTGTGATTATATATTATTTGTCTTAATTGGGTTTGTTATATCACTTAGCATAATAGGTTCATTCATGTTGTTATAAATAGTAGGATTTCCTCCTTTTTCAGGGCTAAATAATATTCATTGCATGTATGTTCCACATTTTCTTTATCCATTCATCCTTTGATGGACATTTAGGTTGCTTCCGTATATTGCCTCTTGTAGTAATGCTCCAATGAACATGAGAGTGCAATTACCTCTTCAAGAACCTGATTTTAATTCCTTTAGATAAATACCCAGAAATGGAATTGCTGGATCATATGGTAGTTTTATTTGTAATTTTTTGAGGAATCTTCATGCTGTTTTCCATAGTGGCTGTATCAATTTACATTCCCACCAACAGTGTACCAGGATTGCCTTTTGTCTGCATCTCTACACCTTAACTTGTTTGTTTTGTTTTAATGTTAGTCACTATCTCAGGTGTGAGGGTATATCTCATGGTGCTTCTGATTTGCATTTCCCTAATGAGTAGTTATGTTGTGTACCTTTTCATGTACTTATTGGCATTTGTGTCCTCTTTGAAGAAACGTCTGTTCAGAAATGTCTATCCTTTGTCCATTTTTCAATTGGATTATTATTTTTTTGTTGTTGTTAGTGACTGGTAGGAGTTTCTTATATAATTTGGATAGTAACCCTTATCAGATATATGGTTTGCAGGTATTCTCCAATTCCAGGTTATCCTTTTATTTTACAGATTGTTTCTTTTGCTCTGCAGAAGTTATTTAAATTAGCAATCACATTTATGTGATTATGTGAACAGAAGGAAACCCTTCTGTTGCGTATGCTTTTGGTGTCATATCCAAAAACTCACTGCCACAACCAGGGTCACTGAGCTTTTCCTTTGGTTTTCCTTCTTGGGTTTTTATAGCTTAAGGTCTTATGTATAAGTCTTTAATTCATTTTGAGTTGATTTTTGTGTACAATATAAGATAAAGGTCCAATTTTATTCTTTTGCTTATAGATAATCCAGTTTTCCTAAGACCATTTATTAAAAAGACTATCCTTTACCCATTGTATATTCTTGTCATCCTTATCAAAGGTTTACTGACTGTATGTGTGGGTTTATTTTTGGCCCCTCTACTGTATTCTACTGGTCTTTGTGTCTTCTTATATCAGTATCATACTGTTTTGATTACTATAGCTTTGTTATATAATTTGAAACCTGCAAGTGTGATGCTTTCATCTTTTTTGTCTTTACTCAAGATTACTTTTACTATTATGGGTCTTTTTGTGGTTCCATATGAATTCTATCATTGTTTCTTCTATTTCTGCAAAAAATTATTCCATTGGAATACTGATATTGCATTGCATCTATAGAAGACTGCATCATACAGACATTTTAACAATATTTAATTATTCTAATTGAGGAACAAGGATATCTTTTCCTTTATTCATGTCTTCAGTTTCTTTCACAGATGTCTTGTAGTTTTCAGTATATAGATCATTTGCCTACGTTAGGGTTTACATTTACGCTTAAGTATTTTATTTTTGATGCTTTGTAAACAGGATTGGTAATTCCTTATTTCTCTGATAGATCATTAGTAGGGTATAGAAACATAACTGATTTTTGTATGTTGATTTTGTATCTTGCAACTTTACGAAATTTTTTAGTAGTTCTTTTTCTTTGGTGGTGATTTAGGGATTTATATATATAAGATTAAGTCATCTGTGAACAGAGATAATCTTCTTTTTGATTTTCATGCTTTTTATTTCTTTCTTTGCATAATTGCTGTCTCTAGGACTTACAGTACTATGCTGAATACACGTGATGAGAGTGGGCATCCTTGTGTTGATCTTAGAGGAAAAGCTTTCAGCTTTTCACTGTTGAATATGATCTTTTCTGTGGACTTGTTATATATGACCTTTATTATTTTGAGCTATATTCCTTTTGTGCCTATTTCATTGCATTTTAATCATGAAAGGATGTTGATTTTTGTCAAGTGATTTTTCTTTATTGAGATGATTGTATGATTTTTATCCTTCATCCTGTTAATGTGGTGTATCACCTCTATTGGTTTGTATATGTTGAACTGTCTTTCCATCTTGAGTAAATCCCATTTGATCATAGTGTACAATCCATTTAATATTTGTACTGTTGAATTTGGTTTGCCAGTATTTTGTTGAGGATTTTTGTACCTATGTTCATTAGGTATTTTGGCCTATACTTTTCTTGTAGTATCCTTATCTGTCTTGGCTATCAGGGGAAGGCTAGCTAAAATGAGTTTGGAAGTGTTACCTCCTCTTTAATCAGGAAGAGTTTGAGAAGAATTGGTGTTGATTCTTCTTTAAATGTTTGGTAGAATTCACCAGTGAGCCATCACGTCTTCACCTGTTCTTTGCTGGTCGTTTTTGATTACTGATTCAGTCTCCTTCCTCATTATTGGTTTGTTCAGATTTTCTGTTTTTTCAAGATTCAGTTTTGGTATGTTGTGTGTTTCTAGGAATTTATCCATTTCTTCTAGGTTGTCTAATTTGTTAATAGACTCTTATCCTTTGTATGTCTGTTGCGTAATTACCCCTTTCATTTCTGATTTTATTAATTTTCGTCTTCTCCTTGCTAAAGGTTTGTCAATTTTATCTTTCAAAAAACTCCTCTTAGTTTCATTGATATTTTCTATTGTTTTCTAGTCTGTATTTCCTTTGTTTCTGCTCTGATGTTTATTTTTTCCATCCTTCTGCTAGCTTTGGGGTTAGTTTTTTCTTTTTCTAGTTTCTGGGGGTGTAAACTTAGCCTGTTTATCTAGATCTTTCTTTTCTCCCAGACTAGATATTTATTGCTATAAACTTCCCTCTTAGAACTGCCTTTTGCTGCATCCTGTAAGTTTTGGTGTGTTGGGTTTCCATTTTCATTCATTTCAATATTTTTTTATTTGCCTCTGGATTCTTCCTTGACCTTTTAGTTGTTCAGAAATGTGTTATTAATTCCCCACATATTTGTGAATTTTCCAGTATTCCTTCTGTTATTGAATCCTAGGTTCATACCATTGTGGTCAGAAAAGATACATGACGTGATTTCGGTCTTAAATTTGTTAACTTGTTTTGTCACCTAACATGTTATCTATCCTGGAGAACTGTTCTATGTACACTTAAAAAGAAAGCATTCTGCAAATGTTGGCTGGAATGTTCTGTTAGGAATATTTGGTGTATAGTCTTGTTCAAATATGTTGTTTTATTGATTTTTGTCTGGATGATCTATTCATTATTGGAAGAGTGGTATTTAAATCCCCTCCTATTACTGTGTTGGTATCTCCTTCTCCCTTTAGTTCTATTGATATTTGCTTTATGTATTTAGATTCTCTGATGTTAGGAGCATATATACCCTTTTGATGAATTGACCCCTTTATTTTTATATAATGACCTGCTTTGTCTCTTGTGATAATTTTTAACTTAAAGTCTGTTTTGATGTAACAGTTATAGCCAGGCCTGCCCTTTTGGTTGTCATTTGCATGGAATTTCTTTTTCTCCCTTCACTTAGAACCTTTAATCTAAAATGTGTCCTGGAGACAGCATATAGTTCAATCTTGATTTTGTTTTTTAATACATTCATCCACTCAGTTTTGATTAGAGAATTTAAACCATTTACATTTAAAGTAATTACTGGTAGGTAAGGACTTACTGTGTTTTGTTGATTGTCTTCTGTTTTATAATTCCTTTGTCCCTTTCTTCTTTCTTTAATGATTTGTTTGTGGTGTTATACTGAGATTCCTTTCTCTTTATTTTGTGTATCATAGGTTTTTTCTTTGTGATTATAATGAGACTTTTATAAAACATAGTATTGGTAATCTTATTTTAAGCTGATAACAGCTTTACTGCATGTAAAAATTGTATGCTTTAACTTCTTCCCTTCATTTTATACTATTGATTCCACAATTCACATTTTTATCCACAGTTCACATCTTTTTTAAAAAAGATTTTATTTGTTTATTTGATGGAGAGAGGAACACAAGCAGGGGGAGTGGGAGAAGGAGAAGCAGGCTTCCCGCAGAGCAGGGGACCCATTGAGGTGCTCGATCCCAGGACCCTGGGATCATAACCTGAGCTGAAAGCAGACACTTAACAACTGAGCCACCCTGGCACCCCTCCACCATTCATTTTTTATATTGTGTATCCATTAATAAATTACTGTAGCCATAGTTATTTTTAATACTTTTGTCTCTAGCTTTCATGGTAGACTTAAGACTTAAGTGATTTATGTGTCACCGTTATAGTATTAGAGTATTCTGAATTTGTCATAGTGAGTTTTATACTTTCCTATGTTTTCATGTTGTTAGTTAGTGTCCTTTTGTTTCACCTTTAAGAACTGTCTTCACCATTTCTTCCAAGGCAGGTCTAGTGGTTATGAACTCCTTCAGATTTTGTGTATCTGGGAAACTTTGTCTCCTTCATGTCTGATGGACAGTTTTGCTGGGTATGGTATTGTTGGTAGCAGTTTTTTTTCTTTCAGTACTTTTTTCTTTTTTTTCTTTCAGCACTTTGAATATATCATTCCATTCTGTACTATCATACAGCCTTTCTGCCAAGGCTAAGAAATTTAGTCTTACGGGGTTTCCCTTGTTTGTAACCGTTGTCTTTTCTCTTGCTGTTTTCAAAATTCTTTTTGTCTTTGTTTTTTTGTTAGTTTGATTATAGTGTGTTTTGGTGAAGCTCTCTTTATGTTTAATCTATTTAGGGTTCTTTGGGCTTAATGGATCTACCTGTTCATTTCCCTTTCTAGATTTAGGGTTTTCTGTATTATTTCTTTAAAAATAAGTTTTCTCTTTGTCTTTCTCTGCTCCTTTTGGACTGCCATAATGCATGTATTTGATTCCTTTAGTGATCTAAGTTATTTAGTCTCCCTTTACTCTTTTTTTTCTTTTTGTTCTTCTCATTAGGTAACTTCAAATTACCTGCCTCAGGCTCTCTGGTTCTTTCTTTGTCTTAGTCAAGGCTGTTAAAGATCTCTGAAATTTTCACATCAGTCATTTGTGTTCTTTAGCTCTAGAGTATCATTAAAACTTTTTATGGCATCTCTTTTTTGAGCTGCTGCTGTTGTTGCTGCTTCTTCTTCTTTTTTTTTTTAAAGTAGACTCCATGCCCAACATTGGGCTTGAACTCACAAACCTGAGATCAAGAGTCTCCTGCTTTACCAGCTGAGCTAGCCAGGTGCCCTGAGCTTCTTATTTTTATTCATATATTACTTTTCTCATTTTGTTGAGTTGTCTGTTCTCTTTTATAGCTCAGTGAACTTTCAAATGATTATTTTGAATTCTTTGTCAGGAATTTCATAGATCTCCATTTCTTTAAGGTCAGTTATTGGTACTTTATTTTGTTGCTTTGAACTCCAGCTTGCTGCTGGAGAGCTTTGGCAGACCTGGCTCCTAGGTCCATGGATATGTGGGTCTACTGCCTGGGTTCATGGAAGTGGGCCCGGCACCAGGGTCCACTTGGGTGGCCTGGCCAGGTGCCTGGTCTACTGGGGCAGGTCTGGTGCTGAGGTCCATTGGGGTGGTCCTGGAGCTTGGGCCCATAGGAGTGGATTGGAGCCATTGGGGCGGTCAGCCTGGTGCTGAGTTCTGTGGCTTAGTGAGTGCTTACTTCACTGGCCTTCTCCCAAGTGAAGCATATTTCTCCGTGCTTGCAGGAAAAGTAACGTGGGTAATGTGAAACTGTCCTTCCTATCCTCTTTGAATCCATCCTTTCTTATTTCTGTGTAACACCCAGTTGTAATCTTGGACCCAGATGCCTGCTCTCTCATGCATGTGTGTAATCTTGGACCGAGATGCCTGCTCTCTCATGCATGTGTGTGGTTATTCAAATTGATGGTTCTGTGAGAAGACTTGTGCTGGAAACCCCTATTCTGCCATCTTGCTGATGTCAGTGTAGTGTTTTCTGTCCCTTCTGAAATTGCATGTTTATCATTTTTCCCTTACTTCTGATGGTCACTCTCTTAAGACTATAAATTGCTTGTTGTTAGGCTAAGGAAATTAGAACAATTAGATGATTTGGTTTTTCTAGAAATTCTGGTGCAATTGTTGGGAATTGGGGGGGAAAGTGATCATAATGTTTGTGTATCCATTTTGGCTTTTTCTTCTGGTATAGTCCAAGTCTTCCTAGGTTCAAAAAATGTATTTTCTTTAGTCCATTTGCTTTTCACTCTAAAGAGCCATAGAAAAGCAATACAGACAGAAATGCTATATTATAAGGTAGTGAGGTAAAAATGTTAAAAGTTGGGAAGGTGAACATCAGTTAAATTAGAAGTCAGATTTGATTTGATCTTTAAAGTTTATTTATTTTTATTAGTAATCTCTACACCCATTTTGGGGCTCAAACTCATGACCCCAAGATCAAGAGTCGCATGCTCTTAGAACTGAGCCAACCAGGTGCCCCAGGAGTCTGATTTTTAATTAATGTGAGAATTCGACCCTGTCAGCATTGAAGCATTTCATAGTCTTCTGAAAAACTTCTGAAAAGGCTATGTTCACATGGCATTATGGCAAGAGCTGAATATAGGTGATGTTTGGCCTTTTTTCCTTCTTAAGTTTTTTTTTTTTTAATTGTAAAATATCTTACATATAAAGGGATACATGACACACATATATTGAATTTAAAAAATATTAAAATGAATACCCATGGACCCACCACCTTGCTTATTAGAAGGCTCTAGGGGCTCCTCCCTATTAATCTTGAATTTAGTATCTTGAATTTTGTATTAATTATTTTTTAAAGTACTTTTACCGTGTGTGTGTGTTTCTAAACCAAGGTATCAGTTTTTCCTGGAGATTCTTCATGAATTTTCATGTAGTCTTACAGCTCCAAGAAACGCTTTATTTTGTAAGAAAGCACATTGGGAGCCTGTTTTCCAAGGCTTCTGGATTGCAGGAAGGGCAGGAGAAGTATATGCAGGAGCATTGCTGTGCACTCTTTTTTGGGACCAGCAGGTGGCAGTAAGACAACTTAAGTTTGGGAAGGTTTTCCTGGGTAAAGAGGTTGGAGAATAGTAATTGTGCCCAAACTGGATGTGAGAATCTGGAGTTTGTAGATTTACTAAGCTCTGTATCCACATAGACTCGTGATAACATAAATACTGTATTTTCCCACACTTAACTTTCAGAGACTTAAGTTACTTTAACATTTATAGCATGTATTTTAAAAATATGTTCAAAAATGGCATCATGCAGATGGTATTAGAGGAAGGGGATAAGGTTGCCCTGGGTTGAGAGAAGGTTGGTATGACCTGGGCACATGAGTGATCTGCTCTTATCAAGCCAAGTCTGGCTAGACCCCCGCCTCTCCTGTCTGAGAGCAATTTCTGAATGCAAGGGGTTAATCGAAGTCTTAATAGTGTAATTGACAGTTGTATGTCAGGTACTTAAATGCGTGCTGAAATGTTTAGGAATGTGTGTGGCTTCCTAAGGCCTTTAGTTGCTATATAAATGCTATTACTCTCTTCCTGACTCATTTTTCTTTCATCTCACAGCAACACTTTACGAGTCACCCGTTCTGCTGCCCCCAGCACACTGGACAGTTCCAGCACTGCCCCTGCTCAGCTGGGAAAGAAAGGCAAAGAATTTGAGTTCTCACAGTTACCCCTCAAAGTGGAGTTCCTAGAGTGCAGTGCCAAGGGTGGAAGAGGGGACACGGGCTCCGCAGACATCCAGGACCTGGAGAAATGGCTGGCGAAAATCGCCTGAGGGGCAGGGCCAGAGCTCAGGACATGAATGTGAATGTGTGTGGCCCACAGTTTTG
The DNA here is from genome assembly GCF_020171115.1 of Neogale vison. Classification (NCBI taxonomy): domain Eukaryota; kingdom Metazoa; phylum Chordata; class Mammalia; order Carnivora; family Mustelidae; genus Neogale; species Neogale vison. The sequence continues at coordinate 129,753,550 of NC_058096.1, read as the reverse complement.
GAAAAGGGTTTGGTAGCCTGGAGATGATAAAGAAGTTGATAAAGAATGGGTACGAAATGTAATTAGAAACATTTTCTTGTTCTGGAAACAAATTATTGTTGAAAGTAACTTGGAATTTTTGTTTTTCAGTTTAGCTCTCCCTCAGTGTTTTCTAATCACTTACCTGCCTGTGTTTCTTCCCTTGGTTAAGGTTTATGTCATGTCCCTTTAGCAAATGCTTGACCTAGGGTCAAGGTCTTTGTGACCATAACAAGTGGATCCACATAGAGAGGAGATTATCATGAGAGTACGGTTATCATCTGAAAAGTTTCTTCTCCTCTGCTTCTGTGTGTTAGTCCCTTTTCCTGAAAACAAACCTGTCTGTGTATGGAACCGGTTGATTCCATTTGCCCTTGATGTTCATGGGCAGTACGTCATCTAGTCCTTTGTGACTTCTCCGAGGTGTGTGTGTAGTTACCATGCGGTTTCCCGACATATGAAGAAGACAGGTAGGAAACAGCAAGGCTGTGTTGACAGCGGGTCTGTTCTTCATCAACGTGGTGACTTGTCCACACTCCAGCCTCACAGCACTCAGGTTTTAAAAACTTGCCCTGAACCCCTGGAGTCATTCCCAGATGATAGAACTATAAATGCTAAATTCCCCACATGGCGAGCATCTGATGTGCTCTCGTGGCTTCCCTTAACTGAGGAGTATATAAAGATTTAGAAGCTGTGTGTGGTTTTTTGGATGGCTGAGGGCTCCTGGGCTACGTTTCTATACTCTTTGACCAGCCCCTATTTTATACTAGGAGCTAGAATGCTGTGGAACACACACGAATTAAAAAAGTTCTCCATAGTTTTTTAAAGTGCATATTCACTCATGGTTGAAAGAAAAGTCAGCTTTTTCAAAGTGGTATTCTTTGTTGTCTTCTTAAATGTTGACTTTTTTTGATGGCTTTTATAAATTATTAATGCGTTTCTTGGTAAATAAACAACGTGTCTGGCTCAGAGCAATTGAGTGGAATGGTAGAGTGAGTACAACTGGGAGCATGTGTTAGGGTGCAGGCTGAGCTCCATTATTTCCAGGGCCTGAGGATTGCAGCATACACAGGGACAAACTGCTGTCCCTACTTCACACACTCAGGAACAAGCCACACTAAAGCTTCAGAGGAGACAAGACTAGCTGAGGGTGAGGGAGAAGCTGGTCCCAGAACAGTGTGGTCAGATCCAGGACAGGAGAGGTGTCGGGGCTCGGCAGGCGCACAACAGGGGCACCTCACCTGGCTCTGAGGGGTCAGGGAGAGTCAGATAGAAGCATGGGGCCAAAACCATCCCAGGGAGTGCAGTCCCCTTGTCTGTGCACTACAGCCCAAGCTTCTGCCTTCCTGCCTGCCTGTGGGTCATCCCAGCTCTGCGTGAGAGGCCTCCAGCTCCCCTCTGCCCCCAGCCCTGCATCCTATGCCTTGCTGCTCGCTTGTGGAGGAAGTGCGGGCAGAAATGGAGAAGACAGTGGGCTTTGACCCACACAGAGTTCTTATTTGAAAGCCTTATTGCTACTTGTGTTCTTACCATCCTTTGGATTCTTGGTTTTTGTCCTTTTTAGCCAGCAGTAATTTAAGGAAATAGGTAAGAATAATGAACCAGAAATCAACAGAGAATGTGATGAATGTGACACGTTCACATAGTCACAGTAGGTGCTTGTGTGAATAAAAATCAGAGGCTTGACACTTCCATTAAGAGGCATGTGTGCTCAGCTTCGTTTTGTTTTCCTGGCTAATAAATTGTTTGCTTTACTGGAGGAAGCAATACACCAAAAAAGTAAAGTTCTCTCTCAAGCAGTGATTTTCAGATGCCAGTGGGCATCAGAATGATGTGTGGTGCCCAGCAGACAGGAGCTCCTAGGAGCGCCCTACAAACTCACCTGCCTTGGAGTGAGTGCCATACGTGCCTTCAAGAAGCTTGATTTTTAAGTCCTTGGGGCCACATGTCCTGTTTAGTTTTTCTCACAGGGTGTGAAGTAAGGAAGCAGGTGTCAGAGTCCCTCCCAGGTGCTCTCATCCTGCTTCCTACTCCTGTGCTCTCGTTATCCCATTCGTGTGCGTTTGGGCCAGGGGGAGATTGTGGAGACCAGTTCTTGGGTGCTGGGAAGGGGTTCCAAGAGGTCCCATGTGTTGTTCTCTAATCACGGTATCCTCTTGTGGCCCTGAAGCCATTCAGCCATGGGGACTGGCAGACGAGGCACAGCTATGGGTCAAAGATGAGACTGCTGTGGCTTGAAACAGCTCCTTCTTGGGAACACAACAGTGTCTGAGCCACTGTATGTGTATGGGCCCTGACACCTGCTCACAGGCCAGCTGCCACCTGATACAAATAACCCCATTCCTTGCTAAGGGAGAGGTGCAGGATGCAGGGAGGTGCCATTATGTGTGTGGGGGGGTGGCTGTGATGAATATGCCGTGGGCACACCATTGCTTCTGGAATGGGGTCTTCCATGGGGTGTGGAACACGTGCAGACTGAGGGGTCAGGGTACTGGTGGCCTTACTGTTTATTCCAGCTTTTTTCAAGCCCTTTTCCGACGGGTCTGGGGCCTTGGTAGCCCCTCCACTGCCAGTAACCTGCCCGTTTGCTGGAGTCTGAGTCAGCAACAGCAGTTCTTAGTAGGGAGTGCCACTTACCTTTTCCCATGGCTTCTGTCTCAGTACCTCCTGGGATTCGTGTCCCCCTGGGGTCCTCTTATGTGTGAGGCACTTAGTGTTCCATTGACTTGAGATTATTGTGTTTCAACTGAAATGTGTGTTTCTGTTTGTGGTATTTTTGGTATATGTGTATATCGGTGTACTTTGGTATTTCTAAATACAGTTAAGCATAGGATTATCAAAGCTGCTTTTTCCACTCTTGCTCACTGGACACAATGCAGCTACAGTCATAAGGAAAGCCACCTCGAGCAGCATCCTTCGGACAGGTCATCACCAACCCTCTGTCATCTTCATATTTGTGTGGGGAATGTCAGGGTGCTCCATTCTTCTGGCAAGGGCCGGGGCTGCTGGACGGTTATGTTGATGCTGTGTCCTACATTATTTCCTCCCCTTGCTATCTCAAGTCCTGTTATCCTGAACACAGTAATCTTGGGAAATGGTTGTGGGCTTGGAAGAGCTTGTCTCTGGCTTCAGTCTGGCTTGTACAAGCGTGTGCACTTCGGCTGTCTGGCCTCTCCCCCTTGCTATCCCTGGACCCCTCTACCTCATTTTATATCTAGCAGCCAGAGAAGTAAGGCTTAGTGGACAGAGCATCCATTTCCTGTCTCTCCTAATTTAGAGGTGGCTTCTCTGAGGTGGCAGACAGGAGGGTGTTCCAGAAACTTTAGAACCTTCAAAAGGGAAAAATATGTAGTGAGGTTGAACTCAAAAAAAGAATGAGACCTGGTGAACTTAGCTTACTCCATAGCTCCAGGATTCCCAGCATTCTCAGGCCAGAGCAGTTCTGGGCCTGATCTTGGCCTTTGTGTCCTCTCTGGATTGGTCTCACAGTTGTTGAGGATTTCAGGGCATCTTTTAGTCTGGAAATGACTGATACCTGAAGGGGCCTCTCAGGGATGTTCTCTAATCAGTGTGGGGAAAAGCAGGAGGGGGTATGTGGCTGCTTGGTATCACCTGGGGGATGATTACGGCTCACCTTAAATTCTTTAATGGCTTTCTGGACATCACCAGAAGGGAGAAAAATTCAGTCCCTGCCCCCACCCTTCAAAACCCCCCAGCCGTGGCAAGTGGAGACCAGGGATGAAAGAAGTTATTACACAGCCCTGAGTCTCAGTTCAGCCTGGGGCTTCCCTTTCCATTAGCCTTGACAGTGGAGATGATGGAAGTGAGTGAGACTTTCGCCTCATTAGCGTGTCTGAGGATGTGAAGGGCCCAGGTGAAGAAGAGGAAGAAGCAAAGGGCTTTGGGTGGTAGACCCCCAGATGTGAGACAAGGGTTTGTGGAGCAAGCATGTGAAGAAATCTGGTTTGGCACAGTGCCCCGCCCAAATAGCCCCCCATACATGACTGCACCACTTAGAAACACTGGACAAGAGGTTTTGTGTTGAGAATCAGGACAGTTTATTGTTTGATCAACATGCTGAGTCTTCCACATTTTACACAGTTTTATGTAAAGTCAATGTGGCCATTTATGTCTGCTGAGCCAGTAAAAGATGGAAATGCCACCCTCTGTGCTCCTCATGGCCAATCGCTTTCCAGGGATGGGTGAGGGAAAGTGAGAGGACAAGTTGACACACCACATGATGCAGGCTGGCCTTCCGCATCTGGAAGCTTCCTGCTGGAAGCTTCCCAACCCCACTGCAAGGATGAGCCATGCCCTCTGGGGAATGTCACCCACGCAGGGGTCTGGCACCAGAGAGTTTACACGTGAGAGCCCAAGGTTTTGGAACACCTAGATAGTTCATTTCAAACAAAAACTCAGAGGGTGCCCTGGTGTTTGGGTGCCCATGACAATCAGAGTGGACTTGGGGACTGGCCCTTCTTGGCAATCAGGAGTGTGAAATGGACATGCATTCTTTCCCAGCTCACTCAGCTACGCTGGCCAGAGTCCTAACCAGAGTAGAGGTGGTCTGAGGAGCACCCCTGCCCCGCAGCCCTTTACGTGGAAGTGCACCATCACATCTGCACACACAGGTTGATGAAAGATAAAGAACAGAAACACCTTGGCTCTGATGGCTTCTGGCTTGCTGGATGACCAAAAGCAAGTGGCCCATCTCTGCCTTGGTCTTCCTGCCTGTGAGACAGGAAGGGTTGCAAGAACTCCGTGTCATGCTGCTATAGCGAGGTGGTGACGCCTCACGTGATCGAGGGAGAGGTAGTTTGGAAATTAATGAGCATACGGCCCTGCTTGGTTGCTGCACCAAAACCTGTTGGGCTGTCCCTCACATGGCTCGGATGGGACTTAACCCTTAGCTACCTGTTCTCACATCCTAACATCCTCACCTGCCTTCTGCCATGTGAAGGAATGAGGCTGCTCTGCCTGCAGGACACCGAAGCCAGCGGTGCCTGGTGTCACACCTGGTACTTGAGGGCAGGCGCTCCCAGCACCGGCTTGCCATCGGGAGGCCAAAGACGTTGCACTCAAAAGAGGTCTGTACATTTAACTGCCATTTTCATTCTTGTTTCTGTTGCCTGAGAGTCTCGAACTGACCTGGCCATTGCTCCTCAGACCAAGGAGTGTTCCAGAATGTTTGAGGATGCTGACAGGAGAGCGGTGACAATGATGGCAGAGAGGCCTCTGACCAAGAGGGACTTGCTCCTAACCGCCCAGCTTGCTAACCGTGGCCTCCACGCTGCAGTTCTCACACTTAAGCTGCTGACATCACACCTTTCTTCTGGCATGTGTGTGCACTTATAAATACGCTATCTGCTTCTTACATCTTACACTCTTTTTCAAATACCTTTGGAAATAGGAGCTTAACTGACAACTTTTGAGACTGCCCCCGCTCCAAGGGAAAAAAAAAAAACCTGAAGAGGAGGACTCTGGCCATCTCCCAGGTGAGGGCTAGTCCTTAGGAAAAGGGACTGAACGACGGCTTTGCCTCAGGCTAGCCCATCTGGATTTGGCAGGGATGTACCACTCGCTGGGGATGTGGAGGCAGTTTCATCCCCTTTTCTTCAAGGGAACCTGACCATTTTATTACTGGACCTTAACTCCAAGTCAAGATACTACCTACAAGCAAGAGAACAGTGATGGTACCTGCTCAAAATGAGAGCCAGGGAACCAACCCACTTCTGTGTAAGAAGTCTGGCTGCCTCAACAGCCCAGGAAGGGAGGGGTGGAAATTAGGCCTGAGAGAAGGAGGGTCCCAGAATGGCACGGCACCACTAAGATAGGACAGCAAGAGAGACAACTGCCCTTGCCTGAAGACCACAGGGCTGGTGAGAGCCTGGACTCAGGACCTTGTGTATATGCTAGGAAGGCAGGGCTCACCAAGGCCACGTCAAGCCATGTGACATCTATCTACTGCATCTCTTACTGTTCCCAGGCTATGATGGTAGAAAAATGTTCGTGGTGCCTTAACTATGTGTGCACATGAGAAGGGATCTGAGTTTCTGCTTTGTTTTTACAGGAATGTTTCAGAAAAGCTACTTTTAAGTACCAAGAAAACTAAAATCCACCATTCATTCATTTACTGGGACCCAATGCAGATCCCAGCAAATGGGGCTGTCCCAGAGGCCAAAAGCAATGGCCCTCACTGCCGACCAGGCCGGATGCTATATTGTGGACTCTTATAAATTCTCACGAGGTAAGTAAGCACTCTTTCAACAAGCACCACTTGCGGGGGTGCCGTGGTTGGGGGGTACTGGCCCACACGGGCATGCACACCTATGCATATAAGTATAGAGAGAAATGGTGCACATATTCCCATGGCTATTTTTGCCTGTAGTTGAACACATCTATGCATTAGTTTATTGATGGCAAGACAATCACAAGTTTTTTGACAATATTAAGTATTTCTTATTTCAACACGTTGCAGTACTTTTGAATTTCCAAAACTTATCACAATGCAAGTTCCAACTTGAGAGCAGGAAAAACAAGAATATACACTGAGCACATGTATCTCTGTGAGAATGTGTGTGGAAGGTGTATACACAAGTCTATCTCTATATATAATTATGTACACACATATAAAAACTAAACACATGACACTGGAATTACGTTCATACATCAGTCTTTGCCTTCTGGAAGAGGAGCTCAGTGAGAATCCTACTTCTCTTCTTCACCTGAAGATAAATTCCTCTCTAAAGATCAGCTCCGACATACACAATCTCCTTAAGCTGAGAGTGTGTGACAGGCCCACTGGACAAATACCAGTGAGTCCTGTCCACTTATTGGCTGCCATTTTGGATTAGTTTCTGAGAAGTTCCAAAATTCACTGCAATAACTTGTTAGAGTCCTGTTTTGTGGAGGAATTCCCCCCCTCCCACTCCCAGATGGTCGTTTAGCTCACCTAGGAAATGCCCAACAGCAGCCTGGAGGCAGAGGCCATGCCAGCTTGGGTGGGCAGGGTTTATGGGTTTCGGCCAGAGTTGGTGCCTATGGCCTGGCTCTACGCAGGGTCAGGTTCAGTAAATCTGGATCTATTTGGAATGCTGACCAAATGGGTTGCATTCCCTTAGAATTCTCTTCAGAGATTTTATAGGCCCTCAGGACTAAGCCCTTCTCAGAAATGAGTCGAAATGGCAAGGATAGCTCTCTGGGCAGCCTTCTGGAAACCCCACATCAGCAGCACCCCCAGGCAGCCAGAGCGCGGCTGCAATATCCTCAGGTACGTGCACAATGACTACAACTGCTCGATGCCAGTGGGGCAAGTCAGCTTTTCCAGAACAGTGCTCAATAGTATTAGCAACCGAGAATCTGAACATGCATCTTCAAGGTTGTGGTACCGGAATCAACACCCCCTTCCCCAGTCACAGACACACACCATGCGATTCAGGCTCAAGCTTCACTGGCGTGCAAGGCCGAGGGCTTCAGAGCAATACACACTGAATTTCTCTTTGCTATTTCCTTAGACTCAACCCAGACACGGGTGCTGACTACTGGGAAGGTTGGTTAGAACATTTTCAGAACCACACATGGTGCCCCAAGGCTATGAACCACAGATAGACCTGTACAAGCCCACAGTTGCCACCAGCACCCCATCCTTCCTTCCGATGACCTTTTGCTCTGCCAGTCACTGAGTGGGCCACAGAGGGCACAGGATGCAAGGCAAGTGCCCTCCATGCCTTCAAGGCTTGTCAGGGAGGGGAGGCGGGGAGGCAGGAGTAATTCCAGTGAGGCCTCTGGCTGGGCTCCCTGCCATCCACAAGGCCTTAATTTCAGCTCAGGGCCATGGCTGATGTCCCACTCTGGCCACGGAAGGAGGACAGAGTTAAAAGTTGCCTCTTCAGAGGCTATTTTGTTCAGTGTTTGATTTAACCAGGTAGGGCCTGTTTGGTGGGTGGGGCTTGGGACTGGAGCCTAATTAAGTTGCCCCATTAATTGTAATTTATCGGGCTAGGGTGGAAGGAGGGCAGAGGTGATGACCATTCAAAGAGGGCAGGAAGGAGGAGGTGTGTGGAAAAGGTTCTCTGTAAGTTTACAAATATACAAAAACAAAAAGCACATCTTTTAAATAAGAATGACTACATTTTTATCTGGCAAAAAGTTGTATACACATGATTTAAATTTTTTTTTTAAATTTTAACAGTTTTTGGCAATCTTAATAAAGTACAATATATTACAACCAAACCAAAAAATAGTTGTTTAAGTAACAGCTGTTAAGAGTGACGTGATCCCTGATGCCCAGCCTCCCTCCCCACCCCACCCTACTCCTAGAGACAGAGAGAAAAGAAAAATCCTCCCATCTTGATAAGCTCATCTCCCACCCCCCTTAGGAAGCTAACCAATAGGAAGCAACACAACAAGCGAGTAGTGTCAAAGGAAGCCGGCAGGTCAGGCTGCATTAGCAGGAGCAGCCGCCCTCACTGGCTGGGGGCTCCTGGGGTTTGTCCAGCTTGATGTCAATCACTGCGGGAGGCTGTGCTAAGGAAGATGACTGACGAGAAGCTGCCACCTGGCTCCTGTCCCTGGGCACCCCTCAGCTGCCGAAGCTGCCACCTGGCTCCTGTCCCTGGGCACCCCTCAGCTGCCCTGTGCAGATCCTCGTCCTTCCACAAAATACCTAAGGACTCCTGTCTTCGCTGGGCCTGGGGAGGAAGGACGCAGTGTCACCAGCCCCCACCCCTCTTCTTCCCACAAGCCCTCCCCTCATCCACCTGAAGCAAAGCTGGTCTTGGGCTGTGGGATGACTGCGCAAACACCAGCACCACGGGCCCTTCCTCAGAACCTTCTTGGTAACCAGTGCCTCAGCCTTGTCAGCAACCCCTTCCATCCTCAAGTGCACTGAAGTGGACAGCCTGCTGGTCAGGTATGAATCCCACATCTCAGCCCAGGGCGAGGTGGGCCTTGGCCTAGCCAGTCGCAGACACACTAACCCTTCGAGCTCTAGTCAGAGTGTCACTTAGACTCTGAGAATGCTGTTGGGGGAAGGCACAGCCCCAGGAAAGGCCTCCAGCCCTTCCCACTGGTGCCCTGAGACTGTGGGTGGGAGGAGCACCCACCAGAACCACCCAAAGAATGGCTTCAAAATGCAGAGCCAGATAGCCCCCGTGGCCTCAGCAGGCTGACGGGGCAGCGGGCTTGCTGAAGGAAACCCCAGGGCAGCCGACAGGGTGGAAGTGTAGGAAGTGCTGCCGTGGGACCTGCTGTGGCCATCCTAGGGATGTCTGCGTGGCCCCTGTTTCAGGCCTATGTACTATAAAGAGCCACACTTCTCCTAAAGACCCCTTTTTCTCTCCTTGCTACTCTCTGGCCAAGACATATATTTTGAATATGACTTTCTCTGACTTTCCCTATTTTTATTTTCCCTACACCTACATAACATTTTTACCTCATGTATATATACATGAACATTTTTTTGGCAACATGGCAGAGGATAAACTGCCTTCCTTCCTACTTCCTTCCACTGGGCCCATCGGACTACCTCTCTGAACCTCCATTTCTGCTTCGGGGTCTGGTCTGAGGTTTGGGGGTGGGCTGTGCGAGTGGCGTGCAGACCCTGTCCCACAGGGTAGTGGGCGTTCCAGGGCTGTGCAGGGCCGGGCTGAGGAAGTAGGCAGGACACGGGAGGGGGGGTTTCTGCTGGGGAGATGGTCTCATGCAGACTAGGCTGAACCATGTTCTGGGTGTATAGAATCCTTCCACGCAGTGGAGAGTCTATTGGTACCCATGGAATACAAAGTGATGCTCACTGCGAACCTGGGCAGTTACTATTTCTCACTCCCCACCCTGCAAAGACATTCACATCCACCTGGTCCACAGCCCCGCCCCCACCCCCCAGCCCCGCCATTGTTTTGGAAATAGAAGCTTAGACTGTTGGAACTGGATGAGGTCTTAAAGCCCTTGGAGTTCAGCCTTGTCCTGGTCCAGAGGTGGGCCCACACCATACCCCTCAGCAGAGAAGGATGGGCTGGAGACCAGGCAAGGGCTCGTTCACTGTTCTGAAGTACTAAGTGAATACGTCAATGGATAAATGGCTTCTCTAGCACATCTTTCACTCACTTATCAAAGGAAAAGGATACTCCCTTCTTTGCTTTTCTCCTGGACATTCTCCATTCCAGGCAGAGCTGATGCCACACGTCGAAAGAGCTAGAGAGGGAGGAGACGCAGGATGAGCCCCTGACCCCATCCTTCCTGCCCCACACTGTCTCCACCATCTTACCTCTTCTAATCCTGACCCAGGGCCGTGTTCTCTTGTCTGTCCCACTAACTGTGCCCTGGAGGACAGGGGCTACACCAAACTCCTCTCTCCCTTGCCCCTAGGGCTTGTCACAGGTTTGGGCCCTGACAGGCATCTCAGGCAATGGCTGAGGTCACCAGGTTCACGGGTCACTAGGGGCTGAGTGTGGGTCATGCTGACTGTAAGGGACCTAACCCAGTGCAGAAAATGCTCTAGGCCCTGTGAGACAAGCCTTAGGCAGGTTTCTGTCCCACTGCCTGTGTGGGGACCAGGTGGGGGAAACCAACTTTGGACCTGCCCTTGAGACAAATGACCCTCTGCTCAGGAGGGTCCTGGGTCCCTCAGCAAGGGAGGGAGTCCACAGCAGGGTGCTGGGAGCCAGGGCCACACAATCACGTCGGAAAGAGAGACTTCCAAGAGAATAAGCATACAGCATGTGAATTAGTGATGCTGTGGGTTTGTTTCGGTATGGGTATTAGTGTGATGTGTATGTTGTGTGTAGAGATGTATACGTGGAAATGTGCATGTGAATGTGCGGTGTCTGTGTGAGTTTGTGTAAGTGCACAGGGAGAACGGTGTGGTGTGTGTGTGCGTGTGTGCGTGCACGCATGTAGGCATGCACACTGGGGAGGGGGTAGGCAGGCTGTCAGGGAAGACATGGAACCTAGGAGGTGACAAGTACAAAACACTAGTATAAGGCACCAGAAGATTCTGAACACTCCCACTCTCACTTCTCCCCCCATAAAAGCCAGCTCTGGGGACTCAGTGAGCTCTATAAGGAGAGTGCGTCTTGTTCATGGTCTCACCCTAGAGCCCAGCTTTGTCAGAGCACCCAGGCTAAATGGCAGGGCCAAAGGTGTTGAGGATCTAGGTGGGGAAGTCACTGGTGGGCCTGGGAGGGTTTGGGACCCTCTGGGGAGGATGCAGAGGCTGTTCTGAAGTGGGGTGGGAAGAAGTGAGCCAGGCTGCAGAGGCCTGATAATTCCTTCATGGCCTTGCCCCAGGCGGCACTGTCCTGCCTGTCTGTCAAAATGGTCACAGCCTCTGCCAGTGGCCAACCTGCCAGTTAGAAGGAAACTCTTGGGGTCACAGGTGGGGCTCCAAGAGCAGCTATGATCAGGCTTGGAATCCAGGAGTCTACACTGCATGAGGACTCCTCAGAACCAGAGAGTTTGACCTAACCACATGTAATTCGTGCTTAGACCATCACCTGGGCTCCAAAGCATTCTGAAAAGGGAGGCATTGGCGTCTCCCTACCTCCGACCACTAGGGCAGAAGCTGCCTGCCTTATGGACTGCTGCCCACTGCTTCCCCACGTCCTAGGACTTTCCACAGAGAGGGCCACAGAGAGCAGCAACCCACTGCCTCCGACATGCCTCCAGGGACAGGTAGCTCCTGCTCCAAAAGACACCTCAGTGGCACTGGGAAGGGCATGGAAGTGAGCAGAGCCACACTGAGGGCGCTCTAACTGGGGAGGAAGGCACTGAGGCCTGGGGACTAGAGGGCCCCTCATCTGTCTCTCTGCTCTTCTGCCACCTTCCCCCGTGCCATGGGCACTGCCCCTGTTGGGTGAACTGCCATTATCTCCAGGCCAAGAGCTGATGGGCAGCTTGTGTAGTGCTCCCAGGTGCTGCTGGGGCCGGTTGGGCGGAAGAGACACCCCGCCAAGCCAGGCTCTGCACTCAGAATCCCTTCCCCAGGCCACAGCACCCCTCCCGCAGCACCTCTGCTTGCATGCTACCCTGGTCTGGAACAGCCCCTCCCCCCTTCATTGAAGGCAGGGGCTCCTAACCTCTTGTGAACCAGAGACTTCCCTGGCAGTCTGCTGAGCCTACGGTCTCCTCTTAAGTGGGTGACGTCAGTGACACAGGAGTATAGAGAAACCCATTCAGAACTGAAAGACACTTGAAAAATCTCTAAAGACACCAGCTGGTTATGCACCAGCATTCTTCTGGCAGCAGGTCTAATCACCCCCATGAACTGGAGCAGCAATGCGTGTAAACACCAAGAGACCCGTAACCTCGCAAGGGGACAAGATAACGGTTGAGGTCTGTGCTGTGCCCAAGCCAGCAGCATCCTGCTGCCCACGTTCCTGGCTGAAGGAGGTGCTGAAGAGCCGCAGAGGCGCATGAAGATGGAGGGGCAGTTCTCTCCAATGCAAGGCCCCTGAGCTGTGGACTCCCATCCCTGGGGGTCCACGGACCTAGGGAAGCCCCTGGCTGCGAGGGTTGGCCATAATCTCCTCCACGGCTTCTCTGACTGTGGTGATTCCCCAGGCTTCTCCCCCTGTAAGCTCCCCTCGCACCAGGGTGGGCTCCTTTCTCTAAGCCTGCCTGGCCCTCCACAGCTCTGAGCACTTGCCAGTCCCCAGGCATGAACCCACAAACGCTGGTGGGACTGAATTTCCCATACCCCATCCCAAGTGAGGTAAGATGCTAGAGAGATGCTGCTTCTCTCTCCTGGAAGTTGGTGGCTGGATGCCCGGCACATTATAACGCCCGTGACTGGTTGCTGTGTGATGGCTAACGAGGACATGGTCCAGACATCCCCCACCCCCCAGAGTGAGTGCTCTTGCCCTCTCTCGTGCTTTCCCAACGCTAGAGGTTACCTTGTTTTCCATTAGATGGGGTTCAGGGTGCTCTGATTGCTTGCCCCAATCTGCACTAGTCCCTCAGGGCAAGCTGGAGCTGGGCCCATGAAGGACCAGGCCAGAAGCCACACATGGTCCCTGGGCCAGATTAGCACCAGGTGCGTCTTACCTGCTTCACGTTGTAGCCGGTCTTGGCGCTGGTCTCAATGAACATGACACTCAGTTCTTTGGCGCGCTGCTCCCCCTCCTCGATGGTTATCTGCCTGTGAGTAAGGGGAGAGGGAAAAATGAGTCCCTGATAGAGGCAGAGGGAGCAGCATGAGATGAGGAGGCCTAGGTCCAGGACTAAGGTCCAGATGAGGTGGTCTTGGGTACAAGACGAAGGACACGGACGGGGCCACAGCAGTACACCAGCCTGCCCCTGCCCTGTCAGGTTTGCCTTCCACGGTGCCTCTCAGCTCAGGAGCAGGCCCTGCAGCAGGCAGTAAACCATCCTAACAGTCGTGTGCATCTGTGTCTAGAAAGCTCTTCGAGCCACCCAGCGCCCCTTGGGTGGTGTCATCAGTCCCCATCTCCACAGGACAGTGAGGTTAAAAGCGACTGCCTGCAGGTTGTATGGAGACACACTTAGCAGTAGAACTGGGCTGTGAGTCCCATTTCCCTTACTTCAAGGACAGACCTCAAATGAATCAGGCTTGGAGTCGGATATTCGTGTAGATGGTCAGAGGACACTTCAGAAGGCCAGCGGTCCAGAACCTGTTGCTTTAGCTGACCAAGCTGCGTCCCCTGATGTGAGTGAACGAACGGGTGCAGGCGGCACCTGAGTCAGCCATGTCTGCACACTGGAGACTCAGTGACAGATAGGAAATTCTGCCCGTTCACAGGCACGGGCACTTCATGGGGACAGAGACACAAAGCAGAAGCAGAAGCCAATGGGGGCCCGAAGGACTGACATCTGCAGCTGTGCCATGGCCATGGCCGGGCCCCAGACCCCGAGCCGCTGTGCTGCCCTCTCGCAGAGCAGTGCCCCTGCAGACCATGGAAGGTGGGGCTTCAGAGCGGAGCCACTGCCATGGGCAAGGGTCTGCCAGGCGCTCGCAAAGCCTCCAGTGTCCCTAGGGGACCCTTCTCAGATGCACGGGGACAGGTCAGAAGCACAGACTCAACATTCCTGCATCCCAGAACTCCTTCTCCAGGAGGAGCTGTTGGGGACTAGAGGGCAAGCTGGGCCCGCCAGCACCCTGCACACCTACCTCTTGTCAGCCAGGTCCGTCTTGTTGCCCACCAGCATGATGATGACATCGCTGCCCCTCTCTGTCCTGACGTCATCGATCCACTTAGAGGTCTGCTGGAAGGAGTTGAGATCTAGAGGTGGAAAGTGGGGAGACAATAGAGTGAGAGTCACCCTGAGCAGTAGAGGGCAAAGGTGGGAGGGAACATGAGACCAGGAGCAGGAGGGAGCAGGCTGTGCACCCTCACACCCAGACAGTGAGTGCGGACCTTCTAGCAGTGGGGAGGTGAGTGGGGGGGCGGGGGGAGCATGTGTGTCTGGGCAGCTGCTGCCCCAGGGACCTGAAAGACCCTCATGTTGCTGAACGATCCCAGGTTGTGGGGGTCACCCTGTTAGAGGGTCACTCCCATGATTTGCTACATGGACTAGTGGTTTTAGGGGCCCACCTGAGAATCAGACCTGACTTTGGGGGACAGAGCGGAGTGTGAGAAATGGTGCTTGGCAGCCAAGCCAACTGGACTTGGCTGAGCTCAGAAACAGGTGTGCATGTGTGTGTGTTGGTGGGGAACCAGAGCAGCTCCTGGGGGAGAAGGGCCCTATACAGTGGTCTCCCACTGAGGGGGGTGGCACTGGGAAAAGCAAGTTCCGAAGAGAACCCTCGATCTGTAAGTAAGAGGAGGGGGAAGGTGGCCCCAGGAGAGACAATAGCCACGAGAGGTAAGGCCATTTCAGGGCAGTCCTCTACTCAGTCAGAAGATGTGACAGACCTTGGGGAGTGGTCGCAAGGGCAATGCCCACCACTCAGCAGCCCATGCACCTGAGAAGGGGGAGGAAGCCTGTCCCAGGAAACCTCAGTTTCCCCCAGCCTGCTCTCCCTCCTGCTCACATCAGGCTGCACAAACCCAGGCTGAAGGGCCCAGCTTCCACCTGTACTCAAGGTGGAGGGGGTGTGTGGTCAGAGGGAAGCATAGAGAGAGGAGATGGGCAGAGCCTGGAGCAGCGGGCTTAAAGCAGTGGGGTACACGTGCTTCCCCATGTGATTTCAGTGCTGTGGACAGCACCCAGGGTGTCCTCCCTGCACAGGTGTAGGCACAGCACAAGGGCTAACCAGGTGTGCTCTGTTAACACCTGTCCGCACAGCTGAGGCTTCGCACCAGGCCTCTCCCTCCCCCACCATAAGTCTTCCTCAAGGCTGTGCAGTCCTCTCAGGAACAGCTGTCCCAGCCAGAAAAGCTACACTGTGTGGGAAGCGCAGCCCACCCTTGGCTCTCCAGACCCGCTCGGCCTCCCCTCCCAGGAGAGCCTATGAGGAGCTGGCATGCCACCTGACAAAACCATGGCTGCTGGGTCACGGCTGGCCCAGAGACCAGTGTCTTCCCCATCCTGACACATGCATACACACAAGTCGCTCCATAAGGGTCTTTCTGGCCATCAGGGCCAAAGGGGGGCACAGAGGGGTGGGAGCAGGCCAGCCTCATCTCTGCTCACCTCTACACACAGCACCCCTCCCCGCCCCCCTGCTCTGGGCAGTGCCAGCTCAACCCCATACACCCATGCCTGTCCCAGGAGAATGGGTGAGGCTGGAACCCATGCTGGTGTTCGAAGGCAGCTCACCCCCTACAGCAAGCACCTGTCTTCCTGTAGTGAGAAGACAAGCATACACAGCATATATATGTGCATGTACGTGCGCGCACAAACACACACACACCCTGGAGCCTCTGTGAGCCACCCTCCCTCTGGCACCTGAGGCCCAAACTCACTTGTGATGTCGTACACCACCACAGCCACGGTGGAATCCCGGATGTAGCTGGGAATCAGGCTGCGAAACCTCTCCTGGCCGGCTGTGTCCCAGAGCTGCAGCCGCACCTGTCACAAGGAGAGCAGGGGGTCAGGGTAATCCTCATGGTGGGGTGGGGCTGGGGGAAGGCCCCGGCTCTGTGATGTGGGCACTGCCAGCTCTGTGGGAGGCATGGGTCCTCTCGGTGGTGCCCAGCTAAAGGCTCCAGGTGGTTAAGTCCAAAGGAGCCCTCCCTGTGCTTCTGGTTCTAAAGTCAGGCACTCACCGTACGATCTTCCAAGTACATGGTTTTTGACAAGAAGTCAATCCCAATGGTTGCCTATTAGAGAAAAACAAGGAAAGGTTAAAATGGAAAGGTCTCAGGCAAAGGGGCAAAAGCTCAGTGATCCAGACAGTGACAGCCAGCAAGAGAGGGGACACCCATGCCAAGCCTAAGGCAGGTCCTGCTCTGCTGTCCCTGCCTGCTCCCCACACTCAACAGTGAATCCAGTCATGTCTCTCAGAGGAAGCAGGTTGGAGTTAAGTAAGGAGGAGGACGGGTTTTCGGGGAGTGACAAAAGTGCTTTGAGAAGGCGACAAGAGCCAGGTGAGGAGGCTTCCTCAGAGTCAAGGCCACTGGCAGGTGTATCTCCTGCCCTGCTCAGGTGGGGCCCTCAAGGAGAATGGGCTGGGCGGTCTCCCAGCCCAAGCCTGCTTGGCCTCACCTGCCTCCCACAATCACAGCCTCCCCTCGAGGCTCCTGAGATTCAGGCACCCAGGCTCAGGTTCACCTCTGCCTCCAGTAGGCAGGGACAGAGTGAGGATCAGGGCAGCTTGCGGCTGTGTGGGCAGCAGAGAGCAGCTGGCCTTCCTCAGGGCCATCACAACCCACCTAGAGCAGCATCTTCCTGGGAAAGTGCACTCTTTCCTACCCAAACCAACATATTAGGAGCCGACTGTCCCCAACACACTTATGCCACAACTTTGTGCTCTTTCCTGGCCTTGGGCAGAGGCAGCTGGGCAGGGTGCCATCAGCCTTGTGGCCAGATGGCCAGGACCCACCACTCACTTGCTGTGTAGCCTTGGGCAGGCCACCCAACCTCTCTGGGCTCACCTGTCCCACAGCATCTATCATAGGAGCTCAGATGCTGTTGGTGTGAAATGGAGATGACACTGCTATGCAGTTCCTAGTAGCGAAGACTCAGACATGGACTGAGAGCCCAGGGCACTGATTCAGTACAGTGTGGCACACCCATGGGATTAGAATTCTTAGCAGCCATTTAAAATCATGTTCTTGAAAAATATTTAAGGATTTGAGGAATTAGGTTATCAAGTGAAAAAAGGTTGTAAACATCAGGTATAGTGTGACCCCAATGTGACGAACTAAAGTAGAAGTATTCTTCATATTTTCTTAGATACTAAAATGAAGGGAATACACTAAAGCCTTAATAACACCAGTGTGAATAATGACATTATGGGCAATTTTTTTTTTTTTTTGCTTCCCTCATTTTAACTTCCTCTATTTTCCACATCTTCTACAATGAAAGTATAATAGTTCTAGAGGTAGAACTAGAGTATTTTAAAACAAAAATAAAAGACTAAAAATAAACTTAATTGTATGGGAAATTGTGCAGCGACTTCCAATTACAAAAACCACAACCCAGGGAAGCCTGAGGAAATAGAAATATCCACGTCTACAGGTCCCAGGTTGTCTGCAAGCATACATGCACTTTGGGACTTCCAACTCATTCCACAAAGGAGTTAAAGGAGCTATATCCACCCAGAAACCTGCTTTAATGCGAAGTTGTGGAGTGTTGAGGCATCTCACAATTCTAGAACATGGGTGCTAGGCACGCACCTTAGACATAATGTAATCCAACCCCTCTGGAGATGAAAGATCAGGGAAGTTAGAGGGTACACACCTTGTGTGACTTTACAAGTCAGGGGCAGAGCTGGAAGGGTTGGCACCAAAAGCTTCGCAACATTTGGGCTCTTTCTACCCCAGCGTGGCGCACCTTTCCTACGTGGTGTAGTCACTGGGCAACAAGTCTGGAATTGACAAGTGGCTTGTGGACCCAGCCTTGTTCCTTAAGTCATGTAACAATCACTAATGAATGAAGTGCGACAGTCCTCATCTCTGCATTCCCTTAAGGAGAAAAGTGCAGACCAGGTGGAAATCTCTCATTTCATCAGTGCTCCCTGGACTCCCCAGGGAGTGCCAAGCTCCTTCAGTAAAGTGATCCGGGAGCAGAAAACTGGGTGTATGACCTCAAGGACTGGTGGCAGGGACTGCTGGCTGTCCTCCATATGCAGTTTCCTTTTCCACTGTAATAGGATTCTAGATGTGTAGATGGGTCAATGGCTGCCCCAAATAAAGGTGATATTTCCCAGCTTTCTTTGCAGGTAGGTGGCTAAAGTCTCGTCAGTGGGATGTAAAGGTGATGTATGCATCTCCTGGGATGGGTCCTTCATGGGGGGATGGAATGTGGTGACATGCTCACAGCTGCCCTCTTTCCCTTTCCTGTGGCTTAGAATGAAGACAGGTAGAGAGATGGTGGTGAGTCACACTGGCTCATCCAGATGAAGGTGATATAGGAGTGATGACAGAGCAACCAGATGGAAGAAGCCTGAGTCCCTGACCCAGGGGAGCCACCTCAATGCTCTAGACTGCTTACACCCACACTGTTGGGTGAGAGTGAACAGAACTTCTGTTTTGCTTTAGCTACTATTATTTTGGTTGCTTTTAACACAGACTAACAACAGCCTATCCAATAGAGCAAAGAACCATGGAGAAACATATCCCTCAAAGGTAAGCAGCATGGACATAGTGATATTTCTGAGGACAGTGTAACAATGAAAACCTCAATCTACTTCATGAGGGCATAAGCCACATCTACTTCCATGGAGGACTGAGAAGTCATCAGATGACATGACAAGAATTATGCCATTTGGGCCAAGCCTTAGCAAAGCTCAACTCAGTGGCCTCCACAATCATAAATGCCATTATTGGACACCCACACACTTTATCTCCGTCGCTCCTCACAAAAGCCTGACCACATGAATGGTACTGAGGAAACAGTCTGGAAGAGGCCAACCTCCTCCCTCTTCAGCTCTCTCCCCACTTTCGTCCCACTTTCATGCTTCTTCCACATCAGAGAGACTTCTGATTCCTTAATTGGACCACTCTGTCCCTAGCAAGTTAGGCCACTGAGCCGCAGCAGACCTTCCCATGGCTGTACAGATTCTTGCTAAAACATAGGCATTGTCCCTGGGAATGACTGAACCATCAGCTTGGCCCAAAAATGTATTCCTATGTTTAGTTTCCAATAATGGCTGTGTAGTTCCTATCAAACTAACCCTCCCACAGATAACTATTCCAAAACTGTGGAGAAATACAAGAAATAATTTTTAAGCACTGAAGACTAATCAAAAGCTGACAGAAAATGGAGAGTTACAATCTCTGAAGGAAGGAAAGAGAACAAGGTACAATCCAACATCTAACCAATTTTTCCCCCTGAGGTTAACTTCCTAATCATTTAAGTTAGAAGACTTGGTAAACACCTCAGGCTTTCCATGGGAAAACCACAAGGGCTGGCTTTGGGAGGAAGGTTATCATCTCAGGACTAAGGGTCACACCAGAAGACTGAGGGAAAAACCAAAAGTGACCTATCTTAACAAAATTTAAACATGGCAGATAATCCCTGCCACCTTATCCCCCCAAAAAAGATTAGCTGTCCATAATTTAATTGCCTATTAAAATAAAACTCAATACTCTTCAGAAGAAAGTAACAGAACCTAGGAATCTTTATAACTTATTACAAGCACACTTCATTTTACCATGTTTCGCTTTATTGTACTTTGCAGAAAACGGTTTTTCACAAATTGCAGGTCTCTGGGAACTCTGTGTAGAGCAAGTCTACTGGGGCAATTTTTGCAATAACGGTTGCTCACTTTATATCTTTGTGTCACATTTTGATAATTCTCATATTTCAAAATTTGTATCATTATTACATTTTTTATGGTACTCTTGTGATGAGTGATCTTTGGTGTTACTATGATAATTGTTTTGGAATGCCATGAACTGCACCCCACCCATATAAGACAGTGAACTTAATTGATAAATGTTGTGTGTATTCTGACTACTCCATGGCAATTGGCCATTCTTCCATCTCTCCCTCTCCTCAGGCCTCCCTATCCCCTGAGATACAAGAATATGGAAATCAGGCCAATTAATGACCTGCAGTCATTGCCTCTAAGGCAGAGTTGCACATCTCTCACTTTAAATCAAAAGCTATAAATTATTCAGCTTAGTTAGAGAGGATGTCAAAAGCTGAAACAGGTTAAAAGGTAAGCCTCTTGCACCACACTGTTAGCCAAGTTATGAACGAAGGAAAAGTTCTTGAAGGAAACTAGAAGTGCTACTCCAGTGAACAGATGGGCCATAAGAAAATGAAACAACCTTATTGGTGATACGGAGAAAATGTTAGTGTTCTGAATAGAAGATGAGACCAGCCACAACATTCCCTTAAGACAAAGTAAAATATGGAGATAAGCCCTAATTCTCTTCAATTCTATGAAGGCTAAAAGAGATAAGGAAGCTGCAGAAGAAAAGTCTGAAGTTAGCAGAGATTTAAGGGAAGCAGCCGTCTCCATACATTTAAGTGCAAGGGGAAGCAGCCAGTGCTGATGTAGAAGCTGCAGCAAGAGATCCAGAAGCTTGAGCTAAGATAACTTGCAAAGGTAGCTGCGCTAAGTAACAGATTTTAAAGGTAGACGAAGCAGCCTTATGCAAAGATATCATCTAGGGTCATCTAGCTAGCCACTGACTGGCTGATTGATTTGAGAGAGAGAGAGCACGAGTGAGGGGGAGGGGCAGAGGGAGAAGGAGAAGCAGGCTCCCCACTGAACAGAGAGCCCAATGTGGGGCTCTATCCCAAGACCCTGAGATCATGACCTGAGCTGAAAGCAGATGCTTAATCAACTGAGCCACCCAGGTGCCCCTAAAACTTTCGTAGCTAGAGAGGAGAAGTCGGTGCCTGACTTCTAAGCTCCAAAAGATAGGCTGACTCTCTCGTTAGGGGCCAGTGCACATGGTCACTTTAAGTTGAAGCCAGTACTCATTTACCATTCCAAAATCCTAGGGTCCTAAAGAATTATGCTAAATCTACTCTGCCTGTGCTCTATAAATGGAACAATAAAATATGGATGACACACCTATTTACAACATGGTTTACTAAATATTGTAATACTAATACTAATATTAAATGTTGAGACCTACTGCTCAGCAAAAAGGATTCCTTTCAAAATATTATTGCTGATTAACAATGCACCCAGTCATCCAAGAGCTCTGATAGAGATGTACAATGAGATTAATGTTGTTTTTGTGCCTGCTAACACAACATCCATCCTGCAGCCCATGGACCAAGTTGTAATTCTGACTTTAAAGTCTTGTTACTTAAGAAATACATTCTGTAAGGCTTTAGCTGCCACAGATAGTGATTCCTCTGATGGATCTGGGCAAAGTAAATTGAAACCTTCCGGAAAGGAATTACCATTCTAGATGTCATTAAGAACACTTATGATTCATGGGAAGAGGTCAAAATACAAACATTAACAAGAGGCTGGAAGTTGATTCCAGCACTCATGGATGACTCTGAAGGATTCAAGACTTCAGTGGAGGAGGTTAACTGCCAATGTGGTAGAAATAGCAGGAGATCTAGAAATGAAGCCTGAAGACAGGACTGACTTGCTGCAGTCTCACGAAAAACTTGAACAGATGTGGAGTTGCTTCTCATGGATGAGCAAAGAAAGGGGTTTCTTAAGATGGCATCTACTCCTGGTGAAGATGCTGTGGAGATTGTTGAAGTGATGACCAGGGACTGAGAATACCACTAAACTGAGCCGATAGAGCAGCGGGAGGGTTTGAGGGCACAGACTGCAATTGTGAAATAAGTTCTACTGTGGGCAAAATGCTATCAAACAGTATCACGTGCTACAGAGAAATTGTTTATCAGTGAGTCAACTGCTGTGACAAACTTTCTTGTTGTCTTATTTTAAGAGCCACCCCAACCTTCAGCAATCACCATCCTGATCAGTCAGCAGCCACCAAAAGTGAGGCAAGACCCTCCACCTGCAAAATGATTACAACTTGCTGAAAGCTCAGATGATGGTTACCATTTTAAAACAATAAAGTTTTTGAAATTAAGTTATGTATGTTATTTTTTAGTCATAATGTTATTATATGTTTAATAGATGACAGTGTGGTATGAACATAACTTTTATATGCACTGGGAAACCAAAAATTCATTTGCTTCATACTGTCATGGTCTGGAACCAAACCTGCAAGTATCTCCAAGGTATTCCTGTTTTTGCAATGTCCGCTATGCAATAAAACAAGGTTTAGGCAAGTGAAGAGGAGGAAATTCAAGTCATAATCAAGAAAACAGACCCCCAAATGAACCAGATGCTGCATGTGCAGAGAAGGAAATGATGAATTTCAAGAGATACATGGAAATTCTAAAAACAAAAACTGAAAATCTCAACACTACAAAATACAGTATCTGAAATAAAAACGCACAGGATTTCTGTAACAGCAGCTCGAACGCTGCAGAAGAAAGGTCAATGAACTTGAAGACAGGCTAAAATGAACTGTTCAAACTGGAGCACAATGAGAAAAAAGATACAATAAAAATGAAGTCTCCTGAACAGCTAGGACAGTATCAAGTGATCTGCTATACATGCAATTGGTGCCTCATAATGAGAATAGACAAAATCAGCAAAAAGATTTTTGAAAAAATAAGTTAAAATTTTCTCCAGTTTGGTTAGAAACATCAACCTATGGTACCAAGAAGCTCAGTGAGCCTAAAACATGATAAATACAAAGAAAACCACACATGGGCATGTCATAGTCAAATTACTGAAACCAAAGATACAGAGAAAACCTTGACAGCAGCAAGAAAACAGAAAGACACATTCGTATAAAGGAATAATGCTGAGAATGATGGTTGATTTCTCATCAGAAACCATTGAGGACAGAAGACAGTGGAAAAGAATCAAGTTCCAAAAGAAACAGTATCTCCACCACCATTATGTCAGCCTACGATTCCACAGCCAGTGTCACTTTTGTTCAGAAATGAAAAACAAAACATTTTCAGATAAGGGAAAGCTGTGATAATCTGTCACCAGTGAGTCTTAATTATGAGAAATACTTTAGGCTAAAGGGATATGTCACAGATGAGCATTTGCATCTTTAAAGAAGGAATAGAAGAGTACCACAAATGGTAAATCTGTGGGTAAATATAAAAACAGGTGACTTGTCCTTGATCACCACCTAACTTCCATCCATATCAGCAATAGTTCATAACATTCTCCCCTCTTCTTCTGTCCTCAGTGTGGCTCCCTCTCAGAAATGGCTTCAAATCTTACTTTTCAACATTATTTATAAAGCACTTCAATTCCTTGTGTTTACCTTTAGTACAATAACAGGGGTAAGCATGGTACGATGATGAAACATCCGAGTACTTAGCCTTTGCCAGCTCTCATGCAGAGCACTTGACATGCCCTACTTCATGTATTCCTGATAACCTCTGTTATGAGCTACGTTCCTCAGTACGTGAACGCCACTGCTAAGACACCTGAGTGAGAGTGAGAGGTGCTAAGTTACTTGCTCACGGTCAACAGCTGCCAGTGGCAGAACCAGGACTGGAAAGGGTATTTGCAAAGTTGTCTACAAGTGTCCAGCCCTACCCCACATCCCTCTGGACTCTGAGTGTTTGTTCCTCCTGTTCAAAGCCAGCCTCTCCCTGCGGGTCCCCTTGTTCCTGGCCCCCTCCTCCCAGATGATGTTCTGTCAGCCATCTCCTTTCTGTATTTTCAGTCTTTCATGCACTACTCACTCTTTGCCTTTGTCCAAGAAGTATTCTCAGAAATCTCACGTCCCTGTCACTAAATGTTTCTCTAGCTACTCTTCAAGTGATATGCTTTCTGGAAAAGGACCCCAAACCCAGTCTCCCCTTCCTCCCCTCCCACCTGCTGCTTGACTAGGGTGGTATGGCTTCTGTCCTCTGCCCACTGGAGCTGCTCTTGCTATGGTTGCCAGGAGCCATTTCATCTCCAAACTGTAAGGACACTTAAGGCGAAGCTCTATTTGATGCCTTTAACCCTGATGACCAGTCCTTTTCCTTGGCATACCTCCTTCCTTTGCATTTCATGATACTACTTGTTTCTGGCTTCCCTGCCTCTCTAACTGCTGTTCCTCATAGATCTCTCCTAGGAACTTGTTCCTTTCTCTAACATGTTGCTTGTCGTTCCCTGTTCTGTGTCAGGGGACCTCATTACTCTCCCAGCTTCAGTCCACATCCTGGGCCTTACCTCTGTCCTGCACCCCAAGTCCAGGCATCCAGCTATTCACTAGACATCTCCCTAGACACAGTGTGTCCCACACAGAGCCACCATCTCCCTCCAAACCAGCTTCAATTCTCCTCCCTCCATGAACAGCACCACTACCACCCCAGGTATCCAAGCCTCTGGGAGTCTTCCCGAGTCCCTGCTGGTTGCCTGCTCTCTCGTCTGCTCCCTCATGTCAGAAGAATCACTGAGCTGATGGCTTCACCCCGGAGCATTTCACCTCTCTGTTCTCAGCATCCCCCTAGCACTGCCCTGGTTCAGACCTCCAACTTCTCTACCTGAATAACCTCAACAGCTTTCTAACTGGTCTCTCTGCCCTCAGGCCATCCCCCTTATAATTAATCTGTCATCCAGCATGAGGGTTAGCTTTCTAAAACATAAATCTGATCACTTCCCTCCCCCTGTCCCTAGGAAACAGTCTAAATGCTTCACTTGGTCTACAAACAGTTCAGGGCCTGCCCTCACTTCCTCTCGTGTCCAGCTGTTACTTTATACTTTACTGACCATGCTCTGGTCAAGACACCACACACACAAGTCACTTTGTGTTTCTAAGTGTTATCTCGTGCTGTTCCCTCCTCGGAATGTTCTTCCATGTGGCTAAAACCTATTCAGATTCAGCTCCTCTGCAAGTCCTGTTCTGCAAGTCACTTTCTGCACCCTCAGGTTGGCCCCAGGGCCCCTCATTTAACAGTTTCTGTAGGAAATAGGGAAGATCTCATACCAGTCAGTCTCTCCTACTGGCCAGGGATTCAGTGATTCTCAACATGGGCCACTTGCTTCAGAGACCAGGATTCCAGATAAGCCTACGGTAATTCATTTGTGCAGGGAAGTTTTGCAAACAACTGCCTAGTCTCTGAGCTTGTGCTGTAATCAGCCTGAGAAGGCTGTGGTATCCAGAAGGAGGGGCACGTTCCCTCCCTGGAGTGAGAGACAGAGGGAGATGCCCATGTATGCGGATGGTGCTGTTCATGAGGAAACCAAGGCTCACCCAGAAACCGAGGTCACACAGGTGCCCTGTGTGGCAGAAGCAGGATTTGAACGCAGGTCTCCGTAACTGCAAAGCCTCTGCTTTTGACTGCTTGGCTGTACTCTCTCTGCTTCCTGAAATCCCTTCATTTCTGAAGCTGTCACTGTGCCCTGAAGCTGTCACTGGGTTTGCATGGGGGTCACATCGTGTCTGGCTTCTTATTGTCAGACTCTTATGGTCATTAGCCATAATAGCTCAGCAGAGCCCACTTAAGAGGAACTTCATTTGCATTTTAACGAGAACTACAAAAGGCGGCTCTCTAAGGAGGGAGCAAAAACAAGAACTTTTAAGATGGCCTTTACTGGGCCTTGGTTACCAGGAAATCTCTAGCTCCCTGGCATCATCTATTTTCCCAGACACAA
This sequence comes from Neogale vison, assembly GCF_020171115.1. Classification (NCBI taxonomy): domain Eukaryota; kingdom Metazoa; phylum Chordata; class Mammalia; order Carnivora; family Mustelidae; genus Neogale; species Neogale vison. The sequence goes on along the minus strand of NC_058096.1, from coordinate 129,727,857 downwards.
GGCACAAGCAGTTGGCCCCACACCACCACCAGCTGGAGCCCGTCTCTCTCAGGCTCTGGGCAGCTCCTTTCTGGCAAACACTGTGAGTAAATAATAACTCATTCACTTTCTCATCCTTAAATGCCTACTAATTGTTAGGCCCAGAGCAGAACAAGCCCCCATTCCTGCCCATGAAGACCCATTCCCCCCTCCCCCATGCTCTTCCCCATGGTTAATGCTTATTTAGAGTTTCAGATTAAGCTTTGAACTTCCAACCCTGTAGAGGAGCTAAGATTACAGCACACAGAACTGTGGTCCTTGACAGATGGAAAGGACCAGTACCGTAAGAAGGACTCTAAGAGAAAGGGGACCCTGATTCTGATTTCCTGAGGCAAGATGAAAGAACTATACAAGTCCTCAAGTGAATACAAACTTTCCAGCAGGTGAAAATGGGGGTGTATGGAGGATGGGAAATGTGGGGAGAAAAGCCCCAGATGGAGGGAATGGGAGAGTTCTGATTTCTGTCACAGCAGAGCTCCTATCAGACCAAGTCTCTTGCAGACTGCTATCATAAACTCTGAACAGAATACAACCAACAACTATCTGAAGGCACCGCAAAGGGACCAAAAGCAGGTAGAAACTGGAGGGGAGTCAACTTTAAAAAAGGGAACAGCCCTGGGTGAGATTCCTGCTTTTATGACTGAGGGCAGCCCTGGTTGGAGCCCAGGGGTCACTAAAATTTGGCAAGAAACCCACAGTCTTGCTATTTGAGAAGCAAGTCAGATCCCAAAGCTACCATAACAGCCAGAAAACGTGGGAAATCCTAAACATGAGAAAGTCACAGATAGGGCACTCCAAATTCTACATGTGAAAGCTGCCCAAATCTCTGACTGACCCAAGCAGACCTCAAGCAGCCTACCTAAAACTGAAAACAAAACAAAGCAAACAAATCTGATTAAACTTTAAAATGCGGTGCCTACTACACGGAAGAAAACGGAGAAACTGTGTCCAACCAATACTCTTCCGAAGGAAGAAACATAATCCACAGCCTAAATTACAATGTGTATGATAAATCTTGATGTACTCAGCATATTTAGTGCAAACCATATTCAAGGAAAAAGAGAACAGGTGGAGACCAACATTGAGGTGACCCAGATACTGTAGCAGAGTTTAAAGTAGCTAATATAATCATGCTCAAGTATATAGAGAAATATGCTCAAGGAACAGATTTTAAGAAAATCTCAGCAGAGAAAGAGAAACAATAAAAGAGAACCAAATACAAACTTAGAATTGAAAAATAAGTATCTAAAATCTTAAAATCACTGATAGGTTTGACAGCACATGGCAGCTGGAACAGTGAGTGTAAAAACAGAACAACAGAAATTATCTGACAGGATGATGGGGGACACCAAGCAAACAGAACAATTAGCTACCCAGGCAGAATCTTCTGTGATTCCCTCTTACCTGCCACAACCCACACTCCCTCTTGAAGGCCAGCACATGTCACAGAGGGTGGTGTGTGTTGATGGGAACGTGTGCATGTGTGGGTAGACCCCTGCACAATGGAGATACACACGTGCCCATGCAACTATGTATTCATTTGCAGGTATAAGTATGTGTATGCAGGTAGGAATGGGTGTGGTGTGCTTGTGTGGGTGAGTTGGGATGGGGAGAGTCACTTCTGCTTTGAAGGTAAAGCCCAGATCCACGATATGCCCACAGACCTTGTGCTGCCAGGAGGCTCAGAGGCTGGAGTGATCAGGAGCCTTCATAGGCTCTTGGGGAGGGGGCAAAGGTAGATTTCTGCCAGCAAACGTAGGCTTCCTTCGGTGCCTCCCTGGGCTGACCATGATCAGTTCTAGAAGCTGCAGCTAGCAAAGTGCCCCATCTTTGCCAAACGGACCTGGGTGGGATCATGTGCTGTTTTCAGTGACCTCTGCCGGTGCTCTGTGATGGGCTGGGAAAAACACTGGATTGGGAACTTCTCTCTAAAACGGGGATTATCATAGCCTCCTTGAAGAACTGCAGATCACATGAGTTAGACTACACACAGGTACTCTGCATATACAAAAATGAAGGCTGACCAACTGACCAGAGCATTTCTGAGAGAAGCTGTAAAAACCTGCCACGGAGAAGACCCTCCCTCCCATGTTTCTCAGACTTGGCTCTTGGAAATACATCCCCAAGCGGTGACCTACAGGACAATGGTAAACTGTAATCATGTGTTTCTGAGAAAGGCTGCATGTTCTAACTCCTAGTGGAGAGCCATAAAACACGCTGGCGCAGTAAAGTTTCTGAGAAGTCCTGCACTGAAGGAACATGAACAATTACACGGAACCCAACATTTCCCAAGCTCCCTCGCTCTAGAAAACTTTGTGCTTACAATCCTTATTAACATCCCTTATTAATAAACTAGTGTTCCCTGTAGGATAGGCTGACTGGATTCTAAAGGAGACCACATCTCTCTTCCAGCTTGTCATGAAGTCTGAGTCAACGTATGCATTCTCAGTTCTTCATTTCCTCTTATAAATAAATTAGTCTTGCTGGTAACTATGCCATAGGAATTCAAAGAGGATATCAAGACACATGAGCGGCAGGCTTGATTTCAGGGGTTCTCCTGCCAGTCCATGATCCCCATGGACTCAGCTGTGAGTCCTCAGCTGTGCTGCCTGCTGCCCGTCCCCCAGGAGGATGGGCTGCGCTCTGGACTCCACTATTTATTCATGTAGTATCATGCTTACAAAATGCACTACTTACGAAAAATGGCAGGCATTTCATTGTACACAAACTATGAGAAATCTTAACAAACACAGATTTCCCAGCTGCGTCTACAACTTCAGAAGAAGGTGGTATTACAGAGTGTCAGCGGGGGCTCAGACACCATGCAGAATGATGGTCCGTTGTACATCTCCCTCTGCACAAGACAGCCACTGGCCCAGTGGATCCCCAAGAAAAGAGATGTTTCCTAAGGCAGTTGTTGACATCTTTTTTGTTGTGTGCTTCTATGATGAAATATAATTTTGCATCCACGTTCTGGCAAGACACAGTAATAAAGTCTGCAGTGGAAATCTGCACGGTGATTTGCATAAATTGACTCAAGACTCTTCTCAGGAAGAGAAATCTTGAAAAGGAGTGTGTGTGTGTGTCTTTTTCCAGTGTTGGCCAAGCCTTGGCCCATGGCTGGGGAAGCATCCACAAGTGGCAGAAAGCAGCTGGGCATGACAAGCCCTTGACAATGAAGCTGCTGTCTGTGCTCTGCACCAACCATCAGATGAGAGTATAGGACAGAGTCATGCAAATTAGCATGCAAATGAGGCTGGCAGAACTACGGATTCAGACTGGCAAGTGGGTGCTGTGGGGGAAGGAGGCGGCAGCCTCTGGAAAACATGCTGGTCAGGGTCTGTCCTTGCCAGCAGCTCAGCACTGCGCTCTGAGGGAGTAGACGCTGACTCAGGAGGCCACGGCACAGGTACCTGGCTTCTTTCAGCCACTTCAGCCTCAGAGTCTGCACAGTCTGGGGGCCACTGTCCTCCCAGTGGAGAGTGGCTTGTGCCTGTCACCACCCAATTTAAGTATCTATATCAACTGGTCTTTTATCTCCTGTAGTCTGAAAGGTCAACCAAACAGTATATACCTTCTGACTTATATAGGGGTTAAATTTCATCAGAATCAGTCAATCCCTTCAAAGCCATACAGATAGCCAGGGATGTGTGGCCTGACGGCCACAAAAGGGTCCAAGCACAAAAGCCCTCTCCTTAACAGGGTGAAAGATGCTCCAAGTGGTGGACTTTTGAGGGTGTCTAAGAGCCATCTAAGGGTCACCTACAAAGTGAACAGGACAGACTGCGGACATCTGGGGCAGAGAACAGCATCATGGGCCCCTTTAACTTACAAATCATAACAGGCACTGCTGGTGGACTCACCAATACCTACCGGTCACCTCTTATTCCTCTACTTGCCTAAAGAAGGTCATGGAGATCTTCTGCTCTCCCAGCCTCTCCAGAGGCTAAGGGTGGTCGGGTGACCCAATTCTGGCCAATAAGACTTAAGCTGCAGTCTGCTAGAGAGCAAGGGCATTCCAGGGAAGCACTTGCTTTCCTTTTCTGCCCTGAATGCAGAGGTGATGTCTGGAGCAGCAACAGCCAGCCTGCATGCAGATGAGAACCCACAGAGCAGAAGGAGCACCAGAGTGGGAACCAGATCCCAGGGACTTCAGCACACTTGTGCAGCAGTGCCCCTGCAAGTCCTCCCCGTGACTGCGTGCACCTGGAAAACTTCAACCCCTCTTCTCAAGCCACCATTAGTCAGCGTTCCGTACTAGGAAGGGACCGCATTCCTAATTTGTATGTGCTCAACAGAAGAGAGGCAGGAAGAGGAGAGGGGGGCAGGGAAGACAAGAGGTCAGAGCCAGGGCAGGTATACCCTCAGTCCAGAACCAGATCATTTCCAGATGGAGCACGTGGGTGACTCGTGGCACCCCAGCGGGTCTCTGAAGGCATGGCCATCTTGCCAAGCAGCCTGGCATTCAGAACATTTTGCTGTATAGGACTGATGCCTCCCATTTTGACCACAGAACTTAGTGTTTCCAAAGATGGAACCCCACTCTACGAACATAATAAAATCATCAGGTTGCTCGACTTACGTGAGGACTTGAGGTCCAGCTTCTGCCAGAAGCACAGCAGCCTCTGGCAGAGCTGCCAATCCCTCCCCGGGGGTAAGCACAGGGACGGTGGGGACGGGGGCACGATGTCCTAGCCAGATACTCCATTAGGGAGGTGTTGTTAGCGCCATCTTGTCACTATCGACCTAGCTGGAGGTAGAGCTGTTGCTGTTGTTGGTGAGTTTTTGTGCTGTTCTGCTTCCCTACAGAGTATACTGTGACACACATCTATGCCAACGGTACTGTCGGCCTGTGGTTTTCCATCATCTAGACTTTAAGACCCATGTGATGAGCTATGGTCGAAATACAAATGATCCACATTCTTACCCCTAAAGTTAGAGGCAACTGGTCTAGGTCATACAGGGGTTAAATCCTATCCAAATAATTTCCAGGTTAAAAGAGACTGCAATACTGAGAAAGTAGAATGCCAGCCGAGAGTCTCTGAGCTAAGTGACAGAGCTGGGCTCTTACCCCAGACCTCCTCAGCATGCAGCATCATTCTGGAGGAGAAAGAGCGAGCTAAGGTAAGAGGGAATGTACTGCATCAGTCTCCTTGGTGTGTGACCCCACTCGGACCACCTCTACCATGGGCAGAAGATCCTATCCCTGTCTTCCCCAGGTGCTGGGCAGTTACTGGAACACCGCATGTGGATGGGTGGCATCTTAGATTCTGTGAAGAGAGGTCCCTCAGCCTGGTCCCCCACCTCCTTTCTACACTCCAATCCACAACTCATCAGTTCTTAGGGCTTCAGGAATCCAGCTTCCACACAACCATTCAAGGGTCCGCCCAATGTAATGGTCATTTTCAAACATTTCCCTTGGCTGTTCCATTATTCCTTCCCACTCAACTCTTCGTTTTTCTTGGAGCTGATGGCACTGATGGTTTTCCCAGGTATCTAGACAGAAACCTAGGGCCCATTTCAGCCCCTCCCTCTTCTGCATCCCACCGACCCTCTCTGTTCATTCATGCCTTCCGCTGCCCTTGGTGTTTCTGTCCTTGGCCCAGGCCCCTCACTCGCCTCCCATGTAGTCCTGCATAACTGCTCCATCACACTCCTCCCTGCTCTGCCCCACATAGTAGCATCCAAGTCTGTGTGAGCCCCACCTGCATCCATCAACCCTGCCCCAGCCCAGCGCTCCGCATCTGTCTCTGAAATCTTTGATCCCATCGGTCCCCAGAGTAGGAACCCTCAATAGCTCTCTGTTTCCTGCCTCCTGAGCAGCCCAAGTCCCTCTGAGCCTCCAGGGCCTTCCCCAGGCCCAAACATCCAGGCACATGTATCCATGAGGCAGGGCAGGCTCAGATCCTAGGGAACAGGGTACTTTTAGGGGACCATAAAAATATTTTCTGACTTTTAATTTCTTTGAAAATCAAGAGAAAACTGAACATAATAAAAATATATAATAATGAATCTAGTTGGGATTATATGTTCTCAACAACAGCTGTAAAATATAATTTCATATATATGTATATATGTATATATATATTTAACAAAGGAAGGACCAAAGTACCCATAAAGGCAAAAGTGCATAAGGTCCATGAACATCAAAATGCAGCCTGCCAATAACCCACCCAAAGGCCCCACTCTTATCCTCCACTGCCATAGGCAGACCCCTCCCCACCACACACACACACACACACACACACACACACACACACAGTGATGGATCATCACACTTGGGATTTCCACAAAGGCTTCTCCTTCAGCACATAATCATTCCTCCCTCCAGCACAGCTACAGTCAAACTGTCCCACGCTCCCCTGCAGGACCTTCTGTGCCCACCAGAACAGCCACCAACCGCTGCCTTGTCTGAAGCTCCAGATGGAGCCGAGGCCCAGGCCAGAAGGTCTGGTCCCCACTGGGATCAGACTGGGAGGTGCCGTAGTAGGCTGAAGAATGTCCCACCCCAAATTTATATCCACCTGGAACCTCAGAATGGGACCTTATTTGGAAATACGGTCTTTGCAGATGTAAGCAGTTAAGAATCTCAAGATGAAAAACCACCTCGCATTTAGAAGAGGCCTCTCAGTCTAATGAGTGGTGTCTTTTTAGGAAGAGGAGAGGACACACAGAGGCCCAGAGAGAAGACTGCATGAAGACGGAGGCAGGGACTGGAGCTTTGCAGCCGGACAACAAGGGTCTGCAGCCTACAGCTGCAGGATGCTGGGGGGAGAACTTCAGAGGGAGTGTGGCTCTAGACTTCCAGCCTCCAGGACAGTGAGAATTTAAATTCTATTGTTTAAAACTACTCAGTTTGTGGTCATTTGTTCTGGCAGCCCTGGAAACAAATCCAGAGCCCAGAGGTGAGAGGAAAGCCTCAGGCAGAGCGGCTGGCAACAACAGTGCAGATGGCTGAGGAGTGAGGGGCTCCTCCGGCATCCCTCGGCCTGTGCCGGCACAGCAGTCACTGCTGTTCTGTTCCTTTCTCAGAGGCTCTGTGAAATCCCCACAGTGACCCAGCATGGGCAAAGCCTCTCAGTCCTTCAGGAAGGGTCCTGTGCTCCTGGGGCAGCTGAGTAAGCTCCAGCAGGCCGGGACCCTCTCCTAGGAACAGCCGCTTAGGTCAGCCATCTCCTAAGTTGTGCTGCGGTGGGAGGTCTAGGGACGGGCTGCTGGCTCAGGCCTTGGCTAGAAGGTCATCTCAGTCACCTCAGAGACTGAAAACCACTACTGCCTGAGCCAGCCTATGGATCTCCGGGCCATCTCCGCTGTAGGTGATGTTAAGGTACAGCAAGACAGAGAGCCTCTGAGGGACCTATGAGAAACCCCAGAAGAGTACTGTTCCCAAATCCTGGTCTCCCCTCCCAGTGGCCGCTGCAGGGGCGTGAAACCTCTCATCACGGCACTAGTGCGGGTTTCCAAAAGGCGGCCCAAGAACCAGGCCTGCAGGTGGGTTTCTTCGGGCCTAGGCAGAGGGTCAAGTCTTATCACAGTGCAGGCAGCAGCAGGCGTCTTCGACAACAACTTTTGAAAGCAGTTTTTTAGTTGGGGTTCTGTACAAGAGAATTACTGCAGAGTTCATCTCACCAGGCTGTACGTCTTGATTTGGGGCTTAATCAGGTAAGTGGATTTCGATGGGGGGATGGGAGGGATGGTGAGAGGCTGGTTAGCAAATGTGTCAAGAGGAGAACAAGGGGCTGTGCTAGGCAGGAGTGGCAGGAGACCCCCGTCTCCTGAGGCCCACCAGCTGACAAGGTGGCATCCCCCCAAGGCCTGCTAGGCAGACAGGCCCCCTCCAAGGGGTGGAACAAGGAAACCCAGCTCTGCATGCCCTTGGTCCTCACAAGTCCTCAGGCCAGCCCCTCAGGGCCTCAGGCTTGTCCAGCGCCAGACTGAGGAAGGTGGAGGCCTCACGCACTGCCACTCAGGATGAGGTTGAACCCCCTACTCCCTGTCCCCCTGCTGAGGGCAGGACCAGATTCTGCGGCCAGGCCATTGTCTCCCACTGTCCCTCCAGACACAGAGAAGGCACTAGACAAACACCTGCTGTCAGAATGAGTGAATGAGAAACACAGGGGATGAGAGACAGAGCCAGAGAATTATAAAAGGATGGGAGCGAGGGAGGGATGATTCTATCCTGGGAACTGAATGTCTCAGCTAATGGGGAGGTAGGGGGCTCTGCCAGCTGATGGAGAGGAAGTTTGAGGGGGTTGGTGGGGAGAGGCCAGGGACAACTAGCAACATTTCCCAGAGCCCTTGGGGATCTTGTCTACTTCCCAAATGTCTCTGCCACCATCTTAAGATAAACAAAATAAACAATACCATTTCCCCCTCTTTCTCCAGAGAGTTCATTAAAATGGCCTGTGTATGCACAGAACTGGATCCCTGGCCTCCCAGCCTAATTACCATTGTAAAGAGCATTGGGAAAGAAATTCTATCTGCCGCAATAACAAAGTCAAAAAAGCCTACGGTGGGCAAGGTCTTGCTTCCCTTTGGACTTTCTCTCCTTCATGCTAAGACATCTGGCCTCTGTGGCCTCCTGGCCTGGTGGGGTCTGAAAACCAAGGCAGAGAGTGCCCCTCCGAGCCGCTCTGGTGCCAGCAGGCACTCGACGCCAGCGATGTCCAGGCTCTGTGCTGGGCCTACGAATGCAGGGGCTGATCTGAGGGGTGCTGGCCTCAGTAAAACACAGAGCCCGTCCAAGGAGCCAGAGCACACAGGAGTTCCTGTGAACTGGGAGACTAAAGGAGGCCTGAAGACAACGTGCTGGGGCCAGAGGGCTCCAGAGTAGAGGGAGGGGGGAGGGCCCCACCCACAGAGCAAACAAGTGCTCAGAGTCTTGATGAGCCAGAAGACTTTCTCACAGCAGTGAAGCAGAGGGGGAAGGTCATTCCAGCTGAGGTGACACTATGAGCCAAAGTGTGGAGGCATAACTGTGGCTCATGTGGGGAACAGCAAGCGGAGAGAACCATGGGACCAACAGGTGCAGGCCAAGCAGCAGGCCAGAGGAGAGGCCACCGGAGAGGAGGTAGGAGGACATTCTGAGAAACTCAAAGAACTTGGGGAAGAGTTGAGGCCTTGGTCCATGCGCTCGAGAATCACAGTCACTGCAAAGGCCCTGGGGCCACAGTTGCTGCTACCCAGCGCCAAGAATAGCAGCCAGCCAAGAGTCCCAGTGTTTTCAGTGGGACACCAATGAGAGGCATTATAAATAACTTAGAATTTTTTAAAAATCAAATAATCAAAATAATATCTGCCCGGTCATTTGCATACAAACAAACACACACACACACACACACACACACACATAAATGCATATCCAGTTAGACTTCAGAACTGAAGTGTGTTAGAACTGTAATCTCAAGGGAAGACTGACATGGCAGAACTCCCTTATGGGAGGCCTCTGGGAAGGCCTGGCCTGGAAAGAACACAAAGTATGGCCAAGACAGACATTCTAAAGCCACTACCCAGGGTTTTGCAGAGAATTGAGGGCCCCCTCTGAGAGCCGTATGTTCTTATCCTCTGTCAACTCTTCCCAAGGCCATTAGTTATCTGGTGTTTTAGACACAGCAGAGGAAAAGCAGGGAATTAAAGCAAACAGAGAAGAGTGTATTTGAGGCAAAGACGATGACTGGTCCTGAGGGAGACAGACAGTCTAAGGAGCAGACACAGACCTGTCATTTGCCTTGAGTTGTGCTCCATATCCTGTGTAAGTCTGGGGAAGCAGAGGGACCTCTTAGCACAGCAGTCCCCAGTTTGTGCTATAAATACGTGTCCTCTGAGGACTCGGGAACAAAAGGACCCCATGATCAAACACCGCTGGGAGATCCTGCACACTATATCCCTCTTTCAGCAAATTAAAACCATCTATCGATGTAGTAAAAGCCTTGAGAAGTCCTGCAGCAGGAAAGTCGACTGACTTTTGTATACCAGTGTTCCCTATATCTGTATAAGCACCAAACCTTCATCCCTACCTTTCCCACTCAAGTGACATCAGCTAACATTTCTTGGAACTCATAGCTTACAGAACCCACTGGCTTAGAAAATGATTACTTGTCCTTTGGTTAAGGAAGAAAATATCTTTTTTTCCCCTTAAACATAGTTGAAATATTTTCAGTTTTGTGCATTTCACAAAAAGCTAGAGTTGCAGGGGAAACTTCCTTTATCTGCATGATCCTCCAGACTCACCAGTAATGCCAGCAGAGTGCAATGTTAGTGAATCCCAGGAGCTCAGTCTTTGGGCTGGTTGGCCCCAGACCACGCTCAAGAGCCAGGAGCTACAGAGGTCACTCTGCCCAGCCTCCCGCCCTCACAGAGCAGTGCAAGCCCATCACAACCAGCCTCTCCAGGAAGGAAGTACCTCAGCCACTGTGCATGTTCATGCGCACACATGCCCCTGTGTGCAGGGGTGAGTCAAAATAACCATGCTTGGGGAGCAAGTTCTCTCACTGCTCTAATTTCCATCTCCCTCAATTTACATCTTGCCTATCCACTCTCCTTTACATGATGACACTCCAAGTAACCAAACAGTGTGGTGGTTTAGAACTGTCCATGGGGAGCAAGAGAACAGAGACTGAAACGTGTCCTCTCTGTTTCTAGAATTTTCCTCTTGGAAGTGTTTCCTTATCAAGGTCTGGACTTTCAAAAGGGGTCTGGGTCTTTAGTGGGCTGGGCCCAGCGCACAGAGGGGAAGCTCTTCCGAGACAAAACAGATGCTGGCATGGTGTCTAGGCGGTCATCCCAGCTGCAGACACGGTGGGGAGGCAGGGGCACCCAGGACCTCACCTGGTATGTGTTGTCGAAGCTGTCATACATGAACCGCGTGATCAGAGACGTCTTCCCGACTGCAAAACAAGAAGAAGAGAGGGGTTCAGCTGGAGCAGGTATGCTAGACTCCTCTAAACACATACCATGTGAAGCAAATGGATAAGGAACCAAAAAAGCCTAGAACAAAGGAGGAAATGTCCCACATGGGTGTCCCATGGTGAGGTGGCCAAGGCTCCACCAGGTGGACTGTAGGGGAGTTCCTGCCAGCACCAAGCAGGAGGCCTCCCCTGCCCGGAGAACTCTCACCGCCCACACCCAGGTCTTCTTTGACCCCCAGAAGCCATATATGAAGAATCAGAGCAAGCTGGTGCAAGATAAGATGCCCTGCTCACTTGGGCCCGCGTCCACCTGGAAATATATCCTTGCCATTGGCCACAAGCTGGGGTGGAGGCATGCTCTTTTCTCCCATTCACTCAGCCTGGGGACTGGTAAGGAAGATGGCTTTCCAAGGAATTGGAGGGGCAGCGGAAGTAAATGGACTACCCCCTACTGGCTCAAGGGCAGGACTGGTTTTTGTAGTGTGTGTCTGAGTCTAGCTCCTCACAGGATGTTTAACATCCTTGGACCCTGCCAGGTAAATTCTGGCAGGATCCCTAGTCACGTGTCAATCCAAGACCCCCCTCCCACATTTACAGAAGCCCTCTGAGGGGCAGTAACACCCCCTAAACAAGAACCACTGGCATGGCTGAGAGAAATCGGGTAAGGCTCTTGGGAATTCCACAAATGCTGCTAATTTCCCAAACTGCAGGGCTGGGCTTCTAACCTAACCCTGTGCAGGTCCCCTGGGGCCTGGAAGTGGCAGAAATACCTATGGCTGCATTTCTCATTATCTGGGAGGGGAGGAAGGGTGACAAAGGAACGGCTGTTGGATCAGACCCAGCACAGACTGCTTCTCTACATTGTCCCATCACGTCTCTGCCATGGGCCTGGGAGGCTCGGAGGAGAGACTAGCCCAGCTGAGCTTGGCTCAGAGCCCCTCCTGCTCTGGGCTGCTGGAGATAGATGACCCTGGCAGGGAAAGCAAGAAAGTCAGCTCCTGAAGGTTCTCTATTCTGCCTCTCCCTGATTCTTTGGTGGGATGTCCTTGGGCTGGGCCTGGTAGGGGGCTGCTCACTGCCTGGATGGAGCAGGGCAACCCAACTCGGCTCCTCCGGGAAGGGTCCTTTGCCAATTTTGAAGCCTTAGTACTACACCATGTAAGAGACAAGCAACCATCTTCCAACAGCCAACATTTCTAAGGGAAAGGCATCGTCTTCTAGCCAGAAGGCACGTCTGACAGACTGGGGCAGATTTAGATGGCCCCATCTTTGACCCAGAAGTGATTAGCTGGATTCAAATCCTAACTGGGGTGCTATTTAGCTGTGTCATTTTGAAGTGGCCATGGCTCCTACGGACCTCAGTTCCTCATTTTAAAGTGGGTACAATAACATCAAAGACTTCAAAGAGCAGTGTTAAGAATTAAATAAAACAGAGCAGTGCTGGGCACATAAGAAATGCTTAAAAGTGGAAGGAGGCAGCAGGCAATGGAGGTATTGAGATAATTTCCAGAATATCAGATAAAAAAAAAACCACTATCACAGCCACTGGCTTGACCTTGCCCATCATACGTCTCTTCATTTGGCTGTTTCTGATCTGCATCCTTTCTATAATCAAACTATAGTCGTAAGTAGAACACTTTCCGGAGTTCTCTGAGTTGCTCTGATAAATTATGGAACCTGAGGAGGCTCTGTGGCCAGCTGGTCAGTGTGGTGTCCTTGGGAAGCCCACTTGTGCCTGGCATCTGGAGCGGGGGGCAGTCTCACAGGGCCATGCTCTTGAACCGGGGATCTGAGGCCAGCTCTGGTTGGTAGTGCCAGCTCATATCCCAGCTAGCGTCACAAGAGCCTCATTTCTATCCCAAATATCTCTGGCGTGAGCAGTAACAGACCCATGATGTCTTCTAATCTAACTTGGAACCTGAAAGGTATGAATCTGGTTAGGTTCTTCCTAGTTGCTTTAAATCTCCCCTTACCTTTCACATGAAGGTGAGAAATGGAGGTTTTCTGCACAGAAAGGCCTGGCTGGAGAGGGCTCAGGGGACCACAGAGTAAAACCCAAAGCCAGCAAGAGGCAGACAAAATCAAAGAGAACACAGCAGCCACCTTTTCTAAGAGACAGTGGAAAGTTACAACCTCCTCAGGAAGAGAGGGGACGCAGGGCGTACTAGTAATTTCCCCAGGTGGTGACACACCACATCTCGCATCTTGGGGGAAAGGGGTGAGCATCAGGGAGCAGGACGGGGAGAAGGAAGGATGACACCTCTTCCTGTGCTGGGTTTTCCCTGTGGCAGCCATGTAGGCAGGGAGGAGAGCATGCAATGGCAGAAAGTCACTAGAAGAGCGGGAGGTTCCATGGAGTGGCTGGGAACTTAGAAATCCCTGCTAGGGCTCCAAAGGCCAAGTTACCCATCTCGAGACAGCAGCCACAGGCGGTGGGGGAGCACTGGCTGGCTGGGTGACTGCCAGGTGGCAGAAGAATGCCCCGAGACAATAAGCTGTTCCCTGGGGTTGTGCAGGAGGAGATTTCAGGTGTGGAGTCCTGCCAGAGCTTCCTGGCGTTCCCCCAATAACCATGACGGGCAGCCCCTCCCGTATTTGGAGTGTGCTCCAGGCACACGTCTGGCACAGATTTACCTGACGGCAGTGAGCAAAGGACGCGAGACCCCTCCCTGCTGGAAGCTTGCAGGAATTCTGTGCCTGCAGCAACCCCACACCAAGTCCTTAACACGGTTTAGGCCTCAACTCCGAAGCAGGTGCTCACATCAACCTCATTTTCACACGTGGGGAAATGAGTTGACAACTACTTGCCCAGAGCCAGACTGAGTGAGGCCAGGCTGGGGCAGCCTAGCCAGCATACAAGCTCCTCTCCCTGACCTGCCTCAGCATCTTGGGGTCACACTGGGTCTCAGGATTTTTCCAGGTTACTGCTACCACCACCATGGATGTCACAGGATTCTGGAAATGGCCCCACCAAGCCAAAAAGGCTCCTTTTTCCCTAGGACCAGATAGAGGTGGGGGCTTTGGCCCCCTGGGGTCTTGCTTGACCCGATCTGAAAGGTCAGAAACTGGGAAGTGAGAGGCACGAGGTGGGCTCAGCATGTGAGGGTGAGTGTGCTTGAACACCTGGGAACCAGCACTCGGCCTCAGGCCTGGACTGAATGACAGGTTCATTACTGATTTGTTGCCAAAGGGAATAATTTCCTTCTGTTCCTCCAGGTCCATCTTCCTCATTTCTCAGAGCAGAAGCTCATCCTCTTCACCACCTCAGAGCTCGCCCCAGACCACCCATACTCTGCCCACAGCTGCCTGGATAATGTGGCTCAGACCCTCCACCCCTGCCCTGGGTGGAAGTTTCGGGACCCTGCAAACGGAGAGCTTGCACGACCCACCTCCTCAGCAGCCTATTCTCTCACTCTCCCGGTGAAGGGTGGCAGGACAGCCGCAGCTGTCACCTGACTGGGCACTACCACTGCACCAAAGGCGGGGGAGGCCTGCAAGGGGCAGCCACATTGTGCCTCCGACCAGCTCCTGCCACCTCTGGGAGCTGGCCTCCCCTCGCAGCTCTGTTCTCAAGGTCACCCTGTCCCACATGCCTCCCAACAGCAGCTCACGGACACCACTGCAGCGACGCAGAGCTGATTCTGAGGACAAAGATTCAGCTCCACTGGCAGGATTATATTCAATAACCAGGCATATCGTTACTGAGCTCTTCTCTCTGCTCATGGCTCAGCAGTATCTTCTGGTAGTTTAGTCCCACATAATTAAGCAGGGAGATGCATTTTTCCTCTTTCAGCCAAATGAGGGTGAGAAAATTCATTACTGAGCATTTGCCAGGAGTCTTTACAAAGGAGACCGACTCTCTAACTAGGCTTCTACTCAGTGCCAGACAAGAAATGTGCTGCCTAACTGAGGTTCCCTCAGTGAACCCCGATCATGGTCCAGTGGGTTAGTTACTGCCGCAAGGTCACAGAGCTGGTAAGCTCTGGAGCAAGATCTGCTGCCACCGTCCACACCCCAAGCACGACGTTGTGCTGGTTTATGAAAAGGCCTGACTGGCAGCAAAGCAGGAGACTGCTAAAAACGGGCCCAGGTGGCTGGACAGTCGGGAAGGCCACAAGGTGGAGGCAGGGCAGTTGCCGAGCTGTAGGAGGGTGAGGGAGAATGGGTGTACCAGGCAGAGAGAACAGTGTGAGGCAAGGCAGAGAGGCAGAGACACAAAATTCATGTGACAAGGGAGGCAATAGATCATGGGGAGCAGAAATGTGTCTCGGAGCCATGGGGGACACACTGTGAGGTCTTCACATATGAGTTTTATCTCAGGGATAATGGAGCCCGACCCTGTGTGAGGAGAGGCATAAGTGACAAATACTGTTCAAGGAAGCTCCTTGTGGCCAGTGGGTTTATTTAAACGAAAATCTACCTCTGGGCCCAGCTGTGGAGGGAAGGAAGGAAGGGAAGGCAGAGAGCGGCAAGACCGGCAGGGCAGGGAACAAACCAAAAGGATGGATTCTCTCCCAAGGGCGGCGGCAGCTTCTGAAAGGTCTCAAGTAGAGAGGCGGTGGGAACAGGAGTTACCGTTCCTAGCTTCCATGACGGCTCACCAAATATTCCCCATCCCCATGCTCTTTGTACAATGTGCCACCGACGCTCTGTCTAGGGGTGAACTTGGGTGGGCCTGTGAGTATGGCAGAAATGGCACTGTGACTCTCCAGGCTGGTTTAGGAAAGGAGGCACAGCCTCTGTCTGGAATGCTTCTGCTCTCTCATGCTCTGGAAGCTGCCCCTTCAACACAGCCACCATGCTGTGAGGAAGTCCAAGGCAGCCGACCTGAGGGAGGACCACACAGAGACGTCCACCTGGCAAGAAATGGAGGCCCCCCCACCAGCAGCAGATCTGTGGGTGAGGGAGCCACCCAGTGAAACCAGCCCACAGCCTCAGAGCCATCAGCTGATGGTCAGTGAAACAGAAACACACCTTCCCTGCCAGGAGCTGCCCAAACGATACAGATTCCTGAGCAAAGTAAATATCCATATTGTCTTATGGTACTAAGCTTTGGGGTGTTTATATAAAACAGGATTATGTAATCAGAGCAAAAGAGCTGTGCTTCAGGAAGAAAACTTAACAGCACTTTGGGTAGAATGGCTTACAGGGGCCAGACTGGGGAGAGCAGTCCAGCAAAAGATAGCAGATCTCAGTGAAAGCAGAGACAGCCGTGCTGGGGAGACCAGAGCTAGGGACAGCAGGACCTAGTGACAGGTCAGATGCACAGGAGAGCCTGGGACACCTCTCTGTCATCTGGCTTTGTGACCAGCAGACAATGGAGCCATTCTTTAAGCCTAAGTAAACTGGATGAGGAGCAAACACTGAGTAAGTCAAGTCACCTGGATTCAGGTCACCCATTAAAGTTTTTTTTTTAATTGTCAGGCCAAAGCACAAATGACAGCATTAATCCAAAAAGAAAATCATTAATAAATGATTAGTAATAATTTTTCAGTCTCATGAGCTGAGAATCTAAACTTATTTTTTTTTTAAAGATTTTATTTATTTATTTGACAGACAGAGATCACAAGCAGACAGAGAGGCAGGCAGAGAGAGGGAGAGGAGGAAGCAGGCTCCCTGCAGAGCAGAGAGCCCGACGCGGGACTCGATCCCAGGACCCTGAGATCATGACCTGAGCCGAAGGCAGCAGCTTAACCCACTGAGCCACCCAGGCGCCGGAGAATCTAAACTTATTATTCGTGATTGTCATTATCATAAAATAGTTCTTTTCTCACCCGAGTGTGTACTGTGGATCCAGAGGTTTTGCAAACCTGTCCAGATGAGCTCAGTCCCACATGCCCTGAAATTCCACCAGTGCAATGTAGGCTGAATGCTGGCCTTTCACAATCAGCTACCAGCACACACCTGGACCTCACTCCACCAGCCTCCCATAGGCTCCAGTCCCCATCTCCGTGGCAGGTCCCAGAGAAGTAGACCTTCGTACATTTGGGTGGCTTCTAAGTAGCTGAAGAGGCCTCTCTACCCACTCAACACACACACACACTGGGAGCTTACTCTGCCAGGTCCATGGGTGGCACAGAATTCCCAGCAAGAAAGCAGGTGCACCTCTGCTCTCTCCCGTGCCCTGCTCCAGTGGGGGAACTGTTCAGGTGCAGATTCCTAATGGGCCAAGCAACTTTGGAGGGATGGTTGAGAGCCGACCAGAAGACAAGGACACTCAGTTGGAGAACTGCAGTCATCTCCTGAAAGAGGTGGCCATTTGAGCTGGGTATTAGTTGGTGGGGACAGGGCATCAGGTGGAACGGGGTCCACAGGGGAGGGGCTGGATGGAGCTGGGGATGTGAGGCTGAGGTATCCTTTGCATACAGCTGTCACCCACACTTCTCCATGGAGACCATGTGAAGCCAAAACCTCCCAGGACCTTGGGGTCAGTAGCAATGAGGGCCCACAGGCTTGGTTTGTGCCCTGGTCATAGGCTGATAGTGGAGTGGATCTTGAGCCCCCAGACTTTTGCTCTAACACTGTCTCCCTGCATGAAGGGCCCCTGTTATCTCCACCTGTTATCTCCATGGCAGGTGTGGATGTGGTGGAGAGATTGCTGTGAGGACCAGAAATGGGGCAGAACATGAGGGAGAAAAAAATTAGCCGGAGACTTCGTGGAAGGTCTGGCAAGACCTGTCAGAGCAGGAACTGCCCACAGGTTAGCCCTTTCACTGAGCCAGAAGCTTGGCCCGTAATCTGTCCTAGGCCACACACTCACATTTACCACCCACATCAGCTATGGGATGATGCTGGATGGTGGGGTTCCGCCTGGCATTCTGTGGGACCACAGAGCTAGGCCGAGTAGGAGGCAGGAAAGACCTGGAAGAGCCCCCTGCCATTTCTAGGCCACCCTAAAAGGCTGCCCACTTCTTTGATACCTGTGTTTTTAGCAGAGCAGTCCGCACGCCAGGGAAAGGGTCTCTGCATCCTTAGCCCACAGCCAGGCCCAGGTTAGAGAATGTCTGTAGCTGTCAGAAGGCGGCCCTCGGGACTGAAAAGGCAAATCTACTTCCCCACAGCTGAGGCCAACAGCCTGTTCCTAGGTTAGACCCAGGTGACTCAGGTATTCCATCAGCTCAGTTTCCAGAACACAAGCGGGAAAAGCTGTATGCGTGCTGGGGAGGGCCTGTCTGCTGAAGGGCTCAGTCCTTGCCCTGCAGCTAGGAAGGAGACCAGGCCATCCTGGGCCAGTATCTCTGTTCTGCAGGGGCCTGGAGAGAGGACTCCATTGTTCCCCTGCACCCCCATGCCCACAAAGTACCCCCATTTGGCCTGCCCATGGGTGCACAATGCCTGCGTCCTACAGTGATGAGAGGAACCAGTGAGACGCCAAGCTACATCTGTCTGACCCTCATTTCCTATTGTGCTGTTTTCACAAAACAGAAAAGTCGACTCTAACCTCCCTGCAAGGTTGATAAGACTGGAGGGCTAGGGGCCAGACTCCCCATGCCATATCCACCCTGCCACCCCACATTCAGAAAGGCAGCTCTAGACCAGGGTTTTGCTGGCTCCTACCTGAGCCCTAAGGGGCCAGCTGGCTCACTGTAGGCTAAATGAGGAAATGTGAAAAATCCCATTTCAAACCGTCCCCCCAAAGACTCAGACAGTAATTAAGAAATATGCAAAGCTCTTCATTGGACACTTTAATTAAGTGTGTTAATTCCCTCTGACAGAGGACGCTCAGCCACCTGGGCCTCACTGAGGGACCCAGGGAAGACAGAACAGAGGAGGGAGAAGGGAGTGGGAGGAGGGGTCGGCAGGACAATGACTGGGGCTGGCTTGGCTGAGTTCTTCTCTCCTCTTCCAGTTGGGAACATGACCTGTTCCTGCCCCTCTCTCTTTCCCAGTGTCCTCCATCCATCCCTGTCTCCTATGTGCAAGCACAGGGATCCTAGGAGAGCCTACTCTGCATCAGGGGCATGGGGTGCCATCCCCTCCCTTGGCCCCCTACCAACATACATCTCAGCTCTGCCATTCGCTAGGCTAAGAGGTCATTACTCCAGGGAGGTTGGGCTAGATGGTCTTACACGTCTGCTTCTGCTCTGGGGCTGGTGACAAATGCTTACCAAGCCTGAAATACAGCCTAATGAAAGCACCAACATGAGCTCCTCTCCTGTTAGGCCAGAGTCTCTCTGACCTTGGGTTTTGCCAACCTTCAAACGTTTCATCCCATCCCCACTGCCGCCCCAATTGGCCTGGAGCCCTGAAAGCCCAAAAAGGGGCTGTTCTCTGGCTGTCTCGTCTGGAGAGAGGGCTGGGGCACTGGAGCCAGGGAGGGGGCACTGGCACAAAGGGAGAGGCTGTGCTATCTGCGTGTGACCTCTGCGTGTGAGAAGTGCCTATGCTTATTGGATAGCCTGGCTTAACCCCTTCTCCCTGACTTTTTTCCTCCAAAAGGGTTATTGGTTATTTTTGAAAATATATCTGCTTAAAATAGTATCAGGATATAGTAGTTACCTATCAGTAACAATACTGAATGGCTTCCCAATCTTTTTAAATACCCCTCTTACATCTAAAAAGGTCCAAAGCCATCCTCCCCAGTAGAGGGCCTTTCTTGGAGCTGTATTATAGGCACCTGACTTGGCTCTCCTATGGAACCCTCATATGAGACCCCACTAGAAATGGCCAACATGAATCTCTGGGGGTGGGGAAGACTCCCTCCTGGTTCTGCATATAGAGGCAGCCCTGATGTGAGTTTCAGCATCAGCTTATCCCAGTACCCAGCACAGGAACAGTGCCTCCTCCTGGATCAGTCCTGGTGTGACTCAGGCTGCTGCTCTAGGCCTGGTCCTTTGACCCTCCCAGTGACTCTGAACTTCCCAATCACTGCTCACATTCATTGTCTGCTCTGCTCAAATCAGCTGGATAATAAAAGCAGATGTCTTGCTTGCAACTGAGAATTCTGAGAGGGATATAAGGCAAAAGACAAGTAAGCTAAAAAGAGAAGGCTAGAGCAAAGAGTTTGTTTACAGAAGTACATATTATAACATCTTAACAGCTCCAGAAGTCAGACTAAGAAATTATCTGAGCTCCCTGGCAGGCAAAGGAAAGAAAGAAAGAAAGAAGAGGGAGGGAGGGAAGGAGTGGGATGGAGGGAGGGAGGAAAGAAAGAAAGTCTCAAAAACCAAAAAAATAAAAACAAACAAAAATCATGACCAACGGTAACATTCATGATATTCATGAGATTAACCAAACTAGTTGTTAATACTAAGCTTTTTATATGAGCTGGACAACAGAAACTTATTGAAAAGAGTCTGAAGGGCAGAAATCATGTGGCCCGTTGAATTACATGCTAATATAATCAACAGGATGAACATCGCTGATGAAAAGCAAGGGTGCTACCAGCCCCAACAACACCACCTGCCCAAGTCACTGTTCACAGTCATGAGTCCAAACCAGTGTTTCCTATGAGTAAGTGATTAAATGAAAAACCAAAGGCCCAGGACTTTGGCTTGTGGTCAAGATGGAATAAAAGGGACCAGATTTATCATTTCACTTGAAACAATAAGAAAACAGACAATATATATGAAACAATGATTTCCAAGACCCTGCAATGAAGAATAGTAAAACCTGAAAAACACAGAACAAATGACATGAGCCCCACAACTGCCCTCAAATTGCTGTTCTGAGGACATTTCAGGCCATAGCACAGGAAGGATGGAGCCAGGTGGACTCCTTGAGTTGAGGAGATCGTGCTCAGAAGTCCAGAGAAAACAAGGCAGCTAGAGTTCATAGGACAGAGTGCTGGAGAGAAGGGAGATGCATAGAGAGAAAGAGAATTCCAGGACATCCTCAGTCTTCAGCTAAGGATGGATCAGCAAATGTGTATAAGGAAACCACTCAAGGCTGGGGAAAGAACCACTCAAATGAATTAAAGGAAATTGCCTGGCATCCACGCAGGCCTGGGGGTAGTACCTGTTTCTACCAGCTAGAGTGCAAAGCCTCATCATTTACAGGACACTGGGCTGTGCCTCAGAAGTAGGCAATAATTAGCCCCACTCTGGTGAGCACCCCTCTAGTCCCAGCTAACAAATCTTAAGAATATTTATAGGAATACAAAAACTATCCAATACACACCAGGGCAAAACTCACAATATCTGAAACCTAATTAAAAATTACTAGGCATGCAAAGAACCAAAAATAGATCTCTAATGAGGAAGAAAAAAAGAATCAAACCAGGCCCAAACTGATGCAGATGTTAGAATCAGCAGACAAAGACATTAAAAAATTGCTATAACTCTATTTCATATGTTCAAAAAGTTAAGTAAAGATGTAGAAGACATTTATTGACACAAATCAAACTTCTAGAGGTATGAGATTTAAAAATACACCAGCTAGGATTAACACGAGATTACTCCCAGATTAACTGCAGAAGAACGGATCAATGAATTTGAAGACATGGTGATATCTAAAATGAAACAAAGACAAAAAAGAATAGAAATAAGGGGTTGGAACCCCAGTGAGCTGTGGAATGATGTCAGGTGGACAAATATATATGTAATTAAAGTCCACAAAGGACTGGTTGTAGGGGAGCAGTGACAGAGAAAAATATTTGAAGAAATAATTACTGAAAATATTTGAAATCTGAGGAAAACTATAAACACACAGATCCAAAAATTTCAATGAGTTCCAGGCAAAGGAAACATGAAAGAAACCATACCAACGCACATAATAACCCATTTGCCAGAACCAGTGATAAGGAGAAAATCATAAACGTAGTAAGAGAAAAAAGATACATTATGTACATAAAAACAAAGATGAGAAGACAGCAATTTCTCCTCAGAAACAATGCAAGCAGAAAGACAATGGAGCAATATCCGTAAAGTACTGAAAAAGAAAAACTTATCAACCTAAAACACCATAACTCTCAGACATATATTATCTAACATCTGTCAAAACCAAAGATAAAATAAAAATTTTTTCAAACATTCAAACACTGACAGATTTCATCACCTGCATACCCTCACAATGAGGAACATTAAAAGAAGTCCTCCAGGAGAAAGTGAAATGACACCAGATGGAAATATGGACCTACAATAAAGAATGATGAACATGAGGAATTGTTAATACATGGTTAAATATTTCTTTCATATTACTTGAATTAAATATTTCTTTCATATTATTTAAAAAGTCTTTGGAGGCACCTGGTTGGCTCAGTTGGTGGAGCATGTGACTCTTGATCTTGGGGTTGTGCACTGGGTGTAGAGATTACTTAAAAATAAAATCTTTTAAAAAAATAAAAATCTTTAAGAGATTATTGACTTTGTAAACAAAAATAACAACATGTTGGATCACAGACCTAAGAAAACATGGAAGAAAAAAATTTAAGTTTCCTTCTCAAAAACCACACAAGCAAGAAGAAAATGAAATGACATTTTTCAAGTACTGAAAGAAAAGTATTGTCAACACAGAATTCTATACCCAGCAAAAATCTTTTTAAAAATGAAGGTGACAAGAAGGAATCAAATGCCAAAACAATTTCTGCTAGGAGACCTGTAACACAAGAAAGTAAGTTCTCTGGGCAGAAAAACAGGACACCTGCACACTCATGCTTACATCACACATATTACATGCACTTAAAGTCTGGCGGATCTGGATTTGAGTCCTGGCTCTGCCACTTCTTTGCTATGTGATCTTAGGTTAGTTACTATCCTCTCTGGGGCTCAGCTTCCTCATATGTACAATGTAGGTAGAAATGCCTATCCTCACCTATCACATTATGAATTCTATGAGAGCAGTGAAAAGTTAACATTCTGAGTGAAACACACATGGAAGTCTTTGCACTATTCATGTAACTTTTCCAAAGGCCTAAAATTATTTCAAGATAAAAAGTTAAAGGAAGAAAAAAATATGGTGATTTTCTTTTTTTAAACAACGTGTATACGTGCACACATCCATGTCTCTCAGATTCCTGACACGTTCAGGAAATGGCTTGTTCTGATTTATTAAACATTCTGGTAAACATGAAGTTTTCCTAAGAAACCGGAATGTAACTGGACTTGGCATCAACTTAGTCTTTTACAGAAAACCAGAAGCCTTTCTAACCATGGGCCAGGGGACTGAGCAAGCCTGGACAGATCAGCTCAGTGGGCAGAGCCTGTGTGAAACCACCACTTGTTTTTGCATGCATGTGCGTGGAGATGCATGCAAATACACACACACACAGACACAGAGCCATGCTTAATCCAGCAGGCACCAGAAGCCTTAGTGTGCATTGGAACTCCCTGATCCTCCTGGTGTCTTAGCTGTGAAACTGAGACAGCATCTGTGGGATCTTCTTGACAACCACTTGAGACCTGACCACACAGCTTTTGTGGACTATAGAGATCGTCCCAACCACAACTAGTGCACATACTGTCTGTACCTTCTCTGCCTCACTGAGTCATCTCAGATACTCCTATCAGCTTCAAAAAAAGGTGCAGTCTCCCCTCCAGGTCCCAACAGCAGCACCAGCACCTGCTAGCTTTGAGTACTAGCCACCCTCCACTCCCTGCTCAGATCAGGAGCCCCTACCCACAGCACACAGTTACCCTCTGCCATGGCTTCCCTGGAGAGCCAGCCCAGGGTGGGCAGAATGACCCGAGGCCCAGTCCAACTCCATTCAGACCCTACACAGGCTAGTCGTGTCCGCATGCCTGAGTAGCTGCACTCATGCTGTGAAAAACTGATTCATAGTGAGGATATGTATGTCTGTTTGAGAGAAAGAGGGAGCACAAGCTAAATTCCCACCATCAGACGATCTTTTGACAAGGCCGGTGTTAAAGCAATCTGGTCGTTTATTGAACTGATAGGAACTCTTGGCCCATCCACAGCACGGAGTCTGGCAAAGCCGTATTTGTGCTCATGTTTATCCCTTCTTCCTGAAGCAAACTGCTGGTGTCATTGACAGTAAAAGCCTCACTAACAGATAGAGAAGAGTGGGGTAGTGAGAATGAGCAGGCAGTGCTGAGAGGCATGGCTTAGGCTTCCAAGGCTGTCAGCTGAGGTCCAGTCAGAGCAGCCCTGAGCCAGTGGACCCACACCTACCCATCCATGGAAGCACTGCTATGGTCTGGTCAAGAGAGCAAGCTCACTCAGGAGGTGACAGTGGTGTCTAGATTGCAGGCTAATGCGGGCAGGGCACCTTTCCAGATGCCCAGGCCCCTCAGAGGACCCTGGGCTGACATCCATGGATGTCCACGAGCACAGAGAACTATTCTTGGCATTCTTCCTGGCCCCAGCTTCTCCTCCTTTCCTGTGTACCCCTCACACAGCCTCACACAGAAGCTCACCTTGCTGCTTTGATACGGAGGCAACAGGCAGAATCCCAGCCCCTGCACCTCTAGAGCCAGCTGGAAAGGGAAGAATGGATACACAGAACTCGCCCTTCAGTCAACAGAAAGAAGCTCTCATGAGGGACTCAAGGTCACCTGCTCAAGGTTCACTCCTGGTGAAGTCGAGAGATCGGCATCATTGTTACTGAGGTAGAGAAGGTGCTCTAGATCTCCAGGGCCCTGGGCCTGGGACTGGACACAGGGTCATCCAGTAGGAAGAGAAGAACACTATGTCTCCCGCCCCTGTGAACCAGGGACAACTGCTGACCAGGCCCTGGGGTGACCTCAGGGCCAGGCAGAGGGAGGGAGCGGAGTTAATCCTGAGGTGTGCCCTCTGGACTTGGATGTCTGGTCCCAGGACAAGAAGATGGTAGCCAGGCTCATCCAGTTCCTATCCCACAAGCTCTGGTTCCCTAATAAGCCCTCTAAAAAGCTGCACCAGAAGTGCTGTGAGCCATCAAGGACTCTAGAGTTAATCTTGCCCAAGTCCCTTATTGAGCTGAGGAGATGTGAGGTTAGAAAAGAGGGGCCACTTGCTCAAAATCACATAGCACCAGGGCCATGGTCAGACATTTTCTCTCCTGGTTTACAGCCAGATCTCTTCTGGTTCATAGCCAGATCTCTTCTTCAAAGGTTTCTCTGAGCCTGTAAGGCTTATGGAAGTGTGCTCAGGACAAGGAGATCCTGCCTCCTGAAGTCCCAGTGGAAACATGCAACACAAAAAGTGCCAAGGAACAGCAGGGAGTAAACTGCATGAGGATGCAAAAGCCTGGTCCCAGAAGGCTTACAGATCAGAGTGGCTGCAAAATACCACGTCAGGGCAAGAAGGTAAGTAGAGAAAGTCTGACCCAGCCCTGACATGTGACATGATCCAGCATGTGGTGGGGAAAATGGAGGTTCAGGGAGCAGGAGGGTTTGTTCAAGGCCACATGAAGCAAGCAACAGCAGAGCAAGAACCAGGGCCCCAGTCCCAGGGGCCTCCCTCACTCCCTTTGGCTGGCCTGAGCCAGCGGCTTAACCTGGAGCTGGTCCTGGCCCCACCCTGGATGCTCCAAATCCTTGTCTGCAAAACAAGGGCATCTCTAAGGTGTCTCCTTCCTGGAAAAACGTCACCCTATCGTATTAGTTATTCGTTATCATGTAATACCACAACCTTAGTGGATTAAAACAACAACTACTGATTATCTCACAGTTTTTGTGGCCACAAGTCTGGACACGGCTTATGTGGGTCCTCTACTCAGGGTCTTACAAGGCTGCAATCATGGTATCAGTGTGGTAGCAGCACTTTTTTCTGGTACCTGGCGTCCAAGCTCTTCTAAGCTCCTGTGACTGCTGACAGAATTCAGTTCCTTGTGGCTGGAGGGCTTAGGCCCCCATTTTGTTGGGGCTGCCGGCCAGAGGCTACCCTTAACTGCTAGAGGCCCACTCACTGTTCCACGCCACAAAACCCCTTCCAGGCCCTCTCACACGAGACAGCTTGCTTCTTCAAGGCCAGCAACAGGACTCTTCCACAGGAACAACCATGGGAGGGATATCCACCAGCTCTACCATACCATACTGGGTAGAAGCAAGTCTCAGTTTCCACGTGCACTCGAGGGGAGGGGCTATGCCAGATCGCGACTCACTCGGGGTCACCTGAGGTGGCATGTGACACACTATCTCACAGTCACATGTTCCTAAGAGATACCATCTCTACCCTTCACTCAGCCTCTGCTTCCTCTCCCACAGTGGTGACAGGCTGTTCGTCTACAACAGAACCTCACGGGCCTCCCTGCCTCAGGACAGAAGCTACCAGCCCTGGAGAGAGGCTTGGGGTGGGGGTGGAGGGGAGGAAGGCTGGACCCCTGATGTGTCTACTGCACTGGACATTTGCACCCTGCTCTGCCCGGTTCCCACATCCAGCCCTCCCAAGCCAAGGTGGACAGATGTGCTGACACTGTCCAAACTAGAAACCCTGGTTTAGAGTAGCCCTTCTGTGGCACGATGGAGGCAGGAGGGAGCTGGGTTCTGGCCCCGCCTGGGGAATTCTGCCCTCTTCTGATGTAGGTGGGCCAGAACCAAGTTGGGTGGTTGGCCTGGCACTTCTTCAGGCTTGCATTTCAGACTCTGATCTGGGCAGCAGCCTGCGGCACACTGGCTGGCTATGGGGGAGGAAAGGAGGGACCTAATGAGTCAGAATCAGAGAACTTCTGGTTCCTGGTGCTACAGGTAGGATCTGTTAATATTCTAAAAATTCAGCTAATTTGGGGGGAGGGGGGCCTTTTTTCCTTCCTAAAAAGAAGCCCTTCTTAGAGGTGCTCTACGCAGGGAAGAGCAGAACTAAACAAAGACCTCCTGCTCCCAAGACTCAACCCTGCTCACAGCCACCCAGTCTGGGAACCGCAGGGTCCCAGTGGGGCAGAGCCAACCCGCCTCAGAGAGGGAGAGACAAGGCTGACACTGCTCGTCAAAGCACAGCACTGGGGCAGGACAGCTGAGCATCCTCTCTCATTGTCCCGGACAAGGTGAGAGCCCCTCTCTCCATCCCTGCTCTGCCATGCTGGAGGTCAGCAGCCCTCCACAGGTGCAGTCCCCGCTGCTCACCTCATCCTCGACCCAAACACAGGTCCCTGCACTCCTGTGCCAGTACACATCAGTGCATCCGTGGGAACCTCCAGCCTTTCATTCTGTTTGGACAGCACCTGGGCTGGAAGGTGCTGTCACCTAGAGCAAACCACCCTGGTTCTCCCATTGCCTCGGTGCTGCTCCAGGAGCCCTGTGACCACACACCTAGGTCTGTCGGTGTCTGGGGGAGTGCCAGCACCCACCCACCCCCGCCCCGTCTCAATGCTTCCACGGCTCTCCCTTCTCCATTCTTTCCTCCTAGCTTGCTCCCTTCACCGGATGCCGAAACAAACAAGAAACACTTGTTCGAAATGCTTCGCTTTACGCTCTTCAGTCTGCGCAGTGTTTACTCCTCGCTCATCAGCAGGGTCAGAACAGAACATTCTCTCCGTGTCTCTCTGAATTAGCACACCATCCTCAGAGGGACCGGTCTCTCACGCAAAGGGCACAGTCAGAGCTCTCCAGTCTGAGCCCTTCAATCTGTGAAAAAGCTGTCCCCTCTCAGAGACACACTTCCTTCATCTATAAAATGGGTATGCAGCTCCACTCATCAGATCACAAGAGTGTGGGCTCTGCAGCTCACTACACAAAAATGACCCATCAGTGATTCTCAAAACCTCCACCCCTACTTCTTTCTTTCTCATTCATCTATAAAAGGAGGGACTGTGATCACTGTTTCATTAACAAAATTACCTATGACTTGAGTATTTACCATGAGCCATGCATGGATGTATTGATCTTCTTGCAACCCCTGCTGTCTGGTGAGGAAAATCAGCTCGGTGGTCCTATTACGTCCCAGCCCCACCCAGAGAGTGAAGAGCAGAGCCGGGGCGGAAGTGCAGGGAACAGGAGCAGGGAGCATGTAGGTGATGGGGCTGGAGCAGGCGCTGAGGCTGGCCTGGTAGGGACGCTGCATACACTCCACTTGGTGCTAGCCATTTCCCAGCCCTCCCTGCTTACCACCCACCCATTGGCTGCAGAAAGAGGTGTCGTGGAGTAGGAGTACCTGGGAGCTGTCCCCTTTTCTGTTATCTCAATAAAAGGTCCTCTCTGTACAGTTAGGAATAACCGCATGCCAGCGGGAAGGGCAGGACAGCCCCATCCCTGTTGCCTGGCAACCTGAGTCAAACACACCATCAGAGGGGATGAGCCACAGCACCCTGGGGGCACACCAGGGAGGAGGGCCTGGAAGACCTCCCAGGAGAGGAGGTAGCAGGCTGGAGAGGACCCTGCACTGGGGCCTGGCCAGGGAAGTTCGAGGGAGACAGTCAGCAGCGGCCGTGATTACATGCCTTCCTCTCGGCAGTCCCTCTCACCTTTCTAGCCAGCAGTGCTGTCTCCCAGCTGGGAGTGCTACTGGCTTGGCATCATACCCCATGCTGGCACTGAATTCCAGGACCTGAGTTAGAGCTCCATGGGCCTGAGTGGTCACCCAGCCCAGTACCCTCTGAGGATATATCAAGAAAGCCAGAGAATGGCTGAGGCTTATCCAACGACAGACACTGCTGCTGGTTGACCCCCGAACGGGATCAGAGTCTCCAGGGCCCTGATATCTCCAGGCCTGGGGGAGAATGAGGCCAGGAGAGGGGTGACTCCAGACCAGGGGGGAGCCAGCCACTTGGTATGGTTGGTTCTTCCCTGCGTGGGAATTCTCCGCCAGAACAGGGATGGCATCTACCTCCATATGGCAATGCAGGGCTAACCTGGGAAGGCCTTAGCCGCCCCACACTCTATACAACTTACTCCTTTCAAACCACCCCAAATCAGCAGTTCATTTTGTGTAAGAATGGAGGGTTTGATATGCAATCCAGCTCCAGCAGACTCCCACACCGAGATCCTGCTTACCTCTTAGAGCAATCCCCCTGTCCTCCTCCCTGCCCCAGTGTCTCTCTCCAGCCGAGGGGAATCAGAGGCCTCTTCCTCACTCACCCCCATTCTGTGATCCACTGGCCAATCCTCAGCAAAGATCTTGGCATGTAATTCCCCAGGACACACTTATAGCAGACTTCAAGTCTCTAAGGCCTCGGTGTTCTTCTGTCCTCTCTTCCCCACAACAGGGTCTGAACCTGCCTTTGAGGCATGAGGTCCAACAGATCACTATGTGTTTCTCATAGTGACTTGGGTTCAACTTCAATGCTGCCACACTAGCAGTGAGTCTGAGGCCATGACCAGCTCTCTCTGAGCCTCTGTCTCCTGATCTGCATATCAGGGAAAAATTCACATCTATCACAAGATACTAGGGAGAAAGTGCCTTGTGTGAGCCTAGGGAATAGCAGGTATTCCTAACTGCTACCGGGAGGAAGAACACAGAAACCCTGCAGAGTCAGCTCCATTTACCAGGAAAGGCAGACTTGTTCTGGACCCCTTCCCATCCATCATCCTCTCTAAGCTGTTAGAATGAAGAATCCTTCCTTGGTGTAGATGTGACTGTGACACTTCCCAGCTGAGGACCGTCCACCAGCTCCCCACTCCCCTCAGAATCAAGTCCCAGTTCATGGCCAGCCTCTGTGACTTGCCCTCACCTCATCTACAGCCACGGGGGAACCTGGGTGAGCCAGTTAACGCAATACTGGAAGCCCCCTTCTCTGGGGAAATCCTAGTAAGCCATCATGCCCCTTCACCAATTGTCCATCCAGGCCCTGGAAGAAATCTGTGGTCTCTAGCACAGAATGCACACAACTCAAGTCTTCCTCTCTCCCGGGCTCACTACCCACAGCACCTGCCGGGGCACCAGACTGCCAGTCCTCCGGTGCATTTCCTGGAAGTAACCGTGGCTTTTAAGGCTCTCTTCTGCCCTCAGGTGCAGGGTATCATCTGTTTTCGCCTGCACCCTGGCCTGTCCCTTGGGCCTGCCCAGGACACGTGGTCATGTCACCTGGGCTCCCACTGGTCTTGTTACCAAGAGCCCAGGATAAATATGCTTTTGCTTTTTTACTAAAAATAAATCACTTCACTAAAACGACAAAGTATTCACGGCAGTGAACCTTTACTTTTTAGAAAGATTCCACTTAGTTTAGGCTAATAGTGATGGAAACAAATAGGAAAATTGGAAGCTTCAAGCCCTAAGATACAGTAAGAAACGCCTCCTAGGAGTCCATAGACACCATGAATCTTTATCCTCTCCTTCCCTGTCCCATGAAGCAGAAACTCTGCCTGGTGCCTGTCTTTTTGGCTCTAACCAAAGCTGCTCATCTCAGAGGGTATCTGGTACTTCTCCCTGACAACCTCCCCCATCTTCTCTATTCTGTGCTGATAAATGGAAAAGGAGGACAGACAGACAATTGAGAAAACGCCCAGCAGTTTTTCGCGCACTCCACTCTGGATGTCTGTGGATTTTGCTGTTCACCCTACTTCTCTCACCTCGACCAATGGTTCTGCCCAACAATTTCTCTAAGTGATTTACACGGAGACCAAACAGCCTTGCACATTCAATGGTTCATTCATTCAGCAACGGTGGAAGACACAAAGGGTGGGGGGTGGAGAGATGCTGCTGCCTGGATGGACACAGAAATTACCACTCTCAGGTCTGTCCCATGTGAGTCTGCAAGGTCAGGGTAACACCTATAAGGGTAAATATTTGTGGACTGACTTCAGGGATGTTATAAGTAACAAAAGGATGATAAGGTTATTTTGCTGTATTTTAATTTGGGGGCTAAAAATGATCAGGATAATCAGATCAGGCACAGGATGGTACTATTACATTCGCAGAACCAGAACACATGCCAACATTCTCATTTTTCTCTTCTGGTTAGTTCTCTTGTCTCTGACTCTCAGCATCGAGGGCACCATGCTTATCTTATACCCTATACAGGTTAATTCTCACCTTGGGGTCTCATCTGACTCTCTCTCATCTCATGCACACCTCTTTAAAGAAACATAGCCAACATTCTGGGTCCATACACAACACCCACGTTTCTCCCCATCATTCCAGCCACTGAAGAGGGGAGGAAAAAAATTGGGAGGAGAGAAAACAAGACCAAAAAGCTGAAGCACAGAACCACCTGGTGATTTACCCCAGATCTCCAAGTGAACTCTGGCAACCTCTTGTTTGGGCATGTCCCTTCCTTCCCACCTCGGCGGTCTTGCTGCCTTCTCATATTTCTTAAGAGAAGGTGGTGGGGATCGGGGGGTACCCTGAGAAGTTCAGCTTTTGTGAGATGAACTGTATTGGGCACAACCAAGGCTCAATGCTCCAAACCCCAGTGAAAGATTCGTAAGTGTTGCTAGTAAAGGTCTTTAGGCTTGAAAAAGCAGCAGGTGTCAGGAAGAAGAATCCTGTTTCAAAGCTACCTTGACTCCCCTCACTGTTAATGGACTATCAGTACCTATCATCTAGTGAGGATAATCTCATCATTTCTAAATGCAGATATTTAATGAGCATGAACCCTCTGCAGATGGGAAGAGGGGAAAGGAGCTAAGACCTGGTCCTCTTAGATGTTTAAGTTCACCTTTAAGGGGCTTAAAATTCAGTTAGAGGTTTTGTAACTGAAAGAAAGCAAATAAACATTTGAAAACCCAGAGTGACTGAGACAACAGAGAGGTCATAGGGCAGGATGTGATAGTTTTTTAAAAATGCTCAGAAAGAAACCAAAGCTATGCCACGGTGTGTGCCCAGGTGGGCTGGCCACAGCAGAGCAAGTGGGTCTGGGAGATGGCAGGGAGCAGACTTCTGAGATGGGCCTCAGGTACAATGCCCAGGCCAGCAAAGGGCTCCCTGTGTGATTAGGAGTGGTGTATGGTGGATGGTAACGGACAGGCTGACCCATGCCTTGGATGGGGCGGGGAGATCCCTCTGGGCGGGAGGTAGGGGAGAGGAGGACTGACCACTCCTTAACCGCAGGACTGAGATGACTGTGGGGGAAAGCCCCCACTCAGCACTAACAAGCCAGACACCCTTGTCCTCCTGCTCTCTACCCCACCCCTTTTTTCTCCACAGCAGGGGGAAGACAGACCAAGCCCCCTGGAGAGGGTGGGCCCCTTGTAAGACCTACTCCCTGCACTCAGCCCACCGAAGGAGTAGCAGCTGGCTGCCTACAGAAGCATCTCCTCTGAAGCCTTGGAAGCCATCTCTGACACCTGCCCACAAAGGTGGGTGGGACGCCCTGCTAGGCTCTTCCATGGCAGCTGTTCTTCCTGTCAGAGCATGCCGAGACCTTTACTGTAATTACAGCCACAGATGTCTGCACTCCCCAGTGGACCATAAGTCCTGGGAGGCAGGGATATACTCAAAGACCTGACTAAATGAATAAATGGATGATGGAAGGAGCAAGGGAAAGAGGGAGGTAGGGAGGGAGAGAGGGATGAGTGAGCAAATGACTGAGTGGCCAAAGGCAGCAATGTGCAGAATCACTGTGTTGCACAACTCTGGGGACGCCATTCACATTGTGCTCCCTGTGATGGCCCCTCCGGCAGCACAACTGTCAGGGACAGGACAAGGAGGACGCATGTCAGAGGGAGACGCAGTCATGTGGCCTCAGCCTGGAAAACCAGACCGAACTTGTGGTGGTCCCTCAATCTTCCTGCTTTGGCTGGAGGAGTCTCAGGGAAGAGAGGTCAGAAGGAGCCGGAACACCCACAGGTCTGTCCACATCCTTAGTCCCTAAGACACATTCACATGCACTGAGGGAAGCCTAACCCCCCACAGAACACCATCAGAACTTCAGAGGAAGACGTGTATCCCCCAGGCCTCCTCTCCTTCCTCATACACCGGCCCATCTGGTCTGGATGTTATCAAGGGTCACCGTGGGTATCAGAGTGCCTGCCCACTACTGCCACCAGCACAAGAGCATGGCCAGCAGACCCGGGACAGCCATCTGAACACCAGCAGGACTGCACCGCCTGCCTTCTGGAAGGAGTCCCCTCATTCTGGGTCCACAGCCCTCTCCACAATCCCCCACCTGCTAGTCTGACATTGCCAGCCAGCCAGCCTTATTCCATGGTCTAGAAGACAGCAGTAATTCTGCTGCCAGGAGGGGGGCCTTCTCACAGGCTACAGGTGTTCTCTCTAGAGTGGTTCCGTAAGGGCTTCCCACTCAAACCAGGCCCTGGTATTTCTGAAGGCTTCATGCCCTCCTGGGATTATCTATTTCAGAGTGTCCTCTGTATCACTAGGCTTCAGCTCAGGGACACCTTTTTGGAGTCCAGCTATCTTTACCTACTAGCCTAGGGAGGTGCCACCACTATATCAGGCAAAAGAAACATGAGAAGGCCACATCCCTCCAGGCCCTTCCCCTGGCTTCTATCCAGGGAAGTCAGCACTTATATCCAGACCCATGTGGCTCTAGAAGGTTCGGTCAAGCTCAGCTGGCCCATGTGTCCGAGGTACAGAAGGTGACAGACCTTCAAGGTCACATAGGGAGGAAGAGCCAGGGTAGAGGGAGGGTCAGACTTCAGAAGCTCCCTGCAATACACAGGCTGCAGTGACACAAAGGACCAACACACACAAAACTTTAGTGCAGACAAAACAGAAGCAGTGTCTACAAAGGCAGTTCCCCAATCCCCCCCCCCCAGGCTCAGGCATATGTCCCCCACCTAACTCAGGGGCCCCAAAAGACACATGGGCCAGCTGCGCTTGACCGAGCCTTCTAGAGTCACATGGGTTTGGATATAAGTGCTGACTTCCCTGGATAGAAGCCAGGGGAAGGTATACAACCCACTATATACTCAAGTAGGAGGAGGCTTCTCAGGGCCTTAGGGCTCCCAGTCAGAAGGGACCAGGTCCAATAACCAATCACACTGATGGCAGATTATTTGTCTCTAATGACTTGTGTTCCAAGGGCCCACAAACCCTGCCCCCAACCCAAATAGCCCAGCATTCCCACCAGGTCACAGCCACAAGTCTGGTCAGAGAGTGACCTTGATTCAGGAAGACTTCCCCATTCTTCGTTTCCCTGATTCAAGGTCATCTTAATTCCCAATGACATATTAATGATTGGGAACAGGAGATGAGGTTCCAGCCCCAGAAGTGCTGGCAACTCACAGTGGGACTCTCCACAAATCCTTCCCGTCCCTGTGCCTCAGACCTCTAATCTATACATGCAAGGTGGGAGCTCCATCTCTGAGGCCTTAAGCTCTCATTTCTGTGATTTAGGAACAGAGAGGGTTGGCATGGATCCTCAGGGGCCTCAGCCTATCAGAGATTCTGAGGGAGTCCAGAGTTTTCACTCAAACTCACAAGAGACATTCTCCTCATCAAAGCCCTGGTGCTTTACTGAAGCATGTTCAGACTTAGAATAAATGAATGTTTCCTGAGACCCTAGGGCCAAGGCCCTTTGAGAGGCACTGGGGAAACATAAAGGAGTATAAGAACCTCAAACAACCATTTCACAGAGACAGAAATTGAGGC
Organism: Neogale vison; assembly: GCF_020171115.1. Classification (NCBI taxonomy): domain Eukaryota; kingdom Metazoa; phylum Chordata; class Mammalia; order Carnivora; family Mustelidae; genus Neogale; species Neogale vison. Next base: position 129,693,607 of record NC_058096.1, on the reverse strand, counting down.
TCAGAAAGGCCTGGAAATCTGCTCAAGGAAACACAGATAGGAATTCAACTCCCAGGCTGCCTGATTAGGCTTCTAGCCCAGGGCTCCAGGCCAGGTAAGATTAGCATTGAGATACAGACTCCTGAAATCCTTTCAGGCATGGGAAATAGTGAGCTCTGAAGCTGGACTCTATAAGAATCAGAAGCTCAGAGTCCAGGACACAGGGCTGGCTGGCTGAATTGATCTTGTTCTGAAATACCCAGCCTGATCCCAGGATCCATCCCCGTTAGGACCTGACCTTCTGACATCCTTCTCTGATCCATCCATCCCAGGGAATTAGCAGCAACACAGGAGACTGCCATGTGAACTTCACAACCCACTTGTACCCACAGTAGGTGAGCACTGTTCCCTGAGCCCATCAGGTCCTCCTAAGGTTGCCTGTGTCTTGGTCCCTAGTACAGATAGGCACCAAACCAGGTGAACTGGACTGGTCTGCAGAGCTAGCGCTGGGGATCCCATCCCCAGTAGCCACCTTCTTCCTGAGGTAAGCTGGCAAGGCCCAGGAGGTCTCTCTGCAGCCCCAGGTGAGAGGCCTCTGGAGAGATGCTCTGAGAACCACTCCTTCCTACAGGTGTCAGAGGGGTCCACGCTCTTCAATCTGGTCCTCCCGCCTTGGGACCATCCCGGGTTTCGGAGATGCTTCCCTCAGGGAGGCTGCTGGGCGGCAAGGAAGCCGGCTGTCTTCCCCTCCCCCCCACCCCCACCCCCGCCCCTGGCCGGCTGCCACGGTGACCTCCCCTCCCCCAAGACGGGCGGTGAGCTAGGTGGTGGGGGTGGGAAGACTCCTCTGCCATCAGCGCTCTCAGGAGGGGTGCTGGGAAGCCAGGCAGGGCGTGTCGCCTGGTCCTTTCTCTGCCCAGCTCCAGGCTTCGCCGCCTCTCGGTGCGAGGCACCCCTGTACCATCCCCCAAATCTGCCTCGCACCAGGGAACCCTGGCCGTCCTCGCCCAGACCCTTAGCCGGAGAGACGCTCGCACACGCTGGCACCGGGCAGCGTCTAGAACCTTCCGTGCCCAATCCGACGTAGGCCAGGGGAGGTAGGCACCCTGTTCCCCTGCAGCCTGCGCCCGCTCTTTCCACCGGAGACAGGTGCCGGGCTTCCCCCACGGCCCTCTGCTCCAGGGCCTGGACGTGCCTGTCATTCAACATGGGTCCGGGCAGGGTCCGCAGGGAGCCCTCCGGCGAGACGCCGGCCCCGCCTCATTCTCCGAAGAGGGGCGCCCGTCCTCCCCCGGCCCCCGCCGGCTCCTGGCTACCTGCGCGGTCGCCCGCAGCCGGTGCCGCATTGCGAGGAAGCGGGCGAGCCCAGCTCCTTCACGCCCCGGCCGGCGCGGCTGAGCGAGCCGCCGCCCTCCCGCCTCCCCGCCGCGCTGGCCCCGCAGCGGCTCTAGCCCCGCACCCCACCTCCCACCCTCACCCCCACCTCGGGCCCAGCGCCCCCTCCATCCCTCCCCCGGGCCCCTCCCCTGCCCGGCCCGGCCCCGCCCGAGCCGGTCCCGACCCCCACATCCCCGTCCCTCCCCTCCACCCGGGCTTGGAGGGGCCTTTTCGGGCCGGGGCCGGGGCCCCCGCGGGGCGGAGGATGTGCCGGCGGGGGTCGACTCAGCGCCAAGCCAAGAGAATAAGCGGGGTACTTACCGCTCTGCTCCCCCAGGAACACCAACTTGAATTTTCTCAGTGGGTTCCCAAAATCTCCCCCTGCGGACATGGTGCTGGCAGCCGGGCCGTGCAGGAGGAGGAGGAGAAGCGAAGGAGCAGGGAGGGAGGAGGAGGGCGAGGGGAGGCGGCCGGCGGTGCGGGAGCCGGAGGGGGAAGGGCTGGCTGCGCGCGTCCCTGACTCCCCAGCTGCGTCCCGGCCCCGGCCTGCGGCTGCGTGTCCGGCGGCGGCGGCGGAGGAGAAGGCTGGGGCTGGGCTGCTGCGGGCGGCGCTCGCTGCTGTGCGATGGGCGCGCTCTGGACGCCCGAGGCGCGGCGCGGACAGCGAGGCGCGGGCGGAGCGGGGCGCAGGGACGGCGCGCGGGGTGGAGGAGCGCTCTCCCGAGCCGCGCGCCGCGGCCCCCCCTCCCGTCTCCCTCCTCGCCGGCGCCTGCGCTTTGCGCGCTCCCCAGCCTCTGATGTCATGCGGGGCCCGCGCCGCTGCGGGGCAAGGGGCGTCCGCCCGCCCACCCGGAACCCGCACTCGGCGGGAGAGAAGCTCCTGGCCGGGCCTCCGAGAGACCCCCGGACCCGGCCGTCTCTCGCTGCCTGTCTACGTCTGTCTTGCCTACTCCCTCGACCCCTCCTTTAAATCCAGAGAAATGACACGAAATTGTCAGGGGACATTTGTTTCTGGTCTTTTAAAACCTAGATGCCGGTCCCTTCCTCCACCTCCCGCGACGCCGATGCACGCTCCCCCACCCAGAAGACCAAAAGGAAGGGAGGATGGGAGAGACCAAGGGTGTGGTGGATCATGTGGGGGATAGACTGAATGGACTGTGACCCCATGGCGCCTCTAACCCTCCCTCCCTTCTCTAGATCCAGGTCCCTCCTCTGGGCGCCTCTGTGAGGTCATAGGTGTTCCGTTAGACCTCGCCGGCAAGAGAGGAGGACCAGAAAAGGTGCACCAATCTCAAGCCAACCGCCTCCACAGATAATTTTATCCTAAATCTGCTGTCCCTTGGGATACCTGAATATCAGCGTGGCCATCTCTGGACAGTGCTCTGGAGTTCCTGACTCTGGGGCCACCAGGCTGACAAGGCCACTGCTTGCCCTGGCAATTAGTTGTGTCTGAACAATTAGCTCCCAGAGGACGGCCAGGTTGCTTCCCATTCCCCTCTGCATTCGGCTGGCCCACTGAGGGACGAGTTGTGAGTGGGTGAGAGCAAGAAGCTCAGGTGTTATGATCACTCCCAGGACAGCCCAATGGTAAGGCATTCCCATTGATGGAGGTTTCACAAAACTGCCTCTTACCGTCCTAGTGCCACATGGTCTCCTTCTTTATAGCGGTTCGAAGAACATTTATTTATTTGGGAACAAGCTGTGTGTGTGTGTGTGTGTGTGTGTGCATGGGCACGTACATGTACACAGAGAGAGAAGAGTGAGAAGCAAACTCAACCCCAGAGATTACCAAAGGACAGTGGTTATCCTCTTTCCGCTGTCCGTGGCTTGACTGGGGTATCTCCCTATCTCCCTGATTTGTTTATCTTAAGTCCCTCTCTCACTGCTTGTTTGAAAACTAGAAGGTCCATGACAGCAGCTGTTGAAGGTCCACTGCACAATCTCAAGGACCTGAGAACTTAGTAAATAGTTGTTGAATGTTTGAGTGAATGTCTAAAATGCAAATCAAAACAACTGTTCTATTTCTCAGAGCCTCCCTTGCTTGGGAGCCCCAGGGATTGGAGGCCAGCACTCTGGGATATCTACCCCTCTGTGTCTGGCATCAGGCTCGGGGGCACCCTTGAAACTCCCACTCTCCTGCTCCGGGGGTTCTTGCCCTCTCGGGTGACTGCATCCAGCTTGGGGCTGAAAGAAGCTCTAGAAGGAGAGGAGGCTCCCATGCTGCCCCCCCTTCCTCCCCCTGAGCGGTCTCTCCACTGAAATTCCAGAGGAGTTACAGGCAAGCTGCCACCTGGGGCTGTCTTCCTGCACCCTCACATCCTGTGCTGAGGACATTGTCAGTGTCAAGACAAAGCCACTGAAATGTGACAGAAAAAGGGCCATCGCTTAGGTAAGCCTGGGCAAGTCCTATACCTTCTCTGATCACCTGGTCTTGGTGGTATGACAGGAGGCAAGGGTTAGATGGGACCCACGCCCCTCTGCACACCTAGAAGCCTCAAAGTCAGACCCAGCTGGGCTGACTATGGGCCAGGATGCCTCTGGGACTCTCAGGATTCTTCCAGTTCAAAGACGAAAACCCAGCTCCACCCACTTTAAGCACAGAAGACAGGTTGGCTCTTGTCACTGGAGCTGATACTGGTGTTATTCACAGAATGTGGTCATTGTGTTTGAAAGTCTGAGTCGGCTCTGCCCCATGTCCCCCTCCTTCTCCATCTTTTATCATTATTTGTCTCCCCTTATTTGGGGTCTTGTCCTTAACCTGCCCTAGAGGAGACAGGCTTTCTTCCAGTGGTAAAACATTGTGGAACATGGCCACTATGGCACTCAGTTTGGCAGTCCTACCAGAATGAGTTACTTCCACATAGTATCTTTGTGTTCTTTTGTGGTTTTTTTAGTTAAAGTTTTTTTATTGCATATGTACAATGTATATGTAAGTTATAAAGAAAACCTATCATTGTGAACGCCCATTGGGCATTCCACCCAGCTGGAGAAATCAAATGCTACAATACTTCTGAGGTCTCTAGCTATTTCCTTCCCCTGCGTCTTTTTCCCTTCCTCCCTCCTCAAGGCAGAAATGCACAACTCTGGCTTTTCTTTGGGCATTAGCGCATTTGGATGTGTCCTTCAACAATAGTTTGTTTTGTTTGCGTCTTTTGAACTTCATGTAAAGTATCAAACTATATAGTCTCTCTTATGACTTGCATTTTTCTTAACATTATGTTCCTAAGATGTGTCTGTCGACACATATAGCAGAGGTTCTTTTATCTTCACTGCTATTTCATGAACATTAGAGTGTATGCTCCAGTTTTTGTACCATTTCCAGTAAAATGTGTCCAGATAAAATTTTTTTAATTTAAAATAATTTTAGGGGCGCCTGGGTGGCTCAGTGGATTAAGCTGCTGCCTTTGGCTCAGGTCATGATCTCAGTGTCCTGGGATCGAGCCCCGCATCGGGCTCTCTGCTCAGCAGGGAGCCTACCTCCCTCTCGTCTCTGCCTGCCTCTCTGCCTACTTGTGATCTCTCTCTCTGTCAAATAAAATAAATAAAATCTTTAAAAAAAATAAAATAAAATAATTTTAGATTCACAGTGATACCATCTCCCATTGCCATCATACATTAGGGAAACCAGGAAATGAACATCAGAAAATGCCCAGAGTTTTCTTTGTGCTACTGCAAATGCTGCTGTAAACATTCTTTATGTCCTTCCTGATGCACCTGGGAGAAGTTTTTCCAAGATATGTATCAAGTAGATGCATTGAGGTATAGAACCAAGTATGTTTGATTTTAAGACAAACTGTTTCCCAAAGATTGTCCTCAGGTCACCTGCTTCTCCTTCTTCCCCTATATTTGTTATTTCTTTGAGAAAGTCTTGGCTAGTCTTATCCCTTTGCTATTATATATACATTTTTAAAATTAAACTTTTTATTTTGAGGTCGTTCTAGATTCACAAGTAGTTGTAAGAAAGAAGACAGATCCTGAGTATCATTTATCCAGATTCCTCCAGTGGTAACATCTTGCAAAACCATAGTACAATGACACAGCTAGGGTGTTGTCACCGATCCATCTCTGTTGCCACAAGGGTCCCTCACAAGGTCTTTTAATACCTACACCAACTCTCCTCCTGCTCCACCGTGCGCCCAGGGTGTTGAACGTCGAAGCTGACTCATTTTACTGCCGTGCACTATTGCACTGTGTGAATATATCGGTTAGTTATCCCTCTATCGCAGAGGGACATTTTGGTTGTTTCGAGTGTTTGCTTATTACAAATATTGCTGACTTGTCCGGAATCAGTAAATGCTCCCAGGGCAGAAGCAGTCTAAATGCTGAGCATACTTTCCTGAATTCCCATTTTCTCCGAGATCTCCAAGCTCCCCTGCCACTTCTTTACTACCTTGTTCTCTGTCTATTATCTTTAAGTATGTTTTTAAAAACTGTGCCCGTTTGTCTTGCTGTCCTGAATGAATTTCCTGTTCTTCTATCAGAAGAGGCACAGGTTTGTCTTCTTTGATTGCTTCTTGTTCTTTTGTTCCTTCTTTTCTTTTTTTTTTAAGGTTTGTTTGTTTGTTTGTTTACTTATTTATGAGAAAGAATGAGCCATAGGGAGGAGCAGAGGCAGAGGGAGAAGCAGGCTCCCCGCTGGGCATGGAGTCCGATGAGGGGCTCCATCGCTGAGATCACGACCTGAGCCGAAACTGAGAGTTGGACATTTAACCAACTGCGCCTCTCAGGCATCCCTTCTTCCTTCTTAATTTTAGCAATATTCTCTCATGTCTCTGAATATCTTTGTTATATTTCATATACTTATCTTGGGCTGTTGATCTGTCTGTGGTCTGCATTGTGTTGTCTGTTATGTATCTTTTTAGTGGTTTTACTCCTCAGGTCTCCGCTGACTCTGACTTGTGAACTCAGGTTTCTCTTGTGGTTATCAGCTGCCTGGTCAGATAATGGCGAGGGTGGGGGGGGAGTACGATTGAGGTCTGCTTTTGTCCCTCCAGTGAGTATGAAGGAGAGTGGGGATGAGCCCTAGAATGGAGAGCCTCAGGTACTCCAGAGTCGCTACTTAGCATCCCTTTTGCTTTCTTTTCACGGAGAAAGTTCTCTAGTCAGGATTCCTCTTTAAATTATTTGAAAGAAGACAAGCTCTTTTGACCCATCGGTCACCATTCACAAGGCGATCATCCACTGACCTTGAAATGGTCATCTGCCATCCATGAGCGTTTTGAGGACATTGGGACAGAAGAGTAAATGCCCAGCCATCTAGTCAGTCTGTGTGTGTTTTTGTCAGAATGTTCACCTTGGGCGTGGCTCTGATATGACTCTGACATTCCCAGGCAGCCAAGCTATACCCACTGATCTCTTTCTTCCAGTGGCAGAGGCCACCAGTCACTTTCCCTGGGAAATACGGGAGAGAGGAATGAGCAGAAAGGAGAGCCCCCCGTCCCCAGTCTTCTCTCCCCATCTCTGTACCTGCCACACCCACCTGAGACTGCTCTCAACTTTTCACACGAGTTCACCCTAGCTTGACTCTCCCCAGCAACCAGTCACGGTCCTTATGTTGTTTCTCTGTCTCATCTCTGTCATTTCTTTGTTGCTAATTGTTTTGGAAGCAACCAGAAGCTAAGGCTAGTTCTCTAGATTGTAGGACACTACTATCTCTCTTTCTTTCTCCCTCCTCCTCCTCCTCCTGGAACTCCTTGTCACCGTCATTAATGCCCTCTTCTTCCTCCTGCTCCTTTTTCTTTTTCTACTCGAAGTTTGGTTACAGTTCCTTTATCTCTACTTTTCAAAACACTCTGCAAGAGAGCCTTTAGAATTTGTTTTTATTTCTATACTCTTTTCTCTTGATTTGTTTTGACTTGTCTTTGTCACGAATAGCCTCAATCTAATCATTCTAACTGTGAATCACTCATCTGAGGCACAGAGCTTCTCTCATGTTCAGTTCTTACTGAGGTCCACCAAATGGTGCATCCAGGCTGCTGCACCGACACTGGGGGTGGGGAAAGTGAGGTTAAACTAGGTAGAAATCAGCAAGTCGTGTTCAGTGACTGCATGTGGATGGCGAGGGATCTGTGCAGTAGGTGGACTGATGGAAGGTTGAGACAGCAATAAAAACGTCAGGACAATGATAGAGGAGATCTAAAGGATTCCAAATATGGGCAAAAATTCTGCCTCATGGTCTGAGGTTGTAATCTTCGCTAAGGACTCTTCAATAAAGAGAGGATTCATTACTGTATGAACATTAGAAGTTTCAGTTATTGGGGAGATTACTGAAGGGCTCCGTATTTAATAGGGTACCATAAGACCCACAGTCTCTGTTGCAAGGATTTTTGTATGCATGAGAGAGAGTTAGGGACCCACAGTCCTCCTTATTGTGCTGGTGGAATGCTGTGGTCTTCTGTTGATGGCTGGGAAATGGAACAAGAGCAAAAGAGAATCTTAGAAGGAGACAACTCCCTATTCTATGGATATGGATATAGATACACTGGTTGGACGAGCAGATGAATTAATAGAAAGGATAAAAGGATCCATGGGAGATGGAATGGACTGATTTGGCAAAGGGTGGCTCCGTGGGTGAGTAGAGAGATAGAAGAATGTCGGGACCAATGGATGTATCTATTTATGTACCCATGTATAGGTGGATGGATGGATATTGGAGTAAATTAGTATGGATAAATGGATAGATAGGTGAATGGGAGGATGATGTGTTGATTGACAGATGAAGTCGGTGGAATGTCTGGATAGATGAATGGCTATGTATGTATGTATGTAAGTTTGTATCATGTATGTGTGAGTGAAATAATGGATAAATGGATAAATGGATACAGGGCTACACAGGTGAGTAATGATGGATAATGAGCAAATGTATAGCCGAACGGGAGCAGTGGATAATAGATAGATGACAACAGGGTGAGATTTGAAAGTGGGCCTTCATTTGCATTCTGACTTTGCACAGTAGCTGTATTACATTGGATAAAATCTTTTACTTTCTCTAAGCCTTGGGAAAAATTTTAAATTTTCAAGAAAACATAAGCTTCAATTTAGAGTAAAAAATTTAAGGGGAAGTATTGTTGAATAAAAGTATTTTTGAAAACAAAAACATTTGAGAAATATCACTAGCTGAGAGGGGATAAAGATTTTACTTGAAGTTAAATTTCTGTAAGTCAAAAGGAAGATTTCAAGAGTAGAGAAGCTGTGGTGAGATTTGGAAACATTTAACTATGAAGTAATATTAATAGAAAACATTTTACAGGCGCCTGGGTGGCTCAGTGGGTTAAAGCCTCTGCCTTCGGCTCAGGTCATGATCTCAGGGTCCTGGGATCGAGCCCCGCATCGGGCTCTCTGCTTGGCAGGGAGCCTGCTTCCCCCTCTCTCTCTGCTTGCCTCTCTGCCTACTGTGATCTGTGTCTGTCAAAGAAATAAATAAAATCTTTTAAAAAAAAAGAAAACATTTTACAAATTATAGTTATGAACTAAAATATAAGCGCTATTTATGTAAGAATATTAATGTCACAATAAGTGAAGATGTGGGGGAGGGGAAAGGAAGGCTCTGGATCTGACGTCCTCATTTTTCATTGCAGGGAGTCAAAGGATGATGCCTAAATCGAAGTACGGAATGTAAAAACAATTACTGAAGTTTCAATGTGTTTTTCCCCTAAATCTGTTTTTGTGATTATAAAAAGATCTTTAAAAAAATCTCATATCTAATATAACTAAGAAAAATATATCTAATATCTAAAACCATACCTAGTAAAAAAAACTCTAGTATCTAATATAGCTAATATGTATATAATTATTGTATGTTATATATAATTATATGATAATTTTATCTATTAGATATTATTAACATAATAATTAGATATAATCTTTTAGATTCCTTTTGATTTCTTCTTCCAGTTTTAAACACAAATGAAGTTAAATGTAATAATATTGCAAGTAGCATATATAAAGTAATCACATATTTATCAAAACCTTTCAGTATATCTATTTAGCCTTTCTGGAATACCCACATGAAAAGGTCCTCCTAATGTAAATGCTAATTATTTATGAATAGTGGCATTTGAATTTTTTTAACCCCCATGTGGTGCTTGAATAATTTATAATAAGTGTGCATTCTTTTTACAAGACTTATACTGGTTTTCTTTCATATAGAAAAGAAAATTTTTTAAAAATCACTTGCTTATTCTAATCTTGTCATCATTACCTTAAGTAGTTTATTTGCAGGAGTGCACTGTAATCTTCAGCCGTCTACCTCTAGAATTACCATTGATTTTCTTTGGAATGTAACCTCTCCTTAGGCCTTAGAAACTGCAATTCTTATTCTGTGTATTTGGTAGGGAAAAGTGTTATTTTTTGTATGTTCAGTAGAGAAAAGTAGTTATCAAGATGCTTGTAAAAAATTATGAATGTTTGCCTCAAATTGCAAACTATATTGGTGGTAGGAAATTGATTTTTTTTCCCCCAATTGATTTATTTTCAGAAAAACAGTATTCATTATTTTTTCACCACACCCAGTGCTCCATGCAAGCTGTGCCCTCTATAATACCCACCACCTGGTACCCCAACCTCCCACCCCCCCACCACTTCAAACCCCTCAGATTGTTTTTCAGAGTCCATAGTCTCTCATGGTTCATCTCCCCTTCCAATTTACCACAAAGCACATACCCTCCCCAATGTCCATAACCCTACCCCCCTTCTCCCAACCCCCCTCCCCCCAGCAACCCACAGTTTGTTTCATGAGATTAAGAGTCACTTATGGTTTGTCTCCCTCCCTATCCCATCTTGTTTCATGGATTCTTTTCCTACCCACTTAAGCCCCCATGTTGCATCACCACTCCCTCATATTAGGGAGATCATATGATAGTTGTCTTTCTCCGCTTGACTTATTTCGCTAAGCATGATACGTTCTAGTTCCATCCATGTTGTCGCAAATAGCAAGATTTCGTTTCTTTTGATGGCTGCATAGTATTCCATTGTGTATATATACCACATCTTCTTGATCCATTCATCTGTTGATGGACATCTAGGTTCTTTCCATAGTTTGGCTATTGTGGACATTGCTGCTATAAACATTCGGGTGCACGTGCCCCTTTGGATCACTACGTTTGTCTCTTTAGGGTAAATTCCCAGTAGTGCAATTGCTGGGTCATAGGGCAGTTCTATTTTCAACATTTTGAGGAACCTCCATGCTGTTTTCCAGAGGGGTTGCACCAGCTTGCATTCCCACCAACAGTGTAGGAGGGTTCCCCTTTCTCCGCATCCTCGCCAGCATCTGTCATTTCCTGACTTGTTGATTTTAGCCATTCTGACTGGTGTGAGGTGATATCTCATTGTGGTTTTGATTTGTATTTCCCTGATGCCGAGTGATATGGAGCACTTTTTCATGTGTCTGTTGGCCATCTGGATGTCTTCTTTGCAGAAACGTCTGTTCATGTCCTCTGCCCATTTCTTGATTGGATTATTTGTTCTTTGGGTGTTGAGTTTGTTAAGTTCTTTATAGATTTTGGACACTAGTCCTTTATCTGATATGTCATTTGCAAATATCTTCTCCCATTCTGTCAGTTGTCTTTTGGTTTTGTTAACTGTTTCCTTTGCTGTGCAAAAGCTTTTGATTTTGATGAAATCCCAAAAGTTCATTTTTGCCCTTGCTTCCCTTGCCTTTGGCGAAGTTCCTAGGAAGATGTTGCTGCGGCTGAGGTCGAAGAGGTTGCTGCCTGTGTTCTCCTCAAGGATTTTGATGGATTCCTTTCTCACATTGAGGTCCTTAATCCATTTTGAATCTATTTTTGTGTGTGGTGTAAGGAAATGGTCCAATTTCATTTTTCTGCACGTGGCTGTCCAATTTTCCCAACACCATTTATTGAAGAGGCTGTCTTTTTTCCATTGGACATTCTTTCCTGCTTTGTCGAAGATTAGTTGACCATAGAGTTGAGGGTCTATTTCTGGGCTCTCTATTCTGTTCCATTGGTCTATGTGTCTGTTTTTGTGCCAGTACCATGCTGTCTTGATGATGACAGCTTTGTAATAAAGCTTGAAGTCCGGAATTGTGATGCCACCAACTTTGGCTTTCTTTTTCAATATCCCTTTGGCTATTCGAGGTCTTTTCTGGTTCCATATAAATTTTAAAATTATTTGTTCCATTTCTTTGAAAAAGATGGATGGTACTTTGATAGGAATTGCATTAAATGTGTAGATTGCTTTAGGTAGCATAGACATTTTCACAATATTTATTCTTCCAATCCAGGAGCATGGAACATTTTTCCATTTCTTTGTGTCTTCCTCAATTTCTTTCATGAGTACTTTATAGTTTTCTGAGTATAGATTCTGTGCCTCTTTGGTTAGGTTTATTCCTAGGTATCTTATGGTTTGGGGTGCAATTGTAAATGGGATTGACTCCTTAATTTCTCTTTCTTCTGTCTTGTTGTTGGTGTAGAGAAATGCAACTGATTTCTGTGCATTGATCTTATATCCTGACACTTTACTGAATTCCTGTATAAGTTCTAGCAGTTTTGGAGTGGAGTCTTTTGGGTTTTCCACATACAGTATCATATCATCTGCGAAGAGTGATAATTTGACTACTTCTTTGCCGATTTGGATGCCTTTAATTTCCTTTTGTTGTCTGATTGCTGAGGCTAGGACTTCTAGTACTATGTTGAATAGCAGTGGTGATAATGGACATCCCTGCCGTGTTCCTGACCTTAGTGGAAAAGCTTTCAGTTTTTCTCCATTGAGAATGATATTTGCAGTTGGTTTTTCATAGATGGCTTTGATGATATTGAGGTATGTGCCCTCTATCCCTACACTTTGAAGGGTTTTGATCAGGAAGGGATGCTGTACTTTGTCAAATGCTTTTTCAGCATCTATTGAGAGTATCATATGGTTCTTGTTCTTTCTTTTATTGATGTGTTGTATCACATTGACTGATTTGCGGATGTTGAACCAACCTTGCAGCCCTGGGATAAATCCCACTTGGTCGTGGTGAATAATCCTTTTAATGTACTATTGAATCCTATTGGCTAGTACTTTGGTGAGAATTTTTGCATCTGTGTTCATCAAGGATATTGGTCTATAGCTCTCTTTTTTGATGGGATCCTTGTCTGGTTTTGGGATCAAGGTGATGCTGGCCTCATAAAATGAGTTTGGGAGTTTTCCTTCCATTTCTATTTTTTGGAACAGTTTCAGCAGAATAGGAATTAGTTCTTCTTTAAATGTTTGGTAGAATTCCCCCGGGAAGCCATCTGGTCCTGGGCTTTTGTTTGTTTGGAGATTTTTAATGACTGTTTCAATCTCCTTACTGGTTATGGGTCTGTTCAGGCTTTCTATTTCTTCCTGGTTCAATTTTGGTAGTTTATACGTTTCTAGGAATGCATCCATTTCTTCCAGATTGTCAAATTTGTTGGCGTAGAGTTGCTCATAGTATGTTCTTATAATAGTTTGTATTTCTTTGGTGTTAGTTGTGATCTTTCCTCTTTCATTCATGATTTTATTTATTTGGGTCCTTTCTCTTTTCTTTTTGATAAGTCTGGCCAAGGGTTTATCAATTTTATTAATTCTTTCAAAGAACCAGCTCCTAGTTTGGTTGATTTGTTCTATTGTTTTTTTTGTTTCTATTTCATTGATTTCTGCTCTGATCTTTATGATTTCTCTTCTCCTGCTGGGCTTAGGGTTTCTTTCTTGTTCTTTCTCCAGCTCCTTTAGGTGTAGGGTTAGGTTGTGTACCTGAGACCTTTCTTGTTTCTTGAGAAAAGCTTGTACCGCTATATATTTTCCTCTCAGGACTGCCTTTGTTGTGTCCCACAGATTTTGAACCGTTGTATTTTCATTATCATTTGTTTCCATGATTTTTTTCAATTCTTCTTTAATTTCCCGGTTGACCCATTCATTCTTTAGAAGGATGCTGTTTAGTCTCCATGTATTTGTGTTCTTTCCAGACTTCCTCTTGTGGTTGAGTTCTAGCTTCAGAGCATTGTGGTCTGAAAATATGCAGGGAATGATCCCAATCTTTTGATACTGGTTGAGTCCTGATTTAGGACCGAGGATGTGATCTATTCTGGAGAATGTTCCATGTGCACTAGAGAAGAATGTGTATTCTGTTGCTTTGGGATGAAATGTTCTGAATATATCTGTGATGTCCATCTCATCCAGTGTATCATTTAAGGCCTTTATTTCCCTGTTGATCTTTTGCTTGGATGATCTGTCCATTTCAGTGAGGGGAGTGTTAAAGTCCCCTACTATTATTGTATTATTGTTGATGTGTTTCTTTGATTTTGTTATTAATTGGTTTATATAGTTGGCTGCTCCCACATTGGGGGCATAGATATTTAAAATTGTTAGATCTTCTTGTTGGACAGACCCTTTGAGTATGATATAGTGTCCTTCCTCATCTCTTATTATAGTCTTTGGCTTAAAATCTAAGTGATCTGATATAAGGATTGCCACTCCTGCTTTTTTCTGATGTCCATTAGCATGGTAAATTCTTTTCCACCCCCTCACTTTAAGTCTGGAGGTGTCTTCGGGTTTAAAATGGGTTTCTTGGAGGCAACATATAGATGGGTTTTGTTTTTTTATCCATTCTGATACCCTGTGTCTTTTGATTGGGGCATTTAGCCCATTAACATTCAGGGTAACTATTGAGAGATATGATTTTAGTGCCATTGTATTGCCTGTAAGGTGACTGTTACTGTATATTGTCTCTGTTCCTTTCTGATCTACCACTTGTAGGCTCTCTCTTTGCTTAGAGGACCCCTTTCAGTATTTCCTGTAGAGCTGGTTTGGTGTTTGCAAATTCTTTCAGTTTTTGTTTGTCCTGGAAGCTTTTAATCTCTCCTTCTATTTTCAATGATAGCCTAGCTGGATATAGTATTCTTGGCTGCTTGTTTTTCTCGTTTAGTGCTCTGAAAATGTCATGCCAGCTTTTTCTGGCCTGCCAGGTCTCTGTGGATAAGTCAGCTGCCAATCTAATACTTTTACCATTGTATGTTACAGACTTCTTTTCCCGGGCTGCTTTCAGGATTTTCTCTTTGTCACTAAGGCTTGTAAATTTTACTATTAGGTGGCGGGGTATGGGCCTATTCTTATTGATTTTGAGGGGCGTTCTCTGAACCTCCTGAATTTTGATGCTCGTTCCCTTTGCCATATTGGGGAAATTCTCTCCAATAATTCTCTCCAGTATACCTTCTGCTCCCCTCTCTCTTTCTTCTTCTTCTGGAATCCCAATTATTCTAATGTTGTTTCGTCTTATGGTGTCACTTATCTCTCGAATTCTCTCCTCATGGTCCAGTAGCTGTTTGTCCCTCTTTTGCTCAGCTTCTTTATTCTCTGTCATTTGGTCTTCTATATCGCTAATTCTTTCTTCTGCCTCATTTATCCTAGCAGTGAGAGCCTCCATTTTTGATTGAACTTCATTAATAGCTTTTTTGATTTCAACTTGGTTGGATTTTAGTTCTTTTATTTCTCCAGAAAGGGCTTTTATATCTCTGGAGAGGGTTTCTCTAATATCTTCCATGCCTTTTTCAAGCCCGGCTATAACCTTGAGAACTGTCATTTTGAACTCTAGATCTGACATATTACCAATGTCTGTATTGATTAGGTCCCTAGCCTTTGGTACTGCCTCTTATTCGTTTTTTTGTTGTGAATTTTTCCGCCTTGTCATTTTGTCCAGCTAAGAGTATATGAAGGAGCAAGTAAAATACTAAAAGGGTGGCAACAATCCCAGGAAAATATGCTTTAACCAAATCAGAAGAGATCCCAAATCGTGAGGGGGGATTTCTCCTCCCTCACGATTGGGTGAGGGATCTCCTCTGATTGGGATCTCCTTTGACTGGGATCTCCCAATCTCTTCTGATTGGGATCTCTTCTGATTTGGGGATAAAAAGAGGTTCAAAAAGAAAGAAAGAAAAAAATAAAAAAAGAATTAAAAAAAAAGAGATTGAATTAAAAATTCAATCAAGAATTTAAAAAAGAATTAAGAAAAAAAAAAGATTGAAGAGATTAGGATCTCTTCTGATTTGGGGATAAAAAGAGGTTCAAAAAGAAAGAAAGAAAAAAAAGAAAAAAAAAGAATTAAAAAAAAGAAAATGAATAAAGAAAAGTATAAAAAAGAAAAATATATATATATATTAGATAATCTAGTTAAAAAACGTTAAAAAAGAAAAGGGTAAAAGTTATAAAAATTTTTAGCAGAAGAAGTGAAAAAAAATGAAAAAGAAAAAAATTAAATTAACTGCAAGACTAAAAAATCACAGGCAGAAAGCCATGAGTTCTGTGGTTTGTTTTCTCCTCCTCTGGAATTCTGCTGCTTTCTCCTTGGTATTGAAACTGCACTCCTTGGTAGGTCAACTTGGTCTTGCCTGGATTTCTTGTTGATCTTCTGGGGGAGAGGCCTGTTGTAGTGATTCTCAAGTGTCTTTGCCCCAGGCGGAATTGCACCGCCCTTACCAGGGGCCGGGCTGAGTGATCCGCTCGGCTTTGCTTTCAGGAGCTTTTGTTCCCTGAGCGCTTTCCGTAGAGTTCCGGAGGACGGGAACACAAATGGCGGCCTCCTGGTCTCCGGCCCTGAGGAGCCGAGACCCCGGGGCCCCGCTCCCCTGTGCGCCCTCAGCGAACAGCTCCTAGTAACTCGCGTCTGCCTAACCTCCTGCTGCGCTCCGAGCTCACCGAGCCTGCGGCCGGTTCAAGGCAACTCCGAGCTCCGAGCTTACTGTCGGCTCTGTCTCTGCAGCCGGCTTTCCCGTTCCAATACCTGCAAGCTCTGCGACACTCAGACACCCCCGATCCTTCTGTGACCCCACGGGACCTGAGGTCACGCCGACCCCGTGTGGGCTTCGCCCCGGTTTAGCCTCCGGAGCGATGTCCCTCAGCGGAGCAGACTTTTAAAAGTCCTGATTTTGTGCTCCGCTGCTCCGCCGCTTGCCGGGAGCCGGCCCCTCCCCCCGCGGTCTATCTTCCCGTCGCTTTGGATTCACTTCTCCGCCAGTCCTACCTTTCAGAAAGTGGTTGTTTTTCTGTTTCTAGAATTGCTGTTCTTCTTCTCTTCGATCTGCCGATGGATTTGCAGGTGTTTGCAATCTTTAGATAAGCTCTCTAGCTGATCTCCTGCTAGCTGAGGTAGTCTCAGCCTGCTACTTCTCCGCCATCTTGACTCCTCCCCCGGTAGGAAATTGATTTGCTCACAACCACTTGACAAGTAATTCTTGACTATCCCCTCCGATCTTGTTTATAATTAATCCGAGAGTTTATAAAATAAGGAGAGTCCCCTGGCGAATACAAAATTAACGGTAAGATTTCTTCCTTAAAAATATTTAGGCAAGAATTTGTAGCATATGTATTTTAAAATAAAACATAGAGTCCCTTTTTAAAGATTTTATTTATTGGTCAGAAAGAATGAGAGCACAAGCTGAGGGAAAAGCAGGCTTCACACTGAGCAGGGAGCCAGAGGCAGAGCTCCATCCCAGGACCTGGGGATCATGAACTGAGCCAAAGGCAGATGCTTAACTGACCGAGCCAACCAGGGTCCCCACACAGAGTCTCTTTGAGGGCAATTATGGAATCCCGGCCAGATGGACAGGACGCCTGGCCTCCCCGGCATGGAGCTTTATCTCGTGGGATGTCGAGGATACACTTCCCTGCCAGCGCACAGCTAGGAGGGGCTGATTTTGCTGTACAATCATTTAATCACATATAGAAAGGAAATGCCAGCTCGCCAGCCAATTAGGTTGAGGACCAAAATTTTAGAAACTTGGTCACGAGGTGAATTTAAGGTTCTAGCTGAGAGGTCTTATACTAGCTTCCTACGGCTGCTGTAACAAATGACCACCACTTTGGTCAGGCTTTGTTCTGATGAACAGAGGAGAACAGAAAATTATTCTTACAGTTCTAGAGGCCAGAAGTCTGAAAGTAGGATCACTGGGTTGACATGAAGACCTTGTTAGGGCTATGCTATCTCTGAAGATTCTAGGGGAGAGTGGTTCCTTGCTTCTTCCCATTGCCTTCTCTTCCGTGTGGGATCTTCTGCCTCTCTCTTATACGGACACTTGTGATGGTATTTAGGGTCTGCCAAGATTATCCAGGATAGCTCCCCATTTTAAGATCCTTAAATGACACTTGCAAAGTCTTTGCCATATAAAGTAACATTCACACCTTCCAGGGGACTGGACATATCCTTGGGGGCTAACATTCAGCTTACCATAGGTGATAAGATTAAGAAAGCTAGGAAAGTTTCTCTTCCCTCAAACAGGTTTCCATCTCAAAGCTGGGAATGTGCCACCGTACTCAGATCTGAATTGTGAATCCCCCACCTGGGAAGTTTCCATTGCTGTCCCAGGCCAAGGCAGAGGGTCCGGCTTTCCTCAGGCCTCCCTTTGTGAGGCCCCTCTGCAGAGAGGATAAAACTTCAGTCAGAGAAGACACCTGTGCTGGCCGGCTTGAGTTTTTGCTGTTTGGGATCCTTGTAAGAACAGGAAGGCAAAAGGGGCTGTGCTGATCCACAATTGGCCAGTCTAGGGCTTTCATGCTTCTGGCTCCAACTTGTTTCAACAAGAGTCAGTTCCGACCACATTGTCTCTTTCCTTTTCTTCACTGTGCACAGGGCATTTGAATGGGGGCATCATTCACATTTCAATGATAAGACCCACAATATAGGAGCCAGAATGAAAAGGAGGGGCTTACTGTGCATGTGCCAGGGTGTGTAACCTCCTCTCTGGAAGTCACCTTTGGCTTTCTACCCCCGAAGATCTCCATGCTTGACTAAGTCATGTGGGTTGAGAGGCCCTTCTGGCACTGGGTTAGGTTGTTCCATTGTTTAAGTGGGAAAGATGCTCCCCATCAACACGGTGAAGTGGGAAGTGACAGGAGGGTGTGTCTCTAGGGATTCTCACTCAGCACATATGAATCACGGCCATATGAGGTTATCTACCCAGAGATGCTGAATAATATTCCAAGGGTATTCAAATAAACAGTACGGCAATCTGTGGATTCCTGACTCATTATCTTAACAACCAAAGGCTTGATGAACATTTCGTTCTTCCTGCCTATCCCCCAAGTGTCCTTATAGCCCCAGGGGGTCCATTTTTGCAATCCTATAGAAAGCCAAGGGAAAGAGTGTGATTTTAAAACTCCAAGATGTGTGTAAGCATATTAAATAAGTTTTAAAAATTTATGGGTAGAGAACGGACTTTATAAAAAAAAAACTTTGCTCCTGAAATAGGTAGCTTGTGGGGATAAAATTAAACTATTAATAATTAAGCTTCCATTTAACAAGTAAATATTGTGCTCTGACAAGAGAGAACAAATATATGCAGATATTTTGGGGGTAGAAAGCTATTAATTATAACATTTTAAGTTCCAGATGAATTTCAAACAATAAAGATTAAAATGTTATTACAATTTATGCTGAATGTTAAAACTGATAATCCTATTTCTTCTCACATAATTTTTTGCCCTATCAGACAGTGCAGACTGAGCAAGTGGGGAATTAAAAAAAATCATTTCTTTTATTTTACTAAGTTAAAAAAATCAGACTTTTGGCTCAAAGCCATCTCCGTCTGAAATAAATCACAGGGCAGGTGGTAACTTGCAACATGGTACTACTGGCCCTCGTTTAAAAAAATCATAAATATAAAAGTAAATTGGTAAAAGTTTTATAATGGAAAAGGCTTTCCATTTGAGGGCATTTTAATACAAAGATACTTACAATACTTAAAAAGATGGTACAATATTTTACAATAAAACCATGCGTGTAAATCTAAAATGTACTCAGAACCACCAATTCAAGCAACCTTGGGAAAATCAAATCGGAAGTGTGAGTTTGACTTTAAGGACGACTCTGTGTGTGCCCCCCTCCCGCCCCCACCGGGGTTGATGGTGGGGCTACAGCGGTGCACAACTGAGATACATGCGTGATCTGTAGGCATTTCATTCTGCAAACTGGAAGACACGAGGTACAGAAAGCTCAATGAATTCTCCCCAAACCATGGACCCACCATGATTCCAAAAGCAGGACATGGCTGCAACCACAGACCCCTCTCCTCGTGCCTCCACAGTGCCTAAGCTTTCCCCCTTTGTTTTCTTCTGTCTCCAAACCTTGGGTCCGATCAGCCAGAAGGCTGGGGCGCCACGAAGAGCGGTGGGAGAGTCTGGGAGAAGGGGTCCGGCCAGAGAGACGGGGAGCTCAGTTCGGACGCCGCTCTCTAGCGCCCCCCGCCGGCAGTCCTCCGCCGGCTCCTTATTTCTCAAGCACCTCCCTTCAGGCCTTTTCTGAGAGGCTCCTGGATTTTCAGTGGCTCCCCTGGACTCTTTCAGGGCGTGTGTATGCGTGGAAATTGAAATACCCATAGCCGGTGGTGTGGGCCCCACAGCCACCCTAGGAGTACAGGGACCATCTAAAGGAGTGCTCTGTACTCAGCTCCAACCCCTTGTCATCTGGCAGGATTGCTGGCGCCCAGGGGTTTTTTCAAGAAAAAATCCAAAATTCAAACACTCCCCACGTTTCTCAGCAAACTTGAAAACGGGAATGTCCTGTGGTCCTATCAGAACCCAGACACCGTCGGTTCCCAACATCTGCTTTCTAACAAGGCGCATTCTGGCCCCGGCATCAGCTCCAGCCCTGGGGTCAGCACACAGCAGGGCTGCTGCAGCCTGTGGGGCCTGGGGTGCTCTGCTGCTCACAGGCCTTTCCCTCAACTCTGGACCCACAAGAGCATCCCAGCTCTGATCTTTTCCAGCACCGGTTCCCCCAGCAGCCATAATGACAAGAAGGAGGCCTCTAGGGACGCCTGGGTGGCGCAGTTGGTTGGACGAGTGCCTTCGGCTCAGGGCGTGATCCTGGAGTCCCGGGATCGAGTCCCACATCAGGCTCCCAGCTCCATGGGGAGTCTGCTTCGCTCTCTGACCTTCTCCTCGCTCATGCTCTGTCTCACTGTCTCTCTCTCTCAAATAAATAAAAAAAAAAAAAAAAAAAAAAAGAAGGAGGCCTCTTTCCGTAGAATCCACCTTGCCAGCCAGGCTCCCCTTTCCAAGTACACCTGCATCCCCAGCGGCCTTTTATTAAATAACCCAGAAACCTGGTTGCATCTTGCCTCTGTTAAGCTGTCAATGCCTTCCCATTACCCACAGACAGCATCCAGTTGCTAAAGAGGGTGCACGTGGTACAATGACCACCCATTATGCTCCGGCAACTTGTAATGTGCACTCCCAGCCCCTGCTTTCCAGGCAAACATACCACAGCTTTCTTACCTGTGAACCTTCACTCCTGCAGCCCACTCTGCCCAGAATAACCCCATTCTGAGGCCTTGCTCAACAAACTTGCCCTAGCCTTCAAGGTTCAGCTGGAGTTCACGGCCTCTACTCTTGCTCCCTGCCACCCCCACCCCCCACCCCAAGCAACTGGCCTCTCTGAGCTTTGTGGAAGCCCCATGGACCTGCTCTTCCCCCTGCATTCCAATGCAGGTATCCATCTGTCTGTACTTCACGGCACTGCTGCACCTGTAACAGATTATTAGCAATTGCCATGCAATTTGCGTGCCTTCTTGGTTATGTCTTTCTTGCTTCCTGAACTGTAAATTCCACAGGGGGAAGGGGTTCTGTTTGTCTTGTTCACACCACAGGCTGGTGCCCAGTGTTTGCTGGATGTCTGATTCTACAGGATGGGCCACTGGATTACTCCCCAGGTGGCGATGCCCAGGACACAGACACAGTTTTCTTTCTGATGCCCGCTCCCATTTCAGGGCCAGGCCCTCGAATGTGCTCTGGGGACGCAAGCAAACAGGGGTCGGGGGACCTGAGCTCCCTGCAGCCGCGGAACGGTGGTCCCCAGAGGGCGACGCTGTGGAGAGGCTGTGAGGACTCCACATTGCGGGCTGGCTGGGTGGCCGCTCTGCTCACAACAGGTCAGAGAGCATCAGGAAGCCGCCTGCGCCCTTTGGTGCTTCCCGGCATCTTTCCCTTTGCTTTCCGTGTTCTTTAATGTGTTCACTACACATTCGTGCTGAAAATACAGATGAACAGACTAAATGGTGCTTTGTTGCCGAGCGGGAGAAAGGGACATCTCCTTACGGCCATGAGCTGTGAGCTGGTGCCCAGATCCCAGGCCACTCCGGGGCGCCAGGGTAGGCGGTGCGGGACTGGGGTGGGCGTGAGGAGCGCGTGAGGACCAAGGGCGCCCGGGCGGGGGCAGCTGCGCTGCCAGAAGCCGGGCGGAGTGCCGGATCGCCGCGCGGAGCCGTCCGGGCCGAGCGTCCTTTGCGTTCACCGGGCGTGGTGCCTCCACCGGGCTCCTGGTAGGGCCCGGGCCCAGGGACGGGCGCGCCCTCTGGTGGCCGACCGCTACTCTGCGGGCTCGCGCGGCCCGGCGGGGCCCGGTTCTCAGCGGATCCCAGCGCCCGCCTGCCCAGCGCGTGCCCCCTTACGGCAAAGGAGAGAGATGCAACCGAGACCGCTGTGCGCCGCGCCTCAGGCTCCTCGTCTGTGAAACGGCAGAATGGTGGCATACTACAGGGCTGCAGTGATGATTCAGGGTGCTCGCCTGCCTACCGCACTTGGGACGGCGTCTGAGCTGTCGGAGCCCTGAGGTTCAAGAGTCCTTCTGAAATCTCCGTGTGTCCGGAGAGGCTCCTTGGGTCAAGGAGCCAGACAGAAACAGTGTGAAATTGGCCTGGGTCCTTTCCCATTGTGGACTAAAAGGAGAGCTTCTGTCACATCCAGCCATCCCTGTTCCTCTTCTGTAAACTAGGGGTAGTGAGGTGTAATGTGGACCAAGGTTTAAACAAATGTTAGTCCCTATCTGGGACTTCTGAGGTCACTTCTAAGGATTGGATGTCTATAAAAGGGGATACCTCTTGTATCTCACACTGAAGGACAGCAGAGTAAAGATAAAGGGGTTGGCAACGATAGGGGACTTAAATTAGTTGCTTTATTTGGCCTGGAGATGAAGCCTTTCAAATCCCAGCTCCATGGGCTCCAGGGCCCAGGTGGTCAGAGGGAGGAGGTGGGAGGGAAAGGATGGACACAGAGCAGCTTTCACCCCACCCTCGGCTGGGGCGGCTTTGGAGCATTGACCAAGGGTGAGGCTGCAAATGGGTGGCTCCTTCAAGCGCACGACGTAGGGGCTCCCTGAGTGTGTGGGGCAGGGCTGGTGTGTGCTGGGAGTACAGTAAGGCAGCCCCCTGAGGGTATTGCATGGCCCACTCAGGTGCCCCTTTCCAGTGTAGACTCCAGAAGGAGACCCTGAGCTAGGAGCACCTTCCTGGGATTGGTTGGCTGGGGCTCTGAGGCTCTTCTCCTAGGCCTTGACAGAGGAGCCAGGACTTGGCTGGCCTTACCACTCACAGCCTGCCGTAAGCCAGCCTCCAAGAGCCTCCAAGAGCCTCTAAGCCTGGATCCAGCTGCCTCTCCATGTCTTATGTCTGATCTTCTTCGTGGGTCCTGTGGTCCATGGTTTCTCAGAGCTTGCCCAGGTTTTCCTGCTTCCTTCCCGCTGCCTGGAAGGTCTTTGCACCTTGTAGTCTCTTGAGATCCAGTTCATCCTTCAAGACCTGGATCAACCCCCTTCTCTGATCTCTCAACCAAATGAGCGCATAGCACTTGAACTTTGCCCTCCTAAGAGCCAGTCTTATTCTGGCTCCTAATAAGCCCCTGAAGGCTAGGGACCATGTGTTTGTCATCTCTGGTTCTCATCTGCATTAGGTACTAAGTGAACAAATGGAGGCACAAGTGACAGCTAGAAGGCGGCCTCATTTTTTCCATTCCGAGGATAGGATTAGCCATACTGACCTTCCAGGGCCGGTGGAAGTTCGGGCTGTGGTTCCTCCAGGGCACGTCAGCTCACCCCTCTTCCTTCCCAGGGTTGCTCAGACAGCTGTACTTCTCTTTGGCTTCTCAGCCTCCCTAGGAAATCTCTCCCATCTCAAGAGAACCTTCCTGGGACCTGCCTCTCTCTCAGCTGCCGCCCCAGCTCCCCTTCCTCTGCTTCCTTCCCCACCTCCCCACGTCTCTGCAAACTGCCTGTGGGCTGGGCCTTGCCTAGAAATCATCCCATCCCCTTTCAGAGCCAGCATGGAAGCTGCCTCCTTTGGAAAACGATTGCCCCTTCCCAACAGCCTGACAAAGCTGGCTTAAAGGTGCAAGAGCACAGCGTCACCCAGGTTCACCCCTGATGGTAGAGGTTTCTAGTACTGTCCGTACTGCTTTCTGATTCTTCTGAGCTCACGGGATTATCTTTCCTCACTCCCGTGACAGCCAACATGCTGGGGGCAGAGGTGGAGCGTGTCACCTTGGGTCCAGATTTGACTTACCAGTGCGGGACCTCTGAGGACTTTCTGGGCCTGCCTGGTCAGTGCTGGTGGCACGGTGTGACATGGAGGGACCCCGGCATCCAGGCAGATGGCGTTGCGGAGCCACTGCCCTAGAGAGCCAGCGGGACCCACAGGAGACTTTGAATGAGCAAGAGAAGGGCTCCTGTTATGTCCTTTGACAGACGAGGATGGTGACCATGGCTGGCCCTGCCTATCCTGACTGAATTCCAGTTAGAGGAGCTGGCTGGATGAGCGGCTGGGCAGCAAAATCCCTGTGCATTTTAGTCAGTGTTACTGACTTCAAGGTGTGGCAGGACCTGAGGTGGGCGGGGGGGTGCAGGGGCCTCAGCAAGCCGAGTTGACCCCTGTGTTGTGTGGGGATGAATGGCAGGGTGTGTCATGGGAGAAAAACTTTCTCTAGCAATTTGCCAAGGGCTTGCCTGGGGCCTGTTTACATATTTAATCTCTGAGGAAAGGTTACAATGAATCGGGTGCTATTGGCAGGAGATGGACCTTTTCCCCAGGTATGTAGTTCCTATGGTTGGAAAAGAGGATTTCTCCTTTGGATTTGCAGAGTTTCTCTGTCTGTCTGTTTCTCTCTCTCTCTCTCTCTCTCTCTCACACACACACAGCCCCTGCCAGTCTCGTCACTTCGGGAATCTGTAATATGATATTTTAGTAACAATCTGAGACAGCCACATTCAGCCCCCAGCTTAGCTGTATCTCTCCACCTCTGGGAGGGCTTGGAGATCACAATGTGGCTTTGTTTCCTAATCGAGAATCTGCTAACCTGTCACCAGGTGGAGGTGTTCCCTTGAAGGTCTGTCTATGTGTAGCTCTCTCTAGGGCCTTTTTGTCTTGAAAGCCTTTTCCTCTTTGTCCATTTTCTCTGTGACTCTCCTTTAACTCATGGTGCTATGGGGCAAAATCGGCCCTGTGAGATGAGCATGGTAATGTTCTTGCTACTTGAATGGAAGGTGGGGGTGAAGGACGTTGTACCTGGTCCTCCCCGCCTCCCTTCCCCCTTACATAGCCCTCAACAGATTCCCCTACCTCATGGGCCAGTGAATTTCAGTGGGAATAGAGGGGCCTCCCCCTATTTCAGAATCTCTCCGTAGGGAGGCTGGGGCTGCCTCTGAGTCTGGAGGAGAAAGAGCTGGCAGCGTGATTTAAGTCTAGACCCTGCTAGGTGTCATTTGGGTAAAGTAGGCCACAGTGATTTCCCCAATTTCAGGTTCCTCGTCTTTGAATGGGGCCTTCGGACCAGTGCGGTCTCCCTCAGGGGCTATGATGAGGATCACCCCAGAGGGCCTGAGACCCAAGGATAAATCGTGAAGATATGGTATTTGATTTTCACTGCATTTCCCCCCTCCTGTGCTAAGAAATTCCAGGAAGGATGAGGTAAAAAGTTCCTACAGACCCTTTCTTCCCTGGCTTTTTTTGTTCAGCCCTTGAGGTGCTGGATTATGCTGGCAGAGGGAGTGGAGCCAAGAGGTGGGCTTCCTGGGGCTGGGCAGGGGGAGGGCCTCGGCCTGCATCTAGCCTCTGCATGGTTTCCAGGCTCGGGGGGACGCAGGGCAGGTCGGGACCCTCAGCCTGGGAAGGGACCAAGGACCCATACTGGCAGGACCCAAGGGACTGTGGATGTCTTTGAGGACCAGACCATTGAGGAGGGTAGATGCTAACCTTCCAGCCACCTGGCTGGATGACAGCTAGAAACCAAACCTAACTGATTTCAGAGAATAATTGTGCCATTGTCTGTGCACGCTCAAGCTGGGAGAGTGAGACTCCCGCTCTCAGTACGTGGTACGCACTTAACACAGCACAGTGAGCTCTGTTCTTCATGCCCACTGGCTCCTGGTTGCAGCGGCCCAGGGAATCCGATTAACAGGCACCCCTCCCCTTCAGAGGGGCCTACAGAGTCTGAATTCTCAGCGGCCCAAGCACAGGTGGGGGTCACCAAGGTTCTGCTGCGCTCAAGACCCACCACCCAGGTGTAGGGACTCCCTACGTTGGCCTCACAGGAGGGGCCTGGGACAGGAGCCACTCCCATAGGCCCCGGGGGCTGGCTGGAGGGATTGGGAAGCTAGGTTTTAACCACATCCTCTGTGAGTGTCCAGCCCTCCAGGAAGTTTGCTCAGCCTTAGAAGGGTTTGCTCTAGAAGTGAAATGAAGGTGGCCCCATTATAGTCTCTGCTGGCCGTCAGGGGAAAAGCTTTGCCGTGGGGAGGGGGTAGGATGGCTGTGACCAAAGGACCAGTGACAATTGGGATATGAATGCTGGTCTGTCTCATGGACTGAGCTATTGGTGCTCCACTCCACCTCCAGATATGAACTCAAGGCACCGTGGGCCTTTGATGGTTGTCTGCAGAACTTCACCGAAGGACCAGCAAGCACCTGCTGCCGGCTCTGAACCAGGCTGGTGGGTGGGGAGTCATGCTACCTCCGATCCCCATGGCCAGACGCCCCTGTGGTTGTGGCATGGGCCCCTCCTCCAGCCAGAAAGGTTCTATTGGCTCTCTGATGGATACAGATGACATTACAAATTCACAACCGAGTAAGATCAGTAGCAAAATTATAATATATTAATAGCAACATCATAATAGAATAAAGCCTTGGGAGGCAACCAGTCTTCCAGAACCTGCAGGTTGGCATTCATTGTTCATGAGCTCGGCTGAAAGCAGTGCCTCCAGAATTTGGTTACATCACAGAGAGGAGGACCCGGACAACTAGCAGGGAACCATTTTCCAAGAAGAACCATCTTAAAATGCTGTCACTGTCCCCAGAAGTTGCATGGAGCCTCCCTTCCTGAGTGAGATCTTTGGAGATAAGGCCACGTGTAGCAGTGTGACTTTC
Organism: Neogale vison; assembly: GCF_020171115.1. Classification (NCBI taxonomy): domain Eukaryota; kingdom Metazoa; phylum Chordata; class Mammalia; order Carnivora; family Mustelidae; genus Neogale; species Neogale vison. Next base: position 129,667,112 of record NC_058096.1, on the reverse strand, counting down.
ACAAAGACTTTAGTCTCACAGCAGTTTGGCCACTGGCATACACGTTTGGCTTACCACCACAAAAATCTTTTCCAGAGACGGCTTCTGGTAGGCTTCTGGAGGGTTCTTCCAAGAGGAGTGGCACTCAAGAGGGCCATGGATGGCAATAACCGGTTCCAGCTGCTCCAGAGGACGTGGTGAGCCAGGTTTCTGTCTGGCAAAGGGCCAGGTGCTAGGGCCCTCTGGTGGGACACAGATGGTCAAGATCCTGTTGACAGTCTCTGGGTTTGTGCTGGGTCTCCCCTGCTGCTGCCCACCGAGCACACTCTGGGAGAAGGCCCCGTGTGGATGGAGGAGGGAAGGGGAGCTCCTAGGAAGGCCCAGCAGAAAGCCACATTTGGCGCTGCCTTGCACAAAGCTGGTCTGCAATAAATATAATACTTGTTGATGAAAGGCCTCCATTGTGGACATCTGATTCTGAACCTTCACCACACAGCAGTGGGGTTGCTTGACCCCGGGCCCTGGAGGGGCAGTGAGGAGAGGCTGAGAACACATTGATGAACACAGGAGTGTCTGGAGTCAGAGAAGCCAACCACCCTGGCTTCTGTTTCACGGCAGCTCGGCAGCCCTTGACACAAACCCCCCGCCCCAAGCTTCACAGCCTGCTCTGCTGACATCTCGGACTGCCTGTCTTAACTCTTCGGCACACAGGGTGAGGCCCAGCAGGGAAGCCCATGAGCGGCCACCTCATCCGCTCCCAAGGAAACTCAGGAAGGGTCTTCCCGTCACTCTGAGTTGAGCAGTCTTGTCCTCACAGAGAGGGTGGGGGAGGTTGGGCCACTGACCACTTCACAGCCCTCCTTGGGTCTTCACCATGGTGTGGCTTTCTTAGCACAGAAGGATCTAGTTAAGAGGAACAGCATGTGGATGACCCACCCTCGGGGTATCTTGGTCTCTGCTCTGGTACCCGGGTGTGTGGTACCTGAGAGGGGATCGGCTGGCCATACTCCCCAACATGGCAGCTTCCAAAATGGCATTGTGGGGCAGGAAGCAAAGATCTGAGGGGAAGGAGGCCAGTCCGCCCTGGGTTCTGTGCTGATGCTGAACCAAGACACAAAGGGGGTTACAGCCAAGCCCCTCCCTCCCCTAGCCTGCCTCTGGCTGTTAACCATAACCCAGCCCTCTCCCTTTCGCTCTGGGGAGATAATGCTTTGCTCTCTCCACTTAGGAAACCAAGCCTTCCCCACAACGCTGGGGTGGGGGGCAGGGGCTGCATCCTTGCTGGGAGATCCAGCACCAAGGGGATCCTGGGCACAGGGCTGCCTCCCAGGGAACTGAGAAGGCCTGGCCCTCCGGTCCAGCGCCCATCCAGCCCAGGTACACAGTGGACCTGAGGAATCCTGGCAGCAGAGAGTGGGGGAGGGGAGGCAGAGAGGGCAAATGGTGACTGGGGTTTTCTCTTATTTAAAAAAAACGGAAACGATATGTTAACATTAGTAAATACAGACAGTTGTGGAGGGGCAGGGTCCACTTTCTGGAGCAGGCAGTGGCTGGGCCAGGGGTCAAGGTCAGATGAGGCCCGCAGCCTTCTCCTGCACGTTGTACTCCTTGTTCTTCTTTACCCGCCAGCTGATGAACAAGAGCAGCAGCACACCCAGTGCCTTGTAGCCCACCTGCAGGCCCAGGTACCTGGGGGGCAGGAGGAGACGAACCGGTGAGGGGGTTCCGCGGTGGCTCCGCGGCCCATGTCCCAGGGTCAGGGCCATCAGGAAGGGCAGTGGCCCAGGGACTATGCTGTCACCATTTAGGGAAGGATCCATTACCACCCGGGCCATGGGGGCATGCGGGGCCCTCACCTGTTTCGGAGAGTATCATTGTCATAGTACGCACAGGCCCCACGCCTCCCTGAGCACTGTGAGCTCCACCGGATGCACGAGTGGTCGATGGTGAGGCCGTAGAGGGCTGGAGAGGGCAGCCAGGCTGGTGTCCACGGGAAGAGAGTTCAGAAAGTACAGGTTACATAGAGCTGCAGGTGGAGGTGCCTGGCAGGGTAGGAGGCGGTCCTTGCCCCCAGTACCCCAGCATGGTTCCCATGAATGAGAGCGGCTCCGCCCCACCTGAAGGAACTGAAGTGCCTTTGCACAGCCAAACAGCTTTCTGGGAAGCCTGAATTTCTCTTTCCTTAGAGGCTTAGGAGAGAAAAGAGACCTGAGCCATCCTTTCAGGGCAGTGAGTCACAGAGGTCACCTAGCTGCCAGCTCAGACAGACAACAAGGTTCTCACACTGGATTGGCCTCAAGTGGAGAGATGCTGACTTCCACAGTGTGGCAGGGGTCTCTGGAGGGCAATGACTCCTCATGTCCTGGCAGGGCCTGGAGGTGGGTGGGTGCCCTCATTCTAAGGAGGAGGAAGGTGGGCATGGCTAGCTCACACTCTCAGAACCAAGAGGATTGGGGCTGGACTTTGAACCCTTGTTTCCTCGAAGCCCATGCTCTTCCAGGACATCAGGCTGCCTGCTGCCTTAGACAATGCCCCTGGAAGACCCCAGACACCCTGGCTGCTCAGAGTCTCTCCCCCAGCCCCCTGAACTTCCCCACAGCTGAATGGTGAGACCCAATCTAGCAGAAGCTCTAGAGGCCCTCCTGCTATTAAGTATTCAGAATGACCCCTGTATTGTTAGCTACAGATCTAGGCAGTCACTGGACTAGGGAGGGATTTGTCCAGGATCCACACCCTGAACTACTGCGCTCAGAACAGCCAGGCCAACCCTGTGGAGGATCCTGAGAGAAGCTGCTTCAGGAGGAATGAAAGAGGAGATCGGTCTGTGGCTCCAGCCTTAAGGGGGAACGTTTGAGAGCCAGCCTCTCTACTCAGACCCTGCTCACTTCAGAGTCTCCGGCTAAGCAGGGCATGGAAACTGGCCATGGGGATTGTCCACCAACATAGTAAATAATAGTAGTAAAATAATAGTAATAATATAATATAATATAATATAATAATAGTAATAAATAAAGTAATAGTAATAAAAAATTCCTACGTAGTAAACAAAGTCCAGAAACATTACTGGCCAAGTCCTAGTGGGTAATTTTAAACTTGCTGGGTTTTATCCATGGGAAATCCTGCCTTCTACCCCAGAGTGCGATTGCATTCTTGGGTGATGAATGGAAGGCCTCCAGCCTGGATTTTCTAACTGTGATCCCATATCGAGTTGTCTGAGATCAAGGGACAAAAAAAGGCGGCAGGTGCCGTGAGTGGTGGGATAGTGGTTGTTTCCCAGGTGGCTGGGAGAAGCTCTTCAGGGCCCATCCGGGCCACGGGCCGCGCTGGGCGCAACGCGGGGCTTCCTTCCCAGCACAGGTCTCAGAGTGAGTTACACATGAGGGCTGTGTGGTAAGAAGGAGCCGTGAAGATGGCCATAGCTCAGCCACCAGGACATGGCAGAGCCCGCGGCCCTGTGTCCTCCACGCTGGTAATACAGGTCCAAGCAGCAGGCTCTGAAGGGGCGGTGCTGGCATGAGAGCAGCCAGGAGCCCGAGGCTGAGAAATCCCGTGGAAAAGACTGGTTTAATCATCATCTGTATGCCCCACCCAACCTCCATGGGAGACGGCCCTGCGAAGGTTCTGGCTCAGCAGGCCCCAGGAGGGACATCACCAACACAGCCCAGAACCATCAGGGAAGATGCTGGAGGGCCAAGTGCAGCCTGGCTTCGAGATAATAAGGCACGGCGGGCTCTGCAGGGCAGCACTGGAGGCCAGCCAGGACCCTCTAACAGTGACTGAAGACCTTCCCAGGCGGCTGCCATGCTCCCCGCTGCTGTGTGCACCCGCGGGATCCTGAATCAATACTCCGTTCCACGTGGTCCCTTTACTTGGCTTACCAGGCCCTGCAAGGGTCTGCATGCCCTGGCCTGGACGGGTCGCGAAGGCATGGTCCAGCCTGAGCCTCCGGGAGAGGGTGGGCGAGGGGCACATATGAGCCACCTGCCCAGCCACGCCCCCAGGGAGAGGGCCAGGTGTTCCCAGCTCCCCCATGCAGGGCTCTGTTTCACCGAGGTCTCTGGGCGGCTTGACTGTAGACTGCGTTTGCCGGCAGAGGGCCCCACCCTGGGAAACACTGGCTGAATAGTGGCAGGAGGAGTGAGTTCTGTAAAGTGGGAGGGAAGCCAGGGCCAGGCTCAACTGCTGTTCTGACTGGGACAGGAATGCAGGGGTTTGTTCCTACAGCCAGTTCTTGGAGAAAGATGAAAAAAATACCTGCGTTCAATTCTTTATTAGGTATCCTCAGCTGTGTCCACTTTTCATTTTTCTTGCATAGTTTTCTTTGGAATTAATGCCATAGATGGAATCTTTCCTAACCTCAAGTAACGGGGAAACCGCCCACATAGGGTCTTGGCCTTTGCTGACGTGTTGATGATGCACTGCCTCTCCTTACAGCAGAGAAGAGACAGGGTTTCCCCCGCGCCTGCCCCTTGCAGTCCCGTCCCCGCCATGCCCTGGAGCCCCTCCTCAGGAAGGAGGGGCACCTCAGACACTTACCCAGCAGGCGCATCAGCAAGAACTGTACCCCAATGGCAAATGACTTTTCATCCTGGTTCACCACACTGAAAAGGAAGATTGGAAGAGTCAGGAGCCAGAGGACTCGGGGCTGTGCCTTGGCTCAGTCAGGGGCAGCCTGCCGCAGAGCCAGCCAGAACCTCCCCTCAAATGGCCCGACAGCCACCTGGCTGGCTGGGTTCATCATGGCCAAGTGCTCCTGTTGTTGGAATTGGTGATTCTCAAAGCGTAGTCGCCGCGCCAGTAGCATGAGCCTCTGGGAACTCATTAGGAATGCAGATTCTCAGGCCCTACCTTAAACCTAAGAATCAGGTCCCCCTGGGGTGGTGCCCAGCCATCTGTGCCTCCTGAAGCCCTTCAGGAGATTCTGTTGCACAGTCAAATTTGAGAGCCTCTGGTCTTGTGGTTTTTAGGGTTGCCCCTGCCCCCTTCAAGAGGCAGAGGGCAGAAGAGGCTGGGAATGGAGAGAAGGATGGGAAAGGGTGTGTTCACAGCAGCAGGTCTGAACAACTCCCATGGAGTGTGAATAGCAATAAAGCCCCGATGAAAGAGTAATTAAGGCTCCTGGGCCCTAGGCTTCTGTGTGCAACTGAAAAAATCCTTTACCTAGGGCCAGCTTTGTGGGCGTGTGACCTGTGCTGCCTCCCAGGGCCCTGTCCTCAGAAAGGCCTCAGGCTGGATTTAATGTTCTGCTGTGGCTATATTGAAATTCTTAATAATTTTGGAACAGGAGCCTCTCATTTTCAATTTGTACTGGGTCCTGCAAATGAAAGAGCTGGTCTTGCCCCTACTCTTCTTCCCTCAAGAGAGGACAAGTGTTCAGCTGAGGAAGGAGATTCAAAGAGAGACAGGGAAGCTATCTGGCAGTGGTATTGCCAGGTCCTGCCATCCCAGCTGGGCAGGGGGCAGAGAGGGAAACCCCATCCACAAGGTGGGGAGCCAGGAGGTGGCCTGCAGAGGCACCAGGCTTCTTGTGCTCTGAACACCCACATTCCTGGGGGGTGGGTGCCATGGGGGAAGGGCTTTTGGGGCAAAAGAGACATCAGGGAAGGGAACTCAGAAGTAATGTTCAGGTCTCTGCACACATTTTGTTCTAGCCCCACACTCCTGCTAGCAACACAGAAAAGGGCCCTCTTCCAGGTCCTCTGAAGGATGGCCCAGTGAAACAAATACTCACGGGCTTGAGGCACCCATTTGGGACCCCCCCCCACCCATGAAAGGTGCCTCAAATCTCAATCTAGTGGACACTCCCTTATGCCCACAGTTTCCTCCAGTGGCCCAAGTTCATAATAGTCCTGGTCACTGTCCCTGAGCAGACTCTCCTAGATTCTGGACTGAACGTGGCTTGGGTACCTCAGTTTGTGCCTTAACGGCTCAGTTTGTGCCTTAATGGTTGATGAACGGCTTGAGCCCCTTCTGGTGTTTGTCCTCATTGGCTGTGAACTAACTCTGGCATTTGGCCCACTGTCTCCTCCCAAATTTCTCCCAGCCTGTATTTCCACACCTGGTTAGGGGCCAGGGTACAAATAACACTTGGGTCACCTACACGGTCCTCTTTAAGCCTCACCTTCTTCACATTAAATAGCATCCATTCTCTCATCTTTCCCAGTGGGATCTATCTTTAAACCATTTTGGGATCCTGGGGCCTCTTCCGTTTCACTCCAGCTCCAGATCAGACTTAGAAGAGAGAGGTTTTCTAGGAAAGCCCGTCCTGTGGTTGAAAGGATGCTCTTCCTCCACAGCTTCCCTAGCCCTGAGGCTTGATGGAGCCCTCTGGGAGGCTGACTGACAGGGACTGCCCCTTACCTGCTGCTCAGGAACTTCCCTGTGAAATGTCCTTATCCTGTTCCCTCTCCTCGTCATGGCTACTCATGATATTTCTTGGGGTTACAGGGTCCATCATGGCCCATCTGGCCCAGGTGCAAGAAGTAACCCCACTCAAGGTCTTGGATGAAAGCACAGGTGCTTGGAATGCACAGAGTGGGGAGGGACAGAAAGAGGGTACTGATGGTGTCAGGAAGGGCAACATGCTGGGGCTCTGAGCAGCCCCACCTGCTCCCGTGGAATGTGCTAAGAACACAAAATTCTGACTGCTCTTTTCCTGGGCCACTTCTCAGGCTTGTGGTTACAGTAAGCCACCCGGAGGCATGGGGTAAAACCTTACACTAGACCAAGAGCAGGCTTGGTCTACGTAGGTGGTGGCTTTCCCAAGCTCAGAGCTCCTTACCATGACAGGAGCTCACTGTGCGGGAAGCATACACCTGGGACCTCTGGGTCACCCCGTGGGATGTGGGGCACAAGGATGAATTATGCAAGTTTCCTGCCCTTTGCATGCACCTGGGAGTAATAGACCTTTGTCTTGGAATCACGAGTCTCCTATCTCCCACCTGCATTCTCGAAATAGTAACAAGAACAGGAGCTTGGTAGTTTGCAAGCTAACTTGTCAACAGGGTAAAATCCCAGGCCCTGACAGATGGCTGCTTCTGTTCTTCATCTCCTAGCCTTTTGGGAAAAATAGGCCATTGGCACCTAGCTAGCTGTTAATAATTCTTAGAATTTGGTTAACAGTGATAATTAACCAATACATAGAGTATCTTTTATATTTACAAAGCAATTTATCAGATAATCCTGACACCAGTCCCTTGTGGTCAATATCACGAGCCTCTTTTCATAAATGAGGAAACTGAAACTCAGTGAGGCCGGCAACATCCCAGGACATGCAACCAGTGCACGGCTGAGCTGGGTCTTTGACCCTAGCACTGGACATCCAGGTCCTGTGTTTTTTCCTCTCTGCTCTCAAGGAAGGTGAGGACAGAAAAAAGGCAGGCAGGGGTGGGTTAGGTGAACTTGGTTGAAATGTTGTTTTTGCTTTGGCAGAGGGTGAGATGAAGGAAGGGTCAATTCCCTCTCAAAAGCTCAGAGGCATTCCACCGCCACCGCCACCGTAACGGGACACCTCTGCTCTCCCCTCCCACCTTGGCCAGCCTCTCTCTTCTGACCTGAGAACTTGGTCCTGGCTCCTAGCACACTGGGCTTTTCTTATTTTCATCCTTTCTCAAAGCCCTCATTCTGTCTCTGGAACTTCCCACATTTTTTGTTTGTTTGTTTGTTTGTTTCATCTTGATTTTGTGCATCTACCTGAATTCTCTTCCTTCCTCTTAGTTCTTTCAGGATTTAAACATAAGTGAATCTTCAGGTATGTCCACAGTGTGGAGCCAGGCAGCCTGGCTTCCTCGAGGCTCAGCCCTTTGTGGCTCTGCCCTCCTGGGGATGGGATCTCTGTTGGTGGCAGGAAAAGAGGAGAGACAGAATCCAGCAGGCAGGGCAGGCAGCATGGGGGAAGGAGAGGAGCACTCACCGCAGAACCATCATGTAGAGAGGGTTGTGAGAGAGGCAGGCTATGAGGGCCACGAAGGAGATGAGGAAGATGGCTGGGAGCAGGAAGTGGGCACAGGGGATGGGGCACGATCCCGTCTTGGCTGAAGCGGATGCCCCGGTCACACAGCTGCAGTTCAGATACGTCTTGGAAAGGAGAGGGAGGGGGAGATCTGCTGTCATCATTACGCAGCCACACACTTCAAAGGCTGGAACCAGCTCCAGCCAGAGAGTCCCCTGGGTCTGGGGAGCTGGGCGATGATGCACGTGGAGGCCGGAGAGCAGACCCGGTGAGGTTTCCGAGGTGCCCCACGGATGCCACCTCTGACGGCTGTTTGGGCCATCAAAACCGTCTTCAAGGAAACCGGTCATGGAGCATGGGCGGGTCCCCTCCCCAGTTCCACCCCAACCAGGACAGGTGGGATCCCATGGCCAGGCAGGGCCTACCCAGCAGGGGACTGGGGTGGAGAGGGGAGGGCTCTCTCCATGGTGGGGCTGCCCTGTGCCCAGCCACTGTGGTTTTATGGGTGCTTGTTTTTGCTGTCTGTATGCTTCTTACAGGGAAAACAAGAACGGTATAAACAGGAAACATCAGTGGGAACCCAGCAGAATCCACTGCTCTCCATCAGTCAGGCCTTTGCCAGAGCTTCCTGCCTGAGAGGAGCTCCTAGCCATGAAGGACTCTAGGGAAAGAGTCCCTGGCTCTGGTCTGTTCATACGGTTCATATGGTTCAGCACTCTTATACAACTGGCTTTGGAGGCCACTGCCCACGTCAGGTGGTGTTCACCTTTCTTCTCACAGCATCTGATGGACTAGCCTATGACCATTTCAATGTCCCAGCAGTTACAAGGCTAGGACTAGAATTACCCAGCTAGCAGGCTTCTTTCCGGCAGATGGCAGAAACTATGCACCCTCTTTATTTTGGCTGCTGGGAAGCTCAGAAATAAGTCATATACAATACAGCTGTTATTTCTCTTCAGTCTGCATTTTTTTTAACATACTTTTTTTCTGTTTATAATCTACTCTCTTTTCTTGAGAATGGATTTGTGCTGTTTTTGGAAATCTGTCAAGGTAACTTCTGGAAGTCGATGAGTCAGACGTAAGTAAATAAAGATAAGAAAACCACAGAAGCCACCACAGACTCCTCTGACTAGAAGACAATGGAGAGACCATCTTGTTTGCACTCTGTCTTCCCTCTGCCCATGAAGGTGGCTGTGAGAATAGCCCTGCCCAGTCCTCTTGGAGGAGGATGCTAAAGTGGTGGCCAGCCTTGTCCATGGCCTCCACACGGGCTTAAGGGAATGAGACATGTTCTTCTCCTTAGGGCATTTCTAGCAGAACTGCACAGACTTCCCACTGCTCTCAGGAAAAGGCACATACAGCTCCTAGGCCCAGCCTGCCCAGCTTGGCCTGGGTGTGGCATGGCTCTCAGCGCCAACCCTGGCCTTCTCAGCTTTCTCCTGTGCCCATCTCTGTCATGTCCTTGGGCCCTGCACTTGCCATTCCTTTACCTGGAAGGCTTCACTTCCAGGCCTTCCTAGGGTTTTCTTCTTCAGGTTGTTCTAAGTTCTAATGCCACCTCCTCAGGGAGGCCTCCAGCAACTAGAGAGGCTAGTCATTAAGTCTCTCCGCAGCATGGGTTACATTCTAAGATTACCTTGTACATTTATTTGCTAGAATGAAAACTCAACGAGAGTGGGGACCTTGTCTGATGGGTTCACCACTGAGACCTCACACTTGTGGCTGTGCTGGCTGGTCACTGAGTATTTGTTGAATAACTGAATATGTGTCTCGACTTGATTTGCTTCTGGCTGACCCTAGAAGCCAGGAGCCTTAGCCCTCAGAGGGCTGGTAGAACCTCACCTTGTGGACCCAGTGAACGTGGGCTGCACAAGTCAAGTCTGGTGGCCAGGAGTTCCATGACCTTGAACAGATGTGCCCCAGACTGAGGCAGGGTCCTGGGTTCTAGTCTCACATCTGCCCCCAGGTAGCTGCATGACTTCAGACCAGTTGTAAGGTTATATACACGTCAGGGCTGAGAGGTTCGACCAAATGCCCTAGATCGCACTTCCAGGTTCTGATTATAGAAGACCCCCTGCTCTCGATTCCTCTGGGCCTATTCTTGTGGCTTCCCACACAGCCAGGATGCAGGACCCAGCACTGCCCCTTAGGATCCGTCAGGATGAGACTCAAAGGCGTCAGCTGAAGGAGTGCTTGGCTCATTTCTGCTCTGAGCATTTTTGGGCCTCAAGAATGTGAATTTTTTTGAACATCGGCCAATCGTTAATTGACTTTGGGATGTAGGCATCTGGTCATGACCTTAGGGAAGGGGAGGTGGAGAGAGGGTGAGTGTGGTGCAGAGGCCATGAGGCTGGGAACGAGTGTGGCTTGGGTGGCATTCTGCCCATCCTGGTGCTGAGGAGCAGTCTGCGAGGGCCTGCGCTGAGCACAGAGCCCCCCATGGGGCCTCTCCTGCCCTTACCAGCTGCTTGGAGGTCACGGAGCTGGTGTTGATGCCAGTGCAGCCGGCGTGGCACGGTGAGAGGTACTCAACTCCGTTGTCTCCGCACACTGGGTGGAAGACGGAATCTGGGCACGAGCAGTGCCTGTGGCAGGAGGGAAACTGCAGATGTATAGAACTTGATGTCCTGCCAGCAAAACAGGAAATGGGGAATCAAACAAAGCAAGACCAAAAGAAAAACCTCCCCACGCCAGCCCAGTGTGAGTTCCCCGCCTGGTTAGTGTGTCTGTGTGTCTCTGTTTATCTCGGGCCAGCGCCACCCTGGGATCTGAATTATGCCTATTGGAGCCAATGGTGAATTGACAGGTTGGTCAGTGCTCATGGCATCACCAACTGCTGCCAGGAGGACGTGGTCAGCAAACCCCACACCACAGAGGGGCATTAAGACAACCAACCAACCAACCAACCAAACCAACCAGGACTCCAATGAAAGAGATGGCAGATGCTACACCAAAGTCACAGGCAATACTTCCCTTCACTCTTCCTCCACCCGGACTTGGGGTGAGGGAAGAGTGGGGTCCCTGGTCCCTGCATTCCCCCCTGCACTACAATCCAGGGGGTTTCACCAGCTGATCTCACCATTCCTACCATTCCTCCTCATCTGACATTCATGATTATTTCCTGGGGGGGGGGGGTTGGATAGGCTGACAAATCACAGATCAGGGCTCTGCTGAAAGAATACACTGCTGATGGTTAACATTAATGGGGTATCTCTTATGTGCCAGGCACAGTGCCCAAGATTTTTCATGCTGCCACCATGGCAATTCGACAATTAATCATATTCCTTTCATGATGAGAACACTGAAGATTAGAAAAGTAACTGTCACCAGTTACAAAGCACTGTGCTAGAACTCACCCCAGTCTGAGGACAAAGCCCTGTGCTAAAAACTCCCCGCAGGGTTGGGGGTATGCCTGGGTGGCTCAGTCAGTCAGGCATCTGACTCGTGATTTCAGCTCAGGTCATGATCTCAGGGTCTAGGGTTGGGCTCTGCGCTCAGCAAAGAGATTCCTTCTCCATCGCCTTTCCCCTTCCCCCTGCTTGCTCTCCCTCAAATAAATAAATGAAATCTTTAAAAAAATGTTTAATCTTTAAAAAAGATTTCATTTATTTATTTGAGAGAGAAAGCAGAAGCAGGGGGAGGGGCGAAGGGAGAAGCAGGTTTCCCGCTGAGCAGGGAGACCAATGCAGGGCTCGATCCCAGGACCCTGGGATCATGGCCTGAGCTGAAGGCAGATGCTTCACTGGCTGAGCCACCCAGGGGCCCTGCATAAATAAATCTTTGAAAAAATAAAAAGGCTCCTAGTGAGGACCACCCGAAAGCTCAAAGTCTTCTCAGTTTCTCTCAGTCCATAGTCAGCTTGCAGAACAATACAAACCGGGTAGGGGTTTGCCCTGAGCAATCCTCCCTTCCCTCATACCCCTCCTCTCCTTTACCCACCAAAGAAAAAAGAGGGTATGTCAAAGAAAAAGAGAAAACACGAGCACTGAAAGGTAGTTTCTCCAAGTGTTGCAATCTCATTAGGCAAGACCTCAAAGAAGAGGTGGTAGGAATGGGCACCCAGGAGAAAGTACACGCTCCTTGCTCAGCACCCTCCCCTCACAGGCCCCTAAAGCTCTTGCTGAACATGAAGCCAGACTTCAAACTTGGGGCCAGGTTGCTTTATGCCATCTGACAGGTATACTTTACCTGCCCTCTTCCTCACCTGCCCTAATCTTTGGTTTCTGCCATTGCTTTCATTGTTCTTTCTCAGATCTTTTCAAGTCCCCTTCTCTCATCTTTCTTCAGCAGCTCAAGAAGACTTTGTAATTGTAGCCGGCACAGAGCGGATGCTAAACATAGCTTATTTCCTGGTTCCTGAGGCTTGCAGCCCTACAGATTCACCCTGAAACCAAACTAATTAGTTTTTGGTGCTCCTTAAAAAAACAGAGCCCTGCTCCCAATGGCTGGTGGCCCACTAGAACCCTCTGATTTCTTCTCATGACTGAGCATACTATTCAAGACCTCAGTTTCTATGTTGCCACATAAACGGTTAGATCAAAGAGTGAAAAGGAGAGCAGAGAGTTGAAGAAACAAGAAAGGAAGACGATGGCAGCCAGATCCAGGCTCTGGCCTCAGCAAAGGGGATCTTCTCACCTCTCGTTCCTCTTACCTGGGGGGATAGACACCCTCTACAGTGGGGGTGGAGCATCCCATGAAGAAGAGCGGGGCGCAGAGGACCATGGAGATGGTGATGATGGTGGCAGCCACTCGGGGAATGGTTTGCAGAGAGAAAACAAAACGCTTCATGAGGATTCCTCCAAACAGCATTCCCAGCGCTGCAGCAGGAAGGTTCACAGCACCTACAGAAAAAGAGAAGCGGTCTGGGTGCACAGGACTGGGAGTGGGGGCAGGACCAAGACACTGGGCTGAACTTTGGATAAGGGGCATGGCTCCCTGAAGGAACATTTGATACATCCAATTGCAACGGTACTAGCTGACATTAAATGAGCACTTACTGTTTGCCAGGCACATCTAGCACATTGCTCTGCTTATGCAAAGAATAAAGAAACAAGTGAGTCCTTGCAGCCAGAGGGAGGTGAGTTGACGGTGTATTTATTAAGCACCTTTCATTACCTGGCCCCTCACTGTATTCTCACTGTGACCACATGGGTCACACGGTGGTGCCCCTGTCTAATGTGCTAGCTGGTAACTGAAGGCTAAAGGGATGAGGTCACGCCAAGGCCTTGACCACCTTGCCACATCCACATGGCCAGGCTCACCTGTAGAGGGGGCTCAGTAGTTCACTTTGGTGCTTAGTGGGACCACGTCAGTACTTCTCAACCTCAGCTGCACAAAACACCAGTGCTGGGCCCCACCCAGAGACTCTGCTTTCAGGGACTGAGCATGGAGCTTGGCCATCTGTATTTTTTAAAATTTGTCCAGGAGATCCCAAAGTGCAGCCAGGGTGGAGAATCACCGGGCCGCATATTCCTTACCCAGGTGAACGTATTCAGTTCCTTGGTGAAGAAGGGGAAAAAACCGCAAGGCATTTTGCCTAACCTCAAATTCTAGCTTCTCTCTTTCCTCTTTTGCCCCTGGTGATGTCAGGGCCTTTGGGAGGCTGTCAGACTTCCAGTCCCTCTGATGGGGAGGAAGGCAGACCCTGGCCTCCACCCATTCCTGCCTGGAATGATGGGGGCCCCAGAGATCTGCCAAGAACATTCTAGATGGCTAACCAGGAAAAATGTCCTTAAAATTCTTTCCTCTGGCTCTTGTCTGTGTCCGGTCTGACCTCGCCCCTCCCTGGATGGGTGGAGGAGGGTCCAGCTGCTCCCGGAGGCAGGGCCCAGGCAGGGTCCCCCAGCTCCTGTAGCACCCCCACCCTCCAGGACTCACCGATGAGGAAGTTGGCATAGGCCGCGGAGGCGCCATACTGCTTCTCTAGGAACTTGTTGAGGAAAGTGGAGAGGCCCGCGATGACCGAGGAGAAGGTGCACTGGGCCAGGACCACCAGCATGAAGAGTGGGTTCATCAGCAGCTTCAGGAAGATACGGGGGAAGCCTGCAAACAGACGCTGTCAGGGCCGGGCCCTCATGGCAGTCATCACAGGGCTACCTTGGGACTAGTCACTGCCTTTCCTCCTCCTCTAGGCAGCCCTCCTGTCTTCCTCAGGGCAGATCTAAGGCACCAAGATGTTCAGTAGCCGGGGGCACGCAGCTGCCCGACTCCCACTCAACATGCTCACGGGCTAAGTAAAGTGAGGGTGTGCCTAGAAGATACCAGGCAAAGTCTGGCTAGAAATAGAGCTAACACCAGGAAACTCCTCCCCACATGACAGCCACCTCTGTGTGAAAGGAGGGGAGAGAACACGGGGGCCGGGGCCGACTCTGCTTACATCTGAGTCTCTTGGAACCTGCACAGAAGCAGGCACCAGGACCCCTGGAAGAACCCCTCCTGAGAGATGGGACCACCTGCCCTTACTGCCACTTACCACACACCACACCACACGAGCTGGGGCAACCCTGACCCTCAGCGCAAGCCAGCAGTCCCCCACCCCGCCCCAGGGCTTTGTGGGGTCCGTTGGTTACGTTTAATGAAATCCATCAGGGAACTTCTTGGCTTGGCATCGTCCATCTTCCTTGCTTCATCCTCTATGGCAGGAGACCTCTGCGGGCAGCGAAGGGGGAGAATGTTAAGGCCCAGGTTCCCTGTAGTGACCTTTCCCTGTGCCCTTGCCCCTTGTGGTCTGGTCTCGCTGGCTCAGAGACGGCAGCACTGAGCATCCCCAGGTGTGTGGGAGGGCGCGCAGAGAATGCTCCCTCCAAGCAAATGCCACCTGCATGTCCATGGGCCCCGTGCTATGGCTGTCGGCCAGGACACGTCCATGCCAAAGCCTCTGGAGACTCCTCTGGGCATGTTATTCGTTTCTAACTTTCCCTTGCCTGATGCCAAAAGGTGTCCAATCAGATCTCACCCCTTGTCTGTCTGTCATGGCTATACCTCTTCCCCATTCTCAGATTCCAGGGGCTGCAGGCTTCTGGGATACACTGGTCTAGAATGACCCCTGTTTCCAGCTCTTTCTTACTGTCTCCTCTATAGAGTCTCTGCTTCCTTCTGGGCCCAAAGCTGAGTCCTGCTCAAGGCTCCATCCTGGACCCTGGCCCACACTTTCTACCCATACCACCTCAGTGAGCTTGCCTATCTTTTGTGAACTCATCAGCAGCAGCTTTGAACCCCTACCCACGGTGTGCAAGGCTCCCGAGCTCTGACACCATTAGAGCTCCCTGGGAGAACCCACCACCAGGCATGGGAGTCCCCACGCACTGAGTGCTTACTCCATGCTGGGCACCACGCTCAGGCTTCCACATGTATCAGCTCTCCTCACAGCCTCTGCTGAGACAGGTGCTCTATCTCCAGTATGTCAGAGGAAACTTAGAAACAAGGGACCTTGCCCAAGATCACTCAGCATCTGGACCCAGACTCAGATGTGCCTGACCCCCAAACCACCACGATGCACTGACAACCTCTGAAATTCTTCCCCAAGCCAAGCGGAGGCCCTCCCACCCCTGCCCCTTTTCCCACTGCTCCACCTAGATCTCACACACCTCACTGCCAAATGTTGAGCTCTGGCTGTGGCTCAAAACCTTGGTGCTAACTTCGGCCCCCTTCTCCTCCAATCTACCCACTGCTGAGTCCTCGGCACCCTCTCCAAGAATGTCGTCCCTGCCCTTGCCTTGGCTGCCCGGCAACCCCCACCCTGGTGCTCAGCCCCATCCCACATGTCTACACAGGCCTCTTCAGATGGCCAGCCTTCCCTCCTTCCTGACTCCCCAACCTTGACCCAGCTGCCATGGTGTCCTCTGCATGGTCACTCACTCAGTCACTGCAGCACCCCTGAACCTTATGGGATCATACCCTATGCCTAACATCAAGGCCCCATTGACTCTTCTTGTCTCTATTTTCCCTTCTCATCCTTTTCTGACTTTCTTCCCAGCAGACAGGGCCGGTAGACACACCGAAGGTCCCTCTGCCTACAGTTGACTTGCTCTCAGCCCACCCTCCCGCTCTTCAGCTCCAAGGGTCTCCTTCCGAGTCAGTCCTGCGGGTTCACACATGATGGGCCAACTGTGCCAGGTCATATATTCAGCTTTTCCCGACTCTTAACTGTGAACTTCTTGTTTCCCAAACTGCATTCCCTGGAACCCTCCAGATGCATGAGATGCTGATGCAGTAAGAGGAGGCTGGTGAGAGACCATCTCTTGGAAATTCACCAGCACTCTTACTTCTCCAAGCCTCTGAGGAGTCCTGCACCTTATAACTTCTCTAGATTTCACCCAGAACTTGCTTCACTTGCAGAAGCTTCTCAGTTCATTTTTTCCCACACCTCCCTTTCTTGAACTCTAATAGGCAGAGTCATGGGCTCTCAGAACCTTACCTCTGCTTCCCTGAGCATTGTTCGAGGAAAGAAAAAAAAGGGGAAGGAGGTGAGAACCAAGGAGCCTGAGGAGATGAGCAGGCCCAGCCACCAGGCTCCAATCCACCGGGGGTCTCCGGGGCTCAGGTTAATGGCAGCTGGAAAGACAGCAAAGGGAACAAGTGTTTTCTGGATGAATGTGGGGTCTCATTTTGCTGGAAAGAGGGCCTCTGATCAGGAGGACTAGATTCTTCCCATGATGAAGAAGAGGTAAGCCATGAGCTAGAGTCTGATTCAAGACAACTTGAATGGCCCTCTCCAGGCCAGCTGGTTTGCAGAGCATGACAGCCAGAATCAGAGAATCCCCAGGCCGAAGGAATCAGAAACTTGAACTCACTTTATTTTATTCCCAACCCTTGGTAGGAATAATAGTGAAGGCGGCTCCATCCACCCACCTCCAACCAATCAGAAAACTGAGGATCAGAGATGTTAGCTTTGCCTTGGTCCAAGGTCAAGGCTGGTAAGTATGATCTCCTTGGTTAATTTTAAACCCATGTCTCCCTGATGTCCAAACCTGCACTCTTAACCACTGAATGCTACTGCCTCCCAATTTTATTGATCCCTAAGAAAGGAAGACCATAGTCCTTTGGAGCCTGAGGGAACAACCGTCACCAGATTGGGTTGCTGAGCCTCCAAAGGAGATACTTCCAGCAACGTCTCCCACCTGCAGCTGCCAAGTCTGCTATTGTGTCTCTCTGTAAAGAAACTACGTAGGCGTGGAGGGAGGGAGATGGTAGCAGAATGGCCCTCAGCCAAACAATGCTAGGCATCACTGGGCACTGTCCCTTGTCCTGGGAGCTCAGCTTCGAGTCTCTTTGGGCAACTAAGAGGCAGGAATCAAGTGCCAGTGAAAGTACCAGTGAAAGGGCAAAGATGGCTTGACCCTGAAGCAGAAAGCTCCCCCCAGCTTTTCCCCGTCATGTTAAGTAAAGGCAGGGGACACCTCAAGGAAGACATCGTGGTCTGATGGCCCCCAGGAGCAGCAGTTTTGGACTCCAGCAGCACAGTGGCTCTAACGCCTGTCCAAATTCTTTGTGTGATGGGAAGGCTCCAATATGCATGCCAGGAACTGGTGGGAGTATCATTCCTGCAAGTCTGGCTCAGACCTGCCTTCTAGCCACATCTTCCGGCTGGTGGGAGGGAGCTTTCTCTATCACCCCCACACTCCACGCAGGTTCCCTCTCTTGGCCTTGTCCAAATATTCTTCTCCATCTGGAAGGCAGAAATCCTCCCCATCCCCTGCCCCTGATGGGGCTCAATGCAGCTGTCAGCGGCCTGGGACGCCCTCCCTGAACGCCTCAGGCAGGAGCCCTGTCTCCTGCCTTGGAGCTTCCAAAGTACTTCACCTGCCCCTCTGTGAGGCTGGCTCTCCCTGCCCTCTGAGAGGTGGCCTGGCATCAGAGCTTACAAAGGCCATGAGCTCTTGCAGGATTCCCTGGGGGGCTGCCTCCGTGAGGGGTTACCTGGCCTATAGAGCCTATGTCCTCCTCATTCTAAGATACACGGTGATTTCGTCCGTACCATTTTGTGAAGTATAAGAGCTCATTCCTGTAAACCTCTCCATATAGATCAGGCATGTTCTAATCCTGACAACGACTCTATTGTATTACCATTAGGCCCATTTTATAGATGAGGAAACTGAGGCACAGAAAGATGTAGAAACTTGCTCACGATCACTCAGCTGGTGAGAGGCAGAAGAAGGATTAGACACAGCCCATTTACTGCCAGTGCCCATGGAGTCCCACATGATGTGAATCGCATTCCATGTCTATATTTTATGTAGTGCCTCTTTTTTATCCTCAAAAGAGCTCTTATTAAATCTTTTTTTTTAAATAATCAAACACCATCTTAGAATCCAAGGACTATAAAACCATTTTTAATACCACCACCAAGATAGGCAGCTATGGTGGCAACTGCTGAAGCCCTGCCCCAAGTCTCAAGGTTTCCTGCTCCAGACTTCCTAAGGACAGACAGGGACCTGTGCAAGAGGCAGCATGAGGCCCGGTCCCGGCTGTCTGAGGCTCGGCAGGGTGACTGAGTGAGGGCAGGAAGAGGCCCAAGCACGTGGATTTGAAGCTTCATTTTCTGCCCTGCCTGGCTGGGGCTTGGGGAGGTTGTTTCATGGAACCAGCAGTAGACTGGGCATCCTTGCCTACACTCACCTGTGTCCACTCTGCCGTAGTCCACGAAGATCTGTAGCATGACGGAGCCCAGCAGGTACCCGAAAGCCGGTCCGAAAACAGAGATGGCAAATAAGATGGCTGGAGGGGAGAGTAGGAAAAGGAGGCTGAGGGAGCTTGAGAGAGTGGGTCAGCCCCAGGTTTGCTCCCTAGCTGAGGGATTCCTGAGCTGTCCCCCCCATCTTTCCTCTGGCCCTCACAAGTCCACACCCAGGCCATTTCCCATAGACAAGACCAGGATCACTCAAGATCCTGAGATGTGCAGAACCAAAGTTGCTTCTCTTGCAGCCAGCTGCCAGAGAGACCCACTCGTCGGGAGGGAAAGCCTCCCCAGCATTTAGCGATTCCTGCTGGGCATGCTGGTGGCCAAAACCCCCCGCAAGTACAATGCTAGGGGCCCCGGCAGCAGCTGTGGGGCTACTAGCCAGTGTGTGTGCTCTGTCTAGTATGGGGCATAGGCCTCGAGAATGCTCAGCGAGGTTTGTTCTAAGGGAAGGATGGCAGCCATAGATGATCATTTGTTATGTGCCTTGTTTGTCCTTCCTTGAGGCCGTCTGGTCCCTAAGTGGATGGTTTGGGAAGATGCAGGTACCCCAGTCTGTGCCGAAAGAATTGGACAGCAGCAGTTCCAAGAGCTGGTAAAGGAGCTCTCCAGTGCCCGGTGTGGGGCTACGGGGTTACATACATTGCATATTTAATGCCACGGCTGCCCAGGGCACAGATACTATTAGCCCTGTTTTGCAGGTGAGGACCCTGGGGCCCTGGGGGCCAGCCACCTGCCCAGGATCACAGTTGGTAGGTAACAGAGCTGGCCTTGCAACCAGATCTGTCTGCACCCCCCCCAAAACCTCAGCACTCCTCTGCTGTGTTGTGGGGCAACGAGGGTCTGACCTCGATTCAGCCCCTTAGTGCCTCAGCAAGTGCCACTTCGAGACTGGGCCCCCTCCCTGCAGCTTCCCCAAGCCTGTGACTCACAGATGTACAGGGGTGAGTTGTTGGGCTCAGAGAAATCGTCCACATAGGAGATTCCAAACGGCTGAATGGGCACCGTCCCAATGCCTGCCAGCAGCTGGGCCACCACCATGAGACCCCACATGCTGCTGGTCTCCTTCCGGGAGTCCTGGGTGGTGCTATGGCACTTGCTGGGGGGCTGATCCTTCCAGTGCTTCTGACAGAGCTCGGCTTGGAAGTGGCTGCTGTTCCCTGCAATGAGAGGGCGTGCTAGTCACCACTTGGTCTTCTGGTTTCACCAGCAAGTCTCCAAACCTGCCTTTCCTCTCAGGCCTTTGGGAAGAGACTGTAGACACAGAGGTCAGAATGTGGCCTTCCTGTTCTGGGAGCAGCCGTTCTTGGGTGGGAGAGGAATCTTCCACCCATGGCTGTCCTCTATGGGTACAGGTGGGAAGCTGCGCATGGAGACTGAAACCGTCATTCCTGGAGGAAAGGGTCACTCTGTTGAAAAAGGGGGATCCAGGATCAAAACCCAGGCTTGCTGGCCTGGAGCACCCTGTGCTCAGCCTCAGGCTTGGGGTTCCCAGGGTGTGGCTCTCTTTAGCAGGACCCAGCCCATTCTGTCTCACAGAAGACAGTGTCAGCCCCACCTGGGATGCATCCCTCCTGTGTCAGGACCCTCGGAGCCTGACTCCTGGATAAGCTTGGCAGTGTGTCACACAAAGGCATTTGATGTCCTTACAGAAAGTGGGCAGCAACCAAGGATCCTACAACACGGGGAGTTGGAAAGGACTTGAGACCGTCTATTCAAGCCCTCCTAATGGGGAGCTGAGGCTGCACCCACAGGAGCCAAGATGCACCTTGACACCCTTCTGTGAGGCTCCCAGAGATTCCCATCATGCTGCGAGCACCATGCGGTTTGTGGCTGCGGGCACCGGGCCTGGCTAGACTGTCACTTCCATGTGGCTGTTTTTAACTTGGCCCACACTAGCCAATCAGCACTTCTCCAAGGCCTCACAAGCTCTTGAGGGCTCCCTTGCATAAGATCCCTTCTTCTCTTACCTTGTCCAAGCCAATGGACACCACTGACATCCCTGATCTTGCTCTATTTTTGTTCTTTTCACACTAACATAATCCCATTTAATTCTCATTTGGGATACTCCTAGAGAGGGTATAAACCCTGATCTATGTGGGCCTCAAAGCCCCACAGAGAGGAAATTCGAGCACTGCAGACAGGATCTGGCCCTCTTGCTCCACTCTGCCCCAGGCTGCCCTAGATGATGGGGTGAGCGGGCCTGCCCTCCTCATCCCCCAGGATGAGGGGATTCTCTCCATCCCCCAGGCACGCACGCTCCGTCCAGCCTGGCCCAACCCTTACCCCTAACACTGGTATTTGTTTCATAGGATACATTTGAAAACTGCTGGGGCCTACAGAGCTCTCCCACTGAACAGGAGGCCTGTCCCAGGAACAGCAAGGAAGGGCAAGATGAGATGTCTTCTTGTCAGAGTCATCCAGACTGGGGGAAAGTTTGGATGCTGAGTCCTAGAAAAATTCCCGGGCCAAATTTCATCTATCCTCAGTTGGTCAGTCATTTGGGAATAGTGACTGTGGGCAGGCACTTTGCTGGGGTGGGGGACAAGGAGGTGACCAAGACAGGCACAGGTGCTGCCTTTATAAATGCCTCGGCCCACTGCGCTACACAGCTCACTGAAGAAGCAACCACACTGTCACCTGGTCCAATCCAAACCACAACAAGATACCCTCTCACGCCCATCAGGATGGTCATTATCAACAACAACAACAACAACAACAACAACAACAAAAACAAATAGGAAACATCAAGAGTTGTTCATATAAGATGGGGGAAAAGTTTGTACATTGCTGGAAGGAATGGAAAATGGTGCGGCCACTATGGAAAACAGTACAGCAATTCCTCCCAAAACTTTAAATACAACTACCATGTGATTCAGCATTTATACTTCTGGGTATATGCCCAGAAAAATTTAAAGCAGGACTTAACAGATACTTGTACACCAGTGCTCACAGCAGGGTTATTCACAAGAGCCAAAGGGTGGAAACCATCCAACGTCCATCAACAAATGAATGGATAAACAAAATGTGATAGATACATATAATAGAATACTACTGAGCCTTAAAAAGGAAGGGAATTCTGACACACTCTGTAGAAAATGGAAGAACCCTGAAGACATTATGCTAACTGAAACAAGCCAGACACAAAAGTACAAACATCGTAGATTCTACTCATATGAAGAAATGCAAATAGGTAAATTCATAGAGACGGAAAGTAGAATGGTGGTTATTGGGGGCTGGGCAGGCAGGGGAATCGGGAGTTAGTGGTACAGCTTCAGTTGGGAAAGATGAAAAGTTCTGGAGATGGATGGTGTTGATGGTTGTACAATAGTGCGAATGTGTTAATGCCATTGAACTCTACACGTCAATAGAGTTAGGATGGCAAAGGTTATGTTATATACGTATATATATATTACCACAATAAATAATGATGTAGCCTGCTCCACACTGAGTCGGCAGAGGACAGGGAGTAGGTGGGAGAAGCGCAAACCCAGTGTCGCTGGGAGAGGGTGTAGGAAAAGATTCCTGGAGAAAGTGGCCCTGAGCTAAGAAGCAGCAATGGGAGAAGACGAAGATCAGCCTCAGGAGGACTGGGGAACAGCAATGTGGAGGGGCTCAGAGATAAGGGTGACACGCTCCATGGCACAAACTGCGGCTCGGAAAGAGCTGCCCTCAAGTAGAAGCAGGGTGAGTCACGGCCGCTCCTGGACGCCTTGTGGGTGCTGGGAAAGGGCATGGACTGTGTCAAGAAGGGTCAAGGGTCTGTGACTGTGTCACAGAAGGGTCAAGATCCTGATGGGAGCCGTGCAACGAACACATTGGAGGCATTAGACCCGTTTTCAAGGCCCATGTGTAGGGAGTGGAATTGACCCCCCAAAGAGCTATTTTGGTGGTAAAATAGGTGAGGCCATGCATTGCACACAGGACGGCGAGGGCTGGCCGGCTCTGCGGACGTGCAGACCAGATGCACAGCCCAGAGGTGTGCGTGTGAGACACACAAGGCCAGGCTGGCTGCAGGAGCGTATAACAAATGAAGGCCTGGAAAATACGTGTTTTAAGAGTTCTAGTCCTCGATCTCTCTGATTCTTACTATTTTACTATACGCACATTTATGAGAACACTGTTGCCGGTTTGAAGGGCAACATCATTTTCTGTGGGACATGTATGGTCACTGAAGATCATAAAAATGTCGACTGGCTTATTCAGCCTTCGCATGGCACACTGCAGTGTCCGCCAGCACCACAGAAATCCTCAGGAAATTTCACCTGATGAAACATCCAGGAGGCAAAACCCTCTGGGGGTCATGGGCTGTCATTATCTTTTAGAATGTCACACTCTGTGTCGGAACTGCCTCTATTAAAACGTATACTTTAAAATATAGGCCATTGGCTCCAACTCCCAAGTGTGTGGAGTTCCTCTTTGGCTCTTCCACATTCTGAATTGATTCAAGATCTCCTGTCTTTTCCTTATGCCAGATCAACTGTCTTTTCCTTATGCCAGCCCTGAATGGGGTCAAATCCACCCTGGCCCAGGCTGTGACTCATGCAAAATTCACCTGCAGAAAAGCAGGCTTCATTCCCCAGGAGCGCTGCCCACAGGGAAGCCGCATCTGGCTGTCCTGGGGGCAGGGAGGCCCAGAGCCAGGAAGAGGAGAGGGAGGTGGCTAGGACCTGCCACCCCTGCCTTGATGTGAGCACAGGTGTTTATACCAGAGACAAGCACAGTGTGGACTTCCAAGAACTCATGCCTGGGACTCTGGCAGTGGGGGGCTACGGCCAGCTTCCTCTGGTCAGAGTGGAGTTGTCTAGAATTTAGACCCTTAGGTTCTTCTCTTAAAAAATCCAGGGGACAGGGATTGGTGAGCCCAAGGGCTAGAAGAAAGGGGAGGAAAAGACCTTGTGTCGGAAGACCTTGGCAAAACTGGTGATGGGTGGGGGGACTCAACTTTCTTTGGTCCACTCCACCCCTCTCCTCCCTGGAGTGGATTTCTCAGCTTCCTTTAGGAGCTCAGGCCCATGTGAAAGGGACAGAGCCACTTTGCCCCATTTTTCAAGCATTCCAGCAAGGCCCTGTACCCAGATACTCTCCATTGACTTATGGAAGCATATCACCCTCCTCTTCTGATGTTGCTAGTTCTGACCTTCCCACCATGTCAAATCTTGTGGTGAGGTCAGAGAAATGCCTGCCTATTCCAGCCTCCACAGACTTCAGAGGCTGCCTGCCCACCCAAGGTCCCTTGTCTCCATCTTGGAGAGCCCTGAGAATGGGAGGGAGGGGAGTCTGTTCATCAGAGGGATGTCAGTCTGTTTCTCATCTTCCCTGAGGCCGACTTCTGGAAGGCTTAAGTTCATCAGAGCACATTCTTTTCCCACAAGACACCAGAAGTCTGGCTGTGCCAGTTTTCACAGGGCTGTGAAATGCTAACTAGAAACAGGCTGGGACCTCTCTCCTCCTCCAGCTACACCAGCACCACCCCAGCTGCACGTGAGTCAACCCTCTGACTCATTCCACAATTTAAAATCAGAGTTTCAGTTCTAATTTCTGGACCCCTCAGTGGGTTTGGAAAGATAGGAGACTCTGTGGCAGGAAGGTCTATTTCCCCAGAGTGGGATCTACAGAGACAGGGTAAATCTGGGCAGAGCAAAGTCTAGCCATTCCATTGTTCAAGGACTTACATTCCAGGGGCAGCCAGACTGAGGCCAGCTGGGGGGCTGACAAGGGTATAGAAGGTCTCTGCACAGAGATCTGAAACTGGGTCTGAGAGAGGACCCTGGAAGGAGCAAGCAACATAGGAAGTCCATGGCAAATGGGGCTTTCCTTTGACTAGTCATGCTCATCATTCTGGTAGAGGAAAGAGAGTTCTTCCAGGGAATAGAAGGGCAGCAGTGAGTTCTCCTTCAAGTCATGTTCCTTGAAAGCCACGCATACCTCCGTGTTCAGAAGGGGGCATGGTTTGCAGATGAGTAGGGTCAAGTGAGGCAAAATCCAAGCCTCAGAAGCAATCCATAAGAGAATAATAGGAAAAGGCCAGGGGGTGTTTCTGGAGAGTCTTCTGGAAACATGTTCAAGGTGCCAAGCCCTTAGGCTATCAGCAAACCCCTGGAACTTCATTCAGAATGTTCCACTCTGAAGGACCTATTTCCTAAATTCAGCTACTCAACAGTTCTTCCCGAAAACTCTGGCAACACCCACTAGCAGGCCTGGAACAGACTGTCCCAAACTCAGACATGATTTGAGGTCTCAAAGTGGTTTGCAAAGTGGGTTGTTCACACATCAGAAGTGATTGGGTTCCCAAGGCAGTTCACAAAGCCTTGTTATTCTATAATGCCTCCATAATAATATGTGGTCTCTTCCAACTAGACCAAGTCTCCACTTACAAAATAATTTCTATGGGCATGCATTCTAAGTTTCATTCTGGAACACTAGAAAACTGTTCTCCCCCTTCTGCACCAGCAGAAACCAACAGAGCTAGTTTTGACAGTCTGAGACACATCATAGGGTAGTAAAAGCGATTCACAGTTTGAAACCAGACAAATTGAGTTCAAATCTCAATTCTACCACTCACTCACTGGTTGGGGGCCTCTCAGAACCTCAATGTCTTCATCTCCAAAACAGATATCATAATACCTACCTTGCAATATTCTTATTATGATTAAAAATCATGGGTATATTATAATCTGGGGCATAGTGATCAGATAATACCAATTTTCATCCAGAGACCAGAAACGTTGAGAAATTAAATGAAGAGGGGGATGGTGGAACCATGGAGACCGGCGATAAAGCCCAGGTTTCTAAGAACCTGGAGGCTGGGTCTAGAAACTAGAGACAAGTAAGGTCAGTGCTGATCACCAGCAGAGAATGGATTGTAATAAAGGAGCTGCCTGGAAGGGTTCATATTTTTGAAAGAAAAGAGTGAGCTCAGGGAGTGGAAGGAGAGCTTTCCTGGGTTCTATTCTCCGACTGAGTTTGCAAGACTAGTTCTGAGGTTGAGGCTGGTCACTCCGTCACACACTGAAACCCCACCACCAGTGGGGACCTAATATGCACCCCCAACTGGGAGTGAAGCAGGACTTACTCTTCACAGATTGATTCAACAGGCTGATGAAGAGCTCTTTGGGGAAAAAAAAAAAGTGCTTAGCTGAGCCAACATGAGTTCATAAAGAGCCATTCATGCCAAACCAACCTCATTTCCTTTGTTAGTGGGGCTCGCAGGCCAGCAGGAAGTTGTAACATGGTGTTACTTGACTGGAGGAAGCCTTTTGACAAAGCCTGTCATGACAGCTTGGTAGACAAGATGCGGACACGTGGCTGCAGAGTCCTCTGGGGAGAACCGGCTTAAAGCGTGCCCAGGGCTGGCATCAAGGGCTCGTGTGACCCGGGAGATGACCCTGACTGCACACCACTCAACACTGTTGTCACAGGCTTGGGTGAAAGCAGGAGCAGCTGACAAATTAGTGAATGACATAAATGACACAAACTGGGAGGAAGAATTAATAAGACAGACCATAAAAGACTCTTAATCACAGGAAACAAACTGAGGGCTGCTGAAGGGGACATGGGTGGTGGGATGGGGTAACTAGAAGATGGACACTGGGGAGGGTATGCGTATAGCAAGCACTGGGTATTACCTAAGACTGAGGACTCACTGACCTGTACCCCTGAAACAAATAATACATTATAGTTAATTTTTAAAAAGGAGGAAAAAAAGACAGTCAAAAACCTGAAAACTTAAAATTAGGCTTGAGGCTATAAGGAGGGGGCTCCAGTCAAGGGGAATGAAGCTAAAGGAATCAGTCTGGGCTGCTATACCCAAGTATCCTAGACTGGGGTGGCTTAGAAACAAGAGAAAATTATTTCTCACAGTTCTGGAAACTGGAAGTCTGAGATGAAGGAGCTGGCACAGATAGGTTCTGCTGAGAGCCTTCTTATTCTGTCCTCACAAGGCAGAAAGAGAGTGAGGGAGCTCTCTGACCTCTTATGAGGGCTCTGATGCCATTCATGAGGGCACAACCCTCATGACCTCATCACCTCCCAAAGGCCTCCCCTTCTACCACCATCATGGTGGTTCTGGCTTCTCTTTGCTGTTTTCCCCCCTTTAGATCTGAGCCTCATATCCTTTCTGACGGTGGCCAATTAAGGCTGTGAATCCTGAAGAGTGCTTCTGTCCTTGTCTCTTGCTGGTTTTCTGCCTCCTGGTGGATAACACACTACCCAGATATGTCTGGTGGTTCCCATTTCAAACCTTTGGGCCACAGGAGGTGTCTGGGCACAGCCAACGGTTCTGCTCTACCAGGTGTGGCGAGAAGGGCAGAACGTTCCTCCCTGTGTCCTCCAGGGATCCTCAGGGAGCCCTAGGTCTCCTGAATGAGAGATCAAAGGTTTCTTCAAATCCTAATCCCCAGAGGGAGAGGGGCCCACACTCTGTTTCTGTAGGGCTAGTCCTCACTCCCTAACGGTTTTCCTGGGGCGCCCAAAGCCACTGGAATAGTAACCATATTTTCTTTTCCACCCTGTGTGCTGGCTCTCCCAAGGGAACTAACCCCCTGCAACCTCCCACCACACCCAAGGCATACAATCAGCGGGTGGGGGGGGGCAGGCACTGGAGGAATGACTCTCCCCAGGGCAGTGGGGTGCAGGATACAACTTGCAGGGTGCAGCTGGCTGCCTAGGGCTGCCCACCCCCCAACCCGGAGCCAAGCAGAGCTGACACCCCGGCCTCACTCCTGAACAGGGGAAATGACTAAACCAGCCTTGGGGGCCTGGCTAGGAGGGGGAGCCACACTCAGGTCCCTACTCAAACCTCAGTTGGAGACTTGGGAGAACAAGGGGTTCTCGTTTCCAGGCTGGCCAAGGGATCCTGCAAAACAGGTGCTAACAGAGCCTGACGGTCAACTACTCTCAGAAAAGCTGCTGGAGCCTATAGAGAGACCACAGTCCTGTTGCCATGGAAACGACCAGTTCACCTGAGGAGCCCCAGCTTCTTCCCCGGCCTTCCCCTAATGTTCGACACTACAGCCTAGTGCTTTCTATCATTTCTCCCCATAGGTTTCTATTCTTTCCTATAATATGCATTAAAAAACGTTGCACATCAAATTTCATTAGGTTTTGCTGTGCTCATCTGTTTAGGGCTATTTTTTCTCAGTTAATTTAATCACCCCCACGTGTTTTGTGACCCCCCCCCTTGTTATTTTCTCTTCCTTTTCAGGTTAAATCGATCCAACTAGCCAAGTTGAACAACTTCCACCCCAACTGCCCACCTACTCAACCTCCCAACATACACACTTTCCCCTCTGCCCCCATATATACCCCCACATCCACACCCTCACCAACTCCTGCCATACACACTTTTCCCTCTCACATCCACCCCCATCTCAACCCTCCACACGCCTCCCACACATTTCTTCCCTTGCACACAGCTCCACCTCCACCCTTCCCACCTCCGCGTACAACCACTTCCCGTCCACACCAGTACAACTTCCCTCACACACACACCTATACACAATTACCCCACAGACACACTCACACTCCCAACTCCCCATGCCAACCCCGGACACCTTCTGAGCATAGCCATCTCACTCCAGCTGGGCATTCACCACCGAACAGCCCTGAGCTTGTCTGCCAAGAGCAGTTCCCTCAGCAGGAGGACCCTGAGTGGCTCCCACCGTTCAGTGGGGTGGGTTCTGCTCTGGGGGTTGGGGAGCTGATTCTAGGCCCTGTGTGCTGTCCACCGAGGAAGAAACCGTCACTCAGGAGGCTTCTTCTCCTGAAGGCTTCTCATCCTGAGGCTTCCTCTCCTTGTGCCTCCTGACCACCCTCCTTCCCAGGGACACCCATGGGATGAATGAGCAGGGATGAGCTGGCACGTTTACGAATAAGGACTGGAGAGCGACTCTTCCCTTTCTTCTCTTGCCTGCTTCAAAAATGTAATCCAACCCCCACCTCTTATCTTACAGGAAGCTCCCTGCCTGTGTATATCCATTGTCTGCGTAGTAGTTGACTTCCCTCTGGATGTTCCTTGGGATCTTTCATGGGTTACACCTAGTCCTGCCAGACACTGGTTTCCGAAGACCCTTCTTTTATTTCCTAAGGGAATTGGTGTCACCTTGGCCTGTTTCCCATCCACCAAAACCTCTCTGCGCCTTCCAGAAGTGGTCTTGGAGGCTTGGCTGGGTAACTAGTCTTTTATTTCTAAAGGCGCCAGGGCACATTTCCGGACCCCTCTGACATTTAGAAAATCTAAACATTCATAAATGTCTGCCTGGCCTTTTTTAAAATTAGCAATTAGTTGTTAAAGGTCTCCGTTATTCCCACAATGTTCAGCCCCTCTTTATTTTTTTTCCTAAAATACATAGTTACTCTTCATTTCCCATGTTCATTTCTGGAGCAGCTTTGCTCCAGGGGAGGAAATCAGCAATCAAGACATAATAGGCCTGGGGGTCATTACTTATGCGTAAGAGATTTCAAATGTCACAATAAGGGCAGGCAAAGAAAAATTTGCTGGACAGCCAACATGGGCACTTTACTTATACTATTTTGTGTTAATTTTGCCCTCAGAACACCTCAAAAGTGAAGGTATTATGGGTACCATTTTACAGATAAGGAAACTGAGGTTCAGAAAGGTAAAGTAGGAGCTTGCTTAAGGAACCTTGGCAAGTAAATGGCTGAGCTACATTTGAATGTTGAAGTCCGTGCTCTACCCATCATACCAGGCTGCTCCAACTGAGGGTCTGGGAATAGAACAGAAAAGCAGCCCAAGCTTCAACTTAGAGACTCACTGAGGACTCACATATGGAGTGTGCAGCTGGGACTATGTCGAGGGAAGATCCCTGCTCCACACCAGAGCAGAAGACCTACAGTGAGGACGAGGGAGAAGCTGCCTTCAGATGGCACCAGGATGCGTGGCCCATCAGCCATGAGCTGTGAGACTCAGCTTGCTACTGGAAGCAGGATGCTTCCTCATTTGGGACCCTAGTTTACCCAGCATAACACAAATCTTGTCCCCATTACTGCCGATCATTTTTGTTCAAAGATTTTACTTATTTTTTTGAGAGAGAGAGAGAGAGAAAGAGAGAGAGAGTGATAGAACATGAGCTGGGAGAGGGGCAGAGGAATGAACAGGCTCCATCCCAGGACTCCAACGTTATGACCTGAACCAAAGTCAGGCACTTAACCGACTGAGCCACCCAGGTTCGCCATTCTACTATCATAGGTTATAAACACCAACATTTAACAGGCTAAATTCTGAGCAAGCATTCTCCCACCACTTACAGCCCTGTAGGCAAGTGTCTGTTTCATATGGGGAGGAACTGAGTCTCGGCTGCGGAGGAGGTGGCCCGAGGGAGGGAGTCCCCATTCCCAAGGACTGCCTGACTCCAGAACACCACTCAGGGTGGTACATTTAATAAAATGCATTTGTTCCTGATTGCCTTGCATAATTCAAACCTAAAGTTCCCGTAGGAATACATTTGAAATAGGAGTTGCTTTTCAAACTTTTCCCATGAAGTGAGATTTCTGGTTATTTTCATTCGCACATGTTAGCATAGCACATGCCCATGCTGCACTGGTACCCACTGCACAGGCCCAGATAGATGCCACCAATGTGGCTCCTGGGCCGAAGTCCTCTTCATCCCACCTCCTGACCCCAGGAAGATGCCCTGAAGGTGGCTCACCCCTAAGCACTTCCAGCTGTGGCTCTGACCCTGGCCAGAGTAAGGGAGACTGCTGTGCCTGTTTGTCCAAATAGAATTTACACAGATGAAATGAGCAACAACACTAAAAAAAGTTAATTTTCCTGGTCTGCGGTTCCTCCCTGCAGGCTGAGAGGCCAGCTGTGGTCCCTGTCCCCATCCCCTTCAGTTCCCTCTCCGTGGAGTTTGGCTAAGAGAACTGAGGTCAAGGAGGGAATGGCAGTGTGTCCCTCCCAGCAGGGAGGATCATGGTAGGCTGAACTCCGGCCAATGGACTATCCCTAACAAGGAGCGGAGTGATTGCTTTCAGAGGCCCGCCCATCTTTGACCACCCTCTGTGGTGGCTGCTCTGTGCGGAGCAAATGCCTTTGGTATGTGGCTCACGCTATGGGCAGCCAATCCACCAACCCACAGTGTGTGATGCCTGGCAGGATGCCCTTCCCTCAGCTTGGCCTCAGTGCCCCAGGCTCCTTGCTGGTTTCATTAACCCAGTCCTCATGCTGCTGAGGAAGGGGTCTAGAGTGAGCTTGGCACGGGGCTATCTGGATGGAAGCCAGCAATGTCCGACTCTCCTTCAGAGCTGGCCTCAAATCCCTTGTCTAGACCGAGGAGGGAAAAGAGCATGGCAGGACACCTAGATTTGGGTCTATCTTCCTCCTGGACCTACTTGAAGAAGGATTCAGTCTCTACATAGTCCAAATAGACACAAGGCCACAAGACATTCATGAGAAAAGATGAGTTCACTGGTGATTTACATGGTAGATTCCCATGATCAGAACCCAACAGACATTTCATCATTAGACACTGCTACTCTGGCTCCATTCTTTTTTCATTCCAGCTTCCATAACAGAAGACTCACAACCCATAAAGGAATCCCTTTGGGGCACCTGGGTGGCTCGGTTGGTTGAGCATCTGCCTTTGGCTCAGGTCATGATCTTGGGGTCACAGATCAAGTCCCATGTGGGGCTCCTCACTTAACAGGGAGTCTGCTTCTCTTTCTCCCTCTGCCCATCCCCCAGCTCATGTGTATATTCTCTCTCTCTCAAATAAATAAATAAAGTCTGAAAAAAAAAAGGGAATCCTTTTTGTCATTCTAAGTGATTCAACTCTTGAACCTGACCTCTAGATATGACAAAAAACAACAACACCACACACACACAAACAAAAAATCCAAGCCTGACATTTAATAGGTAAAGAGGAATCAGAATCAGTTATTCCCTTAACACATCCTTTGGTGGCTCATTTATCCTCAGACATCTTTAGATCCAATACAGTGGGCCAAGGATGAGAATTTGTGGACTAGGCCTACCATTGCTGCCCATCACAAAAGCACTGCCACGTGGTTCTTACATCCTTCAAAACATGTACAAGTTTATCCCAAGCCAATAAACTATCATAAAATTAGCTCCAAAGCAGCATTGTTCCTGGGGTGCTGAGTGAATGCAAACGCAAATCCACTTTGTAACGCTATTTCCCCAACACAGACCACACAAAATTTCTACACGGGAAAAAAATCCCACTGCAAATGATCCCACAGCCAAACATTATTAAACATATGGGAAATAATCCACCATGAACAAGAGCAAGCAAACACAAAACAGGGGAAGATTCGCATTTCCAAAACTTTAGCTAAGGGGAGCCAACTGAAAAAGACTATATAAAATAAATACATTTAAAAGAATTGAAGAGACCAGAGGAAAAATAGGAATCACAAGACAATATAAAAAAATCATAAAATAGGGCAGAGATATTTGAAAAACTAACATAACTTTAGAAATTAACAAAATATACAGAGCCATTAAAATGTACAATGCAGAGTATGAGCTGAATCAGATTAAGAGAGCTGGAGGGAGACTAAGGGAACAGGAAGACGTACATGAGGAAATCACCCAGGAGGCAACTTAGATGAATTAAGCACTTGAAACTATGAAAGACGAGAGACCAAGAGGCCAAACATCAAAACATATTATGTATAACACATTTTGTAACATATGCCATCCAATATATGTTTACATATATTTTCTGTATTTTTATATCTAATACAATATATGGATTTTTAGAGGAAAGAATGGAGAAAATAGGGTCATGCAATATCAGGAACATTTTTGGCTGAGAGTTTTTCAGAACCAAAGGAAAGCCTTAATTTTCAAAAGAAATAATAGCACATTGAGCTTCTAAACAGGTAAGTAAAAATTAACCTACACTGAGACACCATATGGTAGACATGCAAGACCCACAAAGAAGAAAGACAATCTTAAAGTCAACTGCAGAGAAAAAATGGAATTCCCAGACAGAATGATGTTGAGACTGATGGAGAAGTCCTAATACCAGTAAGAGGAGCCTGAAGACAGAGGCATTTACCTTCAAATCACTGAGAGGAAATAACTATGAGTTTAAAACCCTGCTTGCAACCAAACCATAATTCAAGGACAAGGATTAAACTGACATTTTCAGACACAGACTTAGAGATTTTCTCATTCATGGGCCCACCTGCAAGTAATGCCAATGAATATATTTCAGGAGAAAGGAAATTAAATCAACAAGGGTAGGTGAAATGCCAGAAGCAATTGTGAGCAAATAAACCAGTAAACTTGTGGGTAAATACATGTAAGTGCTGACTTATTTATAATTAACAGTAACTATAATAATAATGGGTACTAGGGGGAGGTTAAAGACAGGCAGAACAGAAGTACGGGTCAACAAAACATGGAAGATGGAAGAGGACAGTGAGTAGTAAAACATCTCAGCACCCTTACTTTGTTCTGTTGAAGAATAAAGACATTCATCAGCTTTAGGGATTGTGAAGTCATAGGTCAGTGTTAAAATGTAAGGGCAAGGGTGAGGCATACTCTGTTCATGGACTGGCAGACTCCATAAACATGTCCCGTATCTCCAAATTGATCTATGAATTTAATGCAATTCTAAATAAAAATTCCAGAAGCATTTTTTTAGGTAGAGACAAGCTGATTATAAAGTTTTTATGGGGAGGCAAATGAATAAGAATAGATAAAACAATTTTGAAAAAGAAGAAGAAAGTTGGAGGACCCATAGTACCCAATTTTAAGTCTCAACTACAAAGTTGCAGTAATCATGACAGTGTGAGAGTGGGAAAGAACAGACACAGAGACTAATGGAAAAGAACAGAAAGTCTAGAAAAAGACCCACATGAGTATAATCAATTGATTTTTAATAATGATGTAAAAATATTAAGTGGAGAAAAGGTAGTCTTTTTTTTTTTTAGATTTGATTTATTTATTTGAGAGAGAGAGCACAAGCAGAGGGGACACCAGGCAGAGGGAGAAGCAGGCTCCTGCCTGAGTAGGGAGCCCAATGCAGGGCTTGATCCCAGGACCCTGGGATCATGACCTAAGCAGAAGGCAGACGCTTAACTGACTGAGCCACCCAGGTACACCAAAAGATAATCTTTTCGGTGAATGATGCTAAAACAATTTAACATCCATATGCAATAAGAAGAAAAAGAATCTTATAGAAAATGAACTGAAATTAATCATAGATCTAAATGTAAGTGGGAAGCTATAAAATTTAAGGAAAAAAAAAACATGCATAGGAGAAAATCTTCCTGACCTGGAACTAATCAGAGTTCTTAAATGTGCACCAAAAGCATGATCTATTAAAGAAAAAAGAATTATAAGTTGTATTTCATCAAAATGAAAAACTTTTGCTTTGCAAATGACAGTTTTAAAAGAATATAAAAGATAAGCTAAGACCCGGGAGAAAATACTTGCAAATCTTCTACCCAATAAAGAATTTGTATCCAGAATTTATAAAGAACACTGAGATTGAGCAAGAAAACAGATAATCCAATTACAAAATGGACAGAAGGCTTGAACAGACACCTTCCCAAAGAGAGCACATGCATGACAAATAAACACATGAAAAGATGTTCAACATCATAAACTTATATTTATAAAAGACACCCCCAGACACAAATATTTATAGCAGCTCTACTCGTACTTGGTACAAACTGGAAACAATTCAAAAGTCTTTCAATGGATGAAAAGGTGAACTGTGGTATATCCATACAACAGAATACTATTCGGCAATAAAAATGGATGAACTACTGATACATGCACCAACGTCAGTGAATTTCAAAGGCCTATGGCCCAGGGAAGAATCCAGTCTCAAGATGTTACCTGCCTGATGTTGCCATTTCTATGTCATTCTCAAGCTACAAAACCATAGTGATGGAAATGGGCTAGTGGTTGAGGTGGATGGGGAGAGTGTGACCATGCAGGAATAGCACAATGGACATGTTGGAGCGATGGAACTGCTCTGTATTCTGATTGTGGTGGCTACCCAAATTTATAAATGTGTTCAAATTTATAGAACAGTGTGTCATGCCCCCCAAAAGTAAATCTTACTCTCTAATAATTTTTAAATATTTCAACGTAAGGATAACTAATAATGTATAACTTCCAAACCTGTAAAAGAAAAAAGAAATAAGACACAGGGGTGCCTGGGTGGCTCAGTGGGTTAAGCCTCTGCCTGCAGCTCAGGTCATGATCTCAGGGTCCTGAGATCACTGCATATCAGTATGTTTTCCTTCTTTCTAGTGTTATGTCTTATTTCTTTTTTTTAAATATTTTATTTATTTACTTGACAGAAAGAGAGATCACAAGTAGGCAGAGAGGCAGGCAGAGAGAAGGGGGAAAGCAGGCTCCCCGCTGAACAGAAAGCCAGATGTGGATCCCAGGACCCTGAGACCATGACCTGAGCAGTAGGCAGAGGCTTAACCCACTGAGCCATCCAGGCGCCCCTCCCTTCATCACTTTTTTATTTCAACAGTTATATTTTTTTGTTTCTAGATGTACCAGTTCAAATAATTTTTCTTTTTATTTCTGATAATTTCCTTTTCTATGCTTTAACTCTGATTGCAGCCTTCAATTTGTATAGAAAAGTAAATCCCTCACAGGCAGCTCTTCTCAACGGATCAGACAGCTTCAACCTCCCTCGAGTTTTTTGCTCCTCTTGACACTCAGGCATTGTGGTTTATATTTTTCTGAGTGTTGTTATCTGCACTTTTAATTCTTAAAAAAAATTTTAACTTAAATTCAATTTAGTTAACATACAGTGTATTATTCTTTTCAAGGGTAGAGTTTAATGGTTCATCAGTTGCATATAACACCCCATGCTCATCACATCACATGCCCTCCTTAATACGCATCACCCAGTTACCCCAGCCCCTACCCATCTCACCTCCAGCAACCTGCAGTTTGCTTCCTAGAGTTAAGAATCTCTTAAGGTTTGCCTCCTTCTCTGTTTTTTATCTTATTTTATTTTCCCTTCTCTTCCCCTATGTTCACCTGTTTTGTTTCTTAAACTCCACATATGAGTGAAATCATATAGTATATATCTTTCTCTGACTGACTTGTTTTGTTCAGCATAATGCCCTTGTCTCAGTTCTTTTTTTAAAAAAGAGGTGTCTGGCAGCCTAAGTGTTCATGGACAGGTACTGGGTACATAAAATGTACTGTAGCCATACAATGGCATATTATTCAGCCACAAAGAAATGAAGTTCTTGATACATGTTACAATACAGATGAACTTTGAAAACATGATGCAAAATAGAATAAGCTAGATACA
Source organism: Neogale vison (assembly GCF_020171115.1). Classification (NCBI taxonomy): domain Eukaryota; kingdom Metazoa; phylum Chordata; class Mammalia; order Carnivora; family Mustelidae; genus Neogale; species Neogale vison. The sequence continues at coordinate 129,631,213 of NC_058096.1, read as the reverse complement.
AAAGGACATATATTGTAGGATTCACTTACATGAAATATCTAGAATGGGCAAACTCACAGAAAGCAAATTAGAAATAACCAGATGCTGGGGAGAGAGAGGAGTGGAGTTACTGCTTAATGGGTACAGTATCTGTTGGGAATTGATGAAAAAAAAATTGGAAATAGCGGTGATAGTTGCAGAGTATTGTGAATATAATTAATTCCACTAAATTTATACTTCCTAGTTAAGATGGCAATTTTTATGTTTTCCTTTTAAGATTGTATTTATTTCAGACAGGGAGAGAGAGCACGTGTCGGGAGAAAGAGTAGAGGCAGAAGTGGACTCCTCACTGAGCAGTGAGCCCAACATGGGCTTATTCCCAAGACTCTAGGATCATGACCTGAACCAAAGTCAGATGCTTAACTGACTGAGCCACCCAGGTGTCCCAATATTTATACTTTATATATACTATATATACTTAACCACAATTAAAAAAATAACATGAGAGGGGCTCCTGGGTGACTTAGTTGGTTAAGCCTCTGACTTAATCTCAGTTAGGTCTTGATCTCAGGGTCATGAGTTCAAGCCCTATGGTGTGAAGCCTACTTGAAAACACAGACACACAGACAGACAGACAGACAGACAGACACACACACACCCCAAAACCATAATATACCAAAACCCTGGGCTGTATACCCTAAATGGGTGAGCTGTATGGTGTGTGAATTACGTCTCAATAAAGCTGTTAAAAGGGACGCCTGGGTGGCGCAGTTGGTTGGACGACTGCCTCCGGCTCAGGGCGTGATCCTGGAGTCCCGGGATCGAGTCCCACATCAGGCTCCCAGCTCCATGGGGAGTCTGCTTCGCTCTCTGACCTTCTCCTCGCTCATGCTCTCTCTCACTGTCTCTCTCTCTCAAATAAATAAATAAAATCTTTAAAAAAAAATAAAAAGCTGTTAAAAGAAAAAAGTGGAAAGAAGAAAAGAGGCATCTGAAGGAAAACTGATAAATCTTAATGATCAGTATGTTTAAGTGTTTGTTGTATTATTTTCTTTACTTGGCTATATTTTGATTTTTTTCATATTAAAAAATAAAATATTTTTTCAAAGAAAAGGGAACCCTTACCAGGCAATTCCATGTTACTTAATTCCTTGTTTATTACCTTGTTTATTTCCTCGTACATGTCTGCCTAAGAATCAGAATCAATCTGATTCACTAAGAATCAGAGACTGTGTTACAGAAGGGGCTACTTGTCCAAGAATCGGGAGACCTGGGTCTGTCTCTCCCTAACTGACTGGCACCCTTGGGAAAGTTACTGAACAGCTTTGAGCGCCAAGTTCTCATCTCTGACCTTTTGTCTCCCTTTCGCAGGTGTCCAGGAGAATCAAATGAGATCACAGTGTAAGTGTATTGTAACCTAAAGAATGACGGACGAACATACAAATGTCAGGAAGTATTAAACACATGATTGAACATGCAGAAAAGCCACAGATCTCATCATGGGCAAAGCTTTGACCCTTTGCCAAGCCCATCACAGGCACTGCTCGAAAGCATCCCCACTTGCGTGCACTGGATCATTCCTTGCAGGAAGCAGAGGGAAGTATGAGGAATCATGGGGGAGGCAAGCCACCTGCTGTACGCTGTGACCTCAGCAAGTCAGGGCTGCTCCAAAGCTCTGCATAATTCTGTAAGTTTTCACTTTCAGGTGTGCTTTGGGGAGAAGCAAAACAATAAAAGCCAAGGACTCTTTCTGGTGGGAGAGGACAGCATGGCCCTAGAGTGATACCCACTACCCAGAAGCATCCCCACCAACTTTGGCAAGATGCCCACTCCTTCCTCATTCCCTTGAAGCAGGGGTTGGGGGCCACTCACCAACGCTGGCCGCGGCGTACTGGTAGGGCTCTGAGAGGAAGTGTGGGAGGGTGAGGACGAAGGCACCCGAGGCTAGGAGGAGACCCCCAATGCCGATCAGCCGTGGACGGTGCACCCGGCTGCCAAAGTAGCTGACGAAGATGATCAGGATGGCATTGCTGATCTGCAGAGAAAGCAAAGGGGCCGAGTGAGGCCTGAGACTTTGTGGCTACTCACACACAGAGAAGACTTGATTGTACCTGGCACAGGAAAAACAGGGATGCAAGAGGCCACCTTGTGTCAGCCTCACCCAGAGAGCCCCACAGTGGGCCCAGGATATGCTGAGTCAGCTCCCCCCTACTGTCAGAATCCCTTCCCAGCCTCAGTCTCTTGGACTAGACAAAGGAAAGTACCTAGGGACCATGAAAACTTCATAGCCTAAATTTCAACCATCTTAGGCCCAAAACTCTTGGGGCAAAGTCCCAGGAAGCTTCCAGTTCCATCTGGCTCCTAGGAATAGTACACACTGACTAAATGCCCTAGGGACACTGGCTGAGTAATCAGAAAAACCACCAAACAACATGTACTGTCTCATTTCCTGATGCAACAACTCTCTTTTTGACAACAGTGGGACTCAGAATAGTGGGTAACTTGCCCTGGCTATGAGGTTAGGGACTACCCGAGTTTAAAGTAGCCAGTCTTAATAAATAAATAAATAAATAAATACAAATAAATAAAGTAGCCAGTCTTAACTGGACTGGTCTACTGCCTCTTGGAGAAGCGGGTTTCTGCCCCACAGCTCTGCTACTGTCTTGGCCCTGGCCCTCCTTGGGCTTACTTCCACTCCTGTCAGTGAGGGAGGAGGACTAAGACACCCCAAGCTCCTTCCCAGCTCTAAACATCAGTAACTCCACGTTCTTGGCGCTCCCTGGAATGTGTGGTCTCCGAGCCCCACCTGAGCCAAGGAAGGGAAGTGAAGACTCAGCTTAAGGAGCGAAGTCTTCAATGATAAAACCAGGTGTGGGTAGATCTTCTGACTACAACTCCATCCAACGAGATGATCCTCCGGCCCAGAACGTAAGCTCCTCTGGACTGGAGGAGTCCTGAATGTCAGTACCCACAGCCCTGCCCCATGCACACCACGGTCTCCTTCTGGCTAGAAAAGCAGGTGCCCCTGTCTCAGGAAATAGGAGCCAGAGTCTTGGTATGTGGCTCTTACCAAGATCACCAGCTGGCCACATTTTCTTGCTTACCCTCTCAGCACCATGTGATTCAGAGAACCGTTCCTTCCTGAAACATTTCCTTCACTGAGTTTCCCAGACAGCACCTTCTCCTAGTTTTCTTCCCCTGGCAGTTCCTTCTCCCTTTCCTTGGCTGGTTCCTCCTTGCCTCCCTGAACTCTCAGCTCTCCCAGCTCGGGCCCTGAACCTCCGCTCTTGTCTTGGTGAACTCATCTGGTCCCATGGCTTTCCATGTTCTGTGTGTGCTCCTAATTCTCATAGGCTTAGCACACCAAACCTCATGCCTCCTCACCTACCTGAAAACCTGGGCTCCCACCCCAGTCCTCTTCATCTCTGTAAACGGCATCTGCATCCTACCAATGGCTCAACAAAACACCTGAGCGTCTTCACTGATGGCTCTGTCATCAGCCACATACCGCCGTCAGCTAGTCCACTGAATGGACCTTCAGTGACCACCTGGAAGCTGCTTCTCTCCACCTCTCTCACTACCTCCTGGTCTGAGCCATTGCCGTCTCCTCCCTGAACTTCTCACAGCGGCCTCCTCCCTGGGCCCCCTGCCTCCACTCTTGCCTCCCTGCAGCCTATTCTCCACCCAGCAGCCAGAGTGGTCCTGCTGACACATCAAGCCACTTTCCCTCTGTTCAAACCCCAAACAGTAAAGGCAAAATCTGCCCCAGAGCCTCCACAGCCCTAGGGAGCCAGTTCCCCTCCCCCATGAATGCTCTGATCTGCTCTCCTCCATCCCTCCCCTTCACTCCGCCCCAGCTGCTCTCTGCCTCCAGCTGCTCTCCTAGCAGCACACATGCACCCTCCTCAGGGCCTTTGTACTTGCTGCCCCCTTCTCTTACTTGTCCACAGGGCTCCTGGACATCTAACCTACTTTAGACCTATGCTCAGATGGAAACTTCTCATGAAGGGCTTCTCTGAAAAATGAGGGGGTGGTGGTGGATGAAATGGGTGAAGGTCCTCAAAAGGTACAAAATCCCAGTTATAAAAGAAGTTAAATACTGGGATGTGATGTCCAGCATGGTGACAACAGTTAATAACACTGTCCTCTTTATTTGAAAGTGGCCAAGAGAGTAGATCTTAAAAATTCTCATCAGAAGAAAAAAAAGTTGTAACTATGTGAGGGGCTGGATGTTAACTAGACTCATTGTGGTGATCATTTTGCAATATATACCAAGGTCCAATCGTTATGTTGTATACCTGAAACTAATATTATATTGAATGTCAATTATATCTCAATAAAAAGGAGGTAAGTATAACTTATCTTTATAATAATTTAACATCACTTATAATTTAAGTTATATTTAAATATATTTATAATTTAAGTTCTATTTAAATATTTTTATAATTTAAATAGTTATTTCAAATATAGCCACCACTGCCCTCCGTGACTTTATTTTTCTTCATGGCACTTGTTGTAGTCTGATCTACCAAGTTTTATTTATTTCTATAAACAAATGTTACATTTATCTCTAGAATGATATAGGAGCAGAGAGTTCTGTCTGTTCATTCCTGCCTCCCTGTGTCTAGAGCAGTGTTTGACACACAGTTGGTGCTTTTGAAATATTTGTTGAATAAGTGAATGAATGAACAAGTGATAGGCTTTTTCAAGAGGACACAGTTGCTCGGAAGACCCCTCCTTTGTCACCAAGAGTAAGACTGTTTATAAAACACACAGAAAGGGGGAGTGAAGGTGTGTGGGGGGAGGGGAGTAACCCAGCCTGATCCAGGGAATGCTCCAGCCCCTGGCCAGATATCACTCTAGGAGATTCTGAAACGCATTCCTGGAAGCAAAGCATTATTCTTAATCTTCTTAGATTTTATCTCTCCATGTTCTTATTTCTCTATCATTTTTTAAAGACATGATTGTGTCGGACTATACCAGCTAAGCTAACTGAAGCTGACTTTAAAAGGTCTGGGTGAGGGATGGCAGAGTGCCCCAAAGGGGGAGGAAGACCTGGCTAACCCAGGCCCCACCCAAATGGATTGGCCCTTCCAGCACTCCCAGGCCATGTGCTCGTTTCTCAGCAGGAAGCAGGACCTCTACAGCTGTTATGGTGGATGCTGGCTTAAGTCCTTGGTCCCCAAACTTTTCTTCAGCAGTGGAGTCCCTTTGCAAAAACAGTTTTAACATAACATAACATAGCATAACATAAACATAACATAAACATAATATAACAAACATATATTATGCTATATGATACAATGTAATATAATATGATATGACACAATATAATATATCCTTGTATAGATATACATGAAGCTGTTCTAGCTGAGGAGAGTAGGGCCTCTATAGTCCATGCCTCAGCCTCTCAGCCCCTCTACAACCCAAGCTCCATTGTAACACATCCCTGCCCATCAGTGTCCCCAATCCAGGGGCCCCAGGCAAACTGGTGGGAGACATTAAGGATGGGGCCTCAAGGGCTCCCTCTGATTTTGTCTGCTCTGGCCTGGCCTTTAGCAGTGGGCAGGAGAAGCTGCTGCTTCACTGGGCAAGATGCCTGTGTCTTCTCGCATCAGCCATCTCCTCAGACTGCTGCTGGCCCTTTGTACCCAGCCCTCCTCTCCCCTTCACTCACCCATCAGCCTGGAAAGCTCTGAGACTGGGCAGCAGCCTGATTCTAATAGGATACTGATTAGCAGTGTGCTTAGAACACCATGTTGAGAAGAGTCAGAACCTGGACTCAGCTGGAAAGACGACTGTGGTTGATTAGTGACACCTGCCAGGGATAGAACTGCAGTGACCCAAATATTAGAGATTCTGTCTCCCCTCCATGAGCGAGGACGATGTGTGCTGGGGCATTATTAAAGTCATAGGCCAGCCCAAGGAGGGGCAGTCCGTGGAGGGGTACCAGGTCCCTGTGCTGTGGTCCACGTTGTGCGGGAGCTGACCAAGTGGCAGGAGCACGGCCTATGTGGGGGCATCACCAGGAAGCCAAGACACGGATGCACAGACAGAGACACATGTGTATACACACACACACACACACACACACACACACACACAAAAACATACAAACATAGAAAGCAATGGCTCTGGGAGGGAGCTCAGAGGAGAGGGCTTGAGGCCAGCAGGAGTGACTGATGGGCCACAAGGCTGCAGCTGGGCAAGTACCTGCATGTCCCAGGTGCAGAGACAACCCATGTTGGGGGGTGCGTACAGAGATTCTGGCCATGTGTTTGGGGCAGAGCAGGGCTGTGGACAAGGGAGTGAGGAGGACTGGTAGAAGCAGTGGGCTGGGGTTCAGAGGGGGGGCCTTAGCATGGGGGCCATCAGCCAGACCTGGGCTCAGACCCTGGCTGCCCTGTATGTGTGGCTGTGGCCAGCCCTGATGGGGCAATCAGGCTTTAGCTGTAAGCTTCCTCATCTAGAACCATGGCTAGGCAGAGATGTCCCCATTCCTAGGACCTCGAGGGGGATCTGGCCCAGGGCAGGGGCTCCTGAGGGCACTGTGTGTAGGCCACTGAGAGTGAAGGAGTAAAGGGCAAAGGAGTGTTTCCAGCTGGGAGCAGGACTGGGGATGGGGAAATAGAAAGGGGCCAGCTAGAAGGCTCCCCCCAACCTTTTTTTTATGGCTCTGTCTTAGAAGCTGGCCTGGTGGAGGCCGGGCTTTAAATTACATCAACCTGAATTTCACTAAGATGGAATTCTGCTCTGGGAGGGAGAGGCTGTGCCTCCATCCCAAGAGCGGGCCTTGTAGAAAGAGAAGAGAGAAGCTAGGCCAGGGAGACACATCACTTCACGTGGAACGACCAGCGTTACAGCCACAACAGAGGGGGCTCTCCTCTGCCTCTTCCTCTGGTTTCCAGTGACTCCCAGCTGACCCTGCCCTCTGACCCACAACTCCTGATCTCTGGGGCCACCCCATCTTCCTCTAACTCTGATATGCGGTCACTGAGGGACAGTGTGAAATCCCCGTTGCTGGGATGTCATAGAGAGCTGACCTTGTTTGGAAGTCAAGGCCCCTGCGGGGCTCTGGCTCCTGTGATCCTCCTAAGAGAGGAGCTACGGGGCCCGGGGTTGCTTCTCCGCCCGCACACCTAAAACTCATCTACCCGTGGACCACGGATGAGCAGAGGCCACGTAACCTTGTGCGTGGTCACAGAACTCAATGAGATAGACGCAGAGTTGGGAGGCAGATGGCCCAACACAGCCGGGGCAAGCCACGGCACACGCTCAGCCCAGTGTCCCCATCTGTCGGGTGGGGCGAGGAGAGCACTTGCTCACAGGGCTGCAGTGACTGGGCCCCAGAGTCCGGCGCTGCCAGAGGCTCTTTGCTCAGTGCCCAGGGCAGGGAAACCTCAGGAAATGCAGCTGCCACCACACCGGCCCCATCTTGCAGTCCCTATTCCCCATGTGTACCTCCCAGCTCCCCGTTCCCCTGCCCCTCCCAGAGCCCCCAGCTGAACTCTGGATTGGGGTGGGGGTGCACAAGTGGGGTCTGAGGGACCAGAACCTCCTGCTTACCTCATTCAAGCTGGAAATGAGCCCCGAGGAGGAACTGGAGAGCCCGAAGCGCTTCTCGATGGTGGTGAGGCAGCTCTTGAAGTAGGCGCTGTAGAGGAGCTGGCAGAGCTGCAGGAGGCCATGGCAGAGCACGAACACCTGTGGGAGGAGATACGGGCTGCTGAGGCCTCCAGATAGCCAGCCCCAGCCACGACCTTGGCCTTCCACTGTGGGACCTCGGAGCAGGGAGGCTAGAAGTCTGGCCTATTTCCTCACCTGTTACGTGGGAACACTCCCATCATGGGATGTCTTGAGGGTGAAACAATATCAGGGTTACACACATGATTTATACCCCACTCCAACGACTGGCTCAGTGCTATCCACCATTCCCTTCATTTCTGCCATTCACATCCGGTCAGCATAAACGGCCTAGCAGGACCACGGTGCTGGAGAAGCACCCCCAAGGCAGGGGCCTGACTCACCAGCCCCACATCCAGGGGCACTTAGCACTGAGGAGTGCCCTCACTGCACCACCGAGCCCAGCGGGCACTGCTTTGCCCTCCCTCCAGTGTCCTGGGAGGCCTGGAAGTGACTCTCCAGCCAGTGCAGCTCACTCCCAGGGGCACGATAAGCCGTGGGTCACATTGCTTCACTCCTCTTGACCTGTCCTCCATTCCCCTCTCCAGCATCAGCACCCATTCTCTGAGGCTCACCTCTAATTCACCGTGATGGTGCAAACCACCTGGTTTGAATGGCTACCCCCCCCAGTCCACCTCTCATCTGGGGTGTCTGTGGTTGTGCTTGCTTCTCTTGCTTGGATGATAGGGGTCCCAGGAAGGCCCCAGGCCATTGTCCCTGCATCCCACCCTGCCCCATAAGCCTGTCCCTGTGGGTCTGAGTGAATGTGAATGTGAGTTTGGGGTTGATGGGACAGATACACAGCTGTGAGGGTGGACAGCAGTTTGTAGCATCTGGAGTTGGCTCCAGGCTGAGCTCTGGGATTTCCTGGGTTCTAGGCTGGTGTGTTGGGCCAAAGCAAGCTCAGAGCCAGGAGCCCCATATCCCTGAGCTCCCCTGTGAGGTACCCCTTTCTGGAGACTGCACTTTTCCTTCAGGGAAGGGTGGGGTGCCCTTACGTTTCATGGCCTGCCAAAGTTCTTCTCTTAATTGAAGGCCTGGCAGCTTAGGACAGCTATTGGGGCTCCACCTTCATTTCCGTTTCCTTGCACAGCTGAGCCCACCCCATGTGCAGGGGCCTCTCTCCAGGTTATGGGATCAGAGCTGACTTTCCCTCTCCTACCTGCCAGGGCAGAGCCTTTGTGAGGCCAGCCTGGGGCTTCTGACAGGGCCCGGCACTGGCTGCCTGCCCACGCATCAGGCTCACAGTTTCCAAATCCAAGGAGGCCGTTACACCCACAAAACCACATGCCTCTCCTGACAACCTCCTGCCTGAGCCCGCGGCCACCTAGCTCCTCACCAGGGACAGAAGGAAGCCTGCCCATCTGCAGGGGGGAGGGAGCACTCCCTCCCTGCCTCCCTAGGGAGGCTTTGCTCTGCTTCCCCTCATATATTGGCATTCTTGAGATTTTATGATAAAGGTGTTTTTGAAAACTAGTCCCCTGTCTTTTACAAACGGGGAAACTGAAGTCCAGAGAGGGGGATCCCACATGCCTGCCCAGCATCCTGCACACAGTCGGCCCTCTGGACTTAGAGGCCAGGCACTGGAGATGCCTGGGTGGACCAGTCTGGGGCTGCCTCTCACTCCATCGAGCTCCCTTAGCCAGTTCCCGCCCTCTTGGGCCCCAGATTTCCCTGTGAGGTAATTGGGCTAAATTGATGGCTTTTAACTCAGTTTTGATCCATAATCACCTGGTGGGAGGTGGTGGTGTCTTTGAAATCTACAAGTCAACACCAGGCCTCCGAATCAAAATTAGAGGAAGTCCCCTGATTTCTCGCTGGCGCCTGTCCTACTGGCTCTGTGCTATGAGAGCAGGTCCTGCCTCATCCCCAACCCACCTCTCTCCCTGGATTACTGCAGCCATCTCTCATTGGCATCCTGTCTGCCCCCTTAAAACCCTGCATCCCACCACCCCAGAGACAGCTTTCTCAAACTCAAATGCAAGCAGGCTGTCCCTCAATTAACATTGCTCACTGCCCCCTGCCCCCATTCCCTATAAGATAAAAACCCATGCCTTTGGTACGGTATTGAAGATGCTACAGATCCTAGACCTTGTCTGTCTCCAGCTCCATGCCTTGCTGTGGCTGTGTTTCACGAAGACTGGCTACACCTGTATTTCCTGTCCTACATGCATCTCTTCCAGTGTGACATTGACATTCCTTCATCAAGAGGTGGGGTCTCTGTTCCCTCGCCTTCAATCAGGGCTGATCTTAGTTGCCTGCTTCTAATGAAGAGAATGAAGCAGAAGTGACGCTGTGTGACCTCTGAAGCTAAGTCCTGATGGAGGATCCATCTGGCTCCATCTCTCTTGGGACCCTTAGAAGCCAGACATCACAACGTAAGGAAGCCTGATCTCCCCTGCTCGTGGAGCGGTCACATGTTGCTGTTCCCGCCAATTCCAGCTAAAGTTTTGGTCTGCAACCAGCATCTGCTGCCAGACGTGTTACTGAAAGAGTCTCCAGAGGATTCCAGCCCCAGCCTTCATGCCAAGTGGAACAGAAATGAGCTATCCCACCAAGTTTATGTAGACGACAGATGTGTGAACAAACTGAATGCTGTCATTGTTGGAAGCACTAAGTTTTGGGTCGCTGTGTAATGCAGCACTAGATGCTTGCAACACCTACTGTAACACACCTTGCCCTTCAAACTTCATCAAGGTCATACGACTCAAGTTCCCCACAGCACACATTCATTGTCTGTGTCTTTGCTCGCTATCTGGACAGAATTATCTTCCCCTTCTTGGTCTGGATAATTACGTCTTCTTGGCTTGTTTTGCCCAGCATGGGGCTCAGTCATGAGTCTAGTTCAAAGTCGGTTCTAAAAATCCCAGTACACCATTGCTGCAGAGGCCTCTTGCCGGTTTGGCTCATGGTTGGCATTAGAAGGAGCATCTGGCAGGAGTGAGGACTGTCATAACGACCTGGGAAAGAGTACAAGGTCAGACCAAAGGATGGCCATGGGGATGTAAGGAGAGAGATGCAGAGGTTGAACTGACAAGTCTCTCACCGATTCAAGGTGGAAGAGTTTCCAGCCTCAGGGTCACGAATGGGGCAAGGCCATCCCTGAGACAGGGGCCCCAAGTGGAGGGGTGTATGCAGAGAAGGAGGGCAGCGAGTTCAGTTTTGGAACACCTGAGGTTTTGAGCATGAACTCAGGAAAGACCAGTCTCACTCTAACCAAATTAGTAATGAATTAATAGGAGTGACTAACCTCTACCAAATTCCCCAGCAGTGTTATGAGAAAAAGGTGAGGACAGTGGGAGAAAAAATCTGTCTCTTTTCTGAAAAAGGTCTTTTCTGAAAAGTGTGCTTTAGGTCTTTCCAGAAAATGCAGAAATCCCCCATTTTCTGCCCCCTGATATGAGGTGGAAGACCCACATAGAGCCAGCCAACACCTTTCCACATCCTATGCCCCTCACAGGTCCATCACCAGCTTCTGGCCACTGCAGCCCTGTCGGGTCTGGGTGCCTTCTGGGTGTCTTGGCAGAAAGGCAGGCATACACGTGGACCCTTCATTCCAGTGGCTTTAGCAGATGGAGAGGAATGAGATGATATATGGCCACCAGGGAGAAGATGCCAGCAAGGGGAAGAAGGGGATGGATGGTCCCTGCAGAGCATTCTGGCCAGGGCCACTGAAGGTTACAGCCATCTGGCCCCATTTACTGAGCTGACGCGGACTGGACCCTGGGACCATCATCCAGGTTGCTTGACCTTACCAAGAACCCATTCCATGGCCAGCATGAGATGGAGCAAAAAACTGTCAACACTTGCAGGAGAAATAGAACATGGGGTTTAAGAGTCTCTGGGGACGCACTGGTGGGAGGAGTGTCACACAGAGGAGGGATACTCAGTAACTGGAGACTTCCTCCACTCCCCTCACTTGTCAAGTAACTGAGCCTCTCTGTTGCTGCCTGAGAGGTCTAGAGCCGAATTTCCCAAGGTGCCATGCAGAACACCACTCACTCGAGATGCTTGAAGTTGAAAGTATTCCCAGGAGAAAAAAGTTTGGAGAATTTTGCTTACGATCATCCTACCTCATGAATATTTACAATTCATATTAGCATACTAAAGACTTTGAGAAAGTCAAGAACTGCTTAACTGCTTTATCCAAATTTCTCCATACGTCTCCAACCATGGAGACACATTCGCCCAACATACACTTCTAAAAAGTATACTTAACAGATAGTAACACCTTGCAAAGTATGGTTTGAGGGAGATCCCATGTCACTTTTAGAAAGCAGCTTACTGGTAGAATCAGCCCTGCGAATTCTTCACAAAACGAAAATAAAATAAAGATGTGTCACACGGCCCTATTATCTTTTGTAAAATAGCGCACCATGATTTCCTATCCCCTCACTCTACATTTTTTCTTTCTCGTGGCACTTCCGGCTTCTTAAAATTATATCATTCTCACTTACTGGCATGTCCCCCCACCAGACAGAGACTGCAGGGAAGAAAGATGATGAATGGTTTTTAGGGTGCTACTTCCCTATTGCCTGGAACAATGCCTGGTCTGCAGCTGGGGCTCAGCTGTCAAGTGAATGAATGTGTCTTTAAATGCGCTAACTCATGAGTCCTTGCTCCAGAAACTCATCATTCAGGAAGCTGCAGGTTCATTGTAATGGTCTGTCCTCAGTCATATATGAACCCCCTCTTCAGTGCTGCCTTAGGTCAGTCCTCAGGCTATAAAGGTCACCAGGCACAAAGAAGCATGTGTCCCCTCTGCTGCCCCACTCGTTTACTGGGCTCAACACTAAATCATTGTTGGGTGTTTCTAAACTCAGACTAAAAAGTTCAACAACGAAGGAGCTTTCTGGGGTGGTAGAAATAGTTTATGTTTTGATTGAGGCCGTATTTATGCAGGTATTTACATTGTCAAAACTCATCAACCATTTAAAATCTGAGCTCTTATTAGATGTACACTATAGTTCAATAGAGTTGATTTAAGGAAAAATTAATTTTTAAGTAGACTTGCAACCATGAAAGCATTCAAAATAATGTTCTGAGGCTTTGAAGGGAATTTCACAATTTTGTTTTTTATTTTTTTTTAGAGGGGCAGGGAGGGGCACAGAGAGAGAAAGAGAGAGAATCTTAAGCAGGTCCCACACACAGTGAAGAGCCCGATCTGAGGACACTGAGGTCATGACCTGAGCTGAAATCAAGAGTTGGACACTTAACCAGCTGAGTCATTCAGGCATCCCGTTTCATTTTTTAATATTATGAGCATTGGCAGTGTCACTGGAATACATGTATTTATTCAAGGAGCCCACTTTGAAGGGGGAGAACCCATGTACAGGGCGAACTATGTGTGGGTGCCAGTATAAACAGCTAGGTTTCCATGTGTGTAAAACTGTGCATGTCCTTAGACACATGTTGTAGAAGGAAGCTCGAGGAGAAGGCTCACATGAGGGAATGTTCCCACAAGGTGTGGTGTGTGGGAAGCTCTAAGACCCAAATCTTCACACCCACAGCTCCATTCCTCCCACAGCACTAACAAACGTGAAGAGGACGCCCAGAGAGGAGACTGGGGTGGTCATGCAGATCTTTCTTCTAATGAAGAGAAATCTTTTTGCTACCTGTGTCCAAGAGCTACAAAAGGCTGATGAGCAGATGTGATAGCAAGTGGAGGTTCAGACTGGGGTCCTGGTCAAGGTTTGGATGTAAGGAATAAAGCCATAGAGAGTGAACCATAAGGACACCATAAGGACAAGGAGGGAAAGCTTCATAGCTCAGGATGCATGAGAAACGGTCGAAGTGCAGCCAAGATGGGGTGTCCTTGACTTTACCTGTTGATCACCCTCTTTTTCAACCTAAGCGTTAGGATGACAATCTGAGGCATCCACTCATGATTACAGAGACCCTGGGCAGAAGTTCTGAAATGCAAACCCCATGAGGTTGCTACCTGTTTGATCGCTGACTCTGCTGTGAACCACTTCTGATTTTGTCCACACATATCCTGGGGAAGGCAAAACTCCAAAAAATTCACCGAGCCTGAGGTCCACTAGGATGTGATGTGTCTGAGATAGCTTGGTATATGAGGGAGCTTAGGAGTGGGAAGAAAACCCTTCGGGGGGTTGGGGGACTGACCAAGGCATAGGCTGTGACTGCCCAGTTGGAACAACTGCTTCATTCTACCAGTGGCTGCTGCCAGCAATCCCAATAGAGCTATTCTTCAGAAAGAAGGAAGGAGGGAAGGAGGGAGGAAAGGAGGGAGGGAGGGAAGGAAAGAGGAAGAGAGGGAGAAGAAAGAGAAAAGAAGAGCACAGTAAGACCTTATTCTCACTTTCCCCAGCAATTTGGGGAGAGTTCAGGGGTGCGCTGAAGGCCACTCTCCAGCTCTCTGAGGGAGGGAGGAAGCAGACCCCCCAGTGCTGCTTGCTTTCATCCCTCCAGCCTCGGGGAGTCAAAGCCTAGCTGCAGTGTCCCTTCTGTTGTCCTTGTCCCTAGGCCGGAGCTGAGCGCACCCCAGACAGGCTCACTCATCTGGTGGGAAGCACCAGATCTGCACGGCCATGCTGACAACCCGAGGGGGTCTGAGCGACACCTGGCCGTGGGAAACCCTTTTTCACAGTCAACTGGAATCCCTCCTATGTAATCGCAAATCCACTTCCATCTCTTTTCTCTTTTTCATCTGTCCCCTTTATTCTGAATCAATGTATCACACACATATGTTTAAAAAAAAAAAATCAAGTAACACCGAAGGGCTTAGAACGCCGAGGCCCTGGCCTGCACTCAGCTCTAGTCCACCACCCGTGCTGCAGGTCGGGGACAGCCACCTCTGGTGTCAGCTTTTCTGTGCATTACACCCATGCATATCAAAATAATACGCTTGCTCTGCAGTTTCCTGATGTGCCACTGTGGACTGCCTGCCATTAGAGGAGAGGATTCAACTCCCTCGCTCTTGAGTCTCCCATCCTTCCCCCTGCTCCTCCCAACTTGTAATCGTTCTCTGCATTTGTGTGTTAATGTATTGGATCATTTCACTCTGTGGCAAGCCAGCTGGGAGTCCGAAGGAGCAGGGCTTCCCTGCTCAGCACACACCCATCCTCAGCACACACTCCGTCAGTTCATGGAGAAGGTTGTCTGTGCTTTCCAGGGGTCAAAGGATGCTCTATACTGCCCCCTTGGGGTTCAGCCCCACTTCTCATTTCTGTCTCTGCAACACCTCCTGGTTCTAAGTCTGTTGCTCTCTAGGGCTGTGCCCAGTCTAAGGGCTCCCCACACTGTAGGCACCATGCATGCACCTGGAAACGATCCTTCCTTGGTCCATTGACATTCCCAACCATCTCCATATTGCTGAAATTATTGCAACTGTTCATCTATTCATAATCTCTATCCCTTTTCCTTCTTTTTTCTGTTACTGGCTTTCACCATTCTTTCATTCTTTATTCTCATTATAATGAGAATGATGGAATTGAGGGAAGACAAACATGCGCCCAATCTGCCATCTTGAATCATAAACCCAATGTCTTTCTTGATGCTAATCTAGCAAACAAATTGATAATTCTGTGCCCACTTTTCCAATGGGGAAAAAAAGCAGTATACACTTATCAGTGGACTAAATAGTCAAAGCAAACTGTGTACCCATGTCTTTCTCTACAACTCTCCCCCACACCTCCCTGTTAAATTCATGCATTCTGCTACCTCATTTATTTGACCACAGTCTTCCAGAGTGGTTGGAGCGCCTCCAACAGAAGGCACATGGCCAGAGAGTGGTGATGGCTCTGGGTGTCTGCCACCCCCACTGCTATTTGTGTCTTTAAGTGTCTCTACCCTCATAGCCCATTTTCAGTCCTGGCTGGCAGCTCACCACATGGGTAAGACCTAGGAGGTGAGGCTCTGGGCAAAAGAGGCCATAGTGCAAATGGGGATGAAGAAGGCAATTCAGAAAGGGTAACTCCTGGCTCCTTACTTCAGAGACAAGTAGGCCTCTCAAAGGGGAGGCAGGTCTCTGGGAGGGCTCCTCTGAGGCCCACCTGAGAGGCTCCTCAGAGCTGGATGGGAGACAGGTATCCTTTTCCCTGTCCGCCAAAAGAAAAAGAAGGGAGCCAAGCAAGGACTCAGATGTAAAAATCTTTCACCAGTTGGCCTTTTTATCCCTCTTGTACCTTTTGCAGGGTGTGACTTTGGGATCCAAACCATGGCCCTGTGGCCCCAAAGGGAAATGTCTCTTTCAAGAAGTGATTCAGGAAATCAAATATTTTCCCATGCAGGAAGACTGTCTGAACAAGATAAAGTTCAGAGATTCAAAATAGCCAGTCTTGGGTCAAAGTGGATGGTATTCATAGTGGTGATAATAAAAGGTATCTTTAGTGTTATTATGAACTAGAAAAATGCCTTTGATATGACAGGGTCCTGGGAGCCCTTGGAAGTCTAAAAATCAGGATAACCTAAAAAGAAAAACACCATTTCCACTACTGCTTCCTTGTTCCTTACGAGGGAAGTAGCCAAGCTGGAGAGTTGCAACTGGGAACCAAGGGGAGGCCAGTCAAGCCAGGCCCCTGGCGGGTCTCTCCAGCGCCCCCGTGGCAGCCTCTACTGTCCACACAGTGGCCTTATTGTATAGCAGGGTTCTCCTCATATGACTGAGAAAGTCCCCTCTCCGAGGCCTGTGAGAGCTGCTTCAGGGAGGATGGAGGCTCAGTGGAGGCCAGGAGGCCACAGGAAATCACAGCTGGCACAGAGGAGCCTCACACCCAAGTGGGCTCTCTCCCACTTTCATCTTGCCCAGGGGGTCCTGGCCAAGGTACCTCTGGAGCCGGGTCCCCACTGAATTGAATTAGGTGAGATCTTTCGGTCATTTTTTTAGTTTAGTCTACTCAGCTTAGATAAAAATCTCACCTGAAGGCCTCTATGTAAGATTGAAATTAGGATGGACACTGAAAGTCCCAACCTGCATAATTCCTTTAGTTTTTATTATTATTTTGTGTTTTTGTATTTAATATTATTATGAGCTAGAAAAGGCCTTTGATAAGCCAGAGTTCTGGGGGTCCTTGCAGGTATATAGACCAGAACCATCTGTAAAAACATACAGCTGCCATTGGGGTGTCCTTGTCTGAGGGGACGCCGGGCACAGAAAAGGGACGTACAAGAGCTCTCCAGCTCCTAAACCCGGTGACCCTCGAATACTTTGGGCCATGGTTATTTTGTTTAGGTTTTCTCCTGTCTGACAGTTGGCTCCAGGGAGGGAGAAGGCAGATGGCTGGGCTGATTTGGTATCATTTGTGAGGGAAGATAAAATGAAGAACAGAGAGTGAGAGACGGCCTGGGATGATGGGAACCCGAAGTCTGGCCTTTAGAAATCATGGATTAAAAAGAAAATTCTGGTAGAGATGAAACATGAGCACATGAGACTAAATGAACTTATCAGATTAGCTAGAAACAGGTGCTCAAGGGTTCTCGGAAAAACCAAAACTTTGAAACAAACCTATCATTGACATTTATGTTAATACATGCTGCAGAAATTCCTGAAATTATTTACTTATTTTTTAAGTCAGAAAAGCTTTCCTTCGTGGAGTACGAGTGTCATTTGCGTTTTCCAGAATCTGGCACAAGAGTAATTTGTTAGAGTGAAACAAGTCACCGTTAGGGAAATTGCTTTGAATTCACGTATGACAGGAAAAGAACATTCAAACTGTATTAATACGGAGACTTCAACCTATTTTATATTCTTCCTATGCGTTGTAGTAAAAAGACAGGTTGTTACTATTTTCCCCTCACTTCCCTGAAGGAGGGGGAGCTAGTTTTTCAGAAAGAGAGAAAGGGGGGACTGGAGACACGGTATCCAAAGAGTTTAGGATACTGAAGCTGATCCCCAGGAAGCTGGTTGGGAGGAAGGCTGGCTTGCGGCTCTGGGGAAGCATCAAGGGATATTTTCTTGTCTGTTTACTTATTTTGTCTTCCTCCGTGTGTCAGTCTTGGTCACCCCGTATCTTCTGCATCTGGCTATCTGGCACATAATAAATGTCCAGTCAATATTTGCTGCATTCTGTTCATCCCCATACTACCCTGAGAGGCAAGCAGGATTCCTTTCATTTATGGATGAGGAAACGGAGCTTCAGGGAAGCTTACACAGTTGTCTCATGTCACACACCTGGTAAATGATAGCAGTCTGCTGACGCCAAATGAGGCCGTCATCCCGCTCCACCGAGCTGCCCAATCTTATGAGAGAATTTGGGGGAAGAAGGCATCCCTAAAATTGTTTTTATCGCGATTGGTTATCAGGGCACCTGGGTGTCTCAGTCAGTTAGGCGTCCAACTACTGGTTTCAGCTCAGGTCATGACCTCAGGGTTGTGAGACGAAGCCCCGAGTGGCATCAGGCTCACTGTTCAGTAGGGTGTCTGACTGGGATTCTTTTCCTCTGCCCCTCCCCGACACGTGTGTGCGTGCTCTCTCTAATAAATAAATCTTACAAAAGAAAAAAAAAAAAAAAAGATTGCTGGCTATGTAATTGCCAATCCAATGGCCTCCAGAGGTGGCTTACCTAAGTTCTGCAGTGTTCAACACATTTGTTCCCCTCACATTTGTGATGTCACCCGCCATCTCAGTGCTCTTGCTCTGTCTGTCTCTTCTTAGAAAGCCCTTTTCTGGCTTCCCAGATAATGAGGGTGGTGTCTGGGCTCTGTCCTCAGCCCCTTTGCCCGTCTCCCTATACAGGCTGGCACTGGGCACCCCACTCACCGCCCCCCCACCGTAGGGCCACCCTGGAGGCCCACTGACGCCCCCTGGTGCAGCTGGAGGGCAGACCCCCTCCTCTAGCCCGGACCATGCAGTGAACCGCATTCCACACATTGCAGCTTTGACGCCCGGCCAGTATCTGAGATTCATGACCCGAACCATTATCTTCCTCTGGATCGTCTCTACTTCTCATTTCAGTTCTTGCCCTGGGACGTCAACCTCCAAACCAAGACTCGAATCCACACCAAGCTCTCCAGCCCTCTACTCCAGTCACTATCAGATCCCACCCGGTCACGGTGACAGGTTCCTACCCTTTTCCTCAGCCTACTCCCTCCTCCTTGCAATCTGCTCTTGGGCCAGTAGTCATCTTTTCAGAAACTTGAAGTATAACATTCACACAAAAAAGGCATCAGTCACAGAGAACAGCCTGACAAAATTTCACAAACTGAGGCCACGTAAGGGACCAGTACCCAGATCAAAAAGCAGAAAGGGCCTTGCTTCCCAGAAGGCCCTCATGCCCTTCTCTGCCATGCCCCACCTCCCGGAGAACAGCTCTCCTGACTTCCAGCAGCACAGGTCAGGCTGCCTGTTCCGTACTTCACGGAAATACTATGGATCACATACTACGTCAGCATGATCTTCTGAACATGGAGATCAGAGCCTGTCCTGACCCTCTCAAAAACCCTCCAACAGAGTCAGACCAGCTCAGATTAAAAATAAGCAAAGTACCCAGCCTCCAGGGCCCTCCCTGTCCCAGCGCCCAGGCACCTTCTGCTCTTGCCACGTTACCCACCACCTGGGCCTCTTCTCAGGTGCCGAGCTACCTCTGTTCAGCCTGGGTAGAAAGTGGAAACTGAGCAGAAAATTTATAGCCTCTGTGAGATGAGGTGTTGCCTCAGAGCCTTTGAGGGTGGAGGTCATTCACCCTCCCCGGGGACTCTTTACTCCTGTCCCCTCCCCGATCCTTCTGGTGGTGGAGAATGGCCCTCCTGTTACACCCTCCCCATTGTTCATTGGGGCAGTGACCCTGGCTGCAATTACAACCACCTGCCATATCTGGGTCCCTGAGGCAATTCTGGTGCCTCACGTGTACCTCACGTGTACCTGTCACCGGGCAGGAGGGCAGAGGAAGGAAACAGTTGCAGAAGCGGGGCTGCTACTTGATGAGAGGAGGCTATGGCTTGGCCCATGCTTCCTAACCAATAAATCAATGGGAAGGATTACATTTCGGCAAGTGGCACCATGGGTTCCCGAGGTCCCTGTAAGCCATAAGCAAGTGGATGTGAAGTGATTAAAAGGTACTGTAAATTCCTTGTACAATGGGTTGTTGTTTCCTTCCTATTGTATTCCAAAAAGTTCTGGAGCCTGGTAAGTTGCTTAGCAAGCCCTTGTAACTTCTCTCACTCTCCTCGGAGTTTCACCCTGGACCAGCTCCCTATCAGAGCTCCCAAGCATCTCCATTTGTAGAAATGAAAGCTCAGACTCCTTTTTGACTCTTGGCCCCACCAGGTGCAGCAGCAGAGGAGAGACTGGGGCCTCACTCCTGCAGGGTGAGGAGGGGAGCAAGTGAGTGAGCATCTGGGTGTGGCCTGGCCCACTGGGTGAGGAGCCTGAGAAGGTTCAGTAGAAACAGGTGGGTACCCCAGCAGGATAAGGAAGGAGCCCTTGCCTAGGGAAGCCCCTGCCAGGGACGGCCCATGCCCACCCACTCTTCGCTGAGTAAACCATCCCTAGCCTCTCCCGGTAAACCACAGCGTGCTCAGCCCATCAAAGCCACAGGGAGGACTGAGAACAAAGCATCCAGAGCCTGTAAGAGAGTCCAACACAGCTTGAGAGGAGGCTGAGGGGCTGCCCAGCCTGAGAGGCCAAGGCACAGACACGTGTGTGTAGCTGCCCATGGGTGCAGACCCAGACACCGCACTGGGCGCTGCTCTGGTGGTTCAGCACTCTCTGTCCTGCAGCTCTGGTGTCAGGGTGCCCCCAGAGGCTCTGGCACAGACACAGTGGGGCACGCAGGCACACACATGCACCAGATGGGCACGCTCAGCCCGCTACGCCCATCACGTGCACACACAAAGGTGGGGACTCCCCTGCAACAGGCCTGTAAGTGGCAGAGACAATGCTTTCCCATGTGGGAACGTGTCACACCCCGTTCCGATCGTCCTGGCATTCCCCTGCATGCTGAGGGACCCAGGATTCACAGCCCCGGGCTGTTCTCCTAGAGGCCCACACCCTTCCAAGATCCCATCACTCTGGAAGAGAAGCAGCCCCCTAAAACCTTGGCCCCAGGTGGAGCAGGCCCTTGGCAGCCAAGACATTCAAAGGAAAACCCAACCTGCAACAGAGTGAAGTGATTGCTCCCACGTAGGAAAATCACATTTCTGTTCTCCTGGTGGCAGGTGGAAGGATGGCAGGAAGAAAGGGCTTTGTCCCACACTCGAATTTCTCTACCCCCTCTGATACTTCAAGGGAATAAAGTATCTTCCCTCAGTGCTAAGCTATGATCATGATTCCAGAATCTGCCACCCGACCTCCTGTAGATCACAAGAGGGGCGTGCTCCCTGGTAGTCTCCGTTCCCCCCACTGACCCATGAGAGTCAAAATATCAAAGATATAGACCCAAAGGGTTACACCACATACAGTGCTGTCCCCCAACACTCTTTCTTATGATCCTCATGACTGATCTCATGTGTCTCTACACCCAAATCCTTCTGTCTCTGAAACTCACAGCAAAGTACTAGGGACACTCTCCACCACGTATGCTGGGCCCAGCCTCCTTGCTGGGGATGACGGATTTAACTCTATCCTTGGACTAGGTTAGGGTCAAAGCCCTGGCTCCTGGTACCTGTGAAAGTAACATTATTTTGAAATGTTTGAAATGGGCTCTCTGCAGATGTAAGCAAGTTAAGGTGAGGTCCTACTGGAATAGGGCAGGCCCCCAGCCAATGGCTGATGTCCTTATGAGAAGAAATTTGGATACTGAGATACACAAGACAATGGAGGCAGAGAATGACTGACGTGTCTGCAAGCCAAGATACTAAGGACTTCTGCCAGTCACTAGAATCTGTGACCCCGTTGGTCTTCATCTCCTCATTCAGTGACAGAACCCTGTCCCTCTGGTCCAGCTGTCCTCAGCTGACCCTCGCAGAAACCTGTTTCACTTCTGCTGGGCCACCACCTCTCCTCCAGCTCCAGGAGGGTGTTCTCACTGACTTTCCAGGTGACTGAGGAAGCAGGTTGCTTTATTTTTCAATTGTTAAGTCCCTCCAAATTCACCCAGCTATTTTCTTAATTCCTCTATTAGTCACTTATTGTCCACTGTGGGCAAACACAGTAATAGCTAAGGTCTCCTGCGCTGGGCACCCATTTCCTGCCTCACCCTTGTTCCCATCCTTGATCTGTCTTGCCTTTAGGCTCCTCTCCCCAACACTGGGTGTCTCTTTACTCATTCTCAGGTTCCTCTGCCTTCTATCCACAGCTGGAGGTCCCTGAGAATGTTCCCCAAATACAGAGAAATCGTTGCATGTGAGCCAATAGTTATAGGAAGCCCATGCAAAATGGGGGTGGGGTGTGCTCCCTCTCTCCTCCAGCTGAAACTCTTTTCCCTTCTACCTTTCAGAGCTGTTGCACAGAATGCCCTGTCTTCCTGGCTGATGACAAATCCTCACCAGGATCAGTCCATCTGCAAGCATTCTGCCACAGGCCAGAAAACAGATTCTACTCACCATTTTTTTCTAGATCTATAGAAGATACAGCTCCAGATTGACTTGCTCTTCCAGACTTTTCCTTTTCCAGACTCACTGCAACCTGTGCTTGCCAGCATGCACACCTGTAGGAGGCCTCCTTCCTTTCCCGGCTCTGGGAGGCACTTGTGTCTATTCCTTAAACACACCTCTCTGCGTGTGGGTTCTGCCTCCTGTTCACGCTGTTTTCTGCTTAGAACTCTCTCATGCACCCTGCCCTCCCTTGACCCCTTGTTGGCCTAGCTCTGATTGCCCTGTTAAGCTCTGTTTGCACATCACTTTAATGCCATCACCCTTGTGATTTCAGGGCAGTCATGGTTATATTGGGGGGGGGGGAGGTCAACTCCTAAAGACCTCACTTAGTTCAAAACACACACAAGTCAAGACTTAACCTTCACTGCATGTGGGATCTCCCTATGATGACTGAAACAGCGCCTCCCTCTGGCAAAGGTGCAGACACAGTTTATGATTCCTTTGGACTGCCAGCTCTGATGGATTTGATTGGGGGCTGTGAGTGTGTGTGTGTGTGTGTGTGTGTGTGTGTGTGTGTGTCTATTTGGGGGGGTGCATTATTTGCTTGTTTTGCCCAGACGGAACATAAAAATAATGTGATAAGCAGATATGTATTGAATACCATCACGGGCAAAACATATTCCATAGGAAACCAAGGGCCAAGCAGGGCCAGACCCCTCCTGGGGCTCCCATTTGTTAAGAAGATGAGGGATAGGGGCGCCTGGGTGGCTCAGTGGGTTAAGCCTCTGCCTTCGGCTCAGGTCATGATCCCGGGGTCCTGGGATCGAGCCCTGCATCGGGCTCTCTGCTCGGCAGGGAGCCTGCCTCCCTTCCTCTCTCTCTGCCTGCCTCTCTGCCTACTTGTGATCTCTCTCTGTCAAATAAATAAATAAAAATCTTTAAATAAAAAAAAAGAAGAAGAAGATGAGGAATATGTACACAATAGTAGTATCTGCTTGTAAGGGGATATGGAAAGTGCTGGAGTGACCATACACGTAATGGTGCCTGAGGCACTCTGAATGTGAGACCTCGAGGGAGATGTCCCTGGAGAAAATGAGGTCAGAGCTGGGTTTTGAGGATGAGGAGAATGTCAGAATGTAGAGAGGAACAAAGCAGTCATCCTTGCCCAGAAGACAAGATGAGGAGTGGAAAAAATGCAAGTATGACAGGATTAGGGGTCAGGAAATAATCTGGTTAGCCTGAGAAATTTCTGGTTAGGTGAGAGGAGAAGACCAAGTCAGGAAAGAGGATCAGTGCCCAAGGAGAGCCACCGAATTTTCTCTCTCTTGGGCCATCACTGAATACTTGTGGGTAGTGATAACCCTTGTCAACCAGTTCTAGAAAGGTTAACCAGTAACAAAAGGAGAGAGGAGAGAGAAGTAAGATGAGAGGCAGGTGGGCCCATGCAATGTCTTGGAAGAGTTAGAAGAAGCCTCCCGTCTGGGGGTGGCCGTGGACCGGGGGATGTCAGCATGAGAGATGAACTCCAGCGGAGGCTGTGACTGGATGATGAAGTGGAGGTGGGGGCTGGTGAGCAGCCAAGGAAAGGGAAGAAAGGAACTCAAAAGACAATGGAATCAGGGTGAGTGGTGACAACTATTCAACCTCACACCCAAGGAGAAAGGAAAAGATCCTTTGGACCCTATGGAATTCAAAGACTAACCTCCAAAATAAAATGGAAACTTAGTAGCTACATGTAGGGTTTTGAAATCAATCCCCCCTTGGGCTTTATGCAATGTTGACACTATACTCCGTGAGTAAGACTACAGCATGGGAAGATGTCTTGTCCCATCATCTCTTTCATCTTTTGTTTCTTTTCCTCGAGGCCAGAAGAGCTCTATGCCTTGTTAGAATCCACAGAGCTGTAAGTTACCATCTTTGAGATGGAGAGTTTGCCTGAAATGGAGCCCCGAGGAATACCTCCAAACAGAACTTCACTTGCTAGATTTGCAGGAGAGCCAGGAGGCTGCATGGCTGTCTGGGACACAGAAGTCTAACTTGAAAGATGAAGGATCTGGAGTGGGATGGTTGCTAACAACATATGTGATTCGGTGCAAGTTGAGTCTTTTGTCTAGTCTCCAGGGACGGGCAGCTCGATCACCAAAGTCTGCACCAGGATGCAGGTGGTTCTCCGCAGCCATCCCCAACAGCACAAGGCCCGGGCCATCTAGTCTAGGTCTACTCTCTCCATTCCTTCAACGTATTTCTGGACTTTTGCAGACAGAGGGCTACTCCTGTGACCTTGCCTCTTTGACTTTCCTATGTGTCTCCTAAGGTGCCTCCCCTCTGTCTGCCTTCCTCCCAGTTCCACTCCTCAGCTCGGTGAGGAGGGCGAAGAGGAAGAAACACGGTGGGCCTGCAGAAGGAGAGGCAGAAGGAACTGGGTGGGAACCAGTCTTCGGGCAGAGAGTAGAGAGGGCTTTAGTCCGCACTGCAGAAAATGTCCAAAGCCTCCCTTGGAAACCTTCCTCAGCTCTTAGGCTGGTGTTTGAGAGGAAAGGAAACTGTTACATGAGAGGTCAAGGCAGGAAGTCAAGAAGGCATGCTAGCCTCTTTCCCATCGGAAAGCTGTGTTTAGATAAAAGCAACCAGAACATCCTTCCCTCTACCCACACCCTCTGGCACTCCCTCCCACATCCCCTGCCTAGGACCCCAGGAACTGACAAGGAGACAAGGCCGCGGTGATCTCCCCCGCTGCTTAGAGGGCTCACTCATGTCAAGGTCTCCTGTGCACTGTGACATATCCCATCTAAACACAGGAAATGTGGGAAGGAGTGGGAGCAGGGGGGAAAGCAAGCCAATTTCTCAAATCCTCTGTTTCCCTATAGTATTTGATTTTAACCTATAAATATCATTAGTTCGAACACCCCTGACCTAAGAACATTTGCCATCTCCAAACTACCTGGGGTAAAAAAGATTGAAATGGAACGCAGTCTAGCACACGGCAAGGCTGTGGGCCCAGAGAGCACCTCTGGAGAGTCTCTGCATTCCAGCATGTGGCTGGCCACGCTCCTGCAGGCTGAGAAGCCTCTGTGCTCTGCACCCTCCCAACCTCCTCTCACCTGGCCCAGGGGCAGGTCTCAGGGTCTGACGTGCATAGCCCTTAACTTTGACCCTGGTTACACACAGCAGGAAGCTCCCCAAGTTCCTCCCATCCACTATGGCTCCACATTAGAGACACTCCCTGGAAACCATTTCAGTTTAATTGACTGCTTCCCATCATTTGCTTTAGTGGAAATCTTGGGGACAAGGATATCACAGACAACCCAGTGACCTCTGCGTGGGAATCAGTGTCCTAATATGTGCCTTGCCTCAGAGTAGAGGTTCTAGAATTACAGGGTACATCGAATTACACAGAAGCCTTGTTGAAACAGCCTGCTGGGCTCCACCTCCAGTTTTAGATCAGAAGCTCTGGGATAGGGCCCAGGAATCTGCATTTAGAACAAGGTCCCATGGGATGCTGATGTTGCTGGTGCAGGCACCACACTTAGGGAACCACCGCCTCAGACTCGAGCAGGTCCACCTGAGCTTTATCCCAAATCTTTCTTTCCAGACATTTCTTTCCTGGAGATATGGCCCAATCTCTGTGTGCAAATCCATTACCAAAAACGGGGCGGGGGGTGAAACTGAGGCAATCTCATGATTTCTCGGCACTTCCCTTGGCCACCTGGCCATGTGGACATGTGGTCCCTTCACGTGGGTCCGGCTGCACTGCTGGTGGAGGCCGGCACACTGGCCCTGGCTGTGTACTTCTGTCCACCTCCCAATTCCTTTGACTATCCCACGCTGCCTTACCTAGAGGTGTTGAAGGCAAGTGCAAGGCAATGTGGTTTCATCATCCACACCTGGTTTGTTTTGGCT
Organism: Neogale vison; assembly: GCF_020171115.1. Taxonomy (NCBI): domain Eukaryota; kingdom Metazoa; phylum Chordata; class Mammalia; order Carnivora; family Mustelidae; genus Neogale; species Neogale vison. The sequence goes on along the minus strand of NC_058096.1, from coordinate 129,605,218 downwards.
GGGATTTCTACCTGCAGGTTTAAGACTCATGAATGAAATCATCAATAAGCATCCTTAGACGGGAAAAGATTAGCTAAGCAAATACTTGACGCCTACCAGCTGTAGCCCTAGGAGCAGCAGACATGAGCTCATCCACCTTTCCAGCACCGCTATCCACTCATGTCTGCATCCCAGGGGCTTGTGCACATCACATCACCACAGCACATCATGGGACAAATGCTGATAAGCAACATAAGGAAGGGGCTTCTAGGCATGGGCAATATGCTGGGCATCTGATCTGTGCAGAGGACGGAAGGAGATGTCAGTCATGGGAAGAAGTGGATGGAATGCCCCATTCTAGGCTTCCTTGCAGCAGCTCACCCCAAAATGCACCTTCCTCCCCTCAGTGACTTCAGCAAAGCCCCTCTGGCCCCTGCAGCCCTTTTCTGGGGGTTTGTCTATTGCCCAGGGGTGCTCATCTCTCCTGGAGCCCTCTGCTTGCTGCTGCCACATTCTGTCACATGCAGGTTCTGAATGTCACTGCCCTTTGGCCCTGTGACAATGTTTTTGATGTGTCAGTTTGGCTAGGCTACAGTCCCCAGTATTCAGTCAAAGAAACGTCGGTGTTGCTGTGAGGAAATCTGAAGATGTCAATATGTAACGAGTTGACGTTAAGTAAAGGAGATTATCCTAAATAATCTGGGCAGACCTGACCCAAGTAATCAGAAGACCTTACAAGCAGGTGTAAGGAAGAGGAGGGAGAGAGAGAAAGGGAGGGAGGGAGAAAGAGGGAGGGAAGAAAGGAAGGAAGGAGAGAGGGAGGGAGGGAGGGAGAGAAGGGAGGAGGAAGGGAGGGAGAGGGGAAGGAGGGAGGGAGAGAAGGATGCTGGGAGGGAAGGAGGGAATGAAAAAGATAGATTCCCCTGAATAGGAGCTTTGGCTCAATGCCTGTGCTCATATTTTCATGACTGTCTGCCCTATGAATTTTTGACTCGATTATCCAGCCCCCACAATTGTATAAATCAATTCCTTGACATACATATACATATACATACATGCATGTGTATCTTCTATTGACTCTGGTTTGATCAGACCCTGAGACAGACAAAACAATGACCTCCCCAGTGTCTCAGTCCCCGGCAAATACGTTGCTTTACATGGCAAAAAGGACTTAGCAGAAGTGATTACGTTTTTCAGAATAGGAGAATATTCTGGATTATCTGGGTGGACCCAAGGTAATCACAGGATCCTATAAGAGGGGAGCAGGAGAGTCAGAGTCAGAAACAAAGGGATAGAGACTTCAAGAGGCTCATCTACTGACTCTGAGGGGGAAGGAACCACAAGTCAAAGAAGTAGGTGATCTCCAGAAGCTAGGAAAGGCAAGGAAATGGATTCTCCACCAAAACCTCCAGAAAGACCAGAGACCTACCAATACCTTGATTGTAGGTCTTTGTCCTCCAGAACTGTGAAACAGTAAATTTGTGTTGCTTTAAGTCACTAAGTTTGATGGTGATTTGTTCCAACAGGAGCAAAAAACTAATACAAACGCTGATTTGTCCAGGACCCTTCCCTTCTTCCCCAGTAGTGATGCCTTCCTTCATTCAGGCTACCTCTTTTCCCTCGGCAGTGTCTCCTAGATGTGTGTTCTCTTCTTCCCTATAGGAAGTCTCAACTTTCTGGTCTGCTCAGCTCTCCTTCTGAGACCTCCTTGTTCTAGAGAAGGGCCTCCATTCAGCCACAGGGTTCCAAGAGGCCTGTCAGAGGACCATGCCTTGCCTCAGGTAGGGGAGCACGACCCAGAAGAACCAATCAGAGTCCTGCCCTGGGATTCTTTCAAGGTGGAACGAAATGAAGGGCAGTAGGTATGCTGGTTGCTGAGCATGATTCAGCCATGAAGATAGGTTTACCGTGTTGGATATTGGCAGTGACATTCAGAGAAAAGTACAGAGGGCAAACAGAGCCCAGCTGGCACTCCAGGCCATCTGCCCAAATCCTTGCACATTTTTCTACTGTGGTTCTTTTCTTTCTCTTGTTAGGAGATCCTGTATGGTCTAGATATTCGTCTCTAGTCAGTTTTAGACATTGCAAGCATGTTACATTCTATCATTCTTCTTGCCTGGAAAAAACTCTTTTCTTAAGTTGACATTCTCCTGATGTATTTTCTTTTGTCCTTTGATTTGCAACTTTTCCTTTGGAAGACCATGTAACTAGATTCTCTCTCCCTCCCTCCCTCCCTCCCTTTTTCCCTCTCCCTTGCTCTCCCTCTCTCTCCCTTTCTCTGTCAAAGCACCTAACTAGATTCTCTCTCTCTCCCTCCCTCCCACCTCTCTCTCTCCCCCTCTCTGTCTCTTTCTCTGTTTCTGTTTCTGTTATCAATCTGGCCTGAGATTCTCTAGCTCTGAAATGGTAAGAGTGGTCTGTTTTCATGTGCTGTAATTTCTGACATATCTAGATTTATATCTACTTCGTTTAATTGTGCTCCTATTTCCATGATTTTTTTGTTTTATTTTTATTTATTTTTATTTTTGGCCTTTCATTCTCTTTTCCAGCCTTCTATTGGTTTGATTACGTTTCAACTTTTTACTCTTTTCTGCTTTGGAAGGTATACATTCAGTGTCTTTTCTGTTCATGATTACCCATACATTTTAACATACATAACTGACTTAACAAAGACTAAAGTTAAAGAAATTTTCCACTCTCCTCCCAAACAAGCCAAGGACTTAAGATTTAACTTCAATTTTCCCTTCTAATTTTTCATATGAATGGTGTGTATTATCCTTCTTCCATCTTTTCTGCCCTCCATAAATCTTTAGTATTTTGTTACCTACAATTAATTACTACCACTTTTTTGCTTCCTATCCTTTTCTTCTTTTTATTTTTTGCTTTATGAATTTTGCCCTTCCTTATTTTAGTGAGGACTCATGATTAGTAAATTCTGTTTTTGTTTGAAAAATCTCTAATTTGTCTTCTTGAATTATTTTTTCATTATAAAATTTGAATTTGGTGTTTATTTTCTCTTAGCATTCTGAGAATTATTCCATTATTTTCTAGTGTCTATTATTTACTTTGAGAAGACTGGTGTCGGTCTAATTACTGGTTCTTATAAGTAAACTGCAATTTCACCCTAAAGCTCATAAAATTTTACTGTCTTTATTGTTCTGCAATTTCAGTATACTATGTAGTGGTGTGCTCTTATTGTAAATTCCTGCCAGAAACTACTGTGCTTTTTTATATTGCAATACAATATATTTTCTCAATTCTGAAAATTCTCTGTCATTTCTTCAATATGGTCTGTCACCTACTCTTTCTACTCTCTTCTTTGGTACTTGTTTCAGACTTTTATTGGACTTCATCCTTAATGTTCTCTTATCTCTTAACCTGTCTTTCGCAGTTTCCACTTCTTTATTCCTCTGTGGCTTATTCAGGATGACTTCTTCAATCCTCTCTTCCACTTAGAAAATATCATTAAGTGCAGATGTGATTAAGTTGAGGGTTTGGAATTGGGAAATTATCTAATCTGTATTTAACCATTCACTGAATTTTTACATTTTATATCTGTGTTTCTCATTTCTAGAATTTCCATGTGTTTCTCAAAACTGCCCATTCCTTTTTCATAGTGTTTATTCTTTCCTGGTATTTTCTATTTCTTCTTACACCCCTTTCAACATTTTAATATGGTTTTATGGTCTCTTTCAGAATGTTCCATTATCTCAAAATCTTGAGGTGCTAATTTTCCTCATTGATATGCCTGCTGCCTGTTGCTTATGGTGGATCATTTCCTTGTGTAAATTTTTGTTGTAAGCTTTTCTTCGAAGGGCATTGTTTTCTCTTAGGGATTCTGGTTGGTCTGGATTATAGAAACATACTTCCAGAGTGGTTTCACTCTTGTACCTGCCAGATGGCAAAGAGTTATCATCAGCCTCAAAACAATTTTTATGCTACTTTATTTGCTTAGAGATTCCCATACCATGTGGATAGTATAAATTCTGTTTTCAATTCTATGTGGCATAGACTTGGGGTTATGATTTCTTAGAGAAATTATTTCACCCAGAGTTCCTGTTAGAGATAAGTCTCTTTGCAGTCTCTAGGGAGGTGGGCAGAGTTTTATTAGTTCCCTTCTCACTAGGGGCCCAGCTTTATGCATCTGTCTGAGGGCCAACCCCCCATGTCATCTTTGCCGTCTGTGTGATTAGTAACACCTACTCTCCATTAGGAGTTTCTTTACGGGGGTGTCTGGGTGGCTCAGAGGTTAAAGCCTCTGCCTTTGGCTCGGGTCATGGTCCCAGGGATCTCTGCTCAGCAGGGAGCCTGCTTCCTCCTCTCTCTCTCTGCCTGTCTCTCCACCTGCTTGTAGTATCTCTCTCTGTCAAATAAATAAATAAAATCTTTTTTTTAAAAGGAGTTTTTTTATGGTTTCTTTACTGGTCTAGTCATACCACACATACTTCTCCCCTCCATCCCTGCTCTAGGGTCAGTTGATACACTCACTGTTTTGGTGTTCAATTCATTCTTCATTTCTTGAACCTTGAAAATTTCACTTTCTTGCAAACTTGGCTCCATTTTTAAATATTTGGTGGTGTTCTATTTTATGAAGCATTTATAGGATAAAGTCCCATGTAATGTGAACCTGTCATGTTGATGGGAGGCATCGTTATAATTCACTATAGTTCTTTATGATCCATCTTACCCTAACTAACCAGAGCCTTGAAAGATAGGTACCTTATCTGATATACAGCTGTGCTCCCCAAGCAGAGCTTATACATCAGAAGCATGAAGGTGACTTTAGAATTCAGGCCCCAAATGGAGTAAGCAGAATCCAGTTCTGTCACTAGCCTCTTCTCCTTCATAGAACCCAGTTCTTTTCTCTCTTATTTGACACACTTTGTAGCTAGGTTTATTTGTGCATCTGCCCACTGTTTATATATCTCTTGAGAGGGCATAGTTTGTTCATTGTTGTGTCCTCGATGGTTGATGGTAGTTGATCAATGATAACATGTTGCATGAATGAAAGAACAAAATGAACGCATCTCAGGCAGCCTTCCCCACACCATTCCTGGCCTCAGAGTTTTGAAAGCCCTGCTGAATACAACACTTATAAAGTGCTATCATACAACAGGGGGCATTAATCACGGCTTACCAAATGATGGGGAGAAAACCTACCCAGGATGTCCCCGCATCACCCCAGGTGTAAAAAGTCCAGGCTCAGGACAAGATCCCAGGCAGCACTTGGCAGTTCTTGTCCCAGCCTCTATTCTCTCCGCCTCTCCCTCAGGCCCACTCTTCCTTCATGGCATGGAGCCCATCAGATACACTCACTTCCTTAAGATGCTTGGCCAGCTTTAGGGCTGGATTCCCAAACTCTGAGCCAGCCCCTTGGAGTGGGCACCAGAAGAGCACAGACGGAAGTAGAGAAATGCCTCTCAAATCTTCCCCGAGAAGAAAATACTCCATAGTTTTGCCTTTCTTTAAGAATTAAAGTACTGGGCTCTCTGCTCGGCAGGGAGCCTGCTTCCTCCTCTCTCTCTGCCTGCCTCTCTGCCTCCTTGTGATTTCTGTCTATCAAATAAATAAATAAATCTTTAAAAAAAAAAAAAAAGAATTAAAGTACTGTTGTGGCACCTGGCTGGCTCAGTCAGTTAAGCTGCCTTCTGCTCAGGTCATGATCCCAGGATCCTGGGATCCAGTCCAGGCTCCCTTGTTCAACAGGGAGTCTGCTTTTCCCTCTCCCTTTGCCCTTCACCTCACTCATGCTCTCTCTCTCAAATTTAAAAAAAAAAAAAAAAAAAAAGAACTAAAGTATTGTTTTCTGACTTTACCTACGACTCTGAGGAGCCGTAAGACTCAAACACAAAAACAAAGGTAATAATGCAGTGGGAACAGTGGTGGGAACTGCAGGAACGGTCCTTCTAGAGGAGCCCACACCCCTGCCGGCCATCCTGGTTTCACCTTTGCTCCATCCTTAGGTACCGGGAGACCAGACACCTCTCGTCTTATATGGCATTTCATATCCCACAACAAATGTCTCGCTGTATCCACCAAAGGGGGGTGTGGGTGTCACCACAGGCTTTAGGGCTTTTTTCTAATTATAAGTACAGGATGTTTACCATAGAAAAATGGAAAACACAGACAGTCACAAAAAAGGAAAACAAAACCACCTGTAGGCTTCTCACACGGAGAACCATCTGTTTAGGTGTACCCTCTTCAACTCTTCCTGTGACTTAAAAATTTGGATCATCTCGGCCTATGTTTGCCTATCCTGCAGCCTCTGCTTCAGATCATAGAATGAACCCTTCCCCCCAAGTTTAAACTATTCTCAAGAAAACTTTTTTAAAATTGTAAATATTCCATAGATGGATGTCCCTTGGTGTATATGACTCTCCAGTTGCTAGACATATAAGTCATTCCCTCATTATAAGCCTCTGAGCACGTGTGACTCACGTCACACGTTGTTCCACTGTGAACAACAAAATGTTGTTCCGCTGACTGGGTTTCCATTTATTCTTTAGGAAGGGCTTCTCAGCCACCTTCTGGGTGGGTCCCTGGTCCAAACGCCTGTGTGCTGTGCAGCTGCAGTATCTGTATAGTCTGATGAGTACAGGGGAGGGCAAAGAGCGTAAAGCTGAGGAACGAAGACTTTCAGGGCCACGATTGTCAAAGTTGGCTTGGGAAAATAAAATCATACATATAAATAAGTAGCCCTGCTTGTGTCTATTGGTATGAAGGACTGAGGTAGTGAAGCTCTGGCTCAGCTGGCTGGAATTTTATTAATTAATTTATTTGAGAGAGACCAAGAGCACCCATGAGTAGGGGAGTGTGGCGAGGGAGGGGCAGAGGGAGAAACAGGCTCCTTGCTGAGCAGGGAGCCCCACATGGGGCTCCATATCCCAGGACCCCAGGATCATGACCTGAACTGAAGGCAGGTGCTTAACTGACCGACACAGCCAGGCGCCCCAGATAGTTGGGATTTGTGGTGGGATGCAGGAAGCAGCCGTAAGGGAAAGAGTCATAAGACAGAGTCCTCAAATACCAGCTTTGTCACTGTGGAATGTGGCAATTCCCACAAGTTGCCTAACAGCTTCATCCACTACAAAATGTGATAATATGCATCTTGGAGCATGGGAGGTAGGATTTAGTCAGATAGCATTTCTGAAAGGTCTGCTTATTATTTCACTAATTGGCACATAATAGGTTCCCCCAAATGCATTTGCATTCATAGTTAAATATCCATATGCCCCCATATATTTTCCCATACATATGTGCCCTAATAAAATGTATCCATCTTTGTGATGATAGCTCAGAAGATCATATCATAATTGTTACTAATAAAAATGTGTTGCCGAAGGAGTGAATTCTGAATATTTGTAATTTTCAGGCAACCAAAACAGGCTTGTCCCCACTCCTTGTGAGTTTTACATGCCTACATGTTAAATTTACATGTTGATTCAGTAGGACTGTGCTTTCCTGGGATACTGAGTATGAAGAAGAAGGAGCCCCAGGCTGCAGTGAGCCTAGGAGGGCACTTCCTGACACCAGGGGCAATGTGAAATGAAATGGACAACCACAAGGCCCTGTAGGCTCACTTTCCAAGTCAGTAACAAGGTTCGGGGTGGAGATGACCCAAAAGACAAGGCTGGTTCCATAAATAATTTGGTCCTGCCATTTTGGGATGGGAGGGTTGTGTGGGGTGTATTCCTGGAGTACATCCCACAGGTATGTTCCTGCTGGCATTAGGCCAGATCCCTCTGTGAGGGTCCCTGCTGGGCACTCTGGTGATAAAGTCAGGACAGAGACCGCTGTGAGCCTCTTCTCTACTTCCTCCTGAGAGATGTCATCTAGTTGGAGGCCAGAGGATAGACAAGGATTTATCCAGGGCTCTTCCAGGCTTGGCACGGACACTCCATGAAGGTCTGTGGAGTCAGGGGGAGTGAGAGCGAGAGGTAAGAACAGAGGAAGACTGAGGGAAGGAGGAAGAGTGTGACGAATGGGTTGGGGCAGGCCTCACAACTCATGAAGGCATAACAAATTTGCAGAGTTAAATATGTGGGGGCAGAGGTCCCCAGCATGGGAAGGTCTCTGCTGGTTCCAGAAAACTCAGGGCCCACCAGCCTCCACAAAGCTGGAGGCTCCTTCATGAATGGTAAACCAAACTCCTCGCAGTGACGAGGACCCGCAAGAAAACGTCTGTAGTCAGGGACAAAAAAGATTTGGGGACCACACATAGCCTTTAGTAATGCCCAAATTCAGAGGTGGTTCAGCTTTCAGAGGAAGGTAGCCCAGATCACCTAGCTTTCCATTTCAGCCCTGCCAAGCAACTCCTCAGTTAGAGAAACTTAGGGGAGAAGGGAGACTGCTTTTTACTGGAAATATGTAGGAGAGCAATCAGGCGGAGAGGGTTCTGCTCACTTTCCTCTGGGGACGTGCATGGAAGGGGACGATTTCAGCTCATCATAGGAAAAACCTAAAGCCTGTGGTGTTACTGGTTCCTGGATTTGCCTTGTGAGGGGATGAGTTCCCCATTACTAGGGCTATGCCAACAGAGGCAAGGACATTGTCAGGAGGATTCCTGTGCCTTTAAGCAGATGGTCTTTCTTATCATGTTCAATTTTGAAATTCAATAAGCCAAAAATCACTACCTTTCCACAGGTCAGTTTTATCATCACCTGTATGAGATGTTTCAAATGCTATATATCATGACGAGCAAGGAAGACAGGACGGGGCAGGGGGATATCTGCATACAAATAAGAAGGAATAACAGGGCTGCTGCTCCACGAGGTCCACCAACAGTGTCCTCGTTCTGTCTTGTCTTCTTTCTGGAAGACAACAATCTCTTCCTGCCATAGATCCTGGAGGTTTATTTCCATCACCGAGCACCATCCCTGACCCTCCATCAGTAGCCCCTCTGCCCCACAGTCAAGGTGGAAGTCCATTCTTGTACAATATTATAGTGAGGGAGGCAGTAGGGGGACCAACTTGTCCCAACCTGTCCAGAACTCTTCCAGTTTTAAAACTGAAAGTCCTGTGTCCCAGAAACTGCTTCAGTCCTAGGCAAAACAAGGCTGGTGGTCATGTTGAGAGGAAGGGAATTTACGACTCTTGCTTCTTGGAAGCTTGGGAGCCGCTTAGACAGCCAAGCGCAAACAGTAATAGCTGGTATGGAGCCTCACATGGGGGATGCTCAGGAGAGGCTCCTGAGGGAGTGAGTCCCAAGCGCCCGTGCCAATGCTCAGCTCCTGCCACTTCCCTCAAATGCGCTGAGAATCAAAGACAAAGCAGGAAGATTTCAAAGGGGCACCTGGGTGGCTCAGTGGGTTAAGCTGTGGCCTTTGGCTCAGGTCCTGGGATCGAATCCCACATCGGGCTCCCTGCTCAGTGGGCAACCTGCTCCTCCCTCTCCCTCTGCCTCTTCCCCTTGCTCGTGTTCTCTCTTTCTCTCTTGCATGTGCGCTCTCTCAAATAAATAAATAAAATCTTTCCCAAAAAATCCCATCCTACAACTTATTGGCAGCCCATTATGCAGGGTAAGGGTGACTCAGGAAGCCTACTGTCCTCTCCCTGCCCTTCTCTTCTACCACTATCCTTTTCCTCCAAGCCCACAGAGACCTCAGTACATTCTCTAGCTAGCTTATCTCCTGGGTGTCCCACAGGGATCAGCCTAGGAAATGGCTGACATCCACACCCCATAGCTGTGCCACTTAAACTATCTAGGTACTGTTCCCTCTTCACTTAACAAGCTGGCTGAGTGAACTAACTGGATAAACTAGTTCTGACTTGAGGTCTCCCTGTGTCGTGTTTCCCAAACTTGGTATGTTCTACCTGGGAGACACATTTGGGAGACACGAGCTAGACATAGCATAGCTTCCTAGAGCATCATTGTAGGATTTTGGCAGAAATACAACATACTTGGAAACATATAGCTATACTATGGAAGAAAACATAAAATTCACTTGATTTTAAGATAAAACATAAAATATCCCAGAAATGGGATAGTCTTGGTTCATCCACTCCTCCTCTTATCTACCCCATGTGGAAACCTGTTCACGCTCTCCTAGAATTCAGGGCATCTCGGTGGGACAGCTGGACAAACCCTGGCTTACTGTCGCCCTCCCTAATGACATCTGCATTTCAACTGAGGCTTTCTGTGCTCTAGGTCAGCATCTCCCAGGGGTGTTGGATGAAACATTCTTCGGAACATAAATAGGTATTACTGATGTTTGATGAAACAAAATGAAACTTGTTACCAGAACTCCCAGATTTCTACAGGACTTAGGTGCACACTAAATTTCTACCAAAGGGTTAGTGTGCCTACTTTCTGGGGGGCAGGGAGACAGCCCTGTGGGGAGCCAGCACCAACGGTGACCAGACTCACTGTCCCTGATTCATTTATGGTTAGTGTCCCAGGCTGGTTCTCCTTGCCCCCAGCCACGCCAGAGCCTCCAGCATTTCCCCTGAGCCTCCTGAGCATCTCGTTCAACAGGGCAAAGAGGCTGGGAGGACTGGCTCTGGGACAGGGCTACTCCCTGGAGTATCTACCCATCCTTCAACCCCACGGTGCAGCCTGACACTCCCAACCCTGGTTTCGTTCCCCACCCTGATCCAATGTAATCCATCCCAAATAGGAGGACACACCCAGGGAATCAAGGTCCTCCAAACTGAGAGAGCTGGGCATTGATCAAAGGCGACCTGCCAGTCTGCACCCTCCACTTCTGCCAGGTTTCACAGCAGGTCTCCCAGCAAAGCTCAGACCCATTGGGCCCTGCTCCAAGTCTCATCTCCATCAGCAACTTAAAAGCATGAGATGAGAATCTGAGAACTTGCAAGGAGCTCAGAGAGCACTGAACTCAGGTCCAAACGTTCACAGATGAGAAAATCCAGAACCGAGAGGCATTCTGTGGCCACAGGAAGGAGAGGGCTGGGCAGTGAGCTGACCTTGAGAGGGATTTCCTGCTTGCTATTTGCTGGACAGGTGGCCTTGAATGAGCCTCCATTTCCTCAAGTGTGAAATAGAGATGCTGAAATCGCCCTTGTAGGGCTGTTGTTGAGAATGAAAAAGGTTTAGGATCGAAGATTAACAAATCAAGCTCAAAGGAAAAGACAACTATTCAGCTAAGCCCGGAAGAAAAGCTGGAGCACAGAAATACATAAGACCCCATCCAGTTACTAAAAGTGAGGTTCAAAGTTGCCTTTATATCTTCTTAAAAGGCAACGAACGTCGAAGAGAAGCTGAATGGGTTATGTACATAATGTGGTAACAATAAGATAAACACATACCACCGCAGACTAAAGTCAACCTTCTACCTGACAGCGAGAATTGCTGAGTAGTTACAGTAATCAAGACAGTGTGGTCCTGGCAGAGAGATATACATATACAATAGTGAAGTAGAACAGGAAACCCAGCATAAATCCACATAAGCATGGCCAACAGGCTTTTGACGAAGGAGCCAAGGCAATTCAGTAGAGAAAGGACAGTTCTCCACAAACGGTGAGGGGGGCAATTGGATAACTACAGATACAAAAAAAAAAAAAAAAAAAAAGAGTGAACCTCACACCTATACAAAAATGAACTTAAAATGGATCATAGATTTAAATGCAAGATTATAAAACTTTTAGAAGAAAACTATCAGGAAGTAGGTTTGGTGAAGAGTTCTTAGACATACAACAAAAGCAGGACCCAGATAATTAAAAATCGATAAAAGGATTTCATCAGAATCCAAACACTTTTTTTTTTTTTTCTGTGAAAGACCCTGTTAAGAGAATAAAAAAATAAGCTAAAGACTGGGAGAAAATATTTGCAGACCACATTCCCAACAAAGGACTTGTATCTAATATATATAAGGAACTCTCAAAGCAATAGTAAAAATTCTGATTAGACAAAGGACAAACTCTACAAACAGACATTTCAATGAAGAGCACATACGCATGGCAAATAAGCACATGAAAAGATGTTCAACATCACTAACTATTAGGGAAATGCAAATGAAGACCAGTCCAAGATGTTCTACAAACCCATTTGAATTAGCTAAAGTAAAAAGTAGTGACAATACCAAATGCTGCCAGAGTTATAGAGAAACTGGATCTCTCCTAAACTGCCATGCAAATGTAAAACTGTATGGCCACTTCGGAAAAAGTTTGGCAGTTTCTTTAAAAACAAAACAAAACAAATTAAAAAAAAAAAAAACATGCAACTACCATCCAACCCAGCAAATGCACTCTTGGGCATTTATTCCAGAGAAATGAAAGTTTTTATCTATCCAAAAACCTGTACATGATTATCTGTAGCAGCTTTACTTGTAATAATAGCCCCAAACTGGAAACAACCGAAATGTCCCTCAATAGGTGAATGGTTAGACAAATCACAGGACATCCATACCATGCAGTATGACTCAGCAATAAAAAAGAACAAGCTATTGATATAAGCAGCATCCTGGATGGATCTCAAGGGTATTATGTTGAACGAGAATAACCAGTCTCAAATGGTTACATATTGCCTGGTTCATTTATGTAACATTCTCAGAATGACAAATGGTCGTGATGGAGAACAGATTTGGGGTTGTGATGGTAGTCAGGCAGAAGGGTGTAGGCAAGATGACAGGGGAGCAGCACAACAGAGATCTTGGTGGTGACAGAACTAGTTCTGTGTCTTGAGGCAGTAGGGTGATGGTTCCACGAATCTTTACGTGTGACAAAATGGCATGGAACTACACACACACGTTCTATCAATGTCCATTCCCTGCTTTTGGTACTATCGTGCAGAATTAAGACAGAGCCACTGGGAGAAACTGGGTGAAGGGTACACAGCACCTCTCTGCACTATTTTTCCTAGGAATAGATTATTGTTTCAAAATAAAAAGGTTTTTTTAAAAAAAACTCAAAATAAATCAGGCTTTGTCTGTACTAAGGACTCAACTTTTTCCCATGGTCCCTCAAAAGGAGCCCCCAAGGACCCGGGTGACAACCCATCTGTGCTGGTCCTGTGGGTACAGACAAGTGTAAATTCACATAGCTATTTCTTTATGTCCTTGTGAACAGATACTGAGAGTGCAATGCCCAAGTACACGGTCATGAACTTATGATATAAAATGGGGGCCACTGCCCGGGAGTGTCCCAAGCTTCTTCTTAGCTTCACCATGCCCAGCTCTCCGGCTTTGGCACATAACTGGAGCTTTCTGCAGGCCAGTGCCTCCACAGGCAGAAAGGGGGGTGAAGCAAGGGCTGGAGGAGGCTAAACCCACTGACGGGATAAAACCAAGCAGTGGTGGGAAGAGGGAGAACAAGGAGGGATGGTGTCTGCATTGGGGACCACCTATGTTCCTCTGCATTCCACAAACAGAACAAAAGAAAGTGAGGGAAAGCCATGCTTCCAACCCAACATCCCAACATCATATCTTCATCTCCTAGAATGGGGAAAAAGTCACAGGCAAAGGAGAATGATCAGAAAGAGATAAGATAAGTGATCCATATTGTGAGGCATAAATCACTCTTCCCTTTGTTCTGTGGCAGTATAGGTCCCAATTCATTACCAGGAGTAAGGAAGGCCCTGAGTATCATCCCAGGAGAAAAGGGTCGGAGTGACCTGTGACCCCCACCCAACCAGTTCCCATTGTTCTCCCCTCATATAACCAGGGCAAGCTAGGCCCACCCAGGGGATAAATAAATGGTGTCCTCAACATCAGAGATATACCCACCAGCCCCAGGGCAGGGGGAGTGGGCACCTCTTAATCCAGGGAGTCAGTTAAGGAATTCTTTGGCCCAGGGATTCTCTTGAGAGTGTTTTCCCCAGGCATAAACAGTCAGGTTGGTGGCATATAACACTTTCCTCTGGAAACCAAGTGGTTAAGCCCAAGAAGTTAAGACTAAGCTGTCTCCCCACATCTGGGGGTCAGAGGCCTTAGGAAGTTACAGACACAGGCCAGGATAAAGTACCTCTCCCTCATTTGGGGGCCTCCCTCCCAGGTCACTGGGCCACTCAGGCCATGCTGTGAGATCTGTCTATCCCTTTCGTCCCACTGTGCATCCCCCGCCCTCCATCCCCACTGGATTCTCCCTCCCTGACTGGATATACACTATTTCCCTACGCCGGGGCCTGAGGTGTGGGAGTTCCTGAAATTTGGGCAGCAATTACCAATGGTCTACTCCTTTTGTAAGATAACCTCCGTTGGGCCCCTCAAAGTTCATTTTAAGAAGAAACAGATCTCTTTGAGGCTGCCAGGACCCGGTAGCCACAAAAGCTCTCTCCTTCCTCCTCACCCCTACCCCCATCATTGCTGAATAAACCTGTTTTTAATTTAGAGTTCTGGAGGTTGAACTGCTCTCTCTGACAATGACTAGGGAGGAGGTATACTTCTTAAGAATCCTGTAGCCAGAGGCAATACGGACTGTCTCCAGAATAAATACAATTGTATTTACTCCTACAGGAGAGAGTACAAAAACCTCACCTCCTAAGTGAGAGCCACCAGGCCCTTTAGGGGAGAGTTGTGAAGAGTGAAAAGGTATGACGAGCCCATTACTGACTGGAGACATCCATCCTGTAGCCATGAACCGCAACCCATGCTCACAGCTGGGATTCGTTTGTGTCAGCGGGGCATAAAGAAAGCACTGACCCCTTAGAACAAGCATACCTCCAGGATCCCCATGTGCTCAACCAAATCTGAGCAGCGTTGCGTGGTGCTGAGGGCAGGGTGCACGGTGGTTAGTCTGTGACCCTGGGGTCTCACATATCTAGTTCCTCAACACTCCACCCCTTTCTGGCTGTGTGTCCACACCTCACTAAGCCTTGGTTTCCTCATCATTAATGGGGACAGTAATAGTATCCACTAGATAAAGTTGTAATGGGGATTAATCATGGGTGGACTACATCCAAAGTTCTTGGTACATCCAGATAGCTCCATTAGGGTTAGCTACAATTACATCTATTTTGGACATGAACTGTGGTTTCTCTTAACTATTAACTATGCTCCATGTGAGGCATAATTGGTGGAACAACAGATCCTAAATGGTGTTTAAACGTGCATCCTGTTTGTTGAGGCAAGAACTGACATCTTATTGATGTCAATCCTGGAGAGTCCTGCATGATTTACAGGACCCATTTCCTATGCCTCATCCCACATAATCCTTAAGGAGCCCCCATGAGGTGGGGATCATTCTCAGCACCTGGTTTTTGTTGTTGTTGTTGTTTTGTGTTTTTTGTGGTTGTTGTTTTACCATAAGGATTTTGCTGCCCAGGAAAGGTGAGAAATGCCCCCCATGTGTTAGTAAGAGGTTGGATCTACATCTTGGACCTACATCTCCTGGCCTCATCCCCTTCCCCCTAAACCATATGGTCTGTAGGGTTTTGCAGGAATGTCACAAAGCCAATCATTTAGTCTGCCCCAGCACTGAGGAACCCAGGAAATGATGGGTCCTTAGGTTGGGTGTCCCCTGTTAGCCCCCATGTCACACATGTTCACAAGACACACACAGTCCATCCACCAGTGAGAGAGCGTGCAGGGCAGTCACCCAACCTCTCATTGGGAGGAGGGAATCTCCCAGGAAATTGCAATTCCCCAGACAATTATTACTGTCCTCTGGAAGAAAAGGCTTATATGAGTTTAACTAATGGAATCCCAGGCCCCAGATTTGCCTTGAGATATCCAAACTGTACCTGATTTCAGGTTGACTAATAGAAGCTAATTGAAGTCTCTCTAAACTTTGGTTTCAGAGTTACTATGGATCAATGGAGATAAAAATTAAGAGGATCTGATTTTTGGAATTAAGAAAAACTCTTAACTGGTATGAACCTTTCAGAGGCCCATTGGCCTGGGTCCAGGCCTCAGGCACGTGTGGTTAAATCATCAACACATGAAAAATTATCTCATTTTTACAGATCTTCAAAGGCACTGCTGCCATAAACTTATTTTTGGGACTCAGGGCAGGTCTAAATGGATCAGTCTCATTGCGGGTGACCTTCACTGTCAGAAAACTGTTCTGGGGCAAGCTACCCCTCTTCCCCTTGTTGGTGAAATAGGGAGAGGTGCCCCCACCCTGATTCTCTCCTGGGCCTCTTTCTTTTCGGACCACCCAGATGTTGCTCCCACCCTTTCCTCCCAATCCCTCATTTATAAACACCAAATTTTCTACAGTTCTCTGCTGAAACTTCTCCAAGTCTCTTTTGAATGGTGGGACCAAAACTGCACACAGTGTTCTCATCCAGGTCTGGCCAAAGGTGAGGCAATTTGAGGGTTATCTGAAACTATCTCAAAATTTCTGTGTCTTATTGACACCCAACCATGGAATCAACTCAGCCTTTATTTATTGTGGTGTAGAGACAGGGCAGAAGCAGGAGTGGGGATCCCAGCTCCACTGCTAACAAGATGAGTAAGTATATAGTTGGGATTCACTGTAACGTCCAGATCCCTTTCTGTTGAACACTCGACACTCAAATAATCAGTCCACAGGGACACCTCTCCCCATTCCGCCTTTAATTGCACCACTGGAGGCTTTACCTAGCCCCATCTGACTGTATGATTGCTGGAAAGAACCTCTCAGGACCATTCCTCTCCCTCCCCACCCGCGGGGCGGGGGCGGGGGTAGGGGGTGGGGGAAGTCTTCATGTGGGCTCTGCAGTCCTCACCACAGCCCCTCTACCCTCCCAGGAGGTACATTTCGCGGTTGTTTCTGCCCAGGCAGAATCAGCCAAAGAGCCTGAGTGTGGATTCAATTATTCCAGGTCCCCCTGGAGCGCGGGAGGAAGTGCAAGCATTCCCCAGCCCCCTGCAGGAGAAAGAGTCCTGGCCAGTCGGCCACCTACACCCCATCTTCACCCATTCCCAATACCTTGCCAAGAGAGAAGCACCTGCTCCCTGTTACTGAACGTACTGCGAGGGCCTGCTGCCTCCCTGGGGCCATTTCCAGACCAGGAAGCACGCAGCGTTGGTTGCCAAGCCCGGGGCGGGTGGGGTGGGGGGGATTCTGAACTTTGCAGGCAGCGGCGCAGAGAGGTAGCAGAGCCGGGGACACTGCTGCTTTTAGGGAAGAACAGCCCTTCCGCCACCCACCCCAAGATGAGTTAGGCTCTAAGCTCCAGCTCCGAGGAACCACACAGCCTGTCATTTTCCCGGCACCTCCAACCCACCCCTTTCCGAAGTTCATTGCCCGCCGGCGTCCGAAAAAGTACCCCGCGAGTTCTGTTTCAGTCGAAGAGCAGGACAGTTGCCAACTGAGAAGAGTCCAACCAACAGGCAGGTACGGTCATTGTCCCGCTTCTTGCCCCGATGAGGGTGTAGGAGCGCGCGCACACTCACGGAGACAAGCACACACGCACACACCCGCCCAGCGCAAGCTCTTTCGTGCGGGCGCCCCTCACCCGCCGCGGGCCCCCCTCACCCTCCGCGGGCCCGGGTGATGCGTCCCTGGCCGCGTCACGGAGTGCTGAGGGGAAGCCCCGGCGCCTCGGCGTCCCCCTCGGGCTCCGCAGCACGGACGCCGGCGCCCGCCGGAGGTGAGCCCGCTGCGGCTCGGGCACCGACGGCCGCGAGTTCTGCGCTCACCTTAATGTTGCTGAAGACCGAGCGGGAACAGCGGCCGGTTCGGCCCGAAGAGGCGTCGCTGCCCTGGCGCGCGCCGGGCTCCGGCCAGAACCCCATGGTGGCGGCCCCGGCGGGGCGGGACGGCGGCTGCAGGGCCCGGGCGGGCGGCGGGGCGGGTAGGATCCGGGCGCTTCGGGTTGGGGCTGCCGCGCGGGTGGCTGGTGAGAGTGGCCGCGGCCGCCCGAGGAGGCTTGCAGCGCGAAGACTGCGCGAGCGAGTGCGCGCCCAGAAGTTTTATAAGTGGCCGCCGCCGTCGCCGATGATGAAACGAGCTCTCCCTCCTCCCTCTCCTCCGCGGCCGTCGAAGGCGCTGCGAGCCCCCGCCCCGCCCCCGCCGCGGCCGCCCCCTCAGACAGGTGTGACGCCGCGGCTCACGGCGCGTGACCTCGCTCCACGCCCGGGGTCGTCTGTGCTCCCGGAGCCCGGCTGGGACCTGCTAGGCTTGACCGCCCCTGAGAAGGTCCCGCCTGCTGGGCGCCGGGGGGCGTTGGGCCCCGAGAAGGGGGCCGGGGGCGGGGGCAGGAGCCTGCAGGCGGGTAGGGGAGTCCAGAGGACTGGAGGGGTGGGCGGGGGGCTCAGCGGGGACCAACCGGCTGACGACTAGAGCGGACCCGAGGAGAGGTTGGCAGGGCTTGAGAGGTTGGCAGGGCTTCGGGGGCAGGAGAGGCAGGAGGAGAACCGAGAGGCGCCGGAGGGGCCAACGGGAGCTACCGGGCTTGACGGGGAGCCGAATTTTCAAGGAGAGAGGTGCCGCGGCGCCCCTCCCGACGCGCTCAGGGAGATTTACGGAGCGGGTCTCTGCGTGTTTGCACTCGCTGAAAACCTGGGCTCACAGTTCCGGTGATGGCTCCGAGACTCGAGACTCGTTGAAGCTGTTTGTGTGGGGACTGATTTATATTTAAACTGCTCTTTGCGCTGGAGAGGGGGCCGCCCCGGGCAGGGCCCGAACTCTCTGGACCTGAGCCAAGGTAAACTGCAGGCGCTGTCAAGTGTCAGCATGGCTGGGTCTGGCCTGAAATATTGAGGCCAGGAGAGAGGGTCCCCCGTGGACATAAGAGACGCACCCTACTGACCTCCTTCCCTGGGGCTGGAATAGAACAGCAGCTTTATTTTTTTTTTCCCCCAAGATTTTTTCCACTAGGATTTCTACTGCAGAAAAGAGAAAGAAGGTGAGGCTTTTTTAGAGAAGGAGAAGAAAGTTATGCCCAAAGCAGCTGCAGTAAGGAATCCAATTCTGGAGGTATTTTCCAGCTCTCTAATTCCTGTAGTCCTCTGCAAGCCCACTCTACTGCCAGGAAAAGCACAAGCCCAGCTTCAATACTCAGGAAACTTTGGATAAGACAAAGACCCCCAGGACAATGCCTTTCTGGGCCTGATCTGGGCTGTCCTCTGTCTGTGGGCTTCCCCTCTCCACCTGCGGTCCAAGAACCCTGGACACAACAACATGTAGTGCTGGAAGAAAAGCCGTTGGACAGTGGGCAGCCTCTGGCCACTTCACTCACCCACTGAGTAAAGGGCATCTAGAGAGGCTTCCCAGAGTCCTGTAGCATCCTCAGACCCAGAACAGGCAGGAAACTCCAAGTCACCAGTCAACCCTTTTAGAGAACTTGGAGCACAAGGACGGCTGGCATGGGGAGCATCCATGGGGCTGGCATGGGGTTCTGAGCACGCTGCAGAACCCATGGTGTACTGTGTACTGTGCCAGACATTCTGTTGGGTACCTAAGGCGTGATTCCACAGAATGCGAGCATTAATCCAACAGTTACAGGTACTGTTACAATTTGGATTTTATAGATGATGATACCAGAGAGGTCAGCTAAAAAAAAAAAAAAAGACTGGAAGACACACAGCTTGTAAGTGATGGAGCTAGAACCCCAACCCAGCTCTGCCTGACTCCCAAGCCCAGACTTGGAGCACTATTCCCTTTGAAAAGTTATCTACTCCAGCAGCCTCATTTCATAATGAGAAGAGCTTGAAGAGGCATTTCACTTCATTCAGAGTGGAGAAGGCCCTGGTCACAGGCACACTGGGGCTGCGAAGGCTGGAGCTTATTTCTTAAACCCTGAGTGTAGCCTTGTCATGGTCCTCTGATAGAAACCTGGGGAGAACCTGCTTCTCCAACCCTCAGTTTATCCTACTCCGTTAACCTTGTTATCTGCCTGCTGTGTTAGGACCAGCATCATCTCTAAAGGAAAGGCTTATTCAGAAATGCTCACCAATGGTTATCTGCTTTTATCTGCTCTTACAAGGTGGAGTTAGCTAAATGTAATGGAGACCTAACCAAAGTGGCTTCAACGAGATTTTTTTTTTTTAAAGATTTTATTTATTTATTTGACAGAGAGAAATCACAAGTAGATGGAGAGGCAGGCAGAGAGAGAGAGAGGGAAGCAGGCTCCCTGCTGAGCAGAGAGCCCGATGTGGGACTCGATCCCAGGACCCTGAGATCATGACCTGAGCCGAAGGCAGCGGCTTAACCCACTGAGCCACCCAGGCACCCCCAAAGTGGCTTCAATGAGATTTATTTGTCTCATAGGAAGAAGCCTGCTAGTAGGTAGTCCGGGGGTCACGAACTAGGCCAGGAAGGATTCCGTAGAGTGGTTAGGTCATTGTCACAAGATAGTTGCTCCGCCTCCAGCCTCTTCTCTTAATTCCAAGAAGGAAGTGGAAGACAGGAAACAAGAAGGGATTGTGCTCACATCACGGAAACAAATCTCTCCCTGCATGCTAAGCTACTTATCCTTAAATCTTGTTGGCCAAGACTAGGCCATATGGCTACCCTCTGCAAAGGAGACTAGGAAATGTAGTTTACGTTATTGCAATCTCCTGAACAAAATTGGAGTTCTGTTAGGGAAAAGCAGAGAAAGGGTAGTGTGTATTCAACTTTCAGTGCCTGCACAAAGAGTAACCCATTTCCTAAAAGCACTCCCAGGGTCTGTTTCCAAGATCCTCCCCAAAGCCTTTGATTTCAGCAAATATTTCTTAGCACCCTAGAAAAATAAAGCACAAGGACAGTCTCTGACTTCAGAGACTCCATGGTGTCAGGTAGGGAGCAAGAAGAGAAAGCATTAATGTGTTGTAGAAAGAGCATAGCTCTCTGTCATGCACAGCTGCTATGGGGGCATAGAAGAGGGGCCCTAACTCATTCTGGGGCAGCAGGAAGGCTTCCTGGAGGAAGGGAGCCTCAAGTTGAGGCCTAGGGACTACGTGGATTGGGATGATGGGGGTGAAGGAAGATAAATCTATCTGCTCCATGGTTTCAGTCTGGTTTGAGACCCAGGGACAGTGGGACTGTGTGTAACAGAGGCTGGAACACTGAGTGGCATGCCATGAAGTGTGGGCCTTATCCCCAACACAATGGGAGCCACTGAAGACTTCTGGACAGGGGTGCCCTGGGCAGATTTGCATTTCACAGAGACTTTTCTGGTAGCTGGATAGAAGTGCAATCGGACGGTCTGTAGAACCCCAGGAACTGCAATGAAGGTGTGTTCTGCAGCAAGGGGATCATGTGGGGGAGAGAAAGAAGCAAGAGACATTGACAGGAGATGGCACCCCTTCATTCGGGAGGCAATGTTAGGGATGACTCCCAGATCTGACTTGCATTAGTGATGTGAACCCCTGATAGAGAGAACCCAGGAGACCAACAGATATTGGGGATGCAGGGAGCCAGTCTGGGCTCATTTTGAGTTCAAACTGCCTGGAGTACATGCAGGTCTAGATGCCCAGCAGGGAGGTATATGGGTCCAGTGCTCAGGATGGGTGCTGGACTAGAGATCGGGTCTTGGACATCCCACATGGAGGCAGTGGGTAAACCTCGGGAACAGATGAGAACATGTTGTTGAGAAGTAGGTCCACAACTGACCACGACAACATTCAGGGGTGGCACAAGAGATGGAGCCAGCAATGGAGACAGAGGGGAGAGCCCAGCCTGCAGGGAAGTAAGCCAGCTGAGAAGTGGTTTCAGAGAGAAGTGTTTCAGAGAGAAGGTAGGATTGTGGACACAACTGTCCAGGTTGTGGAGGAGGGAAGATAAGACCCAAGAATGACCAATGGGCTGACAACAGGCTGGCACTGAAGACCATGACAAGAGTGTTTCCAGTGGGTAGTGTGCACAGAGGTCAGTTATATGTGTTGCAGAGGAACTAGAAAGGAGCTAGCAGCAGCTTTTCTGGGATTGCAGAGGGAAGGAAGACAGGGAAGAGCTTTGGGCTCTCTGCTCTGTCTGAATCTCCTGCTTTCTCAGTTCTCATGCTGGACCAGTTGCATGTTCCCACCTCTGGACTTTTGCTCATTCTGTTCCCCCTGCCTGCACTGCTGCTGCATAGTGCTTGGCTTCTACCCTCCAAGAGCAGCTCTTGTTGCTACCAGCTATGGGCCTCTGTGGCAGGAGTAGAAACCTGCCTTGCAGTGGTGCAGACCTGTTACATACACTATCCCTTGTCTCTCAGGAAACTAGATGTCACTAACCCATTTTGCAGGTGAATAAACTAAGGCTTCGCTAGCACATACAACGTGTCTCTACCTTTATTATCAGAGGTGACAATAGAGACAACACATGTGGTGGCTAAGGGCACAGACCTTACAGTCAGGGGTCGATGCTGACCACCCTCAATGGCCTGCTTAACCTCCCAGCTGCCCAATGCCTTCTCTTTAAGATGGAGATCTTAATCTCCCGGGGATGTCTTAAAGTGTTAGTGAGGTTTCTGCTGGTGCTGTTGCTGTGGTGTTTGGCAGTGCCGGTGGCAATAAGTGTGCCCAATGTCTCTTTCTCTAATTCGGCTGTGAGCTCCTTGGGAGCTTTGGTGCTACTTTTCCTTCCATCTCTCATCGGGCCTGGCACACCCTGTTTCTTAAAAAATGTTTATTAAATGGAATTGAGCTTCACTGAATTCCAAAATGCCCCAGTGACTGGGGAAAGCCTCATTGTCCTGAGGCTTCCAAGCCATCTCCGTCAAATGCCTACTGCCTGGGGCCGTCTCTTCTGCCCAGCCCTCACCCCCAGGCTTCTTGCTGTCCATCTTGTCCTCCCTAGTGGCTGGCATAGTTCCCAAGGTGTGTTTACCAGTCCACAGGCCACACCCTCTCCTCTCGCAGCTACTGATGAGGGTGTCCCGGCAGTCTGAATCCTCAGGCGTGATCATGAATTAACTCTGGGCGCCTCGCTCCTGGAGGGGGAGGTCCCTCGGTGCTTGCACGTCACCTGTGACAGGTGGAGGGCACACCTGCAGCCAAGTGCTCTGCCACTTTGTCACTGCCCCTCATGGGCCAGTCTGCTCCCCTGTGAGCCACCTTGGCCACTAGTTTATATTTTTATTTAACACACACAGTGTTGAAAGTCCATACCGGGCACCAACACAATGTTGATTCATTTGATCCTCAAAACAACCCAATGGGGGGGGTTACTTTTATTAGTGTCACTTTGTGTTTGGAGAATCTGAGGCACAAAGAGGTAAAATAACTTGCTTGAGGACATGTAGCTAGTAAGTGGCAGAGCCAAGATCTAGACACTGACAGGCCAATGCAAAGTCCCAGTGGCTGGAGGTTCTTGCTCACAGAGACTGAGTCAGAGCGTGCAGGTGGGCCAAGTCAGAACCTCCCTCCCATCGGGGTCTGAAGCCCATGTTGGTGCCTTGCCCATCCTTGTCCCCTCTGAACCTTGGTTGCCAGCACCTCTGGCCTGGAGTGCTCACCTTAAATAAGGTCTGAGCACAGCCTGGGGTCTCTGTGGCCCTTCTGGATCCAGCTCCAAGACCCCATTCTGCTCTGCTCCTCTCTGCCATGCTCATCCCACTCCTGAAGCATGTGCTGCATGCCCTTCTCTCTTCCATGGTGACATAGGGCCCACCCTGCACTCCGACAGCCCCACACCTCCCTCACAGAACCTGAGGCCGACTCTGCCCTCCCTTTCCCGGAGAAAACGCTGCAATAAGAGGGAAGGGTGCTACAGCACCAGGGGGTCCTGCCTCCTGGGACCTCAGCTTCTCTGCATATCACCTGGGGTACGGCAGCGCTCAGCACAGGCTGGGACAGGCTGTAATGGGATTTCCATGTGCTTCCAGAGAAGACTTTTCAAGGCCCGGCTGTGCTCTTCTCTCTGAGTCTCACTCCGTGGAAGTTACTCTCTGCTTTGGCAGGAAGCACAGCGGGGACAGGAAAAGGAGAAACCTAAATAGGCCTCACCCTGCATCCCTCCCATGTCCGTTCCCTGTGGGTCAGAAGCCCCAGCCTCGCCCGGGCCTCTGCACCCCGCCCACTGCACTTCAGGTCCTGGAGAGGGATGCTTATCACAGGCTGTTATCCCTTGTGGGCTGCTGATAACCAGCCACGGGGTTGGGGGGGTGGGTGGGGAGCTCAGCCTTCGCCTCTGCCTCCAGCTCCTGCTGGGCTCACACAAAACTCAGTCCGTGGGCACCTACATCATCCTTGGCCCTGTGCAGCCCAGGACCCAGCGGATTCCTGTTTTCTGAATGTTCCTGAGTACACAGAAAACCAGGGCCTTGTGTCTGCTGTGCTGCACGTTTTTAAACTCTGTTGATCTTTTTATTATACTCTTTCAAAAACAATTTAACTGTGCCTTAACTCTACTGAGAGAGGGAAAATATTTGTTTCATCCAACCATCATTCCATACCAGTATTGAAGCTTTGATGAATTTCTGGTTTTTTCCCTAATTCTTCCCAGTTATTGTGTTTTCACTTATCAAACTCACAGTATACCATTTGGCTCCTACTCTTTGATTGCAAGCATTGTTCCTTGTTGAGAAGGGCTCATCGCCATCTCCCTGAATGCAATGAGGAGTTATTTAAACCCTGCACTAGCACTGAATGTTCGGGGTTTCTCTAAGTTTTGTCTTTTACAAATAATGACTTCAATAATTTTTTGCAAAAAAAAAAAAAAAGTTTGCCTTAGGGCTGATTGCAAGCAGTATAATTTAAACACATTTAGATATTTTTCTCTGTGATATTCAAAATCAGTCCCCATGCTGCGTTCCCACCCCTTAGGTCCCTTCTTCCTCCCTAGTAATATCCCTCTTAGCCTTGGTAGAGGAAGACCAGAGCCCCAGAGGGAATCGCGTGGCTCTTCTGGCTGGAGAGGTCACCTCAGCACTGGGGACCCCCAGGTCTTCCTTATCCCCAACAGCCCAGACCAAGCCCTGGAGCTCAGAGTGCTGACTCAGGGCTGATCCAAGGATGCCATGAAGTGTGGCTACCTTGATCCAAAATCCTGTTCCCTACCCTAAGTTCTGGAGAAGGAACTCAGGCCCCAGGACTGTAGGTCAGAGGCCTTGCATGGACACCTTCCTGGGGAGTGCTGGATCCCTCACCTGTGAATCAAGGTATTGGACTTCATGATCCAAAGCGGGTTATCCTCTCGTTCTCTCCATGTTCTGTCAACTTATTAGCTGTGTGACCTATGGCAAGTCACTTAACCTCTCCGGGTGGCACTTGCCACTTAATGCTGCATGAAGAGTGAACTGGACTCCCACGCCCTCACTAATGATCACCGTTATTACTGTTGTTTTCTCCTAACTCAGCAGAGCTTCCCTCGTGGGTCCCTGCTCAGCTGTTCCCTGCTTTTCTCCTTAGGAGGCCCTGCTCTCTCCATAATGACATTTCCCCAAAGACTGCTGTTCAGTAGAGCCTAGGAGACACTTAATTCAGCCCCCCAAGTAACTTGTCTGGAGCCCCATCCTCCCCTAATGCTGGGTCCAGGAGGCCACTATAGGAGTAGAAGTCCTTGTAGGCCCTGCTGTCCTCTGCCCTCCCTGTCTTCCCCTCCACATTCACATGGGAGAGTCTGGGAGTCCCAGTCCCAGTCCTGGATTCTACTCCTCCTCCCCAAGAGCCCAAGTCCTGGGCCCTGTCATGGCCTTAGCGTGCACACACGTACCCACATGGACAGGCCTCCTTAAGGCCTTCTTGATATTTCCGGGTTGGAGGTGCCCCTCCCTTCCTCACCTTTCCCTCACCTTGTCCACACAGGGTTCACCTATGGAAGCACTCCTGAAGGAAGGGTGCTGAGCCTTTCCATGTTCTTCATGTCCCACCTGACTGGTGGTACTTGAATCACCCCTCCACACCACCTGTGTCCCCCGTGAGCCCGCTCCCTGGTTCTGAATCCAGGTCTGGGCTCCTGCTCCCATCTGACTCACCCTTGTTTCCTGAAGGGATCTTTTCCTCTTCCCTATATCTTGCTTCTTGGCACCCCCTCTTCACCTTTCCCTTTACATGTCTGCAGCCTGCCCGCTTACATGAAAGGCTTCAGCTCCCTATTTCTTCCCTTATGCACCTTAGCACGCCCTCCCTGTCTCCCAGGGCCTGTTTCTGTCACTGGAGGAAAGGGAATGGGTGTCCCGCCTTGCCAGGCACACACCCTCCCTGTACTGTTTGGACTGACCCTATATCAGTGGATTGTGAGTCTTCGGGGCAGAGACCAAGTACAAACACAAGCGCAGATAGCAGGATGCCACCCGCAGGAGACAGAGCAGGGACGACTGTCATAAGAGCCTACCTCCTTAATACCGGAAAAAAAACAAAACGAAACAAAACCAAAAACCTGTGCCTCCCCGCCTCTCAGTCGGGAGGGACTGGTGGGGATGTCCGTGCTTATCATGTACTTTACTTCCCAACTGAACACTGCTGGGGTGAGGGTGCTGTCCGGCAGTGATGGCTCTGATAATGACCGCCTCCGCTGTCTATCCTTGCCCTGTGTCCTGCCCCTTGCCTGGCTCTCTCCCGCAGCATCGAGTGCTTTCCCAGCACTTCAGGACCTGGAAAGCTCTGTGGGGCCCTTCACCTGGGCCTGGGGTCCCTAACACACCCTGGGCCATGTTCGCTGTGCACTGAGTCACCTGATGAGGTCACTGGAAGTCAGGCCTCCTCCCTGGTCATGGGTCACAGGGAGGGAGCACATTGCTGGGGATTCAGGAAGAGAATGTTCAGTGCTCCCCTGGGAAGCCAGCGGGAGAGGAACTGAGGAGGGTGTCTAACAGGGACTAATCCTTGCAAGAACTCTGGGCCCAAGAACCTCCCTCTGGTTACAGTAGCAGGATGATGGCCAAGGAGCAGACATCTGCTATTCGCCCCTTTTAGAACAGGCCCCACTTCAGGTGGAAGCACCTGACGTTCCTTTGGGGCACTACCCATTCCCACTCTCAGGTTGTGAGGCCTGGTGGGCTGACTTCCACTAGGGTGAGAGCATGGGGGACCAGGCCTCACCCCCGGGCCCTCTGCTGGACAGTCCCTCAGTCAGGACAGCGCGCTATCTCCCAAGGTTGCCAGCAGGGACGGCACCTCCCTCAGTGTCGGGGTCTGGGGCATTCTAGGGAGAAGCAGTGGGAATGTGGGATGGAGGTCACCAAAGCCTGTAACCAAACCCTTCATGCTCTGCCATGAAGCCAGACTTTGCAGTCCTGGGAGCCAATAGATTCTCTTTACGGTTTAAGTTCTGTGGAGCTGGATTTCCTGTCGCTGGCATATTAGATAAATCCAGGAAACCAAGGTTTGGACAACACCAGGCAAGACTAAAAGAAATTATAACAAAATGTTAATAACGAAAATCCTTCCATGGTGGGAATGTGAGACATTTTTTTTAATCTTGTTTTTTCTACATCTTTCTTATTTTAATGATAAATATCACTTTATAATGAAGTAAATAAGCTTTATAAAAAACAAAAGAAGAATCATTTGGCCCAATAACAGTTTTCCACAAGCACCATATTCAAAACTGGAACCAAATCTCCATCATTCCCTTGCCTAGACAGGTGTCAGGGGAGATGCTCCTGGTCCAGCCCAGCTCTAACCTTGTGGTCTTAGGGGAGGGAGAGGCCACTTCTGCTCACCGTGCCTGCACAATGAGAGGGTATGTGGGTGGCTTCAAAGTGCTCCCAGTGTTAATGTCCCAGTCACTGACTTTTGTCAAAATCCACATCCGTACAAACTCAAAGGAGACCTCAGTTGCTTCGAGCACTCGCATCAGACAGCCAGAAAACGCTGCTGCTCAGTGGTGGCTTCCTCATCATGAACCCAGATGATGGGCTGTGCGCTCTATCCTCACATCAGCCTGTACGCGAGCTCTGGTCCTTGTGCCCTTTTCCCTGGGAAGAAAACTGAGATTCAGGGAGCCCAAGAACCTACCTTTGGCAATGGAGCTAGTGAGGAGCAGAGCTGGAATGTGAACTGCAATCTATCTCATTCCAAAGTCCAAGCCGCTGGCCATGCCGTAACCCACCTCTATTCCAAAACATTCCTGGATGACTTGTTTCTTTGTCCCTTTCACAAATATTTACTAAGCACCTGCTATGCACATGACATGATTCTTATTTGCAAAGGAGACACGAAGGATATAGAAGATACTGGCATATGCCTCTGGCTCCTAATACAGATCTGTGATGTCAAGAGGAGTGTGTGCACCCTGGTGGGGGCCTTGGCCCATCCCAAGGGCAGTGGACAGAATACATCACAATTATTCATAGCTATTTCTATCTCATGATTTTCAGTTTCTATATTTATGCTTTTATAAGATGCATGATATCTTGTCATAGTAACATCCACATAAACAAAATTATTGGGGCACCTGGGTGGCTCAGTTGGTTGGGCATCTGACTGTTGATTTCAGCTCAGGTCATGATCTCAGGGTCGTTAGATGGAGCCCTGCTGGGAGACTCAAGCAGGGAGTCTGCTTGAGATCATCTCTCTATGGCTGCACACTACCCCATGCGAGTTCTCGCTCTCTAAGAAAAATAAATAAATCTTTAAAAAAAAAAGAGTTATTCGTGATAAATGTTTGATGGCTGTGGCATCAGAAAAAAACTCACTAAGTATGAGTCTATAGATGTGTAACTATAAATAAAAATTCAAGTTTGAATTGAGATGAGATGAAAAAACAATGAATGTGGTAAGAGCTCAGAGGCCAAGGAGGATCAGGAAAGTCTTGCAGCGAAGGTAGGAGCTGCATTAAGGGGAGTAGGCTCTATCCAGGCAGAAAGAGAGGAAAGCATTAAGGCAACAAGAGAACATCACCAACCACAGCTAGATTTGAGAAGGTGCCCCTCTGTGATTGCTCCCAGACCTAACCGCGCCCACTGCCCTGCCCTTCCAGCTCCTCTCAGCCTGCCTTGAGCCTTGGGTCCATGGTCACTATCCCTTACTTCCTCAGTCTCTGCCCCCTCTGCTCCCTTTTCCTGCCTTGTGGTGGAACTGGCTTCCCACAAGGGCCAACTTGTGCGCTTCTGAGTGGAGCTGCTCATTCTCCAACACCCAGGGCCGTCAGGGTAGCAGGAGACTTCCTCCTGGGTCCCTGAGGCCACTTCTATTTCTTGGACCCTGCCCACCATGAGGCTTACATACCCAGCCCAGCCCCCCGAACGCCTTTCTCATTTCTGCCCCCTCTCCCCCTGCCCCTGCAGGTCCCTCTCTTCACTGTGCAAGAACTTTTCCTTGGCTTCTTCTCACACCACGTGACCGCCCTTCCATCCCCACGTCCTCAGTGCCTGACCTCCTCCCTTTTGGAGTACTCTCCCTCTCAGCCACTTCAGTCACCTGTGCCCATACCTGGGGGTTGTCTCCACCAGGAGCTGCTCCACCTCTGGACATCCGTGTTCTACTCTGGCCAAAGCAACCATAGCTGGCCTTGCCCTTCACATAGATGCCCAGCGCTTTAATGCCTCCAATCCTCCCATCTCTCTGTCTCCATCTATTTCCACTTCCTTCCAGCCCAAAGTCTAGAGACTTCCTTGGAAGGGTTGTCCCTCTTCTTGACTGAGAATGACCAATCCCTTGGCTTCCTCTTGCCACTGTCCTGTTTTTTGTTCTCCTTTATGATCAGGCTTCCTGAGATCTTCTCTATTTTTCTCGCTTACCATTCACAGCTCAACCACAATGAGCTGGCTTGGAGATTTCACCACCACAGTGGGATCACCCTTGACAAGTTCACCAGGGGCTGTGTTCTGCTCTTGGCAGGTTCTCAGCAGCCTCGCCCACTCTCTCATGGGGACTCTCTCCCTGCTGAGCCAACACACCCCACTTCTGCCTTTCCAATGCCAGTGTTCTGGGGCTCTGATCCTCTCCCCCTATGACCTCAGCTGCCATCTGCTGCTGTGAGTCGCTCACACCAGTGTTCTCCAACCTAGTTCCTCTCTGACCTCCAAACCACGCACCCAGTGGCCCCTGACCTCTCATTTGGACAGCCCACGGATGCCTGGAACTCAGCTGAGGGCATCTGTCTTCTTGTCCAAAGCTCCTGACCCTCCTGCTCATCTGTTTCCCACCAACAACTCCAAGGCAGAGATCTCTGAATCTGGCTAGATGTCTTGTTCACTCCCAACAGCCAAGCAGTTGCAATAGCAGCAAAATAGGAAGGATGAAGGTCATGGTGTTGTTCATCCAGACTAATTCACTCTCTGCAGCCAGGATAAAGTTTCCAGAGTAGGGAGTCTCAGAGCCCGGACCGTGAAGATGTCCCTACCATAGGCATCAGGTGACCACCTCACGCCACCCTCAATCACTCCCCTTCTCCATTCTGTCTTTCAAAACTGCTTCTATCTCCCTAAAGCTCCCTCTTCCCTTCAGAAGTTAGCAAGGCTTCATACTCTTCTGCCCTTGTAAACTTCCAAATACTCTGCTATAGGATGTGTGTCTTGGCCATTCTCTCCTTGTACAAAAGCTTCACTGTAGTGGAGGGGAGGAGGCATTTAGACTCACAGTGATAGGAGGGGGTGGGAGACTGTCAGAGGACCCTCCACGCCAGCTGCAACTTTCTTCTCCCCTCTTCGGTGTGTCTGAAGACCTAAAACATTCAATGTAGCTCATGTGCCGAAGTTCAACCTCTGCTAGTCACGTGAGAGTCACACCCTTAGCTAGCCTAAGTGCTCTTACTGTGCAGACAGACCACCTGTCCCTTCCCTGACCTCAGGTTACCTTGAAAAACCCCTCTTCTTCCACCTGTCCCTGAGAGACAGTGTCAGAGTTCATACGGAAGCCTGGCCCATCTGGAGTCTACGATGGTGTCAGCACATTCACCTCTGCTGCTCTGTCTTTCCCACCACCGAGGGGCTTTAGTGGAAGTTGAAGAGCGAGGCCAGTGGGCAGCACCAGGGCACTGGAGACTCCAGACCCTTGGGCTGCTCAACTAACAGTGGGATCTGGTGTTCTCACCTGTACATTACATATGATGAAACTTGCCTGGCCTGTGCAGACTCAGAGAAGATGAATGGAAGTGGTTCGCGAGGAGCAGTGATTCTCATACTCGACTGTGTTTCAGAAACACAGATAACTGGGCCCTGCTCTTGGAGCTTCGATGTAGTGGGTCTGGGGTGAGGCCTGAGAACTGGCATTTCTAACAAGTTCCCAGGTGTTCTGATGTGGGTCCAGCAACCATGCTTGAGGATCACAGTTTCAGAGGAAATTGCCTGCTTTGGAAGCCCTCAATACCTACAAACATGGGTCACTCCCATCCAAGCTGAAGGAATGGCTTCATCCTTCCGCTTTGGCTCAGCTGACAATGGGGAGTCCCTTGACATCAGTTTATTTCTGTGCCTGGACTCAGCTTTGGTTCCCTCTGTGGTGGCTGGACAGCATAAAGTAGGAATCCATGGCCATTAACAGTGTGCAAGCCCTGGGTCCATGGTAGAGATGGCCATCAGGGGGTGCTCTGCCTGCTTCCAGGCTAGACACAGATACTCCTTCCGGACTGTTGCATTTTCTCTAGGCCCCATTCAAGTGAGTTTTAAAGGGACCCATCCCTCTGCAAAGGCTGAAAAATATTATCAATCACATTCAGAATACTGCGGTTCCTCTAGCACCCCAAGCGCCCTGACCGGCAATCACAGAAGGGCTTTCCACATGGGGCGGATGCCAGCCCTGGAAAGGAAATGGAATGAGCACAGCGCACTTGCTGATGTCGGAGTACAGGCAGAGCCTCAACACAGGCCAATGTGGCTCCCCAGGGGCCAAGCCTCAGAGCCGGCCCGGCTCCTTCCTCTCTGCCCTCTGTCTGCAGGAGGGACTAAATAAACAGGCTTTACCTTGAGCCCCCTGCCAAATGTCTGCCCTGCTTCCCTCGGCCAGCAAAGGCTGATCGTATCTGTCCAGGAAGAAGGGTGCTTGTGCTCAGAGGGCTGAGGTGTACAGACTCAAGAACGTACGAAGCTGCTGGGGCGGGGGTTGAGTTACCCTGGACGAAGCCTAGAAGTATTTGATATTTTCTTTGGCAAATACTGCAATAGAGCAGTACTCACTTCCTTACCAAGACCCAGATTTGATTTAAAACAGCCATATTTTAATAAAGCCAGTGGAGCCGTGCCTGGGTCATTGCCTGGCACTCAAGACGTGCTCCATAAAAATTTGTTGGATGAACGAATGCCTTCCTTCCAGGATACTCTGTCCATTCCTAAAACTCTGACATGATCCTGGCTACTCCAGTCTAAACGGCGTTTGTCCTATTTCTTTTAATCCTTCCCTTTTAAGATCTTTTTCTCAGATGGGGCATAAAACAAATCCTTTTTCATCCTGCAGCTGGCTGCCTGGGGAACAATGGATTGGTCCCTCAGCAGCTCACAAATGAAAAGCCCCTGGCCACAGGCTCTCTGACCACTTGGTCAACCTGGCCCTCCCCGCCAGTGGCCCCACCCCAGAAGGAGACCCCAAAGACCTTCTGATCGTCCCCCATCAGAGACTAAAGATCCAGGAATCCATAAGGGTAGGGCGTCCTCAATTATTTCGAGGGCATCCCACCCCTTGTAGATTCCTCATCAGGTAAAACCCCTAGTTCCCAGGCCTCAGATTTGGGACCTTGAAGGAGGACTAAAGAATAAAGAAGAGCCAGGGATGGGGCTAGGGGTTCAATAAAAGGCACATGAAAGATTTTTTTTAAAGAACTGATTTGGTCACCAAATACAAGCAAACCTGTCTTGCCCCGAGCCAAGAGTTAGGAAGATCTGCTCACAGCTGGGCTTCTTTCATGCATGGCTCACCTTGTTGTAGGGCTCTCAGTGCCAGAACCACACAAATTCAGGCATAGGCCCTCTCCCTTAGGGAAGTCAGTTTTGCTGGACAGACAAAGCTATCTTACCTAAAGCGGCCAAATAATGTGATAACGTGGCCTAAGTTAAGGGAGGGAGTCTATGGCGTATTACAGTATATAAATCATTTTCGAATTTCACATTTTTCTGGCTTAGATGGTAATAATTCCTAACCATTCACAAAAATGCTAAAATTTATGCACCCAAGATCATTTCAAGCATCCCCATGAACCAGGCTCCTTTCTTTGTGCAGTGACACTCGGGCCCCTGGCCAGAGGGGAATCCTTACATGTTGCTCCAGCTCATGCTGACTGGGGCTTGGACAGTGCTGCCTGGCTGGGCCACGTGACCCAAAGTCACAACCCCAGGTTTCTTTTCTGGGCTCTGAGGCCAAAATGACTTCTTGGAGCAGAACTCCTGAGAGCAGAGAGAGCCGGAAGTCTGTTCCTCAAGTCTACCGAGGCTGGGGTCTGCCTGCTGCCCTCCCCGCATCTTGGCCCTTTGCCTGCACAAATCAAAAGCAGTGCACCTCCTCTCTTTCCTGCTTATTCTTTCAACATCAGATCCAGCTCGTGACCTGGCATCTGTAAGGCAACCATGACAAGAAGAAATATGAGGTTCAAGCAGGTTTACCTGCCAGTTCCTTCAGCCAAGGCTGCTGTGGCGGGAGATGTGGCTGCTGACGCGCTTATTAAGCAGGGGAGTGGGCAGAAGCGAAGTCCGTGACTCCCTGCGCCCCCCCCCCCGCCCCGCTGGGCCAACAGAGGTGTCGACACATCCCCAAAACGCCATGTAGGGAAGTGAAGCAGAACACGTTCTGGACATCGTATTCGAGAGTAAAGTTCATCCCAAAGTACTTCACAAGCATGTGACGGGATAAATCAGTCTAACATGTGACACTTCACAGGATAAATGAACAAGATTAATCTGTTTTCAAGTATCGACCATTTTGCAACAGATACTGATTTTTGTTGGCATATCTCCAATCCACAAGTATTATTAATAGTGCCTAGGAAGGTTATCGAAGTCTAGGAATAAAGAAATCTTATTATTTAGTTTACAAATGCAGATGATGGTGTCATTAACATGGATAATGTCATAGCAGGAGTCCAGCTCTGCTCTCTCGTGGGAATCACTCGTGAAGAAGTTCACTGTGTCACCCTCACCCGAGTGCGATGTGGAAGTACACGTCTCCCTCCAGTTTTTCTTTTTCCTTTCTGACAATGTGTTCGTAAGTGGATCTACAGGGCATTATGGCAAGTGAAATAAGTCAGACAGAGAAAGACAAATATCATATGACTTCACACATATGTGTAATCTAAAAACCAAAACAAACAAAACAACAAAACGGACTCATAGGTAACAGAGAACCAACTGGTGATCGCCATAGGTGAAGGGGATTAAGAGGTACAAACTTCCAGTTATGAAATAAACAAGCCACCCCCATGTAACGTACAGCATAGGGAATATGGTCAATAATATTACAGTAACTTTGGTGACAGATGGTTAACTAGACTTAAATAATGTATTTATAGATGTTAAAACACTACATCATACACCTGAAACTAATCTAATATTCTATGTCAACTACACCTCAACTTAAAAAAAAAAAACAATGCGTATTCCGAGTATCTTGGTTCATTCAGGCTGCTGTAACAGAATAGCCTGGCTTAGAAACAGTTGAAATTTATCTCTCACAGTTCTGAAGGCTGGACACCCCAGGTCAAGACACTGGCAGATTCTGCCTGGTGAGAACCCACTTCCTGGTTCAGACTGCTGTCTTCTCACTGTGTCCTCACAAAGAGGAAGAGACAAAGGGACTCTCTGGGGTCCCTTTCATAAGGACACTGATCCCATTCTTGAAGGCTGCCCCCTCAGGACTTAATCTCCTCCCAAAGGACTCACCTCCAAACACCATCAGGCTGGAGAATTAGGTTACCACATATGAATTCTGGGGGGACACAAACATTCAGTCTTTAGAATGGGAAAAGAAAAGAAAGAAAATCTAGAGCCCATGGCAGTACAAGCTCAGAGCTCTATGCAGCTGGTAACTTACCTGAGTTATAGCACTGACCTGACCTCTGGGAGAGCTGAGGGGCTGGGCATCAGTAAGAGGGGCCCAAGGCTTCGTGCCCTTTGTAGGACCTGAAAGAGGGGCATTATGCCAGGAGATGACCAAGTCTGCCCTCATGAACAGATCTTTGACAAACCTAGTTCTTTATGACTATTTACAGGTTCCTTGCAGAGCCTCTGATGTGGACAGCACACGCCAGTGGATAGAAGCCCCAGGTTAGGAGCGCCAAAGAAAATTCTGTGTGAATTTCTGATGAAAAACAAATACTGTGTGGAATATACTTTTGCTAAAAAAATTATTTGTTGTTTATTGAAAATTCATATTTAATGGGCGCTCGATATTTTTACTTGATAAATGTAGCCACCCTGCATGAGGTGGCTAAGGGCCATGAGGGGCCAAGTGCAAGTGGTGACAAGCATCCAGCCTGATCAGGTCTCTCCAGACCACATAAGCTAATGCAGTTTGGGGGTGCCCATGGGTCTGGTGGGTCTTGAGTGGCCTCCCAGAGAACAAGTCCACTTAAACCATTCTATAAGCAAGTATAGCATTGTACTATACCTTGTACTAGCATTTCATCTCAGAGACATGAAGCATTTCAGGGAGATAAAAACAAGCAATAGCCAAATTCAATGTGAAGATCCAGGATGACAAACCAAAACCAGATGCTTTATATCGAATGTATTATTGTTTCTTTGAGGTCACAGATGCCAAAATCTTAAGGCGAGGAAGACTTAAAAGGGAGATAAATCTCGCTGGTGGGTTGTTCTGTGAATGGGGAAAAGATTATCATTATTTTATTTGAAATGCAGAACAAGGATTCAAGGAGAACAATGCAGAAATGCAGAATAAGGGGACCAAGGGAGTAAGCCTCAGTCATGACCCCAGGCTACAGGGTCATGAGAAGAGGAGAGGGGCCGGCTACAGCAGTGTGCTGATGGGGTGAGGTGTTCCTCAGATGCCCAGTGTCTGGCCATGTGTGTGCATATGGGCTGTTGCTTTGGGGGGGCGCTCTGGAGAATAGAGAGCCCACAGTGACTATCCAGCAGAGCCCCAGGACTTAGGAGGGCAGATCCGACCCAACTGGGAGGGGACATGAGGAGCTGAGGGTTGGTAACCTGGAGAGAAACCTGGGCCTGTTCATGGCCAGACCCATGGGAAGGACCTTCTGCCAGAGTGGGAGACTCAGGCTGCGGAGAAGTCTTGGGAGGACCCCAGGGTCTGGCGTGAGTGTGGCCGGAGTGGGAGTAGTCAGAACTTGCCTGGTACCCGAATGGACAGGAAGGGACAGTAAAGACCAGGCAGGTACCCCTGTGGCTTTGTGGCTTGGACAGAGGTGTTGGGAGCCATGCTGTCTGGCATAGACTCCTAGGACGTGGGTTAGGAGAGTTGCTCCCAGCTTTACCTGATGTTAGACAGTCAGCCAGCTGTGTGTCACCAGTCCCAGGCCTGGCAGCTAGTTCTGGCCCCAGGTCTGGCCCAGTCCCTGAGCTACTACAGACAACCACCCCTCCTCTCGGGAGCTGTGTTCTCAGCCGTCCGAATGAGGAGGCCCAGACAGCCACTGTGGGAGTGCTCTGGGAGTCACAGCCTCTCTCTTCAGGTCTGCTGGGCGGGCGCATCGTGGCTCCTGGGCCCGAGTGTCCCTGCGTGACGGTAGCCTTGGCCGGGATCCTCATGAAGGCACTTAGGCTGGGCACACGTCATGCCATTACTACGCCCACTTTTCTCCGTGTTTAATCAAGGGGGTCTGAAACTGAAACAACTGGAAGAAAGTGAAGCTTGACCTTTCCCCTTCTCTGAGGGAGACACAAGCCCAAATGGTGGGGACAAAGGTCACTCTGTGCCTCTTGAAATGAAAACTCAGAGAAGCCTTTGGGACTTCCTCATTCCTTGTCTTCTGTCAGCAGCTCCGGAATGGCTCGGGTTCCCGTAAAGGCTGTCACTACAGCCCTGTCAGCCCCATCCTGCACTAGGCCCAGCCAGGCTGCTGAGGGCGGAGGGCTGTTTTCTTACACACCCACTACGTATAGAATCTCTCTCTCTCTCTCTCTCTCACACACACACACACACACACACACACAGAGCCAGGAGCCTGGTCTCGAAGCTGAGGGACAGCAAGCCCCTGGAGTGGTGCCCTTCTTCCCCTGCAGGGGCCGGGACAACTGCTCCTTCCCTCCGCGCCAGGCTTGAAATGGCCTCCACCACCTCTCCCTCCATGAGCCATGCTGTTTCCCGTAACTGCATTTTACTGTGCTTGCCCTGATCCAAAGGACACTCAAGACCTCGCCCTGGAAAGGCCAAGCCACCTCTCAGCAGCTTTTCCCTCGTGTATACCATGGAGGGCTGGAGAGACTGGGCATCCCGGCCACCAGTGCTCTGGCAAATCAATACAGTTCTTCTTATGTCCGTGTTAGAGAAGCCCTTTCAAGCTGCAAGAAACGCAGACACGCTCAAGTTAGCTGGAGTGCTGGCTGGGTGTTGGAAAGGAAGACAAAGGACAGACGGACAGACAGTCGGGCAGGACTCCTGCAGTACCCTGACGCCCGGATTCATGGTTTGGGATGAGTACTAAGGCAGCCTCAATAATGCCGATCGTGAGCCTCTATTGAGCACTCGTCCCAGCTGGGTCGCAGCATGACCTAGAGGCCCAGCAGCCGTCATCATGTGCCGCTCTCAACAACCCTGTAGAATAGGGTCTCATCACTGCCATTTGAGGAGGAAGGTGTTGGGACATAGAGAGAGCTGTGACTTGTCCGGAAACCTACAGCTGGTACGTGCAGGACCGGGATGCAAACCCAAGCTGTCAGGAGACCTGCGATGTAGCACAGGAGAATCACTCCGCCAAGGTGACCGCCCCCCCTCCGCCGGATGTTCCCCTGCCCTGGTGGATCTGCCATTGTCTCAAGATGACTTGCCCACATCTCTGTGGGTCTAGCTTTCTCTCTGTCTTTCTCCGTCTCTCTCTCTCCTCAGAATCTCCTCCTGCTTCTTGCTCTGTGTGTCCAACTCACAGCTCCCTGGGAGAGGACCTTCAGGGGCCATCGGAATCCAGCCAGTGTGAACTGCTCTGAAAGCAAAGCATTTGCCAAACTGGACCTTTCTTTGTCAATGGTGAGCAGCTGCCTGTGGGTGGGGGACAGTCAAGTGTAGTCGGGGCGGCTGGCCATGGTCAGTCAACACAGGCACCCCTTAGGGTGGAGTAGGCACCCTACCAGGCACAGGTTGTCCAGTGTGGGGTGTTTTGTTTTTGTTTTTGTTTTTTTCTGAAATCTTTACTAAATATAGTTCTCATTTTCTGACTTTATAAGAATCATCTAGTAGGTGGGGCACCTGGGTGGCTCCATCCTTAAGCGTTTGCCTTCGGCTCAGGTCATGATCCCAGGGTCCTGGGATGGAGCCCCCCATCAGACTCCCTGATCGGTGGGGAGCCTTCTTCTCCCTCTCCCACTCCCCCTGCTTGCGTTCCCTCTCTTGCTGTCTCTCTCTGTCAAATAAATAAATATAACCTTAAAAAAAAAAAAAGGAATCATCTAGTAGGCATAATTGAACTTTAAAAAAAAAATTAGTTGGGATTTTATGATTCCTGAGGCACCATTCTGAACTCCAACTGGATCAGGCTGCAGAAGTAGGAGGTATAGAGAGCTAATGTGTGGCGACATCCAGGAAACTCCCTAAACATCTTTTGAAAATATGTTCCTGATTGGTTCTTTGCCTTCACCTCAATGTGGAGGCAACAATGAGAAGGAAATTCCCTGGCAGTGGGTTCCCGTGAAATCAGGCATCATGTTCTGAACTGCAAATATAAGCAGGCCCCATGAGATGCGGCTTCCTCCTCCTCGGACCTCCCGGCTCAGGCTGCTGAGGGGCTGTGGAGACTCCTCAGACACCTGGGACCTGGGCCAGCTCCTCAATCATCTCCCTTCCCAGGAGGATCCTCTGCTGACAGAAGGACAGAAGGTGGGGGGTCTCAGGTCACTCTGAGAGGTCACAGGCTGCTAATCCATTCTTGGAACTGTCCAAAAAAAGCCCATTTGGGTTTGATCCTTTGCACAAAGAGATTAGAGGACATAGAACTTGACATCTGCATGTCGTCCAGCTTCTGTTAGAGAACATCCATCTTTGGGGCGCCTGGGTGGCTCAGTGGGTTAAAGCCTCTGCCTTCGGCTCCGGTCATGATCGCAGGGTCCTGGGATTGAGCCCTGCATGGGGCTTTCTGCTCAGCAGGGAGCCTGTTTTCCTTCCTCTCTCTCTCTGTCTGCCTCTCTGCCTACTTGTCATTTCTGTCTGTTAAATAAATAAATACAATCTTCAAAAAAAAAAAAAAAGAAAGAAAGAAATGAAAAGAAAGAAAGAAAGAAAACATCCATCTTTATGGAAAAGCATGGCGGATGGAGCAAAAGTCCAAAACCCTTCCCTGAAAATACTTAGTCAAGACTGAAGAGTCACACCCAGAGCTGCAGTCTGATTCCCAACGCTGTCCTGTGTC
The DNA here is from genome assembly GCF_020171115.1 of Neogale vison. Lineage (NCBI taxonomy): Eukaryota > Metazoa > Chordata > Mammalia > Carnivora > Mustelidae > Neogale > Neogale vison. Next base: position 129,566,104 of record NC_058096.1, on the reverse strand, counting down.
AAACTGGATTCCCTGTGGATTGGAAACACCAACGGCCCGCAGCTACAGTGGGGTGGGTGCCGCTACAGGACAGTGTGTTCCTTTGGGGCCTCACCCCCTCCCAGTGGACCAGGGGCAGCTGAACTTTAGTCTTCAATTCAGGGGCACCTGGGAGCAAGGCTGCGGGGTTGGAATTCCAAGCTTTCTCCCTTCTGGCCCCAGGGTGCATCTGCCGGGGTGGGGCCTGGGAGCTGCCATTTTCCTAAGTCAGGAGCCAGGCAAATGACCACCACGTGCTGCAGTGTGACATTCACAGGATAACAGACTGACATGCAGAGTTACACCAGGCAGCCTAGATTTAAGAGGAGCTGGAGGTGGGTAGCCTTGTTTGGCCAAAAAAAACACATGTTTTGTTTGTTTGTTTCCTGTTACTCTACTTTTTACCAAGGTTTAACAGGATTTGTACCCAGCACCTGACGTGGAAACTCTTCCAAGAGGGTCAGTATTCACTACACTGATTACGAGGGTCTCACTTCCTTGACCTTTAGCCTGTACTGTTGATCAAAGCAGTTTCAAGGGGACACCTGAGCCCTGAGGGTTGTAGGTTAAGTTATGAATCACTTAGTTCTACTCCTGAAACCAATACTACACTATATATTAACTAACTTGCATTTAAATAAAATTTAACAATATTTTGAGAAATATAGAAGGGGGACACGTGGCCTGAAAGGGGGATAGGAATAGGTGGTTCTGGGGAAGGCAAGTGGACCCCATGGCACCTCATGACTTAATAAACCTCGCTCAGGAGAGGAGAGGAGAGGAAAGCAGGGAAGGCTATCTGATGGCAGCTTTGCCGAGCCCTGCGCTCTCCCTGGGAGGATCTGAGACACCACAGCTTAGAGGCAACCGCTTGACACAAACAGATCTCCCAAGCCCGACAGCCAGCATGCCCAGACAGGACTTTCAGTGCATGTGGAGGGGGTTTGGGCACAAGGCTCTGGACGTATGCCCAGCCCTTTCCAGAGAATACAGACATTCTCTCCTCTGCCAACAGAAAAAAGGAGAGAAGAAGCTGCATTTTCCATCTCAATCAATGGGGCCAACGCCCTTCCAGAAACCCCCTCCTCATGGAGCCTTGACAGAATATTTTCCTGAGGATCTTTACCCAGAGATGGTCCCCATGATACCATCAGGACTCCTCTTGATCTCCCAGGTTCTTCAGGCAGAAAGACCCAACTGGGCATCTCTGGGACCAAGGGAGGCAAGGGGTGGACCACGGGGCACTCCTGAGACGGATGTTTGGGGCCAGCATGTATGTGAGAGGGAGGGAAGCAGAGCAACATGGTTCTCTGGGCTTGTTAACATTCAATGAATCCCACCCAGACCTACTCTTTTGGTGTCCCGGGGCTGATGTAACAAAGTAAACAGGGTGGGAGGCTTAAACAACACACATGGATTGTCTCACAGCTCTGGAGGCTGGAAGTCCAAGATCAAGGTGTCAGCAGGGTTGGTTTCTTTGGGGGCCTCTCTCCACGACTTAGAGATGACAGTCTTATCCCTGTGTCTCCATGCCATTCTCTGTCTGTGTGCATCCATGTCCAAAATGCCTCTTCTTCTAAGGCACCAGCCACATAGGATTACAGCCCACCCTAATGACTTCATTTTAGTTTAACTATCTCTTTAAAGGCCCCGATCTCCAAGTATGGTTACATTCTATGGTATACTGAGGGTCAGGACAGCAACGTAGAATTTGGGAGGGCACAATTCAGCCCCTAACACCTTCTGGAATCAGCCAGCATCATATCCCATGTGAGCAGCTGTGCATCCCACTCATAAAGGCAATCCTGCATTGACCACAAAGCCTGTTCCCATGTGCTTTCCCCTTTAATACCTTTAATTCACCCCAGAGTCAGCACAGAAAGCATTCTTGTCTTGTTTTATAATTGAGGCACCTGAGAGGCAAAGCCAGTGGCCCTGAGTGCCCCTGCTAGGAAGTGAGTGAACGGCACTGAGACCTGGTCCCCTCACTCCTCTGCAGTGTGCTCTCGAACTCACCGCTTCGAGAGGTCACAGGCTGCTAATCCACTCTTGGAACTGTCCGAAAAAACTTCCTTCCCTCCAAGGAGAAAGAACACTTCCCTCCAAGGAGAAAGAAAATTCTTCCTCTGAGAAGAGCCTCACACCCCCGTCAAGTTTGTGGGAGCTCAATCTTGTCCTACTTAATTTGCCTGAGCTTCATCTCATAACATTTATTTGTTAAATAAAGTCACTTCTCCCTGCCGGTGGCTCTCATATGGCCGCTGTGGGCCAGGCACTCTGCTGGGCAACACATGTGCATGACATCTCAAAATAAATCATATTTTGTAGATGAGAAAATGGAGCTTTGGAGATAAAAGTAAGCAGCTACTCAGTGTTAGAGGAGTGCTCTGAACCCAGATAAAGGTAATTCAGAATCCCATACTCTTTCCAGGGTAGTGAACGCCAAAAAAGTTCGTGTGTTTTTGAAGGGCCCACTTTGCCCCAAACACCGTTCCACATGCTGCTCTGATGCATGGTATTTATCAGTTTACAAAACAAATACTGATCCCTGGCCTTAGGGAGCTTATAGTCTTCCAAAGGAGACAAACAGTAAGTACAATAAATAAATTGCGTTATACATTGGAAAGTGCGAAATACCGTGGAAAAAGAAAAGAGGTAGGGTGGGATGATTGGGAACACTGGGGCTGGGACAAGTGGCAGTATTAAATTGGGTGGTCAGGGAGAGCTGCAGGGAGAGAGTGATGTTTAAACAAAGACTCAAGGGAATGAAGGAATTAAGCAATGTGGATATCTGGAGAAGAGTATTCCAGGCAGAGAACAAGTGTAAATGTCCTGGGGCAGGAGTGTGCCTGATGCACTGCAAGAACAGCAAAGAGGCCACCCAGGCGCAGCCGCTGCCTTCGGCTCAGGTCATGATCTCGGGGTCCTGGGATCGAGTCCCGCATCGGGCTCTCTGCTCAGCAGGGAGCCTGCTTCCTCCTCCTTCTCTCTCTACCTGCCTCTTTGCCTACTTGTAATCTCTCTCTGTCAAATAAATAAATAAAATCTTTAAGAAGAACAGCAAAGAGGCCGTGTAGCTGAGGAGGCAAGGAGAGTGCAGAAGATGAAATCGGATAAGAAGATTGACCAGCTGGTGTTGGGTTCACAGACCACTGCCTTGACTGGGACTTTATTCTCAGAGATGGGACCACCAGAGGGCTCTGAGCAGAGGTGGGGCAGAGTGTCGCCTGCCTTACCTTCCAATAGGATCACTCTAGCTGCTGTGCTGAGAACCTACTGCAAGAGAACAAAGAGGAAGCAGAGACACCAGTGATGAATCTTCTGAAATAGTCCAGACAGTGGCTTGGACAAGGTGGGCCTGGTGCGGCAAGTGCCAGACTCTGCAGCCGTTGCTGCTGTTTCTCCTCATTTCTGGAAAGTCTGTGGAATGGGGCCACCTGCAGTCCAGCCCTGGTGTTCCCGAGAAGCAGCTCTGAGGCCAAAGAAAGCTGCTTCGCTGTCTGAATCAGTCTTCTCGTTTAGAAAACAGGACAAAACAGGGTTAACAATCCCAGCCTCACAGGGCTGTTTGAGACCCACCTCTGACGATGGATGTGAGGTGCTAGCGAGTAACAGGTGCTCAGTTCCAGATGGCTATCTCCACACCTTCTGGACCCCACGTCCTGAGACCTCCTTCAGATTAGGGCTCTCAGGCCTTGCCCTCCTGCCCCCCAAAGGAAGCAGGTACAGATGGATCTCTGAATGGAAGCACTTTGGGGCACAGGACACTGTGCAATCCTTCCCCCTGTTGGGGGGTGGTGCTCACAAATGGACACAGCCTTCCGTGAGGCCCTGGATGCAGAGCCCCAGGCCACAGGGGGAGCCAGCTTATAGAGGCCCAGGGACCCACAGATGAACTTCATGTCTTCTGACCCCCAGGAGAGGGGCTGGACTGAGCACTGGATTGGGAGTCCCACAACCTGCATTTCTTTTTTGAGACATAGTTGACATATATCATTATATTAGTTTCAGATGTGCAACCTAATGATCTTTGCAGATACTGCAAAACAATCACCACAGTAAGTCCAGTTAATGGCAATCTGCATTGCTGTAACGACTCTGCCAGTTTCCAGCTCAGTATACTTGAAAAATGACTTTTTTCTGGGCCTCAGTTTCCCCCATCCATCAAGTGCAGATATTGGCAAAATGTCTGTGCTTCTGGAGGTTTTCTGGGCCTGAAGAGAGCCCAGGCAGTTGTGGAGTCATGGATTTACTCATTTCCTTATTCTCCTACATGATTTGGCCCTATTTCCTGGCATCCATCTCTTCCCAGCCAAGCTCATTTGGTCTGAGCCAACTCTACAGGGAGCACCAGTGATCTGAGCTGGGATCGGAGAGTCTTGGGATAAACCTGAGCTACACAGCCTTACTCTTTCCCTTCAAGATGTGTGAAGGCATTTCCCTTAGAGGGAGATGAGGGGGGTGATTACACCACAGGTGGTTAGATGGCCCAGCTGGAAGGTCCCTTAGAGACCCTCCTTTTGCAGGTGGGGAAGCTGAGGCTACGAGAGAAGGGACTTGTCTAGGGCTACTTGCCGAGGTCACTGGAAACATCTGTTTTTTTAAAAAATAAACAACAAACAGCTTTTCTAAGCTATACCTGGCATACATTAACCTGCATACGAAGTATACAATTTGGTGTGTTTCGATAAACATACGTACCCATTGAACCATCACCTCCAGAAAGTTTGCTGTGTTCCAGCCTGCTTTCTGTCACTATCGATGAGTTTTTGCTCTACTTTAAGGTAGAGCCCACAGGGCTGGATGACAGATTGGGGGGTGGGAGGTGGGGAAAAGAGAGGATGATCAAGATTTTAGCCTGGGGACTAGAAGGTTCGAGTTGCCATGCTCTGAGATCAGGATGGAACAAAGTTGGAAAGAACTTCCAGAGCTCAGGTTTGGACAAGTGTCTGAGCTGTCAAGTAGGCCCCATGTGGAAAGGATTGATTGTAGCTGGCCCTCTGAGTCTGGAGTGCCAGAGCATCTGGGCTGAGACACACAGAGAAGGACTGAAAGCCAGGGATTGGATGGGTCCCCAAGGACTGAGTGTAGCTGACAACCAGGCTCTGGTGCTCCTACACTAACAGGTCGTTAAGCACTCTAGAAAATGCACTCTGCTTCCCAAGTCTGCCCCCATTCAGGGGTCAGGCCTCCCTGAGCCCTAGGGAGGGAGTCCTCTGAAGGCAGAGCTATGTCGTTCCATCTGCATTTACAAGGTACCTGCACAGTGCCCGGTCCCTGGTAAAAGCTTAGTACTTGTTTGTTGAACAATGGGGCTAGAAAGGGCAAGAAAAACTCTCCCCACCTCTGCAAAGTCTCAGGAATCCGCTTCTGCTTTTTTCCCAGAGCTATGAGTCACAGGAGCGGGACTGCTTCCCACAAGCCAGGAGGACTCCCTTCCTCTAGCCCTCACCTCTGGCCTGTGATTCTGCAAAGAAGGAAAAAGCAAAATGACATTTGATTCACCTTTCCCTCAGCTGTCTTCCCAAGAAGCCCGTCAGTTAGATCTGATCATTCCCGCTTTACAGATGCGGAGAGTGGGGATCGAGTAAAGTGGGGATCGAGAGAGAGGGCAGGGAGCAGATTTGAGCCCATGGCCCCGGAATCTACTGCTGCCTCCCCATGAGGAAAAAGTTCTAGTCTGTGGGGGGGTGCTGGTGACATTGCATGAAGGCTTGAGAGAATCTGCCTTTGGCTGTCCCCCACATGTCTCTTCTTCCTCTGTAAGCCTGTGATGAGTCGCCCCTTTCATCTTCATGCCCAGGACCACCCTTGCCATCCCATCCTGGCCTGCCCTCTCAATATGGGCCCCAAATGCTTCCTGCCCAGCTCTGGCCTCAAGAACCTTCTCTGGGCCATGCGTGCCTCCTCCCACCCCAGGTGTGCACAGGCTCACATGACGGTACCTTCTGACAACCCCAATACTGCAAGGACATTCAGTCTGCCCAATCAACACAGCTGGGCAGCTCCAGCTGTGTCTAGTCTGGCACACAAGTGACGAGCCCCATGTTAGTCCTCCTGTGGCTGGAGAGGGGAGGTCAAGAGCTCTATTTCAGGTCATTAATTGTGACTGTGAGGAGCATTCTGGAGGAAAAGTCCAGGGCATGGGATAGAGGGGCTGGCCATCCTGGGGTCCATGGAGGCATCCCGGGGGTGTGAGGGGAAAGAAGGGGATAAGGGGTGAGCAGGAGTCAGTAAGGGGAAGACATGAGGCAAGAGCATTCCTGGCAGAGAAGAGAGTAGGGCAGAGCTCGAGGGACAGAGAAGGCCTGTGTGCCTCCGAGGGTGACCAGGTAGGGGACTTAGGAAGCTGGAGAGAAAGGACAACTCTAATTGGTATGTCTTGTCCACCAGCCAAGAAACAGGCCCTTAGTTGGATCAATGGCTGGGATGCAGGCACTGGGAGTAGGCAGTGGTCTGGGGGCCAGAAGCACTCTTAGGAAGGAAGGTTTCGAGGTCAGTCCCCCCTCAGCCCTTCTGGAAGAGTAGAGGTTCCTGGTCCCCACACACCCTGTGCACTTCAGGTTTCCAGCACTCCCTGTGAGGGGGCCCAGGCCTTCTGTCTGCAGGGAGCTTTCGGAGGCGGAAAGGTGGAGCCCTGGAATGTGCTGACCTCTGCCTGCCTCCTGCAAGGCCCAGGCGCTGAGACCCATTCTTTCCAGCATGAAAGCTCTGCTGAAGCCAGGGGCGGGTGTGGTCCCGTGCTGGGCAGGACCACACGGGAGCGTCCACTTCCCTTAGGATGGTTCCCAGAAGGACTTTGGCTTCCCCAGAGGCTCCGTCCTCCTCCCCAGCATCCTTCCTTAATGAGGAGAGGAAGGGCCCTGAGGCCAGTGTTAGCACAGGGCCCAGCCAGGGCAGTGCCGGCCCAGGGCTTCCTGGGCAGGGCTCCACAGGCACCCTTGAAGCTGGTGGCCCTGTGGCACCTTTCAGGAGACCTCACAGTTGGTTTTGAAAACCACTCTGGTTGCATAGGAGCAGGGCACATGTCCTGTGTCCTGGGGGAAGTGGCCTAGTGGCTGGAAGGGCTTGGGGGCTGGGAAGAGAGCTATAGGGCAGGGCCTTGTAGGGAGGGAGGGAGGGAGCCCACTCTCCGGTGCCACACTCACCCTCTCCAAGCCTTGGTGACCTCGTCTGCACTTGGAAGCCACAGTTGGCTCTGCCAATGCCACAGGAGAGGCCTGAGGTCGCAGGAGGCCGTAAGGTGCTTCCTGAATGTCACCCTGGGGGAGAGATACTGAGGCAAGTTCTCAATGGAGAACACAGAAGCTGCCGAGCTTCCAAGGGCAAAGCAGGACCCCCAGAATGAGGAGTCAGGCAAAGCCTGAAGACTTTCTTTGGGTCCCTGATTGTGAAGTAGAGTGTCCTGGACTCTTACCCCAGATAGACTGAGCTCTGCACTCCCCTGTCACACCAGGACTTGGGCTTGTATGGGGGCCAGTGGTTCTCCCTGGAGGTCTCTGAGAATCTGCCCCAGGGCGGAGGGGTTACACACATGCGTACTCTGGGAGCTCAGAGACTCCCCGGGGTGGGGGGTGCACCCGAATCTCGGCCGCAGGACTCCTAGGGGTTGGTGTGTAGGAGTCAGGATTAGGCAGGGAACTGCGAACGAGGCAGGAGTCCCTCCCAGGCAGCACCCCCAAAGCCCTCTGTACTGCGTTTTCTGTCCCCCCCACCCCCTACAGAAGTCTTCCCAATGTGGCGTTCTGGAGTGCATGGACTGGATCCTCCTCGAAGCCACAGTGTGCGGCACCAGGCAGGCCTCTGTAAGCTCACTGGGAGAGGAACGGAAGAAGCTCTTGGTCATCTCCCAACTCAAGCCAGCTCTACTCTGTCTCTAGCTCCCAGCCCAACTCCCATACCCAGCCGGTGCTCAGTAAATGTCTGGCAGCTGACTATTAATTCCCCAAATAAACCTGGCCCCCGAGTCAACACGTACCACGTGGCATACCAAACCCACCTCCTGTGTTTCCAGTCCCCCAGCCCTGTTCTTTCTGTGGGGTCTCTTCCCTAGCTGACATTCTGAGTGTCCTGCGCAAGCCTCCTGTCCTGGGATGCCTTCTCCAACTGGCCTAAGCTCAACACAGCAGCGCCCCAGCCAAAAACCTCCGAGGTCTTCCCTCAGTCCCCACCAGACTGACTCTCAGGGTTCACGGACACACCCCTACCCCCAGCCCTTACCCTGATGGCAACCCCTGACGCAGTGCCCAGACAGACAGCAGTCTGCATCCTACAAACACACACAGACAAGCACACGCGACCTCTCGCCGGTGCTAGGGTGGACACATTTGCAGGTGTGCACAGGCCTGTGCTCACACACGCCCCCGTTGCTTTCCAGGTTGGTTGAGAAGGCTGAGAGGCTCTAGACAAGTCCCCTTCTACCGTCAGAAAGCCCTGAGCTGATAGTCAGGATGCCTGGGTGGCTCACCTGGGAAAAGTCACCCTATTGAGCCTCATACTCCCCGTCTGTGAAATCAGGAGTTGGAGCACATGATCTCTCAGGCCTCCATCACCTCCTAAATCTGCACATGATGTAAGCGGTCAATCATAGCACAGGAACTAAATTCCCCAGAGTGACTGTGGTGGAGCAAAAGGGGAGAAAGGGGCTCGGAGCACCCTGATGGGTGCCTCCGTGCTCCAGGGTCCCCTGCGTTCATCCTGGTGGCCAGGTCAGTCTCCCTCGGAGAACTGCAGGAGAAGCTGAGGATAGAGTCTGTGGGGATCGTCGGTCCTCTGCTCGGGCCTTTGCCACATTTTGCTCTATCAGTTCCCACAGGGGTGGTGAGCCTGTGGTCAATTGTCCCACCGCATTTGAGACAGATTTCCTGGGAGCGAGCCCTGAAATTGCCTCCCAGTGTTGGAGCAGGGAGAAAAAACCCGATTCCAGAGAAGGACTATTTTTGCCGGAAATTAAAGCCAGCTGTGGTTCCTGAAGCCTGCGGGCCCCCACCCTGTCATCCCTAGGGTGGCCGGTGCCCTCCTCCTTGGTAGCTGAGAGACCCGGTCCCCCAGCCTTTCATCTCACTACTGCCTGCTCAGTTCCAATCAGCAGCACTTCCACTTGGGTTCTCCACCGTGGACTTGCTCCTGAAAATTTCTGGAAGCTTCAAATGGTGCAAACAGATTGTTTTCATTATGATTATTCCGGGTTTAACCTCCTGGCCCTGCGTCACCAAGATTGCAGGGCTCTTTCTTAGAACTGTGAGAGGCCTCACCCCCTCAATCAGTCTTTATTTTTCTTCTCTTCCGTTCTCGATTCTTTTCTGAGAGGCCACCAGTTCTCCATATGCCCTCTGTGCCACCTCCAGGTGTTGTCCAATGATGTCTCAGGGTCTCTGGGGCAGCAGAGAGGCATCGTGACCCTGCTCTCCAGCCCACCCTGCCCTGTCACCAGATTCTGGCCTCTCCACATCTGCTTCCTAGTGTGAAACCAGCATCTCTGAACCTACCTCCCAGAGGGCTTAGGATCTGCCAACATTTGGTCTGAGTGTTTTTAATATGAAGATTTTCTTATTCTTCAAAATTGTAATAAAAACAACACACCCACACAAATGTGTTACATACAAATTTTAGTACATTGAAAACTACCAACACATTAACTTGGGCTGCTGCATTTTTTTTGTACAGACCTTAGAATAAAATTTCATTTTAATTAAATGTGGTCCTAGGAGAGTCCAGAGAGCTGATTAAAACAAAAAAACAAAAACAAAAAAAAACTCAAAACATACTCTTATAAATACAAGTTCTTCTCCATGTGAAACGAGATTTCCTTGATATTTGATCAAAACAGATGGCAGCTGTTCTCAAATGGGGTGATTTTTGCCTCCCGCACAACTGCACCCCTCACCCCCCGCCCCGGGACACCTGATAGTATCTGGAGACATTTTTGGTTTTCACTCCTGAGGGGAGCGTCGCTCGTTGTATCCAGCAGGTAAAGACTAGGGAGGGGGTAAACATCGTGTAATGCACAGGACAGGCCCCACAATGAAGAGATATCTAGTCAAAAATGTTGGTAGTGCTGAGGCTGAGAAACCCCGATATGAGAGAAGGTGCTAGATGCTTACAATGGCACAATTCTGATTGATTCCTATAACCCTGGATTTCAAGCAGTTATCTTATTCAAGACTGCCTTATTGTTCTCACCCAATGGCTTCATAAGTACACACCACAAATAGGAAGACAACAAATAAGGTTATGCTTAGTCAAACACTGTTTACATGGGGTTCCAGGTAAGTCTTTAAAAAAAAATCCGTAGCTAAGGAAGTCTGCAACCAGTTGGCATAGTTGCTATTCCTGATGCTTCTGACAGCCTGACTTTCCAGCTCCAGTCCACACCACTCAGCCACCCTCTTGGCTTCAGAGAGAAGCACAGACCCCTCTGAACGAGACTTGTCAATATATGGGAAAGAGGGCTTATCATCCCAGTGGAGTGTGGGCTCCACAGAAGAAGGAGTTTTGGTCTGCTTTGTGCCTGGCACAAAGTAGTTGCTCATTAAATATTCACCAAATGAAAGTGAGACTTACTCCCAACGTCTTGGAGGGACTGAAGTTTCTCTCTGAGGTTTGGAGGGCAGAAAGGTAGGTACACAACTCCTAGCGCCCCCTGCCCTGGGCTACCATGCGTCTCTTGGCCTGGCTGGTCAATTCCCAGATGAGGGAGTCCTAGACACGCATTCACAGGAGATTGGCTCCTTCAAAGGAGGCTCTGGACATATCAGGCACACCTCCCTTCTCCCAATCCTCTGGTCAAGGAGCAACAGTCTGGACCCCGGATGGAGTGGGCCTCTATACTTTGCTTCCATCTCTGCAGGCTCCTCCCAGCATCCCATGCACTCCACAAAGAGCTTCAGTCAGGCCTGCTTGGGGCTGGTCCTCCACGGCACACTCATTGACAGCTTCTAAGGCCAAAAAGTATTTCCAAACCACCATCCCTTCCCAGGACACAGGCTAGGACCCTGGGGAGTCATCAACCCAATCCACCTCTGCCTTCTGGAGCCTCACCTGGGCCACCCAGGTGCCAGGGCTCCTGTGCTGCTGATGCAGCAACCCTGCTCCCCTCAATGGTTCACAGTATTTGTTAAGTGGAGCCTTACCAAGCACCTACAATGTGCCCAGTCCCATGCTAGACCCATGAACACAACAGACACTGGACTCATGGATCACGCCCCTGAAGCTCACCATTAAGTCACTGTTAAGTGGACAGAACAAAGCCTCAAGCCACAATGTCCAGAAACTCAGACACTCAAAGATCCGCCCACTCCCCAAACTCAGAGATGCAGAGACCCAGAAATTCCCTCCCACTTCTCACTGAAAGCCTGAGTCCTGCCTGGGAAGAATGCAGGAGCTCCAGGCTCAGCCCTGACCTCAGACTTCAGAGGGACAGTCTCCTTGCAGAAGTTATTCAATTTGCAGACCCTGGGGGAGGGGAGGAGGATGTACCAGGAGGCACATCCAAGGGGAAACGTGCTGTTTATATTTCAGCAGGCTCTATTGTTTCAAAAGACATAGAGTGGACATTCTTCACAACAATGGCGGGATGGGGTCAGAATTCCTTGTCTTGTGGTTGATGGCTGCCGGGTTGGGCTATTTGTTTACAACAAAAGTCATCACCTAATCAAAATAGCCAGCTCTTAGAGTCTAAAACCTATCTTCTACTATTGAATTGGAGGATGTAGGCCTACACACGACAACTGAGTTTACTTGCTCCAGATGGTGTTCTTGCAAAGACCGGAGCAGGCGTCATTAGGCTGTTGGAGTAAGAAGAGCAGTCCCCTGGGCGTCCTCCCCTACCGGAGGGCCTTATGCAATAGCTGCACAGCACAGTGGGCTCCAGAAGGGGGAGGAGACTGGGTTTTCCACGAGCCTTGACTCCAACCACCAAGTATCAAGAAGAAATTGAAGCCTGTGATGGCGAAGGTTTGTTTTGCTGGGTCAGATGTGACACCAAGAGGGTCCCAGGGTCTGTCCCTGTTAAGGGCAGTTCAGCACCTGCCCCTCCCACAGGTTTACTGATCCCACCTTCCAGGTGTTCAAGACAAAACCCTGGGCTTCTACTGGCCCTCCACGGCTGCCACTCGGTCCAAGCCCCAACTTCCCTTACTTGGGTTACTGCCGGGGCCTCCTCACCAGTTTCCCTGCTTCTGCCTTTGCCCCTCTAGAATCTGTTCTCTACACAGCTGCAGAATGACTTTAAAAATGTAACTCTGATGTTGTTACTCTTCTAGAACATTCCAGAAGCCAAAGAACCGTTCCCAGCTCACTGGACCAAAACCTAAAGTCCTTTCTGTGGCCTGTAGAATCTGTTCCCATATTTGTTTCCAGCTTCCCCTTTCTCAGGAGTTTAAAGAAAAGAATAGGAAAGAGAGAGCATGAAAAAGAAATTACCCATAGAGGGTTTCCAGCGGCAGAGACAATGGCTCACCTTGGAAGGATGGCAGATACACAGGTGAAGCCCGAGGCTGTGGGAGCCCTCTGGTTCCAGGTGCCACTGGGAACCTGCAGGTCCCATTGAAACAATGTTCCACGTGTATAATACTGTGTTGCTGGTATAGATGTTAGCACTGGGATTGCGATGGGTGGGGTTGCTGTGTATGAGTAAGTGTTAGGGTTTGGGGCAGTCTGGGTGAGACAGAGGGATGTCTTAGGTGGTCTTTGGCTGGCCCAGCTGGCTGGTCAGGGAGAACATTTCAGAGAAGGGTGGCCAGAACGCATGCTCACCACCTCAACAGATGATAGTGAACTCAGGAAGATATTGCAGGTAGAAGAACTGAAATAAAACAAGAATCAACAAACTTTTTTCTGAGCAAGGGCTGAAAGGCTGGAAAACAAGGGCATATCTCAGCTAAAGTATAGGATTTAGCTTGAGGGACAGGAGGAGACCATCAGCTGTTTCTCAGGTACCCAGTGCGTACCAGGGCCTATGATCAGGGGTAGAAGATGGACAAGGGCTGGCTATCCCCACCTTATCACACCCTGCACAAGGCTGTCGGCATTCGAAACACATATGCGCATACACATGCTCTCACACACACAAGGAGGAGACATACCAGGATGAGATAGCTCAATGGCCTTTGTCGAAAGTTTGTCCCAATGGAGAACAGGCAGCGGTGCTGAGAGATCCACAGAGAAACTCAAGCTCCTCTCAGATCCTACCCAGCGGCCCCCCAGAGGCCAGCCTCTCACTGTGAAACAAATCCTGTGAAGAGGTCCTGTTCCTTCCAACAAAGCACCCCATTATTTCTTCCCATCAGAAATACTGAGACCCTAAGATATGTTGTTAGTGGAAAAAGGCAGGGTGTGGGACAGTATGTAAGTAGGTGGCCTCTTGTTTGTGATGTTAAAAGTCATCGTAATAAGGACATGTTGGCTGAGCTCTGAACAGAAGCAAAGATACTGGCAGGATGGGGTGGGGGCAGGAGGCAAAGAGACACTTCGTTTTTACTGCATTTATCATCAGGTCTATGTATTACTTAATCAAAATAAGGAATTAATTTAAACATTTTAATTCCCAGGCTCTGAGGAGGCAGATCGTTTCACAGGCAAGTCCCCAAGCATGGTAGCTCATAGGCCTTCTTCACCATCAGTGCCACCTACGTGCTGTGGCCCCAAGCAGACCCCAGGCTCCAGCCTATACGGAGAGCACCCAGGCAGGGAGACACCGGGGAGCCGATGGAGGGGGCCTGGAGAACCAAGCTGCGTCTGACTGGATTCAAGTCCAGATGTCCGCTCAGCCTTCACACTGCCCTGTCAGAGAATCAGGGTCCCAGGAGAGGAAGTTTCGCTGACCAGCGCTGGTCTGGGGCCCACCCAAGTCTGCATCAGGGTGACAGCGAGAACCGCTTAGTGCTATAAATGGGCATCCTGCCCATGCCTGGGTCATGCCCTGCTAGGGATGCCCACAGTGGGGAGTCCTCATTCACGTCACTGGGTGCTGTTAGGTCCCAGGCCTCCGCAAATGGCTGGACATTCCCCACGGGGAAGATGGAACGCAGTGCACTTGAAACTACAGGGTAAAGAAAAGACTGGGTAGATGGTCAGATCAAAGGAAGCATGAGAGTGAGTAACTGGCCACAGGAGACGGCATACATTTCCCACTGACAGAGTACCCTCTGAGACAGAGGAATCCTGGATCTTGAACTGTGAAGCTATTCTGGACAAGAGTTACGCTTTCAGGGGCAATTAACGGGATTTGGTTGTGTGACTCATGTTATAAGCCCACTGGGGCTAAAACCTCAGAGTGCCTGCAAACCCACACCCTGAGACTGTTCCTCGGCTCTTCGCAGGAACCAGAGAGCTCCCTGAGAAGTTCTGTGGCCCGAGAATGTCGGAGGTGGGTCAGTAGATCCCAGCACATTTCCGAGCTCTCTGGTAGGTGGCCTACTTCTCTTGGCAACCTTGGGGCACCCTGCAATCTATGAAAAGACATGTTTCTTTCATGAAAATGTTGAAATAATGGGAGCTGAGTGACACAAATCTGGCATGAAAATTCCTGCCGTGAGTCCTAAAGTTCGGGCTGCCAAATACCAGTGCTCATACTTGCTTGGTAAATATTAAACAGTGACTTACTCCAATGAATAAAGAAGATTAAATACAGCTTCATAGGATTTCTTTTTATTACATTAAAATCCATATTCCAGAATAGCTAATAGGCTTATTGTACACCTCACAATTGTTATCAATAAAATATGAACTTCAACCATTCTGAAACAGGCAAAGGGGTTTTCAGCAACAGGGGACAGCAAAAGGTCAAAGGGCTTTCAAAAAACTATTCCCAGCCACAGACTAAGAGAAAGGAGGTGAGCATGCCTCATTTCCCCTGGTGGTTCAGCCTTCAAGATGAGGTCCCCATTTTAACTTCAGAACAGTCTTTGGTTCCTTCTGTGAGTAGCTTGTTTTATGTGGCTGAAAACAGAGGGGTAGAGCTATCTCTAATCTCAACCCAGGCCCTCTCTCCCCAAGAGGGTGACCAGCTGTTCCAGTTTGCCCAGGAGTGAGGGAGTTCCCAGAGCATGGGCTTTCAAAGCTAAAACCAGAAAAGTCTGGCAAACTGGGACAAAGTTGCTCAACCTACTCCTTGCTCATTCGGTCCTTACATAGCTGCCTTCTTGATGCAGATCCAGAGGAGAGGGAGGGGAAGTGTGGTCCTGGCAAGAACAGTTGAATAATAATAATTTCTCCCACATGGTCATCCACCTACCCTAGACTCTTGGCAAGGGTTTCTCATACAATATCTCATCTCACACTTTCCACAAATGTTTTCCCTGAATGACACGTTAAGTGATCTGTGCTGGCTCACCCAGCCAATAGATGGAGAGGCAGGAATGGGGACACAGGTGTACCCATGTCAACAGTACACCAGGAACACATGAATACAAACCAAACAGTCATTCTGTAGGCTCTTATATCACTCATTTAAAACTTTTCCCAGAGAAAACCTAAAATTTTTTGAAATGCTCTACTCTCAAAATTTAACTCTATTTTATCATGTCTAAATTGCCCTCAATATATATAAATAGTTTCTTTTTTTAAAAATTTTTGTTTGTTTGTTTATTTATTTATTTATTTGAGAGAGAGAGAGAGCGAGAGAGAGAGACAGGGTGGGGCAAAAGGAGAGAGAATCTCAAGGGGACTCGGCACCCAGCATGGAGACCCACACAGGGCTCAAACTCACTACCCTGAGATCATGACCTGAGCTGAAGCCGAGAGTCAGATCCTTAACTGACTGAGCCATCCAGGAGCCCCTAAATATATACAATTTCTGATACACTGTAAATATTAAACAAAACTGTCATATCACTCTTTAAAATGTATGCAATGATAGGAATGCAAAATACCCAAACCCTGTGGAGGGAAATTAAGTAATAGCTAGCAAAATTACATAACTGTTTCCCCTTTACTCAGCAATCCTACTTCTAGGAATCTAACCCAAAGACACACCAGCAAAACCAAAATAACATATTGTAAGACTATTCACTGAAGCACAGTTTATAACAGCAAAATACCAGAAACCCAATTTCCAGGTATCAGGGACTAGTTTAATAAGCCACAGCATATCAACACAATGGAGTCCTACATACATATAAAAAGGAATAAGGAGAATTTCTATATTCTTGATAAAATTCATAGGACATATATTGTTATATGAAAAAGGCAAGGTGTAGGATCCTATGTATAATACTACTTTTTATGTGAACTGGGGAATAAAAATAAATAAATAAATTCCTATTTGTCTACATTTCAAGACAAAGGCAACAACAGTTGAAGAGGAAATGAAAAGTTTCCCACATGGGGGAGTGTAAAAGAATTAGGAAAAGACAATGAAAGCTGAATTTACCTTACTTTATTGTTTTGACTTTGGAATCATGTAGATGTTTCAATTAAATAATTAAACAAAATTAAAGAATTTTCAAAATGAAAATATGAAGAACTGGAGAAAATTAGAACTAAAGAAAATACACATAAAAACTGAATACAAAATAAAACAAGTGAACCTAAACGAATATCAAGTTGGTGGCTTAAACATACACAGAATTATTAGAGTGACTTTAAAATACAATAATTTGGTTGAGTGTTCCAAATAAGACATATTCTAAATAAACTGCAAAGAAATCTTAAATTGATTAGTTCAGTAATCATGTTGTGGTGATAATACTAGCAAAATTATTTTGAAACTATCATCCAGTAAGAAAAAATCAGTAATTATGTTAGTGTTATTAGGAATCAAAATTTTCAGTATAAAAGACATAAAAAATTTTAAGTCAAATTCTATAACTTTAAAGTTTATTCTAAAATGTTAATATTAGCTCATAATTTTTTATATTTTAAAAGAAATACTTGTTTCCTAACTCTGTCCTCTGCAAAGATCTAGAAGCAATGATCCACCCAGTAGCAATGAGCACTTCTAGCACTCAGATTATGGTTTCTAATTACAATTTTCCAATAAAGAACTTCTTGGAGAAACGTCTGAAGTTCTGAAGCAGGAAATTTACAAGGTAAGCCTTCACAACTCTGTCAAACTAAAAAGCATGGATTCTACCTAAGAGTACTGGGCTCATGCCAAAAGATCACAGGAGTAAGTACCATGGGCCAGAGATAATTTAAACATCAAAAAGAATAGTGACTGTAATGGGATGAAACACATCATATATATTAAAAAGAACTGAGCCCATGCATAATAATACAAAAACAAAAACACTGTCTAACACAGCCATGGGCCCTGAGCATCCCTGCATGTTCTTGCTGGACATGCAGAGAATGCCAGACCCTGATCATTCTATATCCAGGCCATTTATCAGGGCTATGTTAGCAGTGAGTAACCTTAGAGGGATGAGTTGTTCTCCCTCCAGGACAAAGGTGACCCCCTGTGATACAATCCCCCTACATGTACAGCATCCACTTGGGTCTCTCCGTGTCGCCCCATGGGACTTGGGACAAGGGCACTGAAGTCTTGTTGCTTGCCATGCTATGAGTAGTAAAGTCCTTTGTCTCTGCCCCAGCAGTTGCAGTATTAATCTGAGATCCATGAGACTGTGACAGGCTAACTTGGTCAGTTTTCATAAGGTAAGATCTTAGACACCCATCTCACTGGTCACCTTCAGGAGCTATTAGGACACCAGCTCTTTATTTTGAAGACTGATGAAAAGAAAGTGTAATTCCTGCACAAGCCATATTCCAGGGTAACTAAGTAATTGCTGTAGGGAAGTTCTCCATCAAAGAATTTTAGGTAATAAATTCAGAAGAGGTGGACACAATTTGAAAATCACCATTTTGCACACCCTAAAGCAATAATGTATTTAGGCAATGTTCATTAATGGCTGCCTTTTAAAACCACTAGCTAGAATGTTGATAGAAAACTCTACAGTGCACCAATCCATAATGAATGTCTCACAGAAAGAGAGATAACAGATATTATGTGATTTCTGCTAATGATAAAATAAGGAATTATGCCATTTATGAAATGTTCTTTTTAAAAAATACTTGATGTATTTATTTGACAGAGAAAGAGAGAGAGAGCACAAGCAGACAGAGTGGGAGGCAGGGAGAAGGGAGAAACAGGCTCACCTCTGAGCAAGGAGCCTGATGTGGGGTGCAATCCCGGGACACTGGGATCATGGCAGAGCTGAAGGCAGATGCTTAACTGACTGAGCCACCCAGGCGCTCCCTTTTATGAAATGTTCATGCAGAAAACTGCCCATGAGTCTGATTTAAACTTCAGACTTAACTACCTTTCACAGGAAAGACAGGGAATAGAGAAATATGTGAATGATACCATGAGGGTGTAAACAACAATGTCTAGACAATTGCAAACTCTATAGAACAGATGCCTTGGTTTCTCCAATAAATAAATGACCGGGGGGGGCGGGGAAGAGGTAGAACTACTGGATATTGCAGTACTTAAGAGATGTGCAAACCAAATACAATCAATGTGTGAACTCTGGGTCCTGATTTAAACAAACCATCTGTAAAAAGCCATTCATGAGACAATTGGGGAATTTAAACAAGATGGGCTATTTGATGATATTAAGGAATAATTGTTAATTTCTAAGTGTTTGGAGTCCTTCTTAGAGATTGAAGTATTCACAGATGAAATGTTATGTGTCTGGAATTTGCTTTAAAATAATCTAGTGGCCAGAGGCAGGGGGAGGAAGAAGGGGAGGGGTTGGAGATGAAAGATCTGTCATGTGTTCATTATTAAAGCAGGTCATGGGCACAGGGGGATTTGCTTCACTATTTTCTTTAGTTTTGTGATTGAAAATTTCCACAGTAAAAAAGTAATTTTAAGCAAAATGGTTCTATTTTTGGGTTTCTTAAATAATGTAACTAATGAAATCCAAATACAGAAAAATGTTTTTGACAAAATTGTATTGGACAAAATTAGAACAGTACTTCAAATCCGAGAAGGAATGAATCCTATTGAAACAAAGCTGCTTTCTAAAGGTTGTGAGCAGAATCCTAAACGGCATGCAGGAACATTTTGTCCCAAGCCCATACCTAAGTAGACAGTCTACTTTAAATGTATTATCTGGAAATTATTAGCACGAGAAAGTAAAAATATTATCAATCATGTTAAAGACATCAGATTTTTGAATATCAAAAAGGGGTCTACACATTTAGAAGGTTTGGAACCTACTGGACTGGAAGTAGGCGGGAACATCCCCCTGCAAATATCATTTCACCTTTCTCTACCCCAGCTTCCCATCCCGCCCCTGAATCTACCAGGTACCCTTACTCTGTCTCTCAGGCTGTGTCATAGAACTGTCATTGACTCCCCTGGGCCAGCTGCTCCCATTGTTCCTTCTCCTTTCTGCCTCTGTTTGGCTGTTGCTCTCAAACTCTTGTCTGAACCTGCAGTATTTGGTATGTGACATGGTACGGGAAGGGGGAAGCCCCTGGTCCTAATATAAATCTGTCCACAAGGAGGCAATCCCAGTCCCTCCAGACTGCAGGGAAGGGCTATGATTTTCAACCCCTTCCTCCCCAAAGGTCCTCTCTTCCATCCTTACTTTTCCTCCTTTGAGTCTCCAGATAGGCCTTCCTTCACCACCTGTATCTAAAAAGGCAGACTCCTGTGTGTTCCTGAGGACCCAGCAGCAGGGCCACAACAGCCCTCCTAGGAAGGCTGGAGCCACCTGAGCCCTCCCAGTTCACTTCAGGCTCTGCTTCTGATGAAGAAAGAATGAAGAATTGCACATGGAATGGGAAGGGCCTGAGAGGAGGGCCAGCACAAGACAGCATGTGGTAGAGGAGATGGATGGGCTTAAAGGCCTCTTAGGAGGGCCCAGTCTGCAGTACTCAAAGAGTAAAAGATGAGTCCAGAAGACAGTGAGCAGAAAGATAGTCAGCAGGTCCTCGCTCAGACATGGTTAGTGTGCTAGGGCAAGGATGGGGGGCAGGGAGGTGGGGATCCTAGACTGAGAAGGATGAGGAACATCTTGGGAGAAGAGAGCCAGTCAGTTCCTGATTAATTATTCAGGAAGCAGATGTTATGAGAGACCCTGGCTGGATTGCAGTGCCTGAGATGAAGTCCTACAGCGAAAGCCTCCCTATTTGGAAGATGTTGCAGAGCTTGATACCTGAGGGACCCTCAGCAGGGCCGAAGGCCTGGGGGACCCCCACCAGAGCTGAGGGATCCTCAGAGCTGGCCCCAATGCCCCGTGGTTTGCAGGAAGCCACCTGTCAGTGTTTCAGGCTTTCTAAACCTTGATAACAAGATCATAGATCCCCTCTCCCAGCAACCAGTTTCCTGTCTCGGAAAGTTTGGCTGGAAGTACAGTGATATCGGGCCAGTTGAGCAGAAACAAAGGGCTTTCCCAGGACTCTTGCTTGTGGCAAACAGCTGGGGCAACTGGGCCCCTACAGAGAAGAGGAGCCATCGATGGGATATTGCCGCAGATGAGGGGCTGAGTGAAAAAGTTGACAGAGCTCTTACCTGGAGGGGCTCTGATGCTTTGACCCTCCCACAGCAACCCCCTGAGTGGCAATTCCCCCAAAGTGGAAGCAGAGACAGGGAGGATGAAATCTTGAGGAGCACGAGGTCCCCAAGAAAGAGCCCCTCTGAGTCCAGTTACCCAATACCTCTCCTCAGGGACACTTAGAACTGCATGTGAACTCCTAGCATATCCCTGACCCTCTCCCTACCTTCTGCTTCTGGTTTCTCTAGGGCGGAGCAGGGACTGACTCTGGTTCAGTTTGGTTTCAAATCAGATACTAACCTTGAAAAAAAAAAACAACTTAACCTCTCTGAGGCTATTTAATGCTTGTTCTATAAAATGAGGATGGAAATTCTGACTGCTTCAGAGATTGGAGGGGAGGGATATAAGAAGGGCCCCCAACTTGGCCTGGCACCCAGAAGGGGCTTGATACCAGGAGATTGTCATTAACATCAATGTGGGCCCTAACATGTTACCACAGTAGAAGTGGAGACATCTTTAGGGAGGAGAAGTTGGTCAGACTGTCTGCCTGTAACTGGGCAACCAGAATGCTGGTTCCTATTAGGCAGGTGGTGAGGGGAAAGTTTTACTTGTCATGTGACTGTCCCTGCCCCAGACTCCCTTTGAGGCTGAGTAAGAAGTATGTCTTAGTGATGCAAAATTGGGGGGCAGTTACAGAACCCACGGAGTCACAGCCCTGGCTTCTACAACACTTCAGTGCTTGGAGGCTGTGAAGGAGACACCACAAATGTTACTCTCGCCTTGCTTGGGAGTGTCAGAGGTTAAATCCTGAGTGCTGTGGGAAGGACTCACACTTGAAGGCTGACAGGTCTGTGTACAAATCCAGGTTTAGCCTCTTAGCTGCAAGGCTGAGACAAAACTGAATCCCTCTGAGCCTCAGTTTGTTCATCTCTAAAATGGAAGTAATGATACTGGTCCCCAGTGCTGCAAACAACAAGGGACCATGCATGCAATGTGCCCAGCACAGTTTGGGACATACATTGAATGCTTAACACCCACCAGGACCCCTTTCCATCCCCTTCTGCTGGGGGTGAGACAAACACAACTCTGGGCCTGGCTTCCAACTAAGGATACTGACTCACACAGGATGGCTGGGTGACACTGGTACAGGTGTGGTAAGAAGTGGGTGACAGTGCTTGCCTTATCAGAACTGTTGGAAAGGAAATCCCGAGTCTCCATTCCTAAAGAAATCAGTGAAGACTTTTATTCCCACGAAATTGGGTTGTGGTCTTCCCTGGAAGCCTTCCCTGACTGCCTGCCGTGCCCCCAGAGATGTATGGGTACCCTCCTCACAGTTCCTGCAGCTCTAGTGCTTGCCCCACTGGCTGTTGCCATGCCTGTCTCCCTACCGGATGATGAGCACTGTGAGGGCAGGGCTGGGTCTTGTTCATCACTGAATCACTGGCACCCAGCACACGGGTCCTTCCAGTGCCACCTCTGAACCCCAAATGTGAATGGGAACATTCAAACACCAGGCTGGATCCTGTTCTCCAGATGGCGTAGAGAAATGCCTTTCCCTCTCAGAAGCCAAATAAGGCTATAGCTGCACTCCTCTGACTCCAGGACCATCTAGACATCATACATGACTCATTAAGAAATCAGCCAACTTGGGGTGCCTGGGTGGCTCAGTCCATTAAGTGTCTGACTCTTGACATTGGCTCAGGTCATGATCTCAGGGCCATGAGATTGAGCCCCAGGTTGGGCTCTGCACTCACAAAGAGTCTGCTTAAAATTCTCTCTCCCGGCAGCTGGAGGGCAGAGGAGGCGGCGCGCCGGTCCTGTCCTCGCCATGAGGCCGCAGCAGGCGCCGGTGTCTGGGAAGGTATTCATTCAGCGTGACTACAGCAGTGGCACACGGTGCCAGTTCCAGACCAAGTTCCCCGCGGAGCTGGAGAACCGGATTGATAGACAGCAGTTTGAAGAAACAGTTCGAACTCTGAATAACCTGTATGCAGAAGCAGAGAAGCTTGGAGGCCAATCCTATCTTGAAGGCTGTTTGGCTTGTTTAACAGCATACACCATCTTCTTATGCATGGAAACTCATTATGAGAAGGTTCTGAAGAAAGTGTCCAAATACATTCAAGAGCAGAATGAGAAGATATATGCTCCCCAAGGCCTCCTCCTGACAGATCCCATTGAGAGAGGACTTCGAGTTTTTAGATTGAAATCACCATTTATGAAGACAGAGGCATGAGCAGTGGAAGATAAACCATATAATTAAAGATCCCACCTCCAGCTGGGACCCTCATCTATCCACTGGCCGATCGCAGAGTGTCCCCTACCTCCTCTCCAGAGCATCATTCCTTTGTATCTGCTGCCAGAGCCACGGTGCCATTTACTCCAAGGACTAACTTTCTAAGATTCCACACCTGGAGTGACCTCTAGTCGCTCAGCATCCACTTTGTGTCTCCAAATTGTGTAGGACTCTGTAATCTTTTGATTAGTTTCTGAGAAAACACAATGAAGCATTTCACTTTTTTTATTCAAAGCCATTAATAAAATAGGCCGTTGGTTAGCCCAACACAAAGTTTCTTTCTTATCTGCCACCAGTACCAGTGGTTCTCTTCATTCCTTGGGCCAGCTTCCCAGGTGGCTCTCGACTTTCAGTCACATCTCAGCCAGTGTTCAGTCTTATTTCCCTCAAATTCATAAAATGCTTTTCTCCAGGATTTTGGTGAAAGGTAGGCTGTGTCTGTGGTTTTGCTAATGCATCTCCCAGATTTCAAAGAACTACCAGTTTTGCCATGACTAAAATCTTAAAGATCTGTTTCTGCTGTTCAGATTCTTAAACTGAAACTCATTGGAAAAATAATGTATGATGTTATTTGTTTTATGATAGTAATTATTCCTAATTAAAGCAGTATTTAATGCAATTTCCAGTTATTTTTCTTTGGAGAATTTTGTTATTATTGCATTACCTTGAATGTTGGGAAGATGTAGTATGTGTTGCGTGTTCCTTACAAAAATAAGTAAGCACAATAAAGTGGATGCTAAACCATCAAACATAAATGTCCCTGCTGTGTCCCTGAATGTGTAATAAGCAAGTATAATAAATATTTTAATTATAGTTTTGTTATAAATATAACTTATGAGAAAAGAAATTTGATAGGAATAATACTGTATATTGCTAATTTTTAACTGTCCCTACTGGCAAACCTTATGATTCATAAACTTTCCTCATATACAGTATTCAGTGCACAGAAATCTTATGATTGGTTCAAATACAGTAAGTTAAATGATTTCCAACTAAAACTCTCAAGTCTGAGTCAGTGTTTCAAGTTCTTTTGGCTGTATGTTCTTAGTATCAAGGTTTCTTACGCCCTTCCTTCATCTTTGGGGTTTGAGAGCACTGTTTTTGGGAGAAAGTTCAGAAATGTATTAGAGAATGAAACAGTTAAAAGTTTTACTTTCAGAGATACTGTAGGTGCTAATACTGGATTTAATCTTTCAGATTTAGTTTCTTTTATGGATCTGTTAGTTATTCAGTAAATCTCATCAGTCTGTGTAATATTTTAATTGTATAAAATTCCTTTGTTACTTTAGAGCCTGTAATAGTGTGTCTGTCTGCCTTTTAAACCTGTTGCAATAACTTTGCTGAAATAAGAACACATTAGTAAAACTTTTCTTAAACAAAAAAAAAAAAATTCTCTCTCCCTTTAATCTTTAAAAATATTTTTAAAAAAGGAAATAAAGAGAAATCAACCAGATTGGGTAGGCTGACATTTCTAGATCTTCCAAGACTCTCCAGCTCACTGGTCTGGCCTTTGAGATAGGCCTGTTAGCAGTGGCAAGTCCCTGTTATCTTAGGGAGGGAACAAGAGTATGGGCTGGGCAAGAGCACACTTCCTGGAAGGCAGGGCAGCCCCACAATGGGAGTGCACAGCTACTCTCACCTATCCCCAACAACGCATGCAACTTCCGGCTGAGCTCTTCTGCTTCCTGTAGTCCACTCCCTAAGAGAGGAGTGTCTGAATAGTGAGATGTGGGGTTTTATTAAGCCTCCTCAACCTGGACTAGCAGGCTATTAGAAGGTCTTTGACTTTATTTCTGAATGCATTTGGAACCACTAGAGGGTTTTGAACCTGAGAATATGTTCTGAATTACCTTTTAACAGGATCCATCTGGTTTCTGAATAGCCTGAAGCAAGGGGCAGAGCTGAATGTGTGAAATTACTTACACAGAATTACTTGATACTGACATTCTGTCTGCACTTCCCATGAGCCAAGGCTTAATCCTTACACAAAGAAACAAAGCAAAGCAAAACAAAACCAAAAAACAAACTAGGAAGTAGGTATATGTATAATCATACTCTTTATAACAATCAGAAAACTGAGACAAAGAGGTTAGGTAACTGTGCAAACATACACAGTAAATAACTGTTGAAGTCAAGATTTGAACACAGGCATTTTGGCTCTAGAGGCCATGCATTTAACTAGTTCACTATATAGCCTATGTAGGAGGACATCTGACTTTGGATGTATTTCAAAGGAAGAATCATAAGATCTAATAATGACATAATGTGGGAAATCAAAAAAGAAACCAAGAGTGATCTGAAGATGTATTTCTTACCACTTCTAATTAACATAATCCTGGAGATACTAGCCTAGGTAATAAGGCAAGAAAAAGAAATAAAAGTATGAGGATTGGAATGGAAGAAGCAAAATTGTCGTTATTTTGTAGGCAACATGCTCATGTGTGTTAAAAATATATTTATTTGACAGAGAGAGAGTACAAACAAAGGGAACAGCAGGCAGAGGGAGAGGGAGAAACAGATTTCCTGCTGAGCAGGGAGTTCAATGCATGGCTCAATCCCAGGATCCTAGGATCTTGATTTGAGCCAAAGACAGACAGACACTTAACTGAATGAGCCATCCAGGAGCCCCATATGTTAAAAATCTTAAGGAATCTACCAAAAAGGGGCACCTGGGTGACTCAGTGGTTTAAAGCCTCTGCCTTCGGCTCAGGTCATGATCCCGGGGTCCTGGGATCGAGTCCCTCATCAGGCTCTCTACTCAGCGGGGAGCCTGCTTCCTCCCTCTCTCTCTCTCTGCCTGCCTCTCTGCCTACTTGTGATCTCTGTCTGTCAAAAAAAATAAATAAATAAAAGAAAATCTTAAAAAAAAAAAAAAGGAATCTACCAAAAGAAGTTACTAGAAGGATTAAGAGAATTTAGAAAGTTCGCAGGATGTAAGGTCAATATATAAAAATCAATCTTATTTCTATATATCAGCAATATATTGAAAAATGAAATTAAAATGCCAATTATAATAGTATCAAAATATATGAAATAGAGATAATTTTCATAAAGTATGAACAAATCCTATTCACTAAAAATTACAAAATGTTATTAAGAGAAACTAAAGAAAACCTTTAAAAAAACAAAGAGATATACCATGTTCATGGGTTGGAAGAACCTATACTGTTGTCAATTCTCCTTCATTTTGAACTACAGACTCAATACTATTTCAACCAAAATTCCAGCAGGTTGTTCTCACGGAAATAGACAAACTGATGCTAAAATTTATATAGAAATACTAAGGATGTAAAAAGTCAAATTAATCTTGAAAGAGAGAACAAATTTGGAGAATTTATACTATACTTGATTTTCAGATATACTAGAAAGCTATAGTAGTCAAGAAAGAACTGATTAGATAGTATAGAAATAACCCCATATTGATATTACACAAAGGATATCATCTTTTCAACAAATGATGTTGGAAAAATTGAATATCTGTAAGGGAAAAAAATACCTTCAATTCTTACCTTACATCATTAATTTGAGCTAGAGCATGTACTACTTAAATACAAAAGCCAAAACTATAAAGTTTCTAGAATAAAATATAGGAATAAACCTTTGTGACCTAGGGACAAAGATTTCTCTTTTCTAAAAAAATTTTATTTATTTATTTTTGAGAAAGAGAGAGAGAACGAGCAGGGGAAGGGCAGAGAGAGAGAGAGAAGCAGACTCCCTGCTGAGCAAGGAGTCTAAGGCTGGGCTCCATCTCAGGACCCTGGGAATATGACCTGAGCCAAAGGCAGACACTTAACCAACCAAGCCACCCAGGTGCCCCCGAGCAAAGATTCCTTAAACAGGATACTTAAAGGACTAGCCATAAAAGAAAAAGTGATCACTTAGGTTTCATAAAAATTAAAAACTTCTGCTCTTCAACAGCTACTATTGAGAAAATGAAAAAATAAGTATAAACCAAGAGAAAATATCCATAATACATAAATCAGAAAAAGAATTTGTATCTAGAATATGTAAGAACTCCCATGACTCAATAGGAAAATGACAAACTGGGGTACCTGGGTGGTTTAGTCATTTGAGCATCTGACTTGATTTCAGCTTGGATCATGACCTTGGGGTCATGGGATCAGGCCCTGCATCAGGCTCTGAACTGGACATGGGGCCTGCTTGGGATTCTCTCTCTCCCTCTGCCCCTGTCCCCGCTTGCTCTTTCTCTGCCTGTCTCTCTTTCTCACACATACACACAAAGAAGACACCCCAATTTTTTTAAGTGGGCAAAAGATTTAAACAGATGCTTTATAAAAGAAGACTTGGGGCACCTGGGTGGCTCAGTGGGTTAAGCCTCTGCCTTTGGCTCAGGTCATGATCTCAGGGTCCTGGGATGGAGCCCTGCATCGGGCTCCCTGCTCAGCGGGGAGCCTGCTTCCGCCTCTGTCTCTGCCTGCCTCTCTGCCTACTTGTGATCTCTCTCTCTGTCAAATAAATAAATAAATAAATCTTAAAAAAAAAAAAAAAACCCAAACTTATGAATGACAAATAAGCACATGAAAGGATGCTCAAGCCAGTAGTAATCAGTGAAAAAATGGATTAAAACAACAACAAGAAACCATTACATATGCAATGACCGAAAAGAATGATTAACATTTTAAAACTGACAACATAAAATGTGGGTGAGAATGTGGAGCAAACCAAAACTCTCAGACATTGCTCATACATCACGGGAATATAAAATGGTAAAAACACAGTGTTGCAGTTTCTTATATCAGAGAACACATACTTGCCATATGACCAAGCAATTCCACTCTTAGGTTTTGTTTTTTTTTTTTAAGATTTTATTTATTTATTTGACAGAGAGAGATCACAGTAGGCAGAGAGGCAGGCAGAGAGAGGGGGAGAAGCAGGCTCCCCGCTGAGCAGAGAGCCCCGATGCGGGACTCGATCCCAGAACCCCAAGATCATGACCTGACTGAAGGCAGCAGCTTAACCCATTGAGCCACCCAGGCATCCCCCACTCTCAGGTTTTAAGAGAAATAAAAACATATATCTGCAAAAAAACCTTGTACACAAATATTTGACAGCTGTATTCCTAATAGGCCCCAAACTGGAAACAACCAAGATATCCTCAACAGATGAACAGGTAAACAAATTGTAGTAGCTGTACACCATGGAATGTTACTCAGCAATAAAAATGGACCAGATCCTACAGCATGATGCTGGGCAAACGAAGTCAGATGTAAAAGAATATATACTGTGTGATTTCATTGATAGGAAATCCTAGAAAAGGCAACACTAGTCTATAATAACAGAAATAGACTGGTACCTTCCCGGGGGTAGGGGAAGGACTGGCTTGCCAAGAGATCTGAAGGAATTTCTAGGGGTGATGCTCATATTCTACATGTTGACCTGGGTTGTGGCTACCCAGGTACATACTGTTCTTAAAAATCCATTTGTAGGGGCACCTGGGTGGCTCAGCCACTGGGTGGCTCAGCGGGTTAAAGCCTCTGCCTTCAGCTCAGGTCATGATCCCAGGGTCCTGGGATCGAGCCCCCCCCCCCCCATTGGGCTCTCTGCTCAGCAGGGAGCCTGCTTCCCTTCCTCTCTCTGTGTGCCTCTTTGCCTACTTGTGGTCTCTGTCTATCAAATAAATAAATCCATTTATATATACACTTAAAAGGAGTACATTGTGTTTTATGTAAATCTATAGCATCTTTAAAAAAATACCCTAATACAATTGCTTTTTTAAAATTCGAGGGAATAGGAGCACTAGAGACAGCATAGAGTGGGGCAAGTTCTCTGTGGTTTATGAAAGTCCCGTGTTTGGCATACAATAAATTGTCAGTCCTTATTTTGATAAATGAAGAGGGGGTGGAACTGGAAGGATTAGCAGGAAGTGATGACAGGAAGGGAGAGGCCATCCAGAGACACTGTCCAGGAGGGCACTCTAGCAGTGCTGCCCCTCCCGCTGTCCTGGGTTGGAGTCCCTCTGCGCCTCACCAGCTCCCCTTCTCAAACCGATCTCTCTGTGAAAGAGACACGGCCCAGTGAGATCACTCTGACAAGGCCTGAATAGATCCCAGGCCTCAATCCATATGCAATGTTATACTTGTAACAAAGAGGCCCCCCATAGCTCTACGGGCCCCCTCTCTGTTCTGGACGTGACCTAGTAAAGCCTGTCCCTCGCTTCTGCCTTCTTGCCCTGCTCTTCCTGACCTTCCTGGCCTCAGAAAGTGAGGGCAGCTGTTAGTCCCCAAGTGAGGGTGTGCTGTCTTTGTCGCTGCCCAGGACGGGGGGGGGGGTGGGGGGGGTGGGGGGGGTGGGGTGGGATGCCTGTGTCTCATGGGGCCTGAGGACAGCTGCTGATGTAATCTTGGCTGCTATTCTTCTCAGAGCCCCGCTGAGATATTTACATGGGACTCAATCACAAAGGGGACTTCCTCTTTGGATTATACTGTTTGTCCCAACATCTGCGGCCTCTCTGATCACAGAAGTTCCAGACCTCTGTCCCTTACCCTGCAAAACCACAAAGATGATTTGTTGGTCCACAGAGATAACAGAAGGGCAAAGAATAATGACTGCAGGGGTGTGCCCCCCAACTAGGTCGTGTTCGGGGGAAGAGACAGATGTCAGGGAAGCATGGAGCTGGGAGGAGCCATAGGATCGAGCCCTGCGTTTTCCAGGTGTGATATGTGGGATCCCTGGAGGTAGGATAGGGCACACACCTGGGTTCTAAGCATGTGGACTGGTTTTGATGGACACTTCCTATTCATGTCAGGTTTTCCATTTATCATAGGTATATCTGAAGCTGCCTTTTAAAATAATTGTACTTAAGGGATTTTTTTTAAATAGGTCTTTTTAAAGAAGAGTGTTAAGTAAATAATGGAATAGATTCTATACACATATAGCCCAACACACAGCTAATATGCAAATCACTGAGATTTAGAGAACATTGATATACTCACACTCCCTCTGACAGATTAGGAAACAGAGACCCTCTGGGGTCCCACAGAAGTTTTATGAGCAAGATTCTTAGTAGCAAAAACACCAGCACCTAGGAACCCTGATCCACGGAGGAGGAAGTCCCCTTTGTGATTGAGTCCCATGTAAATATCTCAGTGGTTCTCTGAGAAGAATAGCAGCCGAGATTACATCAGCAGCTGTCCTCAGGCCCCATGAGACACCGTCATCACCCTGTTCCTGTCCCCTGGGCAGTGACAAAGACAGCACACCCTCACTTGGGGACTAACAGCTGCCCTCACTTTCTGAGGCCAGGAAGGTCAGGAAGAGCAGGGCAAGGTCAGAGCTGGTCAAAGTCATGGGAGGGGCTCAGACCTTGTCAAGTACTGCTCATTACAGGGCTCCCTCCAAGACCCCTAGAGTATTTCCCAGGACTATAGAAACATGACCTTTGGCACCCGTGGCTGTTCTCTAGTAAACATGCTTTAGCCACAAAAGAAAAAGGCCTGACCCTCAAGCGTCCATCTCTAGTTGCCAACCCTGGTGTTGCTTAGCCAGACTCTAGGCTGGCAGGAGCAAGGAGAGGAGCTGCTTGCCCTGGATGCCAGGAACCCGCCCCTCGCCTGGCATCAGGACCCCTGGGTTATTGTGCCAAAAATAACAGAAGAGCAGCTGTGTCCCCAGCTCTAGGCCAGGCCCCAAAGACACTTGCTCACCGAGTCTTCCTGATACTGCATTTGAAGTGGGCCCTGTGACTATGCCCCTTTAGTGATGAGGAAACCAAGCCTCAGAAATGTCCAGAACGTGTACGAAGTGCAAGTACAGCCAGTAGGTGGCAGAACAGGGAGCAGACTCTGCGGTCCGAGGCTGCCCCTCTCCAGCACCTCCTCCTCTCACTGCATTTTGGAGCCCCGAGCTCAGAGCAGCCCTCCCCAGCAGCTCACTGTTTTGTTTTAAGGTTGAAATGACCCAGCTTGGTGGAGTGTTTGTTGCACCTGCTCACCCAAGGGCTAAGAACTATACTCCCCTTTTACAAATGTAGAAACTGAGGCTGACACTGATGAAGGGATTAGTCTGGGGTCATACATCCAGTAAGGCCTGGGATCCAAAGCTAATACTGGAAGCTCGCCCTGATCTCCAGAGTCCCTGGGAGGACGGAAACTCTTGCTCAGGGTGAGGAGCATGGACTGATAAGAGAAAGTAGCGCCCCCTTTGAGGTGCCCACTCTCTGCTTCCTCAGTTTCTGAGGCCCAGTACTATGAGGGACCACCCCAGGTCAACCCCATATTTTTGGTCTTACCTTCTGGAAAAAAATAGAGCATCCCCAGGCAGAGGGCCTACGAAGACAGTTAAGACCTCTCAAACTACTAGATTGAGATGGTTTGAGAAGGTTGTTTCTATGAGGCAACAAAAGACCCAGATTGGGGTCATCCTGGCCTGGGTTTGAATTCCAGCTGAGACATTCACCCACTGTGTGTCCATAGCCATGTTAATCAATCTGTCTTTGCCAACATAACATGAGGGTAATAATGCCAACTTCAGAGGGTAGCTACAAAATAGGTACTCCCCCTAGCATAACTCCTGGAACATAGTAACAGCTCAATAAACCAGCAGTAATAGCCATCATTGCTGTAACTAGTCATTCAGCGTTTTTTGCTTTCATAGCCTCCAGATCCTATGCCTTCATTCAATCCCTAATTGGTATCCTAGCTGTTTCTGAACAATTTTTTTTTTCTCTACTATCTTTGTTGATGCTTTATCTTGTCCTCAAAAACCATCCCCTTCTCTTTCTATGTGTCTAAATTTTATCCAGCCTTCATGGTACATCTCTTTACAGGTCTTCCCTAGGGAAGAAACTGAGCTGAAATTAAGCAGTCATTTAGTCAGGCAAGGTATGAGGAGCCAAGACCAGGGCCTCCAGCTCTGGAAGATCCAAGATCTTGGGATAAATGTATGTACTCCATAACCTTCAACTTATCACTTACCATTCTGCCTACCACCCACCCACCATCTATATCATACCTCCCATCTGCCTGTTTTTCCACCTGTATTATTCAGGATAGGGGATCTCCTCTACAGTGCCAAATCTCAGCTGTCCTTTGTTCTCTTTTCTCTCCTTTTTGCTTACTTTTGGATCAATCTAGAATTTTTTAAATCTCCTTCTCCTTTGTTGGCTTTTAAGCAATAATTCTATGATGTTTTAGTTGTTGCTTTAGAGTTTATATTATTCATGTAGTACTTGTCACAGTCTATTTTCAAATGATGTCATATCACAGCAAGATGTTTTCACTAGGTAAAAAATTCTAGGGTGACAATTCCTGTTTTTCAGTACTTTAAAGATGTTGTTAGATTAATTCCAGGTTGCATTTATTGCAACAAGAGATATACACCTTTTATCTTTCTCTCCAGCTACTTTTAAGATTTTTTCTTTATCTCTTATTTTAAGCAATTTATGGAATACCTTAGTGTGCTTTTCTTCAGCTTTCTTCTGCATGGTGCCCCAGAAAAGACACCCTCCTGCACACACAGAGGAGACTGATCAACTCTTTCTTAGTCTGCTGAAAAAGGTTCCCATGGGAAACCTGAGCTAAAACAAACAAACCAAAAACCCAAAAAAGACAAAAACAGGGCCACAAGCAGCAAAACCCAAAGGTCTTCCAGGGTAGTGCATTCTGAGTTTTAACATGGAGACAAATCACCAGCAGTTCTTGTTCAAATGCAGATTCTGATTCAGGAACTCCCAGGCTAGGCAGAAGCTGCCAGACTGCAAGCTACACTGTGAATAACACTCCCAAGAGATAGCAAAGCGGGCAATTAGGAGTATAGCTTGGCCTCCCTCCAAAGATGGGACTGCATGGGGCCTTCCCTGAGCTTAGCCAAATGCCACTGGTGGGCAACAGGGCCACAGCCAGGACAAAGAAACCAGAGGTCCCCGTTCGGAGAGGTATTCTCTGAGAGTCTTGGCTGTGGTGCTCACAGAACCCAGATCTCTACTGATACCTATCCCTCAGGCTCTCTGGTCCAACCTCCTTTCCTTAACATATTTTATTTTATTTTTTAAATTTTAAGTAGGCTCCACACCCAATGTGGGGCTTGAACTCATGACCCTGAGGTGAAGAGTTGCACACTTCACCTACTGAGCCAGCAAGTCATCCCCTCAACATCCCTTCCCTTAAAACAAATTCTGGTTGGGGAGCTTTCTGAGTTTGTTTGTTTGTTTGTTTGTTTGTTTTTTAACCCTCTGCCTCTCCTCCCTAATTATTAACTCCTCAAAAAGAGACAGACTTATCGTTCTGACTGGTTGGAACTCGATTCTTCATCGGTCTTCAAGGTCAACTTTGACTGCTCTCTCCGCACTCCATTCCCCCATGTAAACCCAAGCACTTCTTCCTCCTCCGGTGGGCCTGGCCATACCTTGCTTCCTGTTTCATCTCTTCCACCCCTGCAGTGGGCCTGTGGACTTGCCTGGACCTGCTCTGCATTCCCAGACATCTTAGAGTCACTTGGACCTTGAGGCTTAAGCCTCCTCCATGCAGTTAGCCTCAAAATGGCTTACTAGAAAGTATCACGTGCTTGTCCAGAGGCTTCTCAGGACTCTTTTGGTAGAAAGTGACAAAGACAAAAACAGGACTCATGGGGCTTAAATAATCCAAGGGTCTTTATTATACATTAACCCAAAATGTCGAGGGCAGGACTGGCTCTAGAACTTGGGGAGAGCACTAGGACAGGGGGAGTGAACACAGAAAAGGGGATGGAGATTGAGTGAAGAATACACCCGGAACCTTTCTGAACACTCCTAAAGACAGAGATAATCAGAATGTACACGCCAGGAGAATGGGGACAGACAGCCAGGCTCCAGCACTAGCTGCAGCTCACCAGCTTGGTGACCTCAGCCCCTCTTTGCCTTGTCTCCCACCATTTCCTGTAAGCACCTGGATCCACCTTTCATTCCATCCCACATTTGCTGTGCCCTCCATGTAAACACTTTCCTGCCTATCCTCCCTTTCTCCTGTGACACTATATCACCCTTTAAGGTCCCACTCACAGCCCCTCTTGTTCCCTCAGCGAGGGACTGGAGTTTAGTCAGTCTGGCTACCCTCCTATCTTCCACCACCATCCCCCTACTCCCAGCATCACCTGCTGTCTGTGTTAGTCCTGATCATTCCTATGGACCTTTGACAGTCTGCCTCTCTTACCACACCTGGCTCCTCCAAACATCCAGTATACTCAATTCATCCCTGAACACTAAAGCTTGGCACATAATGAGGCACACAGTAAGCATGCATATACTGAAAGGATAAGGTGTGCATCCAATCATAATTCTCTAATCAATAAAATGGATATACTGGTATTTCCCTATCTACCTCCCACAGTTGTTTCAATAAGCAAGAGACAGTATTTGTGAGTGCACAGTGTAGATAAAAGGCATTTTTAATGATGACTGGACATTGGTGGGAGAGCTTAGTAAAGCCACTCCATGTTGGTTTCTGGTCCAAGGCCTTGTCTCATCTCCCTCAAATCCCCACATTCTTCCTTCCAGTATGACTCTTGACTACCTGACATGCAAAGGGTGTTTCAAAGATCACAAGTCAAAGTGCTAGCTCTGTAACACCTGAGGTCTAGGGCTGTAGAAGGAAGAGAAGACAGGAAAGAAAGTAACAAACAGTATTGTTTTTATCCTAATTATATAGATTAATCAAATCTAAGCAATAAATATGTGATGAAACCCATATTGTTACAGGCTCATCAACTATCAAAAACATTCCAGATGGGAGATGGCACTTGTGACCATTCTTTACTTTCACATTAGCAAAATTCTTGAAACATCTTTGTTCACTCTCCAGTCCCAAGCTCAGAGGGCAGTCATTGTTCTGGCCAGTAAATCTGGCTGAAGTAAATCTGATAGATTCAAGTTAAGGGTTTGTGTGTGTGTGCATGCACATGCACGTAACAGAGATGGACAGACAGAAACAAAGAGTTATGCGGATAGAGATAAAGAAATTGAAACAGACTCAAAGTAGCTAGATAGCAAGACACATTTGGAGAGAGTATGATTTGGGACAGAGACAGAAGTAGGGATAGAGATAGGAGAGAAAGATATAGACACACACATCTCTTTACTAGGTTGATGTCAAAGACCACCAGAACGTACTGATAGTTGAACAAAGTTATTGGTCAGTTGCAACAAGGGAGACTACACGTCATGGCGAACCTTTGAAGCATTGGCCTTATTGCAACAAGTACCAATAAATACAAATTTGTTTGACCATAGAAGTGTTTCTGATGGTCTTTGGCTGGTAGAAATCAATAACTGTGGTGAGTTATCAATAATCACAATAAATGTAACAGGGATAAATTCACTTATTTTAAAAGGCCTGTCAGATTCTACTTTTTAAAAATGACACTCTTTTTTAAAATATAGCATACTAGAACATTGCAGGAAGTAGAAGTATGGGTAAAGATGTATCATGCAAATGCTTATAAGATGAAAGTAGGTATACAGTATTAGTATCAGTCAAAACAGAATTCAAAGTAACAATCACAAACTGGGATAGAGAAATATATTTGATAAGAGCAATGATATGAGGATAATACCTCTTATTAAAAAGAAAACATGGCAGTCATGACCTAAACTGTAAGCACTAAACAAGATGTTTTGTCATATATGAAATAAAAACTGGTTGATATAAAAGGCCCAGAGATATTCATTGGTTTCTCTCAAATTTCTTAGAAACCGGCAGATCATCTGGCTTAAAATAAAAAAAGCAATGACGTAGAGAGGTCAAAAAGAAACAGAGGATTTGAACCACACTGTAGACTAATTAGACCTAACAGACATACACAAAACATTTCACCTGATAACAAGGGAATGCATATTCTTCTCAAGTGTACATGGAACATGCTCCACAACAGACCACATATCAGGCCACAAAAGAAGTTGTAACAAAGTTGAAATTATACAAATGTCTTTTCCAATCACAAATAGAATGAAACTAAAAATCAAGAGCCCAAGGGAAACAGAAAACTTCAAAAATGTGTGGAAATTAACGCAATCTTAAACTACCAAAGAATAAGCCACAAGAGAAATTAGAAAATACCTTGACATAAATAAAAATGCAAGCACAACATAACAAAACATATAGGATCCAATGAAAACAGTGTTAAGGGTAAGTTATATAATTTTAAATATTAAACATATACATTATAAAATATTGCAATTCAACATCCTAAATTTATACCTAAAAAAAGTAAGCAAACAAACAAACCCCACAACTAAACCCAAAGCCAGCAGAAGCAAGGAAATAATCAATACTAGATAAGAGATAAATGAAATAGAGAATAGAAAAGTAATTTTAAAAAATTAATGAAATTAAGAGTTAGTTCTTTGAAAGATGAACAAAATTGACAAAATCTTAGCTGGATTAACTGAGAAAAAGAGAGAGAAGACTCAAATAACTGAAACAAGAAATGAATAGGGATATATTACAAATGATGCCACAGAAATAAAAAGGATTATTTAAAAAATACTATTAACAATCATATACTAATGAGTTGGATGACTTAGAAGAAATGGATTAATTCCCAGAAACACACAACATATCAAGTCTGAGTCATGAAGAAACAGAAAATCTGAGCAGACCAATAACAAGTAGAAAGATTAAATCAATAATCAAAAAACTTTCTCAAAAAGAAAAGCCAAGCACCAGATGGCTCACTGAAGAATTTCACCAAATATTTATGGAAAAAATAACACCAATTCTCCTGAAACTCTTCCAAACAACTGAATAGGAGGGAACACTTCCAAGTTCATTCTATGAAGCCAGCATTACCCTGATATCAAAGCCAGATACACTATTAGAAAAGTACAGACTAATATCCCTGATCAACAAAATACTAGCAAACTGATTTCAACAGTACTTTAAGAGCATTATACACCATGCCCAAATAGGATTTATGCCTTAAATGCAAGGATGGTTCTACATGCAAAAATCAATCAATGTAACACAGCACAGTAACAAAATGAAGGACAAAAACAACTAAACCCAAATGTAGCAGAACAAGGTATCACTTGGTATTTCAACTGATACAGAAAAAACACTGGACAAGCTTGAAATCTTTTCATGATAAAAACTATGCAACAAACTAAGAATAGAAAGAAATTATTGCAACACAGCAAAGGCCATTTATTATAAGCCCACAGCAAACTATACTCAATGGTGAAAAACTTAAAAGTTTTTCTTCTAAGATCAGATTAAAAGCAAGCATGCCTACTCTGACCACATTTGAGTAACATAGTATTGGAAGTCTAAGGCAGAGCAATTAGTAGTAAAGAAAAATAAATAAGAGACATAGAAATTGGAAAGAAAGAAGAAAATTATCTTTGTTCTCAGATGATATTATGTTCTTATATGTAGAAACCCTAAACACTCCATACACATTCCCCCAAAATTTAGAACTAATAAACACATTCAGCAAAGTTGAAGAATACAAACCCCAACACACAAAAATCAGTTGCATTTCTATATACTGAGCATCTCAAAAGAAATTTTAAAAACAATTCATTTTATAGTACCATAAAAAAGAATAAAATATCTAGTAATAAACTTAACCACGGAGGTGAAAGACTTGTATGTTGTAAACTACAAAACACTGGTGAAAAAATTAAACATGATATAAGCAAATGGAAAGACATCCCATGCTCATGAATTAGAAAACTTAATTTTGTTAAGATGTTCATATTATGGGGTGCCTGGGTGGCTCAGTGGGTTAAAGCCTCTGCCTTCGCCTCAGGTCATGATCCCAGGGTCCTGGGATGGAGCCCCACATCGGGCTCGCTGCTCCGCAGGGAGCCTGCTTCCTCTTCTCTCTCCGCCTGCCTCTCTGCCTACTCGTGATCTCTGTCTGTCAAATAAATAAATAAAATCTTAAAAAAAAAAAAAAAAGATATTCATATTACCTGCCTGGGTAGCTCAGTTGGTTAAGCAACTGCCTTGGGCTCAGGTCGTGATCCTGGAGTCCCAGAATCTAGTTCCACATCAGGCCCCCTACTGGGGGGTGGGTCTGCTTCTCCCTTGGACCTCTCCCCTCTCATACACTCTCCTCTCATTCTATCTCTCAAATAAATAGATAAAATCTTAAAAAAAAAAAAAAGATGTTCCTATTACCCAAAGCAATCTATAGATTCAATGTATTCCTTATCAAATCCCAGCAGCATTTTTTGGAGAAATAGAAAAATACATCCTAAAACTCATATGTAATCTTAAGAGACCATGAATAACTTAACAATTCTGAAAAAGAAAAACAAAGTTGGAGCACTCACACTTCCTGATTTCAAAACATATTACAAAACTACATTAATCAAAAGTGTGATACTGGCATAAAGTCAGATACATAAAGTAATGAATAGAGTAGAGATCCCAGAAATAAATGCTCATATATATAGTCAAGTGATCTTAGACAAGGCTGCCAAGACCAGAGAGTGGGGAAGGGAATAGTTTATTCAAGAAACGGTGGTGGAAAAACTGAATCTCCACATGCAAATAAAATAAAATTGAACCTTACCTTATGTCAGGTAAAAAAATTAACTCAAAATGGAGTAAAGACCTAAATGTAAGACCTAAAACTATAAAAATTCTAGAAGGAAATATTCCTGAAAAGTTTTAGGACATTGGACTTGGCAATGATTCTTAAATATGACATCAAAAGAACAGGTAACAAAAGGAAAAACAGACAAATGGGATTACCTCCAAGTTTAAAATTTTGTGCATCAAAGGACATAATCAACAGAATGAAAAAGATGATCTACAAAATGGAAGAAAATATCTGCAAACCATAATATCTGATAAGGGTCTAGTATCTAGAATATATAAAGAACTCTATAACTCAATACAAAAAAAATCAAATAACCCAATTTAAAAATGGGCAAAGAACTTGAACAGACATTTCTCTAGAGATAGTGCACAATAACCAACAAGCATATGAAACATGTTCAACATCATTAATCAGAGAAATGCAAATCAAAACTACAGTGAGTTAGGGGCGCCTGGGTGGCTCAGTGGGTTAAAGCCTCTGCCTTCGGCTCAGGTCATGATCCCAGGGTCCTGGGATCGAGCCCCACATCGGGCTCTCTGCTCAGCAGGGAGCCTGCTTCCTCCTCTCTCTCTGCCTGCCTCTCTGCCTACTTGTGATCTCTGTCAAATAAATAAATAAAATCTTAAAAAAAAAAACTACAGTGAGTTATCACCTCATAGCCATTAGAATGGTGACTATCAAAAAAAGAGAAAAAATACAAAAACAAAATAGCAAGTATTGGTGAGGATGAAGAACTATAACCCAACACCCCAGAAACAATCTAATCAAAAAATAGGCAGAAGACATGAACGAACATTTCTCCAAAGAAGACGTATAGATGGCCGACAGACATGAAAAGATGTTCGATATCACTCATCATGAGGGAAATGCAGATCAAAACAACCTAACACCTGTCAGAATGCCTAAAATCAGAAGCATAAATGTTGTCAAGGACGAGGAGAAAAAGGAATCCTCAGCACTGTTGGTGGGAATGCAAACTGGTGCAGCCACCATGGATAGCAGTATAGTGGTTGTTCAAAAAACTAAAAATTGAATTATTACATGATCCACTAATTCCACTACTGGGTATGGGTGAAATAGGTGAAGGGGATTAAGAATACATTTCTTAGGGTTCCTGGGTGGCTCAGTTGGTTGGGCGACTGCCTTCGGCTCACATCCAAACTGCTGAACAAAGAGTTACCATATGATCCAGCAATTCCACTCCTTGTATATTTACTCAAGAGAAATAAAATGTCCACAGAAAAACTTGTACAGAAATGGTTGTGGCAACACTATTTACAATATCCAAAAGTGCAAATAACCCAAAAGTCTACCAAAAGATGACTGAATAAACAACATGTGATATATCCATACAATGAAATATTATTCAGTTATAAAAAGGAATGAAATAATGATACTGACACATGATATAACATGTATGAACCTTAAAAATATGTTACAAGACAGAAGCCAGTCACAAAAGACCACATGTTGTATGATCCCATATATATGAAATGTCAAGAAGAGACAAATCCTTAGAGACAAAAGTAAATGAGTGGTTGCTGATATGGGCAGGAAAGAGAATGGGGAATGACTGGTAATATGGGAATATGGTAATGGGACTATAGGATATGTTCTAAAATTAGATTATGGTAATAATAGCTGCACAAAATCACTGAACTGTTAAAATGTTCATTATTTAAATAGATGAATATTATGTATATAAGTATCTCAATAAAGTTTTAAAAAATCAATATTTCTCTATACCAGCAATAGTTTAAAAATTAAATTAAAAAAATTTTTTTGTTCAACATATAATGTATTATTTGCCCCAGGGGTACAGGTCTGTGAATAGTCATGCTTACACACTAGAAAATTAAATTTTAAGAGAAGATACATTTACAATAACATGAACAAATATCAAGTGCCTAGGAATAAATCCAACAGAGTATTTGCAAGACCTCTCTATAAAAAAATGACAGAAGTTTGTTAAGAGAATATCAAAAGACCTAAAAAGAAATGTCAAGATCACTGGCTAAAAACTTCTATTGAAAGAGTGGACTTCCAGTTTCTGGTTTGGCATGCAGAAAGTTTAGAAGTCATCACCCCCATCTTCACACAAGAAAAAGGCTGAACAAGCTGAAAATCAACAATTGGTTTTAGATCCACAGAGAATTGAGGTCATAGGGCAAACAGCTACCCTGAAAAATGGAGAAACAGATACAGAGAACCATAGTTTACCAGATGAATCCCAGCAGCAAAAGTCCACTGCTGGAGCCAGTACTGACTGGTAGGAATACTTAAACAATAATTGACCAGTTGCTAGGGGCTCAGCATAGGCAAGCTGGAGAGTTAAGAACTCTGAAGGGGGCAGTCTCCGGATCTCTACACATCACTTTCATGTGCTTTACTCCTAAAAGCTTATCAGGCTCTCAGTATGAACATTGGAGCAGGGTCCTGCTGTGTTTCTGGCAGTGGGGAGAGGGGAAAGTAACCATTCTGGAATACACCCAGAATTCTCTGTTCTTCTTGAAATGGTCTGCACTCAAGGGAAACTATTTATTTTGCTAGAGCCTAATGCTTTGAGTTTTGCCAAAGCCTAACTGACATGAGGAAAGAGAAATACCCAAAGCCGGTCCCTCTATCCTTCCAATCTCACTTCGGGTGTAAGGGAGCTAAGATGTACTTGTGAAGCCCAGGACCACAGACCCACTAAAAGACAGAGCTAATCATAGGACTATGAAGTATTCTCCCTTTCCTCACACCTTACTACCACATCAACATACAGTAACAGGATTACAGCTAAAAGGCTGCAAGCCAGGGCACCTGGGTAGCTCATTTGGTTGAGTGTCTGCCCTTGGCTCAGGTCATGATCTCAGGATCCTGGAATCAAGCCCCACATTGGGATCGTTGCTCAACAGGGAGTCTGCTTCTCTCCTTAGCCTCTGCCCCCTCCCCACCTTGCTTGTGCTTCCTCTGTCAAATAAAATCTTAAAAAAAAAAAAAAAAGACCAGAAGCCTCAGATCCTTTCGAAGGAATTTCAGCCTCTGACCCCACAAGTACAGCAAGAAGTAAATACAGCCTCACTCTTGGCCAGAGAAACATAACACCTCATGCCCTATCAGTTCCTTTTACACAATGTATCCCGTCTGGCTTTCAAAAACAATTCCAAGTCATGGTACAAGGCAAAAAACACAGACTGAA
This sequence comes from Neogale vison, assembly GCF_020171115.1. NCBI lineage: Eukaryota > Metazoa > Chordata > Mammalia > Carnivora > Mustelidae > Neogale > Neogale vison. The sequence goes on along the minus strand of NC_058096.1, from coordinate 129,524,619 downwards.
AAGACAAAGAAAACATCAAAACCGGACTCAGATATGGTAGAGATCTTGAGATTATCAGACTGGAAATTTAAAATAACAATGATTATAATGCCGAAGGCTCTAATGGAAAAAAAGGACAACACATAAGAAAAGATGGGTGATGTAAGCAAAGAGATGGAAACTAAGATAGAATCAAAAGGAAATGCAAGAAATCAAAAACATTCTAACAGAAATGAAGAATGCCTTTGATGGGCTCATCAGTAGACTGGACATGACCAAGGAAAGAATCAGTGAGCTTGAAAATATGTTAATGGGGGCGCCTGGGTGGCTCAGTGGGTTAAAACCTCTGCCTTTGGCTCAGGTCATGATCCCGGGGTCCTGGGATTGAGCCCCGCATTGGGCTCTCTGTGAAGCAGGGAGCCTGCTTCCCTTCCTCTCTCTCTGCCTGCCTCTCTGCCTACTTGTGATCTCTGTCTGTCAAAGAAATAAATAAAATATTTTAAAAAAAGAAAATATGTTAATAGAAACTTCCTAAACTGAAAAGCAGAAAATAAAAAGAATAAAAAATAAAACACCTGGGTGGCTCAGTTGGTTAAGCAGCTGCCTTCGGCTCGGGTCATGATCCCAGCGTCCTGGGATCGAGTCCCACATCGGGCTCCTTGCTCGGCGGGGAACCTGCTCCTCCCTCTGACTCTGCCTGCCATTCTGTCTGCCTGTGCTTGCTCTCTCCCCCTCTTTCTCTCTGATAAAAAAAAAAAAAAAAAAAAAAATCTTTAAAAAAAAAAAATAAAACACCTAGAATATCCAAGAATTGTGGGGCAATCATGAAGGGTGTAACATACATGTAATGAGAGTACCAGAAGGAGAAGAAACGGAAGAAGCATTTGAAGTAAAAGAATGCCCATTCTCTCTAATTTGATCTCTAGATTCATTTATTCCCAATCAAAATGTACAGTATGTCTTTCTTTGAATTTCCTTCTGGAACTTGATAAGCTGATTCTAAAATATAGAGAGAAACACAAAAGTCTAAGAGCCAAGATCTCTTAAAGTGGGAAAGCTTGCCCTATCAGGTATTAAGACACTGAAAAAGCAATTGTAGTACGGACAGTGTGAATACAGAACTCATTAATGCTTATAAGACAATAGTTGCCCTGAAGAACAATGAGATTGAATGGCCTTTTAAATAAATTATTGTGGAACTTAAGACTATACTTTCAGGGATCATTTCTATAGTTTATTAAATAAATTATTGTGGGGCACCTGGGTGGCTCAGTGGGTTAAGCCGCTGCCTTCGGCTCAGGTCATGATCTCAGGGTCTTGGGATGGAGTCCCGCATTGGGCTCTCTGCTCGGCAGGGAGCCTGCTTCCTCCTCTCTCTCTCTCTGCCTGCCTCTATGCCTGCTTGTGATCTCTCTCTGTCAAATAAATAAATAAAAATCTTTAAATAAATTATTGTGGAACTATAAAATACCCATATGAAATTGAACTCCTATACCAAACCATGCACAAAAGTCAATTCCAGGTGGACTATGGACCTAAATGTTAAACTCGAAACAATGAAGATTTTAGAAGATTATATAGAAAAATATATTTTAACTGAAGGATAAAGATTTCATTTTAAAATAAGGCATAAAGGGGCAATTGAGTGCCTCAGTCAGTTAAGCATCTGCCTTTGGCTCAGGTCATGACCTCAGGGTACTGGCATCCAGCCCCACACTGGGCTTCCTGATCTCTCTCTCTCTCACATGTAAATAAACAAAATCTTTAAAAAAAAAATAATAAGGCATAAAACCACTACTACAAAAGCAAAGATTGATACATTTGACTACATTAAGGAAAATCAAAAGAGTCCATCAAGGCAGTGAAGCAGCAAGCACAGAGTACGAGAAACTATTTTTAAGATATGTAACTGACAAAGAGCTATGTATCTGATATATAAAGAATTTCTAAAATTCATAAAGAAAAAGGCAGGTAAATAATAGAAAAATGAGCAGAAGTGTTCAACAGGTGTTTAGAAGAGGATACCTAAACGACCAATAGTTAGAAAGCTGTACAAGTAATCGCCACAATGAGATACCACTATACTCCCATCTGGCTGTTGAAATGTGTAAGTTTCATAAGACCAGCGACAAAGAAAGATCACCAGAGCTCAGCAGAATATGAAAAGGTCAAGCTGCAGAACAGAATACATATTAAACAAATAAACAGTGATAACCTATGATGGGAAATAGCGAGGCCATGCCGGAATAACTCACTGGCTTACAGCCAGTCTGCCTAACTGCAGAGAGCCAGTTATCCCACATGAATGCAAGTTCAAGTATAAACAGCACTTCAAGGAACTGGTCTAGTTCTGGGGAACAACATCTGAAGGCTAAGGTGGAGAGCCTGAACTTCCCTCCCATTGATTCAGCCTCCATGAAGAGTGTCAAAAGTGTTCTTGACATAGGATTCAAAGTTTTCCTCCTTTGCTCCAGGCACTGAGATGGGCCTTTCACAGGGGAAGGCAGATAGGACAAGGTAGCCTTTTATGAACTGTGGAAACCAGTTAATAAAGACTATTGCTCAATATGTGTGATGAGGGGCGCCTGGGTGGCTCAGTGGGTTGGGGCCTCTGCCTTAGGCTCTGGTCATGGTCCTGGGGTCATGGGATCGAGCCCCGCGTCGGGCTCTCTACTCAGCAGGGAGCCTGCTTCCTCCTCTCTCTCTCTGCCTGCCTCTCTGCCTACTTGTGATCTCTCTCTCTGTCAAATAAATAAAATCTTTTTTAAAAAATGTGTGATTAATTAATGATTGTTGCTAATTGAAATATGACAGAAGGGCTGGCTATGGTTTTTTAGTTATGCCAAAGCAATCTGTAAAGAAACTAGTGGAACCAGTTGTTCGGCATTTTAGTCCAGTCAAATAAGCAACTTGTCATGCATCTGGAACATTCTTATCTTTTCCTAAAAGTGGGGGGAAACAAACTCTGAGAGGTTTCCTACTTTTGGAAGTAAGAGACAAATGCAGGTTTCTTGGCAAGGATTTGGATCAATAGGAGGCCCAGAATTCTAAAGAAAAAAAGTTAAAAGAATGGAGAAATGCCAACTGAGGTGTTGGTTAGAAAGGGCTTCCCACAACATGGGGTGTAATGAGATGATGGTGCCGTGGTCCTGAGGATGGGGGTGGCATGGTGGGTGGTGGTAGAGCTGATAACAGTAATGGTTAGTGGTGCTAGTGGAGGAGACAACATTGATGACAACGATGGTGGGAGAGTGGAGCAGATTAGGGGAGAGGAAGCCCAGTGAGGGTACATGGTTGGTGATGGCAGTAGTAGTAGCACTGTTGGTGATGAAAAGTCCTTGAACCTCTATGGAAAGAATGTAGCTGGGCCCATCAAGGCTATGATGGCTGGGACAAAGAAGCCCAGAAAGACCTATGATACCCCGCCACAGCCAGGGAACCAAGCACAGGATGGGAAGTTTTGTTCCAAGTAAAGACATAGATTGTATACTACAAGGTTAATTATTCTTATTAAAGAACATGAAAGTGGATTAATGTGCAATGTCCTCAGAATTACTATGAAAACCCATGGGCAAGAGTGGCTGAATAAGAGAGGTTTTCCAACACTAGCCCTCTTTATTCCCTCATCCAATCAATCCCACACCTTGCAGATGCTCCCTCCTCATGCCATCTCTCTGTCTCACTTAGGCTCCATCATCACCTAAACTGGTAGGTGTTCCCTGTGGCACCCTCCACTTACATGGTCCAGTGTCTTTCATCTGCAGTTTTCTGCAGCTAAAAACCCAGCTCTCTTAGCCAGAAGGCTTATAGAAAGATCTGGAGAGGGAAAGGAACTTTTTGCACTGAGATCATTGGTACACGCCTGGGGAAGAAACATGAATACCTCATGCCTCTTCTGTGTCCCACTGCAAGTCACAGACCTTGTAATCCACAGTGCTTGGATAGAAGCTAGGTGGAGACTCGAGGGTCTGACTAGGCCCTGCCCCATATTGCCATTACTCCTTGGGGCAAATATACTTTATGGTAACTCAAATCAGCCTCCATCCATGGCTCCCAGGAACCTCACTCAGCCTTCCTAGGCCACACAGAGCCAGCCTGCCTCTCTCACATGAGGACACCACCACCACTGCAGCTGAAAGGAGCAGCATGAGTTTGGCCCCAGGGCTTGGTGGCTGGCAGATGTGACAACATTCTCATCACCAGGAAGTGAAACTGCCAAGTTGCTCTGTCAGTCCTGGAGGGGCTGAGACTCCTGGGTGGGCAGAAAAAGAGATCTGCACTATCCCCTCAAGTCTGGGCATACCTCTCTGGGAAGCCTAACTGATCCACCCAACTGGGCACCCGTTCCACTTTCTCAGGGAACCCTGGTAAGTCTTTCACTCTCACACCTTCTCTCTTCTGGGTTGTAGCAATAAACCAGTTGGCAACACGCATTTAGTGTTTTGTGCCTTACTAAGCAAGGCACTCCCATCACTTGGCTTCCTAGACTGAGCTGCCCACCCCCCAGGGCCCTGTGCCCCTGCTCCATCTCTGTGCCCAGGGCATTCTGACATTAGTTTTTGCTCAAAGATGTGGGAGGGGGCAAAATTAGGTAATAAAATATATTTTTAATGTTAAACACAGATATAATATAAAGCAAAAGCAAACTTCTTTGAATTTAGATAGAGCAGGGGACTGAGGATTCCCATGCATTTTAGGCCCCTCGCTCCACCATACTCAAGTACTCCCATTGAAGAGTGCAAGAGTGTTGTTAGACATCATCACACCGAAGCCTATCAAAACCCCAGACCTAGTATATAAGCCCACTAAACCCACTCTCGGGGAAGACCCTTGAGGGTGGCCATGGAATTTGCCCAGGGTCCTAGAGCTATCAGGAATCATGAGTGTGTATGACTCCCAGCCCAGTCAGCCTCCTTCCAGCAGGGCAGGCCCCAGGGCCACCCACAGTCAGGTCCCACAACTTGCTCATGGCCTGACACATCTGCTGGCATCTGCTTTCCCAGTCACGGATGAGCCAAGGCAGTACTGAGGGTACACAGAAGGCCTCAAGTTCCTCACATCTACAAACCATCCCAGTCCACCCCAACAGGGATAATCCTATGACAGTGGAGGTTTTCTCAGTATTTTGTATAATAGGACTCCAAATGCCTTTAGAAAACTTGGCTATTTTGTGGACCTGTGAGATCAAAGAAAAGAGCACCTATGTGAACCCAGCTTCACAGCAAGTGCCTGGGTGCCCTCCACCCAGAATGTTGCCCCCAGCTATTCTGGCACTGACACGGGTGGAATCATTCCATTTTTTATCCTCAGAGCGTTGTATACTTTTCAGTGGATTTTTTAAAAAAAGATTTTATTTATTTATTTGACAGAGAGATAGGGAAGGAGCACAAGTAGGCAGAGAGGCAGGCAGAGAGAGAGGGATAAGCAGGCTCTCTGCTGAGCGGGGAGCCCGACACGGGGCTCAATCCCAGGACCCGAGGATCATGACCTAAGCCGAAGGCAGACGCTTATCCTCACTGGATTTTTTTTTAATCCACTGTAACGAATTTCTCCTTTACTTTTAACAAATGGGACTACAGAGTGTTTAAGCAGGAAACACCTTATTCTTGCTCCTCCATGAAACTTCAAACAGGCCCTATGTCTTTCTGGCCACTCTTGGAGAGCAGAAAGCTTCTAGTCTTAAGAATCCTATAATCAGGGACACCTGGGTGGCTCAGTGGGTTAAAGCCTCTGCCTTTGGCTCAGGTCATGATCCCAGGGTCCTGGAATCAAGCCCCGCATCGGGCTCTCTGCTCACTGGGAAGCCTGCTTCCTCCTCTCTCTCTGCCTGCCTCTCTGCCTACTTGTGATCTCTCTCTGTTAAGTAAATAAATAAAATCTTAAAAAAAAAAAAGAATCCTATAATCAGTATGACCAATCTAGTGCAATAATCCCACCCTTCTCTTTACTGTCAGCTTCTCCTGCACAGTGTGGCTGACAATGGTGTTCTAAAAGTGCTCCCGGAATGGATTATCTGAGCCTTGATGTACTGATACTAAAACAGAGGTATTTTACACTGCAGTGCTCATCTCACGGGGTTGAGATTTAAAATAAGGGGGACAAAGTGACAGAGCTTGTCACTCCCGAATGTGTGGCCCTGTAGTGTGTCTAAACTTTGCATACGATGCTCTCTCTGGCCTGAAAACGTCTCCCAAATCCCCTTCCCTTGACCCACTCTGCTCTTCCTCACAACTTAGCTCCTGGGAAGCCCTCCGGGCACCTCTGTGCTGAATCTGGAGTCCATCCTTCATGCATTCCTTCTGGCCTCTTGACCACATTGTTTGTGCTTATGTGTCCTTACTGTCTCCTGAGATCCACCAACACATTCTGCAGCGCTGTTTGTTGAAAAAAGTGGGAAGAGAAAGGAATGTAACAGTCCTTGATAAATGGCCATGGGAATTTACCAATGTGAGGCTAGCATTGATGAGGGAGCAGGAGGCTGGCTGAGGACAAAGCAAAAGCTGGCACCTTGCACCCCTCTCTACCCACTCCCCTCAGTAATACGTGTGACATTCCTCAGGCACCCCTGACTACCCTAGAAGGAAAACAAATAGTTAACTTGCAGAGATCACAATCCTGCAAGGCAGGAGTCTCCCTTGGTTTACAAATGTCCTTGAGATTTACAACAAAGAAGTTACCTTATCAATAGCCCAATTTCCAAAGGCACATAACTCAATTCCTCAAGCCCTAATGTCACCCTCCCCTCCATAAAAACTGAAGGAGGCTGAGGTAGAAGGAAAAGTAAATAAAGTTAAATTTCTTCTAAACCTAAATCTCACTAACAAGGACGCTTGATAGCAGGAATGTAACATTCCACCAGCAGACTCCCAATTGTCTTTATGTTAGTGCCTCATTAGAGGGAAAGTGGCCTTGGCTTGATAGTAACCAGGCCTCCAATATCCTGTCTTCTTTACCCCAATAGCCCTTCTGAACACCCCCTTGTTCTCACCTACCCAACTCCTGTGTATATAACCAGCCACTCCTCACATGCCCGGTGCAGTAGCATCTCCATCTGCCCACGGGTCCTGTCCCTGTGTTCTAATAAACCACCTTTTTGCAACAAAGACATCTAAAGAATTCTTTCTTAGCCGTCGGCTCCGAACCTCACCCCATTGAACCTCACCTAGGTTCAAGAACTTCATCAGCATTATCTCCAGTAATTAAGAGAGGGGAAAGGCAAGGAATGCAAGTGCTCTTCCATTGAAGAGGTGGGGTGGGAAAGAGAGGGAAAGTGGAGCCTGGAGACAGAGCAGGTGTGTGGAGGATAGAAGGTAAAGGGCAAGCTCCCCAGATCCATAACCATCCCAAGAGCAAATGGAAAGCAGAGTGGCTGAGGGGCTGCGGCTTCCTGGACCTCCTACTGACAGTAGGAAGAAAAAAGAGGGAGTAGGGTTAGAAGGCTGCTCAGTTTTTCTTTCTCTACTCCTCACTCTTCCTCTTGGACAATGTGGCCCCAGTCCTTCTAGTGCTGGCCTGTAGGCAAGTGGGTTAGGATTCTGAATAAGATTATCTCCAAAGAAGCTCTCTCAAATGTTTTCTTCCTTTTTCTTCCCTCATATTCTTGAAATGGAACACTCCCTACACATTTTCTTTATAAACTCTTCATTCCTAGTTTTGCTAAGAATCTGTCTACCACAGCAATGATTTGCTCAACTGAGCAAAAGGAGCCTCATTTTAACACGGACCACACTAGTTTAAAAATGGCAAAAGGAAGTAAAAATCACAGCACTAAGCATGGGAGAGGGGGCCACCATAAGAGTTTGAATAAAATCAGATGGAACTATCCTGATGGGCCAAGAGGAACAGAGGAAGTAGCCATGGAAGTAGATGCCTAGGAGGTGAGAGCCACTGCTTATGGGGGGGTCTGGGGAGACTTTGTGATTGGAAGGTACAGGCACAGAGGGCAAGAGATGGTAGAGAGGAGAAATGAGGGAGAGTCCTAGGTCTTTCTAGAAAGAGCACAACTACCATATGCTTGCCTGTTCTGTATAAAGAGGCTAAGATGGTTTCTACCCAAGGCTGAATCAGAGGGTACTCTCGAAAAGAAATTAGACAGGATATCTGGGAAGGCTGAGGCTCCTAGTGCCTTTGTTGGCATCACAAGAAAAGGCTTTCTCATTTTACCAGGACAAGGGGTAGATGGTATCCCGGCCATGACCCCTAAATGGCATCCTGCCTAAGGCTCCACTTGGGAGAGAGAGTTGAATAAACAGAGCCACAAGATGGTACTGAAGACTAGCACCAACTACTTATGTTAAACTACAAATACTTCACAGATATAAACAGGTAGCCAATGATTCCTAGATCTTTAAGTAAAACAGCACACAAAGGAATCAAGATAAACAGAACAATAAACCCAGAAGAGAGAGTTTCAAGTTTTTTAAAAAAAAAAATCTACTTAGTATCCTCAGAGAGATTCTAGGAAGTTTTTCTTCTATAGACAAAAAAAGAAAAAAGTCACTAGAAAGGAGAAAATAGAAAATGTTCTTGGAAATTAAGAAATGTAAATGTCAAACAAAAAAGATGCATACAAATGAAAGAAATAGCTGAGAACTCAAAATGTAATCCCCAACCAGCAACATTAGCATTCCTGGGAACTTTTTAAAGTGAGAATTTCTGGGTTCCAGCCTGAAATTACTAAATCTTAAATTGGGAGTGGGGCCCAGCAACCTGCATTTTCATGAGCCTTTGATTTGGATGCACCTCAAGTGTGAGAACCACTGACTTAAACTAAAACAGAAATACAAAGAGGTAAGAAACATGAGAGATTCTGATTTCAGAAAAATGTCCTTCAACTTAAGAAACCTTTAAGATTGAGGAACCTGTTTTATCCCCTCGGAATTGCCAGGCAGACGCAAGTTAATAGATGTAAAAAATCTGTAACCTCTCATAGCCCAAGGCAAATACACAGTAACTGTTATTACCCTCATCACTGTTCTGTGCTTGGCATGTATACTTCCAGACCTTTCTCTATACCTGGATAAACATAGTCTTGTGGTTTTTTTTTTTTTTTTTTCCCACAAAGTTCATCTAACTGTACACAGTATTATGCAACTTAGTTTTTGTATTTAACAGGAAGTTCTCATTTCCTCTAGATTTGCTTTAATTACTACATAGTATCCGTACTTCACCTGCCTCTTGTTCATAGCTTTTTTAAAAATTATAAATAATGCTACACTAAGTTGCAGTCCTACCAAGAATGTGTGAAGATACCAATTTCCCTCATCAACACTTGATATTGTAATGAGTTTAATTCTCAATAAATGTTAATAAAAATAAAAGAGACTTTTTGCTACATTTCACTGCATCTGACTTCAGATGGGGCAACTTCTTTCTTGTCTTTGTTGACCATTTATATGTTCTCTTCTATAAGTTTTCTGTTTATAACTTTGGACATTTTGGTTATTTAGCTTATTGGAAGGCTAGTGATTTTGGTGTTTTTCTGTACAAGGCCTCTTTCCTTTGTTTTTTGCTTGTTTTTGCTTTTTTATTAATTCTAAGTTTGTCTATGAGTTTTATTATGTCATTGAATCTCCTGTACTTTTTAGGTATATTATGATATCATCTGTAAACAATTATAATCTTGACCCCCCAATATTATTTCTTGTTCATGTCTTACTGTCCCATGGGATTTTGACAAAGAAGTCCAAGCAGAACATGAGGTCACAACCCAAACTTACAGACCATATGAAAATAGAAGACATGGTAAATGAGTCAGTAAAGGACCAGCAGCTTTAGACTGCCACGAACTTCAAGAAATGGAACTAATGGTCTAGATTACTAAAAAGACATGTGTACAATGGCTAAAGAAACAAAAGATACAATAAAAAATATAAGCAATTGCTTAGGTTAAAAGAGATATATTCTTTTTATAAAAAAAAAAAGATTTTAGAAATAAAAAAATACATCCATTTAACTTTAAAACCCAAATCCATTAAACAGCAGAACCACAACTAAAAAAAGGGTTAGTGAATTAGAAGGGAGGTTAAAAAAATTACCCGGAATGCAGTACAGAAAATTAAAATAAGTGAAAAAAGTAAAAGTGATTAAGAGACATGGAAGATGGAACAGGAAGAGGCAACATTAGCCTTCAAAAAGACCATTTTTCAGCATGGCTGGTGGTGCAGTTGGCTAAGTGTCTGACTCTTGATTTTGGCTCAGGTCATGATCTCAGGGTCATGAGATCAAGCTCTGTGTCAGGCTTCATGCTCAGTAGAGTCTGCTTAGGACTCTCTTCCTTTCCCTCTGTGCTCCCTCACCTCACACACTCTCTCTCAAATAAATAAATAAATCTTAAAAAAAAAAAAAAGGACTTTTTCTCCCTCTTATCTTAGGGTTTAATTAATCCAGCTACAAACCCTAGTCCTATACCTATCACTTGGCATTTTTCTCCCAGACAACAGGAAGCTAATTAAATACTTACTATATAGCAAGTATACTTTTTATAAAAAATACATTTTTCCTTCGATTTTCAAAAATAATTTCAAGGCCACTTGCTAGTATCCTGTGCCTAAGTGAGAAAGTATATTTGTAACAAAAATACTGTGTACTTTCTAATTCCACTGTGTAACAATGAAAAAAACAGACCAAGGAATTTAATTCCTGGGGCAGGAGGGAGTGAGGGAAGGCCATTTGTCATGAAGTCACCAGGGCAGTTGCCAGGGCCTCCCTTTCATGGTAGGTTGGCCAACGGTGTCAGCTCTTCAGAATGAGGTTCTAGGTGATGTTTGTGCTGGTGAATTAGAGCAGAGAGTTGGTGATGTCTAGGTCATAGGTCATTTCCTTAGTGGCTCATAGGCACAGATTATAGCTCAACCCCAGTAGGCACCCTATGGTCTCAGGTCTGGGTCTAGTGGTCAGGTCTATTGGGCCAAAGTTGTTACCACTGCTGAAAGCAACTCCAGGGACTTTAGCTAAATCATGTACATGCATAAATTTATGCTGACTGTATAGAGGAACATATGAGCTAGACACTAAGTAATATCATGGGGACATAGCTGTGGAAAAGGCAGCCCATCAGTGAGGTCCATGTAAAAACTCCCTACACGTGGCCATTTTACCCTAAAGACCGACATGAACAATTAAGTCCACCTCTCTCGGTTTCTTTCAGGAATGTCTGTCTTAGAAAGTAACCTTGTTTTTGACATAACTTTCTCCAAGCCTTTTTCTGAATATATTTAGGTTTTTTTCTGCCAGGAGGAACTCTTAGAATAATGAATTCCATATGTGTACATTTTTCAGTGGGAAATGGAAGGATTACCTTTTTCAGTAAAATTATTCTTTGCCCTAAGAAATCATTATATTTAATAAACCCTAAGTGCTATAAGAAGTTACAAAAGAAGGGGTGGAAGGTCCTTTTTTTGCTTGGGGGGCTTAAAATGGAACAGATAAAAAAATATGCATCTTTCATATTCACATGATTCTGTGCTTCCAAACATGTTGAAGGAAAGCATTTTTCCTAACAATTCTTCAGTGTCTGGCAATAAAAACTTGAGTGATTTTCAAAAGACGTATCTCTGGCAGTCAGGGTTATCACTGGGAAGAAAATGGGGGCAGGAGGCCCAAACAGGATGTTATTGCCAAAGTCTGAGGGACAGCATAGAGGGGATAGAAGTCTGGTCCAGGGGGCGCCTGGGTGGCTCAGTGGGTTAAAGCCTCTGCCTTCGGCTCAGGTCATGATCCCAGGGTCCTGGGATTGAGCCCCATATCGGGCTCTCTGCTCTGTAGGAAACCTGCTTCCTCCTCTCTCTCTGCCTGCCTCTCTGCCTACTTGTGATCTTGTCTGTCAAATAAATAACCAGGCTACCCTGCAGACATTCTCAGGATAGGAGACTGGAGAAGCCTTATCAGACAACCAAATTTCTTCCCCTAGATAACTCAGTAAGAATCACAACAGGAGGAGTGAAGGTGGCTCCCTGGGGAGGCCCTGGAAGAAGGCTGAGAAGTGATGAGTTTTGTGTTGGTTATGTTGGGGTTGAGATGGCTATAAGATATGTTGGTGGGGATATCCAGAAATTATTCAAAAAGGCCTGGACCAGAGATCTAGGTGTGTGGGTGCTGGGCACAGATCAGTTATCTGAGCATAGTTTCAATCACTGAGGGGCAAGATGGAGAAAAAAGACTGGGAATAGGAACCTTAGGAGCCCCCCATACTTGGGGGAATGGGAGAGAGATGTACACCTGTATACAAGGTAAGAGCAAGAAAAGGCCCAGGAGAGAAGTGTTGGTAGTAGAGTCTTTCTTTTTTTTAAATGTTTCTTTTTTTTTTTTTTTAACTAACTTATTTATTTGAGAGAGAGAGACAGTGAGAGAGAGCATGAGCGAGGAGAAGGTCAGAGAGCGAAGCAGACTCCCCATGGAGCTGGGAGCCCGATGTGGGACTCGATCCCGGGACTCCAGGATCACGCCCTGAGCCGAAGGCAGTCGTCCAACCAACTGAGCCACCCAGGCGTCCCGGTAGTCGAGTCTTTCAAGCAGGGTGATGTGACTGGTATGGTCAGGAGAATAAGGACTCAGAAAAGGCCACTGAATCTGGCAACCATGGGAGTCTTAGAACTTGCAGAGGGAGCAGCCCCAGAAAGTAAACACATGAAGCACAGAAAGGACACTGGTCTGGGGCTGGGGGTTGGTAACACCCTGGGCAAGCCAAGAGATGGACCAGGGGAGGTCGAACCATCAGCTCTTCCAGACAGTATGATGGCACCAGGCAGGGGAGAAAGTGAATGGAGAGAAAAGGGAAGTCATGGTCCAGTTCACATAGACAGAGGAGGAAGCCATCAAAGATGGGAAAATCAGGGAGAGGGCCATAAATAGAACACAGCCTAAGGGATCCAGGGTGGGAAGGGACAGTAGTGTTGGCAAGAGGGCAAGTAAGATGAGAAATCTCCTCTGAAAGAGGGGAGGATTGTTCCAAGAGCCCAGAATGCACTTGAGAAAGAAAGAAGAGCTGTTGAATAGGGCTGAATCAGGAGAGGGCTAAAGACAAAGACGAATGGGACAGGAGGGTCAGAGTGAGAGCAAGGACAGTGAAGACAGTCTGTGGGATACCAACTGGCCAGGCCACAGTACAGAGTCAACCTGGGACAAGCAAACAGTGTTGCCTCTGAGAGGGTGCCTGGCCTAGTCTACTGCAGAAAAAATAAGCCCAAGGTTATGTTGGGGTCAGCCCTCCTTTTTTCCTGAGCTCCAGGGACCTCAAGGTCTATAGGTGATCACCCCAGAGTGATGGCTTCTCTTCTGGGAACATTTTCCACACCCCTAGCCTAGGAAGTCCTTCCGTCTAGTATAACCATCATGGCCTTGGTCTGTTTCTAGAGGTTCTTCCCCTCACCCACATCTTCCATGGGAGGAAAGTGATGTTTCTAGAGCAATTCCTTCTGAAATTCCTGTCCAGGATTATAGGGTTTCCAGCTGTTCTGGAGAATCAATCCGTGCCATATCTGCCACTATGAGGATGCAGACAGGCCCTTGGTTGGGAGGATTTCCCCGTCACAGGATGGCTCAGGCAGCTGTGAGAATGGACTGGGAAGGCTAGAAGGCAGCCCCATTAGGAAGGGGTCACAGTTATCCAGGAGGAATGATGGGGGCCTGGACGAGAGGGGCAGTGATGGAGGAAAGTGAAGTTGGGGGGGTGCAGGGACACATTTAGAAAGAGTAGGTGGAGTATGGGGGTGAGGAACAGAGGAACCAAAGCTGGTCTCATATCGAGCGGCACTGAATGTTCTCATCTGAACAGCAGGCTTCCAAGTATACCACTTCCTAAGAAGAAGTGTACCATTTTCCTGAGAGGGGGTGGAGGGTGGGCAGAGCCTCTGGATGGGAGCATGAGAGGTCCACTTCTCATGGCCTGCATCTACAATGACTTCCCTGAAAGATCCAGGGCCAAAGACTCTGAACCAGCTCTGGGAAGGAGTGGGAGGTCCAGTCTGGTAGGACCACCTCAGATCTGAACCCCCAACCTCTCTTACCTCCTAGCCTGGGTATAATCATGGCAGTCTGGGCTAGTACAATCATGGCAGTCTTGGGCCAGACTCTTCAAAAACCTGAGAAGAGGAACTGGCGCTTTGATATACAATGATGTAGCTTTCCACAAGAAGGGCACTTTTGTTTTTTACCTCTGGGAAATGGAGTATTTGTTTTACAAAAAACAGATTATTGGGTAGAAAGAAGTTGTGTAGCAGAGAGAGACCTAGGGTCCAGATGGTGAAGGGTACCATGTGCTAAGATGGGAAGTCTGAGTACTGTGCAGGGACATACTCTGTGAACCCTCCATCTCACTCTGTCAATCTCCCAAACCCCTGGCTCTACCACAGGTCCTATCATCTCCAAAAACTAAGTCACCTTTAGACCCAAACCCAGATCCCATTCTAACCAGACCACGAACTCCTATTTTCTAGTTTCACTCTTTTAGTTTCACATCTATCCTGCAACCTCCTAGACTCAAAGACTCCAGGCCCTCGATATAATGGTCTAACTACAACCTCATCAGTTAGAGCTCAAATGACCACCCAAACTACATCTCATCAACACCCTAAAGTCTCTTGTACTGCTGTTCTCCCGCCTATCCAGAAAAACTCCAATTCTCTTATCAAACTCCCATTCGGCCATCTCTTATCTGGGCCCCTAAATCTGTCCTCTTCTTCCATAGTAACTGAGTTTCAGTTGGGAACATGGCTACCCAGCTAGACCCACTTCCCAGACTTCCTTGCAGTGCCTAAGTTCTCACCAATAAAATGAGAGCAGAAGTAATGTGCACAACTTCTCTTTCACTTACCTAAAAAGAAATTACTGCTTTCCACTTCTGCTCTTAACCACTTTCAGGTGCTGGAACACTAAAGTGACAAAGACCTAGCCTTGGCCGTGCAGCCATATGAGCACAGCCTATTGAATGGCAGAACAAGGCCGCCTGGGTGGCTCAGTTGGTGAAGCGACTGCCTTCGGCTCACTGGGATCAAGTCCTGCATCAGCTCCCAGCTTTGCAGGGAGTCTGTTTCTCCTTCTGATCTCCTCCCTCTCATGTGCTCTTTCAAATAAATAAATAAAATCTTAAAAAAAAAAAAAAAAAAAAAAGGAATGTCATAACAAGGGGCACCTGGGTGGCTCAGCTGGTTAAGCATCCACCTTCGGCTTAGGTCATGATCCTAAGATCCTGGGATCAAGACCCACATGCGGCTCCTTGTTCAGCAGGGAGCCTGCTGCTCCTCCTGCTTGTGCTCTCTCTCTCCCTCTTATTAAAAAAAAAAAAAAAAAAGAATGGCGGAACAAGATAGAAGGATCTAGAACACTGAGTGGATCAAGAAGATGAGCCACCACTCCACTAGCCTAGGCCACTTCCCTCCCTTTGGACTGTAATGTAAGGGAGAAACAAACATTTATTTAATCCATTCCTTGTTACAGCAGATTCTATTACAGTCAAATACGTGGAGAAAAATGCCATCACCAATCAGGACAGTACCACCATAAATCCTTTGTCTCCCAACCTCAGCAGAGTTCTACTTTCACTTGTTATTGGTCAGCAACCTTGCAAATTCACCCACTGAAGGCTACAAACTCTCATGATATTTACCAGGGCTCTGTCCAACCTCTCACTTTCAGTCAATAATACTATCTCTTAGGGCACTATAGACACTAGGACCACCAAACAGGGTCTCCCACTATCTCTCAGCCATCCCTGCAATCCTCTACTGTTCCCCAATGGTAAAGGTGTCCTCTCTATGCTCTGGTCAGACTCACTGGATTAAAATCACAGCTCCATTATATACTATCTCAGTTTCCCTTTCCTCAGCAGTAAAATGGAGATGATGACAACACTACTTGACAGGATGGTGAAGAGAAAATTAAATAATGCATATAAAGGAACCAGTACAATACCTAGTATACAGTAAGCAATGGCCACCTGCTCCTAATCCTGCTAAAAAAAGGTGATCACATCACTACCTCAGGGAAGCCATTCTCTCAAAACTCCAAACCTCTCAATGTGAGGCCCTTCATGCAGCATCAGCCATTTACCCCTTGAATATTCTCTCTTGTCTCTCTCTTTTGTTTTTTAGAGAGTGAGCGAGCAGGGGGTAGGAAGTGGCTGAAAGAGAGAATCTCAAGCAGATGTCACATCCAGCATGAAGCCCAATGCAGGGTTCGACCCCAAGACCCAGAGATCATGACCTGAGCTGAAATCAAGAGCCAGACACTCAATCAACTGAGCCACCCAGGTGCCCCTACTCTGTCTTGAACACTGTGCTCCAATACCAAACTGCCCACAGGTCTAAAAAATAAATAAAATAAAATAAATGTTTACTCTTTGACAGATATCTATATTAAAATGCCCACCTTTGCATTTAATGACTACTCTAATTAAAGTAAATCCCCTTCCTGAAAAAGAACACTCACCTCCCTAAAAATCACCAACATGAAAAAGAGTCTATTTTTCATCTTATGGCTGGGAAATGATACTGAATTCAGTTTTCTTCCTTGTAAAATAATATAGTTAGGTTAACCTCTTTTTAGCTCTAAAATGTGATGCTATCCTAAAATGGCTGTGGGGAAAAAAGCAATCTTTGTATCTATTTTTAAATCTTATGTTGTTTAAATGCACTTGAAATGTTGCATCCTGTGGAAAGGGAATGAGGCTCTTTTGAGAGGGACAAATGATACATGAGCCAGATGGCAACAAAGGGATGCTGAAAATGGAAAAGGTCCAAACTGGCCAGAAAGGACAGTGGAGACAGGGGAAGGTCCTCAGGGAGGAGCCAATCCCAGGTTTGCACAAAGCCTGGCAGCACCAGGTTGCAGCCTCCTGTCTTTTCCTTTTCCTGCCTTCCCAGAAGAACAAGAAGAACTCTAGGGAATACTTATCACAAGACAGGAGTCTGCTTAGCTGACCAAGAATGCTTGTTAGGTCAAATAAAGCTGCCCTTCCTTCAGCTAAGTCATCTGTAGGTATTTCTGGGGGAATAGGAAGAGCAAAGGCCAGAGGGGCACTGCCTAGAGATTCCAACACAAAACCTAAAACACAGCTCTATCAAGACACTGCATTTCCTCATGAAAATTATGGTCAAGTCAAGCCCATTCCGAGCAAAGTCAGAGTTAAAGGAACTTTATTCAGAATACTAATTCTGGAGCTCTTCTTCAGCCAGGACCCAAGACCAATTTCTTAAGTCCATCAGAGTATACAGAGTATCCTGTTCCCGGACTTATACAGACAACTTCTAAGGCATTCTTTAGGTGTGTACTAAGTAATGCCGTGGCCAAATAGTTTAACTTCAAAAATTAACAAGCCTTATATGGATGCAAATACGCTAAATAAAGGCATATATAATACAGTTCAATAGACTCAGGTGATATAGCATTAAATAAATAAATGCTTATTTAAGCTCTTTTAGTAAGATTTTTTTGGAAACATATAGCTAATCTCTGGCTTATTTCCAAAGGCCCTAGGTAATCAGACCATGAAACTAGAGGAAAGGCACTTGGTAGGAGATACTGCAGGCCAAATACTGAGAAGAAATAAATATCCTTGCAAGCTCAAATCTATAAAGCGGTGGCAGAATTATGGACTGGTGGAAAACAGCAGGGCTAGAGACCAAAGTAACAGCAAACACTGGGGAACAGTAGGTTTTCAGGACAAAGTCTTAGAGGCTGAAAGTTTAGGTAATAAGTCCTATGAGGCTTTCTCCTCAAACACGGTGGTCCTCGCCAATCTTAAAAGAAGCTGACTGGGCATTCCCTCCATTCATTAAAACTTCACAATCACTGCACTTCCTCTCATACTTGAAAACTTCTGAAGCATTAACTATATTGCTACCGGAGACCAGATTGCAGTCCATTACTCCATTTCTGTGCAGAGAGAGACATTGCTAGCTGCCCATCAACAAACAGCTAGATGACACTTCCTTAGTAACGGCAAACCCAGTTTTACTCAGGGTAAGAAAATGCTCAACTAAAATAAAAGTGCCCTCAAATATGCATATACTCACAAATGAATAGTATATATCCATACAATGATGAATAGAAAATATCCATACAATGGACTATTATTTGGCAATAAAAAGGAATGAAGTACTGATACATGCTGAGACATGAATCTCAAAAACACTGTTATGTTAAAGCTACTATACACAAAAGGCCACATATTTTAAGATTCCATTTAGATAAGAGGTGAGAATAGTCAAATGTAGAGAAAAAAGTAAATTAGTAGTTGCCTAGGGCTGAGAGTGGGAAATGCTAATGGAAACGGGGTTTCTGTTTGGAATGGTAAAAAATAGAGGACATGTGAATTATATCTCAATAAAGCTGTTGATAAAAAACCCAATAAAATCT
This sequence comes from Neogale vison, assembly GCF_020171115.1. Lineage (NCBI taxonomy): Eukaryota > Metazoa > Chordata > Mammalia > Carnivora > Mustelidae > Neogale > Neogale vison. The sequence goes on along the minus strand of NC_058096.1, from coordinate 129,506,286 downwards.
AATTTCCCATAATGCCTAACAGCTGTCCATGTGCTCTGGCCAGTAAGATGTTGGTGGAAATACACTATGGGAAAGTTAAGAGTCTCATAAAAAGGACTCAGCTAACTCATGCCTTGTCTTTCATCCTTTTCCCCTATTCCTAGGTCTAGGCCTTGGGGTCAGGGATGAGGGGAGGCGGGTGACAGTCGCTGAGAGCAAAAAGGTGCTAAAAATGGCAGGGCAGCAAAAATGAAGGAAGCCAGGTAATGGATGATACCCTGGAATCACTGTATCAGCCCCAGTTTACCTCTCTCTGGATTTGTAATGGGAAAGAAATAAACCTGTTATTTGGTTAAGTGATTAAAGCTAGATTTCTATCAGTTCTATCCAAATGCTATCCCTCATGACGCATGCCCATCTAATATTAGCCTGTGCTTATCTGGAAGCCAAGAAGGCAAAAGGCAAAAAAGTTGACTCAGAAAGATGCAAAAAAAGTTGATTCCAAATATAACATTCAGGCACCAGGAAGTCAGCTTTCTTTCTTTCTTTCTTTTTTTAAAAGGTAAATAGTTACTTATTTTAGAACTATACATGGTTTCCTCAAGCTTGATATATCCCCGCAGGAGTACTTACCCCTCTCTAAAAAGAAATCATTAAGAAATGCTTTAGTTTTGAAATGTGGGATAAACCAAGTATGAACAAATGGCATACTATTATTTGTTCAAAGAATAATTTCAAATATTAGTTCTCATTTCTTTTTTTAAAAAATAAGTTTCTAACAAGAGGTGTTGGTGAGGATGCAGAGAAAGGGGAACCCTCCTACATTGTTGGTGGGAATGCAAGCTGGTGCAGCCATTCTGGAAAAACAGTATGGAGACTCCTCAGAAAGATGAAAATAGAGCTATCCTCTGACCCACCTGGCAATTGCACTACTGGGTATTTACCCCAAAAATACAAATGTAGTGATCTGAAGGGGCACATGCACACAAATGTTTATAGCAGCAATGTCCACAATAGCCAAACTATGGAAAGAGCCTAGATGTCCATTAATAGATGAATGGATAAAGAAGATGTGGTAAATATATACAAAGAAATACTCTGCAGCCATCAAAACCACCCCCCCAAAAAACCCCCCAAAACAAAATCTTGCCATTTGCAACGACGTGGATGGAAATAGAGGGTATTATGCTAAGCAAAATAAGTCAATCAGAGAAAGACAATTATCATATGATCTCACTGTTACGTAGAATTTGAGAAACAAGACAGAAGATCATAGGAGAAGGGAGGGAAAAAAGAAACAAGATATAACTGGTGAGGGAGACAGACTATAAGAGACTCTTAATCTCAGGACACAAATTGAGGGTTGCTGGAGGGGAGGGGGATGAGGGATGGTGTGGTTGGGTGATGGACACTGGGGAGGGTATGTGCTAGGTATGGTGACTGCTGTAAATTGTGTAACACTGATGATTCACAGACCTGTACCCCTGAAGCAAATAATACATTATATGTTAATAAAAATAGAGTTTGGGGGAAAATTTTTTTTCTAACATCTGTTCTTTGAAGGGTTAAGAGACATTTCCCATTAGGCCCTTAAATAATAGCACTCAGAGAGCAAAGGGGCCTGTAGATTCAGTTTACTTATATATAATGTATATATTCAATACATTAATGTAGGATGTTCTCGTGTCCCAAAAAATAAAGTTCAATGTTATTCTAAAATGTTATTCTAAGCTTAAAAATGAATATAGAAGAAAAATGATTAACTTAATAAGCAATTGTCTGTATTTTTCCTTTCTAGCCCCATAAATAACATCACCTCCTTTTTATTGTATGAGGTGGTAAGGGGCAGACCTGGAAAATATTCTCCCACTAAACTCAACGAACTACTTCACTTGGGGTAATTATTCATATACAACTCCAAATAAAGCTGACCTTATAGAAGCATGAAACAATATGCCATTGGGCTAATTATCCCTGTGACCAAAGAAAAAGCAGGGAAAATGAAGAGAAAAGGTGGCCAAGGGATTGGGGAGAACGATGCTTTTAAGCAACCACTGGGGTGGGATATGGTCTTCCCTACTAATCTGCTTCTTTATTTTATGCTGTATTGGTTTATATTACACAAAACTTGATCTCTTCAAAGTTGAATATAAACATCACATTGATAACATAACAATATTTTAAATAAGAGATAATGCTTTTCAAGAACTAGCAGACTTTTTTTAAGCCAAATCGCTCTCATGCAAATAGATCATTTTTACTTAATTCATTCAATATTCAACCCTGCCATGTGTCAAGCACTAAGCAAATGAGATTCAGATGTGCGTGACATACAAATTGCTATCCTCAAGAATGCACAGCCAAGTGGTAAAAATTAGCCTGCAACTTACCTCTATCAGAGTGCAAATCTGCGAACAAGGCTGAAAAGCAACTACAAAGCCTGAAGGAACAGGGTTAAGGTGTCAGAGCCATCTCCTGGGTGCCTGGGTGATTTGAAATGGAGTGTGGCACTCTAAGAGGAGCAGCATATGCAAAGGAAATGACAAAATGCATGCAGACTGGAAGCAGTGAGTTGGTGAAGAAGCAAGAGGTGAACTACAGAGAAGAGTGATTGACTTTGTGTACCTGGGACTTGGGAACTCTATCCCGAAGGCTTTGGGAAAGTGCTGAAGGGTTTAAGCAGGGACAGCAGCTCTATGCTAGAAGCACTACTCTAGCAGAGACTGACTGGCTGGGTGGGTTAAGGGCCAAGGCCTGTCCAGAAGTTATGGAGGCGATGGGGCAAAAGATGATGGCAACAAGCAAGATGACCAAGTTGGGTCTGAGGTCCTAAGGAAGTGAACTCAACAGAAGCTGATTTTCATATAATGAAAACATTTCAAGTTCTGTTTTCAAGTTCATTTCAAGTTCAAGTTTCAAAACATTTCAAGCCCTACTTCCCCGTCCCTTCACATTTTTTCCCCACTAAAACCACAGCCTTTACCACAACCAAAGGGATTGGGGGCTAGATAGTCTTTCATGCTTGTAGACCAAATGACAAGAAAAAAGAGTGTCCCATACCCCAGAGGGATTTCTTCCCTTTATTGGATCATTCCCATTAGCCTATGGAACATCTCGCAGAACTGTATCTTCACCTGGAGAAAACATACTCTCCTCCCAGTCCTCCAAACTGCACCCCAAACATTTCTTTGGTCTCCTGTAGTTAACTGCTCCATTTCCCTTCACAGCAGACCTCTCCAAGAGTGTTGACTACAGCAGGGTCTCCACCTTCCCACACTGTATACATACTTCAGCTTGCTCTAATCCCTACTGCTTTTGTCAATAGCCTCCATGGTGCCAAATCCCATAGAGGCTTCTTTCTCCATTTTGAAATACTGACTTTCCTGGGCTTCCATGACACCTCATTTTCCTGTTATTGTTGCTGCTGTTTTCAACTACAGTGGCTTCTAGTTAGTCCTTTTTTTGATATCTCTTCTTCCTTCACTAGAGTGTTAAATGTTGAGAGAGTGTAAGAGTCAGTCCTAAAACCTCCTCCCATCTAAACTCTCTCCAGAGGTTAAGTTTATCCAGTACCATGACTCTAAATATAGTCTACATGTCACACTCCTAAATTAGTATGTTCAATGAGAACTCTTCCTTCAGCTGCAGACTCTCATCTGTCTACGTAGATAACCAATTGGCACCTTAAACATGGCCTACAACAGATAACTGATTCATTCCATCTGCCAAAACAAAATCCTGTTCCTTCTAAAGGTTTTCCATCTCAGTATATAGTCTGGTCACACAACCAGATGCCCAAGTCCCAAACCAACTAGTCATCCCTGATTACTCTCTTTCATTCTCTACCTGACCCTCCAACATCCAAAGGATGTAGGTCCTGTTACCTTCAAAACATGTCTCCAATCTGCCCCTTCCAAACACCCATAATACCCAAATTGCTCCAAAACCTGAACTATGCAGCAGTTTCTTAAAGACTCTTAATACTTTTCCCCTTTGCCTCCCTACAATTTAATGTTTACAAAAGACCTGGCATAATATTTTTTAAATGACAAGTCAAATCATGTCACTCCCTTATTTAAAAAAAATCCTTGAATGAAAAGTTCCATTTTTAAAAGTGTGTGTGTTTTTTTTTAAAAAAAGATTTTATTTATTTATTTGACAGAGAGAGATCACAAGCAGGCAGAGAGGCAGGCAGAGAGAGAGAGGAGGAAGCAGGCTCCCCGCTGAGCAGAGAGCCCGATGCGGGACTCGATCCCAGGACCCTGAGATCATGACCTGAGCCGAAGGCAGCGGCTTAACCCACTGAGCCACCCAGGCGCCCGAAAAATTCCATTTTATTTAGAATAAAATATGTGCCCCATGGCTTACAAGGCCCTGCTACTCTCTGTTACTGTATCTCCCAGACCTCATCTGGTACCCTCCCACCCCTAACTACATTCTAGTCACATGGGCCTCTGTCCTCTTCTTCTAGCAGTAGCATCTGGAAGATAAACAGTAGGGCCAAATCTAGAGGGCAGCTTGTTCCTGCTTTTGGGCCTCTTCAATTATGTCACTTCAGCCTGGATCTTTTCATAGCTGGTGTTCTGTCATTCAGATCTCAGCTCAAATGCTACCTGCTCAGAGAAGCCTGGCTAAATATTATACCTCAAGTTCTTCTCTATGATACTGTTCTTTTTATTTTTCATAAACACTTACCAAAATCTTACTTATGTTCATTATCTGCTTCTCCCAACCAGAATGTAAAATCTAGAAAAGGAGGAACCTCATCTGTCCTATTCCCTGCATAGCTTGAGAGCCAGATATACAGTGGGCACTCAATAAATACACATGTATTGAATGAATAACCCAATCCTCCTTGATTCTACAAATAAAATTTTCTTACAGTGGGGTATTATAAGAAAGGAGCTCTAGGTCATTAGAGCCAGCTTATAATATCACATCAGCACTTTGTTAATTTGCTGCTTTCCTAAAAAAAGTATATTTTCTGCAAAATGTCTTCAATAAATATTCACACCCTAGAACAAAAAACAATTGGAAGATGACCAGCCACAGAAATCTTGTACTGCTCTTTTCATCGAAGTCAATGACTCCAAGTAGCTCAGCAAGAAAAATCCATTTGGAGTCTTAAACCACCTACCAAAACAAATACATAAAATAAAACAGCTTACAGACACAAAAAGATAAGGTTAAAGGCATCACACATCCCAGCAAACTGAGAGCACCTCTGGAGCACCTGCTAATTTGGGATAAAAGTCAGATGTCAGCACTCTTTCTTTTGAACCAATCTTGTATAAAGAACTGTGATTTCTAAACAATGCAATAATCTGAACACAAAACAGAACGCACTGAATGCTGAGAGGGATGCTAAAGTTGAACCATTCTGTGTGCATAATACATATAAGAACTAAAAAAGTATTTGTTGACTGAATGCCCTCTAAGATTACAGGTTGTGAACAAAAACATTTGTAACTTTGAAGACTTCAAAGAGCTTTCAGAAAACTGGACTTTCAGGGGGCTGAGTATTTCATAACACAAAAGAAACAGTGTTATTAATAAATGGTTCTCAGAAAAATCATGCTCTTAGGTTGCTTTTGGCAGAGCACGTGTTGTGTGAGCTATTTTTCCAGATGTGCTGATTCATAAAACTTCAACAATGGCAAGAACCTCCAACTGCTATACATTCTTCCTAATATACCTATGAGGACAGGAGTAGAGGCAGGCACCCATAGGCCTAACTATTTAGGACGCTCATTCAACTCTGCCTTAGGTCCTCTACAACCAAGCATAAATACATATATATCCCTCATTTAATGGCTCTGGAGAAAAGTGTCAATGTTGTAATACTTCCTTGTGATAATGATCCCAAGTTATTAGAACTAGGAGATTGAGTAGAGTCAGCTCTTAGGGCTTAGGAGCCTGATTACGTGGGTATCTATCTAGCTGGTAGATGTTCAAAGACTTACCAAATACAACCAATCATTCATTAGGAACACTATTTTCAATACTATTATAATATCAAACAAATCTTTTTTTAATTTTTCAAGTGTTTTAAGAAACAACTTTATACTTAAACCAGCCTTGAAGCACAAAATTCACCAGTTTACTTTCTTGTTTTTTACACTATCCAGAACAACTGAAACACCCCCTCTGTGCACAGCACTATTCTAGGTGCAATAAAAGGGATACTTAACCTTAGAAACACGATTTCACTTTCTGGAATAGTATCATCTCCTTTTCCAGAGAGTAAAAAATAAATAAAATCACCATTGTTTACTACTGACTGACCTGCCCCCAGCCTACTTCTGGCTGATGGAAATCTAAGTGTTTCAATGAATTCATCTACTTTCCCCAAAATAAGAAAGCAGAAATAATTTTCATTAAAAAAATAAAAAAGAAACAGTTTCCCACAAAAGGACAATTTCTAAGGTTTTTTTTTTAAATTTTAATTTTTAGGTAAATTTTAAAGATTTTAATTTTTTAAATTTTTTTTTACCCTAGCTTTTAAGTTTTCTTCCTCCAATACTGCCTTTTCCTATGCAAGGCAAACCAGACATCTTTTTGTGTTGTTTTCCTTTTCCTAAGAAAAAGTAATATATCTTAAAGACAAACCATTCCCAGGACTAGTGATAAATATTGAAAAAAACCAAACTTTAAAGGTGAATCACCTACATTACCTTGATGAAGTAAAAAAGTGAAAAAGCAGTTGGCACTAAGATAGCTATTCCAAGTATCTGTGTTTAAACAATTTTAAAAACTGTTTATTTATATTGTAAGAATGTACCCCTAGTCCAAAGTAACTATGTTTTAAAAAATTGGGGGCCAAAAAATTTATAAAAAACCCTTTCAGTTCAACCTAATAAAAATGATATCTAGAAAATATTCCACATTATTAAGACTGTCTTTAAAAGTTCCGATCCTAAAGCATTCCTAAGGCACAGTGTTCCGGAAGGCATATGTGCTTCTGCTGGTGGTGCATGACGTACAAAGCATCCATGACTGGTTCCAAGGGAGTCCCAAAAGGCACCATGCTCCTGATGCCGTGGGACTGTGAGAGGAGAGTCAGACATAGGCCCCCAGGGCTGCGTGGAACTCCGTGAGACACTGTACCAGCTGCTGGAACTTGGGCCTCTCCTCTGGATCTAAGGCCCAGCAACAAGCCATCACAGCAAATCTGCAATGACAAAAATGGAAAATTAGGCTAATGATGCAACAGTACTCCTAATCTTTTGGTCAATTCGATGCCAGTTGTTTTCTGTCTAAAGGTGGGCATGGGAAGAATGACATACTAAACATCAATGAATATTACTCAATGTTAGCAGTTCTAAAATGAAAAGAAACTAAAACGAGTTATCTGGATTTTATGTGTGGATTTCAACTCTTCATAACATCATAGCAAAATACATCAGCAAATATAGAGAGTTCATGTAAATCCCTAAAACACAGACAAAATAATAACCTGTATTTTCTGAGAGAAAGAACTTGGAAGAAGAGGAAGATTAAACTCTAAGCATCCTGAATCTACAGTAAAATCAGTGCAAAAGCTGCCACCTCACCATGGTATAGAAACTTTCAGGGGATTCAGGAAGCAAGACCACAGTCATCTGTGCACTCAGTCACCCCTGAATAGCCTCCTGCCTACCCTACTCCCTTTATATGGGAACATCACCTACATGACGAAGGCAGGAAACAGGAATATCGCAGCCTGGGACATTTTCCTTAAGTATCAGTTGACACCAAATGGCAAGCAAGATGACAATGAGAGAGGTTTTCTGTAACTAAGGCTGTATAAATAAAACTCGGATATTCACTCTACACAGAATAACTGACACAGTATTTCTTACCATGTACATTATTGGTCTCTCAGATTAGACCAAGCACTACAAGTAAAAAAACTATAAAACGTTCTAATGTCCAAGGCTGACTCTGTGGTTTTCTATGAGTCTAATTCAAGTCCAAAGAGTCATTACTCTCCAGAGGGAAGTCTCTGTATGAATATGGACACCTGCTCTTCTTCTTTTATCCCAGTATCATAAATGGAATGAAACCCACGTCTTCAAGCTCAGAGAAACTCACAGCTCATCAGGACAGTTGATTGGCTGGGCTATTCGATAACCATCTTTCAGGTATGCGGCCATCTCAAAGGGATCAATGTCCACATAGGGCGTCTGGCCCAGAGTCATGAGCTCCCACAGTGTCACTCCGAAGGCCCACTGAGGAAAGAAGGAGAAACACAATGAAGGAAATGTAAAATACTTGTCAGAGTGCTGTTGCTTGTGACCAGGTATGGACCAAAAATAGCACCTGATTCTTAAGGAAAGCAAAATATTAACTACAAAAAGAAGTCTACCATAGCTAGTTTCTCCTGCTGGGAGAAAAAAGCATTTTAATGAATGCAACCTTTAATAGGAATATCATTATTATATATTATAATATATTATATATTCTAAGGTGATTAGATCCCTTGGAAAGAACAGTTTTTACTGCTAATTACAAAACCAACCACCCCAAACTGTTAATTATGTCTAAAATTTTCTTAATATGAAAAATGTTACATTGAATAAGTATAGTTAATCTATATAAATGAGAAGTGGAAAATAAATTTAACTTTAGCCTAACTGGAGGAAGAGAATTCTGAATAAGTTAACTATGTAAACTATGTAAAAATATAAGATGTCATGGATTTTTACTATACTTAAATGATTGAAATTAACAGATGAAGGTATCCTGAAAAAAGATTTTCTAATCTTGCCTGAGTAAAAGATCAGATTTATTTAAAATCAACATGTGAACTACTGGTAGAAACAGAAATCAAAAGCAGTGACAAGAGTGTTCATTCAGGTCCAACCAGAGCTCCCATTTTGGCTCTGCTATGGTTACAGTGGCTCATAGGGATTATGCAGAGGGCAGGTAACATGTCTACACAGAGTTACTGCCATACAGCCGGAATGGACTCAGAGCAGGGACTCCTGCTATCTGCTGCCACCTATGAACCTGAGATGAGAACAGCTAAACTGGATGAGGAGGAAGATAATATTTTTATGAGTCCCTTCTGTTCTAGACATTTTGAATCCTTTATCTCCATCTAATTTTCACAACAAACCTGTGAGAAGAACTGGTAACCCAATTTTACAGGTAAGAAAACTGAGGATCAGAGAAATTAATTGGTCCAAAAACCAAAATTTTTTAATGAGTGAAGGGGAAAGAAATAGAGAAAAGGAAAAAACACAAGTTAAAAACAAGTCTGTTTGCAAGATCTGAGCATACTGCATTACATTTTAAGTAATTATTTTTCAATAGTAACAAAATCCAGAAATACTTCCTAAAATATACAGGTTTTTAAAAAACCATATATTAGGGAACAATAATTTTATTTCTTATTATAATCTATGAAAACAAAACAAAACAAAAACCCAATGGACAGATATCTTTTAGGGTATTTAAAAAATATCATTGGAGAATTCTATACCAAACCAAAATATACTTCAAAAATGAAGGCAAAAATACACACTTTTTAGACAAACAGAAGCTGAGATGGAAATCTGGATCTACAAAGAAAATGCACAGTATTAAAAACATGAGTAACAATTAGATTTTTTTTCTTATTTTCAAGTTTAATGGATTGTTTAAAGCAAAAACAGTAACAATGTATTGTGCGGTTTATAATGTGTATAGTAGCAAAATGTATGCCCACAGTAGCATAATGGGTAGAAGAAGATGAGAAATGGAAATATTAAGTGCTTATGTTAAACACAAATGGTATAATATTATTTGAATGTAGAGGGGCACATCATAAACTCTAGGACAGGTTTCTCAACCTCAGCACTATGTATACTGTGGGCTGCACAATTCTTTGTTGTGAGAGGCTATCCTGTACCTTGTGCGATGTTTAGCAATATCCCTGATCTCCACTCACTAGATGCCCCAAGTGTGATAACTGAAAATACCTCCAAATGTCCCCTGATGGGGACGACAAAACTGGCCCCTGTTGAGAAAAACAAAATTGTCCCAAGTTGAGAACCACTAAGCTATACTAATCATGGGAGCCCCACAGTGGGCTCTGCATTCTGCATGGAATCTGCTTAAGGTTCTCTCTTCCTATGCCCCTCCTGCTTATACTCTTTCTCTGAAATAAATCAATCTTAAAAAAAAAAATCTGAGACAGAACCTACTAGAACGTTCCTTAAAATTACTAGCTTAAGGGGTGCCTGGGTGCCTCAGTCGGTTAAGCGTCTGCCTTTAGCTTAGATCATGATCCCAGGGTCCTGGGATGGAGCCCCGTGTTGGGCTCCCTGCTCAGCGGGGAGTCTGTTTCTCCCTTTTCCTCTGCGGCAACCCCTGCTTCTGCTCTGTCAAATAAATTAAAACAAAAACAAAAAACTAATGCTTTAGAAATGGAAAAATGATTTCAAATTAATAAAAGTTAAAGGGAGGTGCCTACATACATCCAGGTATCTGTCTATCTTAAATCTGTCTGTTTTAAAAGTGTACTCTAGGTAAACTTTTAAAAATAATGACAATGATTAGTAATGCTTATTTAGCATTTTAGTAATTTTTAGTAATTAGTAATTAAAATGATTTTAAAAATCATGTCTCATTTTCATATGGAAGGTAGTTCACTACTTTGATGGAACAGACCCCAAAGAAGTAAAACTGGTTGGGTGTTCCCATCCCTTCTTCATGAAATGAGATGGATCTGTTCTTATTCACCAATTGTGGCAGCAGCTGTAGAAAAGGAATAATCAATCCAAACTAGATTTAGGAGGAAGAAACAATGGGAATGAGTAATAAGTGATACTCCCATTTTGTACATGGGACTAACCCATCCAATGACAAGAAAGGTACACTCTAACAACTTCGACTGGAAGGGGCCTTCACAGTAATGCTGCTGATATGTGAGGTATGGAAAGTACCCAGGTATGAAAACAGTATAATCTGTGTAAGCTGACTTTAAAAAACTACTTCTTTCACATAATTTTATCTACATTATTAACACTAAGCATCCACCTAAGGTTCTCATATTACATATTGGAACACTAAAAAACACCAAAACAAAGAACAATAAAGCCAAAGGGTACACTGCTGTTTCATTTCCTTAAAAGTCAACAAAAGTGATTAATTACATGTTGGCTCACCAACTCTTTAAAAAAAAAATCAAGACCAAATAGTATGAGGATGATTTGTGGAAAAATTGCCCTCTAAAGTCTTGTGATAACTAAGCCATTTAAAATTTCGACAGACTTATTCTATAATTTCCTTTTGTTTGACGTTGTTGAAAAGGGGGCAATAAGGTTAAGCTGTTTTTTCCAGAGTTTTATGAAAGGCTGCTGTTACATCCTTTTAAAGAACATTTAGAGAATAACAATGTTCTTTTATTAATCTTACTCTTTTTCTCCCAATTTGTGTTATTTTATAGTTCTAAATATATAGGATATGAAACTTTTTTCACTAACAACAAACACTGATGTCAGCTGTCAAAGTATATAAATAAGACTCTTTTCTACTCTTTAATGTAATATTAACTAATGCTGGGGCTGTAAGAGATTTCCATTCTGTTTCTTCAGGAATTTATCAGGCAAGGCTGACCTCTGTACTATACACTGCTGAGAAAAGAATTTTGTCCATTTCTAAAAGGTCTCATCTGACCACAATGAAAGCAGCACAATCAGATGTTTTATGATTGGCCTTTCTGTTAATACTAGAAACCTAACACCCCCTACTCACATATGAAATGGGATTCAGATGATCAAAGTACAATTAATTTAATCTGGGTCAAGTGTTTTCCAAGCTTGAAAGATGAGAAGAATCATCTAAAGTATCTGTTAGAAGTACAGATTCCTCAGTCCTATCCTAGTAATTCTGAAGCCTGGAACTCAATATTTAAACAAAGTCTTTGTTTAGTCTTAAGAGCTAGCAAATTTAGAAATTAATCTTAGATATGTTAGCAGTACTGGTCAGAAAACAAAGATAGTTTTTATTTCTATTTTAGTATGGCTGATACTCAATAAAATGCCATAAAGTGCTCAATTTGATAAGACCTGATATATGTATACTCTCCTGCAACCACTGCCACAATCAAAATAATGAACATATCCATCACCTCCAAAAGATTTTCCTATTCTAGAATAATTTCCTCCAGCTCCTCCCCACTGCCACCTCTACCAACCCCAAGTAACCATTAATCTGCTTTCTGTTACTAGTTGGCATTTTCTAGAATTTTATATAACTGGACTCACTCAAACAGTACACTTCTTTGCCTAGCTTCTTTCACTGAGAATAATGATTCTGTCATTCATCTATGACACAGCACGCATTGAGAGTTCGTCCCTTTCATTGTTGAATAGTAGTCCATTATATGAATACAGCAGCTCGTTTATCCATTTACCTGTTGATGGACATTTGATTATCTCCAGGTTTAGTTACTGAAAGCTGTTATAAACACCTGTGTACAAGTATTGGTAAGAATATATGCTTTCATTTATCTAGGAGCAAAATAACTGGATATGGCAGATATAACTTCTGGGGGGAGGAAGGGCTGAGGAGAAGGGAGAGAGAGAATCTTAAATAGGCTCCATGCTGGGCCTCACAACCCTGAGATCATGACCCTAGCAGAAATCAAAAGTTGGATGCTTGACTGTCTGAGCCACCCAGGTGCTCCAGATATGCTTAACTTTTTAAGAAACTGTCAAACTGTTTTTCCAAAGTGAACATACCATATATATTACCCAGAAACGGCATAGGAAAGCTATAGTTCCTCCATATCCTTGGGAATGTCAGTCTTTAATTTTAGCCAAAAAAAAAATGGGTGTATATTTTCTCACCATGGTTTTACTTTGCATTCCCCTAATGACTAATGAACTTGGTATTTTCATGTGCTTATTTGCCATCTGTATATCCTCATTGGTGAAGCATCTCTTCAAATATGCTATCCGTTTTGGTTACTGAGTTTTAAAAATTCCTTATATATTTTGCATGTTATTTCCTTTATCAGATTTTGCAGATATTTTCTCTGAATGTGACTTGTCTTTTCATTCTCTGAATACTATATTTCAAGGAGCACAAGTTTTAAATTTTGATAGCCTGATTTGTTCTTCCAGGGATCTTGACTAGATGGCCCAAGAAATCTTTGCTTAACACAAACTTCCAAAGGATTTTCTTCTTTGTTATCTTCTAAAAGTGCTATAGTTTGATTTTACATTCAAATCTCTGATCTATTTTGAGTTAATTTTTGTATATATGGAGCAAGGTTTGGATCAAAGGTCATTTTTTTGTAGCTGGATATTGAAGTGCTCGAGGACTGTTTAAAAGATAATCCTGGGCGCCTGGGTGGCTCAGTGGGTTAAGCCGCTGCCTTCGGCTCAGGTCATGATCTCAGGGTCCTGGGATCGAGGCCCGCATCGGGCTCTCTGCTCAGCAGGGAGCCTGCTTCCTCCTCTCTCTGCCTGCCTCTCAGCCTGCTTGTGATCTCTCTCTGTCAAATAAATAAATAAAATCTTTAAAAATAAATAAATAAATAAAAGATAATCCTTTCTCCACCAAACTGCCTTTGCACTTTTTTGCAAATTAACTGTCCATACATATGTGGGTCAACTTTTAGGTATTCTGTTCTGTTTAACTGATCTACGTTCATGCCAACATTACACTGTCTTGATTAGTGGAATTTTAAATCAGACCTCCAACTTTTTTCCTCAAAGCTGTTCTGGCTATTACAGGTCCTCTGTATTTCCATATCAATTTTAGAATCAATCTGTCAATCAATTTCTACCTCGAAAATTAAAAGCCTGCAAAACTATTCTTTGGGACTGTGTTAAAAACTATAGATCAACTTGGAGAAAACATCTTAATATTGAGATTTCTGATCAATAAATAATGGTATAGCTCTCCATTTATACAGATCTTTAATTTCTCTCAATAATGCTTTATAGTTTTCTTTGTGTAGATATTTCATATTTTTGTCAAATATATTCCTAAGAAATAGTTTTAGATACTTTAATGTTTTTAAAAAACTTAGGGAAAGAAACAATATGGAGAGTCCTCAAAAAATTAAAAATAGATCTATGTATGATCTGGTAATTTCACTACTAGGTATACCCAAAAGAAATAAAAATAGTATTTTGAAGAGATAAATGCACCCCTATGTTGACTGCAGCATTAGTCACAACCACCAAGATATGGAAATAACCTAAATGCCCATCGACTGATAAATGCATACAAAGATGTGGTATATACACAACAGAATATTATTCAGCCATGAGGAAGGATATCCTGCCATTTACAACAGTAAGGATGAATCCTGGATATATTATGCTAAGTGAGATGTCAGACAGAGAAAGACAAGTAATATATGGTATCACTTGCATGTGGAATCTAAAAAAGTCAAACTCATGAAAAATAGAGAGTAAAAAATGGTTGTTACTGGGGGATGAGGAATACGAGGATAAAACTGATGTTGTTTAAGGGTACAAACTTGCAATGAGTTGTAAATAAGCCACAGTGATCTAATGGATAATATAATATAGACAAAAATATTGTACTATAATTATAGTGTGTATCACTACAACAAGCATTATAATATTTAAATGTATCCAACATGCTATAACCTTAAATTTACAGTGTTATATGTCAAATATATGCAATAAGAATGATCTAAAAAAACCTTTTAATTTCTGACTTTTCATTATTTGTATATAGAAATAAAACCGATTTTTATAAATTGATATTGTATCCTATAATCTTTTTAAACACTATTAGTTTTAGTAACTATTTTGTATATCACACTGGATTTTCTTCATAGATGATCCTGTTGTCCACAAATACTTTTTCCTATCTAATCTTTTCTGTTGGGTTTTTTCCCCCCCTTTTCTTGCCTTAGCATACTGGCTAGAACTGCAATACAACACTGAAGAGAAGTGATAGAGAGTGGGCATCCTTGTCTTGTTCCTGTTATTAGGTAAAATAATTCAGTCTTCCAGCATTAAGTATAATGTTAGCAATAGGTGTTTTTGGTTTTGGTAGATGCCCTTTATCAGACTGAGAAAGCTCTCTTCTATTCCTACACTGCTGAGAATTTCTATTAGGAATGAACTGAGGATTTTTTCCCAATACTTCTTCTGCATTTCCTGAGATGATCATATAGCTTTTCTTATTTAGTATATTAATGCGGTAAACTGCACTGCTTGATTTTCAAAAGGTAAAACAAACTTGCATTCTCAGGATAAAGCCTGTGTGGCCAAAATACAATTTTTAAAAAAAAAACTTTGGATTCTATTTGCTAAATTTTTGTTTGGATTTTTGCATCTATGATCATAAGTTATGATGATATATAGTTTTCTTCTTCTCTCTGTCTAGTGATATTACAAAGTAGTGCTGACCTCACAGAATCAATTAGAAAATATTCTCTCCTCAGTTTTCTGAAGGAGAGTGTACAGAATTTATATTATTTCTTCCTTAAATGTTTGGAATGCCAGTGCCCTAAAAGTTTTCTCTTTCAGGCAGGTTTTTAACTGAACATTCCATTTCTTTAATAAAGGGCTATTCAGATCATCTACTTCTTAAATGAGCTCTGAAAGTTATTTTCTAAAGAATTTGCCCATTTCAGCTAAGTGTGTGAATTTACTGGGAAAAAGTTGTTCATAATCTTCTTACTACCAAATACCTGTGAAGATCTGTAATGCTATCAACTATCTCATTTACTACATTGTTAATTTGCAATGTATTTTTCTCCTGCTTAGTCTGGTGAGAGATTTATCATAAATAGTACTCTCACAAGCACTGGTTTCATTGATTTTCTCTACTGTTTTTCTATTTCATATTTCACTGACTTCTATCTATATTATTTCTTTTCATCTACCTACTTGTGGTTTAATTTGCTCTTTTTCCAGTTTCTTAAGGTAAAAATTAAGGTCACTGATTTGAGACTTTTCTAATATTGGATGTTTAATAGTAAACATATTTCCCTTTGAGCAACATCCCCCCAAACTTTGAAATACAGTATTTTTTTCATTCAAGTCTAAATACTTGGTAATTTCTCTTTTGACTTCTTTGATACACGGGTTATTTGGAAGTGTATTATTTAGTTTCTAAATATTTGGGTATTCTCTAGATTCCTATTTTTATTTCTAATTTAATTCCACTGTGTTCACAAAACCCTATTTGTATGAATTGAATCTTTTTATATTCACTGACTAGTTTTATGGCCCAGAATACGATCTTAGTAAATATTCCATGTACCCTTGAAAAGAATACGGATTCCCTTGTTGTTGGGTGTTCTGTAGTTGTCATTTAGATTAAGTTGGTTGATACTATCAACCAACTTCAAATCTAAATCTTTAAGTATTTTCTATTTTATTAATGGGGGGGCACTGAAATGTATTCAATTATCTTTTAAAGAGATTTAAACAATAAGACATATATTTATGCATATAGTTAACATTTTTGGTGCTCTCTGTTCCTTTGTGTAGATCTGTATTTCCATCTGGTATCATTGGTTCCTAAAGGACTTTTTTAACATTTTTTGTAATATGGGTTTGCTGATGGCAATTATTTCAGCTTTGGTATTTCTAAAAAGTCTTTATTTCACCCTCACTTTTGAAAGATATTTTCACTGGATACAGAATTCTATGTTCGCAGGGTTTTTTCTGAAAAGTACTTTTAAAATGTTTAACTGTCTTCTCCCTTGCACTGCTTCCAATTTTCTTGGTTCCTTTGCCATCCTTTTCTTGGTTCCTTTGTGTAGTAACTTGTTTTGGTTTTTTGGGTTTTTTTCTGGCTGCTTTTAAGATTTTCTCTTTATCACTAGTTTTGAGCAATGTGATTATAATGCACTATGGTTTAGTTTCTTCTCACGTCTTGGATTTGGGGTTTGTTCAGTTCTTAAATCTGTGTGGATTTATAGTTTTCACCAAATGTGGAAACTTTTCAGTCCTTCTTACTCTTTCTGTCCCTTCCCTTCACTCTGTGAACCCTAGTGAAGTTACCTCAATGAGAGATCCTTCTTCAAGAATTTCCTGCATCTTTTCTCTCCTTCTATTTCTTGCTTTACTCCCATCCCAGAAGAAAGGTACTCCTCTTCTCATGCCGAGACCTGTATACCTCTAACCGGGGCCTCCTGAGCCCATTCACCAATCATCTCTTGGACCTCCCCCGAAAAACCACATGTCCAATCTCTTTCTCCCTGGCCTAAAATGAACCCAAAAAAGCCTCTCTTAATCCTGCCATCCCATCAAATCAAGATCATTTCACTCTCTTTCATAGCTGTACTCCTTCTATGTATAATCTACATATTGCCCCCGCTTTAACATCTCCCACAGAGCCCAAAGCAATCACATCTATTTTTATGATTTACTAAACCCACTCATTCAAATGCCCTCAATGATTTCCTAATCCTTTCTGACCACTGCAGGTATACTTATAAACGAAAAGTCTCCCTGAAACTATTTCTTTCCTTGGCTTCTATGACACAGCATTCAATTACCGTTTTAATTCTTTGTTCATCTTTCTTTTCTTGCTAACTAAAACTACATATTCTCTATATTCTTCCCTTGGCTTTCTACTATCTATTCACTACCTCTGGGATCAAACCCTCCTGTTCATTCAATCTTCACTTTAATGAAGCTCATGTCCAATTTCTAATATCCTGCTTCTATGTTTTTCAGAATTCCAGACCCATATCCCATCCATTAGCATTCTGAATTCAACATGACTCATATCAAATCAATCATGTTTTCCCCAAATCAGATATTCTACTTATCGTCTTCAACTGTGTTGTATCTTCACACTGACTTAAGATTTACTCCAACAGCAGAACTAAAGAAAAGTACAGATCAAAGATTGCACTTAATCTTTCAGAAACATGGGCCCCAGGTAGGCAAGGAGAATAGACATATATGCAATGTATCTGACAGTTAAGAGCGGAGTCTCAGTGCACAAAGGTCAATTAATAAATGTACTCATAAATAACAACTGTAGTCAAAAGAGATGAAATCTTTGAAGCAAAGTCTGTGAGAGTGAGACAAGGAGAAATGTGAGATTCAGCATGAAAATAAAGATGGTGAGAAGTCTGTATGAGCCATTCAGGATACTTTAACACATTCAAGTACACAGCTCTCCGGAGATAAGATTAACATAGCCGGCCATGAATGTTCTTAAAATAAGTGACCCAAAAGGTACACATATGTACATCAATTTCAATTCTATAACTATGGAACACCTGCTAAAGGAAAATAAGTAAAGAAAATTTCCATTGCCCATGCTTGGAAGAAGGACTTATGCATAAAAATATAAGGCAGCAGTGGTAGGTGCCATCAGGTAAGTACAAAATTCTCTGGGGATCCAAAGAAGACCACATCAAAGGGCATTAAAGTACCTTATGTCTTTGGACCCAAGAGGAATTCCAGATTGGATGAAATGCAGGATATTAGGAAATGTACAATGGAAAATATAAAACTAAAAAGGGAAGATAAGGCAGGAAACAGAAGGCTCTGAAAACCAGGGGAAGGAGTGTGGATCTTTCTTTACCAATTCCCTGTGATTAAGAGTTGATTTTGGGGCACCTGGGTGGTTCAGTGGGTTAAAGCCTCTGCCTTCAGCTCAGGTCATGATCCCAGGGTCGTGGGATCAAGCCCCACATCAGTCTCTCTGCTCAGCAAGGAGCCTGCTTCCCCCTCTCTCTCTCTGCCTGTCTCTCTGGCTACTTGTAATAGCTGTCAAGCAAATAAATAAAATCTTAAAAAAAAAAAGAGTTGGTTTTGAAAATTAACAACTTAGGAAACAACAGATGTTGGCGAGGATGCAGAGAAAGGGGAATGCTCTTACACTGTTGGTGGGAATGCAAGCTGGTGCAGCCACTCTGGAAAACAGTATGGTGGTTCCTCAAAAAGTTAAAAATAGAGCTACCCTATGACCCAGCAGTTGTACTACTATGTATTTTTATCCAAAGGATACAAACATAGTGATTTGAAGGGGCACATGCACCCAATGTTTATAGCAACAATGTCCACAATAGCAAAATATGGAGAGAACCCAGATGTCCACTGACAGATGAATGGATAAAGAAGATGTGGTATGTACACACACACACACACACACACACACAATGGGATATTATTCAGCCATCAAAAGGAATGAAATCTTGCCATTTGCAATAATACAGATATAACTACAGAGTACTATGCTAAATGAAATAAATCAGCCAGAGAAAGAAAAATATCATATGATTTCATTCTTATGTGAATTTAAGAAACAAAACAGATGAACTAGGAGAAGGGAAGGAAGAATAAAATAAGATGAAAACAGAGAAAAAGACAAGTCATAAGAGACTCTTAACTACAGGAAACAAACTTAGAGTTGCTGGAAGTGGGCAGGTGAGGGGATAGGGTAAATGGGTGATGGGCATTAAGGAAGGCATGTGATATAATGAGCACTGGGTACTGTATGTATAATGATCACTGAACTCTACCTCTGAACCTAATAATACAGCATATGTTAACTAAATTGAAAATTTTTAAAAGATTTTATTTGAGAGAGACAGTGAGCGAGCAAGCGAATGGGAGCATGCACTTTTGCTATGAATCTGCCCTAGAATCCATAAGCAGGAATACTGGATACCTACCAGGCTATCACACATATCTACTATTGATGAGACTTTCCTCTAGTGTACTAGATGCTCAGACACTTCTCCATCAGAACACAGGCTATGTAAAGGTAAATGTTAAACTGAATGAAGCTCATGTCCAATTTCTAATATCCTGCTTCTAGGAAGGAAAGGGAAAAGGATGTTCACAAGATCTCTTGAGGAAAATATCTATTCTTAGGTAGAGCCTAATACAGAAAATACATCAAGGGCAATACTTGATCACAAGACAACAACTGGTCACCTCTGAAAATACAACTGTTCCTAAAGTAAATCCATTTATTATTCCTCTTTTCCAGAAAATACCAGGACTATTAATATATTATTAA
The DNA here is from genome assembly GCF_020171115.1 of Neogale vison. Classification (NCBI taxonomy): domain Eukaryota; kingdom Metazoa; phylum Chordata; class Mammalia; order Carnivora; family Mustelidae; genus Neogale; species Neogale vison. Next base: position 129,486,351 of record NC_058096.1, on the reverse strand, counting down.
ATACAACTAAATAATATATTCTTAATGTTAATAATATTAAACTTTAAATCTTTAATTCCTAAAATATGAATGATCCTTTTACCTCTCCAGCTTTTCCTTAATGTCTTTATATCTGTCTTATATCAATTCCACTTAATGCCAGTTTTTATTTATTTAGTTTTTTTTTTTTACTGAAGTATAGTTGCCACACAAAATTACATTCCTTTCAGGTATACAACACAGTGATTCAACAAGTTTATACATTATGCTAATAAGTGTTAGCTACAATCTGTCAACCTGTAATGCTATTCCTCTTAAAATGTGAATTTCATGTTTGAATAATAAGTCTAAGGTTGTTGATGTGTAAAATCTGCAACCATAATGGAAATGAATAAATACTGGGAATCTAAGCATTATTCTAAAATTAGCAGTAAAAAAATATAAAACAGAAAGTTTTCCATACTTCTAAAAATGGTAAGCATTCTCTGAAAACTGTACCTTTCTCTTTGATACCACAGTAGTTCAGAAGCCCACTCTTCATGGGTATATTATGAATTTGAGTTTCCCCTGCTCAAACCTGCTCAGGGTGTGGCAATGACTTTCCCTTATACTGGGCAAACAAGAGCAGTATGAAGCACTCTGCTGTAGATACAGTATCTAGATAACTCTGCAGATTTCCCTCCTTCTTCTAGGTCATCTTTAAAGTTCACAAAATAAATACTGTAAAGGCACAGGAACTCATTTTAATTTACTCTACACCCTAAAAACTGTTCAGATACCTTAAAGAGTCTCCTCATTGCTATAAGTCATACTGATAAGATTAGCATGGAAGTCATTTCCTTGACTTGTTTTTCCCCAAGAAAATGTTTTTTAAACACAATGTAATACTGTAAAGACAAAAAAAGCACCAAGAAAGAAACTTAACTGTGCACTTCTGATTGCATTTAGTCTCTAAGTAGGATGTAGGATCTTAACAGCAGAATTATGTTAGCTATTATAATTACCTAAATAATTGAAAGAAGATATAAATCAAGAAATCTACTTTCAAATAAAGGAAAAGAAAGTTACAGAAAAAAAATCTATGGTGGTATCTACATCTGATGAAAACAGAATAAAAACAATATCCAGAAATTCTTAAGAATGCCTAAGATGATGTCATATCTTGAAAATAATAAAAGAGATTTATAACTAGTCAAAATCTAGTTGTGCATATTTCCTAAGTTTAACAGTTAAAAGCTGACATTAACATTATAAGAATCTTGACATACTGAAGTATTGAATCCTTCTAGTAAAAACTGAAAACACAAGCAAGAGATGCAATGTATTATTTTTAAGATAAAAACATTAATGTATTTCTAAACAAATCACATAGAACTTTAAGCTATAAGAAAAATGCAAAATGTTAAGGATCTTTTAAAGGACAAAGAGAATGCCCTCTCCAAGGCAGAAATAGGTGTTAACATTTATACCTAAAATATGTATTTTACATGTACGGAGACTCTGGTGAGAGTGGGGTTACATTACTTATTCTGTATATGACTATGTATAAAGTTTCTCAGCCCCAAAGTACCATATTAAATGTAGCTTTTGAACCCCCAACTCCATCTATAAAGGAAAAACAGGAACAGAGAATGATTATATGTACATATTTTCAATACAAATATTAAAAAGCACTCTTAAACGTTTGTGTGTGTTTTTTTTTAAAGATTTTATTTATTTATTTGACAGACAGAGATCACAAGCAGGCAGAGAGGCAGGCAGAGAGAGAGGGGGAGGAAGCAGGCTCCCTGCAGAGCAGAGAGCCCGATGCGGGGCTCGATCCCAGGACCCTGGGATCATGACCTGAGCCGAAGGCAGAGGCTTTAACCCACTGAGCCACCCAGGCACCCCAAACGTTTGTGTTTTAACATAAGAATTTAAAAAGCAGGGGCACCCCTATATTGTATAAACACATTAAATTAAGCAAAGTGTGTTTTGGGGGCTTCCATGTGCAAACAAACAGCACTACTGGCCATCTTGTACAACTCCTTGAGTTATTACCTGTCAATTAATTAATAGCTATCAATCAATACTCCTTTTTCTAAGAGAATAATCAAACATCCCCAATCTCTTGAAGATACATGGCGTATCTGTCATTTAAGAAACATCCATTTCCTGCCCATTAGACTAGTTTTGTCACCACCACTGCCCCTTCATTTCTGCTAAGGAAATTATGCTATATTTCAATGAGTAACAAAATCATAAATTCCAAAAATCAACCACTGGAAAAATAAAAAGATCTCAAAGAGATGGGTGACTTAATACTTCAAATCAACAACAGAGTAAGATTTTTATTTTTTTTAATTTTTTATTTTATTATTCTTATTTTTAAAGATTTTATTTATTTATTTGACAGACAGAGATCACAAGTAGGCAGAGAAGCAGGCAGAGAAAGAGGAGAAAGCAGGCTCCCTGCCAAGCAGAGAGCCCGATGTGGGGCTCGATCCCAGGACCCCGGGATCATGACCTGAGCCGAAGGCAGAGGCTTTAACCCACTGAGCCACCCAGGCACCCCCAGAGGAAGATTTTCCAAGAAAATATTCAACAAAGTTTCTTTTACTTTTTTTGCTTTCAAAAATGTTCAGATACAAGCTTTTCTATTAAAGGGGTAGATTAGAAAACCATACGGTACTAAGTTTAACTGATAACTATGTTTTAAAGCTATGCTAAAACCAAAGTTAAACTCATCTGTACCCTTGTGGAAACAATTTTGCTTAATGTAAAGCTGTTAAAGAATTCCAGCTATAATTCAGAACTTCTAAATAAATATCTAGCAACCCCCCAAAACTAATACCATATCAGTAAGAATATAATTGGTCCCTAATGATACTCAATACAGCAGCAGTGGGCTAGCTTAAAATCAAACTCTGCTTTCTCTTTTCATATTATTTTAGAAAAAGCAAAATCAAAAACAAAAATGCAACCCTTCCCTCCCCTCAAAAAATTATACGGCGGGTCCTAAATGCAAGTATATGTATCTCTGTAAGAGAGAGGCAGGAATTTTAAGAGACAGACATACACAGAGGAGAAGATGATACGAACATGAAGCAGAGCAATCCAGCCAAGAAGGATGCCAACAGCCAACTGAAGCCGAAGAAGCAAGGAAGGTTTCCCCTTTAGTGCCTCTGGAGGGAGCATGGTCTGTCTATAACTTGACATCAGACCTTTGGCCTCCAGAACTCAATTGTGAGAATAAATCTCTGTTGCTTTATCACCAAGGCTGCAATAATTTGTTATAGCATCCAGAGGATACTAATACACTGAGGAAATGACTATTAAGAGAGTGATCCTTAGAGCATCCAAACTTAGAAGTAAAAGGGTAACCCCATACTGTAAGTAAAATATATTGATGAGACACAAAATACAATGATACAGTAAGCCCAATTTTTACAGTTGAAACTTTGAAGCAGACAATTCTATAAGATTTTATGTGATGACACTAACATCGTTGAGTGGCCACAGAGGGGGACCGTATAAGCAGAAGTTTTTTTCTTTCTTTTTTTTTGTATTTTTTTTTTAAATTTTTAATTTTTTAAAAATTTCTTTTCAGTGTACCAGAACTGTTTATGCACCACACCCAGTGCTCCATGCAAAATACGTGCCCTCCATAATACCTACCACCAGGCTCACCCAACTTCCCAACTCCCACCCCTTTAAAACCCTCAGATTGTTTTTCAGAGTCCATACTCTCTCATGGTTCATCTCCCCTTCCCATTTCCTCAACTCCCTTCTCCTCTCCATTTCCCCATGTCCTCCGTGTTATTTCTTATGCTCCACAAATAAGTGAAACCATATGATAATTGACTCTCTCTGATAAGCAGAAATTTTACCTAATCTCTACCTGTTCAGCTACAATAATAAACTGCAATAAGCAAGAGAAAGGAAAATAGTCCATCTTTCAAATCAGACTAAGAAGTGAGAAGTTATAAGAAACTTAAAATATCTGCAAATTACCTACAAGTTAACATTGCTTCTGAAACTATTCATCACTAAGTATAAAGGATCCAGTCTATGATCTGCTTTGGTGGGCAGAACTGCTCAGAAACTGACTAAAGGGAAGAGAGTGACATCTGGGGAATTATAAATAACACAGGTCATAATGTTGAAAAAGGCTGTTGAAAAAGGAATTATAAATAACACAGGTCATAATGTTGAAAAAGGCTGTTTGAAAAGAAGAAAAGAATAAATCTTTATCATCTGGCAACAAGTTGGTCATTCTGAGACTTAAATAAGAAAAGAAAAATAATCAGCTCTGGAAACCTCTCTAAGCCTTAGTAGCCACCTTTCAAACTGGGGTATTAGTACCCAGCTACTTCTTAGTGTTCACAGCTCCTCACAGGGCCGTTCTGAGGATGAACTGTGATTACACACAGTAAAAGATCATGGTACGGGTCACAGCTTCTTTCCATAAACTGGCTGAATGGAGCTAATGACACTAGCTTTCTCAATGAAACATGTCAGGGAACAATTACCAGATTAAAAAAAAAAAATTAAAACATAAAACCCGTTGATGTCCAGGAGTCCCAGCACTTACCACATCACTAGCACTGGAGAACTCATTATTAACCAGACTTTCCAGAGCCATCCACCGAACTGGCCTGTTTTCGTTGTCCCCCAGACAGTGATAATCCATGGGAAACAAGTCTCTGGAGAGGGCATTGTCTGTGATCTTAACTTGGAGTGTGTCATCAATGCTGAAAAGTAAAGACATGAACATTAAATACAATTGGTGTATTTAAAACATATGGATCACAGTTACTCTAAAATACCATATAATGCCCACTGTGGCTCCTGGACAGAACCCCAAATCCAGAGAAAACTAAACATGAAATGACAGTGACAAGCTCATGGCACCCACACACAGTTCCTGGCAGCCAGGTCTTTGTGGATAACTTCCCGTCTGGCCAGATAGCTCATTCCACAGGCAATCTGAATAGCCATGTGTACCAGGTCTTGTTGAGAAATTGCCTGTTGAGGGGGAAAAAAAAGATGTTTGGAGGTAGCACAAAAATGATGATGGCAGTCAGCTACTTATTTTATCCCCAAATCCTTCTTTATCCCAAAAGACAGAATACTTCTTAATCCCAAAATACTTCTTTACGCCTACACTGGAGTTTTAAAAAGCTACTTCTTGACCAAGAATATGTTTCCATAGCTCTCTAATATCTGTATCTACTACAGTCTTACCATTCTGTAATGTAACTTACCATGTACTTCACTGCCCCTCTCATCTGTCAGGTATAGCTCCCCAACATCCAGCACATAAAGAACTGCTCAATAAATATCTGTTTCATGAATGCCGGATTCTCAAGGTAAAATTTCAAATGCTTAATACTCAATAACCTGTTCTTTTCTTAAAAACTCAAAAAAAAAAAAGATTTTATTAGATGATCTCTGAGGACCATTTTCAAGCTAATGGAAGTCTACAGCTCTTGCTACTGATGTGCTCCTGTAAAGCCAGGATGCCAGTCTTGTGGGCTGAGGAATGAAATTCTTCCTCAGGTGATACTGATGGGCTACGGCCTCCAACAACTTGTTGGAACCCTGGCTTTAATCCTGATATATTAAGTCAAACACCCAATGCAGCCTTTGAATCCACTTTCTCCTGGCAACTGTAGTAAGTACATTATTATAAACCCTAAAACAAACTTAATGTGGCTACAATTTACAGTAAAACAAAACACCAGCTAGACTTTAGGACAACTACCATCATGCGTCTGGAATGTAGCCAAATGCTTCACAGCTATGTACACAAGCAGTGAAGAGAAGGAAACTCTTAAGTGACTGACATCTTAAGCCAAGCATATTAAAAATAAGTGGATTATCTCCAAAATCCAGACTTCCAGTCACCACCAGGTTTTGATACAATATGGACCAAATGACTCAGTTAAATCTGTTTCCATTCCTAGAAGGGAGATCTAGTACTAGTACCTTCAAAGAGTTATCAGGAAAATGACTGAGATGGTGTTAGAGTTGAGGTGATTATAAATAAACACACAATGGATGAAAAGGAAAAACTTTAGCATCAGTAAAGTGCAATCTTCAAGACTGGAATCATAAACCATCTTCCTCTAAATCAACAGGCTATAAATATCTTCTGGCACATTTTGAGTTTCTTTTTGCAGGCTTTTACACAGTTTATATTAAGAAGGTTAACATCTACTTTCAAAGATACAATCAGAAGTTCCTGGTAAATAATTCGTATAAGGGAAAATTTTTCTCACCTGTGGATTATTGGCCTCTACTAATTTACACTGCCGTAAAAACAATTTAAGATTCCCCCAATTCATGTAAGGCAATATCACCATGGGCTTTTCTCCTTCTTCTATACACACATGCGTAATAGGAAGAAGATTTCTACAAAATAATAAGAAATCAGGAGAACAAGTGAAATCTAAATCCTCAAGGGCTTATTTTTAATAAAAAGTAATAAAGATAACCTAAAACAAGAAAATCTCAAACATACTTAAAAACATGATTACCATTAAAAATGTAGTAAAATTAACAAATGCCCTTTGAAACCAGACATAAGTATTTTCCACATACGCATTTTCTTGATACGGAAAGCCGTAAATTCGAAGTGGCTTCCTGTGAACTGGATTCTCTGAAGACACACTCTAACATTACATACATACACTAAATCTTTACTCTTAAGGGGTAATCAGAGACATTTAAAAAATGACTTGATGCATTATGAGTGTATTATGAGATCCCCTTAAGTCCATCAAAACATTAAAAAAAAAAAGGCAGACTATGAACGAGAATATGATAATCAAGAAGACCACAAAGAGGATGGAACTGCCACAACAGCCAAGATGTCCTTAGCTGGTCACATGGGACTTAGAACTGATTTCTAAATATTAAATTTACCATTTATGGATAGTCTGTGCAACTCTCTCTCCTGACCTTAGTTTCCGTATCTCTAACATGGCATCACACCAACCACAAAATGCTGTTATAAATAAAGCCAAAGCACATAGTAACAGTCTTGTTTCTCTTTAAATTTCCACGGCACACATAAATACTTTTATCCTATTGCCTAATGATACCTCTTTCCACTGGTATCTGGAAATTATTTTTCTTCAAGTTTACGTAACTTTTTACTTAATTATCTCATTGATAAAATCATTAAAATCCAGAAGAGGTAACAAGCTGCATGGACATTTTTAAAGTACAAACGGCTGGTTTTCATTCTGCCCTTTTATAAAGGAAAGGATAAAGAGGAAGATCTGGGACCTAAAGGAAGAGAGGATGAGAGAAGAAACTGGTTCTGTAGACAAGAAAAAGGCAGACGAAGGGAAGGTTTTGTGGGGACATAAGACAAGAACGCATCCAATTCTCAGTCTTGCCCAGTGTGCTCGCAGAGTGAGAGCTCGGAGTACTCAGTGTTTAGAAGGTCGCCAACAGGCAACTTGGGCCAATGGAAAGCCAAACTACAAGCAGAAGAAGAATTCAAGAGCACTCTGTCAGGAAGTACTTCTAATGTAATTAAAGTAAGTTGTTATTAAAATAAATAAATTTTATTTCTACAGCTATTTTAACCTACAGTAAAAATTATTCTCACAAAGTCCAGTGGAAAAAAGAATAAAAAGACTTTCAAAATGTTTTAAAATATTTCAATGCTTTACAATTCTTACTCAAGGAATGTTAAGACACAAAGAAAACATGTTTTGCATGTGGAATTATACACCACAACCAGTTTAACTTTTAGAAAAAGTTAAATTCTAAAACAAGGCGTCATTTCTTACTGAGTTTATTTTGTTTGCTTGATAAGTTCTGTAATATGCATACTGAAATTCATTAGTTCATTTTTATTCCTCAGGCCTAGCAGAGTTGCAAATGCAAAACTGGCACTTCATGAATGAGAATAAGAGAATGAACAAAGAAACGCACAGACACCCATGACACCAGGGATCAAAAAGAAAAGCATGGTAGGCCCTAATACCCTTAAAAATGAGACAAACTGGGACGTCTTGGTGGCTCAGTTGGTTAAGCCGCTGCTTTTGTCTCAGGTCATGATCCCAGAGTCCTGAGATTGAATCCCACATTGAACTCCTTGCTCAGCAGGGAGTCTGCTTCTCCCTCTGCCTGCCACTCTGCCTGCTTGTGCTCTCTCTCTCTCTTTCTCTGACAAATAAATAAATAAAATAAAATAAAAAATCTTAAAAAAAATGAAACAAACTGCTACAATGAGTGGAAAGAACAATAATGTACTTTCTACATATTAACAATGTGTTTTGCTCATTAAAAATTAGGAGTCCTCAGTCTGTTAAATGGCTGCCTTCAGCTCAGCTCATGAGCTGAGGGTCCTGGACTCGAGCCCCACATTGGGCTCCCTGCTTAGCTCAGGGGTCTGCTTTTCCCTCACTCTTTGCCCTTCCTTTCTGCTTGTGTTCTCTCTCTCTCAAATAAATAAATACAATCTTTAAAAAAAAAAAAAAATTAAGGAGTCCTGGGGCTCCTAGGTGGCTCATCGGTTAAGCATACAACTCTTGATTTCAGTTCCTGTCTTGATCTTAGGGCTGTGAGTTCAAGCCCAGCACTGGGCTCCATGCTGGCTGTGGCACCTACCTAAAAGCAAACAAACAAACAAACAAACAAAAACACAAAAAAAACTAGGAGTCCTAGTATTACTGTATAGCCAGAAAGAACAATTAACTATGACCAAACTGTACAATCTGCTTCTAGAAGACTTTCCCCAAACACTGAGTGTCCAGTATCGACCCTATTCAGCATGTGGAATTCTATCACCTAAGGGTGTCCTGGGGCTGCTAATTCATCCTGACAGGATGCTTGCTGGAAAACCCTATAGCAGAAAGCCACATGGGAAATACTGCAAATACTTGCTCTGAACATTTTTCTGCAAAAGCATATTTGGGCTACACAGGATATAAAACTACTGCTTAGAAAATCCTAGCTTTGTCTCCCACTTCTGTGCTGAAGTGGTGCGGATCTTCTACCTAAGAATACAAGGTAGGCACCAAAGTACTAGATTAACATTACATACTAGTATTCAACACTTTTGACTCTTCCCTCTAGAGTCAGCGTAAGAGAACATCAAGCACTTCCAATACTGCCAAGAAGGACATTTCCAAATGACCATTACCCAATTCTTGTTTTGTTACTCAGAGGAAACAAAATGTATTTTTTAGAAAATACAGTCTCAGGAATGAGTTATCCATCCATTCCTCTGTAAGTAAGTAAGTTTTACACTTGGACTCAATTAGGCCAATGGAAAATAACATTCTTCAACCACTTGACTTTAACTCTTCAGTCCCTCAGTATTATATGTCAAAGGTCCCTGGGATTTTTTTATACTCAGTGAAACTAAAAAGTTTATCTGTTCATTATATTAATCAATGCCCCAAGTATATGATAAGCTTAATGAGGCAGCTGCTTCAGAATTTGAAACTAGAAAATCTTTTTTCTTCCCCAAGGAACATTTATGTTTCTTTCTCTTCTAATATTGAGATTTATAACTTTTAATGGTTCCTCAGCTTGGCTGCCCAGAAGCTAAGAGATGTTTTATGTTCATTCACAGCAAAAATATGTGTATCTTTATTGTTGGATTATTTGTTTTTTCTTCCACCATTACAATGCCATAAAACTCAGTCTGATTTTCATCATCATTTTCTTGATCTTACTACTGCTGCCTTATTTTTAGGTTCTCAAATTTTTTCCAATATGAACCGAAGTATAAATGATATTCAAAAATAAAACTATGCAGGGACGCCTCGGTAGCTCAGTTGGTTAAGCAGCTGCCTTCGGCTCAGGTCATGATCCCAGCATCCTGGGATCAAGTCCCACATCGGGCTCCCTGCTCGGCAGGAAGCCGGCTTCTCCCTCTGCCTCTGCTGCCACTCTGTCTGCCTGTGCTTGCTTGCGTGAGCTCTCTCTCTCCCTCTCTCTCTCTCTCTGGCAAATAAATAAATAAAATCTTAAAAAAAAAAAACAAAAAAACAAACTATGCATAGTCATCTTATTTTATGGCAGAACCCAAGTAACTGCTTGAAGTACCCAGAAATTAAAATGCATGCTGCCTTTTGCATGCATCACTTTCATGTGTTTTTTCTCCCAGAAGTTCATAAATATCTTCCAACAGGGATGGTCACTGTCCCATTTTTGTAAACATACACAACCAAATCTGCAAGATTTGGCATACAAATGTATTGGCATACAAATGAAGTTGACCTTACATGCTGTTTAAAAAAAAAAAAAAAAGCCCAGGGACACCTGGGTGGCTCAGTGGGTTAAAGCCTCTGCCTTGGGCTCAAGTCATGATTCCAGGGTCCTGGGATCGAGCCTCACATCTGGCTCTCTGCTCGGCAGGGAGCCTGCTTCCTCCTCTCTCTCTGCCTACCTCTCTGCCTACTTGTGATCTCTGTCAGTCAAATAAATAAATAAATAAAAATCTTAAAAAATAATTAATTAATTAAAAAGAAAAAAAAAGCCCTCAACCCAATATTGATACTGCAGCACAGTGCAATACAATATAGAGGCTCTTTTTGTCTCAGAATGTAGAAGCTTTCCTTATAGCTCTGTGAAAAAGACTGATAATTGGGATTTTAAGAAAAAGTTCTTTATATAGAACTGTAAGTATTTTTTTTAAATCATACTATGACCTAATAACAAGATACTGGTTAAATAAAACACAGTACATCCATTCAATGAACTGCTACATATCCTTTTAAAATGTGGAAATAAATTCATAGTTATGTATACGAAGAGTTAGGTACATTTTGTTATGTTAAAAAACCTGTTAACCTTATCAAAGATAGTAATAGTGTTATGATTATTTAAGAAAACATCCTCTTGTTGGGGGGGTGGAACTGCATACTGGAAATGAACTGGAAGTGTTGAGGTATCTAGTTTACTTTAAAATATTTCTACATTGGGACGCCTGGGTGGCTCAGTTGGTTAAAATATTTCTACACTCATAAATATCTACTTATCATCTGGATAGATAACAGACATAAACAAAAAAGGCAAAATGTTCACTGGTATTAATTATGCTTGTCTTTGGTATTCTTTGTTTAAAAATTTCTTAGCAAATATTTTTTAGCACGTATATATATATAGAGAGAGAGAATAGTGATATGGAATAGTGATATATATATATGGAATAGTGATATAGAATAGAATAGTGATATATATATATCACTATTTTTTAAAGGAAAATATGCATAGAAGTATGTAAAATCTCTTGAAAGCTTAGCTATGCTTATCCAGATGTGGACTTACATACCCTGCTTTATTTTCTTCTTTATACTTTACTGCATTTTAAAATTTTGTACACTAAGCATGCATTTCACTTCGATATTCTAAAAAAAATAAGCTATTCCAAGAAGCTTTCAGTTCAGAACATATCACAACATTCTTAAAATAAAAATGTAGCATACAATGTTACTATGCTTAACCCTTAAATGCTGGGTGGTTTCTTTTCTCACCTGTGATGAAGACCTCGTAGCTTACAACTTTCAGTGAGCATCATTGTCACCTGAATTTCAGAAGCTTGATCTATATAAAGAAAAAGACTAATTTGTATATCAACATAAAAATAGTCATAATAACTTATAAAGCTTCTAATCAATGCAACAAGAGAGAGAAAGAGAAAGACTGGTAAAGCCAAGATTCACAGCCGAGCTCTACCCAGTAAAATACTGAACCAAGAGCAAAATCCAGAACACTGAAGTCAGGCACTAGGAGTCTGTGTCACATTCGCTCCTTAAAAGTAAAGCTGTCGAAGCAAAACCAAGCGGAATCACTCCCTCTTCCACACTTGCTAGTTGTGTCCACATTTCCAGACAGCTTCATTTAGTTTAAAACCTTTGCAGGCATGTAAAATGGGTAGACAAAGAGAGCCCAAAACTTGAAACACTTCGTATTTCTTTGGAAAAAGGTGTTTCACACCAATGGAATAAACTCCTTGTCTAAAAACTGCTCAAAATTTAGGATCATTTAGGAATGGCAGACTGTGCCTTTATTTCTTTCTGTAATCTAAATAAATTTTAATTAAATTATGGCCAGGATGATTTGGGGACCAGTAGCGTCTTTTTCAGACTGCAAACTAGTAACAATTGAAGTTCTGCACCGAGTTAATAACTGTTTACTTTCCTGTCAAGGGTATGAAGATCTAAGTAAAAATATTTAAGGCGTGTCATTTTATGCATAATTTTTTCAAATTCTTAACTTTAATAAGCATACTCTATTAAGCAAGGGACACTTCAACTGGATAATGATTTAAGAAAACTTTGAGTTGGGGAAAAAATAATTTTATCCATTTAGAAAGAAAAAATCATTTTCCTGGAAAAAAAAAATCTTTTAAAATACTTACATTCCAAAAAATTACAAGAAAAAAATGATAAAAAATATTTATTTCAAAATTACAAAATATTAGCAGCTATAAAATAAGACCCTAACACCAGTAACCTCAAAATAATTAATTCTATGGAATTCAATTTTATAATATTCATTGTGTGAAATTCAGATTCCTAATTTTAATTTCTGTAAATTTATATCAGAATATCCATTAAGTCTCTGTGCAAATTTATGAAATTTTTAAGAAGCCAAACTGCAATTTCTTGCTTACGCCTAAAGGCAAAGGACAAAATCTTTTAAAAACTTACTTCTTGCAGTTTAAGAAGCACTTCTAATTGTGTGACATATAACAAAGCATACAGATTTGTGAAAGAATTTGGTCAGCCCTACATATCTTCAATTTAAAAAATCATAACATTCCAAAAGAGTAAATCTCAGAGATACCCAATCGTGTGGAGTTATCTAATAATTTAGAGGCAAGGACTGTGGTCAGTGGATTTCCTCTTCGTTTCTCATGCAAACCATGACCACATCTTGGCTAAGGACTCACTGTGCTTTCACTTATTTCCGGCTAGCTCAGAAGGAACATTATAATTACAGTGGTAAGGCATAGAAACAACCAAGTGCCTACAACTTCAAGTGTGTCCGGAAGGAAAAATCTTATCTTGTGAAACAGCCCCAGTATCCACATTGTGTTTTCTTATCACTATTATTTCCCTTCCCCCTGCTTCCAACCCTAAATCAATCCAATTCTGTATAGAAAGCTCTTTTGCTAATTCAAGATTCATTCAGAATAAATTAGTAACAACCCGGTTGTAAACTGCCCACAGATTATGTATAAACCTCAGAAAAATATGAAAATTAGAGAAATATTCCTTAAAAATGGGGGAAATGGAGGTGGCTGGGTAGCTCAGTGGGTTTAGCCTCTGCCTTCAGCTCAGGTCATGACCTCAGGGTCTTGGGATAGAGCTGCCCTGCATCAGGTTACCTGCTCAGCTGGGAGCCTGCTTCCCCCAACCCCCCACCGACTGCCTCTGCCTGCATGTGATCTCTGTCCATCAAATAAATAAATAAATAAATCTTAAAAAAAAAAAAATGGGGAAAATGTAACAAATCTCAATAGTTACCAAACTTAGGGTTCAAGTTTTACATTTACAAAGAGTAATATGTAAAATATCCTTCAAAACTAGTCAGGAAATCTAATGGACCTAACTTAAATATTACCCTTTAAAAGTGCTTTGGGGCTAGCAGAGGTAGATAGATAAAATACACTGAACAGTAGAGTAAGTTAAACCACTTTTTTAGAAAACATAAAATGTGTATGTGTGTCTGTGTGTGTGCATGTATTTGAAGGATCCTTAAGCAAGCAATCTTGCTAAATTAAGAGAAATCAAATTCTTCATTTTTTTGTTAGGTTAGTATAGCTTTTTAGAAAAATAAACATAAATCCTTCACACTCTCTACGAATTCACTTAAGAAGACTTAGAAACTTAAGTTCTTATAACTTCAAAAACTTCATAAAACTGCCACCTCCTACCTATAAAACTGAATTTAATTTTCCCCTCTATTTCTGCATCAAAATGCTAAATTTGTTTTTTTCAAAATTAACACCCTGTCATCTCAGTCTATATCAGACACTGTCAGATATTAGGTACCCTATAAATTACCACTTTTTTCTTTCTCTTAAAATGAGCAAATAGATTTAACATATAAGTTTTTATATATATGAACTATAAACTGAAAAATTCAGCATTAAATTTCTCCAAAATATTATGTGAATATAGGTATTCTGTTCATGATAACATAAACTTAGTGCTACCCTTTAGCAAACAATCAGACAATATCTATCAAAATTTTAAATGTAAACACTTCTTATGGCAGCAATGCCAACTACAGCTGTACCTACAAAACTAAGCCAAGAAGTAGACATACACACATGGATATTTTCTGCAGCATTATAGCAAGGGGAGTGTGAGGAAAGTGATTAAGGCTATTCACATAAAGTACTTTGAGTCTGGGGGTCAATTTTTTATTCATTATAGACTGCAGAACTGGGAGTGAGAAGGAGGAAAGGAGGGAAAACTAGTAACAATGTTTTTAAGAGGAAAACCCCAAAATTTTTACCTAGGAAAAACAAAGTATTAGATATAGCAACAATGAAGACAAATGGATGTAGTTTAACTACAAACCTGGGTAATACCTAGTGTTTTAATATCTTAAACTATTAAACCTCTATTTTCTATACCTTATGAGAACAAACACATATTTCCTCAGAAGTTATTTTCATATGAGCTAAATTAACATGGACTGACTGAAAGGTCTGGCACAGACTAAGAATTTGAGACAGAATTTCACTGACATGATCCACCTTAGGAAAGCATTATGAAAATAGTATGGAAAAAAAAATCCTACCTTTAACTGTTTTTACAAATGCTTGCTTTTCTTTATTTGGGTCTTTTTCATCTACTAAAATCCCATGGAAAATACGCCCAAAAGTACCTAAAAGAAAAACAGTAATTAAGGAGATCACTAATCATCCCCTGCAGTGGGCTCCCTGCTCAGCAGTGAGTCTACTTGTCTCCTTCCCTCTGCTCCTCCCTCCTGCTCATGCTTTGCCCTCTCTCTTCTGCTCTCTCTCAAATAAATAAAAATCCTTAAAAAAATAACATATTTTTAAAAGCAAAGAAATTTTTTGTAATTAAGAAATATTTTAACAGCTTTTAGAAATGCCATATTTAAAATAAGTATATGAGAATTCTTTCTGAATTATCCTAAGTAAACTAATGATATAGCCTGGAATACTAAAACTCCTTAATGAGGCATTTATGAATTTCTAGGCTTAGCTCTGGAATAATAACAAAGGAGAAAAATAGACTCCCCGCATACACTCAAAAACAGACCTAAAATACTTGCTTCTTCTCATTACTATTTGTCACTGGGGGCAGTTCAAGCCCCTCTCTTAGCTGTGATTGACCTATAAGCACCTCAACCAAGAGATGAATTCAGAATGACTCATATGTATTTAAAACATTCCAAGCTAGACTGTGGAAAGGGGGAAGAAAAACATAATTCTCTTTTTAACAACTTGAGGGGCTCAATGAAGTACTTTATTATTAATTTCTATACTCCTCCATCAGCATTTCCCCAATTAATACCCTATAACTCAAGAAAGAAAATAAGGACCACCAAGCGGGGAAGGCATGGGTAACAACATCTATAAAATATCTATTTTGTGTCAGTTCACTTAATGTACATCATTTTATCTGATCTCCACAGCTAGTTCAAGAACAGACAATGTAGTCCCAATTTACAGAAGAGGCAATTGGACGTGGAAGACAGTAAATGACTTCTCCAAGGTCACACAGGTGATGTGAGACTGGGATTAGAAGTTGGGTGTATCTCCAAAGCCCATGCTTGCTCTGTCTGCTAGAGTCCCTATACTATCTGTCACAGCAAACTGGCTTGCTAGGTGAGGATATCATCTTTAAACAAAAACGAAAATATATTTAAAGGTAACAAACGCTAATATAAAATATATGCTTTAGTATATTTGAAAATTAATAATTACACCAAAGCTGTATCAAGGCAAATTAAAGACCTAAAGAAAGAGAAAATAAAAATCAGTTTTATAAATGAAATAAATTGTGCACTTCTATCTATCCTTATACACAAAGAGATGAAATTTTAAAAATTTGAACTAAAAAAAATTTTTTTATAGTGCTAATACTAAATCTCCTTTGAGAAACTGGTTTTGAGATAATAAATACCTTCTTGGAGTACATCTTTTAAAGTTATCCTCTCCCTGGATATTGCTATATCCTTCACCTTAGCTTTGGCCTCCAAAAGAGTGACACTTCTCAGGTCGTTCTTCTCTATCCGCAAGGTAGGATAACCTGAGGAGCCAACAAAGCCAAACCAAGAAATATAAATACCCTTATTATGCCATCAGGGCCAACTAATTCAGTCAAAACCTCAGGACTCAAGTCACAGGAATACATAAATGGAAGAATCATACAAGGAAAAAGGCACACACATGAACAGGGAAAATTACTTATAAAAGCCACACTAAATTTAAAATAAAACACTTTTCATCTACCCTAAAATCTTAAAATGAGTAATTAAAACAGGAAACACTAAAATGAGTATTACCATTACCACCACTTCAACTGCCTTTCAGCCAAATGAAACAAGCTTTAACTCACAGTGTTTAATTTAATCCCTTCTATGGACTGTTTTTTTCCCCCAAATTTTCTAATACAGTCTCCTAACAAAAAAACTTTTCAAATGAAGATGTCATAAAACTATCTTTTCTAACAAAACATCTAATCAATGTCATTTTATACAGCCTAGTCCTATCACTGTGAGATACATGTTATTCAGTTCCCATATTTACCATTCTTATGATGGCAGGAAAAACAAAATTTAGCCATAACTTAAACTTTCATTCCAAGAAAAAAATGTTAGAATAAAAGAAGGATTCAGTGTCAGCAAGTAAAAATTAGAATGATATCTCTAAGATTTATGCACTTTGATAAACACATGGAAAGAAAACTCCCTGAAGACAGTTAGCAGATCTGGATGGCAGTCACCAAAGGCTGCTGTAAGATCTAGATGATAGGCCTGGGAGCTTTGTGACCAATGGATTAGGTTGACATCTGATCCCACTCATCAGCAGTCCGAACAGACAGGATATATGCAGGTGTGTGTCTGTATTTGTATATGCTTAATCCTACCTGGAGTTCTTGGGAATTTTTTGGATCTGTTGTGTTTCATTATTTTGGAAAATTCTTGGCCATTATGTCTTCAAATATTTTTTACTCCTCTCTGTCTTTTTTTATTTATACTCAAATGAATTCCCATTGTTTTTAAAAGTGTTTGTTTTTGCCATACATAATAAACCATCTATTTCCTTAAGATAATGTCCATAAAAATAAATACATTTCTTATCGATAGTAACTAAAAATACTTTTAATACATAATTTCAATGAACTTTTAAAAAGTATTTTCCATGAATACTGTTTTTCTGAAAATAAATAAATTGGAAAAAAAAAAAAGAAAAAAAAAGTATTTTCCTTTTGACATATAATAATCGAATCTCTACTTCTTCAAGGTTACAATCACAATAAAAAATTGATAATGAGCAAAGCTTGTCATCTAAACATTAAAAGCTATAATGTGTTTCTTCTGAATAGTCTGAACTACTTTCATAATTGTCATCATATCTTCTGAAGGACATATAATCCTTTCTTTTATTGGTAGTGATGATAACTACTGTCATTTCCTTTAAATTTCACTTAATATTGAACATTCCCTCTTCCCCCTTTTCTTTCTCTTGCCATTCTTGTTAAAGAAACAAGTTCAGGGGGCGCCTGGGTGGCTGAGTGGGTTAAAGCTGCTGCCTTTGGCTCATGTCATGATCCCAGGCTCCTGGGATCGAACCCAGCATCAGGCTCTCTGCTCCACGGGGAGCCTGCTTCCTCCTCTCTCTCTCTCTGCCTGCCTCTCTGCCTACTTGTGATCTCCGTCTGTCAAATAAATAAATAAAATCTTTAAAAATAAATAAATAAATTTAAAAAAAAAAAAAAAAGGAACCAGTTCAGTTATCCTAGAGAATGTCCAGCATCTGCTGTTTCCAGTATCATTTAACTTGTTCCTCTATCCCTGTATTTCTTGTAAACCTCCAGTCAGTTCCACAGCTGTGATTAGATCCAGGTTAACTCTTGGGGGAGGGAGAGGAGACAAAAATACAGCATGGGGGGTGTATCACATGTGGGAATACAAAATATCTAGCTGTCCTACCATTAGTGATGTAAAGTTTCATTAATGGAGTCAGGCTGTGACAGTCTGATACCTCAAATGATCCCATTTCCCTTTGTTCACAACATTTTATGTACTGATGATCTTTTCCTGAATCAAATATTTTAATTGAGGTTGCAAATATGATTTTCTAATTCCATCACTCCTTTCACATTTATTAGGCAGGATTCTTCTGTAAAGAAGCATTTTCCCTCACCAACCAACACTACCTGGTTACTCTGAAACTGCTGAAATATGAAATACATTTCATACAGCCAGTGATCAGAATGAGGCATTATTGGTACCTTACGAGTACCTAATGTCTAACGAGGCATTATTGGTACCATCACGAGAGAGTTACCTCTCGTGATGATCAACTTTTTCAAACATATTAAAACCCATAAATTTTTACATATTCAATGCCTCAGTTCACTAAAGTCATTCTTTTTGAAGCTTAATGCCCCATCTCAACCTGTCCATCCTGACAGTCCTGAAATCAGCCACTTCCCTAAAGAATTCTACTTCTTTTGAATGGGAAACAGTACTGAAAGACTGCAGCAAGAATGCAAGAACCTAATTAATCAATAGCACTACTGAATTGAACCCTGATTTTGGTCCACTGTTTATGCTGATGATTATGTTCGTTTTTTATTTGTGTGGAGACTGATTTTTCATTATGTTTAAATTATATTCTAAGAATGATTATTTTCCCCAACATCAACATGTTACGGTATAAAAACTTTCATCAAAATCCTATTTAAAGAAAAAGGAAATCAGATTCCATGTTCTCAATTCTAATGGCAGCTATTATAATTAAAAACCTATTATGATTAAAAAACAATGTGCCTGGCTGGCTCAGCTGGTTAAGCATTGGACTTTTGGTTTCAGCTCAGGTCATGATCTCAGGGTCCTGGGATAGGCTCCACACTCAGCGCAGAGTGACAGAGTCTGTTTGTCCCTCTCCCGCTCCCTCTGCCCCTCCATTCCCGCCAAGTGTTCTCTCTCTTGAAAATAAATAAAATATTAAAAAAAAAAGGTAAAATCTACAGCCCTTAAGATTATCAAACAACTCATTAAAATCTAAGACTCTGTTTCCATACAGCTCAATAGCTTATTCTAACTAACTACCTGAAAATATTCCCTTTGAATTTCTACAGAAGTAATTCTGTATCCCTTTTGATGTAATTAATCTATGGAAATCTCCCCCAAAATTAATTCTAGCAATTAAACTGAAATTTTTTAAAAATAATTTTTACTACTCCAATTTTAGAATGTTTCACTTAATGCTCTAGAAAGCAAAAGTTGAAGGTCAAACCCAATTCTGTACATGTTAGATACTATGTACACAGGATGGTACACAAATAACAAAGCACACAGGTATCACTGGCAGAGAGACCACAGACAACTTCAGTAAATCATCTTTACAATTAAATTAACTCTTACTGGTGATAGGAGTTGCATTGTTGGGTGTGTCGGCTCTCAGATACTGAGTCGTCTGGGTAGATGGCTGAGACAGCCCTTGGGAACTACTGCTGGCACTGATACTGCAAACAATTTTTAAAAGAGAAATAACTGGTAAGTCATCTTCAATGATAAATTTCCTTTTTCTATATATACAAAAAAGCATGCAGCCTTTATAACCAGCTCAAAATCCTGATGGCAATCTCAATAATGCATGGATGTCCATCACAAACATTCCATGTTAAAATTTTAGTCTCAAAATGAAGAGCTATTTCTCTTTTCTATCTCCACAGTCTCAAGCAGGTTCATCTTATCAGTCATTCAGAAATGCATGTATTAATCCTCAGACAACAGAGACAGCAGTCCTGAACCTCACAGAAAGTCATGTTAGGGACCTATGGGTCATCTCTCAGGAAAAGAGCCCATGCCGTTCAGTTAGATTTCTTTTTTTTTTTTTTTAAAGAGTGGAATGAAAGACCTCTTTCACTAATGGTCCAAAATCAAATGGACTATATCAAATAAGGAATATCAAAGCAAATCAAATATACCAACATGCTCAAGGCTTGGGAAGGATATCGTATCATTTATTGAATCACATACATTTCCCTTTTCCCTCAATCCTACCTTTTTAATATTTATGGAACTTACCAAAATTTCCTAGTACCTGAAGCATTCCATTACACCATATTATTCTTTAAATAATATGGGAGATCCAGAAAATCACAGGCTCAAGTAAATGCTAACTCTGTACTCAAGATTACTACAAATTAATACCTCTTAAGCATTTATTTCTGCCTTTTCAGTAGGTAACCACAGAACACCTGTTTTTGGAGTTCTAAGTACTACTCAAAGATCAGACTGAAAATCAATGTTGTTAAAAGTCCAGAGGAAGGAAGATAAACATCACCAATCCCAAAAGGGGAAGATAAAGGACCTCAATTTACTTACCCATAAAATGGAATTAAGAAAACCTACCTCCCAGGATTTTTGTGAGGCTCCAGTTGTATAATATATGTGAAACTACTACTTAAATAATACCAGCAACCAACATACCCTGATGGCTAAATAAAGGGCCAGCCTCAAAATTGTTTACTGGTTGTTTCTCTCCAGTAACTGAACAGTAGGTGGCACTCTTGTACCACCTCAGAATTCTTGAAAAGCCTACAAAGATGCTAAGTACATTATTAGCCGCAAAGCTAATCAAGTAGAACTGCCAGAATTCAGCGATGCTTTGACTCCAGAGTCCATGGTCTTAACCACTAGGTTAAACTCTGAAAACAAGAAATAATTTAAGTTGCTTTTATTCAATATCTGGAAACCTCTGCCTGAAAATAGAAAGAAGCGGAACACCCAAAGCATGAGTGGTAACTGATTATTTCAGCAGACTACCATATACACCCTATATAATCCGACAGTTTCTGCACAACTCTGTCCAATGTGTGTTCAAAGCCCTAGTATACATGTAACCATTCAAGGAAAGTGTGTGGACCAAGACTCTTAAATGCCAAGCTCCTCAATGACTCCTTTAACTCTACTCAAAGTCTTATCTAAATGTTCCTGTTACTTTATTCCTACTCAGAATCTTCTAAACGCCATTACTTCTTCCTCTGTAAACTGTAATTCTAACTTCAACATCACCATATATACAAAATCTGAAACATATCACCCATGTATTTCTCTTCTCATTCTTACCTCCTTCCTCTTCCTTTTCTACTCAGATAAAGCAAGTACAACAGAGGGGACAGAGAAACCTTAGGGGCAGATATCAAACTCAGCCAGTTCCCTGTCCCCTTGTGTTTTTGTTTATGCCACAAATATGCCTATCCACTGTGTGTATGACAACATGTAGGCCTGCAGATTCAGCAATGAGTAAGACATACTGCTCCCTAATTGGACAAAGCTTACATTCTAGTGGGAGAGACAAGTACACAAAAAATTATTATAGGAGAAAAAGGTACAGTAACTGCTACCAAAGAGCAAGAGAGGGAAGGAGGGAGAGGAGAGGCATAGGGCAGGAGAGAGAGAGAAACGGAGAAGGGAGAGAAATGGGCAGTTGGGAGGCTTAGAAAAGACTTCATGAAAGAAAAGGCAATGGGGGGGTGAGAGCTGAAGAAGGAACAGGTTTGGACTGGTGGAAAATGCAGGGACCCCTGTGGGCAAAAGGAAAGCAAGAACTAAACTCCCAACGGGCAAAACATAGGGCCAAAGTGTGGAACACATAATCATGTGACTGCAGCACTAGTAGGGATACAGTAATAAAGCAAGAAAAATTCAACGAATATGGGAGATACCTCTCCACAAAAAGGAGAAAGCCAAGTCACGAAGCTGGAAATCTTTCAATCAGCAAGTGGGAATCACTGAGGAGGAAAGTGAGAATTACGTACTGGGAAAATAAACCTGTCATTCCATCTTTACCTGTCACCCTATCCTGGCTATCAAGTTCTCCCTGTCATCTCTGATCCACCTAGGCTGGGACAAGCACCTTTTCTATTCTCACAGCATACTACACAAATCATTATCATCAAATTTATAAACTTTTATAATTACAGGTTAATGTCAAAGATGAATATTTGAAGCTATAAAGTATATCACCAATTTTTTAATATTCCCAGCACTGGGCAATCTAACCCAGCATATCTCCAAGGCTACACATCAGAACCATCCAGGAAGCTTTAAGAAAAACAGTGATGCCCATACACCACCCCAGACCAATTACATCAGAATCTCTAGAAGGTGGGACCCATGTTTTAAAAGCTTACCCACGACAATAATGTGCAACCATGTTGAGAACCAATGGTTTAAATCACAGTGGGTTCTCAATAAATGTTTACTGGATGGATGGATGGGCAGAAGATGGATGGATAATGATGGAGGGATGAACTAGGAGGAAGAAACAGGGCTATTTTAAAAAGGTACAAGGAATCTGGAATAGTCACGTTAAAGGGGGACAGGAACAAAAATGTGATCCTCACTTTTTAGTAATTTCTGTCTTCAAAAAATGTTTTAAATAGACTCAGAAAAACACAATGACAATAATCACAAGGACAACAGTTTTTCTTTTGGCAAGACCTGATCATCCTCCCTCCTTTCCCTGTGAACCGCAACGCATGGGTGTGTGTGAGCTCTCATGTAAATGCAGATAAACACTTTAATTTTTTTCCTTTTGCAAAATAGGTTTAATACCTGTCATCCAGTTCAATTCTTTTCATACTGTGAAGGTGCAAAACAGCTAATATTATTGCTACAAGAAATATCACTGCACAGCAAACGCCCACGCTGATATAAAACACACGTGTAGAAGTGGTTGGAGCTGCATGCACAGGATCATCTAAAATAAAAATGAAAGGCATATTAAGCTTTTTAAACCAATATTATCAATTGCTTTATGATCCAATATAGACAATGAGTATCCTGTTCTTTGTAAAAAAAATATTTTCATTTCATGTGCCCCTCTTTGGTAAGATCAGTCACCAGTGGTATGTTGGTATAAGTCCTTACAATTTTTAAAATTCCTTAAATGTTGTTTAAGTTTTTAAATAAAAATTTCCATTGATGAGTACAAAAGTCCCAAGTTTTACATGTATGTATGGCTGTGCTGTCCAACAGAACTCTCTGCAGTGACGGAAATGTTCTATAGTATGCTGTCCAACAGAACTCTCTGCAGTGATGGAAATGTTCTATAGTATGCTGTCCACTGGTCACCTGTGGCTATGAAGCCCTTGAATGTAGCTAGTACTACTGAGGAACTGAAGTTCTAATTCTATTTCACTTTAATTACTTTAAAGCGGAACTGAAGTTCTAATTCTATTTCATTTTAATTACTTTAAAGTTAAATAGTCACACATGACTAGCAGTTACCACAATGGACAGCGCAGATCTATATATCCTTCTATTTCTTCAACAGTGACATCTAGAGTGGAAAGATCAGACATCTTTTTGCCAACCACAGACTCACAGAAAGAATATACAATAGAGTGACCCACACATTTAAAAAAAAAACTTTTAGTCTTTTTCTCTTGTAAGAGTAACAGATTGTTTTGCTTATTTATTTTCAAAGGTAAGGGCAGGATATCAAGACCCCACTAATAATATAGTGTTCGATTTTGTATTATTCAAAACACAGGGCGAGAGAGAAAGCAAACCTTGGCAATGGGGGAAATAACTCAATGACAGAGAGACAGACATACACACACACACACACACAGGCACACACACAAACTAGGAGACGATGCACAGAGATATACGTGTGATCTCAGGAGAAGAAAGAGAAATAGAAGCAGAACTGGGTAACCAAGGAGAAGACACAGAAAGCACAGGAGAAGACAGAGAAATAGAAGCAGAACTGGTGTAACCAAGGCATCAAGTAAGTTTTGATAATGAGTACTCACATAATTCTATTGAATAAAACCTGAGGAATCTGGGTTTTATCCTACGTAAGACAGGAAATCATTATTAAGCAAAGGAATGATACACATGATGAGACTTGAAAAAAAAAAAAAAGCTGACTGCACACTGTGTACAGAATGCTTTGTGAAATGAGCTATGACAGGGGCAGGGAACAAGTTAGAAAGTTACTACAGTAGTCCATAAAAGAGACAGCAGTGGTGTGGGCAAGAGTGTTACTGAAGGTAAATTAATGGACTGGAAGCACTGTCAACAGACTTTGCTAACTTTGGCTTAAAGAATTAGGTGGATAAGGGTACCTTTACACAGATCGGGGAAAAAAGGCAGGTTGGGGGAAGAAAGTGAGATGATCAAGAGTTTTGTTGTATCTACGAGTACCCAGTACACATCCACATGGTTGACAGAAATACAAATGCAGAGTTCTGGGGATAGCTAAGGACAAAAAAGAAAAGCTAAAGCTTTCAAAAACTTTTAAAATTGCTTTCTAAAATTTAAACTGAATCAACAAACAATAAACCAGAACAAATTAAAGCAAAGAGACCAAATAGCTTCTAGGGCAGCTAGACTTTACACAGCCTGAATGAAGGCCTGACTTTCCTCAAGGATAAAACCGGCTGTTCAATGTTGGGAGGGACAGAAAAGGGAGGTCCCAAAGGTCGGGGCCGGCAGTATCAACCCAAGCACACACCAGGGCAGAGAAGAGGACACTGCTTTGCTGGGAAGATCTCCCTATTTGTATCCTGCTTATTTACCTCCAGGCCTCTGAATGCACTGCTCCCACTCCTTCACTTGGACACCTCACCTGCCACCGCTTGGTCACCCTTCGAGTCTCAGATGAGATACACTTTTCTTCAGGAAGCTGTCCCTCACTCCCTCAGAGATTATATGGCCCTCTGCAGGGTTCCCAAAGCACCTTGCACTTGCCTTAGCTTGCCATACTACGTTATTATCACTGCATTAGTGCCTTGTCCATCTCATCCACTACAGTACAAGCCCTTAAAGGCAGGGTCTGCTTGGCTCAGTTTAACCCTCTGCTTTAATCTTACCATCTGACACATCTCAAACTCTCAACAGATGTTGAATGGATGGACAGAAAGGAAGGGAAGGAGAGAGGTATTGAGGAAACGACAGCCAGAGACCAAGAATACGCAGTAGTCTAGTCTCTGTGTGTGAAATAACAACCTACTAGCATAAAAAAAATGGGTAAAATTACCAGAATTTTCAAAGTAAATTTGGGGAGCAGTGATTTTTTTTAAAAAAATAGTTTTCTTTCTTCTCAGAGATAAATCCAAATGAAATATTCTAAAAAAGTTGACAATATATAAAATTAGCTGAGGGTTAACCAGTCCAGGTCACAAGTCAGATTTTCTTAACTTCTGCTACTAAAATGAGAATCTGACACGTTTTTATGTTCATACTTTAATTATAACCATTCAAAATGGCATAATATAAAGTCTTGCTTTAGATCACTTGTTATAAAATATGTATGAATTTTGCTTCACAAAAATGTCAATATTCTAATCATTTCCCCGACTATATACCAATCTACAAAACATCAGTGAATAGCAACGCCTCACGTATCTTTGACAAACTGGACACTACAAGGCCTCTGAGCCTCATATAATTCCATGCATTTGCAATCAGCCATTCTTCTTCTCTCTGATGGAGAAAGGTAACACAGTAACACTTACAAATAGTTCTGCTAGAGTTTTTGTCCAAGGCTGAAGTTTTTACTTCTTCAAGTTCTGAATTTAAAAAAAAGATAAAAGATGCTTTAGAAATTCTTCCTTTCCATGAAAACTCTTAAATACTTTAATTACATTTTCTGAGTTTTTTTCTAATGTAGTTTTGTGTTCTATTAGAATACTGCCTGAAGTAAGTCATAAGGTACTTGTTATAAGATAATGAATGCTACATTAACTATTCTGATAATCATCACTATAATCACCAATCTCTAGTTTATGGGTGTTGCTTATAGATGCTCAATGAAAAAGGGTTTCTGTGGTCAAGAAGTTTGGGGGAAAACATATATTTTCATCTCTATGGAGGTGCATAATTCACACTAGCAGAGTATAAAGGCTCTAAGGAGTTCTTAAGTTATGAAACTTACCTGATCAAGCAGTCCCCACTCTCACACAAAAAAGGAACATTTTTGGGGTGTCTGGGTGGCTCAGTTAAGCGACTGCCTTTGGCTCAGGTCATGACCCTGGAGTCCCAGGATCGAGTCCTGAATCAGGCACCCTCTAACCCTCCCCCCACTCATGTACTCTCTCGCTCTCCTTCTCTCCCAAATAAATAAAATCTTTAAAAAAAAAAAAAAAAAGGGAACATTTTCTTGCCAGTAACACTCATTAACATTTGATAAAAGTACAGACATATTTTCTGTTGTAACTTTCTAAACATAATAGGACAGAAAATCATTAGGATCACATTCTCAAGTAAGAGTCATAAATTGGATGACTGGGGTGGCCAGAAGTATGACAACCAAATGAAAAGGGGGCACTATATTAAACTTAAGTCTAAAACAGCAGAAAATTACACCAACTGTATTTTAATGTTAATTTCCAGGTACACATAAAGAAAATGGAGAAAGTATGGGATCATTCTGAATGTCAGCTGATTCTTAACCTCAGTGGCTATGAAGAAGTGGGCTCCATCAATCACATCACCTTTGCCACCATCCTGCCTTAGGCATTAGGTGAAGCACCACAGTACAGTTATATCCCCTCCCTAGGGATCAGGAACCAGGTCTTCTATAGTCCTCACTGACTGGCTGTGCAAACTTAGGTCCAGTCTCCTCGTATCAATTATATAATGACTAGACTGAAGCAGAGAGACTCTAAAGTCCACTTTGGCTTTAAAGTCACATGAAAGTAGGTACATAACTGAATATATTAGAACTGAAAAATGTATCAAAACACTGAAGCTAGAGGCGCCTGAGTGGCTCAGTCAGTTAAGCCTTTGGCTCAGGTCATGATCCCAGGGTCCTAGCGTCGAGCCCCACTTCGGGTTCCCTGCTCAGTGGGGAACCTGCTTCTCCCTCTCCTTCAGCCTACTGCTCCCTGTTTGTGCGTGCGCTCTCTCTGTCAAATAAATAAATAAAATTGTAAAAAAAAACAAACAGTGAAGCTAAAAGGTGCTTGCTCAGTTCCCATTTTAAAAAAATGTCCATTCTAATGCAGTAGAGCTTTTTTATTAGCATGTATCTGGATAGCACCCACTGTAACTCACTTGCTGGCCTTAAGTACTTTGATAATACTCAGCACTAACTTCAATTAGGAAATGTATTAAGAGAGAGGTTAACAATGGAGCTAAGAGCTCAAGTTTGCATCCAGCTGCACCACTTAGCTGTCTGACCTTGGCAAGTGTCTCAGATGCTCTGAGCCTCAGTTGACTCCTAAGAAAATGAAGGTAATGAGAGAACTACTGCCTAGGGTCATTGTAAGGATTAATTAGGCTCAAAAGAAGTAAAGTGCCCATCAGATAGTAGGCCTTCAGTAAGTTTAGAGAGCTTTATTTTCCCTATCTTAGATAGTAACCTCAGTGACCATGCAAACTCTGTGCAACTTAAAGTGAGTGGGCTGGACTAGATGACCTTTAAGGAGAAACTCTAAAATTCTTTCCCCCACAGCCTATATGCTGGGAATTCTCATAGCCACTATAATTTCTTGAGTAACCGATTATTCAAAACCAAAGCTACTAACATCTATTAAGTACCCACACATGGTATTCTAAGATTTAGGTTTGATTCAATTAATCTAAAACAAAATAAGAAAGCACAACTTCTGAAATAGGTTATTATACCCAGTTTACAAATGCAAAAACTAAGACTTAAGTTAAGTGACTTGCCCCCCCCCCTCAGGCCCAGTCCATCTGGCCCCAGGGAATGCTTCTGCACAAGAGCACCTCTATAAGGAAAACAGTAAACACTCAGTTATTCAGGGGCCCCCTACCACAATTATGTGAAGAGCTACTTGTACAATTTCACATCCCTAATGGAAAATTAGCAATTCTGGTAAAAGATTTTGAGAATAAGGGGCCCAAGGGAGATTCCTGGCAACAAGCTACCTGGCGATTATCTCAGTATTTCCTGCTAGTGCTCTTTGTTTTCTCACTTGGCAACTAACATCAAGATTTAGTCGCAAATCTGTAGAAAGATGACAAAACGTATTTTTTACCTCATCACATCTATATAAAACACACACTGGTAAATAAATGCCTTACTTTTGTAGCACATTTTCCTTCGTTTGAAGTTTAAGACTGTAAAGTTTTTTGAAGAATTTACTGTCAAGTTGAGCTGCATTAGTATCATAACCTCAGAATCTACTTTGCCAGTACAGGAAAGCTCGACTCGAAACACTGTTTAAAAAACAAAAAAGAAAAGGTATTTTACTTTTCTAAAAATCAACATTAATACCTACTAAGTATTTTAGAACTCTCTATTTTTGTTGCATAAAACTATAAATAGTTCATTTACATAATACTAAACAGAAATTTCCAGAGAACTTACTTTCAGACTACACAGCTTTAGAAATTATTTCTTCATTTATTATAGATATAAAAGTTATCATTAAAGAAGCCAAGACATAAAGGAAGAGATTATTTTCAACTTTTGCTCATGATTTTTAATAGATTACTTTGTCTCATAAATCCCGTTATAATATAGCAAAGCTACAGAGTAGGGCAAACCCTGCTACCTTACCAGTCACATCAGCAACAGAAACAACAATTACTTAAAAAAAAAAAGGAGAGACAATTTAAGATAAAAATGCAATTATGTATTGCTCTTAATTAAGAGATTAAATATAGGGGCGCCTGGGTGGCTCAGTGGGTTAAGCCGCTGCCTTTGGCTCAGGTCATGGTCTCAGGGTCCTGGGATGGAGCCCCGCATCGGGCTCTCTGCTTGGCAGGGAGCCTGCTTCTCCCTCTCTCTCTCTGCCTGCCTCTCTGCCTACTTGTGATCTCTCTCCGTCAAATAAATAAATAAAATCTTTAAAAAAAAAAAAAGATTAAATATAAACCTGTAAACTGATAAACCCGATAAATTAATCAACTATGAATTAAAAAAAAAAAACCTCTTTAAACAGAAACTGGCTTTAATAATCTACATAGAAATTGACCAGTAAATATGAGCAAGCCTCCCTATACTTTCCTAAAGCTTAGTGTATGTCACTAATAACAGATGACAGCTTACACTTTTAAGTTTGAAGAAGTTCAGTTGGCTTTCCTTAAAATCTCACATCTTCAGGAGCTTTCTCAAAAGGCTAGCTCAACAGTAGTTAAAATGGGGTATATGTGACACTTAAATTGTTTCGTCAGACATGTATTACATGACCATCCTGTGCAGAGGCAGTACTGGGCACCAAGGGCAGATGGCTGAAAAAGAGAGCTCCTGCCCTCAGGGTAGCCAACCGCAGCAAGGAGAGACAAGCACAAAGAATTACAAGATAATGGGATCAGTTCAAAATCAGTCAAATTACAAGATCCTACAGGGTAGGAAGAACAGAAGAAAGAGTTAAGAACTGGAGGGAGAGAAGGAAGCAAGAAAAGGACAGCACAGATTTTCAGTCTTGAAGAATATTTAGTATGAATGTGAGTTTAATAAGCAGAAAAGAGGAACGGGTGGTTCCAAATACACAGACCGGCACATGCAAAGGCAAGGATGTCAAAACTGCACGTAGTACGGTGTCCCTGGAATGCTGGGGCAAATGCAACAACAGGGCCAGAGGATAAACATACAGCACAATGGCCGGACAGAGAGTCTGCAATGTACTCAGTTGATAGGGGGCCCTCATGGGCCTGATGTCATTAGGTCAGACATGAGTGTTCAGTGATGATCCATGCCATGTGTGGCAATCAGTCAAAGAGGAACAAGACCAGACACAGAGAACCATGTGGAGGCCAAGGCCAGCAATGCAGAAAAGGAGACAAGGAAGAAGTGAGCACAGACAGCTCTGGAAGGGATGGAAAAGACAAAATGGTTTAAAACACACTGCAAATAATCAGGATTCTCAAAAATTACTTTCCAAAGTATTTACACATCTTAAACCTACCAAGTGAGATGCACTACACATCAATTATTAAACTGTTATTTTTGGGATATGGGGGGGACGCAATTGAAGACAGTATGTTAACTCTTACAGACTCACCTGATAAAGTACGTGGAACTTCCCCCTGAGCAGAAATGTTGACCTGGGGCATGTCCATAGCCACAAAATTGTCTACTTGGAATCCCAGCTTATATTCAACCTGTAAAATGTGGAAATAAACAAACTGAATCTGTGATAATAGAAAGGACACTAACAGTTTGACTTCACTTACTCGCTCATGAACTAGTATATGCATGAGTGTTTCATATGTACAAATAATCTAGCTATAATAAAATTCAAATTGTCAGGAGCAGTCCTAGGAATTTTCAACTGGATCAAAACTCAACCCAGTAAGTCACCCTCTATTTCACATCCAGAACAGTACTATCACTCTCCTTTAGAATCTGCATTCTAGGTAGGATTCAGAAATCTTGCTGACGACTACACAGCCACTGACAGAGCGGCCCTGGAGAGATAGATATGAAGAGCCAAGTTGCTGAGATGTGTCTTTTACAGACCACTGACAACTCACCAACACAGTCTCTGACTGATAAATGCCAGGCTCTGAGGGCTTCCACGTGGCTGGCAGAGGAAGCTCTACTCTGCAGATCCACCCACTCCACAGATTACAAAGCACAAATTTCTCATAGAATATCTCTAGTCTAGCTCTCACCATAAAGAAAGTTTATGTTTGGATACCCATATAATTTCTGCATCTATTTCTCAAGTAATTCAGAATCCAGAAAGGAAAAGAAGTGAGATTACAAAGATATAACTGGAATACCAGTATTAACTATCAATACCTTGCCTACGTAGTGGCTGGGTGGCTCAGTAGGTTAAGTGTCTGCCTTCAGCTCAGGTCATGATCCCAGGGTCCTGGGATTGGGTCCCACATCGGGCTCCTTGTTCAGAAGAGAGTCTGTTTCTCCCTTTCCTTCTGCCTGCAGCTACCCCTATTTGTGCTCGCTCTCTCTCACTAACTCTCTGTGTCAAATTAATAAATAAAATCTTAAAAAAAAATAACTTAACCAGAATCAACAAATACTGTCCTATTGCTAGACTGATGGTCATGGAAGAAACAGCTCAGACTGTGAAACAATAGCTGAAATCCGGAACAGCCGCCACCTTCACGGCCTTCAATGAGGACTTTTATTTCACACTATTCTTTGTACAACCTGCTGGGGTCTTGATAAGAACAGTACCCCTCTCCCACTCAGTGGTCACAAGGTTGGTTTTGGTGAAGAGCTAGAATTGGCAGAAGCCAAGGAGCAATGAATGGGTTGGGAAAAGAGTGGTAGGAAGGAGGTTTACAAAAATCATTCTTTAATAAACTTAACTAACCACCAGTTTTGGAGTGGGGGATAGGTGAGGATAGATTCTGAGCCTTTTGTTTCTTTCTTTCTCTAATGGGAAGTGTTAAAATGTGTTGGGTGCCTGGGTGGCTCAGTTGGTTTAAGCGACTGCCTTCGGTTCAGGTCATGATCCTGGAGTCCTGGGATCAAGTCCTGCATCGGGCTCCCTGCTCAGCAGGGAGTCTGCTTCTCCCTCTGACCCTCTCCCCTCTCATGCTCTCTCTCCTATTCTCTCTCTCTCTCTCTCAAATAAATAAATTTAGTAACTAAATAAATAAGTAAATAAATAAATGTGTTTATATGCTAATGAAAAAAGCCAAAGAAATGGGACATAACAAAGATGAAAAGAAACAAGAAAAGAGTATCATCCTAGTTTACAGAGAAAGTGATAGGCTGGGGCAAAGGGTGTCCACCCATGGATAAGAAGCATTCATGCCAACAAACTTAACTCCCCCTCTGAGTGGATCTCTTTTCACACTTTCATACTTGAATGTCCCCTGAACACTGGAGGGGTATACAAATATCATATTACTACTTTGCAGTAAGATACACATACAAACAACTGTTCAAGTGCCACATTCACAACAAAGAAAAATGTTCTTGGCGCTGCATATCACTGACTTAGTGGTACCTTGAGCTAGAAAGTGTTCACGCTTACCTTAGTACGTCGCAACACTGTGATTGCCACCAGGGGGTGCAAGAGAGCTGGCTACACCGTGGTTGAGTTTGGGCCAAGAAGGAGCAGGCTTTCCAGCAATACTCAAACGACTTAAGAAAATGGACTCGCTATATTCCTAAATCCATGCTATCTTTGAATAGGGCATCACATGAAGGGCAAGTACACAAATGAAATTGGGCAAGAATTGGACTGGACCCATGAGACTATGTGACCCTTACATAAATGAACTTTTCTGAGCTTCAGTTTTTGTAAAATGGGGCCACTACAATGCATTAGGAGGATCAAGTAGGATAATTAATACAACACGCCCATCAGTCTCGCACAGGTCCCTCTGATAAGCACAGACCCTAGTGGCATCAGTTGTTCCAGAGTAGCTACCCTACGGCCCCACTGCATTCCCCATAAGCACCAGCTTACTACTGATCCAACATTCTGACACAAGCCTCCTGTGCTCTGCCAAGAACACTGCTGTAGCCGTTCTGTTCTGTCTTCCATCCCAGAGCCCTCACTATTCTAAAACTGCCTCCTACACTGTTAGGCTTTTCAAAAATTGTCTTCCCCACCTTCTCCTGCAACCTGGCTTTCCTCAGAAGTCTTCTCTTCCCCTATCATTTAATTCTTAAAACACCTGACCTTCAGGGCCCAGACAGTAGGGTCAGCATTCTTTTAGGATCATTAGGTCTAGACAAAATCCCCTATATCCTGAAGCTCACAAATTCTACTCAAGATGGCTATTTCTCATAGCATCAACTTCAACAACAGACAAAAACTTTTTTAGAGGTCTTGGCCCTTGGTTCACTTTGTCTCCTGGCTTCTTCCTGGTGGCTTCAATATTAAGTATTCAGTATTGCTACATAATAAAGAATTACTCCAGAACCAGAAAAAATGCACAAATCCCACCCAATAAAAGATCCTATCACTATTTCTGATCCCTACAAAACTAGTCCTTTGTCTCCACCACTCTGATTCAGCCAACATTTATGAAGCACATCTGTAAGCCAAGGGCTGTGCTCAGAGCTGGAATGCAATGGACAATTCAGCTATTCCCCTCCTCTCCAGCTCAGCCAGTGACTTGGTTTCACCTTCCCAGGGCTTGGGCTCCAAAAGTGACTATGTTACTGACACACTCATACTGGCACCCTCATACCTCAAAGGGGTGCACCAGCACCCTAACAATCTCTAACTCTACTCCTGCCCAGCACTGCTGGAGGATATCTCCCATTGCTGAAGGATTTCACTTCCCTGGAGAGAAGGGTGCTTCTATACAAAGATGACCTCCAGGCTCAGGGTTGGCCCTTAAACCTGTCAGCAAGCCCTTCTTCACAGACTCCTCTCCCTCCCTAGTCAACTCATTTCAAATATCACAGGACCTCACCACTTCACCACCTGCTGCTCTCACCACTTCCTCACTCTTCAGACAATGTTCTCATCTCCTTTAGCTAGCCCACAGGAACCTCCTTTCTGTCATTCTTTTCAGCAACAGAGGTCTGTGAGAGCACTCAACCTCTGCACTCCAGTCCCAAGGAAAGCTATATCCTCTTCTCCAAATGAGCTCTCTTCTCCGAGTATAATATGTTCTAGTCTATTTCATCACTGATGGGATCTCGTATCACCCACTGGTCTCTCACTCTTATACCTTCAATCTCTCCAATATGCCCAATTACCTACTAGATGCATATATTTTATAATCTTATAGCTCTCAAACTTAACAGATTCAAGGCCAAATGCGTGTTTCCCTACATTTATTCTTTTATTCTAGGTCTCAGTTATTATAAGCAGAGGTACAGCTAACCAGGGACCAAAACTTCTAGGAAAGCAGAGACTGGCAAATGGGGTCAAAGGCCCTAATGGCAATGCAGAGGGCAGGGGACAAGATTAGCAACCGAGTATTTCAGAGAGGCAAGGGGGAGAGAAATAAGCTTGTGAATGGAGCTAGATAGGAGGTCTGAGAAGGCTGACCCTCTGGCTAGAAAAACAGCCTGGAGAAATAAGGAGTATGAAAGCACAGAAGACTACTTTTCACTGGCTCCCTTTCTGAGGGACTACCTAAACATGTGAGGCATTCACAAGGTGATTCTCCTCTCTCTGAAATCCTTAGGATATTAATTTTTAAATTGCAGTTTCTGGGGGCAGAGAACAAACTGCCAGTTATCACTGTCCAATTTTCTTTATTTTGCCATATATCGATCTGTGTGGAATCTCACTTGCCAGTGATCCTTTGAAGAACAGATCCATTCTAAAGCTAACATTCATAATATACTGGAACAAAGGAAATCTGAACAGCAGTTGTTTATCAGAAAAAAGAGTGAGCCAAAATATTTCAGAAAAGAAGTCGGAGAAAATGTAAATATTTGAAAAAGCTAAAAAATAAACATTTTTGGTAATCTTCCCTTACTTGGAAACAAATGGCAATTGCGAATAGGCAGCTGATAAGTAAAGCGATTTCCTTCTGGAACGTGGTACAGATTTAAAGTGAAAACATTTGCCTATAGCCATATAGCTTTTTAATTTCTCTGAATTCACCACAAGTGCTACCTTTTTCACAGAAATCCCACTCTGCAGGAGATAATGCTTTCTGGCCCCTGGAGCTGCTATAGGAACTCTGGACAAGTTCCCTGCAGACCGTCCTAACAAGGATGAAGAACTCCTGAAACCAGAGAACAGTTACAGAGTGGATATGAGTTAGGGGAATATTCTGCTATATTTTGGTATATTTTTGCCTTCCAGATACCTAAAATATCTACTGACCCTTAACAGATCCGGTGGCATGCTTCTTTCCCAGATATCAGAGAATGTTCTGGACCATACAAGAAACTATTTATTTGTTAAAACCACCTAGTAGTCTTGGCTTTTTTTTATCATGTGGTCTTGTGAAAGAGAAGAAATACCAGAGTTCTCATCCCACCTGAAAATGCAGTTAACCAATAGTATTTAACAACTACTCACTAAGGCTATGTGACACAAATGTTAAGAATAAGACAGCTTCAGCCTCTCAGAAGACCACAGTCTATTTGGCAAGACAAAACCACCAAGTAAACACTGAAAAACACTATTGGCAAAATCTCTGATGTGTGAAAACTAGTATTAAAATATCAACAGTGTGAATGGACATATCAAGGAGAGCCTAGAGATCTTTGGAAGCAAATATTTTACCTCCCAGCATACCTTAAAAAGTAAGAACTGAGAATTTCTAACATGTTAGCACTTAGGAGCTGTGGCCTTCCTCCAGAAAGTTCATGATTGCATCCCAGAGCCAACGGAATCAGGTGAAGAACTTTCTGTGTCTTCTCAGGTGAAGAAGCCATGTCTCTCTTGCCCCTTGTGTGACCTTCCCATTTCAAGACACCTCTACCTCCTTTGTCTTTTGCTTCTACTACCTTAAGCAAGTTCCTTCCCAAATCTGGGTCTTTTTTTTTTCTCTCATAATAACTGATCGATAAACTAAATTATAACCACATGAATATATTTTTTAGTGATTTGAAAGGAAAAAAATTCAACTCTACCTGCAGTGACAGAGAAACTTTACCAGGATATGTTGTTCAGTGCTCTGCAAACTGCAGAAAATATGCAGTATGTTACTTGTTAAAATACACACACACACGCACACACACACACAGATGCTTATCTGTGTACAGACTATCTTTAGAATTGAGACAGGAATCAGGTAACAGTGGTTGCCAATGGAAGGGCAACTCAGTGTCTAGATTGGCTAGGGATGGTACCAGCAAAGTTAAGAGGACTTATTTTTCACTGTATACGTCTTATGCCTTTTGAATTTTGTACCATACGTATACATCATTACCCAAAAGATCAATTTTTAAAACAAATGAAGTTCAATTACTCAACTGTGCTAAAATTACCAAAGAGATTATGATTTAAAGTCGGGATTAGGAGTTGCAATGGTGGCCAAAGCCTGAAACTGGATTAACATATTCCTTGGATTTTTATTATAAAATATTTTAAGATAAAAGATGATTACTTTCCCCTAAGTTGAAAATCCTGTTACAGATGAACTTGTGAAATTAGTTTAGCTATATACACAATCTGTGAATTCCCTTCATGTCTCCAAATTTATAACTTTATTCACAGTAAAATACCTGACAAATCGCAGCTGGACAACTGGTGTCAAGTGTACCCAGCCTATGTTTTACACATCTAGAAACGGGAAATTCCCCATTCCTAATACATTCCAACTTTAAAAAACTCTAACTACTCAGAAGACCCTCGTTTGTTGAGCTGTGCCCTGTGGCTTCTACCTATGCATCTCTTCTGCAGTCAGTAGAACACCTGTATCAAAGTGCCAGGTGCTATACACCAGGCACAGGGAACACAGAGACAGATGAAAAGAAGATCCTCCCTCTGAAGTGATTTGCATCTAGAAGGGAGATAGAAAAGATCAACCATTACAATACTCTTAGAGTATGACAAGGCCTATGAGGGAGGAAAGACAAGGGTGCCGTGGGTACAGAAAGGAGCACCTGACACAGCCAAATGAGAGATGACACCAGGTCTGAGATTTAGGAGATGAACAGGAGTTCATGAGGTAAAGAATGGGGAAAGGGCATTTCTAGCAGTGCAAACAGCAGCAATGTAACTTCCAGGACATTCAAAAAATTACCAAACAAAATGGCCCTAGTCAACTAGCTGAAAAGGAAGTAGAAAAGAAAGGCAGAATCAAGATCATAAAGGCTTCCTAAGAAATCAGAACTTTATTCTGGTGGCAACTGAGAGCCCTAAAGTAGTTTGGGTGGGTAGGGCATGTGGGGTGAGGTGGAGCAGCAGCACAGCAAGAAGTCAATCCAGAGGCAAGAAGACTGGTTAGAAAACCATTTCCATCTCTTGTTAAGAAACAATGAAGGCCCAAACTACAGATGAGGCATCAGGTACAGAAAGAAGATGAATTTAAGGTATAATTATCACAGACAGTCAAATGGACTTGGCAGATATAGTGGAACTGTATGACCCCTTCTAGGATTCTGGCTAGATGTGTAAATAGATGGTGATGCCCTCCAGCAAGTCAGGGAACATCTTTCTGCCTTACCAGGAATATCATACCAGCAACAGTAGTTCAATGTGCACTAATGATGATATTTAAAACCTGACACAGAAGTAGTTTAGAAATTACTCATGAAGAATTTGAAAAGACCATAGACTATACCAGGGCACCTCCTGACCCAACCTGTGCCCAGGACAATACAAACTGTGTGTGTGTGTGTGTGTGTGTGTGTGTGTGTGTGTGTATACACATCATATATATATATACACACATGTATATGTGTGTATATATATGTGTCTATGTGTGTATATATACACATAGACATATATACACATGAATATATATATTTATTCATCTGAACCCTTTCCTCTCTCCTCTCCTCCACTCCAACTTCCTCCTGTGACAGGCTCTTAAAACTCCTCAGACATCCACTATCAGCAATATCAGATCCCTGAAACTCACTCCAAATAAAAACATCCAATGTATGTTTATATCTGAAAAGGAATGATTAAGAGGTTTAAATCTGTTCAATTCTTTTTTTTTTTTTAAGACTTCATTTATTTATTTGACAGAGAGATAGCACAAATAGGCAGAACGGCAGGCAGAGGGAGAGGGAGAAGCAGGCTCCCTGCTGAGCAGGGAGCCCAATGTGGAACTTGATCCTAGGACGCCGAGATCATGACCTGAACTGAAGGCAGCCGCTTAACCGACTGAGCCACCCAGGCACCCTAAATCTGTTCAATTCTAACTGCCACATGCCACACTGCCTTTTTCTTCACAAGTTACTACCCATATACTTACCCAGGAACCATTCTCATGATGAATCGTGATTTTTCCTTAAGTGGGCCCAGAAATAATCACACCCTAGTCAAGGTTAGTAGAATAGTAGATTTTCTATTTCATTCGATTTTTCACTACTTCAAAATATACGTATCATTTGTTTTTATATTCATCAACGTTATAAGTAGGAAAAGTAACTTAAATATCAATTTTTTGGAGACTATAAGAAGCTTCTCTGACTGAAAGATGTTCACAGAACACAGAATCTCAGAGCAGCAAGGGAACTTAAAATTCAAGACCAGCTACTCCACAAATGTTTGAATTTCCATTCCCTCTACAACATTCCCACCAAATATTTACCAAATGTGGATCTGACTCTTCCAGAGAGAAGGAACATACTAATCTCTTCGACAACACTGGCTAAAAAGTGAAAACTAATTCTAAACACAGATGTAGAAACTAGTAGTTGAAAGCATTAATAAGGAATGGAATTTTTAAAATATAGTATCACAAAATTTCCCTACAATTACTTATTCATTATTAAGGAGAAAACTTTACTGTGGAGAAATCTGTGAATTGAGTGATCAGAGATCACCAATAATGGGACAAGTTGACATCATGTGCATTGCGAAGGACAGCATTTTTGTGGTGTTACTAACTAAGAGATGTTCCTGAATCTAATCACAAGAAAACCTCAGACAACTCAAACTGAGGGACATTCTACAAAATAACTGGATTGTGTGTTTCAAAAATGTCAAGGTCAAGGTACACAAAGAAAGGCCAAAGAAAAGTTCCAGACTAATAGAGGACTAAAGGTACATCGACTGCCTGCATGATCCTGAATCAGACAGAAAAAAGAACTATAAAGAACAACATCAGGATAACTGATGAAATGTGAATACTGTACATTAGATAACAGTACTATATTAATATTAATAAGTTTCCTGATTTTGACCACTGTCCTCTGGTTATATAAAGAATGCCCTTATTCCTAGAAAATATACATTGATTATTTAAGGCTAAAGGGACTGGATGCTTGCAATTCATTTTCATATAGATCAAGAAAAAAACTGTGTGTGCATGAGGGTGGGGAGAAGAATGAATGATAGAGTAAGCAAATGAAGCAAACCAGTAACAATCAGTGAATCTGGATAAAGGATATAGGAGAATTCTTTCTATTATTCTTGTAATTTTTATGTTGGAAATTATATCAAAATCAAAAGTCACCCCACCCCTAAATAATAAGGTCATATAATATTATATAAGAACATTGGAAAATGTGTTAGCACAGTTTCTTTGAAGATTTCAGGTGCCTCTCACTGAAACCAACATATCTCAGATTAAAATGTCCCATGTGAACTTTTTCTGAATTATCTGTACCTTTTGGCACTTCAGCATATCCAGGTTTCCATTTACTAAATGTAATTGTTTCACATGAATTTTCACTCTTGACCTCTGTTTTTGCAGTTTTTACCATAAAGATATCAACCCACCACTAAAAAAGTAGGCCCATATTTGGATACCCCAAGGCAACAATGTTGGATAGTTCAGGTGCTCCAGACGACGAGGCATATATGTTTTACCAAGAATCCAAGCTAAGTCAACTTTAATCGCATTACTGCAGCTATATTTTCATGCCTAAATATATATGCGTATAATGTTTCTGTAATGTATGCTTCAATCTATATATATATAGTTGATACTTAAGTAACACCAGTTTGAACTGCACAAGTCCATTTACATGGATTTTTTTTTATACTGTAATACCCTAAATGGATTTTTACTTCCTTATAATTTTCTTAACATTTTCTTTTCTCTAGCTTACTTTATTGCAAGAATTACAAATATATATAACATATAAAATATGTGTTAACTGACCATTAGTAATTAAGTTTGGGGGGAGTCAAAAGTTATACAAGAATTTTCGACTATGGGGGGGCATTGGTACCCTATCAGTACCCAATATACCCTCATGTTATTCAAGGGTCAACTGTAATAATAATAATAGTTATATAACCATTTTTACTCATCTGATTAGCAAACAACTATACTTCAGATATTTAGTGTTAATAAGTGAATGAAAGAAGTAAGCACCCCTACGCATTTGATAAGGAGTGCTGGTTCACTGGTACCATCTTGAGAGAGAGAAGAGAGATATAATTTGGCAATGTCTACCAAAATTTTGAAAACTCACACTCTGACCCTGCAATTTCACTACTTGGTGACAAATTACTACTCGAAAATGTAGTAGTAGAAAAAGTAGTAGTAGAAAACAAAAATTTCTCAATGTATGTATACATACACACCTATATATACATACATACACCCAAGTACACATTTGCACACTATATTCACCAATAACAAGTAGAAACAGCAACAAAAGATGAACCCAACCCCAACCCCATACCATGGATTTTGCCTGCCAGATGAAGTGAAGTAAACTATCTCTAACAGTGAAAGGAAGCATTGTTTGAAATAATGAAATGCTATCAAAAATCTAGGTGTCAATGAGGCACTTAAGAAATAATCATATATCCATACAATATCGTGCTATCAAACCATTAAAGACAAGTTAAATAGTAGAGAAATGGAAAGATGCCAAAATATAGTGTAAGTAAGAGGAAAAAAGAGTATAGTGTAAGTAAGAGGAAAAATATCATACAATATAGGTATGATAAAATCCCCTTTTTGTTTAAAAAAAATTTTTTAAATGAGTTTTGAAGTAAACCAAACTATAAACAATGATTACTTTGGGGTGTAGATCTACAAAGTCTCAACAGTTCTAAAAATAATTCTACTAATACTTGAATTTTCCTAATACTCATTACTATTTTCTAAGTAGATAAAAAGATCTATATTAAAGTCATCAAATTTAAACGACTTTGCAACAGATACCAGGACAGACAGCACTTTATAATTCTTTTAAAAAATAAAACTCAAAGAGATTTTAGTAGCGAAACTATTTTTATTTCCCAAATAAAATTCTATTATTTATTATAATGTTAAAAAAAGAAATTAAAGTTGATTAGAGGAGGTGGGTTCTACCCTCAGCCCCCATTCTTTGACCTATGAGAAAATTTATCATGTTCAGGGAGTCTAGTCAGTCAGAGAAAATGTGAAGAATTTAGCAACAATAAGCCAAGAAAAAAGTCCCTTACCGTTAAAGGAGCTTAGCCACAGCTCATATGGGTGCCTGTGTCTGCTATATTCCATTTTTACATTTCTCCATAGATGGCAGAACTTTAGCCATTACATCAAACATGTCCAAAGCACCTATCCCATCAATTTCCCCATCCTACACTCCTAATCAGTTCACAGTAACAGCAGTCATTAGCAGGTCCAAATGTTCCCTCTTCAAACTAGATCTGCATCCCTGCTTAAAAAGCCTGAAAGGATGTAAATGTTCTATCATTAGCTAGTCACATAAATGATGGCTACCTTTATTTTAAAAGGATTTGAGAAAGTCTAACAGAACAGGATACAGAGGGGTGCCTGAGTAGCTCAGTTGGTTAAACATCTGCTTTCAGCTCAGGTCAGGATCCCAGAGTCCTGGGATCGAGTCCCACAACAGGCTCCCTGCTCAATGGGGAGTCTGTTTCTCCCTCTCCTGCCATTCCCCCTGCTGTGCTCTCGCTCTGTCAAATAAATAAATAAAATCTTAAAAAAAAAAAAAAAAAGAATAGGCTAAAGATTTAAAACATTAATTTGAAAAGACCTAGTGGTGCCAGAGCCAACCACCCACAGACCCTTTTATACAGGTGGTAGCCCATCCCTAAGATATAGATAGCCCTTAGATGGTAGCCCATCCCTAAGATATAGCCCATACATAGGCCTCTGGGCCCGAGTGGTCCTGTCTTGGCATCTCTGGTTGACCACTCTCTTACCTTGGACTTTGCATGCCAAGTGAAGTGCAGGAAATTTGTCTCACTGGGTACTAACAGGTTAAAGGATAGAGCATAGTGACTAATAAGGTCATTTCTCACATAATAAAGTTCTGCATCAAGACCTAGAAAAAAAGAGAAAAAAGAATTAAACACCTAAAATGCACTCAAAATCATTAACCATCAGTATTTCAAATACTAGTAAGAGTGGAAATAATATGGAAGTACAAAATGTACATCATAAATGTCTCTCACATATGCTGTCCAATGAAGCTACACTGGGCTACACTGTCATCAATAAAAAAGAAGAACCTGGGACTCAAAACAATTAAGTAGTTATCCAACTAAACACAGGTGTGCTAGGTCCAGAACTCTGGGAGCCACTCGGTCTTCAACATGACTTTCTTTTGGACACAGTCCTTCTCAAGAGTCCTTCCTACAAACAAGAGCCCCTTCTCCCCTCAAAATTGATGGAGATTTAGGAAAAGAGATTCAAAATAGAAGGAAGAAAGACATGTAATTTTGCGAAAACATTGGTTTGAGCCATGGCCTCAAGACCCCAGCCGGAGATGACCTCCCCTTCCTCACAGGCAAGGACATCCTGGCCACTCACTCTGACAGCATTTACCATCATACACTCACCCTAGTTGCCACACCCAACACATGCCCTCTCCCCTACCTAGACGACAAGGTGGAGAACAGCAGATTTCTCCTCATATACTCAGGACACTTCTCTGCACAAAGCAGATGCTCAGAAAACAGCAGTTAAACAAGTCAGTTCCACAGATTAAAGCTGAAATAACCAAGACACCTGAGAAATGCTGGAGAAGCAACTTCCAAATTTCACTCACTCCCATATTATCTTTTCCATCAGGGCCACATCCAACCTCCAACATACACCATGTTCTTCAATTCTTTCATTCCCCTTCATCCTACCTGTATTTAACATTTTCCTTCAACACTGATTCTTTTTTTTTAACAAAAAATTTTATTTTGTTTTTTTAAAAGATCTTATTTATTTATTTGACAGACAGAGATCACAAGTAGGCAGAGAGGCAGGCAGAGAGAGAAGAAGGGAAGCAGGCTCCCTGCTGAGCAGAGAGCCAGAGGTGGGGCTAGATCCCGAGACCCTGGTATCATGACCTGAGCCGAAGGCAGAAGCTTTAACCCACTGAGCCACCCAGGTGCCCCTTAAAACAAAAATTTTAAAGGCAAAGTTTAATTACTATCTTGAGTGGGAAATTAGTAATTATTGTGAAAAAATAAGGTAGCAAAAAGAATTACTTAAAGGGAAAACAAACTATTACTAAATTCTAGCTAAATAAAATACTGGTGCCTAGCAATGCAGTGAGCAGTCTTGAGTCCAGTTCACTACTTACAAAAAGCAAGTATTTGATATATGTAAAGAACCAAATAGAAGCTTTCTCCACAATAATCCAAA
Organism: Neogale vison; assembly: GCF_020171115.1. Lineage (NCBI taxonomy): Eukaryota > Metazoa > Chordata > Mammalia > Carnivora > Mustelidae > Neogale > Neogale vison. The sequence continues at coordinate 129,443,136 of NC_058096.1, read as the reverse complement.
AGAACTGAATAAATAAAAACTAGGGTTACTTTATCTCAACCGATTTGCTGTTATACAAAGTTGTGTCTAGGTGTCCCTCTAGTAATGCATGACATACATATTCCACACATTGGAGGGAAAGGGTACAGGGGAGATCAATCCATTAGTGAGTCTATACTGTGAGCCTGAAACCTTATGGTATGAAGAGATCAAGACGGAGATCTCACAATCATAGTTGGAGACCAATATTATTTCAGTAAACAAAAGATCAAAAGAGAAATTTAGTGTGGATATTCTGTCACCAGCTGGACTCTGAAACTTGACCTTTACTGCTCACCTACATGTACTCACTGACCTTCTGCCACATTTTTAAGCTCTTCTTTCCAGCTTATCTTTTAACTCAAGCCAGGAACCCACAAGCACAGCATCCCATGATGGAAACCAAAACTACCTCTTAAGCGAAAATGACAGCCCAGCCAAAGCTCTGGCAGGCCCAGACCACCCAGACCAGTCTGAGCTCAAACCCTAACTCATACCTGCACAGACGGAACACTGAGTGACAGTTACTTTTACCTGACTAGAATGCTGAAACCTTCCCCCCAGGAGGAGCATAAGCCTCATTAACATAACATGTAATGTAGGTATAGGCCTTTTTCCTTAAGGCGCTTGCACAACTTTATGCTCACCTCTACTTACAGTGACAAAGCTCCCCTTTCTTAATATTCATCCTAACCCTAAATAAAAGGAACCCATTCACCCTTGCTTGGGGAATCGACTTTGGAAGTTATTTCTGGTGATCTCCTTCTTTGCTGCAAATAGTTTCCTTTGTGTGACAACTCCACCTGGTGTAGTCTCTCCCTCACCACGGTGCCAACTCAAGTTATTGTGGTTACGATATTCTTTAAACAATGTAATTAGGGGACATAAAACAAAGGGGTTGTAGAGGCTCTTTTAAATAACAGGTCTGGGCAATGGAAACTTGAGCAAGGCAAAAGGGCCCACAGAGACCACTGGGCTGAGAGCAGACAGGTTCATTAAGTGACCAACCCTGAAATAGCCATAGGCCCTAAGTGACCAACTGCAAACAGACACAGTTCCTCAGATTACCAAAAATGGAAAATTCCATTTGCCCCCACTCTCCCTCACTCTGCCCTCACCACTGTGGCTCCTTACCACTGCCAAGCGGCAGTTTCTCTTCTGTAGTCCTGCCTGGTCATTCCCTTGCAGTGTACTCAATAAACTTCTATCTCTTTTGCTCTGCCTCGGGTGAATTTTTTCACTGCCCCCGCTGCCAGCCCCCACCCAATTGGGACACCCACAGTTAGTGCCCTTCATCTGATTAACACTCATGGGGGTGTTAATCATGAGTTAAACCATACACATTTTTAAAAAATGGATTCTACTTGACTTCACTTATTTGTGGAGCATAACAAATAGCATGGAGGACAAGGGGCGTTAGAGAGGAGTAGGGAATTTGGGTAAATTGGAAGGGGAGGTGAACCATGAGAGACTATGGACTCTGAAAAACAGTCTGAGGGGTTTGAAGTGGCGGGGGGGTGGGAGGTTGGGGTACCAGGTGGTGGGTATTATAGAGGGCACGGCTTGCATGGAGCACTGGGTGTGGTGAAAAAATAATGAATAATGTTTTTCTGAAAATAAATAAATTGGAAAAAAATGGATTCTAACTAGACATAATACAGGCTACTTTCTTAAATATTATAATAGAGAAATTAACTAAAGATAAGGATAAAGCCAAAAGATAGCCATTTAAAGACTGATGAAAGTTAAACCCTTTGCAAAACTGATTAAGAAAAAAAGAAAGAAAACACTATCAATATCAAGAATGAAGAGGAAACATTGCTACAAATCCTACAGATGTTAAAAAAATAGAATCTTAGTATGAACAACTTTATGACAATAAATTCAGTAACTTAGATAAAACAGAAGAATTCTTGTAAAATACAATTTAGCAAAATTGACAAGAAGTTGTTAAAAATCCAAATAATAAAAATATCCCCGCCAAGGGGCACCAGAGTGGCTCAGTGGGTTAAAGCTCACTGCGTTACTAGGCACCAGTATTTAGCTAGAATTTAGTAGTAGTTTGTTTTCCCTTTAAGTAATTCTTTTTGCTACCTTATTTTTTCACAGTAATTACTAATTTCCCACTCAAGATAGTAATTAAACTTTGCCTTTAAAATTTTTGTTTTAAGGGGCACCTGGGTGGCTCAGTGGGTTAAAGCTTCTGCCTTCGGCTCAGGTCATGATACCAGGGTCTCGGGATCCAGCCCAGCATCTGGCTCTCTGCTCAGCGGGGAGCCTGCTTCCTCCTCTCTCTCTGCCTGCCTCTCTGCCTACTTGTGATCTCTGCCTGTCAAATAAATAAAATCTTAAAAAACAACAACAACAAAAAACCCAAAGCTCTGGGTCCAGAGGAATTCCATAAAATATTTAAGGAAGATATAATACCAATCTTGCATAAACTTTCAGAAAATAGTCAAAGAAAACACTTCCTAACTCATTTTATTAGGTCAGCATCACAGATAATAAACCTGACAGAAACATGATAAGAAAACTACAGATTGACATTCCTCATGAACAGAGACATAAAATTCCCCATAAAACATTAGTAAACTGAATCCAGCAATATACAAAAAGGATAATTACATATGATTAAATGTATATGAGAAGTTAACCTTGAAAAATCACTAATTCAAAAAAATTAACTAACTCACCACATTAAAGGAATAAAAGATAAAAACCCAGATCACCCCAGTAGGTGCAGAAAAAGCATCTGGTAAAATTAATGACAAAAACTGTCCAAAAACTAAGAACAGACATAAACTTTCGCAGTCTGGTAAAAAGCATCCATAGGAAACCCTACAGGTGACATCATACTCAATGGTAAATTATTAAATTTTTATTTCTAAGATCAGAAACAAGGCAAGGATGTCTACTTCTACCACCTTTATTCAACCTTGAACTGGAGGTCCTAACCAATGTATAAGAACAAGACAAAAGCATAAAAGTTGGAGTGGAGGTACTAATAAAACTCACAGATCATGGGATTATGTGTGTAAAAAATACTATAAAGTCTACTTATATACTACTAAAACCAATCCGTGAATCTAGCAAAGTCTCAGACTACAAGGCCAATATTAAAAAATAAATTGTATTTCTATATATTAACTGGAAAGGATAATTTAAAATCAATACTGTAACAAAAAACACCAGAACCTAGAAATAAATCTAACTAAAGATATGTAAGACCTCTACACTAAAAACTACCAAACACGGCTAAGAAAAATTAAAGATGACCTAAGTAAGTAGAGATAATCATTCTTTTAGATAAGCATCAATAGTCAAGATGTCAAGTTTCTCAAACTGACCTATAGATTTAAAGTAATCCTAGTGAAAATCCCAACAGACCTTTTTGAAAAAACAAATTAATTCTAAAATGAAATTAAAATGCCAAAACAACCTTGAAAAAGAAAAAACAATGTTAGAAGACTGGCATGACCTGATTTCATAACATGATCAGAACTATAGTAATCAAGAGATTGTGGTTACTGATAAAAAGACAGACATATCAGTGGAACAGAACAGAACCCAAAAATAAACCTGCAGATATGGGTCCAATGGAATTTCAACAAGTACTAAGGCAATTCAATTAAAGTGATGCTAAGGCAACTGATAAAAGTAAAAGGAAAAAAAATCTTGACCCTTATTTTACATATCACACAAAAACTGATTTGGGATAGATTATAAACCTAAATATAAAAAATGACACTATAAAGCTTCTAAAAGAAAATGTAGTGGATATCTTCACAACCTAAGGTAAATAAAGACTTCCTGGACTGGTCACACAAAACATGAACCAAAAGAGAAAAAAAGATGAATTTCCCATCATCAAAATTAAAAACTTCTGCTCCTCAAAAGACACTGTTAAGAAAATGAAGTTTAAGTAAAAAACTAAGAAAATATTCATAGCACGACTTTCTTTAAAAAAGGACTTGTTTCTAGAACATATAAAGATCTACAAACCAAAAATAGATAATACAATTAAATAAATTGGGCAAAAGATGTGAACATACATAAGAAAATAAAAGAAAATGGAAAATAAGCATATGAAGAAGTGCCAAACATCTCAATCATCAGAGAAATACAAATTAAAACACAGAGATACTATTTCCACCTATAAGAATTACTAAAGGTTGGTAAGCATGTTGGAGCTATTCTATCTCTCACATTCCTGGGAGCATGAAAATGTTAAATTACTTGGTAAAACTGGCACTTTTTTTTTTTAAGATTTTATTTTTTTGACAGAGATACAACAAGAGAAGGAACACAAGCAAGGGGAGAGGGAGAAGCAGGCTTCCGGCAGAGCAGGGAGATGGATTGTAGGGCTTGATCCCAGGACCCTGGAGTTAGGAGGTAAAAATTTTAACTTCCTGTGGAAAACTAAAAGACCCTCAGTCAGGCTCAGCTACTGCCAAGCAGGAGCCCTCTCTGCCCTATTTTAAGAAAACTAAAAATGAGCACCTGCACCCAGGGCTTCCTGCTCAGAGGAGCATAGCCAGCCTACACAGTTCCTGGAACACAGCAAGCTGTACTTCCTCTTGTGCCCACCTCTATGGCAGCTCCACTGGCTTAGAAATCTAACAAATCTGCACTATCTCAAGCCCATACAGACCAGCAATTTCCAACCTATTACATTTTAATATCTTTTAACTCTACTCTGAGGCAGCCTCAGCTGTGTGAAGTGGTTTGACTGGGCTGTCCAAGTTATCTCATAAGGTACCAATTATACTTTTGTTAGTACTTGGTTTGAAAATTGCAGAGGTCTTGAATGGTTTGCCTTTAACCTTATTTTTCCCATAAGTCCTATTATTTTTAGTGAATAGGCAATCCTCAAGGGTTTGGTTTTTTTTTTTTTAGGAATGCATTTGATGTTGTAACAGAAATGTTTATATTCTTTAACTATAATTCTGAATGTTAGCATACAGCAAGCAAACAATTTGTGAATATATATCAAAGTTTTACAAGTATTTATGCTCTTTGACCCAGTCACTCCACTTCTAAGAATCCACCCTAAGGAAACCAAATATAGATACAAATATTTATGTACGAAGATATTAATCAAAACAATATTTAAAATTGAAGAAAAGATGGGGCGCCTGTGTGGGTTAAGCCTCTGCCTTTGGTTCAGGTTATGATCTCAGGGTCCTGGAAACTGAGCCCCACATTGGGCTCTCTGCTCAGCAGGGAGCCTGTCCCCCCACCCCCTGCCTGCCTCTCTGCTACTTGTGATCCCTGTCTGTCAAATAAATAAATAAAATCTAAAAAAAATAAAAATAAAAAGAATAAAATAAAATTGAAGAAACAAAAATAAATGACCAGCAACGGAGCAGCAATCAATGAACTTTAATGCTATACATCCATAACAGAAAATAGTTTTCAAGAGTTTCTCTTTCTTTCTTTTTTTTTTAAGTTTTTTTTTTTAAAAAAGATTTTATTTTTTTATTTATTTGTCAGAGAGAGAGAGAGAGAGAAAGAGCGAGCACAGGCAGGCAGAGTGGCAGCAGAGGCAGAGGGAGAAGCAGGCTCCCCGATGAGCAAGGAGCCCGATGCGGGACTCAATCCCAGGATGCTGGGATCACGACCCGAGCAGAAGGCAGCTGCCCAACCAACTGAGCCATTCAGGTGTCACGAGTTTCTCTTTCTTTGGAGGAGGAAAGAGGTGGTACCCCAAGCCATTACACTCCTTCAACCAAATCTCTCCCTGTTCATCTATGTGATATATTAGGCTTCCCCTTTAAAGACAGGTTTTAGTGGCTAAAAAACAGAGAAGTCATGAACAGGACTGTTACAAACACATTTTAATAAATTGGGTTTTGCTTAGATACAACATAAAATAAAAACAGGAAAGATACAAATCGTATACAGCACATTTTTAACAATCTGGCACCTAGAATACATCATCCATATAATAAGCGTTAAATAAATGTTCAGTGAACTAAAGTAAATGTATATGTATACAAATGATGTGTGCACTCCATTTCTCAGAGAAGAAGGGAAATATTAATAAATATTAATAGTGATTGCTTATAAATGGTGGATTATGGATTATTTTTTATTGTATGCTTTCATTCTTTTTCTCTTCTTAAATTTCCTGCGCAAGTTAAAATGAGAAAAAATTGGTTTTTAAAAACATGTTTAAAGAAATACACATATATCTGTAGCAACTCATTGAACAAAAATCCAGTACTGCCTAAAGTAATCCATGAAGGTCAGTAAGAACTAGAGAGAAAGCCTTCAAGAAATGAAATTCAACAAAAACCACATTGGCAAAGATTGTATCTTTGATATAGTAATATTAACACTAGTAATGATAAATTATTAGTGACGAAAACACCTTCCTCTTTCCCTTAAAATACCCAGGTATACCAAAAGGCAAAATCTGGTAAAGCACTAAGAACTGGAAAGAGAAGATCAAAGAATTTTCATATGCAACACTAACAATGGGGCTGAAATGAGAAGAAAATCCTTGGAATACCCATGCTCACTATCTGAATGATAATAATACGGGAAACTCTGAACATGACAGAGAACGCAATAAAGCATTATCTTTCAGGGGAATAACAAGCAGGCTGGAAATTCTATTCCAAGACAAATTTTCATTAGATGTAAAGGCAACAGATTATAAAAGCCCTCAGAAAATAGACCAATTATACATTCTTTCCCCCCCAAAAAAGTTACTCTAAAACATTAAGATATTAATGTTTTATTTTAAACAGGAGATAAAGAAGCATTGTATACTGAGAAGAGGTATAATTCATGGCAAAAGTATTATAATCCTGAATCTTTACAGCTCTAAACCACAATGTCAAGCATCCAAAAATCCTGGGGCACCTGGGTGGCTCAGATGTTAAGCATCTGCCTTCAGCTCAGGTCATGATCCCCGGGTCCTGGGATCGAGCCCTGCATCGGGCGCCCTGTTCGGGCTCCCTGTTCAGCAGGAAGCCTGGTTCTCCCGCTCACACTCCCCGTGCTTGTGTTCCCTCTCTCACCGTCTCTCTATTGCTGTCAATTAAATTAAAAAAAAAAAAATCTTAAAAAAGGAAAAAAAGAAGAGTCCAAAAATCCCCAAATATTAGAAAGACAGAGAGACCCAAAGGAAGTAAAACCTTCCCCAAATATTAGAAATATGGAGAGAACCCAATTTAAGTATAATCATGGTACAAAACTATTAGTCTATGACTGATACTAGTATATAGGGTATATAATTTATAATATATATATATATATATATATACACACACACACACACACACAGCTATAATTAATATGATAGATATATAGACACACCAAGAAAGCACATTATAGGAAATTCAATTCTTTCAAAGGATCTTTAAGAGACTCAGAAAAAGTGATCAGCCATAAGGAAAGCACAATCAGTTTTTTAAAGCAGAAAATGTACAGGTCACAACCTGACCACAGGACATTAAGAAGGAGGCAGGGAGGAAGGGAAAACTTAACACTACAAATTTTGAAGTATTCTCTACCTCAAAAAGTTACCTAAATTCTTAGCCATTACATAAAAGTTCAACAACATTTAAAAAAATGAGAAAATGGAAAAAATATTGAAAAGATATTTACCAAAGATTACCAAGGCATGGTAAAATAATGTATATTTTTCTTCTTTATGGTTTTATATACTTTCCAAATAACAAAGTATGTTTTTACCTTGATAATCAGAAAATATAATTAATGAAATAGAAGAATTTTCAACAAACTGATTTTTGGAAAAGATAAAATCTGTGGAGAACATCATGCTTTGTTTTTTAATATACTCTTTCTCTTTCCTTCCCCATCATATGTTCGCAATTTTTTTTTAATATTTTAGTTTTTTTATTTAAGAGAGAGCAAGAGCAAGAATAAAGGGAGAGGATAAGCAGACTCTCCACGGAGCAGAGAACCCGATGCAGGGTCCATCCCAGGACCCTGAGATCACGACCAGAAACAAGGGCAGATGCTTAACTGACTGAGCCAACCAGGCACCCCTTACAAAAAAATTTGTTAAAGAAAAAGTGAAAGAGGGTGGAGCCTGGGTGGCTCAATTGGTTAAGGGGCTGCCTTTAGCTCAGGTCATGTCCCAGGATCCTGGGACTGAGCACCACATCCGGCTCCCTGCTTCATGGGCAACCTGCTTCTCTCTCTTTACTGCTTGTGCTCTCTCTTGTGCACACACTCTCTCTCTCTCTCAAATAAGTAATAAAATCTTAAAAAAAAAAAAAAAAGAAAGAAAAAGTAAAATGAAGATGGGATCTAGATAATTAACTCTTTTCTAACTGCTGCCCATTATTAGTTTGTCAAATATGACAAAAGCAATTAAATTCAGTCTCAAAGCAAAAGTAGCAAATGACAGGATTATAATTATCTGCAAGTGATGTGGTAGGGTCCACAGAGGTGAAGTGGGCAATGGGGAATAGTTAAATGGGCAACAAGGGAAACAATCTATTCAGTAATGCTTTATTGAGCCATTCTGCAGCAAGCCAGGAAATATGTAACTCTAGGAGACCAGGACACAGAACCTGGTTTCAGTAGAAGGGAGCGATGGAGAAAGAAGGTTGGTGTGCCCTGGTGAGAAAAGGGAAGTTCCAAGGGCAAAGAAGTGGACCTGGACCAAGTCTAAAGTAGCCATATTTCAGTGTCTTATTTGGAAAATAGACCTGGGAATTAGAACACCAACATGGTGAAAGGAATAATAGCTAAGAAAAAAATCTGGGCAGGTTTTAATATCCTTTGGGATAAAGAGAGAGAATAAGAACAACTCAGGTATGAAGTTATGAAGGATCATTTTATAGAAGTCAGGTGATTCCAACAACCCTAACAGGTCAAAGATCATATAAGTAAATATCACTGGCCTCAAAAAGGAAGAGTATGCAGAGTCACATCAGGGTCTTTGGGCAAAACAATCAAAACAGGAAAGGAAGGATGTAATGCATGATAAAAACTGGTCCCTTAAGAACAATCCAAAAAGGAATTAAGAAAACAATTCCATTTATAATAGCATCCAAAAGAATGAAGTACCTTACAATAATTAAGAACAAAGGTTTAATAAAGAAAACTATGAAACACTGCTGAAAGAAATTAGACCTAAATGAATGGAAAGTTATCCCATCTTCATGGATTGGAAGACTCGCTATTGTTAAGGTGGCAATACTACCTTACGGGATCTATCCACTGGTACAAATTCTATCAAAATTCTAATTATCTTTTTTTTCCTTCAGAAACGGAAAAGCAGATTCTCAAATTAATATGGAATTGCACATAGCTCCCAACAGCCAAAACAATCTTGAAAAAGATCATAGCTGAAGAATTCACAATTTCTGATTTCAAAACTCACCACAAAGCCACAGAAACCCAAACAGTATGGTATCAACATAACAACAGACGTAGACCCATGCAATAGAACTGAGAATCCAAAAATAAACCTACATATTTCTAACTTACTGATTTTCGACAAGGATGCCAAAAACACTTAATGAGGAAAGAATAGCCTCTTCAATAAATTATGCTGGTACAACTAGATGACCACACACAATAGAATGAAATTAGACCCCTACCTCATACCATATATAAAAACAATTCAAAATAGATCAGCAACCTAAATACAAACCCTAAAACTGTAACACTCTTAGAAGAAAACATAGGGGTAAATCTTTATGATCTTGAATTTGTCAATGGGTATGTCACTAAAAGCATGAGCAACAGAAGTAGATAAACTAGACTTCATAAAAATTTAGAACTTCTGTACATCAAAAGACATTATCAAGAAGGTAAAGATAATTTACAGAATGGAGGGAAATATTGCAAATTATGTGTCTGATAAAGGTCTGGTATCTACAATATATAAAGGACTTACTCATCATCAACAACAACAACAACAACAAAAATCCTCAAAAAATATGCAAGGGAGTTGAGTAAACATTTCTTCAAAGATACACAAATGGCCAACAAACATATAAAAAGATGCCCCAAATCATTAGTCATTAGGGAAATGCAAATCAAAAACACAACAGGGTATCATTTCAGACCCACTAGGACAGCTTTAATTAAAACAAACAGGGGCGCCTGGGTGGCTCAGTGGGTTAAAGCCTCTGCCTTCGGCTTAGGTCATGATCTCAGGGTCCTGGGATGGAGCCCCAGGGCGGGCTCTCTGCTCAGCAGGGAGCCTTCCTCCTCCTCTCTCTCCCTGCCTCTCTGCCTACTTGTGATCTCTGTCTATCAAATAAATAAACAAATAAAATATTTAAAACAAACAAAAAACCAGAAATAGGAAGTGTTAGCAAAGATGTGGAGAACTGAAACCTCTATACACTGCTGGTAGAAAGGCAAAATGGTTCAGCCACTGTGAAAAACAGCTTGATGGTTCTTCAAAAAGTTAAACATAGGGGCAGTGGGCTGACTCAGTCAGCAGAGTATGCAACTCTTGATCTCAGGGTTGTCAGTTCAAGACCCAGGTTGGGTGTAGAGTTTACTTAAAAAAAAAAAAAAAAAAAAAGAAAGAAAGAAAGAAAAAAAAGTTTAAACATAGAACTACCATATAGCCCACAATACCACTTCTAGGTATATATCCAAAATTGAAGACAGTCAAGTACATTTATACACATTCATACCAGCATTACTCATAATAGTAAAAATGTGAAAACTGCCCCAAAGTCCATCAACAGACAAATGGATAAACAAAAAAAAATAATAATAATAAAAAAATATATATATATAGAATGGAGTATTATTCAGCCACATAAAGAATGAAGTACTGGTACATGCTATATGTGGATGAAACTCCAAAACATTAGGCTACTAAATAAAAGAAGCCAGACAAAAAACTCTCACATTGTATAAGATACAATATATAAAATACCCAGAATAAATAAATCCATAGATACAAAATGCAAATTGGTGGTTGCCAGGGGCTATGGGAAGGGGGAGGAGAAAAGTGCTTTATGGGTAAGGAGTTTTTACTTTGGAGTAATGGAAATGTTTTGGAATAAGAAGTGGTGGCTGTACATGGTACATGTACTAAATGTCACTGAATTGTTCACTTTAAAATGGTTAGTTTTATGTTACGTGAATTTCACCACAATAAACTTTTATTTTTAAAAAAGGAAAGAAAAAGAGCTGGCCTCTTCCTGCACAAATGGGGAGAGAGTATAATAAAATTGGCTTTCAGTGACTGGAAAGAATTATGAGAAAGCTATCACTTACAAGAGAAAATCAGGTCTCAGTTAAACTGCAGAGATAAGAGAGATTATGAAAAGAATCAGAAAGGACCTCAAAACTGAACTAGAGCTCTGCAAGATAAAGGGAAAGGACCAGCAGAAAAGAGAACAGAGCAGGCAAAGTAGAACTGGTTGAAGGATATAGGGGCTGCTGGAAGATGGATAGGAGTAAGAATGGACAGCCACAGACTGAAGAGGTAGCATTTTTGTTATTTTACTAAGTGTAATTTTTCTGTTCTAATAAAGAACAAAGAACATTTCAACTGTTCGATTACAATAACCAGACTTAAATTTTTCACTGCCAATTCCAGCAAAGTAGAAACGTTGCTCTTATTGGAAATGATGGCATTTGTTCATAATTTTATTTTTAAACAACCCAAATTCCAAGCAAAGAAACCAAAGTTTTCCCAAAACTCTCAACTCTCATTAAGAAAATTTCATTTTCCCCATACAATCTTAAGTCCAAACTTTTTTTTTTTAAGATTTTACATATTTGTCAGAGAGAGAGCACAGGCAGGAGGAGCAGCAGGCAGAGGGAGAAGCAGGCTCCCCGCTGAGCAAGGAGCCCAGTGCAGGACTGAGCCACCCAGGTATCCCTTAACTCTAATTCAAGTCATGTGTCCTACATCATCTGGCCTGTCTAGCTCAAGTTCAAATAATTCAACAGTTCAAAAAATTTTCCAAATGATTTTATAAGTTAACTATTGGTTTCTCAAGGCCACAACAACAACTGAATAGTGCCAATGAGGAAACCATCTCCCTTTATAAAAAGAGCTACCTTTAATAGCACTTAATAAAATACATTCCAAGGAGCTGTTCACGCATCTGTCTTCCCTATTACCCTGTACACCTCACAAGCAGGGCTGGGGTCTTAGAATATTTGTGGCCATTCAAATGTTAGATGCACAAATGGCAGCCTGTTGATTAAAATCAACTACATCAAAGATGAACTTTAAGGGAAATGATATTTTAAAGAAAACATCCGGAATCAGTTAAGGCAGGAAAGCAAAAGTGATGTAGTGGAAACAGAGCTAAAGCAGACATTTTACAAATAAGTAACTGAGTGAACTCTGGCAATCAATTATTTAACCACTTTCTCTAGGCATCAATTTTCTCAACTATAAAACAAGAGAGTTAAACCAGATGAGGTTAATGTCCCTCTCCAGCCACAAAATTCTATTATTCTATGATATCATCTATGATTTCCAAATGTCAGCAAAACCTCTATTTAATTCTATGATATCATCCAGTTTCTAAATGCTAGTCAAAACTCAAGTAAAAAATTTATTTAGTCAAGTTAATCTAAGTTCTGAGTATAGTGCAGAACATGAGCCAGAGGGAAAAAAGCCAACATCACTTACTATGTATGAAACTGCTAAATACTCTGTATTTTAATCAATGCTGGAAGAAAATAAATAAGGCGATCTTATTTCAAATATTCCTGGTTTATGGAAACTAATAAGCTTTAATAGATACAATAAAATAATTTGCCCATTAGAATCTAATAAATCTAGCTATAGTCAAATTATAACTAGGAAATTGGCTGAGACCCAATGTTTAACTATACCATAAGACAAGGAATTTACAAATATTAGACTAAAGGAAAAGGGCATCCTTCCCTCATAATTTAAAAAGAAAAAGCACATAAATCTTCAATCTCGTAACTGTTTATACCATAATCTCTTATAGATTAAATAAGATTTTTCATGTAATCCTCTACCATTTCATCGTTTTCCTCCAATCTTTCTCCTACAACCTTAAGCATCTCCACAGAACTCAACTGAGAGCATACACATGTACACAGAGAGAGTAGAAAAAGAATAAAAGTGAGCTTTGAAGAGAAAAAATGGTATGCCCGATTAACAATAGAAGCCAATAGTAAATATGCTCGCCCCTTCCCTTTCTCCAGACTACCTCCTCATCTCCTGCCTAAAACTGGCCTCCTGGGAGGAAAGGCAAGCAGGCCCGCCCTCTTGGTCCCTGAGGTATCCCTAAGGAGTAAACTTCACAAAAGGGAATCTCTTGGTCTCCCAAGGAAAAGCCAAGCATCTGCAATCACAGAGCACCTTTCCTTACTTTGCCGCTTCAGAAAATAAACATGATAACACGGTCAAAACCAACACGGTCAAAACCAACAGTCTACTGAAAAACAATCCACTGAAGTGGCTATTTGTTGCCACTGATTTAACAGATCAGGAAGCTACAGGGTGCAAAGATGTATTTTACTAACCACCTCTCCTCCCCTCTCCTCCAGAGATTACATTTCAGAAAGTAGCTTTCGATATAATTCCATGATCCCTGAAAATGGAAGCCCAAAGCTATCCATCATAAATACCGTGCTCAGGTTTATTTCTCCCGTACCTGTGATGATATCACCTGTGTGGAATCAAAGGTAGAGTAAGGTCACTTCTGATTTCAAATGGATGACTCAAATGATGAATGTCACCTTCCCCATCTGAAAATACTATAGTAGATGAAATACTATAAGAAATTATAAAAAGAGATAGACACTAAAATAGAAGATAAAGGACAAGATTTTGGGTCTAATCAACATATTTGTCATCTAAAAAAAATCCATAAAAGAATGCCTCCAAAAATGTGATTTGTGCCACAACTGCAAAGGTGGTAAAAGTGCTTCCCAAATCCTATCCCAGGAAAACAAGAGATAAAAACAACCCATAATCTCTAGCACTATAGCATAACATATGAAGCATGCCCTGACATAACACTGCAATGTTCCAGTATCCGGTCAAAAGATACTCTAGAAAATAATTTATCATTGGTTCCTGTCTTATTTGAAAAAGAAAATAATCTGGCCAGCTCAAACATGCACCGCAGGTACGGCTCTGTAATAGAGATGGAATAAATTACCATTTGATGTGACCATCAAACTTACTTCAACTTACTTCATAGCCAACCCCTATTAATAACTCAGAGTCAAAGGGCTCAAAGCACAATGGAGAACTCACAAGCGTCACTTCTCCCTGCCAGCAACTTGCATTGCAAAGTGCTAACTTGAAGTCCAGTTACAAAGCTACACAAATTCTCTTCTCAGGCAAGTCACTTAGCTCTCTGCTAGAAGTCAGTTCCATGAGGGATATTTATCTGTTTTATTAAAATATTATCTATTTATTAAAATATATTAAGCCCCTAAAATAAGGCCTAGTAAATTGACATCAGTAAATAATTGTTTGGAGCTTGAATTTTAAGTGTTGCTAATAAAGATAATCAATCAACCAAGTTAATGTCTAAGTGACCTCTCTTTCAAACACTCTATGATTTTAGTTTTCAGCCAGAACCATGCAAGTCTCTCACCAATAACTAAAATAAATAGTTTGGATCATTATGTAGCATTTTCACATATATTATACCAACTGTGATAAAAGACATCCTGTTGTAGTTGAAAAGCATCTCGTCTTATATATAAAGAAACCAACACTCACATTAATTAAACACATATGCCACAAAATGAAATTAAAACTTAAAAATGCAGAATTCAGTACTGTCCCACACCACATTATCTACTATATTCCCATATTTGTGCACATGTGCATACACACATATACAAAGCATAAAATGTTTTTCTTTAATTTGGACTAAATTCTCTTTTGACAAATAATTTGTTAGAAAAGATGCAAACAATCATAAAGATAATCCTTGGGGAGCCTGGATGGCTCAGTGCGTTAAAGCCTCTGCCTTTGGCTCAGGTCATGATCCCAGGGTTCTGGGATCGAGCCCCTCGTCGGGCTCTCTGCTTTGCAAGGAGCCTGCTTCCTCCCCTCTCTCTCTCTGCCTGCCTCTCTGCCTACTTGTGATCTCTCTCTCTCTCTGTCAAATAAATAAAATCTTAAAAAAACAAACAAACAAACAAACAACCAAAAGATAATCCTTGACTATTTCCACTTCTAGATAAGATAGAATATTAGGACCAGACTAACTCCCTTTCTGAGATAACCAAGAACCATAGAAAATATGAGAGTTCAGAAAGACAAAGACAGCTAGAGAATGCAGGATGAAGTACCACAGAAGAGAAAGCAGCAAGAATAATTTAAAGATCTGCAGACAGTTGCCCTCCAGTCTTCAGCTAAGTACTATCAGAGGATGGATAAGGAAGCTATACAAGGTCAAAGAAAGGATAAAATGTACAAACCTACTTTTATAGGATCTGGAATATCACTGTTCCCACCAGTGAGACTGGAAAACCTCATGATTCACACAGGTTACCAGAGAAAGAACACAAAGTGGTCTTAACTCAGTAGTGGGGAATAACTAGCCTACACAGCATTGCTCCTGTCCTATCAAGTCCAAAAAGCAAGATCAGAAGGATCAAACTGCTGCCAAGTAACTCAACTGAGTTCCAGAACAAAACCCAAGAATATTTATAGGAATACAAAAATATTCAGCACCTACCAGACTAATAATCACAATGCCTGCCATTTGCTCAAAAGCTACCAGGCATGCCCCTCCCCCCAAAGGAAAATACATAAATGAATAGATAGATGATAGATAAATTAATTGAAACTAATCCAGAACTGGCACAGACATTAGAATTAGCAGACAAGAACATTTAAGCAACTATTGCAACTGTACTTCAAGTGGTCAAAAGTAGAGACATGAAAGATATAAAAGGACAAAAATCAATCTTCTACAGGTAAAAACTGCAATGTGTATGATGAAAAAATGCACTGGACAGAATTAAGAGTAGCTTAAGCATTTCAGAAGAGAAGATGAGAAACTACACTTCCCAGCTTTTAATAATTGGAAAAGGCTTTCACCAGAATCTCTCTTGAATACTTTCCATCCTTCAAATGTCCTACAGACCAGAAGCCTGCTGGGAGTTGCTAGTCAAGCTTTGGGGTGGCCTTAAGTGCAGTATATGGGAAAGACAGAAAGTGGTAGATATAGTGATACTGATTTGTTTATACAGAGTATAGAGCTATGGAAGGCAAGATGGGGGACACCGTATCCAGAGAGAGGGCTACAAAGAACAGAGATGGGAAGATTAGGCAACCTCAAAGAAAATAAGGTATTAAAACTAACTTACTTAAACTCCCATTCATAAATACAAGTAAGTCCAGCCCAATTTCCCTCTTGGATAATAACTCAGAAGGCAATGGGAAATGGTAAAGACAATGAAGACCCCATAGAGCATAAGACAGTGAATCTCCCCTAAAAAAAGTATGATTTATTCACTCACTGAACTTTTACTGAACATCTACTACATGCCAGGTATTGCTTTAAGTGCTGGGGATATAGAGTGGAACAATATAAAAGGTCTTTACTCAAACAGAACTAACTTTTGTATAGGGAGAGACAGAAACAACAAAAGTATGATATGCTTAAAATAAAACAGTGTGATAAGAACACAGTGGCACTGGGGGTCAACCCTAGGAAGGTAGGGCTCTCTGAGGCAGTGACATTTCAAGTTGAGATCTGTAAGGCTCCAGCCCTGTAAAGATCAGGAGAAAGTGTGTGAGGCAAAGCAACCATCAAATGCAGAACCTAGGGTGAAAAAGAGCTTGGCACCAGAGGAATTAAACACACGGGAGATGAAGGGGGATAAAAGAGGAAAGAGGTGGCAGGCAAGAGTCTCCATATAAACATTTATCTATAAATCAGAAAGATCTGGGGGCACCTGGGTGGCTCAGTGGGTTAAGCTTCTGCCTTTGGCTCAGGTCATAATCTCAGGGTCCTGGGATCGAGGCCCCGTATTGGTCTCTCTGCTCAGCAGGGAGCCTGCTTTCCCCTCTCTCTCTACCTGCCTATCTGCCTACTTGTGATCTCTCTCTCTGTCAAATAAATTAATAAATTAAAAAAAATCTTTAATCAGAAAGATCTGAACAGCATAGATACTTGATATTTATGAACTGTTAATTTCTTAGGTGTGATAATGATTATTATAAATTTTTAAGTCCCTATCTTTTAGAGATACACACTAAAAAGTGTTTATGAAATTATGTGTCTGAGTTTACTTCAAATAATCCAAGTGAGGAATCAGGGCAGTGAGGGCAAAGGAGTAGATTAGGAAGTGGAGAGATACAGGCCAAAAAAAAAAAAAAAAAATTGGCCATTAGTTGATAATTGTTGAAGCTAGATGATGGGTGCACATAGGTTCATTCTATTACTCTATTTTTGAATGTATGAACTTTTCCATAATAAATACATTTTTAAAAGCAAATTTGTTTCAAATAAATCGGGATTTGGGGGGTGGTAAATTTATTCTATATGATACAGTGGTGGGTACATGATACTATACATCTGTTAAAACTCATACAACACAATTAAGTGAATCTTAATGTATGCAAATCTTTAAAATTTTGTGGAGGACATCAAGGAATACCAGGATGAAATACAGAATGTAATGTGCCCACTTCCAGAATCAGCTTTTGTGGGACACAAGATACAACCATAAGCTTTCATCAGAGGTCCCTACAAAGCCCCCAAAGTCTAAGTCAGCACAGTACACAAAACTTAATACAGCTGGGTATCCATGCCTTTGTCTAGAGAAAGGCCAGAAGACTTTGACAAAATGAGGTTGAGAACCACTGATATTTCTTTTACCAGCAACTTCCTAGCTGATAACTGAGTTACTATTGCTTGTAAACTAAATGGTAGTATTTCACTGCCATCATCTGCTTTCCTTGCAAGGACATTATTACACAGCCATTCGCACAAGCAAGTATTAAATACCCTCAGTGAATTTTACAACTCTGAAAGAGTTCTGAGAAGTATCTACCCTACACCCCCCAAAACAGGAAGGTGGCAATCCTTTTACAATACCATATTTCATTTAATCGAAACTGCACCATTATTTTTTGTGCCACTAAGAAAGATAAAAAAGAACTGTCAGTTAACTCGACTTACCATTGATTGGAAAATGGTTCCAATTTCAGAGATGTTCAAACATGGGAAAACTGAACACCTTATAATCAGTGAAACATGACATTCAAAAAAGGTCATGAGTTTGGCCCCACCTCTGATCTCCTAAATAAATTGCTCAGGAAATGTCTAGGAATCCATATTTTATTTAAGCCCCTTAGATGATTCCAGAGATAAGGACTAAGTAAACTGCTAACCTTCAGAGGCAGCACAGAGAGAAAGTATGCACTTTGGAGTCACAAAGCCCCAGACATCTCTGTGACCTCCTGTGAATTCTGTAATTTCCCAGAACCTCAGCTTTATCTATTAAAAAAAAAAAAAAAAAAAGTCAATGCCACCGACTTTGTATGGTTGATAAAACAAAAAGAGAACACACGTGAAGTACTTGGCATTTAGCAAGAGGTATACTAAAACACACATATTTATAGGAGAATGTATTTTTTTTAAATATTTTATTTATTTATTTGACAGAGAGAGATTACAAGTAGGCAGAAAGGCAGGCAGAGAGAGAGAGGAGGAAGCAGGCTCCCTGCTGAGCAGAGAGCCTGATGCAGGACTCGATCCCAGGACCCTGAGATCATGACCTGAGCTGAAGGCAGTAGCTTAACCCATTGAGCCACCCAGGCGCCCCAAGAATGTATTTCTTTATAAACAAGACATTACATATTTATCTCATGAACAAGCAAGTGACCTATGAAATTACTTTTCAGAAATATTCTACCACTCAGCAGTAACACTTGCTGGGCACAGTAAAAGAATTGTTCACTAAGTATTTATTATGTAACTCAGCAATATACACACACTTGTTTTGGCACATCACATCTTAAGAGGTCACACATAAATGAGAGTTGTTTAATAACATTTTGATCAGAAAATATTATACCTGATTTGCATTAACAAGGGTGACACAAAAAAAGCACTTTTAAGTATAATATAATTTCAGGGTAACTAAAGGCTGTGTTTCATGTCTAAGTATTTGCTTTGTTTTGTTTCAGTAGGTACAGCTGGCAAGTTTTTTCACAACACTGGCATAACTGCATTAGGCCACAAAAGTAATGCCATACAACTTCTCAATTCAGGATGCTCAAAAAAATTTCCCTCAGATTTCATTTGTTTCTAAAGTGACCCTTAAAATCCAAACAGTGGGGCGCCTGGGTGGCTCAGTGGGTTAAGCCGCTGCCTTCGGCTCAGGTCATGATCTCAGGGTCCTGGGATCGAGTCCCGCATCAGGCTCTCTGCTCAGCAGGGAGCCTGCTTCCTCCTCTCTCTCTCTGCCTGCCTCTCTGCCTACTTGTGATCTCTCTGTCAAATAAATAAATAATATCTTAAAAAAAAAAAATCCAAACCGTGTTTTAGGCAGCACCTTCAGAAATGACTAGTCAACTCAGGATGTGACTCATAGGGGACAGGTTTAACCATAATTGGACAGAGTTCTCCCACATGTGTAGCATGAAGAAGGGGAAAAAAAAACTCAAAACCCACAATTGCACAATGTCTCAGACTTGCTCTCCCAATGAAGAACACATGGACTCAAATTAATGCTGCATTAATGCCACCAACCCCACCCAAAATGTCCAGGGCTGAGAGTCTGCTGCGGGGTGCTAACCGACTCCACCAGCAAGCACCCCATACCTCTCAGGTTATGCCAGACACATCAGTAGAGAGAACACTCTCACTGCTCTCCCCCATCAAGCACTTGGCCTGAGGTTTAAGAGGAAAGAGAGGTGCTGTGAGGAGAGGAACACATGGCTCATTTTATTTTTCTTTTCCTCAACCTCCTCCCAAATGGAAAGAGTCCCTCAGTTCAGCAATCCAAATCTGAACCCTGGCGTTCTAACTCCTCTCTTTGCTTTAATGTCAGGTCTCCTCCACTAAGTCTTTTCCAAACTCCCTGCATATTCCTCACAAATCCATCCCACTCCTTCACTACCCTAGTTGATCCCTCTTATCAGCACAAGGCTGACTTCGTCCCATTCCCAAATCCAGCTTGTCTTTCTCCAACCCCCTTTCCACTGGGGCCAAAAGTCATCTTTTCTGAAACCCAGTCCTGTCTGTACATTCTCCTTTCCTAAATTCTTCCAACAGCTCCTCATTACCTACGAGATGAAATTCAAACTCCTAATCCAATTGGCTTTGCCAATTTTTCTCATTTTAGCCACCTTAGATTTTTCCTACTTCCTGATTTCACACCCATCTACTTTCATCCATCTGTAGCTTTTTCATGCTGCTTTCTCACTCGGCAAGAACTGCTCCTCTTTTCTGCTTATCAAACTCATCCTCAAGAGGAGGCTCAAATGTCTCCGTTCCTGGAACACTTTCCCTAAACGCTCTAAGGCTCTTTCCCCTTCCCCATTCTAGATTCGAAAGTCATCACTCCTACAATAATTTACTTATGTCAGTCAGCAGTGTGACTCTTATCTCACTGTTACAGTCCTCATCATAACTGTCTCCCCTCTGAAATTCTGACTTCCTCAAGAAAAGGAGTTTAATAATTTTGAGTCAGGGACGCCTGGGTGGCTCAGTTGGTTGGACGACTGCCTTCGGCTCAGGGCGTGATCCTGGAGTCCCAGGATCGAGTCCCACATCGGGCTCCCAGCTCCATGGGGAGTCTGCTTCGCTCTCTGATCTTCTCCTCGCTCATGCTCTCTCTCACTGTCTCTCTCTCTCTCAAATAAATAAATAAAATCTTTAAAAAAAAAAATTTGAGTCACCATTTTCTACGACAAAATATGATTGGGCTTCAAAGATTTTTACTAGACTGATCTGAGAAGCATTGATCTCAACTTGTATTTAACTGATTTTAAATAAGATGTGAACAATGCTTAACTCTTCCAGAGGGTATTTACTTTAATAGAAAAGCAAGTTACCCCAAGTGAGTATCTAATGGGCGGGAGGCATAGTCTATTCTTAGAAGACCCCTGATCCTTACAGAGTCCCTATCACTACCACCACTGCTGCCATTTCCAGTTTATACAATAGCCCTCATCCCTCAGCATCTCGCTAGGAGCAAACTCCTAGCACTGCCCCAGCCACATACAAGTTTCACAAGCCCTGGATTCCAGGGAACTCAATATTATTACAACTATTATTAGGATACATGGAATTACGTATTATTATATAATACAATTAGAGCGGGAACATGGGAAGATGCAGATTATGGTCAAGAGCACGAACATGTAGCCATGGGCTTTCAGATTCTACTTCTCAAGTGTTTTGGTTAATCACGGCTCCTCCAGAGCTGACAAAGAGGCAAGATGGATTCTGGATTCAAGCAGGACTGAGTCAAGAGGGGACCATTTACTCACTGCCCAAAGGCTCCCAAATCAACAGTAAAAATGGGGAAATACAGGACTACATTGCAGCCTGTTAAGAAGAGTAAATGAGAGCAGTGAAACTGGGCTTGGGGACACAGTAATGCCACATGGAGAGTAAAAGCCCCTGTGGCTTTTGAAGCCTCTGTACGGACAGACTTCCATCAGGACTATATGCCCCATAACCAAGGAACTGGGTTAGCTACATACTTCCTCCAAGTCTGTTTCCTCATCTATAAAATGAAATTAACAGTACATACTTAAAACAGGAATTACCTTTGTGCCTGACAAAGAAAGGCAAAAGACTGCTACCTTCCAGCAGCATTCTAAAAAGTTATCAACTACTACTCTTCTAAATATTATTACAAAAAAACAAAAAAACCTATCACACATCAACAGCTCTTCAATACTCAAAGCCCAGGGGTGCCTGGGTGGCTCTGTGGGTTGAGCGTCTGCCTTTAGCTCAGGTCATGATCTCAGGGTCCTGGGATGGAGCCCCGTACTGGGCTTTCTGCTCAGCAAGAAGCCCACTTCCGCCTCCTCTCTGTCTGCCTCTCTGCCTACTTGTGAACTCTCTCTGTGTTAAAATAAATAAATAAAATATTTTTTAAAAAATACTCAAAGCCCTACCTAAACTGTCATTTATATATTGCAGAATGACCACTGACCTTTATCCCCGTTTCATCCCCAAACTCCTCTGAATGATAATAATGAAATCACAAAGATATTAAACCACAAAGAGAAACAGAAAGGGAAAGAAGACCACATAATATACATTTCAACAAACTTTTCTAAGAGGGGAGTCACTGCACCTCAGGACCCCTGAGGCACCAAAGGCCAGCCTGAGGCTCAGGCTTGACAAAGGGGAGCATCTAAAAGGCGTGGGCCACCAGATCCAACAGAAGACCCTAAGTTTTTTCTGAAGAAACTGAACCACAGAGGCAGGAGAACTGTAAAGGGAAGTCAAAGTCTACAGCTTGAATGGTGGCATCCCTCCTCAACCAGATAACCCCAGTGTATTACCAAACACGTCAGAGGCAGGCTATTCAAAGTATCTTCTCTGCAGACGCTGACTGTTCTCAGGTAAGATGTGAAAGTGCGGATCTGTGGGGTAGAAGCGCAATGAAAAGTCTACCTGTACTTGAAAGGAAGTCACCAGACCACCACCAGCACACACTCTCTCTCCTAATCAACTTTTCAGCATCTCACTCTTAATTGCAGACAGCCAAGGATGATCAGATGTTTGTGATCTAAACAACCACAACAAGAACCCTGAAACGAACAAGCACACTGGAGGAAGTAGAAGAAATATTAAGAACATATTAAGCACACAGAAAAAATTAAAAATACTTATACACACACCTCAAAAACAATACATCCATAAAGAATAAAATGGAACCAGAAAATGAAATTAAGTGGAAATGAAAACAGAAAAAAAGAGCTCCTGAAATTTAAAAACATCATCATTAAACTTTGAAAATAAAAGTTTAGAAGACAAAATTGAGATCATTCTCACCCACATACTTTCTACCTCCAAATACAAAGATATAAACAAGAGGCAACATAGGTTAAGAGTATTTGAAGATCAATTCCAGGAGATTCAGTAATCAAACCAATATGTCTCAGAAAGAAAAAACAAAAAACGAAGGGTAGGAAATTATCAAAGTAAGAGACATTTTGGAAAACTGAAGAATATGAATCTCTAGATCCAAAGGGCCTACTAAAACAAGACAGAAAACAAGCGAACAGAAGGAAGGACCCACACAAAAGTTTATAAAATTTCAGAATGCCAGGGGTGCCTGGGTGGCTCAATCAGTTAAGCATCTGCCTTCAGCTCAGGTCATGATCTTAGGATCCTGAGATTGAGCCCTATCTTGTTCTCTGATGAGCGGGGAGTCTGCTACTCCCTCTCCCTCTGTGCTCTCTCTCTTTCAAATAAATAAATAAAATCTTCTTAAGAATAAATTTCAGAATGCCAGAGAAAAAGACCCTGAGTCTTAATAAAAACAGAAAAATAAAAACAATCAGATGGCTTTGAGTTTCTCTTCAGAAACCCTTAAATCCAAAAACAGTGTGAAAATGCCATCAAAATTATGGGAAAAAAATACACTTTTTGCCTACTATTCTAAATGTAGCCAAATTATCTATAAAGGACCTATAAATCATCTATAAAGCAGCTAGGGTAGATACCTTCAGACATGCAAAGCCTCAAATAATTTACCTCCCATGCTTCCCTTCTTAGGAAGCTACTGAGGATACCTGTTAGCAAAATGAAGCAAACCAAGAAAAAGAAAACAAGTGATTCAGGAAACAGGCTCCAAGGCAGGAGAGAAGGGAAGAGATACCACAAGAAAAACAATCCTACTGTCCATACTGGAATAAGAGGATGGAAGGCTCCCAAGCAGGGAGTCTCTAAGATGAAACCAAGGAGAACTGAGAGATGACTTGTGCTACCTGGAAAAAAAAAAAAAAAAGGCATTGAACATATTTCTTGGGGTATCTGAGGAATGTAGCCCATAGATATATGAAAAACTAATCAAAAAGTTGGAGGCAATTATTTGCTCCAGGGAAAACATAAAAGTATAGGGGAAAAAACCCCATAACCTGGTATCACTATTTAACTCAGAAGTGAGCAATAAGGATATATGCAACAATGTAAATACTGATTGTTGGTTTTACCAAAAATTGTTATGTAGCTATACCAAGACGCCTAGGGAACAGGGCAAGTGCTCAATTATGATATTAGGCAATCAAATGCTTATTCTACATTAATTTCAAAATATGAAAGTAAAAAACAGGAAAATAAATAAATAAACAGAACTAGTATGAGATGGTCACTTCCATTGGAGAGTAGCACCTGAAGGACAAAAGGGCCAAGGGTAGGATACTGCTGTGTTTTATGTTAAGCTTTTTAGCACTATTTGATTTTTAAACTGTGTATACGTATTAATTGGATTAAAACAAGTTATTCTCATATCAAGGGCAATTAGTTCAATTTATAAAGCTGTCACTATCAAGTTCATTTATAAGTTTCTTTTATTTTTTTAAAGATTATTTATTTATTTGACAGAGAGTGATCACAAGTAGACAGAGAAGCAGGCAGAAAGAGAGGGGGAAGCAGGTTCCCTGCTGAGCAGAGAGAGGGGGAAGCAGGCTCCCTGCTGAGCAGAGAGTACAATGCGGGCCTCCATCCCAGGACCCCCAGACCATGACCGGAGCTGAAGGCAGAGGCTTAACTACTGAGCCACCCATAAGCCCCTATTTATAAATTTCTTACTTGGAATTCCAAACTCATAGTCTTAGAAATGTTATAAAATGATGATTAGTTTCCCAGACCAGCTTTCAGAGGCATTTAACCTATAATGATGCAAACACACAGTCCGAACTATTATATCAAGTAGTCTTAAACACTTTATTAAAAACTGCAGTCTGAGTACTCAAGATGCCTGGTACAAGGGCACCTGGGTGGCTCAGTGGGTTAATAAGCATCTGCCTTCGGCTCAGGTCACGATCCCAGGGTCCTAGGATCCAGCCCAGCATCGGGCTCCCTGCTCAGTGGGAAGCCTGCTTCTCCCTCTCCCACTCCCCCTGTTTGTGTTCCCTCTCTCACTGTGTGTCTCTCTCTGTAAAATTAATAAATAAATAAAATATTTAAAAAAAAAAAAAGATGCCTGGTACATATCTGAGTCTTACCCACTTGTTCTTCCCCACCCAGGAGCAGCCAAGGAATACTACAAAGGTAGAGTGGATAAAGGAGATGGGCTTAGATCTGGCAAGGAGAACCAGAATTTAACAGGTCAGCTCTATTTGTATTAGGAAAAATACCACTGGAAGTCCCTCTTGTCCCAGAAGTTGATCAGTGAAGGGCTCGTCCCTCCCTGCCTCCCAATTGCCCATTCCTGGGCAAAAGGTGGATGCTCATCAGTAAGGTGACAAATACATATACATTATTTCATATATTAATTAGCAATGAGAAAACTTCTATATAAACAAAGTCTTCATTAAATTTAATAAAACTTTGTGGCCTTTGTCAACACTATGTTTAATTTTTTTTAATGATTATAAATTGTGTGACCTTGAAAAGGCTAAAGCCTCACTTTCTTCAACTCTAAAATGGGAGTAATGGTATCTACTTAACGGGGTCACAAGAAAATTAGAGGAAATGATGTGTATAAAACATGCAGGGGCCAGTAAATGGCAGGCACTCAATCACTGTCAGCCTCTGGTTGTTCCCTATCCCCTACTCCCACCTGGCTGGTTTCTTTTATGTAAACAAAGTCACAAATTATATACAAGCTTTTAACCAAAAAAACCTTTAAAAACCATGCAGAATGCATTAATATTTTTAAAATAATTATGTGACAGAAGTCTATTTGTAAGCATTATTTTCCCTTAACTTTAGTCTTGTGCTCCAAGTATCAACCTAATTTTCAGTTTTAATTCATTTCAACTAAATTTAGCTAATTCAACTAGACTAAAAAGAGGATTAAGAAGGGCAGAACATTACAAAAACACAGCATTCTTCTTTGATTAAAGACTACAAACCATATATGTAACAATGTCTAAACAAGACTGCTAAAGCAATACCATTCCAACATTGAGTCGACTTCAAAAAAATCTTATAAACTTAAAAAACTAAAACTAAAACTGACAGATAATGGATGATTAAAAAAAAATCACTCAGATGTACCACAAACCTGAGATTAAATAAATGTTATTTTGTGCCACAACACACATAGGAAAGCCTAACACACAAAGAATATCTTGGTATCTTTAACTACCAAAGACTTCCCATTTGGGGCCATTTTTATCAGACCTTTCTCTAAGGGCTCATTTCCAGAATCCACAGTCTCAGCACAAAAACACCATTATTTTTCAAATTAATTCCCCAAACGACAAAGCTAATTAGGTGGAACAGAAGAACCAACTGACCCAAAGCTAGTTCTCCTTTCCTTACAAGGTATTCAGAGTAGGAGAGTGGCCCTGAAATACAAATTGGTCCACAGTCCCGCACATCCAAGACAAGAACTGAAAAGATACTGAAGAAGTTAGCAGATATGCAACCCAGAGATTCATTCTCCATTTTAAAATATGCTTATCCGTCACAAGACTTGGAGACTACGACTAACATGCAGTGCCCCTCTAACCTCTCCCTTCCCCTCCCCTCAATTTTAAAAACAAGTATGATAACCAGAAAGTGAGAGTACAGAATTGTGGCCTCTACTGGGGCATCAAAACCACAGCCAGGGGTTAGCAGGCTTGGTCTAAATAAAACGTGGACTTCGAGATATCCAAAATCCAGGGCCCTACAATGACACGCCTAGGAAGGGTCAAAGGAACTCGATGCATCACCGAAGAAAAGTTTGGGTGCTTTGAATAGGGAATAGAGCGAAAAGCCTAAGAGGCTGCGGGGAAGACGGAACCGGGTGGATTCCCAGTTTGTCGCGGCGGGACAGCGAGGACGTAGGGGGTGGGCGGGAAGGCTGACCCCGTCCGGGGGCCGGGCAGGGACCACACCTCCTGGCCAGCAAGGCAGGCAAAGGCCGGGGCCCCGAGACAACCCGGGTGCTGGGACGCTACCTGGCCGCGGTCCCCGCTCTCGGGCCGGGCCGCTGACCGCCGGAAACAGCCGGGGTCGGGCCCGACCTGCCTACCCCGACGCAGACGACCCCACTCACCGATGAGCCGGCGCACCTCGTCCTCGCTCAGGTAGAGGCTTACGCTGGGCCCCGCGGCCGCGGGCGACAGCACGGGAGACCGCGGGGCCGGGGCGGAGGCGGCGCCCGGCGCGGGCAGCAGCGGCAGCAGTGCGAACAGGAGGAGCAGCGGCGGCGGCGGGGCCCTGAGGCCGCGGGTCCCAGGGAGGCGGCCCCGGCCCCGCGGACCCGGCCGCGCCGGCCCGCGCATGGCCGCCGCCGCCGCCGCCGCCGCCGAGGAGCGTCGGCCGCCCGCCGCGCCGCCACCACCCACCCCCGGCCCCGAGCCCCTCACAGCCCCGAGCCGGGGGCGGCCGCCCAGGTCATCGCGCCGCCGGCCCGTGGCAGCCGGACGCCGCTTCAGGCCGCCGGAGCGCGCCGGCGCCGCCGCCTGTTCGGCGGCATCGTCTAGGGCCGGGGACTGGCCGCGGAGGCGCGCCCGTGCGCGCCGCCGCAGTCCCGAGATCGCGCACGCACGCACCGTCAGCTCCCTGCTGGCCGCGGCCAGGCTGGGAGCGCTTTGGTTTTCAAGTGCTGCGGTCGGCCGAGGGCTCCCTGGGCACCCTTTAAAAAGGAGCCCTTCCCCGTCCCATGCTGTCATCAGCCTGAAGTTTGCTCGCCTGTTGTCTGTAACACACGCCTCTCCCCGCGCGCGACACAAAGTCCAGGCACTTAGGCCCGGGCCGCGGCTGCCACTGTGTGGGCTCCCCAGATGTAGGATAATGACTGGATGCAGACGCTCTGGTAGCAACAGAGAAACCTGATTTTTCTTACTGAGAAAATGGTGAAAAATTGAAAGCACCTTTTATCCCACCATCGGAAGTCACCATTAAGATTTCTGTGTCACTTCCCATGGGTAAATACTGTATGCATTTATTCTCCAAAAAGATCCTGCTCAGCGAACTTTAGTAACCTTACTCTTACACGTTACGAATTCTTACTTTTTATAGTCGTTCTGCGTCCCCATTATCAACCCTCATCTGGGGTTGTTAACCTGTGGTGTGCAGTAGTGTGTGTCTGTGTTTCTCTAGGTACGTTTCATCATTTGTTCTACCAAGTCCTGGCCCCCTAAAGAGGGTAAGAATCGCGGATACACCTCGGCTTTTCGAAACGCTGCCGAATGAGCGAGCCCATGCCCGGACCTCCAGGTCTCGGGGTGCACTTATGTGAGCACCCACCGTCGCGCTCACACTTGCTCCAGGTGCTCCCCATCTTGGTTGGGACTGCGGAGCATCCCTTCCTGGTCGGCTCACCTCGCCCCAGGTCCGCGCCCTGACCCCCTGTCACCGGCCGGCCCCGCGCCTCACTGCTCAGCTGCTCCGGGAGCAGGCCCAGTTTCCCAGCGCAGTTGCTGTTCCCGCAGGGAGGCCCTGGGAGGCGGCTTTTTTTTTTTTTTTTTTTTTTTTGGAGGCGGCTATTTTTATCCTCCCGGGAGGGTTGGGGGAGAGACTGATGAGGCGGGAAAGTCCTGGAACTTTATTTTCTCCTTCTCTAGTGAGAGCGATGGATTCCATTTAGAGATCGGCAAACCTTGATTTGCCAAGCTTCCACCCCGGAGTTGTGTCCATCATCCTACAGGAGGAGGCTGAGACGAAAGTGAGGAAAGTGAGAGCTGAGGAAACGTGCTGCCCCAGAGAACGGTAAAAAATCACCAGGAAAAAGCCTTATGTTGGGGCAGCCGCTGCTACCTATTGGGGGACCAGCGCTGTTAAGAAGAGCTTGGGGCTGGAAATGTGCTGTGTGAATAAGGATGTCAATTCAGACAAATAGGCATTTTTTTTTTAAAGGATGGCATTTTCCTGCATTTTTCAAAATGACTTACCGTCCGCCAGGGGGTTAGCTCCTGTCTTGAAGGCAATCTCCTCGTATCAGTGACTTCTTGACTGTAGTCTGCGATGTAAACACAGCAGAGTGGTCAGTCAGGCCTGGCTGGGCTGTGGTACTTGTTAACCGCGTGACCTTGGGAAAACTAAACCCCAAGCCTTGGTCTCTTCACTCATAAAAGAGGAGTGATAATGCCAGACTCACAGGGCTTTCCGTGGGATTTAATTGGAGAATATGTGAGTAAAACCCCCAGGCAAAGTGTCACACCCATTGTTATTGTTATTATAATGAATCCCTTCCCTATAATGACCGTTTCCTGAAAAGTTTAATCACCAGTTACCAGCAAACCTTTGAAACCAGAGATGCTGAAGAACTTCATTTCATACATCACCATGCCTGGCCTAGAGCTGAGCTCAGTGCATCACGCTTGGTACCCGGACACAGGGGTAAGGAAGATGCTTCCTTGAGGACGAGTGATAAACACATGTTCATTGCACATT
This sequence comes from Neogale vison, assembly GCF_020171115.1. Classification (NCBI taxonomy): domain Eukaryota; kingdom Metazoa; phylum Chordata; class Mammalia; order Carnivora; family Mustelidae; genus Neogale; species Neogale vison. Next base: position 129,413,662 of record NC_058096.1, on the reverse strand, counting down.
TTCATCAGGGCTGTGAAGAAAAAGTTGATGGTTCTCAAAGTATGGTTCCCAGACCAGAGGTACTATCACCGGGCAACATGTAAAAATGCAAACTCCTTGGCCGCACCCCTGACTAATAAAAGTATCAATCTCAGGGGGTAGAAACATAGAGAGGTGGTATATAAATTTCATTATTTGTTCTAAAGAGTCTCTGTCCCCCAGAGAGTATCCCAGGCCCTTCAGGTGATACTAGCCACTCGGTCAAGAAAATCTCAACTATACGGGCTCTCCTTTGGGTTGTTGTAGGCCTCACTGGCCTCCCTGCTTTCCCCTTACTCCTTGACGAATCTAGTCCATTCTCAACATAGCAACCACAACTATCCTATTATACACAACCAAATCATTTTGCTACTTGGCTTGTAAGACTTCTGAGGGCTCCCTAATTTCATCTAGAATAAACGGCCAAGTTCTTACAAGCTGTCAAGGCAGTTCTCATTCTCCATCTTCTTCCCTTCCCTTCTGATCTTATCTCTTACTCTCCCTCCCACAAGGACTTTGCTGTGCAACGCTACAGACTTCAGGGCCTTTGCCCTGCTGGCTCTGTACCTGGAGTACTAGTTCTGACTTTCACAAGGCTGCATCTCTTACCTCTTCAAAATTGTATTCAGATGTTAACTTCTAAATAAGTTTAAAATTGTAAACGTCCCAACTCTTTTAACATCCCCAGAGAACAAACCAATTCCCAGTCTCTCCTGTCTCTACAGTGTATTTGGTCTCACACAAAGTTCTCCCTACAATCCCCATCCCATCCCTGGATAAGGAATCATCTGCCCCCAACTGTCCCCCACCAAGGTGTGGGGCTAAACTTTTGAAATTTCCCAGTAAGTCTCAGGGTAAAAATGCTGGGAAGCCCTGACTTCAGCCTCCTGAGGTTTCTCTGTCTAGAGGAAATGAAAACCGCAATCGTCACCATACTCTACACACTGCCTCGTTCTTGGTTTTGTTTATCACTGCGGTTGACCTTATTCTACCCCACGAGACAAATTTGAGAGGGCTGGAAAACACTATCATCGGGGCTTCTTTCGCTGTTCCTAAAAAAGAATAGGCTTGGCCTTGAAATGCAGCAGTGTGGGTGAATGGGAGCCCTGGGCCAGTGCTGGGAAGATGGGGCATGCTGGGATGAGGCGTCCCAGATAATGGAAATGACTGGGCTGTTCCACACATGGAGTCTGATACTCCACTCAGAGTCCCAGCTCATGTCCAAGAGGATAGATGCCTGTTCACAGAACCCTGAGAACAATACTTCTCCCTGTGCCTTGAGTTCACTCAGCTAGGGAAGGGCTCCAGAAAGGGATGACTCTAAGTTTTGAAGGCATCCCCTTTCTTTGCAAGGAGCTGTTGGGAATGCTGCTCCTTCTCCTTTAGAGCAGTTTACTTTTAAATGTTCTCCATCCACAAGTAATATATTAACCCATTGTGTTGTGAAAGACTCAAGCATCACAGAAGTACATGAAGCTGGGGCGCCTGGGTGGCTCAGTGGGTTAAAGCCTCTGCCTTCTGCTCAGGTCATGATCCCAGGGTCCTGGGATCGAGCCCCACATCAGGCTCTCTGCCCCACATCGGGCTCTCTGCCCCACATCGGGCTCTCTGCCCCACATCGGGCTCTCTGCCCCACATCGGGCTCTCTGCTCAGCAGGGAGCCTGCTTCCTCCTCTCTCTCTGCCTGCCTCTCTGCCTACTTGTGATCTCTGTCTGTCAAATAAATAAATAAAACCTTAAAAAAAAAAAGAACTATATGAAGTAAGATAACATCCTCCTTGATACAAATCATCATGTCTCTTCCCCACCTCCCAGTCTGGTGTATGTTCTTATAGGCCTTTCTCTCAGTATTTATACACACACACACACACACACACACACACACGTATCTGTATATGTGTTTAGACATACAACTATGTGTTTATGCATGCTTTCAGTTTTACAGAAATGAAATTGCACAAAAGGTAATGGTCTGCATGGTTTGCTATTTTCACTGACCAAAATAAGTTGAGGTCTTAAGGATGCTTGCATAATAGTATAGAGAGGTATATCCACGGTATTCTTTTGGTTGGAATGGACCGTGATAGATTTCATGGTTCTGGAGATGGACCACACATCCTTGCACAGGCATCTTTGTGCATATTGTATATATTTGGAAGGGTAGATTCTCAGAAGTGGAACTGCTGAGTCAAAGGGAGTTACTTTATAGTGTTGATAGATTCTTGAATTGCCCTCCTAAAGGCCAATATACACTTTTCACAACTGGTCCTACCTAGTTCTTTACCTGGTGGACGTGACCCAAATCTTCTTTCCTAAAGGGTCTGGCCATTACTGATCCTACCTGGATTGAATTGTCATAGTTTGCCATTAACCTTAATTAACAGGGCATGATAAACTAAGAGACCCCTTAAGGGATCTCATGTCATCCAGACATACTCTTCCTTTCCTGTCTTCTGGTTTCCATTATTTCAGTTGGAAATTCAATTGTAAGGCTAACTGCCACTTTGACACATTATCTCTCTGCTTATTCTCTCTGGCTATTTTAAGCTTTTTTTTTTTTTCAAATACTATTCTGCTGTTTTATCAGGATATATATGAATGTAGCTATCTTTCCATTTACTTGCTTGAAATTTATTGAGATTCCTGGATCTGGTGTCTTTTGAAAATTCCAGGAAATTCTCAGTTCCATTTCCTTTATCATTAATAGTTAGTTAGATGGATAGATAGAGAGATATGGAATTTTCTGAGCTATTTGAGAATAGGTTGGAGACCCATACCTACCTCTAATAGGTTAATTCCCCCTTCCCCCAAATGCTTCACTGTGCATTTTCTAAGAAAAAAAGACTTTCTTTTTCATAACCACAGTGCAATTTTTAAAATACAGACATTTCACATTGATACAATACTATTTTCTAATCCATGGTCCATATTCAAATTTCATCAGTTGTCTCAATAAAGTCTTTTATAACTATTTTTTCCTGGTCCAGGATCCAATCTAGAATCAGACATTGCATTTATTTGTCATGTATTTTTAGGTATTTTTTTCCATCCCTTTTTGGGGGGCAGTTAATTAACATATAATGTATCATTTGCCCCAGGGGGACAGGTCTGTGAATCATCAGTCTTACACATTTCACAGCACTCACCATAGCACATATCCTCTCCAATGTGCAGCACCCAGCCACCCTATCCCCCCTACCCACTCCCAAGCAACTTTAAGTTTGTTTTGTGAAATAAAGAGTCTCTTATGGTTTGTCTCCCTCCCCAGTCCCATCTTGTTTCATTTTTTCCCTCCCTACCTCCACGATCCCCCACCCTGCCTTTCAAATTTCTCATATCGGTGAGATCATATGACAATTGTCTTTCTCTGATTGACTTATTTCACTTAGCATAATACCCTCTAGTTCTATCCAGTCATTGCAAATGGCAAGGTTTTATTTTTGATGGCTGCATAGTATTCCATTGTGTGTGTGGGGGGGGGTATGTGTGTGTGTGCCACATCTTCTTTACCCATTCATCTGTCAATGGACATCTAGTTTCTTTCCATAGTTTTCTTTTTTCCCCCATCTCTTTTAAAAGTTTCTCAACCTTTCTTTTGCTGAAGTTCTTGACTTTAACGAGTTATTTTGAAAAATGTCCCTTAGTTGATGTTGCCAAATGTTTCCTCATGATTAGATTCAGGTTATGCATTTTCAACAGGAATATCACTGAAATGATGTATTCTCAGTATATCATGTCAGAACATGATGTTGGGGTACGTGGGTAGTGTAGCTGGTTAAGCATCTGACTCTTGTTTTCAGCTCAGGTCCTGATCTCAGGGACATGATCTCAGGTTCATGAGATTGAACCCTGCATTGGGCTCCACACTCGGCATAGAGTTTTCTTAAGATTATGTCTCCCTCTCCCTCTGCCCCTCCTTCCCATATTCTCTCTCTCAAATAAATAAATAAAATCTTTAAAAAAAAAAATAAAAAGAAGGCAGCACATGATTTCACTCTGGCCATTACCAGTGATATTATCTTTGACCACTTCATTAATATGTTGTCTGATACATTTCTTGCTGTAAAGTTATTTTTTTCCCTTTGTAATTAATAAGAAATTTGGGGGGAGATACTTTGAGATTATGTACATTTCTGCTTCCTCCTCAAACTTTTATCCACTAGTTTGATCACCCACTGATGATTTCCTAACTTAACTATTCCTTTCATATTTATTTGGCATTTAACCATAGGGAGACTTTTTTCTTTTCTCTTATTTAGCTTTTCATTTATTTATATCAGTATGGATTCTTATTTTATTCAGTGGATTATAAACTGTTACTGTCATTATATGTGTTCATCCTCAAAATGAATTTGGGGATATTTCAGATTTGGCCAGTGAGAACTCCTTCAGCTCATTCCTGTGTTCTTTTGCCAGGTCTCTAGCATTCATTGAACATTTTCTTTCTTTACAAAACAATAAAATATTCCCGTCTTCTCTTATACATTTCTCTCCCAACCTGGAATCATTGCCTTTTCTTAGGTGCCCCAGTTCCCTTTAGTGGAGAATGGTATTTAGCATCCAAGATTTGGGAGCTAGGTGTGATTAAATTGCCACTATGATATAATTGATTCTAAGCCCTCTTAGGAGACAGAGTATGGAAATAAACATATTTATGCATGTATATTCTGTGTACTTATATGCCTACATACACATATAGATCTATAAGATCCACGAGTTCCTATCAGTACTCCTGATTCCAATCCCACACCATTCCTTCCTCATTACCTATTTGTAACTCTTCTCCAACAGAAAGAAACCTGACTCCCATTATCCGCACATATCTGCTTATTTGCTCAATCCTTTCATTGTTAATTAAACTCTTGGCCCCGGTTGCTGAAAACTCAGCCCCAGACACACCAATCTCCACCCCAACTCCCCATTCCCAGGCGGTCCAGACAAAACTTTGCCTCCAGGCAAAGGGCAGTGGGGTTGAGGGCAGAATGGGAGGGGTTCTAGAGCAGCGCAGAACCATCCATATCTTGAGAGGATATATTCAACACCTCTAATCTTTATGTGGCAGCCCCACTTCAGCACAGCCCAGTTCTCTCCAGCCACCCACTGAGTTAGTGAATGGGATCTCCCCATCCACAAGGCTTTCCTCAGCTTTCTTTCCCTTCTAGTTGCCTTCCAAATCCCTAATTCCAGTCTATTTCCTCTGAAGAGTTCAGCTATCTCTTTGTGTTACATTCTCAACTGTTCACCTTCTACATCCACTCAGGTGTTTTACCAGAGCCCCATGCTCAGGAGAAATGCATGCCTTAGGAGACGATGCAGGTATGGTCAGTTACAATTTTAAATATTTAGCTTCCGTCCCTCTTTGCTATGATTATAAGTATTACTAAAACATGCTTGGGAGAGATGTGACAGGCCGGCAGTCATGTTAGGTGTATAATTTTGGTGAAGATTTAGAGGATGGACTGGAGGGAAAATGGTTAAGATCAGAGGCTGGGAAACTAGGCAGCATAACTTTTCAATTCATAGGTGAGAGAGGATTAGGACTGAACAGGGAGGGCAGGGCAGTGAGGATGAGAACAAGGCACCTGGTATGAGAGCTATTTATGGGATAGCATCAGTAGGCTTGATGATAGATTGAGTAAGGTTGTCAGGAGGCAGTGAGGTGGAAGTGTGGGTGAGGGGTAGGGGCCGGGGGTGAATCCCAGGTGTTTGGACTGGGAACAGGTAATGGCGGTGCCTAACCCTCCTCACCATCTCCTTCTCCTTCTGCTACTTCTAATGATGGGGCCATTTGTTGAGCAAGGACAGTATATCAATGATTCTCACAACTGCTAGACATACATCATAGATATAATGAGACCATTTAATCCTATAGGGAATGTATTATCATCCAGTTTCCCAGATGAGAATGCAGTAACTTCCTCCAAGATTTCACAGATTGCAAAAAGCACTTTGTGCAAGTTTAGATTCTGAAATAGTGGTTTTGTCTTGGGGTATGCTGAGTTTGGGGTTCCCATGGACTATCCTGGCACAAATGTCCTGCCCGCAGATGGAAATCCATGTCTGAGCTCAGCAGAAAAACTAAGGTAGAGAGACAGCCATCCACACAGAGGTGCTAAGAGAGACCAGGTGATTAGTGTGGGATGAATGCAGGAAGGTTATGGAGAAGGAGAGGGAAAGAGGACTGAGATAGAACACTGGGCACATGAACATCAAGCACAGGAGAGGAAGAATGTCTACAGCAGAGGAGGAGTGGCCAGAGAGTGAGGAGAACCAGGAGAGAAGTAGTGCAGTCTAGGAAGACTGGTGGGTCAGGGAGGCATTGGCCCAGCCTGCTAAATAGTGCCAAGTAAGCCAAGAACTGCGGGATGCCCAACACATGTGTCCACCAAGGGGGCATCGGTGAGGGAGACTGGCAGGCAGAAGGCGGAGTGCAAAGGTCTAAGCAATAGGGAAAGATCAGGAAATGGAGATAATGAGCACCAGTGTTTCCAAGAAGCCCAGTGAAGGGGTAAGGAGAGAAAGAGAGCCAAGTATCTAAATGGGGATTTACAGAGGTTCTTCTAAAGTGGAAACATTTAAGTTGTTTCTAAGCTGAAAGGAATGTGCCAAAACAGGGAGAGAAGTCAAAGATGCAAAGAACAGGGGGCGGTAAGTCCCAAAGATGCAGGCGGAGCTGGTTTTTGAAAGCCACAGTGTGGTCTACATGGTGGGAGGAGCGCCTCAGGCAGTTTTGGAAGCAGAGCCTGTTACAGTACTGGCCCTAAGTGTATTGAAGAGAGGGCTGTGGATGGGTTCAGACACAGATTCCTTCATGAGGTAGACAAACAGGGGAAGGAAGTTAAGGAAATCAACATTTGGTTGCTTCCATTTTTTCCTGAAATATGAAGGAAAGTCATTTTTGGATTAAAGCACAGAGGAGGAATACCTGGGTGGCTCAGTCATTCAAGTGTCTGCCTTCAGCTCACGTCATGATCCCAGGGTCCTGGGACCGAGTTCCACACCTACCTAGCTCCTTGATTAGCGGGAAGCCTGATTTTCCCTCTGCCTGCCACTCTCCCTGCTTGTGCTCTCTCGCTCTCTTTCTCTCCCTCTGACAAATTAATAAAAATCTTAAAAAAAATAATAATAAAGCACAGAGAAGTAGGATAAAATTGGGGGGTTGGTAAAAGGGTTGAATGTCTGCAATTGCTGTGAAGGTGGATGGAAGATGGTACTGACCAGGGATCTTTATTTAAGCTCTTCTGGGCAACTGTTGAGAGCGAGGCTGAAACTGACAAGTGTGGCGTCTGAGGTCATTCTGATCTGTGTCTTGAGCAGTCTGTTTGTAAGAGGAAAGAAGATGGCCTGTGGGATAATCCCCATTTGGGTGCAGATCCAGAGCAGTGGAAGGAAAATGGAGTCGGGTTATAGAGGATGTTTAAAATGCTACATCATAGCATCTAGCTTGGATGGTTCCCAAGTGAAAGCAGAAAGGACTAAAATAGAATGAGACACTTCTGCTTAAAGATGGCAGATTGTACACAGTTTTTATCTTTCCACTCTCCCCAAACCCTACTAAAATGGCAGGAAAGGGATTTTTTTCCTAAGGGTGTAAACAAATGACAAAGGAAAGCGGGGGTAGGGACAACACTCACTACATTCTGGAAGCTGACAGCAGATGATCAGTGGCAATTGACTTCACTAAGTCAGGAGTTGAGGCATCAGGTAGCTCAGGAAGGGGGAAATGCAGGGGGGGCCGAGACCAGGAGGACTGATGGAGGAGTGTATAGATCCTGGGGTCTTAGCCCCAGTCTGAGCACAAAACTAAAAGTTTGTATCTGGGAAGGATAAAACAGAGGTCTTTGAACTAGAAGACGTGAGGCACTGATGAGAGCTGAGATACAGTACTAAAAACAGGAAGATAAAGTCCAAGTCTATATACTGACCAGAAAAGATGGCCCTCTCCCCACTCTGCTCTCTTCTCCAGCCTTCTTCCTACACTCAGCTCCCTCGATGTTGACTGGAGATTGGAGATCATTCCACAGGGAAGCTGAGCAGTCCAGGAAAATCCAACAAAAGATACTGACACCTACTGCTCCCTCTACCTTTACTACTCCAGGTCAAGACCACCAGTCAACAATCAGATTTGTAGCACGGCACTCCCAAACATAAAAGGTTAAGGTGAGGACCACTAGACATTTGAGGTAGTCCTTCAACATGAAAGGCAAAGACCAAAACAAGCAGGGGGAAAAAAAAAAGACTCTGTATTAATAGAGACAATGCCAAGAATAAATATTTTAAATATGATAATTAATCATATTCCAGAGAAATTAAAGATAACATAGAATCTGTGAAATAGGAATGGTTGCTTAAAAAAAAAAAGTCAAAAAGCAAAGAGCACACAGAAAATAAACCATGACAGTAAAAAAACTTATAGGCCAATAGCAAAGTTGAAATAAAAGGTCAAAGAAATATCCCAGAAAGTAGAACAAACATGTAGAGGTAGCCAATAAGAGAAGATGAGGGAATAAATAAGAGATGGGAGCTGTGCTATAGGCCAAGAAGGCTGTGGTCCAGAGGGTTGGGTGGAAGTATCTGGGGGCCAAGTCCTCAAGGAGAGGACAGGAATTTAGATGTAAGAAAACTAAGCAGAGGAGGAAAAGGGCATTTATGAGCTCCAGGGAAAACAAACCGCTGTTTGAGAAGGGAAAGGCAATTAAACTCTACCATCTGGCTCACCAGTGACTAGCATTTATATCGTCAAAACAAAGTAAACCTTAAGTATTGATAGAAGGAGGGCAAATTAGTATGTGTGGGAGTCTTTAAAAGAAGCGCTATCTTCATCTCCCTACTTTGAAATCCGCAAATAATGCCTTTATGTTGAGCAGCAGCCATATGATCCCAATTTTAGGAACATAGGGCAAATATAAAAAGAACCAGCTAAAGAACTAAAGGGAGAATGGAATGGAGGACAGGAGAGGGGCCCAGAAGACTGCCGCTTTTCTAATGGTCTAGAAGATTATTTGACTTCTAAAATTATATGTATAATTTCGATTTGATAAAAGTTAAATGAAAAGATTGGAATGGGAAATGGAAGGGTCAAGGGGCGCACCATGAAGGGGCTTCAGCCCGCTCCAAGAACTGAGCAGGCCGGTAGCGCTCCTTTGCAACTGCAGTAACCTCGTAAAAACCCGTGTAACTCACGAGACAGGATAAGACATGAAGTACTAATTTGTGACAGACTGATAGCTGAGACATCAAATGGCATGTTCATTCCTCCCAGCAGCCACAAAAAAAAAAAAACAAAAAAAAAACCTGCTAACAGGAATGGCAGACTCCTTGGCTCATCATTTCAAAGAAATTCTGTTCTCTGGTGGATGGGAGATAGTCTGAAAAGCATGCACAAACTCAGAGAACTGGTTTCTACTGTGTGTGCATGCGCTGAGTGTGTGTGTGTGTGTGTGTGTTTGTGCGCATGTATAAGTCCCTTGTACATGCTGGGGAGGACAGAGATGGAGAAGCAGAGCTATATAGGAAGAACAAGATTATAAGAGGTGAGACCCTCCTCTCAGCATGAGTTCTCCGGAGAGGAGAAAGAGAAGGGAAAGAAGGAGCACTGTCCTCAAGGGCAGCGAGATAGAACAGGAAGGAAAATGTAGGGGTTCAGGTTCCCAGCTGCAATTGCTCGAATGGGTCTTGCACCTCTGATTAGAGGAAGCAAGAGGGATAATGGCATTGTCCGTCTGGACAATGAGAGGGACCCGATTTTTCATAGGACCAAGTACAGCTTAGAGAGCTTCTATGAGCTTCTGATGAGCTACAGGTTAGCTAGGAATGAGAGACAGCTAGCCTAGCAGGATGTGGAGAGTGAACTCAGCTTGTCCCAGGAGCTAAGAGGGACAGGCCTGGTCCATGGGATGAAACCAAATGTGCCAGCGACTAGAGCTGCCACCTCTCTCAGAGTATCATCTCTGAGGGAGCACCACAACAACAGGACATCAGTAGCCAACAAAAAGCATGGGTCCCAGAAGTATAGAAGACCGAAGAGTTCCCAGTTCTCCCTTTACATGGTGACTATGCTGAGGAGTAAGGCTGTCAGATTATGCTGCACCAGGGAGGAGTGTAAAATGTAAAAAATAAAAATAAAAATGGAACTCTGAGCTCCAATTTGATAATCATCCCAAATGTGGCCAAGAAATCTTGGGTTGGGACAGCATGCACCAGGATCAGATTGTCCTCTAGAGGCTAGGACAGAGCCACGGGGTTAGAAATTAGGGCTGGGTCAAGAAATTACTAAGGTTCCAATTTGCACCCTTGAGTTTTGTGCACAGCCATAACCGGCTATTATTTTTGTTACACCTGTTTATAGCCTTTGATGTGAGAAGCCACGGAGTCCTGAAGACCTACTTGTCATACTAGTAGAAGAGCTATTGTTTATTGAGTGCAATACTAAGGACCAAGTGCTTTATACCCAGAACCCTATTAAATCCTCACACACCCAGTGACATGGCCCCATTCCAATCCCCATTTTACAGGTGAAGGAGCTGGGATTTAAACAGATGAAGTAACTTGAACCTACTACCAATGTTAAGTAGTAAAGGGCAGAGCCTGAATTCAGACTCAGTCTGTACTGATTCTAAGACCTGGGCTGACATTGAAGAATAACATGTTTAGACTGCCCTCAGCCACAGAGCCTGGGTTTCTAGAAAGGAGAAAGTGTTCGGACATCCGTGAATGAGCACACACATTCACTTTCTGGGGGTCTGTGAGCACCCCAGAGAGCTGGTGTCGGAGCAGAAAGATAGGGTCGATGGCATGGAAAGGTTGCCAGGTAAAAACCCTGCTGTGTGGTTAGACGCTTGAACCCAGTCACTGTAACAGAAGCTAGTATTGAGAAAGAACCCTGAAAGTCTTCAAGCTCGAGGCACACTTCTTCCTAAAGGGATTTTGAAACAGTTGAGGAATTTCTTAAATTTGGAATGGGTTCAATAAATGTCTGTTAAGTGAGATATTCAGTTCAAGCTCTTTAAACCTGTGCCAAAGAGCTGTCAACTCAGATCACAAAAGATCATAACATTAAAAGCTCTCTGTGCTGGCAAGCTCCATCAGGCCCTGTGCATTTCTGTATTAAATACTTCCACATCTGTCCTCTCTTTCGCAGGTCCCCATGCCGCCTGCACCTCTATCACATCCAGCCAAGGCCATTCACAGTGATAGCTTTATCCTTCCAGCAGGTATGGATTGAATACTACTGGGGGTTAGCCAGGAGGCTCAGCGAGGCGACCAGAGTTGAGGAAAGTGTGGCTTCTGTCCTCAAAGAGCTCCTAGACTCAGAGAAAGAGGAGCACCTGTGGCATGGACTGCTACTGCCCACCCCGAATCCCTTCCTTCCCTAGTGATAGAAATACTGTCCCATGTGGCTGTCCAGCTGGACCCCACTTCCCCAGCCTCCCTTGGGCTTAGGTGAGGCCATGTGACCAAGTTCTTGACAAAAGCATGTGAACGAAGTAATATACACCAGTAGTGGGTTAGGAATGTCAGGCCTACCGCCTCATTACCTCTCTTCCCACTTTCAGACTGTCCAGAGCCTGGATGTGCTTGTGACCAAGTCTTGACTGCGCAAACTAGTGACATTGCCCAAGGGAATAGCAGAGCAATGACTTAGAAGGGTTGTGTCCTTGAATGACCACAAGGGGCAGGTCTCCTCTGAAAACTGTTATATGGGAGAGAAAAAGAACTATCCTCATGACTTAAGCCACTATACTGGGGAACTCTGTTATAGACACTTAACCTTTAGCCTAATCATAATAGGAGTGTTAAAAAAAAAAAAAGTGGAGCCCAGAGTGTTCCTGGTGCTATGACAAAAGCAGAAAAAACAGTTCAAATGAGGCCGAAGGTAGGAAAGTTAGAGGAAGCAGAGGAGGATGCCTGGGAGGGAGCACCCTTGCCCTGAATCTTGAAAGACAAATGTTTTTAGCAAATCTGCTTGGGTTTCTCATCTACTCTTAATTCTTTTGATTGGCTGTTTTCATCCACATTACTTCTTTCAGGAATATATTCTCTCTTATCCCTACTCTCTACCTGTTAAAGCCTACCCAGGATTCAAGACTTAGATTAAATCCCATTTCTCCAGGGAACCTCCTTGATCAGCTCCCCACAAGTGATATCTTCCTCTTCCAAAATCCTATGGCACTTTGTCTTTATTATTTATTGACCACACATTTTATATCTTCTCTATAGGTATCTGGCATTTTTCAACAGCTTCCCCAGCATCACACTACCTAGATTTGTTCTGGGTTCCCCCAAGGGTATACATGTACCCTAAATGTCCATTGCTTCGTAACAAACCCACCTCAAAACTTAGTGGATTACAGTAACTATTTTTATTGCTCGCAGTTCTAAGAGTTGGCTAGTCTCAGTTAGGTGGTTCACACTGAAGGCCTTGAACGCTCTTGCATTCAGACAACAAGTGGGGCTGACGTCAGCTGAAGGCCTGGCTGGCCTAGATGCTCAAGACTGCTCACTCCTGTGGCTTGTGGTTGAGGCTGCTCTCAGCTAGGAGGTCAGCAGGTCCTATTAACCAGAGAGCCTACATTTGCTGTCTCCGTGTGACACGAGCTCTCACATAATTATAGCTGGATTCCAAGATGATCAAGCGAAGCCCTTGTAACTTAGCCACGAGAGACCCAGAATATCACTCTCATCACATTCTGTTGGTCAAGGAAGTCACTAAGGCCAGCCCAGGGAGGGGAATTAGACTCCACATCTTGATGTGAAAAGCAGCAGGTGCATTCCGTGAGATAAAGAATTAATGACACCCGTCCTGGGAGACTATCTTCTCATACTGTGTAAACCTGGAATCTGGAGTGATGTGGCCAGAGCAGAACATGTGGCCATCCTGTATTTCATCTGCAAATCAGAGCCCCAGGGAAACATTGCTTCCCCTCCTCCCTGAGACAATAAGAAGAATTTAATGTTAGTCTGGCATTAACCTGGGATGGGCTAGATGTTCAAATGCCAGTATGTCCACCAAAATCTGGATGATTCAGTGTTCGTGAGCCAAGAGGTTTCCAGGAGAGAATGGAAGCTGTCATGGAGAGAAAATGTCTCTGGACTAGAGCTCAAGTGTTTGCTTATCTGTGTTTCTTCTGAAGATCACTTACCACCCATCGTTGCCCAACCACCCTTAACATGGGGGTAAAGGATTGCAGCAGAGCTAAAACTGAGAAAGGGTTACATGATGCTCAGCTTGGAGGAAGACTATAGCTAAGCCCTTAGCCACTCACTTGAGCAAAACATCTCACCTGTGTAGCCTTTGGCTACAGGAAGGGGGGACAATTACCCCACAAACTACAACCAACCACACTGGCCTTTGAACTTTGTGGTAGACAAATAATGGCTTCGCCAAAGTGTCCATATCATTAATCCCCCAAAACTGTGAATATGTTCTGTTAAAGGGCAAAGGGGAAATAAGTTTGCAGATGGCATTAAATTTGCTCATCAGCTGAAGATAGGGGGAATATCCAGGATTATAAGGGCAGGGCCAAAGTTCTTAGAAGCTTCCTTAAATGTGAAAAAGGGAGATAGCAGAACAACCAGAGTCAGATAAGAAGATATAGGGAAGAAAGCAGAGATCGGAGTGATGTGGTTGCTGGCTCTGAAGATGGCAGTAGGCCAAGAACCAAGAATGTGGCAGCCTCTAGAAGCTGGAAAAGGCAAAACCCAGATTCTGCTCTAGAGCCTCTAGAAAGGGTCACAGCCTTGCTAACACCTTGAAACCCATTTAGGAGTGATGAATTATGGAACTGAAGATCATAAATTTGTGTTGTTTCAAGCCACTAAATTTGTGGCAACAATAGGACAGTAATCCGAACTCCAAGGGCCTGGGTGATTAAAATGAGAGTCCTATCACAAGGGACGGTATACCCATACACCTGTTTTGACTGAAAATATTCAAGAGCAGGAAATCTCTGGTCAGGAACCATCAGGACTGCTGGGGTGAGGGGTGGAGAGGAAGGTGGCAGAAGCTGACAGCAGGCCTTCCTGAGAAAGCGAGAAAGAAGAGAGGGCAGTGAGGAGCCAGTGGCCAGAGGAAGAAGTGAGGGCATTTTATGGAAGAGATAACTTCTCTTCTCAAGAGAAGGGACTGGGACAGATTGCTGTGTTAGGTGACATAATTCTCCTTTCACTGCCCCTTTGGGGAGAACATTCAGTAAAAGCTGTCTTATTCTACAAGATTTATTTATTTATTTTTAAAGATTTTATTTATTTGACAGAGAGAGACAGTGAGAGAGGGAACACAAGCAGTGGGAGAGGGAGAGGGAGAAGCAGGCTCTCCGGGCAGGGAGCTCAATGTGGGCCTCGATCTCAGGACCCCGGGATCATGACCTGAGCTGAAGCCAGATACTTAACGACTGAGCCACCCAGGCAACCCTCTATAAGCTTTTAGAGATGGATTTGTGTGTTTCTGGATGTCCCTCTGGGCAAAGTGTGGCCACAGAGTGCCAAAGTTGCTGACTACATGAATGTTGTATTTCCTTGACTAAAATACAGAAATGTATGCCCTTTTGAGAAATCGCCCCAAGTCTGAGAAGGAAATGTGAAAAGAGCCACAGACAGAGGCAGGACAAGCAGGACTCAGAGAGGCTGTCATATTTTATAGTTCAGTTTGCTTGAAACGAGGTGTGGCTATATCAAGGAGAGCACACTACCTGGTGTCTTGGGTTTAGAATTCAAAACCCACAATAAGTTTCTTTACCTCTCAAAGCAGGCAATTTCTCCCTCTGAGCTTGATGAAAAAGAAGTGGATCAGAGAGGTGAGGTCTGTGGCTTATTTACTGTTCTCCTCTCTCTGCCTGTCTTCCCTGGAGAACAAGGGAATTGGGGGGAGGGAGAGAAGACATGCCATCTTTGGTGCTTCTGTTGGTGAGGTAAGGACCAACCCCCCACCCACCTTAGGTGACTGGAACCATCAGGGATAGTTCTGGTTTTACTCTTGTGGGAAAGACAAGGGACAACGGCACACTGCTTACAAATTCTGACGTCCAAAGTGTCACTGAGGCTACTCCCTCTCAAGGCTATTTTAAGGGTTTGTCCACTCAATTAGGGCACTCACTCTATAGGTGGTGGTAGGCAGACCCCCATCTCAGCCATCAGATGCGCTGCTCAGAAATGGGGCTCAATATCCCTCATCCCTTTCTTACCTGTATCCTAGATCCCTGCCTTAAGAAATGATTTCGTTTTCTTTAAGGTGAGCATGTTGGGGGATGGTAGAGTAGAGGGAGAGGGAGAGAAAGAATCTTAAGCAGTGCAGCCCAATGCAGCCTGACATGGAACTTGATCTCATGACCCTGAAATCATGACCTGAGCCAAAAGCAAGTCAGACACTTAACTGGCGGAGCCACCTGGAACCCCAAGAAATGATTCTTGCTTTTAAAAACTCAACCTCTGATTTAGACCTAACATTTTTAGCTAATGTCCTTCTCTGCCATCGTCATAGCTGGTTAAAAGACAATATATAAAAAATACGTGCAAAATGTAAAACAAATTACTTCCTTTTGATAATCTTCTCACAAAGTACTCCATACTCATGAAATCAATCTCCACAGCTTCCTGAACCAGAACTGTACTCAATACAAGATACTGTAGGTAGGGAGTAGAGCTGAGGGTTGTAGATTATGCCCCAGCTTGATTCTTCCAAGCCGCCTCTCTGTTCTCTCCTTGAAGAATTGCTTAAATGCATTATCAGGTTCGCGTCTTCATTTCCTTGCCTCTCTCAAATTCATTTGTCAGTTCATTCCGATTCCATCTCCCTACTCAATGGAAACCGTCCACATCTTGGTGGCCTGTTGCCACACCCAATGGTTAGTTCTTTTTTTCAGTTTATTTCACTCCTCAGCAGTATATCACACCATTCTTTAGGAAACCTTTTCCTTGGTTGCTTCCTACCTCAGTGACAGGCTCCTTCTCAGCCTCATTTCCTGACTCCCCCTTCTTACCTGACCATTAAGTGTGGGTGGCCCCAGAGCTCAGCTGTCTGCCTGGTCCATTTTTCTTTTTCCCATAAGTGATCTCATCTAAATTTGTATCTCTTGCTCACCTCTTCTTACCTGTCTTTGTGAGTGGCTTTTCCAGCTCTATGTGTGTCTTTATATAAGCAGCTCATACTTAATATGGTTCAAAATCAAACCTGGTTTCCCTTAAATGCTATTCCTCCCCAGAATCGTTCACCTCAGTTAAAGGTATCCCCCCTGTTCACCATTACTGAAGCTGAATCCAATCTCCTACTTTTCGCTCCCCTCCTCTTTCTAAGTCATTCGCAAGTCACATCTTTTCCATCCTGAAAACATATCCTGAATTCCCTCTACTTCTCTCTAGTTTCAACCACTCCTTGAAAAGCTCCCTATTTCCCCAACCTGCCTCCACCATCCACTGCTATCCACATGCTGACACACACATACATGCGTTCTCCCCATCTTTCTCTCTTCATTCCCCAGAGATTCTCTACCACGTTGCCTTTGTAGTGTTTATCCCATTCTGCTATTCCATTGCTTACCTCTTGACCTTTGTGTTTACATTTGGTCTCTTCAGGCCCAGGTCTAGCGTGAGTTGAGTGAGACACTTGCCTTGGGCCCAAAACTAAAGGAAAACTCCATAATCAAGATAAGTAATATTTAATATTACTTATTAAATATTAATATAATATTAATATAATATCATAAATCAATATGATATTATATTAATATTTAATGTTTATATTATAAATAAAATATAAATTATAAATTTATATTATAAATTTAAATAGTTTATAACTGATTTTTATATTATTATATTATATTATATTATATATAATTATATTAAATTATAAATTTAAATATACATTATAAATAAAATATGTTATAATATATAAATATTAATATTATATTTAATATTACTTATAAAATATTAATATAATATTTTAGAAAGTAAAAATACAAAAAAATCATGATGAGCAAAGCAAATTCCAGCATCATACAGCTTAATTTTATCCATAAATTCTTCAATATGTATCCTTATAGATAAGAACAACGATGAAAAAACAACAGAATTCCATTATCACACCTTATGAAATCTAATAATTCCTTAATATCCTTTTATATCTAGTTCATGTTCTCTTTTCCTTGATTGTCTCACAATGTTTTTTACAGATGGCTTCTTTGAATTGATTTCTGAATAGTGTTCATGTGATGGTTAATGTTGGGTATCAACTTGGGTGGGTTAGTGGATGCCCAGATGGCTGGTGAAACTTTATTTTTGGGTGTGTCTTCGAGGTTGTTTACAGAAGAGATTAGCATTTAAATCAGTAGACTGAGTAAGACAGTCACCCTCACCACTTGGAGTAGGAATCATCCAATCCACTGAGGACATGCACTGAACAAAAATATAGAGGAAAGGCAAATTTGCTCTCTCTGCTTGGACGGAGACGTCCATCTCCTGCTGTCAGACGTTGTCACTCATGACTCCAGAGCATTCATACTCAGACTGGGACTTATGCCATTGGCATCCCCAATTCTTAGGCCTCTAGACTTAGACTGAATTATACCACCAGTTCTCCTGGGTCTATAGATGTTAGACACAGATCATGGGACTTGTCTGTCTCTATAACTGTGTGAACCAATACCTATAATAAACCAATACCTAAAATAAATAAAACCAATACCTATTATATACATCCTATTGGTTCTGTTTCTCTGATGAACCCTGACTAATATAGTCCACACATCATGGGGGTTGATATATCTCCGAATTTTATTTTTGCACTTTTTCAAGCCATTTGAATTTTGAAGAAATTAGGTCACTTAAGAGAGTCAATTATCGTGAGATTAAGAGTCACTTAATCTCACGAAACAAACTGTGGGTTGCTGGGGGGAGGGGGGTTGGGATAAAGGGGGTAGGGTTATGGACATTGGGGAGGGTATGTGCTTTGGGGTAAATTGGAAGGGGAGGTGAACCATGAGAGACTATGGACTCTGAAAAACAATCTGAGGGGT
This sequence comes from Neogale vison, assembly GCF_020171115.1. Classification (NCBI taxonomy): domain Eukaryota; kingdom Metazoa; phylum Chordata; class Mammalia; order Carnivora; family Mustelidae; genus Neogale; species Neogale vison. The sequence continues at coordinate 129,395,636 of NC_058096.1, read as the reverse complement.
TTGAAGTGGCGGGGGCGGGGGTGGGAGGTTGGGGTACCAGGTGGTGGGTATTATAGAGGGCACGGCTTGCAGGGAGCACTGGGTGTGGTGAAAAAATAATGAATAATGTTTTTCTGAAAATAAATAAATTGGAAAAAAAAAGAGAGTCAATTATCATATGGTTTCACTTATTTGTGGAGCATAACAAATAGCATGGAGGACATGGGGAGTTAGGAGAAGGGAGTTGGGGGAAATTGGAAAGGGAAGTGAACCATGAGAGACTATGGACTCTGAAAAACAATCTGAGAGGTTTTAAGTGGTGGGGGGGTGGGAGGTTGGGGGAACCAGGTGGTGGGTATTAGAGAGGGCACAGATTGCATGGAGCACTGGGTGTGGTGCAAAAATAATGAATACTGTTATGCTGAAAATAAATAAAAAATAAAAAAAAAAGAAAAGAAATTAGGTCACTTATATGTAGAGTTTCCTACATATCCTTTGTATTTCTGGTAAATATGTAGTTGGCGCTTGATTTCAAATTCAGGTCTTTTCCTTTCCTTTCCTTTTCCCTTTCCTTTCTTTATTTTTTTCTTTCTTTCTTTTTCTTTAGCAATAATACTTCATAGATAATGGTGCAGACATTTAATTACGTCACACCAGAAGACGAGTAATGTCTATTTGTCTCTCTTTTTGTAATGTTAAGATTGATTGGTGACTGAAGTGATGTGGTGTCTGGGATTTACTTTAAGGTACCTGGTACCGTGATGGAGTGAGGGGAGTTGGGTGCTGTTATGGATGAAACAGGATTGGCCATGAGTTGGTAATTAGTAATTAATTAAATGCATTATCATAATGCATAATGTTAATGCATTAGTGATGGGCGTATAGAATCCAGCCAATTAATGTCTATACTTTTTATATCTTTGAAATAGTACATAATAAAAATTCTTAAACAAAAAAATTTTTTAAACAAAAATTTAATAAGTTGTTTTAAAAAATTTGATCACTCACACTGTACCAGTTAGTGAGGATATTTTGTAAAAACAGTTTCTTTCTCGGAGTCTGGAACTCCAGTGATACATTTAGTCACATAGGCACTATAAGTTTCAGTAATTGACCCTAGACTCCTAGATTCAATCCAGTTTTCCTGACTGACAACACTTTGCAGGGGTTGTCACAGTTTGTTTCTGGTCAAATTGTGTCTTGGGTGACTCCAGTGAGAGAGACTCTTGGAAGTTTGTGCTCGGTTTCCTCTGGATTTCATCCTTTGTGGAATTTGCTCTGTACTCTTTACCATAATAAACCGTACTTGTGAGTATGAAAATAAATATTTTTAAAATTTCATTCCTTAGTTCAGATACTGAGAGCCTATAGACCCATCGTTATAAAGTTCTCCTTTAGTATGTGCCTTATGGTTTTAGCAGTCACCGATGAGCATTGCTAACATCCAATTATGAGGCAGTACAAATCTATGATATTCTAACTCTGTCATCCCTTTTATTAGTTAGCAGTTTCTGCATAACAACTTACTTCAAAATTTAGTAGCTTAAAACAGTGAGCATTATCTCATAACTTCTGTGGGTCAGGAATCCAAGAGTGGCTTAGCCGGGTGATTCTGCCTCAGAGTCTCTCATGACGTTGCAGTCAGTCTGCTAACGGGGACTCCAATACTTGTGGGCTGGAGGACCTACCTCCAAGTTCACTCACATGGTTGTTGGCAGACCTTAGTTTCTACTGGCTTTTAACTGAATAACTCAGTTCCTCACCTAGTGAGGTTCTCCATAGACTACTTAAATGTGTCACAATATGACAGCTGCCCCAGAATGAGTAATGAGAGAGAGACAGAGAGAGAGAGAAAAGGAGAGAAGAGAATGAGAGAACCAGATGGAAGCCAAAATCTTTTATAATCTTATCTCAGAGGTGATATATCATTATCTCTATGTGCTGTTGGTCAAACAGGTCAGCCCTGGTACAGTGTGAGAGGGGACTACATGGGGTGTGACTACCCAAAGTCAGGATCGTTGGGGGCCATTTTGGAGACTGGCTATCACATTCCTTTGCATGTATTAGCTGGAAATCTATAATGGATCTTCATCTTCATCAACTACTCAGTTACTCTGGAATACAGTTCATGTAGAAGAAGCAAAATAAATTCTTTATTCTTTTCTTTACTACTTTTCAAAATAATGAGTTGATGTCCTAGCATCCACTTACCTGGCCAGTGAATTATTTTTTAATATCATTATGAACTCATGATCTTAATATGTTTATTATGTTTTAATCAAGTACATACATATGTCATTATTTTCTCAGACTTTTTTGTTTGTTTATTTTTAATATTCAAATTACTCCATTTTTGATTAGTGGAAAGTCCTTACTGTTGGCTATTGTGTGCTTTTGGCACAAACCCAACAATCTTTGACAGTTCCCTTGTTTTCTGGTACACAAGGTATTTCAGACTTGTCTTATAATTTCCTGCCCTAGCCATTTCTCCAAAGTGCCCTGGTTCCTTTTAGTTTGGGGTTTTATTATTCCATTTTTTCCTTTTTAAAAAATACCATACAACCAAATCTCTCTATCTAAGTAGATAGATAGATATAGTTATCTATCTCCATATTTCTCTTGCCCGTTTCTTAAAGTAAAGGTAGCAAACTATACACACTGTTCTACACATTGCTTTTTTCACTTAACAATATACCCCAATATAAAAAAGCAAAATACATTGATATTTCTGATTACTTTTTATCCGGTCCCCTATTGACGGGCAGGTAATATATTTGCAAGCTTGGAAATGAAAACAAAACAAAATCAATGAAATGAAAACAAAAAAGAAAAGAAATAAATAAAGAAAGAAAGAGGAAACCACAAAGGAAGAGACTGATAACTTTGAATTAAAAAAATAAAAGTTTAAACATCTGTACTACAACAAAAACAGTGAAAATAAAATAACCAAAATAAGAAGGCAAATAGACCAGAACAGGGGTTGTAGGGTGGAGTGGAGGCTCTAAGATGCAGCCACCATGGCCAGAAGACTAACATCTTTGTTATATAAAGAACTTATAAAAAATGTTTTGAATCAATAAATAAGCCAACATCTGTGCTAATAAATCATATAAGTAAAAACATTCCTTGAAACACATATGGCAAAAGATTAGAGCCTGTGGTAATCACAGAAATGCAAATTAAAACAAGAAAAAGTATGATTTTCGTCCATCACAGTGATAAAATTTACAACAATGGTTATTCCTCATCCTGGTGACAGTGCAAGAAACTGATATTACTACACAGTGTGCTTATCCACCATCCAAATTGTGGAAAACAATTTGTCAACTTGAATTAAGAGCCATAAAAAATTTTTAATCCTTTGACCCAATTATCCCACTTCTGGGAATAAATACTCTAAAAGAAGATAGAAACTTTTCTTGGTGATGTCCACTGAGTGCTCCTGACCTCTGAGGGGGTTCTGGATGAACTGGAGACCATGAATCTACAATGGTCCCGGTGGTCGGCATTAGGGGACGTGCCTCTCCACGAGCATGTGTATATATCAGTCGATGTACATGGCAGCTTTGGCATTTGGTGGAAGAATGAGTGAGTGTTCTCTAGGGAGGATATCGATGAGGACCATGGGCAATAAGGGAATTTGAATCTCCACCACCAGAAAACAGAGAAATGGAAGGAGAAGAATTAACGAAGGACTATGTGAGACTCCACATCCACGCAGAGCAGCTTCGGGGTGTAAATGGTTGAGTGCGTGTGGTGCAAGGACAGGAGTATTCTCCGACCCTTTCCCCTCTGCTGTAGACCAGTAGACGGTCAGGAAACAGTTCTTGACAGTACACAGCTTGCACAGCTCTGGGCAGCAGAGGTAGTATGTCCCCATATGTGTGTCAGACATAGTGCCTCACACTCAGTGTATAATTCCCTAATGAGTAGAAGAATTGGAGTATCTGTCACCTACCTGAGGACTCTGAGAAGGAGCTGAGGCTGATCTGATTGGGTGGGGGTGAGAGCTGAGGCAGTGAATGAGTGAATGAGTAGGTGGAGGCCGGGACCTGAGAATATGGCAGATCAGTGCCAGTGTGGATGCAACTAGGAGCATAGTGAAATTGGGAAGTTCTGCTTGTATTTATAATATTGAAATACTGGAAACAATCTAAATGTCTAACCATAAATTATGGAGTGTGCAATCAATGAAAAGTTTCACAAACATAAAGTTGCATGAAAGATGATGCAACAGTACTTTCAATTTTCTTCTTCCTGGACACATGAAAGACTCCATTTCCCAGGCCTCCCCACACTCTGCTGTAAGATATGGCCTCATGACTACAAAGTGATAAATATTCTTCTGGGCTCGAGCATTTAAAAGCCCATGCATGATTCTCTATCACAGTCAAGGAGAAGACTGTGTGTTGAGATGGAAGAGCCATAAAGTTCAAGGTGTCTTCATCTCTAAGTCACCACATGGCAGATAGCTGCATGAGAGTCACTAAGGTCCACAGGGGGAATTGGGTAAATAAGGAAAAAAACCCTTATTATGTTAAGTTTCTGAGATATGCTTCTGATACTGAAGCATAACCTGTCCCATTCCAAAGAGGCAACACAGAAAATGTTTCAAAACACAATATTTAGAGAATGCAAACTGACTCTTAACTATGGACAAAGCGAGATGTTTCAGTTACCATACTAAGGTTATGACTGTTTCCTTTGCATTTTTCTTCTTTACTCCTAAGCTTTTTTTTTTCATTTTTGCTCTACTGTCTTTATAACTAAAAATAAAGTAATGTGACAGAAGGAGGAAGAGAGGAAGAAAGGAAAAGATATTGGGAAGGCCCTGTTCTCATTTCTTGCGCTCTCATCTCTGAGCCTCAGGATCCCATTGGCTTCCTCTGAACCATCCAGCACCTTATACAGACAACTTCTATTTTTTATTTTTTTAAGATTATATCTATTTAAGAGAGAGAGAGCGCACAAAGCTGGGGGAGGGGAAGAGGGAGAGCGAGAGGCTGGCTCCCACTGAGCAGCAAGCCAGATGTGGGGCCCGATCCCAGGACCCTGATTACAACCCAAGCTGAAGGCAGATGCTCAACCTACTGAGCCACCCCAGTACCCCACACAGACAACATTTTTATGATAACAGCTATGTGTGAGCACCATAAAAGCTTATATACATTATGTCCACACAGAAGTCTATAAAGTGGGGCACCTAGGTGGCACCATCAGTTGTGTGTATCAGCTCAGGTCTCGGTCTTGGGGTTGTGAAATTGAGCCCCATGTTGAGCTCCATGTTCAGCATGGAGTCTACTTGAGATTCTCTCTCCTTCTCCCTCTGCAGTCCTGCTTGTGCTTTCTCTCTGTCTCTAAAAATAAATAAATTTAAAAAATAAATATATTAAATATAAATATAAATAAATAAATCTATTTTTATGGTTATGTAGCAAGTTAGTGGTGGACCCAGGATTCAAATCCTGGACAACCTGCCTTGTAACCAGCCTGTTCAGCTCTACAACTTAGCTGACTAGTAGATGGGGAAAGAGTACGACGTTGAAAGATAAGCTTCCCTTATCTTTCTGCTTCGAAAATCCACTTTGTTCCCTACCTCCCACCAGATAGCCGACTTTCTGTTTCCTGAGCAGAGCTAACTTTTACCTAATGTTTGTATCTTAACTCGTTTATGAACAGCAAAGAGGCAGCAGTAATGGTTTCCTATGTATGTGATGTGGCTTCAGAGATCCATGTGGAAACAGTTGTGTTCTTCCTCTCCCCAAGGCCCTGTCCAAGGAATTGTGATGTGATGATGAGCTCTGCACTCAGTAGAGGCAAACAGAGCTGCTGAAGTCCCAGTTAGGCCTCCTATGAGCTCTATGACCTTAGGCAATTCTCTTCACATTTCTGAGCCTCTGGTTTCTCCTTTATAAAAGTGTCATAATCTCTGCCTACTTCTTCTACTTCTTCCTACCACATGGAGGGAAAAGCTCTGTCAGTGTCAGAGAAACAAAAGATAATGTTATTATTTTCCATAGGGATATGGGATCAGGACATGAAAAAGGAGGCACAGTTGGTACCTGCATTAACTAGAAAAGTTATCTCATTTCCCTCGCTGCTATCTGGTCTGGCTCTGGTGCTCAGAGCTGGCTCCCATTTGATCTCTTCCTCTTGTATAGCCAGGCCTCATTGGAGCTCCCTGAGCTCTGAGAGGAGAAGTGGATGAGATGAATATCTATGTTTGAGCAGACCCCTCATGCACTGTTTCTCCTCCCCTTCCCCAAGGTTGTCCCTAGGAAGAGACATCTACTTCTTTTTTTTTTCTTAAATTTATTTATTTATTTGACAGAGAAAGCAAGAGATGGAACATAAGCAGTGGGAGTGGGAGAAGCAGGCTTCTCGCTGAGCGGGACTCCAGGATCATGACCTGAGCCGAAGGCAGACACTTAAAACCTGAGCCATCCACGTGCTCCGAGACATCTACTTCTTATCAAATAACTCTATGCTCTCCTAGCCCTTCTGAAATTATGTGGGGCCATGTGACTGAGTTCAGACAAAGGGTTGTAGGTGGGAGTGATGCCCCCCTCTTCTAGCCTGATGCACTTAAGAACCAGCATGCATCCTCTTTCTCTCTCCTGCCCTGCACTGAAGAAAATGACCAGATGGCTCAGCTACAATTTGGAAGACTCCATTGGTCTGGCTCTCTGAGACTCAGTAAATAGACCCTGCCAGTTGAGTTGGGACATGTATCATGAGCAAGAGGTAAATTGTATTTCATGTTGACTATGATTTTGTGGCTGTTTGTTACCAAAAGAAAGCCTCTCTTCTCCTGCGTACTGTAGACTAGGGCATGGGTGATTGGTTCTCTGCAGAGAATCTTTGTGTGGGAAAGAACACAAGGAAGACGTCCCATGGCATTTGCTCTTGGCTATGAGAGCCTCCAAATCACTCCTCTTTGGCATACAAAGAACATAAAGTGTTTTTAGAATGTAACTCCTTCATTAAAAATATTAAAAACACAAGTGGCACAGAGTGATAGAGAAGGAGGGAGGGAGGGAAGAAGGAAGCAGGGATAGAGAGAAAGAGAGAGGAAGGGAGAACAAGCTGAGCCGATCAGATCATTCCAGTCTTTTGATGGTGCCCCTGAAAAGTCTTGGTGAGATGTGGGAAGGCAGCCAAAGGGGGTGTTGAGCAAGATGAATAAGTGGGAAAAGATTAGAGCAAGCCTGCAGAGAAAGAAAAACAAAACAAAACCTCCTTGTTTCTGGGCTTTCTTTGGCTGTGCTTCTTGCCCTTGGTTTCATCATTGGTTCAACAAATATTTACTGATGTGCCAAGCAGGGTTCTGGGGCTGGACATCCAGCTTGAACAAAACACAATGTCTGTCCTTGTGGACCATACATTTTATCAGGGAGCTGGAGAACAAACCAACAAATATGTGTAAATGTGGTATGTTAAAGATGACACATGATGGAGGAAAAGCAGAGGGAGTTGATAGAGGATAGCTCTGGTTTCAAAAGGGTGGTTGGAGAAGGCTTCGCTGAGAAGGTAATCCCATCTGAACAAAAACCAAAAGAAAGTAAAGGAGCTAGCAATGCAGCTGTCTGAGAAGTATGAAGCACGACAAGGAAGATAGTGTGGTTGGGTTGAGTGGCAGAGGAGGAGAGTAGGAGTGGATGAAATTCAAGAAGAACTGGGGACTTTGCTCAGAGATGGGAAGCTATTGGAGCAAATGAATGTTACGACCTAATTTACATTTTATTTCACTTTAATTCCAGTTAGTTAACATACAGTGTAGTATTAGTTTCAGGTGTACAAATTAGTAGTTCAACGCTTCCATGCAACACCCGGTGCTCATCAGGACAAGCACACTCCTTAATCCCCATCACCTGTTCCCCACCCACCTTCCTTCTGGTAACCGTCAGATTGTTTTCTATAGTTAGGAGTCTGTTTCTTACTTTGTCTCACTCTCTCTTTTTCCCCTTTGATCATTTGTTTGGTTTCTTCAATTCCAAATATGAGTGAGATCACTTGGTATTTGTTTTTCTCTGACTGACTTACTTTGCTTAGCACTATACGCTCTAGATCCATCCTTACAGCAAGATTTCATTTTTTATGACTGAATAATATTCCATTATGGATATTGCTATTGATACATGCACACACAACCACCACTTCTTTATCCATCCTTTCATTGATGGACACTTGGGCTGCTTCCGTATCTTCGCCGCTGTAGGTTATGCTGCTATAAACATAAGAGTGTTTGTATCCCTTTGAATTAGTGTTTTTGTATATTTTGGGTAAATATCCAGTGGTGCAATTCCTGGATCATAGGGTAGTTCTATTTTTAATTTTTTGTTTTCCACAGTGGCTGCACCAGGTGCTTTCCCACCAACAGTGCCTAAGGGTTCCTTTTTAGTTTTGACTTGCATTTCCCTGATGATGACTGATATTGAGCATCTTTCCATGTATCTGTTGGGCATCTGTATGTCTTCTTTGAAGAAATATCTGTTCATGTTTTCTGTCTATTTTTAATTGGCTTATTTGTTTTTTGGATGTTCGGTTTTTATCAGTTCTTTATATATTTTGGATGCTAGAACTTTATCGGATATGGCATTTGCAAATATCTTCTATTTGGTAAGTTGCCTTTTAGCTTTGTTGATTGTTTCCTTCACAGTGCAGAAGCTTTTTATTTTGATAGAGTCCTAGAGTCCCAATGGTTAATTTTTACTTTTATTTCCCTGACCTGAGAAGACCTATCTAGAAAAATGTTGCTATGGCCGATGTCAGAGAAATTACTATCTGTGCTCTCTTCTAGAATTGAGCTAATTTACATTTTAAAAGGATGACTGTGGTTGCTACATGGGTAGGATTGCCAGATTTAGCAAATAAAATTTAATCATGTCCAGTTAAATTTGCATTTCAGATCATTTTGAATTATAATGAATAATTACAATTAAGTAATAACAAATAATTTCTAAGTAGAAATAGATCCCATAGATATATGGGATATCTTATATCTGTGACATATCTGTGCTATATCTGTGATGTCTTTATACTAAAAGAATGATTTATTGTTTATCTGAAATGTGAATTTAAAAGAGTGTCCTGTATTTTATCTGGCAATCCTATACCTGGAGAAAGATTAGGGCAAGAGGTGAAAGCTGGATCAGCTTGGGTGTTGCAATAAACCAGGCAAGAGATGAGGATTATTCAGACCAAGGGGGTGGTGATGGTGAGAAGTTATTGGTTGGATTCTAGTATATAGGGTCCCCCATGTATTCTCTCACTCTTTCTCAGGCCTTTTCTATGAACTAGTTTGATTCATTTTGCAACCCAAACTTGGGAGGATGTGGGTGGGGGCCATTTGGCATAGGGGAAGGATGTGGGTTTAACCGCAAGTTTCATATAGTTTTAGAGAATGCATGAAAATAGAATTAGTCACTCAAAGGTAGAAGGGAGCCAAAGGCCAGTGACAGTCCTGAAAGAGCTCCTTCCCTTCCTGCTCAGGGACACAGTCACCAGCCCCTGCGGAGATGGGAAAATGCATTGACATGACACTTCCTTTTTGGTTTCTTCTCCTTAGCTTGGCTCTAGCAGATGCATCCTGGCTTCAAAAAGAGTAGAAGATGGCCTATGGGGGAATGGTGACAGTAAATGGATTTTTGTATTTAGTATTTTTGTTCTGTACTCAGATCTTTTGTTCTGAGCCAATATGCTGAGGATATTCTTAGAGAACAAGCCAACCTCTTCTGGATTGTTGGAGTTGTGGGCAGGGAGGGCCCCTATAATGTGTGCTAAGTGCTAGGTGTGTCACTCACAACAAGCCAGAGCCAGACATTATCACTTTCTTTCATGGTAAGGAACTGGCACAGAAAGGTTCAGCAGCCTCCCCAGGAGCACTTTGAAGGACCCACCAGTTTTCCATCGTCATTACTGAATCCAACAAAAATCACTTCAGTGCTAATGAACTGAGAACTCGAGAGGAGACGATATGGCAGCTGTACAGTTTCTATTCCACAAAGAGTTTCAGACCAAGTGTTTGGTCAATAAGAGACCCTCATAAACATAATCCTTACCAGCTGGCTTCCCTCCCTGCCTGCCTCCTGCTTCATTCCTTCCATTGTTCAGCAAAAGTATATTGAGCATCTTCTATACGCCAGTTCTATGCGAGGCCCAAGGATTCACTGGTAAACAAAAACCAAGCTGTAAAGCTGAGGTTTGAAGATAAGGGTAATTCATCAGGTCAGAGGTAAGTGATGGGGAAATTGTTTCATGAGGAAAGCTAGTGCCAATGGGCTGTGGCAGGAGGGGGTGTGGCTAATAGTAGGGGGCGGAAGAAGGCTGGAAGGGAGACAGGCAGTTGAAAGATGCTGTGTGCAGCAGGTCATGATTAAGGACCTCAGTTTTTATCCCAAGAGCCAGGAGATGCCATGGAAGTACTTTACACTGGACTGTGACATAATCAGCTTTGCATTTTGAAAAGATAAAATCCCAAAGTCTGTCACTAGAGAACTGGTTAGGTCAGTTAGGATACATCCATGTGGGGAACTCCAGTGGCGGGGGTTGGGAGGTTGGGGTACCAGGTGGTGGGTATTATAGAGGGCACGGCTTGCATGGAGCACTGGGTGTGGTGAAAAAATAATGAATACTGTTTTTCTGAAAATAAATAAATTGAAAAAAAAAGAATGAATATAATAGCATGATCTCTAAAAACATTGTTTAAATGTAAGAGGTACAGAACACTGCATTGTCTACTATCATTTGTATAGAAAACATGTACATATAAACAGTTGGTTCTTGTTATTCATGGTACTTATATTCTATAAATTTGCCACAAACACTAAATTAGTTTAATATCTGCTAATACAAAGTTATGTTCCTGCCAGCCTTGGTCACAACATTTTCAGCGACTGATCCATACATATATAACCTGATTTTATGTGTGTTTCTGTTTGCAAACATCTTATTTCATATATATTACTGATTATAAACAGTGAACTCACGGCCAACAGCGCCACGACTCATGCCTGAGAGAAGCTTATCCAGCATGTGTATTTTCTCCAGGAGACATAGCACAGCCTTCCTGCTCATAGGAGCACTAGACAACACTTAAGTGCTGTGATTGGAGGCCATTTTGAACAGCAAAAACATCAACAAAAAGCACAAAAGTGTGAAAAACCCGGGACCAAATAGACAGGGAAAAGGACAGTTATTTATAGTACGAGAGCAGAAACCAGAAAGCTGAATGCCACCTCGTGTGATCTCAGCTGGGAACATGTGTGTTAGGCAACCCAGATCTCTCGTATCTCTGTAGAAGTCTGCAGACAACTGTGGACATGCTTGAATGTTGCTGCCGGGGTTAAAGGTTAGCAAGTAGATGAACTTGCAAATAGGGAACCTGCGAATATGGACGTCAACTTTTTAGAGGAAAGAAACTCAAACTTAGACATACATTGCGAAAACAAAAATAATATAAGAATGCTCATCAATACTTTACCCAGATTTACCTATTGTTAACATTTTACCCCGTTTGATTTATGCCTTCTGTCTCCCTCTCATGTACAAACACACCCACCCATACAAACGCACACACACATTTTTTTTTCTGAATCATATGGGAGTCAGTTATATACATAATGGTATATAATGGTATATAAACATAACCCTTTACCCCTGAATATGGCAGTATTTGTTTTCTAATAAGGGATTCTCTTATATAGCCACCGTATACTTATACCAACTTTGATAGCTTTAACATGAATGTAATACTTTTATCTAAGCTACCAGCCTTCTTAATTCTGGAACACATTTACAGCCTTTCTTTGTGTTTTGTGATACTGATGTTTTGTAAGCATCACTTTTTATTTTATTTATTTATTTAAAGATTTTATGTATTTACTTGACACAGAGAGAGAGCACACACACAAGCAGGGGCAGCAGCAGAGGGAGAGGGAGAAGCAGGCTCCATGCTGAGCAGGGAGCCCTATAGGGCGATCAATCCTGGGACCTTTGGATTATGACCTGAGCCAAAGGCAGATGCTTAACCGACTGAGCCACCCAGGTGCCCCTAACTGTCACTTTTTAAAATAACAATATTTATCTGATGCTTCCTTATAGTCTGATTATGCATTCTCCCCCAGAATGCTGTGTAGGAGATGAGGTACAATGTATTTGCTCTAAAGCACGTGGAGTACATTTGAAGGGAAGCTAAGGACAGTTAGCTAGTGACAGGGGGATTGTCTTTGGCGAAGACAACTTGTAATCTGGAGGAGAGAATGGGGAAGGAGGGTGACTTTTCATTGCATACACTTATTTGAATTGTGCATTGAGTGTATGTGTAGTACCTTTTCAAAAACTAAATTTTCAAAATCCTGGAAGGTCAGTGGGTCTTGTGTTATTACCCTCCCCCTCCCCATTTTCCATATGGAGAAACAGGCTCAAAGAGAGCAAGTGAGCAGCAGGAAGCCTCCACTCTGGGTGCCATGCCTGTTGTCTGTCCATCAGACTGCTCCTCGGAAGCTAGACATGCGCACGTTGCCCTGAGTGCCGCAAGAGAGGAGAGCGAGGGGGTTGTCAGGCAAGGCTTCCCCTTCCCGCAGGAGGAGACACCTAAGCTGAGTGCAGAGAGGTGAGAAGTTAGCCTGTAACCAAGGGTCCCAGGACTAGGGGAAGGAAGGAGGAAAGGGGAAGCAGGAAGGAAGGTATTTCAGACAGAAAGTGCCTTGGATTCAGAGGGTAGCAGACTGGTAAGTGTACACACCCCATCAGATCTGCACAGAAAATTGGGATCTTCCCTAGCAGACCCACCCTCTTGTGTAGTGGGGATGCCTGGGCTTGCTTTTCAACAATACTGTCTCTTCCCAGTCAATAGCCTCTTTTCAAGCTGAGCAGTCCGTCTACTTGGAGTTGAACTCCCTCATGTGGCTGCTTTCCATAGACTCTCAGAAAACTCACTCTGTGCTCTGTCTGTCCCTTTCCCTTCCTCACCTGAAGATGTCATCTGGCTATCTGAGTAAATAAGGACCCTTACCATATCCACTGACGTGGGGACCCTCAGTACACTCAGATCTTACAGACCTCTGCTGTTTTCTGTGAGGAGAGAGGCATTGGCTCCTGTCAGTGAACATGAGTGCTGGGACTGGTCCCATATGGCTTCCTGGGGGCAATGTGCTGCCAGAGCCAGTACATCATTTGCAGAATTCAAGGTAAAATAAAAACACAGGATCCCCTTGTTCAAAAAGTAGGAAAAAAGTACTACTATGGGTACTAAAATAGTAAAGTGTTCCTTTTTCTTCTGAGGTCCCTCTCTTTACTTGTTATTATGTTTTTTATTTGCTATTTAATGACATTTCAAGTAAAACAAAATAAAAATTTCATACTATTATATTAGTATGACCTTAACCATTCATCTTTATATTGTGCAATGCCAGTTTTAAATACAAAATCCAAAGCATTTAACTAATATGCAAATCACAAAAATTATACAATTTCTATTTTATAGATTGGGCATGCATTTGTATTTTACTCACACCCAAAAGTGGAAACTTTGTGTAAAACCAGCACTTCAGTTTACCTCCTGATGTGCTCGTGTTGTACCAACATTCTCTACCTTCACCTTAACTGACTAGTAAACAGGGGCTGAATGTGAAATGAACGATGGGTTTCCTTCTCTTTTATCTGTCATCATTTTCAAAGTGAGTGATTGGCTAATACAGGGAAGTAACACAAGTAAATAAGGATATAATAGATCCTTGGTGTTTGTGTTCCTTAGAAAGCCACTGTCTTCTTTCTGCATTTCAAACACATTCAGGTTCAAATGGAAAGCAACTCCTTGGAGTTGTCCTGCTTACTCAGACACAGACATAACATGTTTACCTTGTCCCAGCTTGGAATCTTGCTTAAATCCCACACATCGCGGTGGGATCTGTGCTCCCAGTACACTGCAAACACTGTATGCATGTGCAGATGGGTGGCAAGGAACAGGAGGCACACATATTGCACATCATTCATAAAATCAGTTAAAAGTTCAAAACAGGAATAGCAAAGAATTAAATTGATGCTTGCACGGAGGCCCCTTCAGAAGATTACGGGGATCGGAGCACATGATAAGCATTTTATGGAAGACGTATATCGTAGGCATGACCCATGTCATATTAGAACGAGGTCAGCAAGGACCAAAGACACACATATCACAGGTATCTCCTCTGCTCATGTGCACCCTCCGTTGTCCCACTGGATCTCACTTATAAAACACTAGTTCAAAGATAACGTTATTCAGAATTTCAAAATGGTGACAGGCCATTAAAATAAATGTGGACTCTTCTGAGTGAGGGGCTTTAGGCAATCGCACATGTCACATGTCCATGAAGCTGGGCATGGGGAGGGCTGCCCACTTCTGTTTCCTGCCTGCCGGTGTGGTGTATAGAACGGTTCAGCTTCAGAACCACTTTGGACTAGGTGGATAAGGGCCACATCTTGAAAGAGCGGAGAGAAAAGATGGGATGGACCCGGGTCCCTGACATTTTATCAGCCCTGGATAGCCAACCTCCAGGCTTTTACATGGCAGGATAAATCTGTATGTGTGTGTTCTTTTTTTTTTTTTTTTTAAGATGTTATTTATTTATTTGAGAGAGATAGAGAGAGAGACAGCATGATGGGGGTGGAGAGAAGGAGAAGCAGACTCACCACTGAGCAAGGAGCCCAAGGTGGGGCTCAATCCCAGGACCCTGAGATAATGACCTGAGCAGAAGGCAGATGCTTAACTGAATGAGCCACCCAGGTGCTCCCTATGTACATGTTTTAATCCATAATTAAACTATGCATTTTTAAGCTGCTGTAACGCCAAAGCCAATTCTATGTGATATAGCACCTTTGTGTTCTTTCACCTGGGATACAGGAACTTCTCACAAGCCACTCAGAAGCCATGAGAATCCAGAGATGGGAACCTCTGACTCAAACCTCCAGCTATCCAGCTAACTCCAACTGTGACGACTGAGCCATTTTTCTGTGCCATGTCTGAAGTGCCCTCCTGTGGGGGTTGTGTTGCATGACAGGTTGTCAAACTGTGTAGCCCATGGGTTGGCCACCTATCTTACAAATAGAAATTTTAGGGGTGCCTGGGTGGCTCTGTTAGCTAAGCATCTGTCTCGATTTTGGTGCAGGTCATGATCTCACAGTTGTGAGCTGCTGCTCTGCATTGGGCTCTGCACTGGACAAGGAGTTTGCTCGAGATTCTCTCTCCCTCTCCCTCTGCCCCTGCCCTCTGCCAACTTGTGCACGCTCTTGCATGTCTTCCCTTTCTCTCTCTCTCAAAAGAAGAAGAAGAAGGAGGAGGAGGAGGAGGAGTTGTTTTATTAGAACAGAGTCACACTTATTCGTGTAGAAATTGTCTATGGCTGCTTTGGAGCTGTACTACCTGAGTTGACTAGGTCCAAGAGTAGTTACTTTTGGCCTTGGAAGATTTCACTGTCTAAGAGAGCCACTGGTTCCCCCCGCCTCAGTCCATCTAACCCTGAGGGTTTCACCACCTTCCTCTTTTCCCCTCACAATCCTTCAGGCCAGAGACATAGGCTTTCCAACCGATACACCCGTAAGTATTTAACAAAGGGCTCTCTGGGAGAACAGAAAACCCTCATGTATAGGGTAACAACCATATCCGTGGTGTAAATATTCCCACTATGGCTAATTTCAAGCCAACAACATAACAACAATGAGGAGTTGGAAAAAGAGGAAGACAATCAGCTCTAGGGAGCAGTTAAAGACAGTTCCAGTATATCACTGGAGCCACTTCCTTTACATCTGGCCTGGGCTTTTGCATTTAATGGAACCCTAAACTCTGATCAGCCAGGTCTGGCTATACTAATTGCAGCTAAAGGAATTTAGAGAATTTCGTTTCTGGCTTTCAGCATGATATCCCCCTCAAACTTTGTCAAGATTTATAATACTTACATTCCGTTCTGTTCATTTCGTTGCATGTTTTGTCTACAGATTGAGTCTGAGATATTAAACCCCATATAAATCACATTATTGTAAGATATAATTACAATGTTTTAATTGTGTAAATATTGTTGGCTGTGGAATCAAGCAGTGTGACTGGAGAGCTTAAGAACAAAACAGCCTTCGATTACTAAACGTTTGTAGGTCAAAGGAGAATGTTCCAGGCATCAAAGTTCAAACTAGTATGGGTTCATTTTCTTTCTATGTTTATATTTCGTCTTATACTCAGCTTCTACTTTTCTAAACAAATCTCACATATTTCTTTTTAGATTACTTCGTTTTAGTGGGACATCTTCCTGAGTGATTTCTTCAAAGACTGTGCATGAATGGCAAATTTTCTTACTCTCTGGATTTCTGAAAATGTCTTTATTGTATCTTCACTTTGGGTAGGAATTTGGCTGGTTCTAGAATTCCAGATTCAAATTAATTTTCCTACAAGATCTGATGTCAGACTGAATCTCGTTTCTTCATATATAAGCTGGTTTTTCTTTCTGGGAGTTTATATGATTTTTCTTTTTATGCTTTCAGTTCTGAAATTCTATGCAAGTGCATTTAAATATGATTTTTCTTTAGTATTCTCATCGGCCTTCTGTGGGTCCCTTCAAAAAACACAAAACCAAAACAAAACATGTATTTGGTTTAATACCAAAATACATTCTGAGGAAAGCTAAGGCGACAATAATACCACCGCCCAGATAACTCTAGTTATCTAATAAAGAAATAAAGTACAATAATGCAATATTACGCAAAGAGTGAAAACAGTTCTGTTTCACTTAACGTAGTCAACTTTCCCTTATTCCACTCATAGCTGTACCGTCATGGACCTAACCAGTACCTTGCTGATGGACATCTCAAGTTTTACATTGCCATAAACAATACTGCAGTAGACACCTTTGAACCATTACGATATTTTGACATGCTTTAATGAATATATGCAAGGAAGAAATTCCTAGTAGTCACACTGCTGAAATAGTGAGCAAGAACATTTTATTTATTCATTTTTTAAGGTTTTATTTATTTATTTATTTATTTGAGAGAAAGAGAGAGAGGAAAAGCAGAGGGGGAGGGACAAGCAGACTCCCTGCTGAGCGCAGAGTCAGACCCAGCGAACCTGAGATCATGACCTGAGCCAAAAATCAATAGTCAGACACAACCTACTGAGCCACCCAGGCACCCTGAGTAAGAACATCTTAAATTTTGATCATATTTTGCCAGTTTTCCTCACAAAATGTTTGCGTTCTCAGTAACATCTGAGTGTCTCATTCACTTACTGATAGTAGCTATCATCGAGCTTTCTAAGTATGGCCAGTTGGGATGAGCGAAAACATTGGTATTTTCCTATGTATTTCTTCAGCCGAATGTCTGGCTTAGTATTGTTTCCTGTGTTTATTGGCCATCGGAATTTCTTTTCCTTAGCTCCCCATTCATGTTCTTGACCTCTGTGGACCCTTGCCTGGATGATTTGTGTTTTTCTTTACGTCAGGAGAATGTCCTTTGGTTACTTCCTCAACTCTCTCCTCCTGCCGTCTTCTCTGACTTTCTCCTGCCTCCAGACATCTAGATTTGTTCTTGTATCATTTTATTTTTATCTCGTATGTTCCATCTGTTGGTTTTTACTCTGTTTTAAAGGAGATGTTTTTCAATGTTCTTTCCACATTCAGCTTGTGTTTAAAATTTTTCCACTATTATTTTTCAAAAATCGAAGTAGTGCATGAAGGTTATTTTAGAAATAAAATATGGCTTTCTGGTTTATAGATAGAACTGTCCTGCAATCTCTTGCTCCTGATCCCCTTTCCTAAACCTTTTAGCTATTTTTTTCCCCAGTATGTACTTCCGTATGTCTCAACTCTCGACATTATCTTTTGACTTTATATTATAGAAAGTGAATGGTTTGCACTAATACTGCCTCCTTGCTTCCGCTGCCACAGTTCTCTCCATCCTGCTGTGATTGTTACAACCAATTTTTTTTTGTTACATTATTAGTTACTTTTAGGGGGAGAAATATAGGAGTATAGTTTATCGCTGAGCCAAAGAGTTCATTATGCTTATGTTTCTTTTGTCTCCTTTCCCCCTGAATTTAACAGTTACCTTTAAAAAAGATTTGGCTTAGTTTTATATATACCTTTAACTACAGCCTTCTAAACCTTCTGAGAGAACTGTCAAAGACTTGAATTTGGATGAGTCCTTTTCCATGGATTGGCTCCTTCCTTTGTTTCTCTCCTTCTTGAGGTTTGAGGACAGAGCCAAGAAAGACAAGACCAGTGTGTCAGGGAGAGAAGAGAGGCAGGAAAAGGCTGGGGGCCTGGGAATGGAAAAACAGATCCACAGCAATCCTGGACTTGGAGCATTAGGACTCTGTTGTGTGACCTCAGAACAGCTCTACAGAAATGTTTTCAATGGTGCGTGGTTCCCAGTCTGTTTCCTACCCCAGCCCATCTCCAAGCTGAACAGCTTTTTTGGACCTTTGCAGGAGAGGTATAATTCTGTATAATTTGAAAAGTGCTATTTTTCAAACTAGCAAGAGAGCAGAAACATTGAAGCACCAACAATTTTGCATTTATCTTGAGTGGTGATGCCGTGGGCAGAGAGGATATGTGATGGTTCTTGCTTGGTGAAGGCAAAAGTGGGCCAAAGGCAGGCCCTTAATGCCACTGGCAGGCCAAATAGGGTAAGACGGGTAGGAGAGAGAAAAAGCCCATGTCAAGAGAAGGGGAAGCTTCAGCCTGGGCAGGAGACTTCCCTAACCCCACCACCCATCCTTCTCTACCCCTAATCTGGTTAACCCTGCCCAGCACATAGTAAGTGTTTAAAAAGTACATTAAACAGGAAATACTATAAGCTCGGTGTGCCTCTCAAGGGTGTTAAGATGAGTACCCATAAATCAGAGGTGATTTAGAGGCAGGATGCAGAGCACAGGAGCAAATGGTCCATGCCTTTTGATCTTTCAGTGCATCTGGACAAATGTGTAAATTCTTCCAGAGTATGGAAGGACTGAGAGTCCCATAGGGGACCCTAGCAGGTGTTGGCAGATCCCATGTACCTCTCTGGGCCACCAGCTCCTCTCTCCTTCTCCATCAGCAAACCCAGGCAAGGCCCACATCCCCTTCTGAAGGTGGCAAGGAGAAAGCTTGAGAATACTCAGAGATTATTAACTTTTCATAGAACTGGATTTCAGGTGGAGGGTGTCCCAGGGACGAAGCAGAGATTGGGAGAGTGCCCCGCATACATATTTTTCTGGCTTATTCTGGACCATGTAGGCCCAAGCACATTCCAAAGGGCTGAAGGATGCCACAGGCCGCCTGAGTAGAAAAAGCCTTGCTCTGCCAGGGACTACCTTTGTGCAGCATTTCCAATTGTTCTGTCCTGGTGACTGCCCGGGATACAGTGATTAGTCTGCAGACCACCAGTTTAGACTGATGCCTGCCATCCCCACTGGGTAAGAACCAGCGCTGGTCTGTCTCTATTTGAAAGTGTCTTGTGATGGGTGTTTATTCAATTTTGTTAACTCTGCCTAGCACATTGTAGATGATCGATAGGTAATTATTGTTTGAGTTAATGAACTCTTTTTTAAAGCTTTTATTTATTTAACAGAGAGACATATAGTAAGACATGGAACACAAGCAGGGGGAGTGGGAGAGGGAGAAGTAGGCTCCCCATTGAGCAGGGTGCCTGACACAGGGCTTGATCCCAGGGCCCCAGGATCATGGCCTGAACCAAAGGCAGATGCTTAACGACTGAACCACCCAGGTGCCCCTGAGTTAATAAACTCTTATGCTCTCTCAGAATTGAATTCTGCAGTGTGGTTACAGGTGTAAGTGACACTGGCTTACCCTACGTCACCACTGCTCCCTTGTGGGATATGCACTGAGCATCTCCCATGGTTCACTGCCTTTTTACTGTAACCATGCCATCCACCTCCAGACACACCTGCAGGCACACACATGGGCTCACACTGTCCACACCTATTTTGGACATGTTCACCGCTCATCCATATCTATTAGCACAGAAACACGTGAGCTCCTGCTTAACATCTCCCACTCTCCCTCCAGGGCTGTGCCTAGGGACATTTTCCAGGTGCTTTTAAATGTCTAGAGGCATCTGCATCCATCACCATGACCACTGTCAGAGCACAAGTCCTTCCTGTGTACTGGGCACTGTGTACTAGTTTTCATTCATCATCTCATTTACCCGCTAGCGACAGCTCTAAGAAAGAGGTCGGCTTATCCCATTTTAACGCTGAGAACACGAAGACTCAGAGAAGTTAATTTGCTTGGGGTCACACAGATGAGCCCAGCTAGAAACCCAGATCTTTTCTACCCAGGTCTGTGCCAATAACTATGATACTTGACCATCAAGGTGAGGGTCTGGCAAATCTTTAAAGTAGGAAGGATGCGGAGGTTCTGAGGCATGGCGTATTCTCGCCACCAGGGGCTGCTATTTCCCCGCACTCGCGACACGAATTTGGCTGCTGTCCCGACAGACCTCGAGAATGCAGTCCAAGCTTGGACCAGAGAGCCTAAGGGAGTCCCCCTAACCTGTGGTCCCGCCCCTCCTTACCATGGTCCTCAGCACAATCTTTAGGCTCGCCAAGCCCCAATCTAACAAAAGGGAGCACGAGGAGCTTGTCAATTGCTGGTTCCAAAGTAGAAGTATAAACTGGAACATGGGATTGTTCGGCTTCCGGAACGCCTTCCAGCTGTAGGGGTCTGCCTGCCTGGCTTCCAGGGGCTTGGTTAACAGCTGCCTCCTGCTTGCCCCCCCTCCTCCCCAGAGAGGAAGGCTGGCTCCCGGGGCGGGCGGGGTGGGGGGGTGTCCCTCGGGTGGCAGGATACAGTTAGGTCAGTGGTCTCCAATTCTGGGTATGCAAGATGATGTTGGAGGCGCAGGTGGAAAATACCAGAACTTTTATTTATGCACTTATATTTTTGATCTGAAAATAAGAATACGGTTTCTCTAACAGATATTTAGATTGGTGCTGCCTTGGCTCCCTCATTGGGCCGTATGTCCAGTAGCCCTCTATGAGGGAAGAATGAGTGGTGCTCTGGAGAAAGAGTGGGGCACCGTCCAGGACCCAGTATGGTTTATGTGGTCCTAGTGGACTGGACTTACAGAGTATATTACATAACTTAACTAAAGCAACGGCTTCGGCACAGACAAGTAGCTTTTACAGATTCCTCGGAAGAAACCAAGTTTCGAAGTTGATACTAACAGAACCTGCACGAGGGAGCTGGAGACAGATCAGTGACTGAGCTGTCACTTCCTCTCCTCGTCTGAGCTCTTAGCTGCTTGGTGACATAAAAACAATGACAGTCTCAAGAGATCTGACATGACACAAGTCTCCTAATTTCAAGCCTGTCAAAACTATTTGAAGTTATATCTATTATCATTTATGATGAGCCTTGCTACAGTATAAAAAGAGCTGCCTTCTATCAACAGCATCTAGTGATAGGAGGGCAACTGGAGGATATATTGGGGTGCAAGCGAAAACACAGTTGGAGGCTGAGATGCAGAGCGGAAGAGCTTGGCGATCGCCAGTGTCTGTAGCCACCCACAGGTCAGCGCTCCTGCCCTGACAATTCTTATATTATGGCCCGAGTGCTTGGTTTGGTGAAGATTATTGCTGACAGTGTTCAGGTGCCAGACATTGGAGCTACGACCCTTTGCGATGTGGTTCAGATTCCAATGGAGGCATTTTCAATTGGGTGGTATTTGTTTGCTTTTGGTCTGCTTCACGTGTGACCTCCAGGAGGGGGAGTAAGAGGAGAGGAGAGGGAGGTGGTAGCCCTTTGTTGTGTGGCCCTCCTCTGTGCTCACTGGACTATGTCTACTCTATGGGACTCCCAAGGGTCCACCCTGATTTTCCCAAGGGTCCCCATACTGCACCATAGCGGGGTGTCCCTCTCAGCCCCACTCCCTACATGCTTCCTTTCAAGGACAGATTTTTTTTTTAATTATGGGATTTGTCCAAACTCTGACAGAGGGAGAGTTCATTCTAAGTGGACATACTGAGAACAGATGTTAGTTTGCCTGTATCAGTTCTTGTCCAAATGCCATCCAAAGACCAATGGTATCAGGATGCCTTAGGACAGGTTTTAAACATGCAGATTCCTGGGCCGCACTAGAGACCTCCCCACTCAGAATCTGTGAGTGAAATACATTTTAAACAAACCCTTATTCCCTAACCCCCAATGACTGGTGATTCTGAAGCACACTCACATTTAAGAACTGTTACTCTATATAGCAATACTCTGGGAAACTATGGTTTTTCAAAGAGTCTATGGGATACTCATTTTTCTTAGTAGGGGATAGGTAGGGCCTGGTCGCCTTCTATTGATTTTAAGCACAAAAATGGAGTGAAACTCAGAGGGGGATCAGCCATTCACTGAAGTGTACCAGAGTGTTTACAGTGGATGAGAGCTGGCCCTCCCTGCCCAGGGCTGCCACACATGCTGGACACATAGATTGTGAGGGGTGAGATGACATTGCACACATCAGTGAAGAGGGCCCTGGCCTGCAGTAGCTCTATGGCAAGGGGGAATGTTTCTTTTTCTTTTTCTTTTCTTTTCTTTCTTTCTTCCTTTTTTTAAAAAAGGATTTTCTCCATTTATTTGTCAGAGAGAGAAAGAGAGTGAGAATACCAGCTGGGAAAGCAGCAGGCAGAGGGAGAAGCAGGCTCCCTGCTGAGCAAGGAGCCGACTGTGGGACTCGATGCCAGGTCCCTGAGATCATGAAGGAGCTGAAGGCCGACGCTTAACCAACTGAGCCACCCAGGGGCCCTAAGGGGGTACATTTCTGAAGCAAATTCATCCCTGAGCCCAAGCTCCCTGCTTGGGCCCTGTGGAAATTATAATCCCGTTCATCTTTGCCAAGTGACCTCAGAGCTCAAGGCTTAAAGGCTAGCCAATCTAACCACAATCTAGCACAATCCATAGATATTTTTTAGCAAAAAGTCAGCACAATGGCATGTTGGTCTCAGAATACTAAAGAGGACTCTGAAGTAGAGGCCAAAGGTAGAGCTTCCTCTTCCCGCAGAGCCATCCCCCTGTCCCCACATCCCCTGGCCAGTCCCACCTCTTCCAGAACTTCACGGGAGCACAGCTGCTTCCGGAGGACCCATTGTGCCCACACTCTGCCCCAGCCTGGGCCGGCACTGTCCCTGGTCCTCTCACAGCACTACCACACTGTGTTACATAGGCCAGACTGGGTGTCTGCCTCCCACAGGGAGCAGTGTCTCCAGGACGGTAGAGCCTGGGTTCAGTAACTGTAAAATGAGTACACTCATCGCTGGGGCTTCTCCTGCGGTGAGCTCGAGTTATGATCACCTCTGGCACCCTCAGACCCCACTGAGACAGAGCCTGGGTCTGAACTGCCAGAGGGGTGTGAAATGTCCAGAATGGTCATTTTCTGTGTCATGGGGAAGAGGCAGACTGGGAGCCATGGCCTTGTCACTCCAGGCCTATCTCCAGGCGCTGTAGGTCAGAAGAATGTTAGCTCTGCCAGGTAGGAAGGGACAACTGTCTCTTCCTCCTCTTTCAGTCTGGGAAACCAACCGAGCAAGGCTGGCTAGCTCTCCGACCTGGCCCCTAGTCTGGCTCTCTTGACTCCCCACCCCTTCCTGCAGCTGAGACAAATGAGAGTTCGGCTTCTGCTTTCCCACCTTTCCTGGCAACAGTCACAACTGTCCCTGATCAGGGTGAGCAATGCAAGTTCCAGGCATGCCTTGCTTCATTGCTGGCTTCTCAGGTGTCATTTGAACCACAGGATGAGTCCCTAACTGGTGGGGGGGATGACAAACATGCAAATTTCTGTAGGCAGTGTCAGGCTGCAGTTTCTTTCCTCCTCGGAAACATACATCTTAACAAACTGAGCAAATGGGTGAAAACCCACGCCTTCCCAACACTGTCCAGCATTCCCAGTAAGCAGATATCTGGGGAGCTAGCTGCCTGGCCCCTCATGCAGATATAAGTGAACAGTACACACTCCTCTCCTTCAAGATCCTGGAGTGGACGCAACTTAAACAGTACAGCCCCATCTGGTCTTGGGTGAAAGTACTTCTCTAGTTACTCAAGTCAGTGGTGTTGAATGTTGGTGCAGTTGTATGAATGCTGTGATGTGAATGGTTTCCACCTCATGGTGGAAACTATCACCCCGGGGGGGGCTTTCCATTTTCTTGGGCTTCAACTGCTATCAGTGGCAGTGACCCCCCCCAAGGGACAATGCTGCTTTTCTCCAGTGGGGGCCAATGAGCAGAACTTCAGACCTGCTTGGCCCATTTTTTCAGTGTCCACCTAAAGCCACAGGGACTAGGGCCAGGCTGAACTTCCTTCCCCTAAGCCGTCCGCGGAGCTGCGGGAAAAGTTACTGTGTAGGCCCTGGGTGACTGGCCCAGGATGAGGCCTGCAGCTCCTTCATCTGGTCTCTGGCCCCAAAGTGTCTGTGGGTAGGACATGACAAGCAGGGGTGGGTGCTTCCTGCAGAGGTGCCAGAGCACTGGAGAAGGTCAAGGCCAGCAACCGGGTACAGAATGGGAAGCCAGGAGAGGAAGTAACTTTGGAGTTGGGATTTTGCTGTTAGGGCCATGGGGAGCCACTTGTTTTCACCTGATTTGACTGGCAACAAGTAAAAAACAAAAACAATAACGGAGTAGGGAGGTTGCTGAAATGGAAGAAACAAAAGGCACCCTGGAGTCCCAGTATAGTTCCCGGAAGGTGGAAGCTGGTGGTGCAGTGTGGGAGGGCATTATCAGCCTCATTAAGAGAGACTGGGTGCTGCTGGACAGCGGGGTTGGAAACGTGGAGGGCCAGGGCAGGCGGCAGGGAGTGGAGGATCCAGACGCCTGCTGGCCTCTGGCTGCAGAGGTGCCTGGGGGCGGGGTCGGGGGCAGACACGGTGGGGCGGGGAGGGGCAGGGGCCCTGGCTGCGCTCCCATAGCGGCCAGAGGAATGCGGCCTTTGGCTCGTCTCCTGTCCGCATTCCGGCCGGCCGGCGCTGGAATGTGAACAGCGTGTTCACTACGCGCCCTGAACGCACTAGTTCGGTCCCCTCCCGTCGGAGACCGCCCAGCAGCGGGCAGAGGCTCCTGGGAGAGGCCCCCTGTGCCACCGCACTGCGCCAGCAGCATGTCCGGATGGAGGACAGGGCCCTGAGGACTGTCAGGCTAGAGGGGACTCAGCTCCTGGCCCTGGGTAGGGGTGCTTTGAGACCAGGTGTGGTTTAGGAAAGGAGGGAAACCACAAGGCGTCTACTGAGGCACCGAGAAGGAGACAGGACCGACCCTCTCTACCACCAGCCTTAAGGGGCCCAGAATTCAGACTCTAGAATGTCTTTAGGGCATACTGAGGATGGCAAGTCTGGAGAGAAGGGAAAAGCAGGCGATCCAATCTGGGAGTGACTGAATACCCAAGAGTAAGCATTTCATTCATTCAACAAAATATGGACCGAGCCTCTGTGCAGTGCTTGTCCCTGAGCCAAACTCTGGGGATATAGGAATGAAAAAAGGATCACCTGATCTTAATCCTGGAGACAGCTGCTGAAATACCCAGAGGAGTACAGAGGAATAGCCCAGATTGGGGTGGAGATCCAGGAGGTCTTCCCAGGGGAATCTGCAAAAGGACCTGAAAGGTTAGGAAGAGTTAGCCCCAAAGAGGGTGAAGGGAGTTCTAGACAGAGGGAATCTTGCATGTGGAGGCCAAGGAAACAGGGTGGCTCCCAGGCAGAGTCTGGGCTTGCCCTCCCTGAACGTGCCTGCCAGAGGGCCAGCTGAGTCACTGCAAGGATCGGTGTCTACCTCACTCTGATATCGGTTGGTTTATGGAGCCCCATTCTGCAGGGCCCCATAGCTTGCCTGTGAGGAGTGTAAAGAGCATCGGGATTCCGCATGCTGCCTTGAAATATTGTGGAGACTGAGAGATCAGGCCCCTAAAACATCTGGCAGGCAGCCTTGTATCTAGTAGGTGCTCACTAAACATTGGCTGGTCTTTCAAGGCCTTGCTTGGTTCACGGACTCCTCTTCCCTTCAAGGCAGCCGTTTCTGCCTCGGAAATGGGCAGCAGTCCTCCAGCCCTTCATCTCTGAGGAGGTGCCTGGCTGAGGGGTGGACGCTGTAGATCTGGTCAGGGAACGTCCTGTTTTCTTGTCCTTCCTTGGTTGAGATGGGGGAGCATGCAGGAGATAAGACAGGTGTGGCTGGCCATGTCGAAGGCCCCAGAAGATATCTGGGGAACCTGGTGCTGCAGGTGTAGAGGGCGGGGAGGGGAGAAGGGACTCCCCTGGAGGTGGAGTGTGGGAAGGTGATCCTTGGCTGAGGATAGGATGAACAAAGCAAGAAGGGTCAGGGCGAGGGAAGACTGATAAAGCCTGACAGGAGCTGAAGAGGGGAAGACAGAAAGCAGCGCTGGGAAGTAGAATCTGAGGAGGCGGATGAGACCTGACTTTCAGTCGCTTGGCTGCAGGGTGGGGCCAGGGCCCCAAATCCAGTGCCAGATCTCCACCTGGGGTGGGTCAAGATGGATCTGCGTGCCCATGGGAGGCTGCAGGGGATCATAGCCTGTGTGTCCTAAACATCCCTGAGTGGTATAACAGGAATGTTTACTTGCAGAAATTCCTTATCGGGCCCCCCTCCCAGGACTGCCCTGAGACCTAAATCCTTCTGTGCAGAGGAAAAGTGCAGGCCTTGGAATGGCTTCTCCAGCATTGTTCCTTGGCAAACACAGGAAGATGAGTTTCCTTTAGCTTTGTGGTGCTGACATCTGAATCCGGACCTCTTCCCCAGCCTTTGGGGTGGGGGGCAGGGAGGCAGGGGACCAGGCCAACCATGGAAAATAAATAGCCGCCTTTGCTCCTCTGACTTATTTCATGTTCTTAGAATTTCCTCCCTTGGATTCTGGCTTTGTTATTTCAGAGTTCCGTGCATTGGTTTCGGGCTGGGAAGATCCCTTAGTGCCGTTGCTGTGGAGAGGCCGTTCCACGCTGTAGCCCAGTCCTGGTGCCCCAGGAGAAATGGCCCAGCCAGTGGGCCTGCAGCCCAGAGTCCAAGTGAGCTCCTGAGTCAGCCCGTGTGAAGGAGGCTCTTGGGGCTGGGTGTGGGCGCCTCTGTTGTGAGCGTGTGCTAGTCCCACAGTGGGGACGTGGCAGTGTTTTGGTTCCAGCTGGCTGAGCCAGGGCCCAGCCAGAGTAGTGATGGCTTCATTGGGAAATGGCGGGGGCTTCCAAAGGGGGCTCTGGGTGGGCCTGTGCTATGTGTACACCGAGAGAACTCCCTGGCCCACCGGAGAGCTGGCCCATCCCTGCATGGGGACTTGGGCCACCTCTGCCCCGGGCTCTGTGGTGGACACGTGGGCTTCCCTGTTCATCCGGGCTTCTACCCCTTGCACGCCTCTCGTGGCGCTCCCCACAAGAATGATCGTCGTGGTGTTTCCTTCCTCCACCAATTCATGCAGTCACTCATTCTACAAATACAGACTGTGGGCACACCCGGTGTCGGGCACTGCACTGGGTGCGGGAGAGACAGACGAATAAAGTGGAAACATCAGAACAATCTGAGGATCCCAACAGTTAGCGATACAGAGTATGGACTGCTCATCATGTGACATAGGAGGGGGCCCGAGGGGGAAGCCTGGAGGGGTTCTCGCCTTCAGTACAGAACCGAACGGGAGCCAAAACCCACCAGAGTCAAGAGACATGATATTTTAACAGATAAAATCAGTCCATGGTGAACAAAAGAGCAAAATTTTAAATAAAGAGAGGATCCATGCCAGTTCTGCACTCGGCCTGTCGGGGTCAAGCCAACATCAGTGCTACCGATTTTGTGTTCAGAATTGAAAACAGCATGGACAGATGATCAGGCAAGCGTTCAAACATGTCATGGAGGGTAGCTTCTTGGCATAGAAAGAAACTCATGGCATATATTGTTGAGTGCAAAATAGGCGATTACAGAACCCTGTATAAAGTCCGATCCTATTAAAAAAAATGTTCAGATAGTGGAAGTTACAAGAGTGTAACCTGAAACATGAACAGCTCTTTCCTCTCTTTAATGGCCTACTCTTTGTCTGTCTGTATTTCCTGGTTATTTTAATGGTGAATCTATAATACTGTGTGCTTTTCTTAAAACATTTTTTAAAAACCTCAAGAGAATCGTAGCAGAGCATGCTGGTCTGAACAGCAGCTTTGATCACGGGCTTTCTGACTTGTGGGAGACAGGAGGACTCCCTGGATCAACCCCTTCTCAAGGCTGGTGAGGGGGAAGGCCCAGGACTACCCCTCCTACTTTACAGATGAGAAAGTCAAAGCCCACTGAGGTGAGAGTACTCAGAGAAGAGGACCCATTTGGGGCGAGGTAGAACCAGCTTCGGCCTGTGCTCTGTGTGCTGGAACCCACTTTGCCCTTAGCTTGGCACGCTGGCATCTTGCTTCCCAACTTCTTCCAGGCTGAATGTCTCATTCTCTGTTTTTTGTGGCCAGCTGCTCTCCATTGACCTACCTCTGTTCCGTGGGTTCTTTCCCCTTTTACAGTGCAGAAATATAGGATGAAAATCTGCAAAGAAATATCTGGGTAGATGTGCCTGGCCCCTGTCCGGGCCTTCAGCAAATGACAAGTGGCCTTGTGAATGACTGAGTGAAGAAATGAGAGAGCGTTTCCAAGTTATGTTTTCTCTCTGACCTCCCCACCCCGGGCAGCCTGGCATGAATCATAAGCAATTCTCTAAAGCCCCCATCTGCCTGGAAATGCCTAGTGGTATTTCCCAGAGTTCAGAAGCCACTGGCCCTGCATGCCAGGAGGCTTAGCTACTCCCCACCCAGCCACAGACCTGTTGCCCGCCGCCTGAGAATATAGTGTTCCAGGCAGAGATGCTGCCTCTGGAAGCAGGGGCCATCTGGAATGATGCTCACACAAGCCTTGGAACCGAGACCCTCTTGAATACTCTCTTAGTGACTTAGTAGACCTACCATCTTAAGCATCATGCCTGTGGGGACCAAGACAGAGACCCTTTCTCTCCTAAGCTGTGGAATCCCAGGCTCCAGCCCACCCTTAGCTGCATGTGGTTTTTCCTTTTCTGTTGAATGCCGCAAAGCATGAGTGCTGTTCTTTCTAAGTGTGGGTGTGGCAGATTGCATTTCCCAAAGACAGCCCTGACGATATTTTCCTTGTAGCTAGCTGTGGCTGTGTAACCAAGTCATGGCCAATGACATGTAAGTGGAATCGGCATGTGGAAATTTCTGGGAAGTTCCTTTCAAAGGGAGGTGGAGTGCCCTTCTTGTCCCCTTCTCCATCTAGTAACATGCACAATGGCTAGAGAACTAGCAGCCTTCTTGGATCCTGAAGACTTGGGGCAGGGGAGAGCTCTGACAAATAACCAGAAACCCAGATGTTGTGAAAGAAAAGATGAGCACATTTAACTAGATTAGAATTTTAAGCTTCTTGTGGCAGAAGATAACCCAGAGGACAGATAAAGAGAAGTGGAAACTGTATTTACAAAGCAGTACAAAAGATGCAAAGAACTTCTACAAATTGACAAGAAAAAGTTAAATGACCCAATAGGAAGACTGGCAGCTTATGGGAGAGCAATTCCAAAAAGCCAAAAAATATGAGGAATCGCTGGTAGTGAGATGGTTAGGTCAGCTTGAAAAACAATGAAAAGGATTGGTAATACCTATTGCTCATGGGCCTGCAGAAAAAGAGATAGTCACATACGTTGGTGATAGAAATACACGTTTTTATAGCCCTTAAAAAACCTGGCAACAGTGGGGCGCCTGGGTGGCTCAGTGAGTTAAGCCTCTGCTCAGGTCATGATCCCAGGGTCCAGGGATTGATTCCCGCATGGGGCTCTCTGCTTGGCAGGGAGCCTGATTCCTGCTTCCCTTCCTCTCTCACTGCCTGCCTCTCTGCCTATTTGTGATCTCTGTCTGTCAAATAAACAAATAAAATCTTAAAAAGAAAAATCTGGAAACATCAATGAAAATTATTATATAAGGTTAATAATTTTATATATCATAATTTGTATAAATTATGTGTATATGAGTATATTTTGATCACCAATCCATTCTTTATCATCTGTCCTTAGATATCCATACAAGATAATGATAATTATGGCAGCATTGTCCAGAGTGTCCAAACTTGAAATCCAAGTGAATGTTCGCCCACTCATAGACAAATGGCTAAGTTACAATACATAGTTCCGTTTCTAGGAATATTAGACAGACATTTAAAAAAATGAACCAGAGGGGCGCCTGGGTAGCTCAGAGGGTTAAGCCTCTAACTTGGGCTCAGGTCATGGTCTTGGGGTCCTGGGATCGAGCCCCACATCGGGCTCTCTGCTCAGCGGGGAGCCTGCTTCCCCCTCTCTCTCTGCCTGCATTTCTGCCTACTTATAATCTCTCTCTGTGTGTCAAATAAATAAATAAATAAAAATTAAAAAAAAAAATGAACCAGAGCTGTATCAGTGATAAATTTTCATTAGCTATTAATGAGTAAGATGAATAAAAACATATATAGTATTTAGGTAAAGCAATGATTTAAAAACCTATGTTTTGTTCGTTTGGGTCCTCCAAGAATCAGTCACCAGAATGGCAATGAGGTTTATCAGGGAAAACTCCTGTTAGTAAACAATGGGGAGTTTGCTTGAGGAGGCTGGGAGAGAGTCAGGCTGAGAACCACAGTGCTGTTCGAAGAACGTTTCTGCAACTTGGGTGGGAGTCGTTGAGCACAAGTCTTGGATTCTAGGAGTCCTGTATCCTGGGAACTGGCCAGCCTTTCTGTCCCTGCCCTGCTCAGTCACTGGCTGGCGAAGGCTGGCATCAGTGCAAACACTGCAGAGGTCCATGCTGCATGTGTAGTCACACATATGGGTGTGCTTGTGTGTGTGTGTGTGTGTGTGTGTTTGTCTACATACCGGTATAAGTGTGTATGTGTATATCTGTATACGTGTGTGTATATGAGCACAGAGACAAGTCTATGGAAGGATATGCACTAGGTTGTCACCTGGGTAATGAGTTGGGGGGGTGTGATTCACACACACACACACACACACACACAAGAAAGAAAAGAAGAAAAATTTGCATGAATGCCCCTCCTCCATATTCCAGGTATACATTCTGGAAAATTCCAGGTAAAATTCTGCCTCTACATGTGAAGAAGGAACTCAATGGTGACACAGCTAAAGAATGAATTCCCCAGTCTCCCCAGCCCTGCCCTCACCCGGCCCACTCTTCCCACAGCCCTCCCTGCTCTGATTCCCACTGTATGAGCCCTGTGGTCTTCCTGCTGTCTTCCTGCGGAGCCCTTCAGGCCCCTTCCTTCGCGCCAGGCCTCCTGGAATCTCACTACCACTTGTCTTGCCGCGGGTCTTTCCTCCTTTATTGTTCTAGCTACTCAACAGGCACTTAGCTGCTGTCCTTTGGTCCAGGGCCATTTTCCTGTGATATTTTTACATATCATTTCCTCCTGCTCCTTCCCTCTGTGCTTGCTTTCCACGAGGGCCTTCTGATGAAGCTTCTGAGTTTTCGCAGCTTTTCTCCCCGGTCCTCTCTCTTTTTTTCTTCTCTTTGGATGATTTTTCTTACCACCGGATCTTTCCACTAAATCTTGTCTGTTTTTATTTTAGAATCATATGTTTCATTTTGGAGAGTTGGGTTTTTTTCTCCTCTGCCTTAAAAAAATATAATTCTGATCTAGTTTCATGGAAGCCATTTTCTCACCTCTCCAAATATATTATTGTCTTTCTTGATGTTTTCTTTCACTCTGTGCATTACCTTTTGTCTGCTTTTATTCTGTTTCTCTGATGTGGTTTCTATCTTTCGTGTTGGGGGTTTTCTCCAGGGACGGGAGAATCTGACATATCTGTTCATAATTCAAGGTGGGTGCTGAGAAAGTCTAACTAGAATCTCTGTGTGCTTAGGTAGAGCTGCACTTCATGGACAGGGATAGGAAGACCCAGGGCTTAGTCTGGGGCTCTGTTTCTCTGAACCCATCTAGTTTCTTCCGAGGATGGTGCGGTCTCCTGGTCCGCGTGGGTAGGACAGGCGTCACTGGGTGGCTGGTTGGCGGCGGTTGGGGATGTGGGAGAAAGGGTTTGGTAGGTTTGCCCTTCACAGGTTGACACTCAGTCCTTGGTTTTCAGTGCCAAGTCATCCACCTCCCACCCTGTTGTGTACGTTGCTCCTATATCCAGTGTCCCTTGGGTTTAATTTTTCGGTAGTCTCCTCTGGATGACAGAGATAAGCTAGCCCACTGCCCAGCTGGGGAGGGAGGCAGGGTGTAACTGCTCCTGCTTTCTACTCCAACACCTTCCACGGTGACTGTGTCCTGATTCCTGAGTCTCTGGGTGTCACGGGCAGGCTTTTGTGGGCAGCCCCACTGGACTGGCGCTTCACATTCAGCTTGCCCATCTGGCTCTTACTTTTCTTCTTTTATTATACTTAGTTTCTCCTCCCTCCCTCTGCTGGCTAAGTGTCCTTGTCAGATTATATGTATATTTTTATGTCATCATATATACGTATTATAATTTATTATTTATATGTTGTGATAGAATATATAATTATAATTATAATATATGATTTATATGTAATGTGTATATTATATATACACATTTGGGGCCATTGTATGTGTTATTATATATTATATAAACACATATATAATATATGTGTGTTATGTATGTATATACATATATATGTATATGTGTGTGTGTGTGTGTGTGTGTGTGTGTGTGTATGTATCTACATAAAATTCTGCAATTTTCTATCTTTACTCAATACTAGATCGTGGTCTTATTCTGTACCAGCACATTCAGGTCTATCTACCCACCCCCTGGACTTATTTAACTCCCCTATCACACTGACATGGGGCTTGTTCTGAATTTTCACCCTTGAAAATAGGGTTGCTGGGAGAACTTCCTTTGTGTCCTCTGTGGGACTGACATTTCGTGGACTCTGCTCTCCACCCTGACCGTCAGTCCGCCGGGGCTCTGCCACTCCCAGCTGGATCGGATGCCCTGCATGGGGTCTCTGCTGAGAGGAGTGCTGAAGAGGACTCTGGAAGGTGTCTCCTGCCCTTCTGGAAGGAAAGGGGTGCAGGAAGCCACCAGCTAGAGGACCTGGCTTCCCCACCAATCGGCCCATCGGAGTGCCCGCCATTGAGTCACTCTCATTATCTCTACTTTTGTAGGGAGGAGACCTTGCCACCGCACCCGGGGCAGCATAGTGAGTCAGAAAGGAGGCTCTGGTCCCACCTGCCCCCACCATCCAGTCCTGCTTCCCAGGCAGCCTGGTGCAGAGATGCCAGTAAGAGGGTGTTCAGGCTTTAAGATGACCTGGTCGCCTGGACTGAGGAGGTCTTTGTAGTATTGATTTATTTGCTGAATAAATACTCTTTAAACTCAGGATTCAAATACAGTAAAATTGCCCCTCGTGTTCCTGCTGCACAGTCAGGCAGCTCTTTTATTAGAGGCAACTGGAGCTATTTTCTTGTAGATCAAGAGATATTTTAATGAAAAAAAAAAAAAAGAAAGAAAAGGTGAATAAAGGTCCATACTTCCTTAAATGAAACACTTTGGGGCCAGTGTTCTTGGGAATTCAGAAGTTAAGGAGTATACAAGAGTGCATGTCAAGCCTCCGCAGAGTGTATAATAAAATATGCTAATGTTTTTGCACCAAGTAGATTAAATAAAGTCATAATCAGCCTTAAGTGACTTTACTTCAGTTCAGATTTTGCTACCAAAGGTGTTTGTGCCAAATTTATTTTTGGAAAAAGCTCTTCTAATTCTTTTTTTTTTTTTTTTAAGAGACTTTCTTAGTTGAAAAGAGAATTGAAAATAGAGAATTTCCTAATTGTGGCTAGGCCATGTGGACTTGTGTTAATTCTCTTCCTTACTTAAAAACTTACAGTAGATGGGGTGCCTGGGTGGCTCAGCGGGTTAAGCCGCTGCCTTCCGCTCAGGTCATGATTCCGGGGTCCTGGGATCTGCTCAGCAGGGAGCCTGCTTCCCCCCTATCTCTGCCTGCTTCTCTGCCTACTTGTGATCTCTGTCTGTCAAATAAATAAAATCTTAAAAAAAAAAAACAAAAAACCAACAACCTACAGTAGGATTCTGTACACACTGGATCCGTGCTAAAGAGCTTCTTTGCCACTGTTTGGCATCCACATAGTATTGCATTATACATAATTAATTTAGCCTGTTTATAGATATTTGGACCATTTCCAGTTTTCCCCGGTTGCATCAGTACTGCAGTGAATAACACAGTACACTCCCTTAGCACATGTGCAAGTGTGTCTGTAGGATACATTCCTAGCAGTGGCATGGCTGGGTCAATTAATAATAATGATAGTTAACATTTGCATGGTATTTACTAAGAGCTGGGAACTGCAGTACGTGCTTTACAATAATTAATGTATTCTAATCCTCAAAAGAATCTATCTATCCCATGAGAAAAAGTGAGGCAGGGAGCAGTCAGATGACCTGGACAGCTGGGATTTGGACCAAGGTATTTTGGCTCCAGTCCGTTCTCAGAACCATTCCATTTTACTGCCTTTTGAAGGTCATGGGAATTTGTAACCAAGAGGGCTGTCGTTAAGTTGTCTTCCATCCAGCTTTACCAGATTCCCACCTGTGAGTGTGCTTGTTTCCCCGCCAACACTGTGCTGAATCAAACTTTCTGATATTTGCCCATCTGATAGGTGAAAAATGCTATCTCTGTGTAGTCTTAACTTGACTTTCTTTCACAGTGAGTCAGATTTAACATCTCTTCACCTAAGGGCCATTTGTATTTCCTGCTCCATAAGCCATCCATTCATGCCTTTTGCTCATTTTTCTGTTTGGTTACCTCTGTGACGTACGTTGAGCTTCTTTTTTGTCTTAGGAAGATGAGTCTTGGTGATTCAAGTTATACAGATCTTTTGCCAGGGAGCAGTGAGTTTTGGGCAGAGTACTGTGAGGGGATAAATGAAGGGAAGGGCTTCAGTGTTGGGAAGAAGAGGGAGAGAGAAGGCAGACAGGATCCTTGGAGAGAGGTGTCCTTTGTCCAGGCAGGAGGGAAGGAAGGTGATGGATGGAGAGTGAAGGGGACTCCTTATGGACATGGGGCATGGGGTTCACACACACCAGGTGTGGCCCATTCAGACCAGAGTCAGGGAGAGGATGGTGTCCATGGCAGATGGAGAAGATTTCTCTCTAAGCAGGGATGGTCCAGCTGCAAGGCCATGGTCAGCTGGCTGCCTACACTGTGGACTCCTGCAGGTCCACTTAGATTTTGGACCAAATTTATGCTCTTCTTGGGGTGGCCTTGGCCAATGATTGAGCAAGGTGGTTGTACAAGGGCTCAGTGGTTTCCACATTTCCACCCATCACTGGACCTCTCTAGCAGTCCCTGGCAGACTGACAGAGAAATCAGTTCTCATCACAACCTATAGGTTCCAACCCCATTTCCCCCCTCTTCTTTCACAGGAGTTACCTCCTCCCCCCATAAGTCAACTTGAACTCCTAACTCCCTCTCAGCATCAGCTTCCTGGAAAATGCAAGCAGCCCAGATTCCTAAAACCTTTTGGTAAAAATTGACATCAAGGAAGCATTCCTCTGTTTTAAATAGTCACTAAAATATATTTCATATTGTTTGAGTGTCACTAAAGATTTGCTTGTTTGTCTTCTATGTGGTGGTGACTATGAATGTCCCTGGCCTTGGACATAAGTAGAAATGTTGGCCTGAGAGTGAAGGCAGCTGGCGGTGGCCCTGCCAACACTTGGGGAATTCCTTTTTTTTTTTTTTTTAAAGATTTTATTTATTTATTTGATAGACAGAGATCATAAGTAGGCAGAGAGGCAGGCAGAGAGAGAGGAGGAGGAAGCAGACTCCCTGCTGAGCAGAGAGCCCGACACCGGGCTCGATCCCAAGACCCTGAGATCATGACCCAAGCCAAAGGCAGAGGCTTAACCCAGGCGCCAATACTTGGGGAATTCTGATCTCAGCTCAGAGGCTGGAGGAGCCGTGTGGAGTAGATGGTCTGAGTCTGGGGGTGACTGGCCAGGCGGGCTGGGACCTCTGGAAGGGTCTCTTGGGTAAGGTATGTGGGAGCACCTCCAGTGCTGAACCCAGGCCTGAGAACACACCTGAGGGCATAGGGCCCAGAAAGATCTTCACTGGAAGCCATGTAGGGGCCTGACTGGGCCAGCCCTTGCCCACAGCCTTCCCCTGGCCCAGTCACCTGCTGTCATGCCCTGATCAATGTCCACTCTTGTGTATTACCAGAGGGAACCCATCATACTACCTCTTGGTCTTATGCTTTGGATGATGAATCCTGGCGTCCACCCCCCTCGCCTGTGATTCAAGGCCTTTCCTTCCCTGGCTGTGGTCCTCCTTTCCAGCCTCTTTTTGTCCACCCCCATCCTCTACTCTCGTCTTTCCACACTCACAGGATCACTGGCCATCCTGAGAACCCAGTAAGCATCATGCCCTCTGCTAGTCTCTCTGCTTGGACCACCCTTCCTATTTCTCTTTACCCTTCAAGGCCTAGGGGGTATATCAGCAATTCAGATGTGATATACAGGGTGGGGATGGGGGAGGTAGAAAGGAAATTAAAGAACTGAGAGTCTCAGTTCTTCAAGTTTCCTTAAGAAATGGCAATAAATATTCCAAGAGCTCTTCATTAGAAAGCGCCCCATTCCTGCCCAGCACCCTGTGGAAATGCCACGGCTTTGAAGATGCTTGGTGCGGAGACTGGGCCACCCAAGGCCTGGGTTAAAGCGTTATGCATACATTTCTGGAGGACAGCCTAATGGGCATTTTTGGGGGCCTTTCTTCCTGCAGCCATTCCCACCCCCTGCTGCCCACCATATGCACCTCCATGAACACAATCACTGATCAACATTAAAACCACTCATTTGTATCAGATATTCTTTCAACTCTCTCACCAAGATTGCCTGAAATGTTGAAATGTTGTGGAATGTGGGGCGCCTGGGTGGCTCAGTGGGTTAAGCCGCTGCCTTCGGCTCAGGTCATGATCTCAGGGTCCTGGGATCGAGTCCCGCATCGGGCTCTCTGCTCAGCGGGGAGCCTGCTTCCCTCTCTCTCTCTCTGCCTGCCTCTCTGTCTACTTGTAATCTCTCTCTGTCAAATAAATAAATAAAATCTTTAAAAAAAAAAAAAAAAAGAAATGTTGTGGAATGTAAATGAGCCCCCAAATACTTATGAAGCAACTCATATGGGCAGGGACCGGTGGTAAGTGGTAGGTTGGTGGGTTACAAGGAAGCATGACCTGCCACAGAATACCTGTTCCATGGCACAGGTTACCTTATTTGCAAACAAGGCAACTGGTCGACTGATGGCTAAGCATGGTAAATGACAGAGGTCCTAGGGGACAGGGGACCTCAGGACCTCAGACAACATGCTCACTGCAGCTGCCGCAGCCAGGAGGGGCTTGCCTCGGGTAGAGGGGCGTGGGGAGGATTGGGGTGGGTTTTGAAGAATGGTAGCAATTTGAGAGACTAGAGAGCAAGGAAGGCCTCTAGGGAGAAGGCGGCTCCATGAATCACTCAGGAGGAGCCCTGTTTATTTTGTTTGATGAGCCTGGGACACATGAGATACCTCTTTAAAGCCCTGGTTCTCAACCCTGGCTGAATATTTTAGTTACCCAGAAGCCCTAGGAAAACACTGATCCCTGAGTCCTACCTCCAAAGAGTTTGATTGGCTTCGTCTGCAATACAGCCTGGGCACCGGGGGTTTCAAAAGGTCTCCAGGCAACAAGTGACATGGGGGCAGGGCTGGGAGCCTCTGCTCCACAGGACAGGCAGTGTGAGAACCCTCAGCCTGTCAGCCCTCAGGCACACACACCTGTTGGACTCTGACACTTCTGAGGCATGCCTTTCATTCTCTCCTCCTGGACAGTGGCCACCCCGGGGAGGGGCCCCAGCCCTCTCTTCAATCCCACCCACACACCTGGCATCAGCCTCCCTGCCAGTCACTCATCAAGCAGCCACAGGGTGGTCCACCAGTCCACACGCTGCTTGGCCTTCCTTCTGCCATCAATGCCACCCTTCTGGTGCTTTCCCAAAGTTCCGAAGGAAGCAGTGAAAGTCGTGGCCGTTCAAAGGGCCCATAAACCAGGACAGCACCATTTGCAGTGGGCCTCGGGGCCAAGCTTCCTGAGGACACATCACCTCCCAGCAGAGCAGGGACGTGGTGCCGGAAGGGGAATTTCTCTCCCTGCGTTTCCTGGCAGCGAGTGGCGTCAGAATCAAGTCCAGCTAGCCTTTGAGGCAATCTCCATTGAGTGGTCTCAGAAATGCTGTTCCTCAACTCAGAGAATTCTGTAGGTGTGGCTATTGGCCGCTGGCCAGCATGCCCAGCGAAGAATGTGCACCAGCCACAGGTTGACCAAGGAGGTTACAACTCTACTTCCTTTCAGCAGCTTGTCAGGGTATCCAAAAGGCTGCAGGAAAGGGTAGATCAGGGTGACATGATTTCCTGACAAGAAAGATTGTTGCACCCCGGGGCTTAGAATAAAGGCAACAGATGAAATACCCTGACTCTGAGTCTTATTTATTTATTTAAAAAAAACCTTTATTGATTTTGTTTTAAAAGGATACGTGTTCTTTTATTAAAAGGGGAAAAAAAGCAACATATTCAGAAAAAAAACCAGGAATCCCGATGTCTTGAGAAAGCCTCTGTCACTAAAGCTTCATGAGCAACTCTAAAGGCCAGCTCTGCAGGCACTGTGTGTGCTGTGCTGGGCAGGGGTATGGAGAACATGACCTCTGGAAGCACTCTCTGTCCTGGGCTTGCATAAGTAAGGCAATGACTCTTCTCCAAATAGTTCCTCTAGAGACTTCCCACCACCCTGCCTTCTTGGAAAGAAAGTCCAACATGTCCCACTCCAGAAGCCATCCAAGGAGAGAAGATGCCGGGGCGGTGGCTCATCTTCCTGGGTCTGGAGAGGCCTCTGAGGAGTCCTCTCTGTTGCTTCACGGCCCTCCAGCTATGCGAAGAATTCGAACCATTTCCCCTGGGACCGGCAACCGCGAAGCAATTCTAAGCCCAACCTCCCCAAATATCTGTTCTGCAAACAGATAAAACAGAGAAGCATCCTGAAAATGTGATCTTCGGCCATTCACCTTAGGCGGTTGTGCACGCCAGCTCGCAGGAGTGTTTCTACGGCTGGAGTCTCTCTTAGAATGGCTGGGAAACCAACTTTGGTATGTGGCTGTGCTCCCCCCTGAGGGGCAGAGAGCTGAGAACTCTCTCTGAGAACTCTCAAGGGAACAGAGACCAAGCAATGCCCCAGGCCCTTCGCAGGGGTCTGGCTCCTAACTCAGTGCTAGGATTATTGCAGACCATTCTGGGGTCATGGTGCCTTTTGACTCCTGAGATGTCTGGGCCTGGGGCTGCCTTCATTAGTAGCAAGGGTTCATCCCAATGAGCCTTTGCCCTTCCCCGTGAGCTCACAGTTCCTCTGGTTTACATTAGAATGCTTGGCTGAGCCCACTATAGGTATGATCAGGCTCCAGTGACCTACATAACCTTCCAGACGTAGGGCAGACGGGAGCCCTGACTCATCCCAGGGGAGCTTGCCTTGGGAAGGGTGGGGGTGGGGAGGATTTATAATCCGGAGACTTTGAAACTACCTAAATGTTCAGTGATGGCTCAGTGAATCATGATATGTGCACAGGGCGGAATATTATGTAAAAGTGATTATTGTAAAGACTATTTAGCAATATCACAAATGTTTATGAAGAAGATGTGCACATTTTATAAACATGAACAAGAGAAGATTGAATGGGGATTTTGAAAAATAAGTTGCTATGCTACAGTGGTGTGATTTTGGACCTTCTGCTTTTCAAAGAAAGCGGCGGCTTTAAAGTCAGACCGATCTGGACTAGTAGCTTAATTGTATTTCTTACTAGAAATGACCTTGGAGAGTAGCTTAATGTCTCTGAGATTGCTTCCTCATCTGTAAAATGGGTACAGTGATTCCTGCCTTACCAGATTCTTGGAAGGATAAATCAGATGATGTGTGCCTTCTTGCCTTCCTATCATCCTCCTCTTTCTCCCTCCCCCTGCATATTTTTCACTAATACAGCACAAAGCAGTTGCCCACAAAGGATTCCACAACTGAGTCATCCTTGAGTCTCTTAAATCTCTCTCAGGGTGAGAGTTTGCCTGTCTGTGCTCCAAGTTGAGCTGGAGCATGCATGAGTGAATGATAGCCATAGTCCACAGGCTACCAGGGGAGGGGAGGCTCACCTGGTCTTTGTTTTCAGAGAAGCGACCAGGGTGTGCACTCTCCAGCCCCCTAGGCCCTACCCGTTGAAACAGGGGTTTGGGAAGCTGACCCGGCTGACAGCAAACGGAGAAGACCCCTCTCCCTTTCCTTCTGCCATGGCCTAGCCTCAGGTCCTCTGACCTTCAGCAGGAGCTGCAGCAGGATAGATGGCTCCCAAAGCCCAAGACAGGTGCCCCTGGTGGGCAAAGAGGTGATTTCTAGTGGCGAGTGGACATGCATTTTTCGTTTTAAGAGTGTAGGTTTTACATATATGTTAGGAAAAAAATGAAGCAGCTGTTAAAATGGTACAACAGAAGAGGCATAATAAGAGTTAAGAAGAAGCCAACATAAAGAGAAATATTACATAAATAATAGTTGGGATTGGGAATGACTGAAGCTTGGGTGCCGCTGCCCAACCCACTGGCATCCATCTTCCAGTTCTGACCCAGCCTTTTTCTCTTCCGGCGTCTGCCTCCTAACACTCCTACTGCAGCCAGAGAGTTTCCTAAAAGGAAATCCTGCACTATAGGGCAGTGCCTCTAGGGAAAAGTCTAGACTTCTCCTTGGCAAGGTCTCCAAGGCCTTCTAGGATGGGACTCTGCTGTTCTTGAGAGCTTCCATGTCACCCTTGTCTTCTCCCCCGCTTTTTTCCCCAAGATGCTGCTGCTGCTGCTGATGATGATGATTATTAACAACATATAATACATTATTTGTTTCAGGGGTCCTGTTCCCCTTTTAGATTCCTACACCCTAGACTTCCAAACCCAGCTTGCTGGCTGGACCTCTGAGTCTTGGGATGTGCTGTCTCCTCTCCTTGTGATGTCCTTTCCCCTTCGTCTGTCTAAAGGACTCCTATTCAACCTTCAAAACTTTTGTAGGGGTCTTTTTCCTCTGTGAAACTGATCTCCTTACAAAGGGTTACTCTTGCCTTTCCTTCAGTCTCAAACACCATTTTATCCCGTGTAGCCCAAAGCTTCTGTTTTCTTAACTGTCTCTTGGACGAGGTGGCCTCTGAGGGCCTAGAACCTTCTATAGTAGTGAGTATAGGACTGGTGCTCAGTACTAATGAGAATGCAGGAGTTAGATCTATTGTTTCTGATTTGTCCTTTGTACATTATCTCACTTAATCCTCACAGTCTGGCCGGGACAAAGAACCTATGGACACACCCATCGTAGACACGTAGACACGAGGAAGCTTGGGTGCAGAAGCAGAACTCTTCTGCTGCATAGCTGATAAGTGGAGGGGTCAGAATTCAAACGCAGGCTGCCTGACTTTAGTGCTAGGCCCTCTGCCAGTCGCTACGCACTCTCCTGTAGGTCAGAGCTACTGCCTCAGTGTGGCAAAGTGGGCGCTTGGGTTAGGGAAGACTTCCGGCCACCGTGTGTAGCAGGAAGCTCGGACGGAGGCAGAGTGCAGGTCCCTGGGACTGCTCTTTCAAGGTCACGAGGGTAGAGGTGGGAAAGCAAGAGGAAGGAGAAAATAGAGTTGAGTCAGAGCCTTGTGGAATTTCTGGCCTTTTTTGAATTCTGGGAAGAGAAAAAAAAAAGGCCATACTTATTCCAAGTATGTCAAGATAATAAGGGGCCCTTTACTATTTACATGCAAAAATCTCTGGCAGCAACACCTGCAAGCAAGAGGCCAGGAATCTGTGAGACCCAGATGACCTGAGCAGAGCAGCCCCCCCCCCCCCCCCCCCCCCCGCTCCAGAGAGTGGCAGCTGGCAGAGATGGGGAGAAGCAAGAAGGCAAGGGGCAGACAGGACTGTCCTCATAGCCCCAGCATTTCCTGCAGGAAGGATCTGTGCCTGTCCCTGGAATGTGGGTGGACCCTTTGTGCGAGGAAAGGGAAGTGAATGGCTGCCTCTCCCCAAGCCTCCACCGGCCCTACCCCTGGCTCTCCAGGCCCAGCACCCTCTTCCTTTTGGAGCACTGGGCTGTCTAGTAAAGTTGCATTCCCAGCAAACCTCTCATCCACGGAGAAGCCCCGCCCAGTCCAAGCTCCGTAGAAACCCACTGCGTTATGAAAGGCAATCTGCTTTCAGAATCCCTGAGATCCTCTAAGGATAGCTTTCCTAGCCTCCCTGCGCTCCCCCTCCCCTAGGGCACATCAAGTGGAAGCCAATGAAGGGGAAGAGCCCCAGAGAAGAGGTAGTGGCACAGCACATTTTGGGGGTGGTTGGGGGGAGCAGCAGACAGCAATGGCCTTTGACTTCTCATTCTCTGGAAAGCCCTTTATTTACACAATTCCAAACATCTGAGTTGAAAATGGAAAAGGGCAATTAATTAGCTCTCTTCATGCACTTAAGACACCCATGAATTCAGTCAACAAACACTTATTCATTCATTTAATGTGTCCCCTGGGGCTGGATATGATGCCAGGTGCTGAGTATTTGGAAGTATCTGGGAATGTCTACACTGATGTTTCTCGCTTGGGGGTGGGTTTTTGTGAGACTCACATACTCATGCTGGCCCCACCCAACGTGGGAATCAGTTTGGGAGGGGGTTGCGGGGGAGGGGGTGTGTCTGGGTATGAGGACTTTGAAAAAGTCTCTGAGGGATACAGGACAAGAATCTCTGATCCAAACACAATGACCAGATTGGAAATATATTTGTCTTGAAGTATTCACGGTCCTATCTCTCTGGGAAGGTATGGGCATAATCTCTGTCTTGGATTCATTCATTCATTCATTCATTTCACTGGCATTTCCTATTTATTGAGCTCTTGGCAGTTGCAGGCTGACCCTGCCCCTATGGGGCTCTGACAGGCGTGAAGTCCCATCCCATCACTACCCTCTTCTGCAGGGCTCTGCCTTTCATCTTCATAAAAACCAGAGTTGTGGCAGTGAACCAGGCCCCACATGATCCCTTCCCTGTTCTGCCACCCTTCCCTCTGCTCCCTCTGCTTTAGTCACCTGGCCTCCTGCCTCTTCTGGCCACAGGCCTTCTACTGCCATGCTCCCCCAGGGGACCCCTCTGCTAACTCCCTTGAAATCTACAGCTTGCCCCTAGTCCAGGACTACTTGCCCTGCTCTTCTGAATGTTTTCCCTAAGCACTTGCACATTCTGGTGTTTTCTGTCCTTTCATTTCATGTGAATATCATTTCCTGTTGTCTGTCTCTCCCTCCCCTCCCCCAGAATGTAAGCACCCAGAGGGCAGTGTCTTTGCTTTGTCACTGACGGCACCCAGACTACCTCTAGAATAGTGCCTGGCTTGTCGTGACTGCTCAGTAAATATTTGTTGAGTGAATTAAGCAAATAATAACACAGAGAAGTGTGACATTACTAATGTGGTAAGTGCTGGCTAAAGAGAAGGAGCAGGATTATCTATGGGCTCCTCCCAGCTCGTCAACCCTATAATTTTACTTTAGTTTCTCCTTGAAACACCATTCAGTGTTGACAATTATCCTATGTGGTCAAGACCGTTGTTTTCTAATTTTGTTGTCATTGTGTTTTTCCCATGGCCTGGGACTCAGGAGGGGGAGAGTACGTGGAAGACCCCAAAATCTCTTCCACTGCTCTAGGGTCTCTGTCATACCTGTGAGTGAGAGCTGCAGCAGACTTGGTGGCCAGTCATGGATTCAGCCAGGATGAGTCACTGAGCCTGTTCAGAAGGCTGAGATAATGGGATTTGAGAACAATTGTAAAAGCACCTAACATGCCAACAGAGAATCAGTCAGAGAATCAGGATTCAAGAGACTCTAAGGCTTCTGTCCCTTCAGGGAAGCCGAGGGAGAGAGAATCCCAAGGGAAGAGTGGCTTGTGTGAAAGGATCCTGTCCCCAGGATCCCAGTAGAGATGGGAAGAGCCACTTCTCTGAAATAGAAGGACACTACATCAAAGGACTAACCCATGAAAGAAAGATGTGTCAGTCAGAGCCTGGAGGCAGCCAGCCCTGTACCAGTCCTGCCTCAAGGGCAGAGGGGACATAAGTCTTAACCCAGCCGTCTGGACCCTTATCCATCCCAAGGATGCAGTGAGGGCAGCAGGTCACTGCAGTCTGATGCCCTCAGTCAGGCCACTTTCTTCTGTTTCTAGCCTCTCACCCCAGGTGGCTTTTGACATCTCCCAACTGCAAGGGAAACGAGTGTCCAAATCCTGAGCAGGCTGATGACTAGGGCGAGTCCTTGCCTGATCGACGTGCTGCTTTCCCAGAGGTCGAGAGACAGGTTCCAGGAAAGCTGAGTTGGAGAGCAGACTGAGCTGAGGAGAGAGGGCCATCCTATGTTCTCTGGGGCGCGGTAGGGGGGAGGCACCGCCAGCATTTTCTTGATGCCTAGACATTGCTTGGTACCCCAGAGTCACTACCCTTCCTTTTTTTTTTAAAAAAAAAAAAAAAAAAGATTTTATTTATTTATTT
Organism: Neogale vison; assembly: GCF_020171115.1. Lineage (NCBI taxonomy): Eukaryota > Metazoa > Chordata > Mammalia > Carnivora > Mustelidae > Neogale > Neogale vison. The sequence goes on along the minus strand of NC_058096.1, from coordinate 129,351,078 downwards.
GACTGAGAGAGACACAGCAAGAGAGGGAACACAGGCAGGGGGAGTGGGAGTCGGAGAAGCGGGCTTCCCGAAGAGTGGGGAGCCCGATGTGGGACTTGATCCCAGGACCCTGGGATCATGACCTGAGCCGAGACAGATGCTTAATGACTGAGCCACCCTGGGCCCCATAACTACCCTTCCTTAAATGTGTTGGGGGCCGCACCTAGTGAGCAGGGAGATGGTGTCGGCAGATGGTCCCCCTGAGGCGGCTGCTCCAAAGGGAGGAACCCCGGAAGCAGCCCGTGCAAGGTTCTCTGTTAGGGCCATGTGAGGCCATCTGCGGGGAACCAAGGGGAGACACCAGGCCAAGGAGATGGCAAGGAGGGAGGAGGAGGTAAGAAGTGGCATGGGCTGTATCAGAGCTGGCACATCCAACAGGGGTGAGTTGGGAGGTCACAAGCAGTGACTAAGGTCATGTAATAGGGGGATGGGAGCAGGTCCTGGGAGCTCACGGGGAGGAAGGAAGGATCGAGAATGATTCAGGCTAGAATTATTTGTGGATTGATCAAGTCACTCAAGTTGTCTCAAGCAGCTTCTGTGGTTCTGATATTCCTAGATTCAAGTCCGAATCCCTTTTGGATAGCTTTCAAAGATTCCATTACCAGCACCAGCTCCCTTTCGTGGCCCCTCCCAATGGTCTCATGGCCTTGGTGCTGCCTGTAATGTGGCTTCTTCTCTTGTGCCTTTGCTTTTCACCCACTCATCCTTCACAGAGAAAATGTCACCACTTCCTGGAAGCATTCCCTAAACATGCTGGTGCTTTTGGTTACCTGGAATGGCTCTTTTGCCTGGGGTTGTCCCTTCCTGAACCACAGACAGGTGATCCAAGGCCACAGGCAATTTGCACAGAGTGAAGAGAGCTCTTATGAAGGCTGGGGTCAGAGGAGCCTGGCCTCTCCATTCTGCTCTACCCAAGCTCATGTAAAACCCCCCAGTGAACCAACCCTTCCAAATGTAAGAACAGCACTGTGGTGACCGTGCACAAAGTGTAAGCAGGGAGTCTCCCGAAGTTCAATCTCCAACTTTACCATCCAGACCAGCAGGCCCCTGGGAGGGTTCCTTAGAGACAACAGCTCCAGCAAGGGCAGAAGGATTCCATGGCCAAACGCATTTGGGAATCTCTCCATGCTGTATATCCCTTATCACCGGTTACTACATTAAAGACCCTGAAAGTCCTTATTTGAGTTTAATCCAGCCTCCCAAGTTTACCTGACAAGGAACCTGTTGTGTATGTGTGTGACCCAGGTGTGGCACCTATTAACATTGCCCAGAGCTCTGGCTTCAGACAGGCTTGGGCCATCTCTGTGCCTGATGTTCAACATTTGGAGGTTCTGAACTTCAGGGTGCCTATTTGCAAAATCTGTCTTTTATGTGGTCCAGGAAAGCAAACGCAGGTTTGGCTGGGGGTCCCAGGAAGATATTATGGGATGCTTCTGTGGTTTTCACCTTAGAGTTATAGTCCAGAGCTCATGGGTGGGAAGCAGGAGTGAGTACTCTGAAGGGCATGATCCTGGGGGGCATGGTCAGGAGCACTGGCAGAAACCATCTTCCCCAAACTACCCATTTGCTCTCTGACCAAAGAGCTCCCTTCCAGGCAGTGGGCATTTCCTGGGGTTCATGCTGACTTGACCCTACTCTCTTTAGCAAAGAGGACGTCTGCCTTGGCCTTCCCCATGCCTTGCTCTCCCTAGCCTTCACCTTGGCCATCTGTCTTCCATTCTCACTCCCCATCATTAACTGGCCAGTTCAACCTGTAGGCCTGAACTGAGATGTTCTTCCTCCATGAGGTTTTCTGGTTCCTCCCAGGCCAGGGATCTCTGCTCTGAGTTCTTATGGAACCTCTTCTTCCTATTTCAGAAACACCTGTTTCACATACTGTGAGTGATCTATCACCTGCTTCCAGCCAGCTTGAGTTCCTCCAACGCAGGCCTGCCATGCCATCTGCGCTTGGCTTAGTATTACTGAAAAGGAGCTTGGCCATGTGACTCCCTGTTCCCTCTCACACCCACTGGGCTTTTTCCTGGTGTCACTCTCCCTTCCTCCGTTCTTCCTGCAGGGAGCTGTATACTGTGTCATCCTTTTGCTGTTGAAAGTGATGAATCACCAGTTCCCATATCAGCCCCACAAGGTGAAAATCCTCTTCCCAGGAGCATGGAGGAAATGCTTCAGACTGGGGCTCGGCCTTGTCATAGAGAGCAAGTTGGGTGGGGGGCAGATACTTGTGCAGTGGGGAGGGGCTGGGGATCCCTCTATCACTGCCCCGAGCATATTCTTGGTTTCTGTCAGCCAGGGCTGTGCAAAGGGGCAATAGTATGGTCTTCAGCTGAGGTGGGTCTTGGGAGCTTGGCATCCCTAGCCGATGCTGAGCAGTGGCAGAGGTTGGGGGAGAATGGGGCTCAGAAGCTCAACCCAGCCACACTGCCTGACCAGTGATGGGATCAGGGAGCTCTGGGGAGCTGATGGGTATTCAAGGCCCTGCTGGCTCCTCCTTAAGCCTGAAGTGGGAGGCAGGCAACCCCACTGACTGATGCAGGTGAGGGCAGGGCCGAAAATGGGGCCCTGAGGCCTTCTAACTCAACCAGACCAGGCCAATGGGAAGCCGGGGCTAGGTGAGCCAGGAAGACTGGGGTAGGTTTGCTGGCCAGGCCAGTGCCTCAAGAAGCCAGTGGGCTGTTGTTAAAGGGGACTCCATTCTGGGTGAGGCCTGAGGCCTGATAGTCACGCTTCATTCCATGCCCAGGGTCTGGGCGAGTCTGAGCCTGGTCCCTCCCATGGTCACTGCCCAGTAGGGAAGCTGCTGGGGTGGGTACCCCCAAGGGTGGAGCTGCCTTTGGGCAACTTGCCTGCCCAGGCCATGACTACCTCCCCTGGCATCACCGTTGGGAGCTCGAGGCCAGAGTACCTAAGAAATACCATGCTGCCTAGAGCTGTAGGGCTTGGGATGGGGATGGTGGGGGCTGATAGGGTGAGTCTCCAGTCTCCTAAAATGCAAGACTGCCTTCCCCACTGCCTGCTTCCAATCCTTCCCTGGTGCCCTCCAGGCAAGCTTGGTTTCTGTCTCTGGTCTCTGGCCCTGGCCTGGGAGCCCTCCTGGGCTGTGATTCCAGTCCCCCTTCTCCAGCCTCCCTCTTACTCTTCCCCCCTGGCAAATCAGTTTCTGTTTCTCTCTGCTCCAGTGCTTGGGCCTCCGAGGCCACCCAGCACCCAGTAAGTCCTGCTCACCCTCCACTTGCTCTGGGAGCAGAGAGGCTCTGACCCAATCTGGTCCTTCCTGCAGCCCCACAGCTCCCACTCAGTGCACTGCCAGGTGGGCTCAGATGTCACACTCTTAACCAGGTCACTGAGGATCCCATGGTAATAGTCCCTCCCCGCATCCCATGCCCAGACCTCCTCAGCCTGCAGGCTCCTGCAATGTGAGCACCTGTCCAACAAGAAGGGACACCTGGGTCTACCAGGAGCCAGCTTCCCCAGCTTCCCTAAGTATGGGTTCCAGCGTGCCACACACACCCCCAGCTCCTGGGGTTCACTGAGCCTGAAATGTGGGGCCTTGATCATCAGGGGTGTTAGGGAGATGTCCTGGCCAGGACTGACATCTTTCATGTTGTCATATTAGGGCTCTTCTATGGGGCCCCAGGCCCCTGGGTCCCTATTTTCTGCACTGAGCCCCCTCACCTGCGAATCCCCTCTGCCCTTGCAGGTCTCCCTCCTGCAGGATCACCTCCTTGCATCTCTGTTCTCCCTGCTCTGGGTGTCTTCTGAAGGAACGCTGCTGGGGGAAGACTGGACTTGCTCACCCCAGAGCTGGTCTCCATCAACCTCCTTGGGTCTGAATCCACAGCATGTCCTCTCTCTCTTGTCTGAGACTTTGCTCTCTGGTCTCTGAGGCTGCACTGACCCAGCACCTGCCCCTCATTCTCCTAAGTTTCCTGTGAGAGCTTCTAAGGTGTTCATTATTCCCTGAGAACTCCCACTCCCAGCCTCTGCCCTATGCCTAGCCAAGGCTAGAGCTGGGCCTGCCCTGTGAATGGCAGGTTCTGTCCTTGGGGCTCTCCCAGCCTGCTGGACCAACAATTTATAGCATCAGACATACCTGTTACCATAGGAGGTTGAATAGGGTGCTGTGGGAGCTAGGGGGGCAAATGGGACAGAGGGTCCAGAGGACGTGTCTGAGCCCTCACAGACTGGTTTTTTCCCCCCTGCCCTCCACCTGCTCACACTATCTCTGCCCAGGGATGTTCACTGATTCCTGATTGCAACTCTGGGCATGTGTGTCCAGATAGTCCCATTGCCTTGAGCTGGCCACCTGTTCTTGGAACCCCATCATGGGTTCCATGTGGGCTGACCTCTCGGTTGCCCCTGGAGTGAAGGTCTTTCTGCTTGGTGTGCTGAGTTGCAAGGAAGGGCTCTCGTCCCCAGAAGAAGACCACCTCTCTGGTCCTATGTAGCTGAGGGTCCTCCGGAGAAGTCCTCCCCTCTGCGTTCTCTGCCTCCCTTCCGTGTGAAGCAAAGCGCTCACCTATTGTTGTTGAAGTTGCAAAGCAGATGTGTTTGTGGGCAGGGTGGTCTGCTCCAGGTAACTACAGCAAACCCAGCCCACCTTGATGTGACTGCTGGCCCTTGCATGCTGCTGTGTGGGGTCGGGATATACAGAAGGGCTGGCCCCCGTTGTCCTGATAACAGGGCCCTGGGCACGAGGGTGCTGGAGGAGGCTGAGCCTGTCTGCCAGGCCTAACTCCGCTCCCACTAGCTGGCCACCTCCAAAAGTATGTGGCAAGCTGCAGGGTGGAGGCTATAAGTGGGAACTGAGTAACCACCCTTATACCCTGTGAGCAGTCCTGCAAGCCCCTGGCCTCTCTGAGTGCATCTCGGACCAGTTAAGGATGACCCTGGAGGCATCCAGCTCTGTAACAATTGCCCCTGCCAATTGTACTCTCAGTCTGGTCCACCAGGCCCTTCTGACCTGACCCTACCTCCTTCTCCACCTGAGCCCCAGCCCCAGAAAACACCTCTGTTTCCCAGAGGGGCTGCGTTGATCCACATCCTAGGTCTCTATACACCCTTTGAAGGCTTTGTCTAAAATGTCCTCCATCTTCTCCTCACGCTCCTCCATCATCAGGGAGACTCACCAACAGGCCTGAGGCCCAGGGTGGGCATCTCCTCCAAGCAAAGAGGAGCATGCCTGCTCTGTGACAGCCCCATCATGCTTCCTGTTGTCTCCTGTACCCCGCCCCCCGTCAGACTATGATGTTCCAGAGGAGAGGATCCAGGTCTTTTCTGTTGTATCTCCAGGGTTTGACAAAGGGAATTGCTTGATAAACATTGAACAAATCAACCTTAGTCAAGACTCTTTTGGTTACAAGTTTAGACAAAAAGAAATCTTTTGGGGGCAAGTCTCATAACTGCAGGAAGTGGTGAGGTAGGCAGGTCTCAGACAGAACTGGAACCAACAATGGACACAGCTCCAGGATTCTCTTGCATTTCCGGTCGCTTTTCTGCTTCTTCCCTGTGGTGAGGGACATGCCCACCAAGGACTCCAGAGCTTTCTGGCTCCAAACTTTTGGGGGAACTGGGCCACCTCCACATTCTCACATTAAAAAAACCCGAGGGAAGAATGCCAGTTGGCTCAGCTTGAGTCAGTCACCCATCCTTGAACCAGCTACTAGGAGGATGGCATCCTGGAAGATGGCAGTTCCCATTCAGAGCACGTGGTTGGAGAAAAGTCAAGAGCAGATGCTAGGAGGAGGGTGCCACTCTGCGCAGACAAAACAAAGTTAAACATTGCATGACAGACTGACTGAAAGAGCCAAGAGCAGCGTGTGTCCTAATAGACAATGGTACAGCTTCTGGGTGTTTGCAAACCATTCTTATCAACTCTTACCAAACTCCTATCACCCCACATTTCACAGGTGAGGAAGGTAGCTCAAAGTCACTCAGTAAATAAAAGCAGCCAGGATTCCACCTCCATTCGGCATATGACACGTGTGTCCTTGGAGGCTCTCCTCCCACACAGATCTGGGCAGCTAGACCTCTTGTGGGCAGTCTGGAAGAGAGGGCAAGCGTTGGCCTATGAGGGAGGGAAGAGGGGACTTTGCCAAGGCTCAGCTCCAAGCCCATTTCTTTACCAACTTTCTTGTTGGACAATCTTCTCTTGCATCTGTCAACTTTGCACATGAGGACACACCTGGTTCTTTGGGGATTTGAGAAAATGCCATCCTTAATGTGGGGTTAGACCATGATTCTCCACGATGATTATCTGAGCTTGTGATGAGCCATAAGGGCTCAGGGCATGGGGGTCATTGTTCAGAAGCAGATGAAGGTGAGAGGGTCCTTGACCTGGGATGTGGTGGGCCAGGGGGCTGCTCAGTCATCACCTCCTACTCCTTCCCTGCACCAGGGGATCCATTGCCTTTGTGCTAACACTGGGACTTTCTCCAGCGCATTGTCATCAGGGTTGCACTTGTTTCTTAAGGGCAAGGACTGTAGCTGTTCATCTTTTCCTCCAAGGATGTTTAGAGGCCTGGGGAGAGGCTATTTGCAAAATGAATTTGGTAACTCCTCCCATCCCAATGTGTATGTGCCTTAAGAGTGTGACTCTGCTGCTTCTTCCCTGAAGGGCTGGAGTCTATTGCCCCACCCCTGAATCTGGGCTTGCCTGTGACTAGCTTTGACTGCTAGGATGCATCAGCCTAGATCTCAAGAATCTTAGAATCTGCCAAGCTGCATGGGAACATGCTCAGGCTAGCCCACTGGAGCACAAGAGGCCACGTGACCAAGAGCCAGCCATGAATAAGGTCTTCTTGGACCTGCCAGCCCCTGCAGAGCCCTCTAGAAGACTGTAGCTGCACTAATGACTCTGGTGAGGCTAGCAGAAGGATCTCCCAGCTGAGCTCAGTCCAACCTGACTCTCAGAATTGTGAGCTGATACAATGGTTGCTGTTTACAACCTGTGGGGTGTAGCACAGTAATAGATGACGGGTACAGTGCAGTTCTTACTTGTAGAGGGTTGAATTGTGTGTCCCACAAAGCTCAGTTCAAGTCTTAACACCCAGCACCTGTGAGTGTGACCTTATCTGGAAATAGGGTCTTTGGTGATATAATCAAGTTAAGATGAGGCCACTGGGTTAGTGAGCCCTAAATCCAGTGGCTGATGTCTTAATAAGGGAAGGAAGAGGGAGATCAGGATACAGAGACACAGAAGGGACATAGAGAAGAAGGCCATGTGACAAACCAAGGAAGGACAAGGATTGCCAGGAGCCACCAGGAGCTGAGAAGAAGCAAAAGGATAATCTCCTCCTTCCTTTGGAGGGAGCATGGCCCTGCTGACACCTTGATTTCAGACTTCTAGCCTCCAGAAAACTAGAGCATGAATTTCTGTGGTTGCTAATTTGTGGCAATTTGTTACAGCAGCCCTGGGAACTTAACACATGAGTTCAAAGGCTTTGCTCAGAGAATGCCGCTGGAGGAGTGGAGACACTGAGACTCACAAGCGAGGTAGGCCACCTTGTTGGCACTGGCTGCTGTTACCACTGCCTAGGGCTTTGAACCGCACATCTTCTCCCCAGCTCTGGAGGTCTGGTTCCCCGGCTGTCAAGCATGATGCTCCTGGCTTTCTCTGAAACGCAGATGTGATCGTATGTTTGTGTGCATACACACTTCATTTCCTGCCCATAAAAGCAGTTTGTGAACCTTTAAATAGGCTTAGCAAGTATAGCAAAGCGAAAAGAAGAAAGAAAAATGCTCCATAACTTTATCTCCCAGAGACAACTACAGTCAACACTGGTTCATAAATCATCAGTCTCTTCATGTCTGTGAGTATTAACATACTGTGTGCGCACTTTGGTGCCCTGCCTCCCACTCAGTAATCACACCATGGACTTTTTCTATGTCTGTACCTATAAGTCTATTTACTAAGTACGTATTTATTGAATATCCACTATGTTTCAGAGGTTTTAAGGAGCCCCAGGATGCAAGGATGAAAAGACAGGGTAGTCACAGTCTCTGTCCTGTGAAGCTGAGAGCCTAGCATGGGACACAGGCATTGAGCAAATAATTACACAAACACGTCTTTGATTTTCGATTTTGTGACCGTTTTCAGCTTACTGAGGAGTTGCAAACATGATGCAGAGCTCTCGTATATCCTTCACCCAGCTCCCTGGGCCTCAACATCTCCTACAACTGTATTCTAATTCTGAAAACCAAGAAATTTACATCGGTGCAATACTACTCAGTATGGACTTTCTTTTCTACGCGTGTGTATTTCTCCCACTCCAGGATCTAACCCAGTGTCTCATATTACACTGAGTTGTCATGTCTCCCTAGTGTCCTCCAATCTGTGACGATTCTTCAGTCTTTGGAGAACTTGGAGAACTTTTAAGAGTGCTAGTCAGTTACTTTGTAGAAGAGCCCCTAATGTGGGTTTGTCTGATGTTTTTTGCACAGTGGGATTGAGGTTATGCATTACCAGAAAGGATGCCACAGAAGTGGCGTGACCTTCTTAGTGCATGAAGATACGTGATGTCAGTATGTCTTACTATTATCTGTTATCTGTCGCTTAGCCTAAGACAACATCTGCTCGGTTTCTCCACTCTAAAGCTAATAAAAATTCGTTTGGGGGAGAATACTTTGAGACAATGCAGATATCTTGTTTCCTCTTAAACTTTCGCCCACTAAATTTATTTATTTTATTTTCCTTTTCTTTTATTTAAAATAAATTAATTAACATATAGTGTATTATTAGTTTCGGGGATAGAATTCAGTGCTTCATCAGTTGCATATAACACCAAGTGCTCATTACATCAAGTGTCCTCCTTAATGCCCATCACCCAGTTACCCCATCCCCCACCCGCCCCCCTCTAGCAACACTTAGTTTACTTCCCAGAGTTAAGAGTCTCTCTCTCTTTTTTAAAAATTTTTATTTTTGAAGATTTTATTTATTTACTTCACAGACAGAGATAGGCAGAGAGGCAGGCAGAGAGAGAGGGAAGCAGGCTCCCTGCTGAGAAGAGAGCCTGATACGCGGCTCGATCCCAGGATCCTGGGATCATGACCTGGCCGAAGGCAGCGGCTTAACCCACTGAGCCACCCAGGCGCCCCAGACTTAAGAGTCTCTTATGGTGGGTGCCTGGGTGGCTCAGTCAGTTAAGTGTCTACCTTCAACTCAGGTCATGATCCCAGAGTTCCAGGATGGAGCCCCACATTGGGCTCTCTGCTCAGCAGGGAGCCTGCTTCTCCTTCTGCTCCTCAACCCACTCGTGCTCTCTCTCTCAAATAAATAAATAAAAATCTTTTAAAAAAATTCTCTTATGGTTTGCCCCCTTTTCTCTTTATTTTTCCTTCCCTTCCCCTATGTTCAACTGTTCTGTTTCTTGAACTCCACATATGAGTGAAATCATATGGCATTTGTCTTTCTCTGACTGACTGACTTTGCTTAGCATACTCATAATCATAAAAATGACTGATATTTGCTTAGCATAATACCCTCTAGTTCCATTCACCTTGTTACAAATGGCAAGATTTTAATTGATGGCTGAGTTATCTATCTATCTATCTATATCTCTATCTATATATATCATACCTTCTTTATTCATCATCTGTTGATGGAGATCTGGGCTTTTTCCATAGTTTGGCTATTGTGGACATTGCTGCTATAAATATTGGGGTGCAGGTACCCCTTCAGACACAACATTTGTGTTCTTTGGACAAATACTTAGTAATGCAATTGCTGGGTCATAGGGTTGTTCTATTTTTAACTTTTGAAGAACCTCCATTCTGTTTTCCAGAGTGACTGCACTGGTGTGCATTCCCACCAACTGTGTAAGAAGGTTCCCCTTTCTCCGCATCCTCACCAACATCTGTTGTTTCCTGAGTTGTTAATTTTAGCTACTCTGCCCACTAAATTTAATATCCATGGGTGGCTTGTCTGCAGAGATCTGGTATTCTAATGGTCATTTTGTATTTCCTCATTTCTTCTAAATTTATGAAGGGAAATTCTTCTGTAAGGGAGAGCTGTCACAAATATTTCCGTGACAGCAGTGAAGAGTTTTCCAAGGATACAATGAGAACATAAAATAAGAATGCCCTGACCTAGTCTGTGGTAGTCAAGGAAGTTTTCCCTGAAGAAGTGACGTTTACCATAACTTCTGTAGGATCAAAACGAATTAGCCTGGCAGAGGGTTGGGAGTAAAGGGGAGAATATTTCACGTAAGAGAAGAGCATGACCATGAGCTCTACACCAAAATCCGAGAGACACAATGTGAGACTGCATGCTTAGCTTTGGCCATGTAGAAACCTTAGCCACCTGCAGGGCTTCCTCATTTAAAGCGAGCAGGCGGCTGCTTCTGACTCTGGCCAGAGTTTTACCGAGTGGCCGTGGGGGCCCAGAATTGCCAGGGTTTCTAGTGTTCAAGAGAAGCTGGAGATCTGGATTTTTTTTTTCCAGAAAATTCTCTCAATCTTTTTAATGTTGGCAAATAATCCCATTCTCCTTTAAAGCCAAACAAAACCTGTGAGCTTTCAGGGTTTTGTTGTTGTTGTTGTTGTTGTTTTGTTTTGTTTTGTTTTCATTTTTGTTTTTTAAGACTTAATTATTTTAGGGCAGTTTTCCGTTCACAACAAAATTGAGAAGAAAGTGTGGTGATTTCCCAGATGCCTCCTGGTCCCACCTCATGCGTAACCTCCTCCCTATCAACATCCCCCCCACCAGGGGTACATATGTTGTAATTGATAAACGTCTACAAACACATCATAAACACACTGAGTTCGTAGTTTACATCAGGGTTCAGTCTTAGTGGTGTATATTCTATGGGTTTTGATAAACATGTAATAACACATATCTACCACTATCGTATTGTACAGAGTGGTTTCACTACCCTAAACATCCTATGTATTCTGCCAGCACATTCCTCCTCTGCCCCCTCCCCTCTCACCCCGACCGTCAGATTTCACCTGTGCATGGCTGAATCTTAATTCAGTTATCTCTCTCCGGTGGCTGAACCTTGAACTTATTTTCAAGTGTTCACTGTTATTAACAATGCTGTAAAGAACATCCTTGTACAGACAACTCTGCCACCTTCCCTAGCCATGAACATTTGCAAATAGTCCTTCATGGCCTCCTCACTGCCAGGCCCCACTCTCCATCATCCTCCATGCCTCATGTCCCGTGATGCCTCTGTTCTCCCTCTTTTGTTCCTGGGGTTTTTGTTTGTTCGTTTGTTTATTTTCCCATTCCCTTCAAGGTCTCAGTGAACTTGGCCAAAACCATACTGCAGTCCACACCACTGGTAGAGTCTATGAGGTGGCCTACAATGTGGTTCCACAGAAGGTGCTCAGCTGCTCTCAGCTGGGTTGAGGGGGCACAGCTGGTCCTGGTCTTAGAGCCTATTTCAGCCAGAGCCCCAGCCCCCCTCACTTGGCGGGATCTGCTTCCTGGAAAAGAAAGGCCCAAGGCCAGCTCTGCAAACACTCTGCTTGCTGGAAGGGCAGCGCAGGCATTCTTGGTGGAGTCACTGGATTGCTCAGATAAGGTTAGTGTAGAGGAGATAAGGAGCTCCTGCCTGATGCCAGAATCCAGGAAGGAATTCCCACCACGTGGGGATGGAAGAAGCTGGGAACGACTCTTAGAGCAGGCGGGCAGAGGCATTGCCTAGCTCTCTGGCCAGGCCCAGCTTTCTTCCAGTGGTGCGGTCTTGTACCATTCCCTTTGTGTTGTGACTGGACGGTTCTTACCATGGGAGATGAAGGCCAGCCTGACACATGGTGTGGGGGGAGGGGAGGATAGAGGGGACAAGAGGAAGGGCAGCTTTCCTTGCCCCTGAAGCTCCTACTGAGGGAGGCAGGGGGAGATGTTTCTGCTTATCCTGAAGAAGGCTTCACCTGTGCCCACGTAGGAGGTGAGGGTGCAACTTAGTGGTTGCTCCTGGGATGTTCTCTGGGTCTTGGATTGGTCCTAGTGGCACCTATGGGGGATTTCTAAAGTTATGAATAAAATGAAACTACAAGAGAATCTGGCTGTCCTTGGACTTCCTCCTCGAATAATTTTATTTTTTAAAATATTTTATTAAAGATTTTATTTATTTATTTGACACAGAGAGAGACAGTGAGAGAGGGAACACAAGCAGGGGGAGTGGGAGAGGGAGAAGCAGACTCCCTGCCGAGCAGGAAGCCTGATGTGGGGCTTGATCCCAGGACCCTGGGATAATGACCTGAGCCAAAGGCAGATGCTTAACAACTGAGCCACCCAGGCACCCCTCGCCTAGAATAATTTTACATACTATTTTATTTAAGTAATCCCTACACCAAATGAAAGGCTCTAGCTCATGCCCCCGGGGTTCAGGATTCATATGCTCTACTGACTGAACCAGTTCTAGAACAATTTTTAAAATAATAAAAATAAAGATAAATAAAAATAAACATAAAAAATGATAGGCCTAAAATAATGATGATAAAAATTGATTTATTGCACATTACTCTATTCAGGCATCATACTAAAGGCTCTTCATACATTATCTCATTTAACCCTCATGCCCATTCCCAGGGTTCATATTAATAGTCCTGGTTTCAGGATGAGCTTACAAACCTGCTTAGAAGTTGTATTAAGGCCAGACCTGTCAATGGGGACAGGCTTGGCTGCTGTAGTATCCAGAACCTGCCTTCACACCACCTGCCCTGGACCACAGCAGTGAAGACCCTGCTGTCCCTAACACCTACACTTACCTAACTTTTGTTTGCTCTCAGGGTCCCTAGAGTGCATGTCATCACCCTGAGACCTCGCCATGTTTCCCCAGCCTAAGGGGAACTGCATACAGAGGGAAGGTTCTGAGTCCCCATAAGCTTCTCCCTCTAGAATCTGGGCCCCAGGGGGGATACCCTGGACTGGGGGACCAAGCTGCACCATTCCCCTTATCTGGGAAAGGGCTTCATTCTAAGCCTGGGTTTTTCATAATCTCCCCTGCCTCCGTGGTTTGCAAGGATCAGCACGCTCAGATATTTGTGATAACGTAATGGTCACTATTTTTAATGTGAGCTCTATTGGAGGCTGTTGAGAATCTATGTTTTGCAGATTCGTTTTTCCGTTTGTTAAGGCTCACTGAGTACTCACTGCTCTTGGTGCTGCTATCGGGACTAAGAATCCCATAGTGAGCAGGGCAGCTGTGACCCCAGCCTTCTTGGGCTTATATTCCTGCGGGAAAACCTGCAGTGAAATACTAGCAGAATGAATCCATGTAAAAAAGATTATATCCCATGACCAAATGGGATCTATCCTAGGAATGCAAAGTTGGTTTAGAACCCCCAAATCAATGTAATCTTCCATTTGAATAAATCTAATGACAGAATACACGATCATTTTGATAGTCACAGGAAAAGCATTTGATAAAATCCAACACTTTTCATGATGAAAAGAACCAACAAACCAAGAATGGAAAGGAATGTCCTCAACTTGATAAAGGGCACCTACAAAACCCCCAGAGCTAATATCATACTTAGTGGTGGAAAACAGGATGCTTTCCCCTAAGATCCGGAGCAAGATGGGGATATCTGCTCTTACCACTTCTACTCAACATATGTACTTGAGTTGTAGTCAGAGCAATTAGGCAAGAAAATTAAATATAAGGCATCCAGAATGTAAAGGAAGAAGCAAAACTATTTTTGTAGATGGCAAAATCTCATATATAGAAAATCCTAAGAGGGCACTTGGGTAACTCAGTCAGTTAAGCATCTGCCTTTGGCTCAGGTCATGATCTCAGGGTCCTGGGATCTAGCCCGAGCCCCACATTGGGCTCCTAGCTCAGCCCTCTCTGCCCCTCTTCACCCCCTTCTACTCTGCTCGTGCTCTCTCTTTCTCTCTCTGTCAAATACGTTAAAAAAAAACTTTTAAAAAATCCTAAGGAATGCACTAAAAAATGATTAGAACTAATAAACAAGATCAGCAAGGTGGCAAAACACAAAACCAATATATAAAAATCTGTTTTACTTCTGTACACTAACAGTAAACAGCCCTCAAATGAAATCAAGAAAATGATTATTACACTTATAATAGTATCAAAAAGGATAAAATGCCTAGAAATACATTTAACAGAAGAAGAGCAAGACTTATACCTTGAAAGCTACATTCCCTTTGGAATGGTTAAGACAATGGGAACATCAGATGGGCTGGGCCATACCACAAGGTAGGGGGGAGCAGGCAGACCCAGCACCACCTCCCTGCTGAGTCCTAGCAATTCGTGCCAGTTTGCAGAGCTCCAGAGCTCTGTGCCCTACTGCCTGGCTCTGTCTGCCTTCGGTGCCCTTTTGTCCCATTGAGGAAGGGGATTCAGGTGGCCTTGGATATAACAGCTCTGTGATGAGTGTCTGTGTTTCAGGTGGTGCTGGGGATGGGAACTCAGTGCTACAAAATCCAAAATGGCCTTTTCTTTTGAGAGAGGGCGGCAAGACACTTGGCAGAGGCCCTGCCTCTTTAGGCCTTGGGCACAGGCTGCACCTTGGAATGTAAATTCTCTGTGGTCTCCTGCTTCTGGTAAAGAATTTTTTTTTCTTTTTTAATCAGCTTTTAATTTTAGGGCAGTTTTAGAAGTGCAGAGTTATTATGAAGCTAATATGAAGAATTCCTGTGCACTTGCACCCAGTTTTCTCTGTTTTTAACATCTTCATCAGTAGGGTACGTTTGTTACAATGAATGAACCAATATTCTTACATTACCGTTAAGTGATGTCCATACTTTATTCAGATAGCCTCAGTTTTCCCCTAATGTCCTTTTACTGTTGCAGAATCCCATATAACATACCATAGTACATTTGGTTGTCTTATCTCCTTAGGCTCTTCTTGCTTGTGACAGTTTAAAATGGAAGTTTTAGCTTCCACATGGGGATGTAGAAAGAGTCTGAGCTCTGGAGTCAGGCAGACCTGGACTCCCACCCTCCTTCTGCCTTTATTAGCTGGGAATCTGGAGTCATTTAGGTAAGCCCTCTGAGACTTAGCTTCCTCATCTGCGAAAGGGAGGCAGTAATCTCTAATGTGTAGAACTGTGTCCTGCAAGGGCGTACACAGGGACACCCACACAGTGCTTACTACGCGAGGGCAGTCAATACAGACAATATCAGGGATATGTCCACCTGCCTCCCCCATCCATCCCACATTGCAGCCCCTCTGAAGCCGTTGTCCTCTTCCCCTCAATAGAGGGGAACCTCTTGCGCTCTTGCACACCCAGCAAGAGTGCTTGCCCCGACACCTGCTTCCCAGGGCTGTTTAGACCTAACCAAAAGGCTGGAAGGAAAGGCAGCCCCTATTGGACACCTGCTACCCCATGAGGGTTGGGTTTTCCTCAAGTTTTTTCCAACTGACCTTAGGTCGGACATGTAGGCCAGCCCTTCCCGTCACGGTGACCTACTTATCGGGAATGCACAAGGCTGTCTGCTCTGGGCCTTGAGTCAGCAGCCAGGAGCTCTGCCATACTCCTGCCCGAATCTGACCCCGCCCAAGACTTGCCCTCCTGAATGCCTAGTGGGAAGGGGCTGAGCCTGCTGATAGCTTCTCTGTGGCCGTGTTGGTGGAGACACCTGGACACATTAGGCGAACTTTGGTCCCTCCCTCTGCCGCTCCCCACGGATGCCTGTGTTTACTCCAAATAGAAACTCTCTTGGGTGGGGAGTCTCCACGTGTAGGGAGTATGGGCGTGTTTCTGGGCAGTATGTGTTTGGTGGACGTCAGTACGGGTAAGGGTCCACAAGAGCATGTACATGGGTGTGTGGACGTGTGCACAGTCACATTAGTGTACCCGAAAGTTCCTGACGCATGTTTGTGGGGAGATGTCATGGGAGTATATTTCGAGCCTGGGCATGCGTTTGGGGTGGAAATGTGTGTATATGACTACATATGCATTTGCAGGTGTGAAAGTGTGTTCAACAAGAGAAAGGAACCTCCACACGTCCAGTGTGCCACATTTGCTGGGATGAGATGCGGAAATGAATCAGATAGACTGAACTTTCTCTATGATCCAGGTCCTGTTTCTACCAGGGCTCAAACCACCTCCTATGCTCAAAGTGCCTCTTCTGTTCAAAGCTGGAGTCAGATGCATTGATCATGGAAAAAAATGTCCTTTTACCAAGAGAATGGCCTGTGTTTGGTGTTCTGGGTGACCCTATTATCAGGTACTGAGAGCTGGCTCATGAAGTAAGAAGGTTCAGAAAGGAGGGAGGAAACCAGCATCAGGGAAACTGTGTTCCCGTTCAGGATCACAGTGGCTCCGGGGAGGACCTGTCTGGCTTGAGAGGCATGGGGAGCTCATCCGGTTTATGGGAGCCTCCAGGCCCACCCCAGGTACAGGAGCCACCTCAGGGAGCTTTGGCCCCTGCAGGATTCAGGGGCATTGTCCTTGGGGCCACCCCTGCCCAGGGATCCCCATTTCATCCCCTCTTACCGTGCTCCCTCATTTCCTACCCCCTGCCCCTCTCCTAGCAATAAGACCTCAACCAGTCAAAATCCACATTGCTAAAACTCTACTTTTTATTAAACCTTGAATGCAGCTTCTTCAGACTCATGTGTGGCCTTCTCCCTCCTCTCCTTCAGATCTTTGCTCAAACATCACCTTCTCAATAACCACCCCTTAAAAACGTAACTCTCCCCCTAGGCCTGCCACCTTATCTCTCTTGCCCTCCTCTGCTTTCCTGCAAAGCTTCACCACCCTCTTGCACAGCGAGAGCCAGCGCCGCATGAGGTCGTGAGTGCAGAAATGGGGAGCAAGCATTTAGGAACTTCTGCACTGTGGCATCTGTAGATACTACAGAATTTATAACAATTTGAGTTGCCCAGAAATCCAAATGTAGATTAGGAAAACAAACAAACAATAAACTGTCTTCTTGCCATACTGGGTTTAAGAACCGTGTCTAACAGACACATGAAAAAATGTTCATCATCACTAGCCATCAGGGAGATTCAAATTAAAACCACATTGAGATATCACCTTACACCAGTTAGAATGGCCAAAATTAGCAGACAGGAAACAATGTGTGTTGGAGAGGATGTGGAGAAAAGGGAACCCTCTTACACTCTTGGTGGGAATGCAAGTTGGTGCAGCCACTTTGGAGAACAGTGTGGAGATTCCTCAAGAAATTAAAAATAGAGCTACCCTATGACCCTGCAATTGCACTACTGGGTATTTACCCCAAAGATATAGATGTAGTGAAAAGAAGGGCCATCTGTACCCCAATGTTCATGGCAGCAATGGCCACGGTCGCCAAACTGTGGAAAGAACCAAGATGCCCTTCAACGGACGAATGGATAAGGAAGATGTGGTCCATATACACTATGGAGTATTATGCCTCCATCAAAGGATGAATACCCAACTTTTGTAGCAACATGGATGGGACTGGAAGAGATTATGCTGAGTGAAATAAGTCAAGTAGAGAGAGTCAATTATCATATGGTTTCACTTATTTGTGGAGCATAGCAAATAGAATGGAGGACAAGAGGAGATGGAGAGGAGAAGGGAGTCGAGGGAAATTGGAAGGGGAGGTGAACCATGAGAGACTATGGACTCTGAAAAACAACCTGAGGGTTGTGAAGGGGCAGGGGGTGGGAGGTTGGGGAACCAGGTGGTGGGTATTGGGGAGGGCACGTATTGCATGGAGCACTGGGTGTGATGCAAAAACAATGAATACTGTTACGCTGAAGAAAACAAAAAACAAAAAACCATATCTAACACAATCTGCAAAAGGTGTCGGGTTTCCTGCTTGTCTTTCCCTACCCCATCACTGCGTGAATGCAAGTTCCAAAGGGCAGGGGTTTTGTCTGCCCTGTGATCTCCTCAGCACCTAGAACAGTGTCTGGCACACAGTGGGTGCTTAATGGATATTCGCTGAATGAGCGAATGTGGAAGAGGTGGTCTGAGAAGGTGATGAGCGCATCATTAGCTGGACACGGGGTGGGATGGCAGCCATGCTCCTTGTCCTCCACCCTTATTGGGCTGTGAGCACGGTGCTCTGGGTCTGAACCCTGTGACTTGTTCTTGGGACTCCAGTACCACAGGGCATGGCTGGGAACATCGTCCTGATAAAAAGTGGTCCACTCTGTCTCTACCTCTGCCCCTTGCCTGTTCCTGGAGGGAGCCCAGGGCTGGCAAAGCAAGGCCAGAGCGGCTGTCTCAGAGGTGGGGAGAGTTTGGTTCCACCGGCTGTTCCCACGGCTGGGGCTGCCCGGGCCCCACGTGGTTGGCAGTGCTGGGGCCTGCCTCATGCGCCAGCCATCCTGCAGGGCCGGTTCTGGGCTCACACACCCACAGCTGCCTGCCCAGCCTCTCCTTTCCACCTTGCCCCAAGCCCTGGGGCTCCGCTTCTCCTTCTCTGACCCCAGGACTCCACCCACAGAGTCCCTTTCATCCTTCCCTACCTCCAATAAACGGTGGGGGTTTGGCAGAGAAGGAGGGGAGTGGGCCCTAAGGGGCTACGGTCTGGACAATGTTCAGGGCCACTTGTGACCCCAACCTGGGGACAAGGAGTCACCAAAAAGGCCTGTTGTACCTTCTCCCCTGCTCCCTGTTGAACCGGCACAGGCACAGACTAATGTCTTCTCAGTCTGCACATCTCCCCTCACATCCCTCTCACAGTCCTGGGGAAGTTCAGGGAATTTGAGGGGGAAGCTGCCACGAGGAGGTGAAGCTCGAACTGCATTCTGATGGATGAGTTTAAAATTAAACATTTTTAAAAAGATTTATTTATTTATTTGACTGAGATCACAAGTAGGCAGAAAGGCAGGCAGAGAGAGAGGAGGAAGCAGGCTCCCTGCTGAGCAGAGAGCCTATGCGGGACTCGATCCCAGGACCCTGGGATCATGACCTGAGCTGAAGGCAGAGGCTTTAAACCACTGAGCCACCCAGGTGCCCCAGGATGAGTTTAAAATTAAACACGCCAAAAGATGGGAGTCGAGAGATGAAGAAGGTTTTCCAGAGAAAAGGGACGTCATGTGCAAAGGCCTGGCAGTCCGAGAGACGACAGGCAGGGCACTCTCGGCCATTTCCCCGGCGTCCACGTGTCCGGGTGTGCACAGGAAGGCAATGGCAGCCAGTGCCAGAGAAGTTGACATGGAGGCCGGTTCTTGCCAAGACTACTCTTCTAACCAACACTTCGGAGCACCCCTGTGCTGGCCCCAGCACGGGGTATAAAGATAAAACAGATGGTAGGAGCATGAAGATGGTTGGACGGTCGAGCTGCTTTCTTCCTCCCTGCGCCCTGAGGGCCTGCCACGGTGCCAGGAACACGGTGGGCGCTCAGCAGACATCTGCGACAGCCACGCATGAATGAGTGAACGAGTGAGTGGGTGAGGGAACGAATGAAACGATGGCACCCACTTCCACAGAAACAGGATGGGGTAAAGAGAAGTCCGTCTCGCTGAGGCCAAGAACCCAGACCTTAGAGGAAAGCCTCTGGGAAGGAGGGTGGTTTCTTCTTGGTCATTAAAGAAGGTTGCTGTTGTTTTCAGGGCGAACCGTAGCTGTGGCCTGTGCTGTTAGTCACTCTCGGGTTGAGATTTTGGCATTTTTGCCACTGATGCAACGTGCCGTGGTGATTTCCCCAGCACACTGTTGAGCAAGTGAAGGCCACGGAGACTAGGCGGGGCCTCCCGGAGCTGGAGAAGCAGCCGCATTAATGCAAGAACAGGCAAACCTGTGCGGGGAGGTGGCTCCGAGGTTGCCCAACCATCTGGAATGTGGCCCCAGGTAGGAGCCTTTGGATTTACAAGAGGCGTTTATCTGAGGACAGTCTGTGACATGGGCAGGTCAGAATCGAAAGCTGATAGGCCCTCAGAGGAAAGAATGTGTGGAGAATATCGGGGGTACCATGGAGGTGCCTGGGTCCCCAGAGCCCTGCAGAGCTTACTGGCAGGGGTCTCCCCCTCTGCCAAACTCTGGCTAGGGGCTGGAGACTGCTTGGCAGGTGAGAGCAGGGCACGGCCATGGGCCGGCCATGGCGCTGGTCCTTGGCAAGCTAGTCGGTCCTATTATCTAGGTTCCGTGGTGGGATCTCTCTGCTGGACTCCACATGTGTGGGCACCGCTGCCCCTTGGGGAGAGGGTTTGGTTGAGGTGGGTACCTGGAAGCACCACTCCATCTGTTCTGGATGGGAAAAAGCTAGAGCTTCATTGATCCCCAGCCCTGTGCCTCCTCAGGGACAGACAAGGTCAAGCCGGAGACATGGATGTCTGCCAGAAGATCTCTTCTTTGTGGAGACACGATGCCCATGCCTGGATGCAGACATCCTGGAAGTTAACGGGGCTTATGCCTCCAGGTGCTTGCTTGAAAAAGCCCCTTCCAAGACCCTAGACCTAATTTTGCATTTGCCCATTTTGGCTTCTTTTTCTTAAAAAGGGTCCCCAAATTATATAAGCTTAAGGCTTCGCAAAACTGAACCCATCCCTCCCTGTTAAAACTCCTTGACCCTGGAAAATGTTGAGGAGACGGTGAGTGGCTGTGGGGTCCAGACTCCAGGACTCACAGGTCTCCTGCCCAGATCTCTGGCTGGGACCTCCGCCCTGGCAGCCGCAAGGGTTCGAGGGTAGAGGGCTCAGGTACAGCGTAGGTAGCGTCCTCTCTGCAGCCCAGAGGGGGTGACCTGGAGCTGCTGAACTGGGCTGGATGGAAGGAGACTGTCGGCTATAGGAAGGCCCAAGTGTCATCTTGAGAAATGGCCGACAAGTGCGAGTATACCAGATCGAATAGCACTTCTAATTCCGTCCACTGGGCCCCCTGGTGGGACATTTGCTGACGACCCGTGTTTGGCCGCTGGTTGAAAACAAATGCTCTGATATAAAATATCACTGAATTGTAGACTTTAAAAGGGTGGGTTTTATGATATGTGATTTATATCTCAAAAAAAAAAAAAAAACCACACCATTGGGATGTGCAGAGTCTGGTTACTGTGGCTTTTCTCTTCCATTGGCTCTAGGCAGACTGGGTGAGGGAAAGCACTGCTTTGGTGCCAGGGTTTCTGGGCTGCCTCTTGTGGTGTCAGCCACACAGCACTGTTCAGGGACCACTGGTTCCCAGCTGCGTCCTCAGTGGGTAGGAAACAAGATGGCCGTACTGCAGGCAAGGTTCCTGTTCCGCTGGGGTCCCTGGGAGCAGTGAAGTGGCATCTGCCATTTCTGGGTGGCTGGGCCCCAATTTACTGCTGCTAGTTTGACACGTTTGCCAAGCCCTCTGAGCCTGACACATGCCCTGGCCAGGGGAAGAGTTAACCATTAACTGGGAGGTGAGAGAGAGAGAGAGAGAGATGGCTGGGACAAGTGGCCTTCCAGCCCCCTAAGGCAGGTGGTGTGGTGCCCCTCTGAACCACACCCTGAGCCCTGTTAGTGGAGATGCTAGGTGAGGATTGGACAGGAAGGGCAGGGCTGTCCCTTGCAGAGAAACTTGGCCTCCAAAGGGCCCAGCAGAGCTACCTGTAGGATCTAGGCTCCCTCATCACGGATGCCTGGGCACATGGGCAAACACTCCTGTCCCCAGCAGCCTGCTGTTCTACCAGTTCCAAAACTTTGTTAGGCTGACTGAGCAGCCTGCTCAACACCTTTTCTGAGAAGAAATGGCTCCTCAGATGCACTGGTAACACTGTGGCTAGAGGGCCCCTGCCCTACAAGGGGACCAGCCAGAAGGTACTGGCGCCCTTCACATCTTTTTCTGCAACACATGCTCAGGCACACACGTACACAGATACATAAATAAATACACATGCATGCCCATGTGCTGGGTACAGAGGATGGATGTTTCTTTGTTCCTCCTGGTCCATGCCAAGGAAATACTAAAATGACTCTTACCAGATTAGCTCCTACAAAAGCCACAGGTGCTTTGAGTCACCAGACAAAGGTGCTGGGAATGGGATGGCAGTCTTGTCAAGGCTTATTGCACCCAGGTGTGGGCTGTCCTCCCAGAGATCTTTTGGGGGCAGATGGAGGTGAACAGGAACGTCTTTGCCGAGGGTGTTCTTTGGAATGCCCAGCCATGGGCTCCGCCATTTTGTTGGGACACCACATCTTAGCAGGTGCAGCTGTGGGCTGATGTGGTTGAGGGAAGAGGTGTGGGAACGGGAGCTCTGTGGCATGCATCCTCAGAGAGCAAACTGTCCACACGGCAAACCCTAAGCCAGGGCCTGGTAACAGGAAGATAGGCATTGATGCTGCCCAGGCGGAGGAAGGCAGCCTGGGGAAGGGCGAAGTGTTGGTGTGGCCACAGGGTAAGGAACTGCTGCATTGGCATTGTGTTGGCTGAGGATCCTGCATGGACAGCTCCCCATTTGCTGAAGCCCATCAAAGTCGGGGATGCAAAGTTGCTGAAAAAAGTCCTTGGCTATTTCCAATTCTTCCTCTTGTTTGATTCCCTTTCGTGTGGGCAGGTAGGCTGGCTCAAGAAGACATGTTCTCTAGGATCCTACTGGGTTTCTCATCAACACTGCTGCTGAGTCCCTACACTTGCCCTGAGAATAATTCCCCCACAGTGGTGGGGGCTGAATGTTCCCCTCAAGAACCCCCAGCCTGTGGGGCTGCCTTCTGCCTCCTTGCCAGCCTGACGGCTGGCCCACATCCTGACTGGGAACCTGATCGTGCTGCCTGGCCCCTGGAGACAGATACTTTCTAACATCTGAGACTGAGAATGGTTTTCTCTTTTATGGATTGGAATGACACGCCTTTTTTTTTTTTTTTTTTTAAAGACTTCATTTATTTCCAGAGAGAGAGAGCACAAGCAGAGGGAACAGCAGACAGAGGGAAAAGCAGCCTTGAGCCGAACAGGGAGCCTGATGCAGGGCTCAATCCCAGGACCCTGGGATCATGACCTCAGCCAAAGGCAGATGCTTAACCCACTGAGCCACCCAGGCGTCCTGGAGTGACATGCTTTCTTGGGCACAGGGCAAAGATGATGACACCATAGCAAGACAGAGGCAGAGTCCCAGAATGTGCCACACACACGGACACCCTCTGCTTGTGTCCAGGCAGAGGGCAAGCATGGCGCCTGGACTCTTGGGCGGCTGGTACTCCCTGTGCTGGGTGGAGCTGGGGGAAGGATAAAGCCGTTTTGGGACTCCCAATCCTACCATGGAGTCACCACACCATGTGGCCAAACAAAACCGGCTGGGACAGAGCTACCCATGGGGAGGCTGCCCACTTGCCAGCCCCTCCCAGACTGAGAAAAACATTATGTTCAAGAAACAGCAGTGACCCTGAGCTGCCACTCATGGGTATGGTCTGGCCAGTGTGTAAGGAGCACGGGGTGAGGGAGGGAGGGTACGGTTCAGAGCCAAGAGTGCGTAGGGACTGTGACACGGGTGACTCACCAACTCCCCAACCCTTTCCTTTCCCTCCTTCTGTCCCCACGTAGTCTCTCACTTGGGCAAAGACACCACTTTTAATTTTTTTTTTTTTTATTAAAATACTGTTATACCCAGTGGAATGCAGCAGCAGTCCTGGTACAGGGTGGCATAACAAAACAGCCATGTTTACATTTTAAATATTTACGATAACTTAAACATACAGACACACGTCATGGTCTTTGGCAGAAAACGTTCACAGCACAAAAAATACTTTAAAAGAAATACCAAATATTAATCCAAAATATATTAAGTTGTTTTTTTTCTTTCACAATATTTTTTTGCCATTTTTTTCCTCTTCTTTTTCTTGTTGCTTTGTAAACAATGCACATGAACCAAATGTATTTATCAGCTTTAAAGAAGGGTAGAGGGTTTTAAAAAAAATATGCAATTGTCCAGCAAATGCAAATGTTTAAAAAGGAAACTTGAGAAATTATGGGAATAAAAACACATACCGAACCTAAAAACAGTAAAGGAAAAAACAAAGATTCAAGGAGAACTAAAAACAGTCAAGACAAACTACTAAAACCCACCAATCGGTCCTCGGGCTGAGCTGGGGGACTCTAAGACCTGAAGTCAAAGTCACTGCGGCTGGCAGGCTGTCACATGGATGCTTTGCTCTGATTCCGAAGCACTGGCCCTGCTTCAGGGCGCTGCTCACCGGTAGCTTGAGGAACCAGCCTCGTGGGCGCCATTTTGTGCTGGGGGCTCCATTCAGAGGAGTTGAGTCACATCTTGTAGCTCACTGACCAGTTTTTCACCAGCATAGCTCCCTCTCCCAATCCCTCCAGGTGGGAACAAAGACTCTGATGAGAACCAAGCAACTTCTCCAGTTTTCTTCAAGAGAATTGGTGCTGGGATGCCCCCCAGATGTCTGTGTTTGGCGGCTCATTTCATCTGGCTCAGGGTTCATAACCAAACTGACAGAATGTCCCAGGGACAGGAGCTGTGGAGCCATGTCAAGAGGCTGGTAATGGGGGTCCCGTGGGCATTTAAACAAGGCTCAAGGTGGAGGAAGACAGCCAATGTCACGTGGATCAAACAGTATCAAAATCCACGGGCCAAGAACTTGAGAAAGGGAGAGAGCTGAGAGGCTAGTCAGCAGTTACAGGAACCGTGGCGGTAGGGACAGGCGAACAGAGAGGACACAGATCCGAAGCGGCATGCTTCAATCTTGTTTCACAGGAAAGGGGAGTATGTACAAACTGCACAGCTTATCCCAGCCCACTCAGATGGCCCCTGCCCACTCCAGCTGAGGGGACGAGGCTGTGGCTTCTTCGGACTAACACCCTCCACAGTGCCCCGAATATGCAAGTCTCAGTGATCTCAGGGAGGCAGTGAGGAGCTGAGAACAGATGAGGTGGGCGGGGCCACAGTTAGCCACGAGGGAACAGGGGAACAGCACGGCTGCTGAACCAGCCCACCTGGGGTCCATGGGCAGCCATCTTGGGAAATCAGTCTCCCAAACCAATACATCCCCACCCTTCCTGCCTGAGCGCCAACTGGGGGTCCAGAGAGGGCTCAGCTCCCTTCTGGGTTTCCAGTTTCTACCCCAATAGTCAGCCTGGGAATCCTCATTCTGCATGGGCTCAGGAGGAGGGATGTGGAGCTGAGAAGCAGGGTCTTCTGCAGGTGTTCTTACGGCTCCCCTCACCCCTGTAGCATCTTTCTTAAGCCCCAGGGCACCAGCCGGTCAATGGGAATGAGTGCCTGGTTTGGGGAAAGCCGGGCAGCAGCAGTTGGGAGGGGCTGCTGGAATGGTTGAGAGCAGCAGAGGGCAGACGAAAAGGGGAATGGTTCGGAATCCCCAAGTACTACCTCCTTCAGATCAGTATCTCCACCATGTCTGACAAGTCCTGGACTCTGGATATAGCAACAGAGTCTGGAGAGAGACAAGAGCATAGGCAAACGTCAGTGAGCATCACAAGATGGCCCTTTTAAATCCTGGCACTTTTCAAGATAGGATCTCCCTTCACCAACGTTGCCTTCCTCAGCTGCCCAGGTACCCGGGTACCCCCACCCCACCCCACTTGACCAACCGAGCACAAGGCTTTGCGCCCCCGAGCTCTCCACCCAGACGGTCAGTGTCCGACGTGGAGGACACATTTATTTATAACTTTAAATTGGTTGGAGGCTCGGAGGGAGGGGGAGCCCTGAGGGAAGGAGGGAGGCTACAGCATTCTTTCCGCGCCTGTGGTTTTCTGGGACCGTGAGGCGCAGGCCCACACCCGAGGGCTAATGTGAAAGGGAAGAAAACATTTAAAAGGCATCTTCTCAGATATCTCAGTCTTGGACTCTTTTTCAACTAACTCTTCTAACCTGAGATTGCCATCGGGTCACTTGCCAAACTGCATGATCTTAGATGCTTAGATTGGCAACGAAATATGTAAGGAAGGCTACGCGAGAGGAGGCAAAGGACCTCCCGCACAGCCGCTTTCTTTCTGAACTCGGGATCTGTCTGTGCTCGGGCTTTTCAGTTCCTTCCACCCGTGCATCCGACCAGCCCTCACGTCCACATGGAGAGGCCCATACAGCCAGCCCGTCCAGCACCGTGTGCAGCTCCCCGTGGCGTGCAGGGAGCCAAGGGGTCTGGGAATGAAGGGCCCCATGTTCCAGCTCATGCCCCAGCGCGTCCATAGCCCTGTGTGGCACAGAGGTCCCGGGAAGGGGGACTTACCCAGTGAGGCTGTCCTCTGGCCCCCGCTGTACCCCAGGAGGCTGTCGGGATCCAGTCCCAGGCAAGCGGCGGCACTGTCTGGGGGACCGTCGGTCTGGGTGCTCCCGTCTCTGCTCCCATGTTTGGCGTGAGCAGGGAGGGGAGCCGCGGCCACTGGCTCCTCCTCGGGGGCCCGGTCCGCTGGAAAGGCAGGAGGCTGACAGTTATTGCCTCATGGAACTAGTGGTAGCCCCATGAAGGACAGACACCTCAAGTTAACTGTACCCACTGGGGGCCCGTAGTGGTACGGGTTGCTCTTGATTTTCAAGAATTTCGTTAAGATTCGGTCAGTACTCCTGTTTCCCAATAGGAATAACTATCAGGCTGGATTGGTTTCCAAAGCTCTTCAGTGGCAAAAGCGTTCTTAGCGGGTTAAATCTGAGAACCAGCGGGTACTCTTGAATTTCCGTGGCATCCGCTGAGAGAGGAGCGGAGGACCTTGCCTGCAAGGTCCCTCTGCAAAGGAAACTCTATTTCTGCTTAGATGGCGGGTGGCTGGGGTCCAATGTGCTGGAATTTACAGGGGTGGGGGCTAGCGCATGCCCCCTCACACCAGCAGGACAGCTGTGGGCTGCCAGGTCACCGGAGCCAGTATGGAAGCTGGCTCCCTTGGGTTCAAGGATTGGGAAGCCCTGTCTGAGCCTCGGTTCTGGGAGCAAAGGCCTGACAGCAACCTAGCCCTCTACCTATGCCTTCCACCAGCCTCCTCTCACCTGTAGCGAGCCGGGCAGGGGCATCCACTTGCCGCTCACTAGAGGACAGACCTTGCCAGCTCTGGGTCCCTGTTGTGGCAGCTACGAAGACAGATGGCACAGATTTGGCGGGCCTCAGGGAGCCCTGCACGGTCTTGCCTGGGTCTTTCCTGGAGCGCTGCTGAAGGACCTTGATCACTGCATCCTTCTCCAGGATCTGGGCATGGAGCACCTTCAACCTGAGGGGAGAGAGACCACGCTCACATGGTCAGACCCGCCGATCCAATGGCCTCCACCCTACCCACCTCATGAAAGCCGGAGGGAGACTTCAGAAAGGTCATCACAGTTCTGGAATCCCAAGCCCTGAAAACTACCAGGGCACACGGCACTGGGCCTTTCTTATACAGCAAAGGCAGGTCAAAGGGTGGGTTGGATTCTTCAGATGACAGCAAGGGCACGACCCTTGCCCTGTGGGGCAATGCCCCGGAGCTGCTGACCATCTAATGAGCTTAGCTGTCCTGCTTGGCCTTATGAGTCGGACATATGTCAAACAGAAATCCTGTGGGGCCTCTGAGGTTGTTTCTGAAGAGAAAATACTAGCTATCCAAAGCCAGGACTAGCCAAAGCTAGTCCACCTTCCTTCTGCGGTGGCTCATGGTGTGGACTCCACTGGAAAGTCTTGCTCTCCCGAGTGACTGGGGGTGGGAAGAGCAGACAGAGGCCAGAGCGTTGGATAAGCATCCAACACCTGCACAGCCATGATCCCCTGGGCAGACCAAAAAGTCGGCTGGTATCTCTGGGAAAGAACATGTGCCGGATGCCTGGTGTGCCAGACCTATGGGAACCGGCCCAGAGGGAGGAAGGCCTGCTGAGCCTCGTGGGGAGAGGGGTGTTTTATCAGGGGCTAGGGGCACGGCAGGGACCAGACAGTGCCACCCGGACCCTTCAGGGGTCCTGGCCCAACCTGCTTTCCATCTCCTGATGCCTGTGGCCACCGGTGAGCAGGCCCTCGTTGAAGCTGCTGCTGGGCGAAGGTTGGGGGGAGTGTCGGATGAGAGTGGTGTCGCGCTGTGCGGCAGCCGTGGCGGCTGCATCCATGGCAAACTGCCTCATGGCTCGCTCCTCCAGATACTTCTGCTCCCACTTGGTCATATCCGCCTCCAGCGCCAGGACTTGCTCCTCCTTCTCTCGCAGTTGTTCTGACAGCCGCAGGGCACTGAGCTCTGGGGACCCACCGCTGCCACTGGCACCAGTTGGGGGGCCTGCCTGTCTCTGTGGAGAAGGGAGTACTGTGTTCAAGGGCGGAGGCTGGGATGCGGCAGCCCCGGGTCCTCACCTCTGCACCCTCCCTTAGCCACAGGGGCTTCCTCTGCCCTTCCCAGCTCACCTGGCCGCCCCCCCCACTCCCTGCCCTGCTGCTACCAAAGAGGAAGCAGGTGCTCTGCCTCCCCACACCCGCGTGGCTGAGGGCGTAAGAAAGATCAGGCCTGCCTCTGCACAGGGGACCTGAGAAAGTATCCTCCAAATGGGGAAAGGGGTGCTCTCAATAATCACGCCGTGACAATTGGTGCAGACCAGGGCCCACCTGGGAAGTCCAGGGTCTGTGGTCACTCTAGCCCCGTGGGAAGGGTCAAGTGGGGAGTGGAGACAGAACTCCATCTGGCTTGTAAACACTAGCATTATGGGCCCAGCACGCGTAAACACTAGCATTATTAACACAGCCGAGAGCGAGGATGAAGACTCAGGATCTGGGTTACCACCTGCCCTCTCCAGTCAGGGAGATGCATGAGAGCTGGCTAGTCTTCCACACTGAGGCTGCTGGGCTATCTCTCCAGAGATCAAGGATGCCAACCCCTGCTGCTGCCAAGGACCAAGGCCCACGTTCTAAGTGCCCACGGCTGGCACCCGGCCAAGAGGCAAAGCCTCTTCTAAGGCTGGTGGCTGGGAGGAGCTGGGGCGAGGCTGGAGCACAGATGCTCCCTGCTTTCCAAGGGCGCCTCCACCCGGATCTCAGCAGCGGCTCCCCAGATGCCGCCCTCCCCACGCCACCTCCTCGGGGTCTCGCTGCCTTGGGTTTCGGAGCTCACCTGCTGGGCACGTAGGGCCTTGAGCTCCTGCTCCAGGCGCGTCCGCAGACGCAGCTCCAGCAGCTCACGCTTCTCACAGGCCGCCTGCAGCTGCCCCAGGGCCTGCTGCAGCCGCTCCACCTTCTCCACGTAGGCCTGCTTTTTGCGCAGCTCCTCCTCTGCGCGCGCCGCCCGGCCCTGCGCGTTGCTCAGAGCCTGCTCCAGCAGCTCTGCGCGCCTCCGCTGGTCCTCGATGGCGCCACGCAGCAGGGCCGTCTCCCGCTCCAGCTTCTCCTGCTCCTGCTGCTGCTCGTAGCCTGCAGCGGGGAGGCAGGGGTGCTGGGTCAGGGATGGCAACCATCCCACCTGGTCCCACCGGGCGCCCACCACATGCCGGGCTCTGCACGGATGGCTCCGTGGATGCGTCTGCGTCCTGGCCTCTCCTCAACCCTGGGAGTTAGGCGCTATTGTTACCATTGCCATTTTATGGCAGAGGACAGGTACGGGCATTTGCGGTAATAACTGGGCTACGCTGCCTCTGCTGGGACGTACACAGCCCCAAACACCGTCCATCTGCACTTCGTGTCACCATTTCCAAAACACATTCACCCTGTTCCTTGGGCCTCAGGAAGACACTAGAGACTGGCCAGATAGGAACTGTGATAGGAACCCACAGATGAGAGAAGGTGCAGGTGGACTATGACAGAACCATCGTTAACACAAGAGAAGGAACAGGGAAGAAAGGAAAGGCCAGCCGCACCATGGGCCAGGTGCTTACATATCTCATTCCCCTGAAGCCTTCAACTATAGCCCCTCAAAGTAGGATACGTGACCTGCAACATATGGGGGAAAAAACACAGGACTGGTGCTGCTAAAGTGGGGACCCAAGTAGGCTTGGCCTCCCAAGGACCAGGCTGCTTCTGGCTGTGGCAGGAGGCCCCCACACCCAGAGGCCTCTCAAAGCGGGCTCCAGGACTCATTCCGTGGACCCAGAGACCCCCAGAATAAGGCTACATTTCCCTCCTTGGTTTGGGGGACCACTGAGATGTTGGCGGATGGGCTCATAATGAATGCAAACTTCGTGGCACAATCAAAATGACTACGGTCCGAAGATTTGCGTCTAAGCTCCTAGCTAGCCCAACTTTTAAATAGGGATTTTTTTTTTTTTCTCTTGCTGGGAGAACTCTGCTCAGGGACCCACTTCACACTGTGGGGCCAACTAAGGCCCAAGCCAGACCATGAAGTCCTCCAGCTGATGCTCTAGATCTAAATTCACCTCCCACCCGCCTGCCCTCTGACAGTCCAGCCTGCTCCCCCTGCTCCCAAAGAGGGTGTCGGCTGCTCGTCTTGCTGGAGGGTAGAAGGGGATGGGCTGTAGGGCCTGCCTGATGGACTCCGAGGCACCGTCTCTAGAGTGTGCTCTATCACAGTACCGTGGGATTTTCTGCTGTAATCAAATTGTGTTCCACCCTGTGCCAACAGTGCTGTAGCCACTAGGCTCTCGTGGCTACTGAGCGAGCAATTACAATATGGCTAGTGGGAGGAAGGAACTGAATTTTTAATTTTATCCCATTTTATTTAATTTTAGTCTTTGAGCCACATGTAGCAAAGTACCTACCATAGGAGACAGGTTCTGGAATAGAAGAGTGAAGGCTTGGGACCTGGGCAGGCCAAGGGAAGATTCACTTACTGAGGACCCTAGGACTGGAGGAGGAGAACACAGGCAACCTAGGCCAGCTCTGGCTCATTGTGGAATTTTTCAAGGCTGGTGGGTCCAGGCTGGCCTTACTCCTTGGTATGGAGGAAGATGAGGAAGCTCAGTAATACTGAAACTGAGGCATCCGCAGTGGGCTGACTTAGCATCTAAGGAACATGGTGGAGAGGCCGGCAGATAGAGTACATTGTGGATTTGGGCCTAGAAGCGATGATCCCTTCCTGTTATGTGCTCCAAGGGCCCACAGCCCACAGGGCTTACAGGAAGCAGCCTCTCCTCCCAGTCTACCATGACTGCCCCATATTCCAGCCCCAGAACCTGAGGGTCAGGTGAGAAGAAAATGCTCAAGGTGGACACAGCTAAGAGAGCTCGGCCTCAGAACTCAAGGCCAGATCCCCAGAGAGGTCAGGGCCAGACCAGAGCAGTCAAAGCAAGGGTGGGGTGGAGTGGGGGTGGGGGTCTGTACCAAAAGTAGGTGACATTGGTGACAGTGATCACCCTTTCCTACTACTGCTGACTGACCCCAGAAAAAAGGTGAGGTCAACCAGAGACATTTTCCCTGGGAGTTTTATGTTTTCTCCATGCGTATTAAGGAACAAGGAAGAGCTGCTTCACTTTCCTTAGTCCTTGGGGAGGGATGGGGGGACCCAGTCTCTGTTTCCCCACAGCTTCCTGCTGCCTTGCACAACATCTAAGGCCCTGGTAGGGGCCATCCCCAGCCACCAGGATGGAACCATAGGCTTCTCTTATCTGTCGGGGAGGAGAGCTCCTAGCTGGGGCGGGGCAGACAAGTAGGGAGATCGGAGGGAGCCAAGGGCAGGCAGAAGCCCTGGAGAAAGCCACTGGCTGGGGCCCACCAGCTCTGGCCTTGTCCCTTTGTCTCAGTGGCTCTAGGCAGGGGAGGGAGCGGTGGCGGGGGGTGGGGGGGTGGGGGGGCAGGCTCAGAGCGGAACAGCCCTGCGGCTCAGGAATGCCAGGCATCCAGGTCACCCGCGGCTGCGAGATTAATGGCTCCAGCGAGGAGCCAAGAACAGCCTGGCGCTTGCTCCCCAGGGAGCGGAAACGTCTCCAGGCCAGCCTCCCCCACTTTGCCTCTCCTCTGCTGGCTCCCAGAAATCTGTCTAGCGACTTCCTTTCTGCGGCAGTGTGAGACCCCAAAGCCTACCCTCTTCCTCCAGGAGGCCCCCATTCCGCCTCCTGCTAGTAACCCATCCCTCCCCAACTCCCAAGGGCTACACCAAGGGCTGCCCCCTTTCTGTCCTTCCCCACCATCACCTCCCTCCCAGGCACCCAAAGTCATTGCCACCTTGCTCTGTTCCGTATGGCCTAGCCTACCTCCTGCTCCACCCCAACCCCTAATCCCTTCAGGATCGTGTCCCCCCACTTGCTGTCCTGGGCAGCCCTGTCTGGGGCTCTGAGCCCTCCGTGCAGCAGAAGGAGGTGCTGCCAGCCAGAGCTCAGTCCTCAAGCTGCTCCCTGACTTCTGGATGCCCCATTCTGTCCAGACCCCTCACATATAGTAGGCTTTCTCAAAGCCACTCTCACCAGGACACCAGCCACCCCCATTCCATTTCTCTGCAAAAGCCCGAACACCATTACAGCACAGTAGGAACTTACTGCCTCTGTCTCTTCTGACTGGTAGTGCTTCTTCCTGCTGCCAAGCTTCCTTTAGTCCCACTCCATGTACCTCCCCGAGCCATCCCACTGCCTCTTCCTCTGTGGGCAGGTCTCTGCCCCTGCCATCCCCACAAAGCCTCTCTCAGGCCAGTGGGGACTTCCCACTCATTAGTCTCCAAGGCCAGGGGCACCTTTGTTACCTTACATCTGTGGTTAGAAGACCCTGCTTCCTTCTCAAGCTCAGCCCCTCTCGCTTGACCGCCCCCCGCCCCCGTGCCTTCCAGTACCTGCTCCCACCCTCTGCCCAGTTCCTGAGAAGGGCTTAGCATGGTTCTGCTAATGAACAAGTGACTGACTGAATAGACCAGTCAATACTGAATTCATCCACTCTCTTCCAGAAGCCTTCCACCACCCCTATTAGAGGAGCTTCCTAAACCCTTTCCTCAGCCTGGTTAAGCTCCAGGAACCCACTGGGGGTTGTCTGCAGGGACCCTCACCTGCCCACCTTGTTATGGCCCAGTTGCACCATCCTCCCCAGCTTCTCACATTCCAGCTGGGCACCCCTAACCTTCCTGTGCCTGGAACTCCCTGGGGAACTCAACATTCCTTCTCTCTGTTCCCACTTGCCTCCAGGGTTATCTGGCCTCCCCCACTGCCCACTGCATCTCTAGTTCTGAAGGATACTGTACCGACACAGCAGCACAGTTCAGCAAATCACTACGCCTCAGTGTCCCTCTGCTAACCACTCATCTCTCCAATAAATACAGAACATCATCTTATCTTTGGAAGCCATCACTCCCAGCTGAGACACCGCAGTGCCGGGTACATAGTAGGCATTCTGGAATCCTGTGTTCGAAGTACTGCTTTGCCAGGCGGGAGGGCCAGTCCTTTGTGTCCACAGTCTCCCCACCCACTTATCTGTGCGGGCCTCTAAGCGAGAACCCCACTCACTCTGAGCAAGTAGCTTGGCCACCATGTCCTGATTTCCTGCCTGGGCCTCCTGGGTCTTGGTTGCTAGACGGCGATTTGCAGATTCCAATCTCTCTGTTTCAAATGAAGGAAAAAATGTTTTGAGGAAAGATGCTGGGAGTATCAGGTGAAGCTGCCTGCCCGGGTGTCCCCTGGGGTCCTGGGTATGGGGCTGCACCCTCCAAACCAGGGACAGGCTGATAGGGAACCACTGGGTGTGCCCTGAGCCAAGTGAGGAGGGAGACACTGGGCACATCAGTGAGGGTTCCGCGAGAGGTTCCAAGGTGCAGAAGAGACACAAGTATCCCCCTGTCAAGGTGGCTTCCAGGAGTTCCAAGCTGGCCCCCTGTGAGCCAGTTTACACTTATTTTTGCAGAATGCAGAGATTCTCCATTCCTCCCTAGACCAGAACAATCAGGGCCTCCACAGATGCTCGCCAGCCCCTCACCCTGGGTGCTCTCTCTCACCTCTAAGATCCCTGTTGAAGTCCTGCAGCCTCCTCATTTCACTGTCCATTTTGTTCCGCATGGTCTTCTCCAGGGCCTCCCGCTTGGAAGAGGCTCTCGTCAGGCTCTCGTGGGCCTCGGAGAGCCGCTGGATTTCACCTTCCAGCTGCAAGAGGCAGAAAGGGGAGCTGAAGGAAGGGGACAGATCCCAGACAATGTGTGCCCTCAGGGTCCCCTCCACAGGCCCAGGCTGCTCTGCTACGCCATCATAAAGGGTGAGTGAGAAGAAGGTTTAAGGTGATGGAAAGAAAAAAAAAAAAAAAAAATCCAGGGGGCTATAGTGGGATGTTCAGAAGCCCAAATTGGATACTAGAACCAGCATGCAAGGGTCCCCGCAATTGTGCCAATGCTGAGTGAACCCAGGGCCAGGTTCTCTGGAAGTGGCTGCCCTGGACTGACCCAACACAGCTTCCCTGCGCCCAATGGTCCAGAAGGAAGTATTTTACTTTTGGTCAGTTTCTACTCAGAGTCTGAGCCCCGTGGGATAGGACTGGGCACAGAAAAAAGATTCCAGCCATGTTCTGGAAGTTTTGAGCAAGCTGGGACACCATAGGAGGCCAGAGGCCACCTGTCAAAGCTGAATGCACAGCAAGTAAACCTTCACGAAGGAAGGGGGCACGAGCCCCCAGCCTCAGTTGCCTGTGGCCGGAGTATTTCTTCCTGTGGCCATCACCCTCCGCTGCAGAGGGCCAGCCTGGCCCCAGCGGCCCCTCCCACTTGGCTGCTGGCAGGTTCCGCACGTGCTCCAAGCTCTGCTCCAAGCTCGGCTGGGATTCCAATGAGTAGCTCGTTTTTTCCAAGAGGAGGGGCTTTCTCTGGGGCCAGGGCTGGCCTAGAACAGACTTGCTGTTGTGTGGGGGACACAAAGGGCTCTCTGTGGGAGGTGTCCGCAGGAGGGGGTGTGTGCAGGGGAAGGGTGTGTAGGGAGCTGGTGAATGGGCTCTTTTTATCACTGCTGGGCAGCAACTGCTCACACTCGAGGTTGCTCCCCAGCTGTCTAGAGTCAGTGAGGGAGGGCATGGGAAGGATGAAGGGGTGGGCAGCAGCTCCCCCACCCCTGACCATGTCCCCTCTCTTCTGAGGTCCCAGTGGGGCCTACCTTCTCGATGCGGCCAGCCTTCTCTGCTGAGCTCTCCAGCTCCCTCTGCAGCCTCTCATTGTCCCTCTGCAGCCTGGCATTGTCCCTCAGCAAGGTCTCCAGCTGTGCCAGGTGGGCGCTGCCCGAGGTGGCAGAGGGGGCCTGGGTGCTTGCTGGCCCCTCCATCTCGGGTGGACCGAGGGAGCCTAGGGGGCCATGGCTGAGAGTAGCTGGGTGTGGGGGCAGGGGGGGCTCCTGGGGCTGCTGTAAGTACTGGTACTGCTGTTGCTGCTGGAGGAACACGGGGGGCACCTGGGCCTGCAGGATCCTGGGGAGCAGAAAAGACAGTGTTCAGAGACGGCACAGACCCCTGTGGCTCCCACCTGAGCGGCCCTGAGTAGGCCCAGCCCTCCTGGCATACGGGAGAGGCTCCCCACGACATCAGGCAGTGACCAGCGGGGAAGGCCTTTTCCCCATGGTGTCTACCCTAGACCCTCAAGGGAGTCTAGCAGGGGTTTTAACATCAGGATGCTTGTGTCACACCTAGCATCACAGTTGGCTGGGACCTTATGAGCCACCAGCAGATAAATAAGGCATCTTAAGCACTGCGCACTGGACCTTTCTAATTCACAGAAGTTCTTTTGGGTCTGGAGGCCACACTGAAGGTGACTGAGCACACAGCCTCCCAGGCCCCTGGGCTGCTTGATGGCTGGACCCCAGTAGCTACCCCTATGTCTGTCTGTTCTAAGCCTCTCACACCAGCACCTGCCAGTCTGGCACAACCACGTTTTTCTCCCTCCTATTTCGGGTCCCGTCACCCATCGCAGAAACATTTTTTGAATACTGTGGCTAAGGGCAGAGTGGTAAGATGGATGTCTGGGGAAGTAGTCTACAAAATAGGCATTCAAGTCTCTGGGGTGCTGGCATGCCTCTGCTCCTCACGAGGGTTAGCATTCCCAGCCTCAAGGGGCTGGCCAGGCCTACACAAAGCCTGGCAGGATCCTGGGTCTACAGCACGTGCTCCCACCATGGCGGCCCAGCCTCTATCTCTCCCAGAGGTAACTGCAGCGTCTTGTCTGTTTAAAAAGAGTAAATGTGACCCACACCCTGGTTTTCTTAGTCATAGGGGCTATCTCTGGACCACCGTGATAGCTCGAGTTTAAAGACGATGTTCCACTGGCCTCTAACAATGCTGTAATGTCACTCTCAGAGCCCCATTAAGGGAAGGAGCAAAGAGCAAGAGGCATGGGGTGAAGCCTGGTCACAGGGCCTTTCTGGGGCCTTGGGACTCCCAAGTGTAAAAGAACAGACTGCCTCCATCACACCAGGAATTTTCCAAGTCCCAGACGCTCCATGAGAGTTGGATGCCACGCGTGGATCCATCACACCTCAGTGCTCATGCCCTCCCCCACCATTACCTCCCCTCCCTCCCCTGCTCCCCTGAGGATCCTAGGCTAGAAGAAAAGTCCCTGCCCCAAGTTCCCAATGAACCATCTTTATGTGATCAGCTGAAAGGAGAGGCTGGACAGATCTATTTCTCTCCTTGCCTAAGGTAGAGCTTCCAGAGAGAGCTGAACAGAGGGTCCCCACAGGAATGTGCAAGCTCTCCTTTCACTGCTAAATGTGGCGTTCTTGGGGTTGCTTCACGAACTTTCTCCCCCCTGCACTGGGCCAGGCAGACACAACTGGCATTCTTTGTGGATGACGTAGCTCTGAGAAAGAATAGAGTCTCCTTTCCCTTCACACTTGCTCTCCCTTCCCCTATTCTGCTCCCCCCTCCCTTTTTTGTTCTCCTGTGGTCTACTTCCTTTCCACGATATTATCTTTTCCTGACAGGATTCAGTAAGGCTGCTCCAGAAGAAGAAACCCACGACTCAGCTTCCGAAACTCTCCCTGACCAAGCTCTGAGAAAGGAGCTAAGGCAGCAGGAGGTTGGGGGGGTGCTGGGCACGAGAGGTGGAGGTTGGAGAAAACCCACAAGGCTCCATCCTCTACTCCTCCATACCAACACCATGGCGTCACTCGTTTCTCGAGAGCAAGGAAAGGCATCTATCCCAGGAAAAGGCCAAATGGTGGGAAAGTGGGTGACTAAATGAAGACTCAGCAAGCATGATGAGAACCAGAATTCATCCTTGAGCCTTCCAGAAGAAAGGAGGCGGCGAATGCTCTGGCCCCACTGGTGGGGTTTCCTAG
The DNA here is from genome assembly GCF_020171115.1 of Neogale vison. Taxonomy (NCBI): domain Eukaryota; kingdom Metazoa; phylum Chordata; class Mammalia; order Carnivora; family Mustelidae; genus Neogale; species Neogale vison. The sequence continues at coordinate 129,314,149 of NC_058096.1, read as the reverse complement.
ACCAGCTTGAGGGGAGATGCAGTGTGTGAATGAAGCAGTGTGTGTCCGCTTCTCAGAAGGTGCTGGGCCAACAGAGAAGCCTGGGGCAGAGCCGCATTCCTAGGAACCATTATTTCTGCAAACTGTCTGGGCTTTCTGATTCCTCCTGGTCTCTTGCTTCCATTCTTGCCCCTCCAAATCCATTCTCTCGACCTGAAGCCCCAGGGAACTTTTGAAAGAAGGAAGCCAAATTGCATCCTCTAACGGCTTCCCTTCACACTCAGAATCAAACTCTGCATTCCCCAGCAGCCTTTTCCCAGTGCCCCAGAAAGGGGCTTGTCTGGACCTCAAGTCCTCTGCCCCAAGGGGCTCCAGCCACCTGGGGCACATAGGGAAACAGGAAAGGAAATGCAGAGTACCAAGCGGTCAGCTCCTGCCTGGGTGTAGAATAGGGGGAGGTCTCTAAGGAGGCCATATGGCTCTTCCTGCCTCCAGTAAGGAGTGCCTCCCACTAATCACAGAAAGCAGACTGTCCACTTGGTCTTAAACATCTGCGGGGAAGGAGGTCTCACCTTTTTCCCACTTAGCTTGGAAACACTTTGGCAAGGATTCCCAGCCCTTGTCTTGAGCAAGTTCTTTCAAAAACCTAACCTTTACCCTGCTGCTGTAACTGGTACCCCCTGGAAACCCTAGTTACTTGATAGCTAATCACACAATAGTATCCATCTCCAAATTAAAGCAAAAGACACCACTAAGTTCTCCTGTGATCTGGGCTACGTCCTACTCTCTCTTCCAGGAATCAGCCCCTCCTTGGGAAGGAGAGGGGTGTACTGGTGGCCTTCCTCTGGGGCTTGCCAGCCCTGGCACAAGTATCATCTGGAAGAAAGTCAAGAGCTTGAAAGATCTGGGTGAGCAGTTACCTGACTTCAGCATGCTGGAAGTGTGGGCTTCCGCGGGTGCGGTACCGTGGGTCGGTGACAGCACTGGCAGTCTCATGAGCTAGCATAACGTGGGGGTACTGAGGTGGAGGTCCACGGGGCTCTGGGCCCTCGGCTGGGAGGGGCCTGGACGCGGGGCCCTGCTGACTGCGGGCCAGCTGCGGGAAGCTGTGGGAGGAGCTCATGTGGCTGGGGGCCCGGGCACCGTTCCTCTCCAGGGACAGCTGAAGGAGCCGCTCACTCAGGGAGCGCACATGCCCGTGGCGCAGCTCCCGCAGGGCCTCGTCCTGACTCCGATGGGCTCCTGGGGCCCCTCGGGGATCCCGGTCCCTGATATGCAGCCGGGGACCCGCCTGCTGGGCCGCATAGTACTGGGAGTGGGCTTTGGCCTCTTCATAGGTGGGCAGCTCCTCACCCTTGCTGGGCTGCGGGCACAGCCGGTAGAGGGTATTCTCTGCCAGGTGGGTCTCACCGCCCTGGTGCTCCTGGCCCTGGGGCTCCTGCCTGGTGGCTTGCTGCAGCACCTGAGCGTCCTCGGGTGCCAAGACCTCGGCGGAGGCTTGGGGGCTACCTGTGCTCCCAGCCCCGGCCCCACCCCGCAGGGCCTGCTGTTGGATGGCCAGCAGCGTGCGCGTCTCCGTCAGGTTGCCATAGCGCAGCTGCTCCTGGATGAGACGGTGCAGGACTGTCCCAGAGGAGTCTTCCAGCGTCCTCATGCTTCCTCGGCTGCCACACACCCGCTGGCGGCTCGTGGCACCTCGCCCCAGGGCACCTGGGAGGAGAGAAAGAAGAGCAATGAGGGGCAGCACGCAGGAAAGAGCAAGGCTGTGGAGGGTCACCTAAGCCTGGGCTCAGCTGCCAATGCTGCCACCTACTGATGAAGGCAAGTGACCTAACCTGTGAGACTCAGTTTCTCCACTGGAAAAATGAAAGAGTAATGCTTGCCTCATGGAGTTGAAAATTAAATAAGCCAAGGGCCGCCGAGCTCCTGGTGCACTGTAAATCCTTGGCAGAGGACTGCCATTACAGTCCTATTCGCAGAGACTTACTAGGCCCAAAGAAAGACCCCAGTAACTTTGAAGGTAATCAATGACCCAGGAACCACAGCCTCCTGCAGTCAGCTTCCCAATGAAAAGGCTGATGAGAGACCTCAGCGTAGGGGTAGCTCAGGTATAACCACTAAGCACGTCCAGGGTTAGACAGGGTCCCAGCTTCTTGGCACATGGTGAACAATCAGTCCAGCCTAGTAGAAGCCCTAGGCAAACAGCCCCTACGTCCCTCTAGAATGCAGCACTCCTGAGCCCTAGCCTTGGCACAGTTAACTCATCACCCTTTACCCCCTTTCCCACACTGTGCCCTCCCTGTCATGGCATGACCTTGGCAGTCACTCTGCAAGGTGAATGGGAAGAAGGGAAATCAGTCATCTGGTTTGGTGAATAAAGGATGAGAGAAGACAGGCTAGCTACCACAGGACCATGGTTTTGTGAAATGAGGCATCAAGGTTTATGGGCCAGTCACACAGTCTGTGTGCAGACAAGTGCCTGGGAGCACCTGGAAAGACAAAGGATTGCACCGCCTCTTTGATTTTTGACCATCGGACAGATGTAAAACACACACACACACACACACACACACACACACACCTGCTACTTAGAAAAAGACCCGGATGGTCCTCTGCCACATTGTGGGGGTGGGCGCTGGGCATCTTGACATCACTAACACCCATCTGAGCCAACTGGAGGAGTAAGGGAGCAAGGGAGAAGCTCCCGGTTGCTGGGGCTGGGAGCCTGCAGCGCAGGGCATGTGTCCCAAGGAAGGGATTCTCTTCTGAGCTTGGGCTCTCAGTGGCTCAGGTCCTGGAAAACTGCCCGCCTCACTGGGCTTCCTTTCCCACAGCCTCCTCCAACACAAACCTCCAAAGGAGATTTGGGGAAAACCAAACAAAACCCACATCTCCATAGGTCCTTACTTATGGGGGGCGGGGAGTGGGAAAAACATGGCCCCTCCCCTGCCTCAAAAGTAGCCCCAGGGCCCCACTGCATTTTGGATTTGGGAGGCTGGCACTCCTTCTTCCCAGCGGCCCAGAAAGGAGGGGAGGGAGTGGAGTCTGGAAGGCATCTCGGTCCCCATCCTTTCCGGCACCCAATCACGCCGCCCCCTCTCCCTACACACAGTAGGTGTGGAGATCCAAGACTCCAGAGTTGCCAGAGGCAAAACAAACCAGAATCAATTCACCCTAGAGTTTCATCCACGAGGCATTTTCTTTTACAAAAAAAAAAAAAAAAATCAGTTTGGGCTGACTCCCGCTGAGAACGAAGAGGGGGGTGGGGTGTACCGAATGCAGAGTTTCCTGGACACATTCCTAGTCTCCTCCCCGCAGAAATGTGCCTGGGAGCGGGGAACACCTACCGGACCTCTCAGCCGAGTCTGTCCCTGTCAGACCCCTCGGATGCACATTCTTTCAGCTGAGCCGTTGTTAAATCTGGGACCACGACCCCAGCCATGCACCTTTGGTGCACCAGCGCACGCGACTCCCTGAACACCCCATCCCCGTTCCTAAGTAAGCACACAACTCCGGCTCTCGCTGGCCTAAGGAACCCCCAAGCAAAGTCTCAAAGTCGGACTGCAACCCAGCCAGGATCCAGCCCTACCCGGACTCCAAGCCGACCACGAACACCCGGAGGAAGCCGGGGCGCTTAGAGCGAGCAGGCGAGGGTAGCCGGTAGCCCACTGAGTTCTTTAAGCTTTGCGGGTCCGCCTCCCTCCCTGCCTCCCGAGCCCTCTTTGTTTTCCAAATGCTCCAACGCTGACGTCACCGGGCTGGACGGCCGGCTGCATTCTTTCTAAGTGAGAGCCATTCCGTGGCTCCAGAGAGGATTTTCCAAGGAAGACAAAGAGGAATTCTTGGACTAGTTGGGGGCAAAGACACCTGTAATCCCCACCTAACCAGTTCAAACCCAGGGCCCTGCAACTTGAACTCCGAGCGGCGCCTCCTGCCCTGTTCCGCGCCCCTCTCCCAGGCCCACGACCCACAACAGGGGACCCCGCTCTCCCCAAAGGCTGTCCCCCTACTCCCGCCCCAAGGGACCCGCGCGCCAGCGACAGCCCCAGACCCAGGCACGCTGCGAGGGGCCGGCAGCGAGGAACGGCTCAGGGCCGCCTCCGCGGCTTCCTCGAAAGGGCGCACTTCACCCAGCGGACGCTCGGTGCGTCCGGCTCCCGCTGCCGGAAAAGGGCGGGCTGCACGGGGTCTCTGGCTCCGGCTGGACGCGCGTCTCCCCGGGCCCGAGCGCTCCCCGAAGCCCGGAGCCGCCTTCCTTACCGCTGTGGTCCGCAGGTGCTCGGCGTAGTCAGACCCGACGACCCGGCCCGGCCCGGCTCGGCTCGGCTCGGCAGCGGAGGTGTGCACTCGGCGGTGGCGCCGACGCTCTGGCCGCTCGGGCCCCAGCGCGCAGCCCCAGGGTCGGCCCGCGCCGGAGGCGGCTGCTATGCCAGGAATGTGAGAGTTTCAGGTTCCCCCTCGGGATCAAAGCGAACCACAAATAACCTCTCAGCGCGCCGCCCTCCTCCGCCCTCCGCCTCCTCCCGCTCCCTCCTCCCGGCCCCCGCCTTCCTCTCGGGAGGCGGCGCTGCGGGCTGAGCCCGGAGCTCCCTTCCCCGGCCGCCCAGAGCCCTCAAGGACGCCTTACACCTCTCCCGCCTCCACACCCCACCGCCACGCTTTGCCTTCGGGGCTGCTGCGGACGAATTCATCTCCTCGGCCATTACCGTCCCGCAAACCCGTCCCCGCCTTCCACCCACTCTTTCATTCCTGTGCGCGGACAGGGACACCCGAAAGCTGGACAATCGCGTGTCCCTGAGGGGTTCTGGGTTTTGCTGCGGCGGAGGGGTTCGGGGAGTGTGTGTGTGTGTGCGTGTGTGTGTGTGTGTGTGTGCGCGCGCGCGCAATGTGACTGCAATGATGTCCATACCTGCCTGGCTTGGACCCTAAGCCCCCGTCCCTGGTGAAGAGAGAAGCCGCTTCCAGCTCTAGTCTCTTCCCTAACCCCCACTGTTTTCACTGCCAGCGGCAACCTTTGAATTGCCCTGTTATTGTTTACAAACACCTTCACCAGCTCTTTTGGGGCTTGTCTCCACAGGAAGTGTGAATCTGGGTTGAAAATCTTCCGGTTAATTTGATCCACCTAACCCACTGAATCACCCGCCGCCAGGCGCTCTGTCCAACTCTTCCGGAAAAGGGACTAATGGGCACCCCGAAATTTACGCAGGGCGCACGGTGTGCCACCATCCGCTTTTCGCCTTGTCATCCGGGTCAGCCCTCCTAAATCATCGTCCCAGGGAATTCTGTTATCCTTTCTGTGTTATACACGAGGAAGCCAAGGCTCAGGGAGGTTAATTAGCTTGATACAGAGCCGAAGCGATGAAGCCAGGTAGCCACTGGCTGCTATTTTTCATTCTCAAAACCCCTCCGTTTCCACCAGGATCCAGGCTCCCTATAGAGGGACAGGACAGACCCCGGGAGCCTGAGAAAGGGGCTCCATTCCAGTCTCTTCTTCAATTCCCCCAACACTCCTACCAGTCAGGGGCCTTCCTTGATGTCTACCTCTGTTGCTCCTGGTATTCTTCATGTGGGTGGAGTGATTTCCTCTGCCCTTCCGACCCTCACTACCCCCCAGTCCCCTGAGCTGGTCCATCCATGTTGATACACAGCTTTTCAGACACACTCTCCTCACCTGCCCTTACCCCCTGTCCCCATCTGCCTTTCTCCTCTAGGACCACAGTTCAGGGTGCCATTCCTGAGCCCTGACCACACTGGGCCTCCCGCCGTCTGCATCGGGGGGGACTCAGGCCTGTCCACTGGGAGAATGAAAGGCTGAGTCCTACCCACCCCCCCACCTCGCCCCAGTAGGGTCCTCTTTCCCTCACCATGGAGTTTACAAGTCCCAGATCTGCTGGAGAGACCCAGGACAAAAAAACTTTGTTAAGTTCAAAGAGCTCTTTACTAGCCAGGGTCATTGTTAATTTTTAATAAATCCCTCCCCGACAATGTGTGTATGTGTGTGTGATTTACTTGTTAGCCAAATAATTGCATTACAAATAATGATTGGCTCCGAGACCAAGGAGAAACTAAGTCACTTATGCCAGGCTAAGGGATATTTGGCCTTCCAAGGACCACCTCACAAAGATAAGCTAAGGCCATAATGCCACTGTCCCAACTGGACACACTTGGTAGAAATTTTAGAAATGAAAAGGAAGAGAGAAGAAGAGGTCACCAGATGGCCTTACCCTGTGGACAACATTCTTCTTGGAGATAGTTGGTGGAGGTATGAGAGTAGGCGGAGACATGCTGCACTCTGGGGTTGCAAAATCAGGGGAAAGGTCATAAGGTAAAGTCCCATCTTTCAGGTACATTTGGGGGAGCATCTGACAAAACGCTTGACAAACACTTTTGAGATGGTTGCAGAAAGAGGCTACTCAAGGCGGTTAGGATCAAGGAAGTACATCTTGGAGAGGGTAAGCCTGCTGGAGACCTAAACGCGCCTCCGTGGGTACTCATCTCTGTGTCCCAGAAGAACAGGAGTGGGGAGGAGTCCCAAAACCTGGGTAGGAAATTTACACACATTTCCTCTTCTTTTTCCTTGTCTTCACCTTCCTCTTTCTCTCCTTCTCCTCCTTCTTCTCCTTCTCCTTCCTTTCTCCTCTTCTCTGTGAGCAGGTTGGAGGGCAGGGCCTCCCAGGCAGGGCAGAGCCAGGGGCCTTGGTGAAGCCTGCCTGAGCTGGTTGCCACACTGGCTGTGCAAGTGATTGGGTGAAAGGGTCACCCCAGCTCAGAAGTGCCAGAGGCAGGTGTGCGCAGCTAGGCACTGGGTTAGCAAGCTGGCTAGTATGTACATCTTCACTCACAGGAGGGGAAGAGAGGCTCACCTAGTGAGCCGTGCTTTCTTCCTCCCAGCCTTGCCCCTCTCCACCTGTCTTGTCCCCTTCTCTCTTATACCTCTCTCCCTGCAGGTAACAATTGTTCCCAGATGACAGTGTGGCTGGCTAGGCCTGGAATCTTGCCCATGAAAGATGCAGAGGTGACCCAGTTCTCAGAGTAAGCCGGTCTTTATGCCTTTGCTCTGTAGAGTTCAGCTCCTAGGGGTGTGGTTGCATCATAGGTGTGTACAGGGCTTAGCAAGGGATCCTCCTTAGCCTAGACCTGGGCTCAGGCTTGGGTCTGTGTCTGTGATACAGCCTCAGTCTGGCATTGCATCCTGCTGTATCAAACAGAACAGGAAGTAAGGTTTTGAGCTGAGCTCTAACGACCATGGAGCTCGGAAGAGAATGGCCCCCTTATTTCCCAAATGGTTGATCGGTGGAGGAGGGGCTCCAGGGCCCAGGTGGCAACATCAAAGGAAGACTCTGGTAGTTGTGAATTCTCCCTTTCAGGCTCCTCTAGACACATCCTTTGGCAGATTAGGGGAAACAGGAAGCCCACCAGAATCTGGAGCAGGTAGCAAATTCACAGGAAGAACCTAGACATTGGGGTGGGAGTTCCAGTGCTCCAGTTCCAAGAGCCAAGCTAGAGCCTTCTTCTCTTTGTTCTTCTGCATTCCCCCTTCTCTCTGCCTTCCCCCATCCAGGTTTTTTCCCCCAATCCTCTCCTACCATCTACTACCTCTCCTACTTCTCCTTTCCCTTCCATTCCAGGAGTCAGGTCCAGAATTTCCATCAGGCTTGGGTGGCCTCTCAGAGTCTGTGTGTTTGGGTGATTAATTCCTCCAGACTCAGAGAATCAGTGAAATTAAGTCCCACAATAGTTGAGGTTAGAGAGTGCTGTCCTAAAAAATGGAGGAGGCCTGACTTTCCACATGTCACTTGAGCCCCCAGTCTTCCTCTGTGACCCTTGACTTCTGATGTTCCTACAGGCCCAAGGCTGGGAGGATTCCTGAAGGAGGTATGGTCTCACACTGGGGAGGGAGCTATGAACACTGCTCTCATTTCCTCCCCTTGCTCTGGGGGCTATAACAGCCCAGAATCTCCACAGTCCTTCGTCCTGTGAGTAAGCAGATGAATTTCAGGAGTCATGCTGGGGTTGGGGATCTAAGAACTGACAAACTCAAGGCATTAAAGATGGGGAGATCGTACCTGAAACATTGATGTGACCCCAGATACCTGCCTTTTCTGCAAAGCTACCTTGTACTGAGTGGGTACTAGTCTGGTTGGAAAAACCCTCTCTGTTCAATAACATGATGCGGGGCATGTAACCGACACCTTCCCCCACCACCCCACCGGCTTGCAGGGTCCTTGTAGAAAACAGCCCAGGGCTGGTTTCTGTGGCCCTTGGGGCAGGGCCAGTGTGATGAAAGGGTGCCCCCTAGCGAACCTCCTCTCCAGCTGCTACGGTCAGCTCCTCCAAGGGTTCCCAAGGTGAGTTGGGTACCTGAGAAGGGTTGAGAGTGGGGGTTGTTTGGAACAGGGTTTCATGCAGGGGACAGGGGTCTCCCGGGCCCCTCCAAGAATGGACGAATAGCCCCAGCTGTGTTTCTGAGCTTTCCTCTGATGTCAGCCTCTCCTGGGCTTTTGCATGGGCCTTAAAGAGAGAGATATCATCTGTTTTCACACAAACAGCCTGAAATCATTGGCAATGGGAAAATATCTTGCATTTACTCACCTCTTCTCCTTTCCATGCATTTCTTTTTTGTATCTCATGTATTCGTTCTACAATTTCCGGAGCACCTGCTCTGAACCAGGCCTTATGAATGGAAGGAGATTTCTCTCCTTGTAGGTGCACAGGTCACAGGGTTCAGGGGAGAAGGACGGTAGTACACTAGAGAGTGGAGAGTTCCATCTGGAAAGAAGGTACTAGGTACACAGGGAAGGTGTCATGGTAAGCTTCCTGAAGGAGGTGCTTTTGAGCTGAAGGCCAAGATGGTCTGTGAGGTATCTTTCCCAGGCTGGCATAGGGGCAACTTGCACTAGAAGCACAGACTCCCTGGTTCACTAAAATAGGAGCAGGAAATGTTGAGCTTCTGAGCTCCAGCCACCCATATATTCTTCTCCAGGAGTATCCCCAGGAAGGAGGGATTACAAAGGGACACTTTGTGCTATATATATGCCAAAACATCAAATAGTGTACTTTAAAAAGGTGTAGTTTAGTATTGCAATTATACCTCAATTTAAAAAAATTTAAATGTCAAAGAGCACTATACCTAAGAAGTAGTGCCCTGGGGCACCTGAGTGGCTCAGTGGGGTAGAGCCTCTGCCTTCAGCTCAGGTCACTATCCTAGGGTCCTGGAATAGAGCCCCGCATCAGGCTCTCTGCTCAGCAGGGAGCCCGCTTCCCTTCCTCTCTCTCTGCCTGCCTCTCTGCCTACTTGTGATCTCTGTCAAATAAATCAAATCTTAAAAAAAAAAAAAAAAAGAAAGAAATAGTGCCCTGTTCCACTCTTTCTTCATCAAGTTCCATTCCCAAGACAACCATTTTCAAGTCTTAGGTGTTTTGTCATTTAAACCTAAATTTAAAAAGATAGACTTTTTTATTTCATGGTATTTCTGTTATAGGTATTAACTATTATTTCCTACTAACCACACACACACACACACACACACACACTTACACATATGCACACTTCTCTTCCTCTATTCTCTCTTTTTTAAAAAAAGTGGTTTTTGTTTGTTTGTTTGTTTTTTAAGATTTAATTTTTAAGCAATCTCTATACCTAACATGGGGCTCAAACTCACAACCCCAGGACCAAGAGTCTCACACTTCCCTGAGCCAGCCAGGTGTCCCTCTTCCTCCATTCTCTTGATGTGGCCGCATGCCATTTTTGGGGGGGTAAATTACTATTCAGTATTTATATGATTGTGACTATTTAAATAGTATTGCTAGCCAATTACATGCTGTGCCATGTTTCTTAAACACCTTTTGTTTTTATTGGCGTTAAATATCTGCCTCATTCTTCATTTTCTTGGTGTGCTGTATATTTAGCTTTAACCTGTGCCCAAATGGATGAAAAGAATCCTAAAATTCCATTCCATGCCTGTGGTAGGCCTACTGGTGCTCTATCCAGTCCAGTTTGGTCTGATGGCCTCCCTTCTGGGGAGCTGGGAGGGGTTGCTGTCTGGTCTCACCAAATGGCATTCACCTTGAGACCTTCCTTTATCTCCATCACAGGCCCTTCTCCCACTTCTCTGTTCACTTGTTTCCCAGATTCCTTGTCTTTGTCTTCTGGTAGCTTCCTAAGAACAGATCTGTGGGAGGCACAAAATCTTTTGTGTGTTAAAACCTCCTCATTCAGGGTGCCTGGGTGGCTCAGTCATTAAGCATCTGCCTTCAGTTCAGGTCATGATCCCGGAGTCCCAGAATAGAGCCCTGAATCGGGCTCCCTGCTTAGCAGGGAGCCTGCTTCTCCCTCTCCCACTCCCCCTGCTTGTGTTCCCTCTCTCACTGACTCTCTCTGTCAAATAAATAAAATAAAAATCTTAAACAAAACAAAACAAAAACCCTTCATGCTACCCTCATACAGTATTGTTACTTGGCTGGGTATAAAACTCTAGGTTAGAAATCATTTCCCTCTGTATTGGAAAGGGCTGCTTCATTGTCTTCTTGCTTCCATTGTTGCTGTTGAGAATAATGATGTGATTCTAATTGCTGACCCCTGAATTTAAACTGTTTTCTCTTGCTCTGGAAAGTTTGAGGATTTTCTCTGCATGTCTGATGTTCTGAAATTTCGCAGTGTTGTGTCTTGATATGTTTCTGCCCTTTGTTCTGGGCCCTTTGTGGGCCCTGTAGTCTGGCACCTTGTGTCGCTACGTGCTTAGTAGTTTCCCACATAATTTTGTTGTTACTGTTCTCCAACGTAACTGTTCTCTTTTTTGGAACTCCAGTTATTTGGATGTTAGAACTCCCAAAACAATTCTCTGAATTTTAAGTGAATTTTTCTTCCTGTTATCTTTTATTTTTCTGGGAAATTTCAACCATTCTATATTTTTGTTATCACTTTTAATTTTTAAGAGCTGTTTTTAATCCAGTGTTCCCTTTTATAATATCATCTTGTTTCATGAATTAATTATCTTCTCCTATCTCTCCGGGAGTAGTAATTATAATGAAAATTGTTTTCTTATTCCAATCTTCACATTATCTCCGTTTCCTTGGAGTTCATTTTTTTCTGTTTGTTTGTTTTGGTCTCTGTGTCTTGTAGCTAAGGCTTCCCTCAAATGACTTTGATAGTTGGCTGTCTGGTCCTGTTTAAGAAGGAGGCATTGGGGCGCCTGGGTGGCTCAGTGGGTTAAGCCTCTGCTTTCAGCTCAGGTCATGATCTCAGGGTCCTGGGATTGAGCCCCGCATCAGGCTCCCTGCTCAGTGGGGAGCCTGCTTCCCCAACCCCCTCTGCCTGCCTCCCCACCTACTTGTGATCTCTGTCTGTCAAATAAATAAATAAAATCTTAAAAAAAAAAAAAAAAGAAGAAGGAGGTGTTTAACAGCTGATGGAATCCCTGTGTAGACACAGAGCTGGTTTCTTGGAGGGTCTCACAAAAAAAGGATGGGATAAGGTGCTGGCTTTGATGATAGGGATGCCCAAATAGCAGAATGTGTAGGTCATGTCTCTTGGGCTGGTCAGCTTCCCAGGAATGGACCCTCCTAATCTCTGCCTGGAAGCTGAAAGCCTGGCAGCCAGTGTTTCGAGAGCAGAACAGGGAAGGGAAGTAGAAGGGGGCTGAAGGAGTGAGCTATGCCAGACCCCCTCCCCTGCCTCCCCAGCATACCACCTGCAGTTTCTCCAGGTTGGCAGCAGAGGTGGAGGGAGGAGAGTGTACAGAATAAGGTGCTGATCTTCTCTCTCTCTCTCTCTTTTTTTAAGATTTTATTTATTTATTTGACAGACAGAGATCACAAGTGGGCACAGAGGCAGGCAGAGAGAGAGGTAGAAGCAGGCCCCACTCAGCAGAGAGCCCAATGCGAGGCTCAATCCCAGGACCCTGGGATCATGACCTGAGCCGAAGGCAGAGGCTTTAATCCACTGAGCCACCCAGGCGCCCCAAGGTGCTGATCTTCTCATGTGGCAAGAGAGGGGACCTCCTCTTCATACAGCTTTCAACCAGCCCGCCTGGTTTCAGCCTCACCCTTGCCGCTGTCTTGGAGGTGTCTGGTGGCCCCATTTGCTAAGATTGTCTGAGGCTCTGGGGAGCTTGCTTCTTTCTCTCCCCAAACCCTCAGCTGTGGGGAGAAAGCTAAACCCTCATCCGTCTGCATTCTATTTTCCAGAATTTCGTTGACGTCCCTCTCCTGCTCTCTCCTTTCCTGACTTCTTTTGCTAAGGGATCAGGCTTCTTCCTTTCCTCTCCTTCCTGCCCAGTAGGCAGGTTTGGAACAGAGCCAAGGTGAAGGTGCACCTCTCTCCTCCCCATTTGGTTGGATTCAGGCTCCTCTTGATTTTTCTCACTGAGGTGGCTCATTCCAGACCTTGTCAGGACTGGTGTGGGCACTTGGGGCAGGAAGCTGGCAAACGCAGGACTGTTCAACCGGTTCTACGACTAACTTCATGGCTTGCTTTCCCTGCTGTGAGCTGGGTTCCCAAACAGTTGCCAAGGCTAAGACTGGGGTCGGAGTGCTTCTGTGACGGTGGTCCTTTGGATGGTACTCTGCTGCACTGGTACCACGGGGCTGCCACCAAGACCTTGCAAAGAAAACTTGAGGCTTTTTCAGATGGAGGGGATTTAGAGGTCCAGGGCCTGAGCCATGCTTCTAGGAGGCTTGTGCTACTCCCTTTCGATGCCCCTTCACCTTCTTCAAGCTTGGCATCCAAGGCAAGGACAAGGCTCGCTTCCACTCTTGCCCCTTTCTTCTTGGTGCATTCACAGGAGTGGGTGGCCAGAAGAACACTCCCTCTCCCAGGCCCACCTTGACTGACTGTCAAGGGCAGAGCACTGGCGTTTTAGCCCCACGGAGAAGTTCTGTTGTTTGCCTGGGCAGGGCACTGGAGTCACTGGGAAGGCATCCTAATGTCTGGCTTACTTTGTGCAGAGACTCTTGTGGTGTGCCATGTGGGTGCTGACCCTGTGAGGTGCTCCCGGAAACCTGTGGTCAGATGGGCTAGAGAGATTCCATAAACAGTGTTCTTCTCTTAGAGATTTAGAATGGCCTCGATCTTTACAAAGACTCTAAAAATCCCTGTAGGAAAGCAAACATATATTTTGTTTAAGGCACCCACATAGGCAAGGACAGGTTGAAAGAAACCAGACTGAACTTAGGAGGTATCAGGTTGGGCAAATCAGAGTACAGAGTCTATCCTGGTGGAAAAAAAGAGAGCTCCAGGACTGGAGACAAGGACAATGCAGCCCACGTTTAGGTTAGTCTGTGCCTAAACTCAGTTGGAAGCCCAGTGGGTCTTGCTGCCTGTCTTGCTTCTTCATATCCTTTTGGCAAACCAGTCTCTAACTTCAGCCCAGATCCAAAATGGCTAATGGTGGAGGAGATTGAAAAACCGGCGCTGGGACAAAGGGGTGACCCTGGAGAGGCACAAGGAGACTTTCCTCTGAGGTCAGAAAGAATATAGGTACACTGGCCGCAGGAAGGAGAAGGCAGGAAGATAGAGAGACGGAGATCTCCCATAACTTCTCCCTAGGAGAGCTAATGCCTGCTGTACTTTCCAGACCCCTCCTTTTGGGTCAGTGTCCTGTAAAAGTGCTGCCACGAAAGCCGTCTCCTCTCAGTGAGGTACAACTGGCCAAGGGAGAAAGTTCCAGTGTAGTAGTAGGGATGGCAGAGTGAGATGGAAGGGTGAAATATGGCAGAGCTGAGGGCAGAGCCCCTAGTCTCTGCAGAGAGCCCCTAGTCTCTGAAGCCCTTAATACTGAGACTTGGCCAATTGTCCTTTGCATCTCTGCTGCCACTACCCTCAGGGACCCTCAAATGCCCTGTCAATGCCACAGTCAGGAGATGGGGGACAAGCTCAGCCCAGGCCTTCCAAGGTGGGAGGGAGAGGCAAGTCTTCTGGAGCTCCTTTCCCTTTCCTTTCCTTCCATGATGTCTTCAGCCCTGCTTTTCCTGCCTGTCACCATGGTGGGCGTTTGCTGGAGATGGAGGGGTGGGCCTGTGGGGTGAAGCCTCCCTTTGTGCCCATTGGCTTTGCCGCCTTGGGCAGAAAGACAAGTCTACCTCTCTTCTTCTGTAAAACAAGTCTCATAACAGAACCTACCTCAGACAGGTAGGATTATTTGGGAGCATGAAATGGAATATTCTTTCAAGTGGTATCCAGGATGTGCACAGAATAATACCCTCTCCACAGAGCATTTCTATAAATTCTCACCTCACGGCAGTTAGCAGTGGAACCTCCCATGTGTCACGTTCCCCCTTGCTAAGACTCAAGGACTGTTCTGCAGCAAACAACAGCCTCGGTCAAAGCCAGCCATGAGCACAAGTTATATCCCTCCCAAATCTTTCCTCTTGCTTTGGCATAAGCTGAGTGAAACATACTACATTTTCATTTGTCCCCTCCTTTCCCACTTCAGGTCTTTTACCAAATATCATCTTCTAAGATGACCTTCCCTGATCATACTGAATGATCATTATTTATATTGCAACTTACCCCACTCCCTGTTCTCTTCCTTCCACTTTTTCCTCCATCAAGTTTTTGACTTTTTACATGCAATTAGTCTCACGTATGTATTTGCTTATTGTTTGTCTCCCTCACTAGAATGTGAACTGTGCGAGGCTGGGGAGCTTTGTGTTTTGTTCATTCCTGTATCCCTGATGGCTAGCACAATGCTTGGCACAGAGTAAGTGCTCTGGGGCTACTGTTGAATGAATGGAATAAACTCATGGACGTTTCTTCTTGCCATGGCAAGATCTGTATTGTTTTATAACTGTTGGCTGCCTACAAGAAATAGCACCCCCCCAACTCATTTAATTTTCTTATGAAGCCCTATAGCAACATCCCTTTGGCTGTAAGATGGGCACTTAGGGGAATTTGTATGACTGGTCTCAATCCATTAAACTCCCCTTAGGTCTAATCGGTCTAAGCGGCCTCTGCTCTTAGAGTGAGGTCACACTGTGCTCCTCAGAAGTTTTACATGGTACACAACCCAGTGGGTTTAATTGGTTTAAGGTCAGTATTGATGTCAAGTGAGTTTTGCAGCTGTAACATCCTAAACCTTGTGTATCAGGGATTGTGCTTCGGTGTGAGTATTAGACACCAACATACAAAGAGTGGCTTGAACAAGTTAGGGATTTATTTTATTTTTATTGACATACAGTTGAAATACAGTGTTATATGGTTTCAGGTGTACAAGATTCACAGTGATTTGACAATTCTATCCAGTGCCCTATGCTCACCATGGTAAGTGGAGTCATCATACATTATTACAATATCTTTGGTTATATTCCCTATGCCTTGTTTTTCATCTCTTGCCTTACTTATTTTATAACTGTGGGTTTGTACCTCTTAATTTCTTTTATATATTTCAGCCATCCTTCTAATTCCTTCCCCTCTGGCAATGACCAATTTATCCTGTTTTATGATTCTGTTTCTGTTTTTTGTTTGTTTGTTTAGATTCCACATATAAGTAAAATCATATGGTATTTGTCTTTCTCTATCTGACTTATTTCACCTAGCATAAAACCCTCCAGCTCCATCCATGTCATTGCAAATGGCAAGATTTCATTCTTTTTTATTGCTGGGTGATATTCCATTGTATATGTGTATGTGTGTGTATCACATCTTCTTTATCCATTCATCTATGGATGGACACTTGGGTTGCTTCCATAACTTGGCTATTGTAAAAGAAAATGCCACAGGACACCTGGGTGATTCAGTTGGTTAAGCATCTGTCTTCAGCTCAGGTCATGATCCCAGGGTCCTGAGATCGAGCTCTGCATGGGGCTCCTTGCTCAGTGGGGAGTCAGCTTCTCCCTCTGTCCCCCTGCCCCCCACCCCTGCTCATATATGCATTGACACACACACACTCTTTTAGTCTCAAATAAATACATTTCAAAAATCTTTAAAAAAATGCTTCAATAAACACAAGGGTGTGTATATCTTTTTGAATTAGTGTTTCTGTTTTCTTTGGGTAAATACCCAGTAGTGGAATTCCTGGATCACATGGTACTTTTAATTTTTGAGGAACCTCCATACTATTTTCCACAGTGGTTGTGCCAATTTACATTCCCACCAGAAAAGAGTGCCTAAGGGTTTCCTTCTCTCCTGGCAGAAAAATAAACACATAGATCAATTGAACATAGAGGCCCTAGAAATAAGCCCATGTGTATATGGTTAATTCATCTATGACAAAGGAGGCAAGAATACACAATAATGAAAAGACCGTTTCTTCAACAAATGGTTGGAAAAACTAGACAGCCACATAGAAACGAATGAAACTGGAGCACTTTCTTATACCATACACAAAAATAAACTCAGAATGGATTAAATACTTAAATATGAGACCTGAAATCATAAAATTCCTAGAAGAAAACATAGGTTGTAATCTCTTGGACATTGGCATTAGCAACATTTTTCTAGGTATGTCTCCTTAGGCAAGGGAAACAAGAGCAAAAATAAACTATTGGGACTACACCCAAATAAGGAGGTTTGCACAGCAAAGGAAACCATCGACAAAATGAAGAGTCAGCCTACTGAGTGGGAGAAGTTAGGGATTTACTTTTCTCTCACAAAGCATGAACTCTGGAGGTAGGTCTTTGATGGCTATTATAGTAGCTCTCAGCATTTTTGGTATCCCAGGCTCCTTTTTTTTTTTTTTTTAAGATTTATTTATTTATTTATTTATTTGACAGAGAGACAGATCACAAGTAGACAGAGAGGGAGGCAGAGAGAGAGAGAGAGAGGGAAGCAGGCTCTCTGCTGAGCAGAGAGCCCGAGGCGGGACTCGATTCCAGAAACGTGAGATCATGACCTGAGCCGAAGGCAGCGGCTTAACCCACTGAGCCACCCCGGCGCCCAATCCCAGGCTCCTTTTATCCTTCTGCTCCTTCATCCTTTGCCCACAGTTTCTAGAGTGAGCTGCATGGTGGCAAGATGACCACTGCAGCTCTAGCTATCAAGTTAGCCTCCCAAATATTTAGAGGGTTAAGGCTAAGAGGAGTCAGGAAAGAGGGTACATGTCCCCCAAGTCAGTCTTTCTTTGAAAAAAAATCTGGGCTAACCATTTTTGATTTTAACTGGAGTATTTAGCCCATTTACATTTAATGAAATTACTAACATATTTGGGTTTATATCTGCCATGTCACTGTCTTTTTATTTGTTTCACTTGTTTTATGTTCCCTTTATCCTCCTTTCTTGCTTTATAAGTAGTTTTTATTATCCTGTTCCATTTGGCTCATTAGTTATGTAATATTTCATTAATGTTTTCAGGGCTCACCCTAGAGATTACAATACACTCTATGACTTATTAAAGTTTAATATAAGTTTCTATTTGCCACTTCTGGACAATGCAAAGATTTCAGAACATGTTAACCTCATGACTGCCCTCCCATCCTTGTGTCATGAATTTTAATTCCGCGTATATATTTTTTACAGATTTTATTTATTTATTTGAAGCAGGGAGAGGGGGCAGACAGAATCTCAAGCAGACTCTGCACTGAGCACCAAGCCCAACCCCAGGCTCAATTTCACAACCCTGAGGTCATGACCTGAGCTGAAACCCAGAGTCAGGAGACTGAGCCACCTGGGCGCCCCATCATTCCATGTATTTTAAACCTCACAAGACATTATTAAGATTTTCTTATATATCATCAATATTCATTTGGTTTTACCCATGTATTTACCCTTGTCATTACTCTCCATTCCTTTCTTCATCTCCACACTCCCATGTGGGATCATTTTCCTCTCTCTCTGTAAGTGTTCCTTGAAAGAGAGCTTGCCGGTAGCACCGCTCCCCATTTTTATTGGTTGGGAATATCTTTATTTCATCCTTCCTCTGTGTCTGGAAGGCTGCCAAGGGAAGGCCACTGTAGAGCCAGGCTGCCCTTCTGGATAACATGGGCCAGGTGGAAAGCTCACACCCTGTTTCTTGGGTGTGAGAGGCATCAAGTAAAGCCAGTGTTTGACAGAAGTCAGAGGCAATCATTCAGTTTGGACTGGGGCCAGGGGATCAGATCTGGCTCTGGTCAGATTTGGGAAGGAGAGCTGCTCTTGGCAGCCCCTGGGACAAATCAGCATTGTCCATCGGGCAGCCCTGGCATCAGGGCCTCAGTGTCCAGCCTCCCTGTGAGCAGGTGGTGTGGGGAGGAGAATTGCTGTGTCTATCCAAACCTTCACTTTCCCACACATCAGAAAGTTCTTCAGGCCTACTTTCTTTCTTTCTTCTTCTTCTCCTTCTCCTCCTCCTCTTTCTTCTTCTTCTTCTTCTTTTAGATTTTATTTATTGGACACAGAGCAAGAGAGAGCCCAAGCAGGAGGAGCCGCAAGCAGAGGGTGGGGGAGAAGCAGACTTCCTGCAAAACAGGGAGCCTGATGCTGGGCTCAATCCCAGGAACCTGGGATCATGACCTGAGCTGGGGCAGACGCTTAACCAACTGAGCCACCCAGGTGGCCCAGGCCTCCTTTCTTCATAGGGCAACTCAAAAAACATTTTGTAAACTGTTCTCCCCATGAATTCCTTAGATCAGGCTAAGGCCTGTGCAGATGCAAGTGAGGGGTCTTCTATGCCCCAGCTCAGCAGCCAGAGTGGCTCTGGCTGGAATTCGTAGATCCTGAGAGGGTCAGGCCCAAAGTGAACTGGAGGCCCCAAGGATCCCAGAGTGAATCGGGTGGTTCATGTCTTCTCCAGACGGGTATTCCTCTGGGCTGGGGTCTCAGCAGCCCAGCCCCCACATCCTCTCTCCACATCAGGCAGGAAAGCCAGCAGGCAGAGAGGCATCTGATGGGCTCCTTCCTCCCCTCAAAATCACAAAGCCCCACCTGCGGAGCTGAGTAACTGTCTCTACCAAGGACACAGGAAACAAACAAAATAGAAACGCAGTTACCTCTGTCTGGACTCTGAGCTCTCTCTGGAGCCGGAAGAAAGCTGGAATGCATTTCTGGTGGTCCGCCTATGTTTAGTTATTTTTCTACAGGCTAAAAAGAGAAGCTGAAAGTCTTTCCTTTGCGAAGGTTATTTTGCTGAGCAAAATAAAAACTCATTCTAGACTGTTCCTCTGTCTGGAACACTTTTCCCCCGGATGCCCAGGGGTCATGCTCTCCCTGCAGGGTTCTACTCAAATGGCAGCACCTCGGGCCTCTCCGAATGTCCCATTTAAAAAGCTACAACCACTGTCCTTGCTGACCCCTACCCCCCGCCCACCTCACCAGCCACCCAGGGACCGGCTTCCCTGGCAATTTCTCATTCCCTTCCACTGCTTGATTCTTTTCTGTGTTTATTTATCATCTGCCTCCCCTTCTAGACTGTCAGCTACACGAGGGCAAGTTTCGTCCTGTGCTATGTCCCCGGGGCTAACAAGAGTGCTTAGCACATTGTTAGTGTGTGAATTCTGTATTGCCTCATGACAAGTCACTCTGAAATGTAGAGGCTTGAGACAACAACACTTATTACCTTACAGCAACTGTGGGTCAGGAGCATGGATGCAGGGGGCTGGGTCTCCCACTCAGCCTCTCTGGCCAGGGCTGCTGTGGTTGAATTCTCTTCTGAAGGCTCAAGTGGAGAGGACCGGCTTCCAGCTCCCAGGGCTGTTGGCAGAATTTGCTGTCTTGCAATCTGCTGACCGAGGACCTCGGATCCCTGCCAGGCTGTTGGCCAGGAGCTACCCTCCATTTCCCGGCACTCGGGCTTCTTTTCAGAGCATCTCACAATGTGGCAGCCGACGTCATCGGAGTAAGGAAACAAGAAGGACCTCGGAGAGAATGTGGGCAAGATGGAAGCAGCTGCCTTCGGTAAACTAATGTTGATTTTGATTTCCCATCACTTTGTATCCTAGTCATTAAAGGCAAGTTATTAGACCCAGGGCACACCCAAGGGGAGGGGATTCCACAAGAATACAAGTACCAGGAAATGCGATCACGGGGAGCCATTTTAGAAACTGCCAACCACATTGGACTTTCAATTAGTGTTTGTTGAATGGATGGATGAGTGAATTTGGATACATATGGAGGGAGAATAGAGAAAGGTAGGGGCATACTACTGCTAAGAAATTGTTTTCTTAGCATGTGGGAAAAGCCAGGAGACATGGACCTCCAAGGGCTTGCCTCTTCCCACTTGTCACATGCTTCACTTTCAAGATCGGTTAACTTCGACTCGGATTCCGTCCTCCTCCTTCACCCACAGACGCACGTGCACCTAAGACATATAGACAGGAGGACAGTTCATTCTTCAGAGAGGCGAAGACACTGGCAAGCTTACTACTGGGCTCAGAGGTTTGTGAGTTGCTTTCAGAGGAAAGGCTGGGGAATTTGTTCATTTGGGGAAAAGTACATTTTTTCCCACTTGCACAACTCAAGCAAGGCTGAACACTCCCCTCTGGAATTTTCCAAACCATTTCTATTTCTCAGATGGAGAGGAGGAAATCTGCACAAAGCAAAGTCTTATTTTTGAGGGAGACATGGATTATAACTGTGGCGTACCTTCTGTGTGCTCAAGCACACAGAAGTTGTACCTCAGGCATACAGAAGAAATAAAGACGCAGGAGGAACACCTAAGTTGGCTGTAGGGACCAGGCTAGCATTAGGGGGACAACAGAGAGACACGGGGACAACACTGTCTCAATGTATTGCGCTGCTGGAGATCAAGAAAAGGGGATTTATGGCGCTGACATGGCAGGAAGAGGTTCTGGAAATAGGTGGGTTAGAGTTTTTCCTTTGAGTATGAAAAGTGTTTGAATTGGAGGGCATTCTAGGCAAGGAGCAGCATAGGAGAAAGGCCTAGAAATGGGAATTGGTGCAGTATGAATTTGGGCAGGCAAATCGGCCTGAATAAATGGAAGGTATGTACGTGGTCACAACTCAAAATCATGAGACTCTGAGGGGCAGGACCTTCCTAAGTTTAGAAGGTGGGATTAGTGAAACTAGTCTTGGAAGGGAAATGAAGAAAATACTGAATTTTGGAGGGCTAACTACCTTTCAAAATTTAGTGTTTTCTTCATTTCCCTTCTAAGACCAGCCTAGCTACTTCCAAGACTAGCCTAGCTACTGGGCCCAGGGCTGAATAGCCC
The DNA here is from genome assembly GCF_020171115.1 of Neogale vison. Lineage (NCBI taxonomy): Eukaryota > Metazoa > Chordata > Mammalia > Carnivora > Mustelidae > Neogale > Neogale vison. Next base: position 129,293,092 of record NC_058096.1, on the reverse strand, counting down.
CCAGGAACAACCTGCGATGGGGCAGTGGGTGGGTGGGCGGGAAGAGGACACCATGATTTCTTCCTGTCAGAAGCTGCTGAGGAACACAAGTGGGTCTTGGTAAAAGCTGCCAGGGGAACAAGAAAATTCACGTGGTCTCTTCGTGGTCTGCTCTGAGGGAAAAACTCACCACAGAGAGAAAAGACAGGGTCCCACTAGAGCTTCCTATGACTGCCCCGCTTTCCTCTCCTGGTTGTACCCGCACCCCCTCCCTTGCTCCTCACCTCGTGTCTCTGCTTTATCTTGTGGCACTGAATTCGCGGCTCCCTGACACTTTGTGTGTTTACGTCTGTCTTGTATATTGTCTGTGTTTCCTACTGCGATACAAGCTCCGTGAGGGCCGGGACTTGCAGATGAGTTCCTAGCATAGGAAAACACTCAGTATCGGTTGAACGGAAGAGGGCTTGTTACAAGGTGATTAATGGTACTAAGAAGGAGCTGGAGCTGCTTAAAAAGATGGGGTCCTCAATTTGCTGCCGCGCCACGGCCTTGGCCACCACAGCTGTCTATGTGTGTGCAACTTTACCTGAAGAGAGGAGCTGGCCCTGGCTGAGAACAGCCTCCACCTCCATCTGGACAACAGGGAAAGCCACACACAGCCTCCCTGGGGTCCTGCAGGCACCAATGTTTTGACTCACCTGAATGGCTCAACTTCCTGTCTCTGAGTTCAGGGCTTCTTTTTTTCTTTTCTTTCTTTCTTTCTTTCTTCTAAGATTTTATTTATTTATTTGACAGAGAGAGACAGCAAAAGAGGGAACGCAAGCAGAGGGAGTGGGAGAAGGAGAAGCTGGCTCTCCTCTGAGCAGGGAGCCCGAAGTGGGGGTCGATCCCAGAACCCTGGGATCATGACCTGAGCCGAAGGCAGAGGCTTTAACCCACTGAGCCACCCAGGCGCCCGGTTTTACAAATAACTGACTGAGCCACTCAAGAGCCCTTGAGTTTGGGGCTCCTGTACCAGCTTGCCTCTACCTCCCTGGATGCCTGTGGGAATTCCGTCTCCTCGGCCCCCTTCCTGGCTTCCATGCTGGCCTGCCTCTGCGTGAGATCCTGGCTGGAGAGGGCAGGCAGAACCGGGTCTTCCCTTCTCCTCACCCTCTCCCAGCCCAATGAGTGGTAAGAAGGGCTGTTGGTGGTGTTTCAAGAGGCTCCATGACCCCATAAAATATGCTTCAATTTTTCTCAGAAAATGAGCCATTTTTTCCTTCTTGTATTTTCATTTGGTGCCCAGAAGTCCCTGGATTTCCTGGAATTTATCTGAAGAATTCTAGCTATTCCAGCCGTAGTTTTCACACACATACAGCTTCTGCCAGCAGACTTCGGCCATCTGGGGGCAGCCTGTGGTGGTGGAGTGAGCTCTGCTCTTGAGTTCCAGCGATCTGGCAAGGGCTTTTCTGCTGAGCCCCTCCAAGCTTTTGGATATTTAAAAAAAAACAGTTTTATCAACCTACTATTGGCATGTAGTACACTACACTGAACCATGCGTCAAGTGTTGGCTTAATACATACACCCACAAGATTGACACCACAATCAAGGTAATGAAGATACCCATCACCCCTGAAGTTTCCTGGGCCCCTTGGTTGCCCCTCCTCTCCCCAGGTAACCAATGATCTGCTTTCTGTTCCTGTATATGAGTTTGCCTTTCTGAACTTCCACAGAAATAGAATCATCCAATAGGTGCTCCTTTTATCTGGCTCCACTCACTCAGCATAGTTCCCTTGGGATTCATCCATACCGTTGTCTGTCTCAGTATTTCGCTTTCTTTGATTCTAGATAGGATTCCACTGGATGGTTGTACCGTAATTTGTGGATCAATTCATCTTTTGAAGGACATTTGCTTTTTCTGCCCAGTTTTTGGCTATTCTACACAAAGCTGCTATGAATAATGAATAACACGAAGTCATGAAGATTTACGCATTTGTTTTCTAAGACTTGTATAGTATCAGCTCTTACATTAAGGATTGAGATCCATTTTGAGTTAATTTTTATTAGTGGTGTATGAAGTGACTCCAAGTTCCTTCCTCCCCAGCCCTTCTCCTCTTTCTTCATTGTCTTCATTTTGCATGTACATATCCAATTACTCCAGCACTATTTGTTGCAAATTTTGTCCTTTCTCCAACACATTACTTTTGTGCCTTTGTCAGAGACCAGTTGTTTTTATATGCGTGGGTTTCTTTCTGGATTCTCTATTCTAGTCTTTTGATTTCTTTGCTTATTTTTGCCCCTTCCTTCCTTCTCTCTTTCCTTCCTTCCTATCTTATGACAAGATAGACTTTATTTTTTTGAAGTTTTTATTTTAATTCCAGTTAGTTAACATATAGTGTTATTTTAGTTTCAGGCGTACAATATAGTGATTCAACAATTCCATACATCAAACTGTGCTCATCACAAGTGCCCTCCTTAATCCCCATCACCTATTTAACCCATCTCCCTACCCATGTCTCCTCTGGTAACCATCAGTTTGTTCCCTATAATTAAGAGTCAGTGTCTTCATTTGTCTCTCTCTCCCTTTTTCCCTTTGCTGGTTTGTTTTATCTCTTAAATTCTGTGCATGAGGGGGACCTGGGTAGCTCAGTCAGTTGAGTGTCCAGCTCTTGATTTTGGCTCAGGTCATTATCTCAGGATCATGGGATCAAGTTCTGTGTCATGCTCGGCATGGAGTCTGTTTGAGATTCCCTCTCCTTCTTTCTCTGCCCCTCCCCCCACTCCCACCCTTCTTTCTCTCAAATAAATAAATAAAATCTTTAAAACAAATTTCACATATGTGGGAAATCATATAGTATCTTTCTCTGACTGATTTATTTCACTTTGTATTATGCTTTCTAGCTCCATCCATGTTGTTGCAAATGGCAAGATTACATTCTTTTTGATGGTTGAATAATATTCCATATATATGTGAGATATACACACACACACAGGATATATATATCCTATGTATATAGATATCTATACACATATATATCAGATATATATGTATATATAGGATATTCTTTATTCATTAGTCAATGAACACTTGACCTGTTTCCCTAATTTGGTTATTGTAAATAATGCTCCTATAAACAGAGATGTGCACGTATCCCTTTGAATTAGTGTTTTTATATTTTTTTGGGGTAAATACTCAGTGGTACAATAACTGGATCATAGGTTAGTTCTATTTTTAACTTTTTGAGGAAACTTCACACTGTTCTCCAAAGTGGTTGCACCACTTTTGCTTATGCAAAGCTCCTTTTTCTCCACATCCTCGCCAACACTTGTTTCTGGGGCTGTTGGTTTTAGCCATTCGGACAGGTGTGATATCTCATTGTCGTTTTAATTTACATTTCCCTGATGATGAGTGATGTTGAGCATCTTTTCATGTTTCTATTGGCTATCTGGGCATCTTCTCTGGAGAAATGTCTGTCTGTTCATGTCTTCTGCCCATGTTTTCATTGGATTATTTGTTTTTTGGGTCGTGAGTTATATAAATTCTTTATATATTTTGGATACTAGCCCTTTATCAGATATGTCATTTGCAAATACCTTCTCCCATTCAATACATTGATTTTGTTTTGTTGATTGTTCCCTTAACTGTGCAGATGCTTTTTATTTAACACTAAATTGTTTTTATTACTATAGCTTAATAATAACTACTAAAATCACATGTTAGCTCTCCACTTTTACCTTTTTCCTCAGAGTTGTTTTAAGTATCCTAAGTCATTTGTATTCCCATATGAATTTTTAGGAGAGCTTGCTAATTTATAATTTATATATTTATATATTTAAAATGCATATATTTTATATATTTATATATGTAATTTATATATTTATATATTTATACAATTTATATATTTAAAAATGTTTGTCAAGATTTTGATTGGGATTGCTTTGAATTTATAACTCTTGTATATTGTACTTTACTTCTTCCCTGGGCTTCAATCTCCTCTTCTTTAATGTGGAGATGATTCCTGCATTGCAAGGCAATTGGGAGGTCCATATGGGCTCATACTATAAAATTTCTGACAGTGCCTGGGGCATAATAGATACTGAAATTTGTTAGTTTTTTTAATACCTTGTTCTATGACAAAACCTTGCATCTTTTATCCCTCACATTGCCTGTAGATCTCCCTCTGTTATTTTTGGAAATTTCACCATTATATCCTGGTCAGGAATATATGTGATACCCCCTGCCTCCCTTTTTTGACCTTTTTTTTTTTTTTTTAAACTTATTTATTTATTACAGAGACAGAGAGTGTGGGGAGCAGGGCCCGAGAGAGGAGAGTCTTAAGCACACTTAGCACTAAGCACAGAGCCCATCACAGGGCTCTATCTCATGATCGCAACCTGAGCCAAAACCAAGAGTTGGATGCCCAACTGACTGTGCCACACAGGTGTCCTGGCCTTCTGTCTTTTAAGTGGCCTCAAAATCAATGTCTTCAAGGTCTGCTTACTCTCAATCACCACAACAAAATCTCAACTCAGGTTCCAGTCATTACCTGCTGGATTTCCACAGTCAATCTACTGTCTTGACTCGTCCTCTCTAGGTTTGATTCTCTTTGAAGTTGTCTGACCTCCAGTTTATTGGTTAAAAATGCATTCAGTTGCAAGTCACGGTGAATTTGGCTAATGGTACCTTGAAGAAATAGGGGTTTATTTAGCCCACATAACACAAGCAGTGGAGGTAGGCAGTTGCTTGTGTTGGCTCAGGTTATTTACCAGAATACCAAAGGCCTTCCTTTTCTGATCTGCCATGCTTCGTCTTATTAGCTTTCACTCTTGGGCTCGTTTTCTCATAGCCACAAGATAGCTGTCATGGCTCCAGACAACATATCACTTTAAGGCAGAAAGAAGGATGTGGAATAGAAGCTTTCTCAGAATACTTCTTTCCCCACTAGACTTCTGCTTATTTCACGTTGTCTAGAAGAGGCTTGCATGGCCAGCCCTAGCTGCAAGAGAGTCTGGGAATAGAATTTCTGTGAGCTGTCACCCAGGCTTAGACACATTCTTACCCCACACAAAGGAGCAAAGAAGACGTAGAGAATGGGTATTACGCAGGCAATGGATGGTGTCTTTTACACTTGGTTCTCTTACCTGAGAATGGAGATAATAATGAAGTCATTGTGGGGTTAAATGAGGTGGTACATAGAAGGTGCTTACCGCTGTGCCTGGCCCATGTTAAGAGCTGAATAAATGGTATATATTATTTTTATTATAGTTAGTATCTTCCTTGACAGAGTCCAAAGATGGCCTTCATTGCTCAAAAAGCCCACTTGGTCCCCAGTGAAATTCACTCCTTTCTCTGGACATGATGTCTTGCCAATTCCTTTCCTGACCACAGAGCATGGCTGCAGCAAACATTCAGGGGCATTCAGTACATTCTAGACAGTGGTGTTGTTGCAGAGGATGAGGCAAACCCAGCTCCTGTCCTCATGGGCAGCAGGTCATAAACAGACAAATAAATAAACAGGAGTGATTACAATTAGTGATGAGTGGTGTGCAGGAAATAAACAGGGTGGAGAGCTGGAGGGTTGGGAGGGTGCTCTTAGGTAGGGCACCCTAGGAAGGCTCCTCTGAGGACCCCATCTGAACTGAAGAATGACCAGGAGTCTCCAAGGGAAGAGTATTCTAGGCCAAGAAAACAAGCAAAGATCTAGAGGCGTGAAAGGGCTGGTGTACTTAGGAAGGGGGTTAGACTGTCCTGAGCTCAGGGAGAGTGTTGGAAGAGAAGGTGTGAGATGCTGTGAGCTAGCGTCAGCACAAGCAGGTTTTGTAACCATGGTAAGCAGTTGAGATTTTGTTTTAAGTGCAACGTGGAGCTGTTGAAAAATTTTTAGCTTGGGAGAGATGTGATCTGACCAAAGTTCTCAGATGATTCCTGTGGCTGTTCATTCATTCATTCAACCACTATTTATTGAGTGCCAGGCAATGTGAAAGGCACCAGAAAAGGAAGTCATGAACAAAATAGAGAAAAAATCCTGCCCTGTAGGTAACCTACAGCCCAGTTTTCCAAGGATTTCCTGGGACAGAGTAATTTCAGTGCTAGAATAGGGACCACACTGGCCAAACTGGGATGGTCACCATCCATGGAGCATACATTGGCCCCCACTAGAGTTAGAAAATAAGCAAAACAAACAAGTAAATTGTTTAACTAGTTCAATAATGGTAAGGAAGGGGATCTGAAAGTTTGGGTGAAGGGTGAAGTTTTGGATAAGATGGCTAGTGGAAGTTTTCATGGGGAGGTGAATCAAGGAGACTAACAGTGTTGAAGTTTGGGGGAGGAGTTTTCCAGGTAGTGTGAACAGCAGATGCAAAGGTTCTGAGGCCAGTGTATGCCCAATGGTATTTGCAGAGCAGTAAGGAGGGCAGTGTGGCTGGAGAAGAAAATGTGAAGACCAGAGTACGAGAGAGGTAGAGGAGAGAGGGCAGATTATATGGGGCTTTGTAGAACATTATAAGGACTTTACTTTTCTCTGAGATGGGAACCATTGGGGTAAGGAGCAGAAGGTCTAGAGCTTCTGAGTATCACTCTGGTCACTGTGTTAAGGAAAGACTGAAGGAGCAAAGGCAGAGCAGGGAGAGTGGTTATGGAGATACGATAGTCATTCAGGTGCTTTGGACCAGGGTGAGGCACACTGTGGAGACAGCCTCAGGTTGACGAATCAAGTTTGGTGCTGGGGGTAAGGGAGAAAATGGGTGAAAGGTGATCCTTTGTGTCTTATTTGAGCAGGAGGATAGAAGGAGGGACCACTGCTGGAGTCAGATTTGGGGTAGGGACAGGGAACCAGGAGTTTCACTTAGAGAAGTGCATGATATCTGCAAGTAGAGATGGGGGTGGGAAGGTTGTTTGGAACTTAGGGGACAGCTGTGGGACTGGAATGTAAGTTAGAGAATCCTTAGCAAATGCATGGTATTAAGGCCATAGGGATGGGTATTATCTAGGCAGGGAATGTAGAGAGAAGGAATTGAAAGACTGCTCCTAATTCTTGGCTCTGTGGCAATACATACCTTTGCCACTGTTTCAAACTGGGTAGAGTGAACCTTATTCCCTTGACTTTGGATTAGCCATGTGACTTAGTTTGCCCAATAAGATGTTAGTAGATATTATGCATGTATAGTTTGGCTTCATGCCTCATACTTCTGTCATTGCTGGAAGAATACCCCCTAGTGAGTAGGGCCCACTCAGTCTAGCCCCTGAGTAAGACACGTGGAATGGAACCACTCCTACTACCCCACAAATTCACCACCTCAAGCAGAGTTGCAGCTGACCCACAAATACTAAAGAAGAATAAAATCCTTATTGTCATGTACAGTTTGTGGTTGTTTGTTATGTGGCATAACCTGACTGACACACATACCTCCTTTCAGCCTCTGGTTCCCATTTTTTCTTAACTCCACCTGTCCTCTGCATTGTAACAGTTTAGAGTCTCCCAGTTGCCAAAGATTTCCTCTTCTTTAAAAAAAAAATTTTTTTTATTTGACAGAGATAGATCATGCACAAGTAGGAGGAGCACCAGGCAGAGGGAGAAGCAGGATCCCCACTGAGCAAGGAGCCTGATGTGGGACTCAATCTCAGGACCCTGGGATCCTGACCTGAGCCAAAGGCAGATGCTTAACTGATTGAGCCACCCAGGTGTCCCCAAAGCTTTCCTCTTCTTATCCAAGACTTTCAAATCCTATTTCCTCGGATCTTGCTAGACCAGGGGAGGGGTATGAGAAAAGTGCTTTGTTTTTAGTAGTGGTAACTCACAATGCTTCAGTAGTCCTAGAACACATTTTACATGTTCTCATTGGTCCTTGTTGTACTGGGGAGGCAGTGGAGGGTCAGGGAGAAGGAGACTCTTGTTGTACCAGACCCCACAGCTAGAGGAAAGTCAGGAGCCCAGAGGCCCAGAGGGAAGTCTAGTTTTCTTGGGGACAAGCAGAAACAGAAAACCAAACACTGGCCTTATGGGTACAGGGTGGAAGGGAAACTTGTTTTTCACAGAATAACCATTTGTTCCTTTTGAATTCTGTACCACGTGCATTTATTACCTACACACACACACACACACACAGCCCAGGAATCATGTGTAATATTATTTAAAGAATCCATCTTTGAGTTGAAGGGGATTGGAAAAGGGATTCCCAGAAGTAGATTTTTTCTGTTTCTAGATCTGTCCAAGGGAGGAGGCCTGAAGTACATTATCCAAGCAAGACTTCTCCATGCCTAATTCTGATTTCTCCCTATCAGGCCCTCGTTGGGTGGGGAATTATGAGTCAGAAGCCCTGAAATTTCTAGAGGAGGAGAGCCTCTGCATGGGATCCTGCCCTGCCTTGTGTGGTAAGCATGCTTCCTGGGGTTCAAAAACCTCTGGGGTGCCAGTGCTTCCTTTTCCTGGCAGTAGGCTGGAGACACAGCTATTTACATGTCAGCCTGGAGAAGCCCTACCTCTAACACCTTAGAGCTCTGACACCCCTCTTTGCATGGAAGCGCCTGCTAGAAATAGTAGTCCCAATTGCATATGGTTGCTTTTTGTTGTAAATTCAGGGAGGTAAAATCCACATCAATCCACAGCCTCTCTGTCTGTCTGCCTTTGGATTCCCATCTATGAAAAGATGTGATGGGGGGGGTGGGGCAACGGCGGTGGGGTGGGATTGGGGTGTGCTCCTCAGGCTGGGGCTGGAGAGGTATCTAGGAGGGAGGGAGGATTAGAAACTTTGGGGGACAAAAGTCCTACTCTGAAAAGAGAAGCTCACAATGACCACAGTGAGTATAGCTCTGTTTTGTTTTGGTATGTTTGTTTTCTTTTTGGTCGGGATACATCAAAGCATTTGAAACTTCCAGTGACATTAAAGGAAGATAGATGCGAGATATAAAACAAATGTGGGTGAAGAAAGGACTGCCAGGACAGCAGGCTGGCTGGTGGGACTTGAAAAGGTTGCATTTGCAGTTGCAGAAATGAGAAACTCTCCTTTCAATCCAGTGTCCCAAGAGGCCTGGACAATCAGGGTAGACTTGGAGGATCAGACGTGCAGACAAAACCAGCATCTGCATTTGAAACGGGCTCCCAGGGGCTCTTCTGGGAAGCTAGAAACGGGATCAGCCAGCTGACAGGTTCCGCCAGTCCAGAGAACATCCCAGAAAGCTCAAGCAGGAGGCTCCCGCTCTGATCACGGCTCCTGGGTGTCGGGTCCAGGAGGGGCCCCCAAAGAAACCCTGCGTCAAAAGCTGTTGCCCACCGCCCCCCACCCCCAACCCGGCTTGGTTATTTTGCTCAAAGTCACCCCCAAACGCGAATGAGAATAAACTCTCCTTGTTTGCCTCTCGCCCGGCCTAAGCCCCGGGTCCTCTTGGGTGTAGTCCAGGACGCCGGCACTGCTGCTTACAATGGCGCTCAGACGACAGATGGCGGGCGGGGAGGGGAGGGGCGCGGGCAGGTGCGCGGGGGAGACGCGCCGCCGCAGCGCGAGACGCCGTCTGTCGGCTCAATGGCTTGCGGCCCGCCGGCTGCAGTGGCGGCCGCCGGGCCCTGCGAACAATGACCGAATTCTCCGAACCCCTCACACCCCCCGCGGGGCTGGGCCACGCGCCAGCCGGGCGGGCGGGCGGACCCTTGTGCGGCGCGGGCGGGGCTCGCCCATGCCCGTGCGCCGGAGCCTCCGGGCTGGGCCAGGGTGCCCAGCCGGAGCCGCGAGTGCGCTCGGGCACGCACACACGCACGCACACTCACGTGCTTCCGCTCACGCGGGGCTCGGGGCCAGGGAGGCCTTGAAACGGTCACAGGTGTGGCGAGCCCCGCGCCAAAGGCGCAGGGGCTTTCTCTGCTGGCACAGAGGTGTTTGCTGTGGAGCGACAGGCCCCATTATCACAAGCCAAGGGGCTAAGGGGGTCTCAGCCAGGGCAGCGACACAGAAAGCCCTGGGTCAGAGCTGGGAGGGCTGCAGCCTGGCCCTGGCTCTGCCACTTGCTGGGGCCAAGTCGGTGCGCCCGCCGCAGAGCGCCTTTTCCAGAAAGCTCATTTCGCCCCGGAAGCCCGCAGGCTTTCGCAACCGCTATTGCAGGCCAGGTCCCCTCCCTCGGCTTCGTGCCCCTTAAACAAAGCGAACCGGAATCGGGCAAGGCAGGCGACAGGACCGCAGCCCTTTCTGCCCATCCCCTCCGGCCTCAAGTTTTCCTGAAGTCAGGGAGGCACTCTGGTGAGCTTAGGGGATTGTTCAGCCCTTAGGGCAGTCGAACAAATTGGGCGAGTCCAAAGCAAATGGAGGCAGGACCCAGCACACCATGTGGCGGGCCCCCTTTTGTTGTTGAGGAGCTAAAGGCAGCGGGCGGGGGCGGGGCGGGGGGACCTGGATGACTGAATGTTTAAGGCATGTGTGTGTGTGTGTGTGTGTGTGTGTGTGTGTGTGTGTGTGGCTTCGAGGTGGGTATGTGTGCCCTCAGGGCTTCTAAGAGGTGCTGCAGTGGCCCTCCCTCCCCCACTTCCCCACACTGCCTGGAGGAGTAACAGTGAACACTGTACAACCAAGGCAACACAGTAGGCTCTGAGTTTGAAAGAAATTCTTCCCTGCGGTAAATGGAGCCGATGCCCTGTGAGAGAGTGTCCCTTAGGATGGCCACAGCTCTGATCCTGCCTTTCCCTAATAGGGCCCAGGTTCTGCGTGCTTGCTGCTCTCAACTGGGTTGTATATAAAACATTATAATCCCTGCCTGCTTGCTTTCTTTAATTAGCAATCTTCATTCTGAGATCTGTCTATGTATGTTATATGTATGATACATACGTATCATACATTAATGTTGTACTTCTAAAAATATGTATGTGTATATGTGTGTGTGTGGTGTGTATTTGTAGATATGGCCCACCTGACCACGGAGAAGTCATTTCACTAGTCAATCTTGATTGTGAAATACCCTTTTTTCCTTTAAACGGGTACATAACGCTGTTGGTAGAGCTCTCGATAATTCTGCTATACAGAGTAGTAACACACCAGAGTTGGAAGGGAAATTCAACATTTTTCTGGTGCGATGTTTCTCAGGCTTTGTCATTCACACACCACCTTTGTGACTTTGTGGCATATCATGTACTACCTATATTTACTTAATATGTTTTTGTAAATCCTCTTGTTTTTTTTACCTTAAATTTATTTTTAAGGGAGGGGCACCTGGGTAGTGCAGTCAGGTTGGGTTGTAGACTCTTGGTTCCAGCTCAGGTCATGATCTCAGAATCTTGACATAGAGCAGTGTAGGCCTCTGCTCAGCAAGGAGTCTGCTGGAGGATTCTCTCTCTCCGTCTCCCTCCCCACCCCCCGTCTCCCCAACCCCCACCTGTAAAATAAATCTGTTAAAACTTTTTATTTTTAAGGGATATTTTAGAGGTGATTCTGAGGGCGTGGTAACATGACTGTGGTCTCCTTTTCATCCACTTCATAGTTAATTTATTTCTCTTTTTCTCTCCTCTCTTTCCCTTTAATAAACAGTTGTAGGGACCAATGGAAAGAATGAGAGATAGTTGTTCAACTCCATCAGTTCGTACATGAAACACAGTTCAAGAAGAAATGGAGCCTGAGGAACTTGGCCCCTGATCCGTGGCCCCTTAGAAAGGTTCACACTGGGCCAGAGAGAGACACCTGGTCCCCCGTGCCTTGTCTCAGCAACTAAGAAGTTATTAACCCAGTAGGGGTTAAGTTCCCTTGTTCCTGAGGTTGGAGACTCCTTGGAACGCAGTTCAGGGAAGGATTTTCTAGATGCTTCTGCAGGAGATGGGTAGCATGTCCACATCTAAGCTGCCTCATTGAGAATAGTGTCCTTTCCTCCTTTTTCCACCGGCAGAATGCCCAACCCTTAGAGTGCTCCAGCACTTGGACCTGAGCCTCAGTGAGCTGGCAGAGAGATGAAGGACAAACAGAGCGTACATCCAATGAGCTAGAACTGCTGAAAGAGACAGATGGTAACACGAATTAAAAAAAAAAAAAAAAGCCCTACAGATATATAAATACAGTAAAAAAAGTCTGTGGAGCTAAAAATGTAATTTCCCAACGAAACAGTTCAATTGATGAGTTGAAGGAGAAAATGATCACCACTGAGATTCAGATAAGCAGCCTGGAAAATCAAGGTCAGCAAGTAGCTTCAAGTACAGAGCACAATTATAGAGGTGGAAATTGGGAAAAATTGGTCTAGGAGGGCAGATCTGATGACCTAACATATGAATAACAGGACTTCCAGAAGGAGAAAAAGGAATAGGTGGAATGAAAGAAATAATTAATGTCATAGAAAAAGATTGCCCTGAGCAGAAGGAAGATTTGAATCTGCAAGACTGAAAGGATTTTCTGAATTTCAGGCTGAACAGACAAGAAAGTACCTGCCTCTTTCTGAACCATAAGGATAAAAGAGGAAAATTTTATAAGGTTCAGATAATTACCTCAACTTATCTGAAAAGAAAAAAGAACAGGGTTGGCATTACGCTTCCCATCTAGTACTAGAAGCTACAAGCTGATGAAATAGACTCCATAGGACTGTTCTGTTGAAGTGATTCATCTGGTGAGGACAAAGAAATATATTTAAGGCTAACCCCACCTGCTGAAAATATTCTAGAGAGGATGTTTCCCAAACGTAAATCACCCAGGAAAGAATGGAATGGAAAAGTAGAACTTCCAAATTAACAAAGGGAAAAATGGAAACCAGCAAAAATAAGAAAAGACAAAGGAGAGAAGAAAATAATTTTCTCATTATTCTAGGACTTTATATTTGCAAATGCACCTACTTCCTAAAATTTTTTTTTGTAACCTTAAAATCAATACCGCTAAATGCCATATGTATAGGGCATACAAGGTGTACAACCATTTTAGAAGACGGTTTGGCAGTTTCTTACAAACTAAACACACTCTTACCATATGATTCTAATTGAACTCCTCAGTATTTATCCAAACAAGCTGAAAATTTGTGTCTACATAAAAGCTGCACATGGATATTTATAGTAGTTTTATTTGTAATTACCAAAACTTGGAAGCACCCACAATGTCCCTTAGTAGGTGAACGGATAAAATAAACTGAAGTACATGAAGACAATAAATACTAATCCGTGCTAAAAGGAATCATCAAGCCATGAGAAGATATGGAGGAACCTTAAAGTATATTATTAAGTGAAAGAAGTCAATGGGAAAAGGCCACATACTGTATGATTCCAACTATATGACATTCTGGAAAAGGCAAACTATGGAAATAGTAAAAGAGCAGTAGATTCTAAGGGTTGGGAGTTGGGAGGGAGGGGTGAATAGGTGGAGCACAGAGCATTTTCAGGGCAGTGGAACTACGCTGTATGATCCTGTAATGGTGGATACATGTTATTACGTGTTTGTCCAAACCCACAGAATGTACAGCACCACGACTGAACCCCATTGTGAACTATGGACCTTGGGTGACGATGTGTCAATTTACACACATCTCTGGTAGCAAATATGGCACCCTCATGCCGGATGTTGATAATGGGGGAGGCTGTGTGTGTGTAGGGACACAAGGGGTATATAAAAACTCTTTCTGGAGTGCCTGTGTGGCTTAATCAGTTGAGTGTCTGACTCTTGGTTTCAGCTCAGGTTCTGATCTCATGGGTCATGGGATTGAGCCCTGCGTGGGCTCCACGCTCACTGGGGAGTCTGCTTGAGATTCTCTCCCTCTACCTTTCCCCACACTCACGCTCTCTTGTCTCTCTCTCTCTAAAGTAAAGAAAATCTTTTAAAAAAAAACAAAAAACCTCTTTGAATATTTTTCCTTGGTCTTTTCTAATATTTGGAGAGGTTAATGCTGACAGGTTTACTCAAAGCACCTCCCTACCTCAAGCGCTACTCCCCCCGCCCATGTTAAAATGGGAAGCCACAAGAAAATAAAAACTGAAAGGAAGCTATATTCACCATAAATAAAAAAATAGATATAGTTAAAATAAGTAGAAGATAGCAAAAAATATATATAATAAAATCAAAATGAAGTTCTTAAATTCCAGCTTCTATCGCCAGCAGAGGGCTTGGACCTAAGACCTGCTCACTCAGTCTGTGGTAAAGGAAGATCAAAGTCATTAGAGAAGCATTAAACATCCCCTGGCACCAAATGGAGACCTTCTCTTCCACAGGATTAATGAACCAAAAGGTCACTGCAAAGGAAAGCACTTCTCAGGAAGTGCCTGCTTCCATCTCCTCTGATGTTCCGCTCTTGTGTCACCTAAAATCCCTGGCTTTGGAACTCCAGCCCTTGAGAAATGCGGATTTCATCTAAACCTTGTTTCTCCCATTGGAAAGCCAACCCCTGGAAAAATGGGTGCCTCATGCAAGGTCATACGGCCGGGTGGTAGTGTGTCTTTACTGTCATACTGGGCTGGCTTTACCCGAAGAAGCAGGATTCTCTCTAGACGCCTTGAAGAAAAAACAAAATCAGGAGATGACGTTCAGTTCTATTCTTTGCTGGTCGTAGAAAATAACCCCTTGCTCTTTTCCTTTCAGTTATTTAGAAAAATAATTTCATGTACATGAAAATCAAAATAGACATTCAAGGGGTAGCATGGAATATATAAAGGTCCTAGGAGGAGAAAAATCCTCAGCCAAGAAACCATTTCAAATGCTTTGCCTTGTTTCTCAGGGCAGGGAACGTATTTAAGAATAGAACTCACGGAAGCAAGGTTTTCAAATGGAAGAGAGCGGTGGCTGGTAATTATAATGTGATGGGTCATTATGGTTTTCCAGGAAGTGCCTAAATTACAGGACAGGTGTCATTTCCCTATTGCTTCCTCCTGAGAAAAGTAACGCAAGCCCCAAAATCGATGTCTGGCTGGTAGGCATTTGGAAACTGTACCCACCTTGTCCAAGGCAAGGCGATTTTGTTTCAGGGACTCCTGGCTGCCCCCTCCTTCCTTTGGCCCGTGTCACCTGGCGTGAGGGGCAGTAGTCAGTGCCTTGTCTGCCTCTTCGACCACTCTCTACAGTGAAGGTGGCACTGTTCGCTAGGCTCTTCCCTGCCTCCTCTGCGGCTCCAAGAGAGATGAAATGGCAAGAAAGTCAACACCGATGAGGTCATGGAGAACGGGCAGCCGTGAAACGGGCAGATTCTGTTTCCCCTCTCCTCTGTACAAAGGCAACCTTTCATTCCCCTGGAAAAATCCACCATGGGCCCTCGTGAAGAAATGGTCTTCCCCAGGACTCCTGTTTACTTTAGCTCTCGCCTGGGAGGCCAGGACTGGCTGTCATAAATGCCACCCTTTTTTAAGGCATACTGACCTCAAATTGGCAGAGAGGAGAAATGAGAGTTTTTGTGAGGGGGGCCCACAGGGAAGGTCCGTGGAATTTTCCTGCAGCATCTTGACTGCAACAACAGCAGCTGTTGCACACAGTTGTCTTGATGAAGGGACATTTTGACTCAGTCTAAAATCCAGCCATTAAACTTTAGGCTTAAAAAAAAAATGGCCAAGTCCCCAGACATTCCTATCCTATTTCTGAGCCTCCTTGGCTGCGGTGAGGATGGGGAATGGAGTAGGTGTGATAAGATTCTGTTTTGCCAATTGATGATTTTATAAAGTGTCAAGAATTTGGTGTCAGAGCGACCACCTTAAAATAGCCAGCTTCTCATCTAGCCCCACTCTTGCCCCCCAGTGTGGCAGCCCTCTTGTCACATTACCTTCTATGTTGGTGCTTGGCCCAGCATGACCTCCTTGGGGCAGGCACCCCTTCTTCTGAGTCTCCAACAGTAACAGCTGCTCGGTGTGCGCTCACTTGACTAATAGAAGAAAATGTGCTTACTTTCATCTGGGACTTTCCCACATTGCTGAAAAGCAAAGATAATGAACAAAGAAAAGATCTCTAGACCAGCGGTTTGGTTTCTTCAAACTCGTTGACCGCAATCTATAATGAAAAAAGGCATTTTAGGGGTACATGTGTGGCTGAGTGGATTAAGCCTCTGCCTTCACCTCAGGTCATGATCTCAGGGTCCTGGGATCAAGCCCCGCATCAGGCTCTCTGCTCAGCGGGGAGCCTGCTTCCCTCCCACCCCACCACCTGCTGCTCTGCCTACTTGTGATCTCTCTCTCTGTCAAATAAATAAATAAAATCTTAAAAAAAAAGGCATTTTATATCGCAACGCAGTCTAAGATATACTTAGACACACACACACACACACTCACACACACACACTTGATACCCCCTAGGTGCTCTTGCCTCGGCGCTCACCCTTGCCCCCAATGTGGCCCCAGCCCTCAGTCCCGGGTTTTCTTTGAAACTCTTCAGTGAGGTGTAACTGACATATAAACTAGACATATTTAACATATACAACTCAGTGAGTCTGGGGGTAAGTTTACACCTGTGAAACCATCACCACCAAGACCATAGACATGTCCATCACCTTCTAAAGTTTCCTCTTGCCCCTTTATTATTACTACTACTGTTGTTGTTATTACTATTATGCGTGTGGTCAGAACACTTAATGTAATAAGATCTGTCTCTTAAAAATTTTAAGCAATACAATAATGTTAGCTATAGGTACTTTGCTGTACAGTACATCTCCAAAACTTACTTATCTTGCACACCTGACCCTTTGTACCCTTTGACCATCTCCTCTCCATTTCCTCTGGCCCACCCCCCAGTCCCTGGCAACCACCATTTTAGTTTCTGCTTCCATGAGTTTAACTATTTTAGATTCTACATAGAAGTGAGATCATGCAGGATTTGTCCGCCTGTGTTTGGCTTATCTCAGTTATAATAACCTCTAAATTCATTGTATTAGTCAAGGTTCTTCAGAGAAGCAGAACCAATATGATATATATACATATCTCCCCACTATATCCATATATATATATATATCCTAACATGATATACATATATGTGTGTGTGTGTGTGTGTGTGTGTGTATGAGAGATAAGAGGACATTTATTATAGGAACTGACTCATATTGTTAGGAAGGCTGAGAAGTCCCAGAGTCTGCCATCTGCAAGGCAGAAACTGGGAAAGCTGGTGGCATAATTCAGTTCAAGTCCAAAGGGCTGGGAACCAGGGGTATACTGGTGTAAGTTCGGAGAACCAGGAGCTCCCATGTCTGAGGGCAGGAGAAGGGGGATGTCGCAGCTCGAGAAGAGAGCATATTGGCCCTTCTTTCACCTTTTTTGTTCCGACTGGGTGCTCGATGGATTGAATGATGCCTGCCTGCATGGGTGAGGGCTGACCTCTTTACCCAGCCTACTGAAGCAAACGCTAATCTCTTCCGGAAGGACTCTCTCGGGCACATCCAGAAATAATATTTTACCAGCCATCTGGGCATCCCTTAACCCAGTCATGTGGACACATAAAAGTAACCATCACATCCATACATGTTGTCCCAAATGGCAGGATTTCCTTCCTTTTTTTTCCTTTTAAGGCCAAGTAATATTCCATTGTATATATATGCCGCATTTTCTTTATCCACTCATCAGTTAGGTGTTACTTAGGTTGTTTCCATCGCTTAGCTATTATGAATCTCAACCCCTTATTTAGCCCACAATGCCCCATGTGACAAAGGTCCTGATGAGCTGGACCTTGGACCAGAATATCCCTGCCACTGCATGTGGACAATCGAGGAAGATAGAATTTGGTGCCCATATCTTCTGGGTAAGGTCCAACTGTTGTGAAGGAGACACTGTTTTAGCATGGAACTAGAAGAAATTCAAGCCATCACCTACTTGAAAACTTCCTTTTTTAAAAAAAAAAAATTATTTATTTATTTATTTAGAGTGTGAGTAGGGGAAGGGGCAGAGGGAGAGAGAGAGAGAGAGAGAGAGAGAGAGGATCTCAGACAGACTCCTTGCTGAGCACAGAGCCTGACTCGGGGCTCGATCTCATGACCCTGAGATCATGACCTGAGCTGAAACCAAGAGTTGGATGCTTAACCAACTGAGCCACCCAGGGGTCTTCATTTTACAGACAAGAAGGTTGAGGCTCAGGGCTTCGGGCCTCCCCCAGATCTTTACGTTCCAGCAGCGTGTGCTTGCCCAACACTGCAGAACTTCTCCAGCCCCATCTGGGCTGGCCAGGCTGCTAGCATGGGGCCCTGTCTGGGGCAGTCATAGCACCCGTGGATGTCTGACCTTGGGCAAAGCTGTTAGCTTCCATGACCTCAGCATACTGAGCCATAAAAATGGGGGTAGTAATCCCCATCAGAAATAGTTGTTACCCTGATAATTCTACTCATTGATTCATTGAACAAGCACTTATTAAGTTATGAATTTCTATATGCCAAGCTCTGTTCTAGATGCTAGGAAAACAGGCAATGAATAAATAAGAAATCCAGATTCTGTCGTCGTGGGACTTATGTTCTACTGGGGGAGACAGTTAATATGCAAATCAGTAGGTACCTATACAAACTAATATTCAGAATGGATAGGGCAATAAAAGATAAGGGTGGGGGAGAGACTGACTGAAGGAAAGCATTTGTTAAATTACACATCACCAAAAAACTGCTTAGATGTTGCTCATCAAATGCTGACTGCCTTCTCTTCTTGTCTACATTTCTCACTTCCACCTTCTCAGGTGATTCCATGCTCCCTGTTCTTCTCAGGTTGCCCATAAGCCCTCTTTGGGGGTTCCTTGCCGTGTCCTTCAGCCATCTGCCCAGCCATGCTGTGTTGTTTTCATATCTCGCCTCTTGCAGACCCTGTGTCACTCAACAGTAATAGGGGATTGAGAGCAGTAATAAGCCTGGCAGAGAGAAGGCAAGGAAAGAGATGCATGCGATACAGCCATGAGGCGCTCCCCTGGGCATCGGGGCACTTGCTTCCTTGCTGGAGCCTTGGCTTTGCTGGATGAGGAGCTCCCCCTAGACAGAGTTTTCTATTTAGAATAGAAAAGATTTTCTGAAAGTATCACACTGATTATCAAGGATCAAGTCTCTTTCCCAAATTTATTTGAATAATGAAACTTAACAAATTTAATTTCTCTTACCCACCAAAGAGTATAAAAAGCAGTTCCAAAACATAGAGCAAAGGCAAGGAAAAGAGTATTTTATTAAAAAATAACAATGAGAAAATAAATAACAATGAGGGACACTTGGGTGGCTCAGTTGGTTGAGTGTCTGCCTTCAACTCAGGTCATGATCCCAGGGTCCTGGGATCGAGCCCTGCATCAGGGTCCCTGCTCTTCTGGGAGGCTACTTCTCCCTTTCCCTCTCTGCCGCTCCCCATGCTTGTGCTCTCTCTCTATCAAATAAATAAATAAAATATTTTTTAAAATTACAAGGAGAGAAAATAATGTTTTTTTTTTTCACTTGTAAATATGTACTCTGTTTCATTGTACTCTGTCACTTAATTATGAATAGCTCCAGGTGTGAGTTGCTTTTCTAGTCTGTTTAGAGTTCAAGGTTGGGAATGTCTTTGATGAGTTCTGCTTTGGGTTTCAGAGGGACAGACAGCTTACCTTTTCTGGAGGAGGAGAGTCTAAACCAGCCTCTCTTCTGTGGCAAAGTTTCCTTTTTTTTTTTCCTTCTAGAACTCGGATCTCAAGACCCCTCTTTGGGGTGGGCACCTCAGATCCATCTCTGAGCCAGTCTGGGAGCTGGCCCTGGAGGTTACATAGAGTTGGGAGACAGGGAGTTCTGAGGGAGATCTTGCAGCCAGAAGCTCTATTGTCAGGTCCAGCTCAGCCTTTTCCCACTACTATGCCCCAGACCTCAGTTTCTGCATTTGTAAATGGAGGGGGCTGGCACAGATCAGCATTTCCCCCAAATGTTATCCACATACAGCAGTCCCAGGAGATGCTCTGGGAGCAATGGTAAGCAGAGTAAGCTTGCCAGCTGCTGATGCCTCTAGGAGCAATCTGGGAAGGCCTGCGGGGGGGCAGGTGGGGGAGCAGGTGAGTGGCCCTGCATCACTTCTGGCCTGGGCCACCTGCCTTGGCTGGGACACGGGGCCCTTCACTGCTGGGTTCCCTCAGGCAGCTTTCTGGGAAGAGCCAGCTGTGGTCTTCTAGAGGTCTGTCACATCAGAGAGGCCTGGCTATGAGCCCCATCCCATGGCTGTGAGGGTCTGAGCACCCTCTCTGACCTACAGCCTGTGGTCGCATCCTGCCCCCACTGAGAGGCTCTAGCTGACTTCTCTGTGGGCTGGTGGTTAAGTGGGCAGACACGTCTGAGTGTAGAGCCACTGCCAGTCCGGCCGTGGCCGTGAGCAAGTGGGCGTTCCGTTGCCTGCTGTCTCACACAGGGTGCCTCATCCTGGCCTTTCTCACACCCTTTCCCAGTTTTTCCAGAACTCCCTGGGGGTAAGTGAGACTCACGATGAAGCTCAGACACTACTATGGAGGGGCGGGTCTGCCTCTCCCCGTGGGGCCCCCTGTCAGGGTCACTGGCAAGGACATCTCCTGGCTTCCAGAACTGGAAGAGGGGCAGGACTGTCGGAACAGTTAGAATTCATCTTTGGTTCCCTTCCTTCTCCTTCTGGTTCCCCTCGAATCTACGGTTTTCTCCTTCCAGAAAGAGGTGACAAATGAATCAGCCTTGGTGAAGTAAGGACAGCGCACCAAGCTCCCTGAGACTGAGACAGTGGTGGTGAAGGTCAGTTAGGGAGGGACCGTGACCTCAGCCTGAGCATGTGCAATGTCGGGGGGCCTGGGAGCCCATCTGGCACGGCCCGCAGGAGACGGCGGGAAGTCTGGCTGGGGTGTAGACTGAGTCATCTCAGCACGGCAGAGTCCCGGGTAGTCACGCCTGTGAGTGATGAGCACCTTGAGGAAAGACAACGTCACAGACGTGTCTGGAAGGTGAATCAGGGAGCCGCAGAATAGAGGTCTCTGCATTCCTGGGGGCGGCTTCCTTTTACTGCCTAGTTCTGATAGGTTTTCTCCCCCGAGCGACCTCAAAGGAATGATAGCTTTGCAATTGACGTTTCTGTGGCAAAATGAGTTAGTGTGTCTCAGAGCTCCGAAGGGTGGAAACCGTGGGGTTTCAGAGGCTGACAGCCCTTCTCTTTTTCCCTCCTTCCCTTTCTGTGTCCCCTTCCTTCCTCCTCCCTCTCTCCCTCCCTCCCTCCTGTCCATCCTTCTTCCTGTCTATCCTTTTTTCCTCCCTCCCTTCCTTCCCTGTTCCCCTCCTGCCTTCCTCCCAGAAGGTCTATATTCATCTCACAAATATTTACTAGACAACTACTATGTGCCAAGTAGTGGGGACTGGGGACACAGTGGTGAATGAGACACAGATCGTCTGTGCTGTCATACATGGTGTAGTCTCGGGTGGCAGAAGGACACCAAACAATCACAAATGATTCCCTGCAATTTGAGCCTAGTCCAGGGAATCTGAATGCACCTAACAGGGGTCTTGGCTGGACCTGGAGGGCCAGGGAGGCCTTCCTTGAGACACTGCAGTTAGGATGAGACTGGGAGGATGGGAGGTCCACCAGGGAAGAGAATCTAAGCAGAGGGAATGGAGGAAGTGGAGAGCTCAATGACTTTGAGGAACAGGGTATTAAGTGTGGCCTGAGTGGGACAGGGAAGGGATTGAAGATCTGAGCCAGGATTCAGCTCAGCAAGAATGTGGGAGGCTGTGTTAAGGATCTGGGGCCCTCTTTAGGCAGAGATGGATGGAGGACTGGTCCCCATGGGCCTTGCAGGGGACCTGTGAGAGTCTGCTCATGGAGTGTCTGAACCCCCACCACCAGTCACACCACATAAGGATCATGTATTCTACTCTAGGAGGCTGGTTTCTAGGGATCATCCCACCCAGACCCACCATGGGGGATTGTGCTTTCGAAAGCACCATGGGGCAGGTGCTTTCAGTTCCCCCTGCTATTTCTAACAGTAGGATAAACAGTAGTAGTGGCTGCTGGGGAGCCTTTTCCTCTTTTAAATGGATAGTCCAGGCCGAGAGGGAGGCTGCTGACTGCCCCCTTACAAGCCAGAAAACCCTGGGATCACAGTAACATAGCAGCCTGTTCATTGTGACATGAACATTGTGACATTTCCATTCCTTACGCTAGGAATGGAAAATCCCAATGAAGAATGAAGAAGTTCACAGATACCTTGATATAGTGGAAGGAGTCAGGCTTTGGGGACAGAAAGACTTGGATGTACATTCTGGATCTGCCACTAGCTGTGTGGCCTTGGACAAATCATTTAGCCTCTCTGAGCCTCATGTGCTCATCTGTAACTAGGAGACAATTGCAACAAGCTACCTTCATCCTGTTGTATGAGGATTACTATGGTAGTTGTACAATGTTCAGCACAGTCCAAGTTGCCCTTCAGTATCTGGCCGGGGTAGGAAGAGTTTAAACCTTCTTAGACAGGTGGCTTTTCACTTGTATTCTGAATAAGGAGAAGCCTCCTCTGCCATCAATACTCTTACCAGTCCTTTGTGAGCCAAACTGTCACTGCTAGGACATCCTGCCTTTTGTTTTTCTGCATGGCAGCTGGACCCTGTCTCCCATGGTCTGCCTGAAGCTGAGCCTGGCAGTATCAGGGCAGAGAGAGAAGTACCAGACTCCTCACCACTTATAGGCCCTCTCCCCTTGTTCCCACGAGGAGCTCACAGGGGGCGCACAACACTGGTCCTGCTGAAACAGCAGGTCAGCTGCCTGGGCTAAATCATGTCCCACACAGGCACAGGTGTCCCTTTTCCCAGCACCATTCTTGGGCTACACACCAAGGCCTATCAGACCAGGCATGAACCCTTCTCAGGACCAGGGAAGGAGGGACCAACCGGGTTTCTTGGGCTACACACACACACACACACACACACACACACACACACACACACGGCATAATTATGTAACACACAGGCACAGATCCATACAGTGACCTCAAACCCAGAGACACTTCGATATTTGAGCACATGATACTGTCATTTAACTTTTCCATTGGGTCTCTTATCTGAAAACAAGGATGATGATAAAAGGGTAATGTTGTCAGATTGTCACAATTACACGTAAGGAATGTGAAACACTGCCTGGACCAGAGTGAGCACTTAGCTTTTGTTAGCTATGATTACAGCTGGAAATCCTCATGGGACACAGACAGAATGGGATCACAAGTAGGCTCAGACCTTGCAGGATCAGATGCCACGTCTGTCCACAGACAGAACATGTCGGGGCCTAACCAAGGGGAGCCCACCAGTGGCCCATGTGGTAGGGCTCACAGGGTTTGGCCTCCACTGCGTTAGGCCTGATCAATTTCAGCTTCACTGCACCCAAGGGAAGGAAATTGCTCTGTAGATTCAAATGAGCAGGGTTTTGAGATGGAGCATGGTGGGAGGGTGTGCAGAGAGGCAGGAAGCTGGGCCTAAGAGGTCAAAGCCTCTTCTAAAGAGGGCAGATAGTGTCTTTTAAGCTGTCTGATGGCTGCTCCTGCAGTGTAGACCCCACGCATCTCTGACTCTTCAGTATAAGGTGTTTTGCCAACAGCAAAACACCAGGCATGACAGGTATTTGGAGATGATCAAAGAAAGGGGGCTGTGTACCATATCTGAGTTAAAGTGCCACTGGCCACACTCAGAGGCAAGAGAGAAGAGAGGTGGAATTCAGTGGGAGCAGGAATTAGAGCCAGCAGACCAGAAGAGAGGGAAGAGACCCCAGGCCACTGGAAGATACCATCAAAAGATGGGTGTTGGGGGGCACCTGGGTGGCTCAGTGGGTTAAAGCCTCTGCCTTCGGCTCAGGTCATGATCCCAGGATCCTGGGATTGAGCCCCATGTCGGGCTCTCTGCTCCACAGGGAGCCTGCTTCCTCCCCTCTATCTCTCTCTGCCTGCCTCTCTGCCTGCTTGTGATTTCTCTCTCTCTGTCAGATAGATAAAATCTTTAAAAAGAAAAAAAAAATAAAGATGGGTGTTGGCACCTTTAGGATGACTGGGGGTGTAGGACCGTCCAGGTGGTCAACTTCTGGAAGATGAGCTGCAGAAATCTGAGCACTTATGTCCAGCTCTCTTTAAAACAATGTCCCCACCTGCTAAGGGAGGCTGGAGGGAGGGGTGTGGGAATTGTGTGGGTTTAGTGAGGGAAGGCTGGGTGAAAAGTGGGTGCAGGGCAGAGGAAAAGCTGTGTTGTGGTCAGCTTGAAGGCACTATGGGATATATCTTGAGGGAAGTCCTCTAGGAACTTTCTCTGCAATTCACCAAGACTTTTCCTATGACTGCACACTGATTATCTATTTTTAAAATTTTATTTATTTACTTGACAGAGAGAGAGAGAGAGAGATCACAAGTAGGCAGAGAGAATGGGGGAGGGGAGAAGCAGGCTCCCCGCTGAGCAGAGAGCCAGATGCAGGGCTTGATCCCAGAACCTTGAGATTGAGACCCCGGGCCAAAGGCAGAGGCTTAACCCACTGCACCACCAAGGCGCCTCTGCACACTGATTATATTTAAGAGGAGTCTCTGAGCAGCCCTCAGTATTAGTCCCTATCATCTTTCTTTCAAGGAGGAAGCTACCCCTTCACTCCGTGATTGACACACAAGGACTCTGGATGGCAGTGAATTTAAGGAGGAGATCGATTGCTTTTGAAGAAAAGGTGGCCATCTGGATGTGTGCAGGTGCAAGGAAGCCAGGCTGCAAGGTGGCAGATGGTTTGGTCCTCTGAAGACAAATTAGGGAACCCACATGATGACAGATGGGCAGATGCTGAGTCATTGTGAAAGGGTTTTGCCCAGGTGAAACAGATTTTTTGTTCTATTTAAATTTGACCCAAGCAGAAGGATTTCATCACTATTTATTAACTGACTTTCAAACTTTGCCCACAAACACAGTTGGAATCTCTTTGTGGCAGATTAGCTTGGAATATATCTCAAGCAACAAAAAGAAGAGAAAAGAGAGGCCAGGCAGATCTGGCATCCCTTACCTGCAATTCCAAAAAGTAAAAGAGCTCTGATAATTCTAATTATTTTTTTCTAATTTTTTTTATGATCTTATTTTTTAAGTAATCTCTACACCAAGTGTGGGGCTTGAACTTAAAACCCTGAGATTGATAGTTGTATGTTCTACCAATTGATCCAACCAGTCAGCCCTGGAAGCTTTAAGTTTTTTAAAAAAACTCACGTGGCAGCACAACCTGGCTTGAGTTGACCTGAAGCTCTTTGTCATCTTTATTCCATGGAGTGGAAATTTTTGATGGAGAAATATTGAGGTAATTGACTCTTGAGTATTACCTCCAGACTCCACTGGGTTTTACACAATGTGGATAATGTGCACTAGATTACCTAAATTTAGATGATCTAAAATCCAAAAAGTTTTGGATTCTGGAACCCACTGGGTCACCAGGGTTTATAGATGGGTCCTGCCCACCTCCAGGGACAACTGAGAATGAATGTTCTGTTCGAAAGGCTGCCCGGGGGGTGTGTCTGCCTGGGCTGCATGGTTGTAAGTGAGAGAGCCTGAGAGGCTCCAAGGGAAAGCTCCAGCTCTTTTTATGGATACAACTGGGGTGGAGGGAACCGGGGTAGTCTGGGGAGGGGGGGAACTAAGGGGTATGCCTGGGAAGGGGGGAAACTGGGGTAAGCCTCGTGGGGGAAGGGTATGCTGGGCAGGAGGAGACTGGGGTACACCTGGGGAGGAAGAAGCTGGGCTATGCCTGGGGAGGGAGCGCGGGGAGTGTATGTCCAGGTTGGTTGCACTGGTATGAATGTGAACTGAATGAAGAGGAAGAGAAACCTTAGGAAAACCATTCTCCTGGATGAAATGATACTTTAAAATAGAGCCAATAATGAAAACATTTTTGATGGCAAGCTTTGTAAAGGACCCATTCAATTAGGCCCACCTGCAAAGCCACACCCCCTCTTTTCAAAACACATTTCAGAAACCTGGGGTGTGATTTTGCTGTCAGTTGACTCACTTTTCTGGTCCCCATCAGGCAGGTCCCTGTCCTGTAGCTCCTGCAGGGTCTCTTGAAGGGGACCAACGAAGAGGAGGGCTGAGATGGGAGGAAACGGGGTCGGGAGGTTGGAGGACAGAGGAAGGAGGAATGAGGTTCTTCGGTGCCCATTATCCCTGAGGCACTGGGAGCTTCCCTAGACAGGCTGCAGCTGTGGCACCTGGAAGTGTTGGACGCAGTATCAGGTAAGAGAAGGGCTGGTTGCCAAGGAGGGGCCAAGCCAGGAGCCCTGCTGGCTCAGAGCCTCAGAGCAGCTGATTGGCTAGGCTAAGTGAGCCAATACACAGACACACGCCCACCGAGTAATAAAGGAGCAAACATTTCTAGGGCAATTTTAAAAAACTGCTTCATTTAAAAAGAAATGCAGAGAACCCTAGGTGACTTGCGTCTTTAATAATGGTTTTGCCATGGATACAGAGGTGGATTTTTAGTGATTTTTGTTGATGTTACGGACAATAGAAGACTTTCAGTGAGGCTCTGATCGGGAATTCTGTGGGGGCCACCGTGAACATTCATTTACAAGCACTCCCTCTAACAAAAAATGCAGGAGCTGGCCACACCACATCGGGCAGCTCCTGTTAGGGAGGCGAGGCTAAGACCAGGTGGGGGACTGGGAGTCCTCTTCACTGATGCAAAGAACTTCCAAAAGGAGAAGGAATCAGAACTGGGAGCAATGGATGGAGTCCCCATAGTCACCTTTTGTCTGACTCCATTGAAGAAATAATGCCACCCAATGCTAGAATGGGCCATGGGGGAAGAGGCGGTGGAGGGGGTGGTTTCTCTCATCCCTGGAGAGGCTTCAGCTGAGGCTGGCCATGCCTTGACAGGCATGCTGAAAAGGGGCTCATGCAGCAGATGGGGGAATGCAAAACAGACAAGTGATTCTCCTCAGGAAAGGAGGGGGGAGATTCCAAATCAGAGGGTGGAGGGGGCAGAAAATTGTGCCCTGTCCCTCATCCAAATCTCAGACCCAGGGTAGCTGAAGCCAGTGGGCAAGTCTGTGCCTCCAGCTTTGCCTCCCCTCAACCTCCAGGTTGATGCTGCCACCTGGGGTACTGGGAGCAACAAATCCTGGGGTAACTGTCATGGACTAGAGAAATATTGAGCCAGAGCTTTCTTCGAGGGTTTCAACCTGAGCTCACGTTCACAAAAAGGGGACTTTCCAAGGTGGACCCCCAAACCTCCTGAGACCACCTTACCTGGTTATGGGGTTACTTCTGATATGTAGGTGATAGAATACAAAAGACCGTGGTGTCAGCAAGTATTCAAAACGAGGAGAAATGTGGAACTATCTCATTTATGTCTATCTCTGCCCACCTGTGGCCAGGCCCAACACAACCCAGCAGAACTTTCTGCCATGATGGAAATGTTCTCTGTGGTCCTGTACAATAGCCATGAGCCACAGGGGGGCTTTAAGCACTTGCCGTGTGACCAGTGTGAATAAGGAAATGAATTCTTTATTTTATTTAATTTTTGCTGATGTTATGTAGCCACATGTAGCTAAAGTCCACTATATTGTCCAGCATAGTACTAGACTATTCTTTGAGAGCTCTAACTGTATTTTAAAAAAATCTTTGTTTCAAAATCTCCTTGTGTAATGCCCACAAGCAGAGATTCCATGAATAAGCAACGGGGGAAGGTGCGGCGGAAGTTCGGGGAAGTTTCTAGAGAGGGTGTGGCTGAAATCTGAACGTGAAAGGATTCTTTTTAGTAGCTTGATGAAGACAGAAAATCACAGGGGATGGTTGGCTGGTTCGTCTGCAGTTTTGTTCTCCTCAGTGGCCTTGTGAATTCCTGCCATTTTAACCCCAGTTCGATGCCTTTTGACAAATGTGTACAAATGTGGAACCACCACTAAATTCAAGATAAAGAAGATTTTCATCACCACAGAAAGCCCCCCTGTACCTGGGGTTGGTTTCATGGGTGTGCAAGCAGTGTGCTCACATGGGGGCTCGTGCTCAGTGGGGCCCTGCACTTGCTTAATGGCTCTGGGGCCACTGCCTTGAAATTCTTAACTTTTTGAACAAGGGGCTCCCTGTTTCCATTTTGCCCTGGGCCCTGAAAATCCTGTAGCCTGTTCTGCCAGTACACTCTTTGACCATCCCAGCCCCAGGCTACCACTGATCTGTTTTGTTGATGTAGGTCAGATTCGTCTTTCTCAGAGTTTCCTACAAAATGGACTTGTAAAGTATGTAGCCCTTCAAGTGTGATTTCTTTTAGAATGATGCTCTTGAGATTGTGTGTGTGTGTGTGTTTAGTAGTAGTTTGTCCCTTTTTTATTATTGAGTAGTATTCAATTTGTGTGGCTATACCACACAAATTTATCTATTCATTTGTTGATGGACAGGTTGTTTACACTATTTGTCTACTGTGAACAAAGGAGTTATAAACTTGTGTGTGCAAGTTCGTTGTGTGGATATAGATTTTCATTTCTCTTGGGGGAATACCTGGGGATGGGACAGCTGGGTTGTCGGATAAGTGCATGACTAACTTTCAGAAACTCTCAAATTGTTTCCTAGACTGCTTGCGCTACTAAACATGCCTACCAGCAATGTATGATCCCAGACGCGCCACAATTTTGTTAGTGCCTTGTATTGTCCATCTTCATAATTTGACCCATTCAAAGGGGTAGGCTATAGAGTAGACTTATTATGGTTTTACTCTGCATTTCCTGGGCATAATGATGCTGAGCCTCATTTCATGGTTTTTAACCATTTGTATACCTTCTTTTGTGGTTTCTGTCCAAACGTTTGCCCCTATTTGTTTGTTTCCTTATTATTGAGTGTTAAAATAGATTCTGGATATAGGTCCTTGGTCAGATGTGTACATTAATCAGACCCATTTTCTCCCATTCTGTGGATTGGCTTGCCATTTTCTTTATAGTATCTTTAAAAAATAGAAGTATTTTTAACTTTGATGAAGTCTAATTTAATATCTTTATCTTTTATAGTTTGTGCTTTCGGTATCCCGTCTCAGAAATTTCACCTGCCCCAAGTTTACAAAAATTTACTCCTTAAGTTTTCTCTTAGAAGTTTTGTAGTTATTCTTTATCTTTAGCTCAGTGATGCATTAGTTTTTGTGTATCATATGAGATAAGAATAAAGATTCTTTTGCCCGCCCTCCCACACTCCTTCCCTCCCTCCCTTCCTTTCTTCCTTCCACTCTCTCTCTTTCCTTATCAAATCCAGTTGTTCCAGCACCATTTTCCCAAAAAATTTCTCTTCCACCATTGAATACCTTTTCACTTCTGTCAAAAAACAATGGCCACATGTGCATGCATTCATTTCTGGATTCTGCTTTGTCCCACAGATTATTTGTTCTCTCCTTATGCTACTGTTACCTTGCCTTGATAAATTATAGTATTTAGTAAGTTTTGGAAATCAGGTAGCAAAATTTATTGTTTATAAAAATTATCTCAACTATTTCAGGTCCTTTGCAGTCCCATATAAATTATAGAATCACATTGACTCTATAGATCAATCTGGGGAGAACTGATTTCTTAAGAAGACTCAGGTCTTCCAACTCATGTGCTCCCTTTCCATTGATTTATCTTCTTTAATTTTTGTCAGTAATGTTATGTAGTTCTCAGTGCACAAGTCTTGTACATTTTGGGGACTAAATTTATCTTTAAATAGATAATGCTTTTTTGAGGCTGTTGTAAATGGTATGATACATTTTTTTCTAATTGTTTATTGCTGCTATACAGAAATACATTTGATTTCTGTATATTGGCTTTGAATTGTATGATGTAGAACTTATTACTTCTAGGAGCATTTTGTAGACTCACAATCGTTTCATCAGAGAATAAATTCAGTTTTACTTAAAAAAATTTTTTTATGAATTTTGTATTGTGGTAAAATATATATAACATATAACATAAAATTTACCATTTTATTTATTTTTAAGTGTGCATTTCTGTGGCATTAAGTGCACTCACATTGTTGTGCAATGTAACCACCATCCATCTCCAGAACTTTTCCATCTAACTCAACCGAAACTATATATGCATTAAACAACATAGCTTTACTTACTTTTCAATCTGTCTGCCTTTTATTTGTGTTGTCACTGGCTAGGTCCTCCTGTACAATGCCGGACAGAAATGGTAAGAGCTGACATTTTTGCCTTGTCCCTATTCTAAGGTAGAAAGCAGTCCATCTTTTACCACTAGATATGGAGTTAGCTGTAGGTTTTTCATCAATGTCATTTACATGGGGGGTGGGGTTCCTCTCTGTTCCTAGTTCATTGAGTGTTTCTACCACAAATATATGTGGAATTTTGTCATATGTTTTTGTTTGCTTTTTTGTCCATTTTCTCATTTCCTGAGATGATCATATAGTTTTTCTCTTTTATGCTGTTGGAATGGCTACTTGTATTGGTTGGTTTTGCGGGGAGGAGGGGAGGAAGAGGGAGCAGGGGTAGGGAGAAAGAATCTCAAGCAGACTCCCTGGTGAGCATAGAGCCCAACAAGGGGCTCAGTCTCAGGACCCTACGACCATGACCTGAGCTGAAACCTAGTCAGATGTTCAACTAATGGTGCCACCCAGGTGCCCCTGTTGATTTTCTTTTCTTTCTTTTTTCTTTTTATTAAAAAATTTTTTTTTAAATTCATTTATTTGACAGACAGATCACAAATAGGCAGAGAGGCAGGCAGAGAGAGAGAGAGAGGAAGCAGGCTCCCCACAGAGCAGAGAGCCAGACATGGGTCTCAATCCCAGGACCCTGAGATCACAACCTGAGCTGAAGGCAGAGGCTCAACCCACTGAGCCACCCAGATGCCCTATTTAAAAAATTTTTTAAAAATATTTTATTTATTTACCTGACAGAGAGAGAGCACAAGCAGGGGGAGAGGCAGGCAGAGGGAGAGGAAGAAGCGGGCTCCCTGCTCCCGGGTGTGGGCCCAGGACCCCAGGATCATGCCCTGAGCCAAAGGCAGGCGCCTAACCGACTGAGCCACCCAAGGTCCCTGGTTGATTTTCAAACACCAACTTTCCGTTCTTGGGAGAAACACTACTTACTCATAGTTCATTATCCCTTTTAAATATTGCTGAACTCGGGCGCCTGGGTGGCTCAGTGGTTTAAAGCCTCTGCCTTCGGCTCGGGTCATGATCTCAGGGTCCTGGGATCGAGGCCCGCATCGGGCTCTCTGCTCAGTAGGGAGCCTGCTTCCCCCCCTCTCTCTATCTGCCTCTCTGTCTACTTGTGATTTCTGTCTGTCAAATAAATAAATAAAATCTTTAAAAAAAAATATTGCTGAACTCTTTGCTACCATTTTGTTGGAGATGTTTTGTGTCTCTCTTTATGACAGATATTGGTCCGTAGTTTTCTTTTCTTCTAATCTTGTACCTTTGCCGGGTTTTGGTAACAAGGTTACACTGTCCTCATAAGGCAAGTTGGGAAATGTTCTTTTGCCTCTTTTATGAAAGAATATATGTAGTACTAGTATTATCTCTAAGATGTTTAAAAGAATTCATCAGTGATGCCATTGACGACTGGATTTTTCCTTATGGGAGAAGTTTATTTACAAATTCAATCTCTTTAGTAAGCATATGGTTATTCAGATGTTTTATTTCTTCTTTTTTGGTTTTGGTAAACTGCATTTTTCAAATAATTTGTCCATTTCATTTAAGTTCTCAAATGTATTGGTATAGAGTTGTTCATGGTATTCCCTTTTATCCTTTGATTATCTATAGTGTCTGTAATGATGTGCCCTCTTCTACTCCCAATACTGGCAATTTGTGTCTTCTTTCTTTTCTTCTTGATCATTCAAGCTGATCAGTTTAGCTAACAGTTCATCAATTTTATTGATCTCTTAAAAACCTAGAGGTTTTTTTTTAAATTTATATTCTTAT
The DNA here is from genome assembly GCF_020171115.1 of Neogale vison. NCBI lineage: Eukaryota > Metazoa > Chordata > Mammalia > Carnivora > Mustelidae > Neogale > Neogale vison. The sequence continues at coordinate 129,261,414 of NC_058096.1, read as the reverse complement.
TGTTGTCCATTTTTACTGATCTTTACTCTTTTTACTTTGGGTTTAATTTGATCTTCATTTTTAGTTTTTTAAAGGAGAAGCTTGGATAATTGATTTTAGGTCTTTCTTCCTTTCTTTTCTTCCTTCCTTCCTTCCTTCCTTCCTTCCTCCTTCCTTCCCTCCTTTCTTTCTTTCTTTCTTTCTTTCTTTCTTTCTTTCTTTCTTTCTTTCTTTCTTTCTTTCTTTCTTTCTTTTTTAAAGTAGGCTCCATGCCATGGAGACCAATGTGGGGCTTGAACTCATGACCCTGAGATCAAGACCTGAGCTGAAATCACGATTCAGACACTTAACGGACTTAGCTGACTGGGCCACCCAGATGCCTCTAGACCTTTTTTATTTCTAATATAAACATGTGGGGCGCCTGGGTGGCTCAGTGGGTTAAAACCTCTGCCTTCGGCTCAGGTCATGATCTCAGGGGCCTGGGATCTAACCCCGCATCGGGATCTCTACTCAGCAGGGAGCCTGCTTCCTTCTCTCTCTCTGCCTGCCTCTCTGCCTACTTGTGATCTCTGTCTGTCAAATAAACAAATAAAATCTTTAATATAAACATGTTAAGGTATTAAGTACTGCTCTAGGTGCATTGTACAAATTTTGATATGTTCTGAATTCATTTTCATCCACTTCAAAATATTGTCACGATTTCTTCTTTGATCCATAGATTATTAAAATTTTTTTCTTGAATTTTCAAATATTTGGGGATTTTTTTCCTAGCTATCTTTTTGTTGTTGCCTTCTAATTTAATTTTGAGTGGGCAGAGAATATATAATTCAATATTTTTATATACTGATACTTGTTTTATGGCTCAGAATATGGTCTATCTTGATCACTGTTCCATATGAATTTGAAAAGAATATGTGTTCTGCTGTTTTTGGTGGAATGTTCTATAAATGTTCATAAGATCATGTTGGTTGATTATTGTTCAAATCTATATACTAGCTGGTTTTCTGTCTACTATAAATTAATGAGAGGAGTGTTGATATATCCAACTATAATTGTGGATAAGGTCTATTTCTCTTTCTACTTTCGTTGTTTTATGTTTCATGCATTTTGAAGTTTTGTTGTTAGCTATATAAATGTCTAGGATTGTCATAACAATTGATGAATTGATTCTTTTATCACTATGAAATATTCCTCTTGATATTTACTAATACTCTTTTAATGAAAGTCTACTTCATCTAATAATAGTATAACTGTGTTAACCTTCTTATAATTAGTGTTCATGTAGTATATAATTTTCTATAAAAGATATTTTTACTTTTAACTTTTCTGTATCTTTTTTTTTAAAAAGATTTTATTTATTTATTTGACACAGAGAGAGAGAGAAAGAGGGAGAGAGAGAGAGCAAGTATGAGCAGGGGGAGGGGCAGGCAAAGGGAGAGGGAGAAATGGGCTTCTCACAGAGCAGAGAACCTGATGTGAGGCTTGATACCAGAACCCTGAGATTATGATTTGAGCAGAAGGCAGATTCTTAACTGACTGAGCCACTCAGGTGCCCCTAATTTTCTGTGTCTTTATGATTAAAGTGGGGTCCTTTAAAACAGCATATAGTTGGGTCGTTTGTTGTTTTAATTGAGCTGTACTCTGATTTATATCTACTTTTAGTTTTTAGCTATATGCTTTTGTTTTATTTCTTTTAGTAAAGTAACAATAGGTTTAAAATGTATGTAAGCATTTAAATAATATCACTTCAAATATAATATAGAACTTTACAACAACAAAAAATCCTTCATTCTATTATTATCATACATTTTACTTCTGTTATAAATCCCCTAATATATTGTTATTTTTTCTTTCAACCGTTATCTTTTAAATACATTTTTTTGAAGATTTTATTTATTTATTTGACAGACAAGATCATAAGTAGGCAGAGAGGCAGGTAGAGGGAGAGGAGAAAGCAGACTCCCTGCTGAGCCAAGAGCCCTATGCAGGGCTCCATCCCAGGACCCTGGGATCAAGACCTGAGCTGAGGGCAGAGGCTTAACCCACTGAGCCACCCAGGGGCCCTTTTAAATACGTTTTTAAAGGAAAAATATCTTACATTTTTATCCACTTATATAGTAAATTCCCTTATGTAAGTGCAAGATTTCATCAGAGTCTTTTTTCTTCAGCCTGAAAAACTTCTATTTATATTTATAAAAATTTTCCATTTGTTTTTGTAAGAGATATTATTTTGTAGAATATGTCTGTTTATAATGAATTCTTTCAGTTTTTGTTGTCTGAAAATATCTTTACTTCATTTCCAGTTTTGAAGCATATTCCCTTCTTGTAGAATTCTAGATTGATATGTATTTCCTCTCAGCATTTTATTTTGTTTTTAAAGATTTTTTTTTTATTTGAAAGAGGGAGAGACTCCCTGCTGAGTGTGGAGAGAAAGAAAGAGAGAAGCAGACTCCCTGCTGAGTGTGGAGCCCTACATGGAGTTGTCTCATGACCCTGAGATCATGACTTAAGCCAAAATCAAGAGTCAGAGGCTTAACCAGCTGAGCCACCCAGGAATACCTTCTTTCAGCATTTGAAAGATGCCACTGCACTGTGTTCTTGCTTGCATTTTTCTTGATGATTGATCTATGGTAATTCTAATTTTCTTTCCTTTATGTTGTGTGTCTCTTTTTTTCTATTTGCCTTTAAGTTTTTCTCCTTATCCTTTGTTTTCAGCAATGTGCCCTCATGTAGTTTTATTTATGTATAGCCTTCTTGGGATTAGTTGAGTTTATTAGATATGTGGTTTGAAAATTTTACCAAATTTGGAAACATTTCAGACATTGTTTCTTCAAGTATTTTTTTGCTCCCCATGCCCTTATGCATATGCTCAGCTATTTGACATGTTTCCATGGTTCATTCCTGGTTTCCATGATTCCAGGTTCTATTAATTTTTTTTTCAGTTTTTTTTCCTCTATGTGTCAACTTGGAGAATTTATATTTTTATACCTTCAGATTCATTTGCCTTTCTCCCATGTTTATGCTACTGGTAATTCCATCCACTAAACGTTTCCTTTCAAATATTGTGTTTTTTATCCGTAGTTTCTGTTTTCTTTTTTGTCTTCTATTTCTTTTCTCTGTATTTCTATTTCTATTAGCATATTTATAATACTGTTTTAAGACACTTATTTGCTTATTTCAAAATCCCTGTCATTCTTGGGTATGTTTGATTCCCCACCCCCACCTAGTTATAGATCATGTTTTCCTCCGTCTTTGTATGTCTAGTGATTTTTAAATTGGGTTCTAGGCATTGTCACAGTTACCTTTTTGAGTGGATGATTTTTGTTTTTCTCTTTAAAGAATATTGTACTTTGTTTTGGAACTTAGGATCACTTAAGGAACTTAGGATCAACTCAGTTTTTTGGAAGGTTTGTTTTTAAATTTTGTTAAGGCACATCTTGTTAAGGCAGCCCTCCTGTATATTTTAGCCCTACTACTAAGATGTAAACCTTTCAGATTACTAAGTGCCTCTGTTGCCCGATGAAACCCCTCCTCTCTGGCTGGATCACTGGATCTGCTATCTCACATCCATGTGTAGGCTTTGGAGGTTGTTCTGCACAGATTCCCAGTGGTTCTTTGCACAGCCTCTTGGAGTTTTACCCTGAGCATCCACAGAAGTTGACAGCAATAGATTCAAGGAGACCTCTATGTGGATTTCTGGAGCTCTCTGCATCGTTCTTTCCTATCCAATATTTCGTCCCACAGATTCCAGCTGCATCTGCCTCTCTGAACTCTGATCTTGGCTTCACTTGGCAAAATTTTCATGCTACGCTTGTGTTTTTTTTCTTCCACGCCACTGTCTGGAAAAGTGGCTCCTGGCAGAAAGCCAGGACAACTGTAAGTTTTGATCATAGTCCTGACTTGGTTGTTGTCCAGTATTTGGAAACAGCTGTTTCATATATTTTGTCCAATTTTCTCATTTTTTTTTATAGTGGGAAGATAAGTCTGGTGCTGGTTACTCTATCATGACTAGAAGAGAAAGAGTTTCCTTCCTTTAAAGATTACATTCTCAACAGTAGTGACTCTAAATATTTTTCATACAGCCACAATCTGATGGACTTTGGGAACTGGAAAGGACTTTGTAGAATCTGAGGTGTGGCGATCTGGCAGTGGTTGTAGAAGTGAAAACAGGACACCAGGAAAGAGATCTCAGCAGAAAATCTGACTGTTCAGGCTAGAACAGTATGTGTCAATTTAGAGAATTTAAATTCTTATATCTTCAGATTCATTTGCCTTTCTCTATATAAGCTGAGAATAGGATGGGAAAAGAATTTCTGCTATATGGGCTAGGAATAGGATGGGAAAAGAATTTGAGTATTTTCTATTTAAACATTGTTTGCTTCTTTTCAAAGCATGGAACCCAATATGAATTGGACCAGGACCTTTTCTTCTAAGAACTGGATCTCGGTCTTGGTTAGATATTAGAATATCAAGAGAGATTTTACAAATCCTGATGCTTAGGCTGTACTGAAAAAATCAGTCAGTCTCTGGAGTGGGACAGGCATCTTTATTTTTTAAAGCTCCTTAGGTAATTCCAGTGTGTTGCCAAGGTTGAAAACCACTGCTCCAATGTGCCACACAGCCAGCCTGGGCCTGAAGATCTTTCTCCTTGGGGAGCTGTATCAAGTGTTTTCACTCTATCACTGTATCAGATGTGTATCTCACCTGCTTATCAAAGCCTTCTTTTATTTTCCAGAGCATCTTCTCACCTTATCCTTGTTCTGCTCAGAATCTCAGCTGGTGACTATTCAAGGTCTTCTGCTTAAACTTCCTGTCCACAATCCTCCTTCTAGGTGATGAAAAAGATTGTGGAAGTCCCTTCCTCTTTATGGAGGAAGCATGGGCTTGTCTCCTGGGAATAGAGTCCACAGACTATCTGTGATGAAGAGTGCCATGGGCCAGAGTTCTTGCCTTGCCACCAACTCTCAAAGTGACCTGGGTCAGTTACTTCTCTTGTATGCACCCAATTTCTTCACCTGTAAAACTAGGGGACCAAGCTGAACAGTCCTCTATTTCTGACAGTCTGGACAAGTGAAGGCAGCCTTGCATTCCTTTGAGAAGGTTCTAGAACCAGGCTCTAAGGCTTTCCCTCAGAGATAGGTGATGTCTGGTACGTGTTGCTTCTGACCTCCCCTACTGAGTGTGCCCAACTTTGAGGGACAGAGTTGGAAATGGAGAACTTGGGTGCTGAAAAGATGTCAGGTAGCTTGTTAGATGTAACAAAGTATGCAGTGGAATTAGACATTAGCATGGTCTTTTCTTTTTTTTCCTTTTAAACTGAGAAAAAATGGCTATTTTGAAAGAGTTATATTAGGGGCAGCCTAAATGTCTGTTTTGAAAGAGACCACTTGGCACTCCCACTGGTGTTGTGGGAAGAGAAAGGCCTGCTCTCTCTAGGCTGAGGGTGTTGTGTGCCATGGAGAATCCTGGGAATTGGGTCAGGTGAGGGTCGACAGCCAGATGGAGGATGCCACAAGAGGACCCTGTCCTTGGAGGATACCTGGGAACCTGGAGAAGCCGGTATCACTATGGACTCTTTAGGAAGGCTGAACCTGGGAGATCTCCAAGGAGAAGCATGGAGCAGGAGTGGAGGAGACCTTCTGCTCATGGAGTAAGAGGTCAGTGGGAGAGCCAGGTCTTCAGGCGGGGGGCTCTGCAGCAGGGCTTTGGCAGGGCTCAGCCCAGCCACTAGCAGAGATGTCCTCACAAGGACACTGGGCAGAAGGGGCAGCACTGCTGTGGCCGAAGATGAGTGAGGAGCCTGTCTGGAAGCTTGTCTCAGGCCTGGTTCCAGAGCCCACGAAAGATGGCACCTGGATGTTTCTAGGGAGCAGACCTTCAGAGAGAACAGATTCTCTGCATTGAGAGGGCAAGGGCTGGGGGAGAATGAGAAGTGGCCCTTCCTTTGCAACTAGAGGGCTGCTCCTCACAGCTTGTGCTCTGGGCACACAGAGATAATTCACAGAATAGGACAAAGAGCTGATTACGTACAGGACCAGTGCCTCTGGTGTATTCACAGAACTGCTGCTGTGATTATCATCATTGCTACTGATCGGTCACAGGAATGTTTTCAAGAACTGTGGCCCAGCTTACATGGATCCTTTTGCTGACTTCTGCTTGGTAACTAGGGTACCATTGCCCAGGCCTGTTCCTTTATGTTTATGGGACCCAGGCCAAGAGTGCAAAAGGAGGCCTACCTACTTAACCATTATAAATTCAGCTAAAAACCAAATGTCATAACCATGTGAATTGTTTAGTATTGCAAAATGCTCCTTAGCCACCATATATCTACAACTACTGTGAATGCAATGCTAATTAGTGACAGCACCTGGAAGAACATACTGGAACACAAAGAGAAGCAAGAAAGTGGCTACTCAGCACTACCGGGGAATTATAGTCTGTTATGCAAGAATCTATTGTATTCGTGCTCTCTGAAAGGAAGGATTGGGTAAATCCGTAGTCTTGATCTAAGCACACTGCCTACTGTGTCTCACATTCATCGCCATCAGCAATCACCTTTGTTTCAGGCTACCAAACAAAAGGTTTGGAATTGGTTTTATTGGGCTCTGGTTTTAAGGGTGATCATCAAGAAGGTGGATATTTAGGTTTTGTGTTTATAATGTGTGGGGTGCTTGAAAGCATGGGGTCCCTTTGTTGGGTCAGCATTATTTAGTTTAATTTGATTTTGGACTTTTGATACAGAGATTTTAGTTCAGTAAACTCCCCATTTCACAATACAGCCTAAACTTTGGTGTATCCAAGGGCCTCTTAACACTGAATGTGAACTTCAGGGTTAGTTTTTCAGAGAACTATCAAAGTAGACTATATGATGGTTTGCATCTATTTAGAGAAATCCAACTTTAAATTAGTTTAAGATAGATTCAATTTAACTCTTGGGTTTTTTTTTTAATCAAAACAAGTTTTAGGGTTTTTTTCTTTAATATCAGATAGGATGTGATTGAGGATCAAAAGACTCAATGCCGTTGAATGTAGATAAGTGTTTGTATAGAGGCAGGTGTCTAGGTCCCCAGGTAAGAATATAGGGAACCAAGGAAAAGGTGCTGGACCCGTGGGTTGGGCTGCCTCTATGTGAGGAGCATGTGGTGCGTCCCGTCCTGCTTCCCCATCACTAGCTTATCCACTGTGGCTCTCCTGGCAGTCAGCCTCTTCTTGTCTCCCTGGCCAGCAAGCGCATGCCTTCCAAGATCTGTATTTCCTGCCCCCAGCTGTCCATTCGGCCATTGTAGCTGACAACATTTGAGCCTTGACAAGGCCTCTGATGTCCCCTCAATTTCCCCAGGACCCTGCCTGTGCCCTGTGTGCCCACCTCCCCAGTCTCACTCCTACTGTCTTTCCTAGATGCCAAGGCTCTTTTTGCAGAAACTCCTGTGGCTGTTAATTGCAGTAGTGGAGAATGTCCCTGTGAGCGAGAGCACTTCCACAAACTGGACTGGGGTGGCAGCTATGGGGTGTGCCGCTCACCCTCCCTTCAGGAGGAAGCCAGTTGATAGGAGCTTCCAGGAGCAGTGCCTTCAGAATCAGTGTCTGTGTTCGAACCCTGCCCACACTCTCCCAGGCAGCAACAACCAATGACTGTGTTCAATAGGGGCTATAGGGTCTGACAATTTCTGCCCAATGCAGGACTCCTTTAATAGCCAATCTTTGTTCTAGAGCTCCCAGTTGGGTTGGCCAAGATTTTCTTGGTGTTGAACAGCTCCGAGGATCTTCCTGTTTAATTTTCCTTCTACCTTTCTTTCAGAAGTGCACCATGGTCTGAAGGGTATCCCTACCAACTCCCACTCATTCCTCCCTGTCCTCCTTTGTAATCATCTCCCCATGTAATCTCTTGCACTGCTAACTCTATCTTGTCTGCTTCCTGGAGGACCTGAACTGATGTTACCTGTAAGAAAGTCTGTGTTGGGGCACCTGGGTGGTTATGTGTGTTAAGCCTCTGCCTTTGGCTCAGGTCATGATCCCAGGGTCTTGGGATCGAGCCCTGCGTCAGGCTCTCTGCTCAGCGGGGAGACTGCTTCCTCCCCTCTCTCTCTGCCTGCCTCTCTGCCTGCTTATAATCTCTCTCTCTCTCTCTGTCAAATAAATAAATAAAATATTTTTAAAAAAAGAAAGTCTGTGTTAATAAAAATTATGTGTGGCTTTTCAGCTGTTGGCAGAGAGGGTAAAAAATGGTTTGGGTTAGGGTGAGCCAACGGTGGCCTTCTAGAGCCACTTGCCTAAAAGAGCGTGGTTTGAGCCAAAAATGAAAGGGAAGAAAGGTATGGACCTCTTGGTTTCTGTGCTTTCTTAGATCTAGCCTCTTTTCTGTGCAGAGTATAGGAAGTTTGGAATCCAGGTCTGGTACTCACCTCCTTCCTTTGCCATCCTCCCCACCACATGCAGGGGCTGTCAACAGGTACGCTGGAACAGGAAAGAAACTGTTACTGAGGCCCTCTTCTCTTTTGGCCAACTTCCTTACATATAAATTTATATCTGTTCTTAATTACTTGTGCAAATATCTCTTAAATGCCTGTCTTTCTCTCTAGAATGTAAGTCTTACGAGCAAAGGGACCCTGTCATTTTCAGTATTGATTTCCTAAAACCAAAAATAGGATCTGAAACATAATAACTATTCAATAATACTGGTTGATGAATACATGAGTGAAGAGTAGAAGGTAGACCATATTGTTGTGCTTCCAGCAGCTAAAAGAACAAAGCAAGAAATAAAAGGTTGCTCAACATTTAGTATTCTAGCTAAAAATTAGACCGCCCATGGCCACCATTCTAATGGATACAGTCCCTGGGATGTACCTACTCACTCCCTCACCCCATCACTGAGCAATCCCTCTCTCCCAGATAGTGGCCCCAGTGCTGGAGATGACACTTCTATATTCCAGATGCTTTAAAAAAAATTCCTTTTGGGAAGCCTATTTCCCCACCCCCTGTACCCAGAGTTGCCCAGTATGCTAAAGCCTCTATCTGTGTTGGCCAGTACGTTTAGGGTGCCCTGCAATTGCTCCCAACTCAGGAAAGCCTGTGAGATGACATTCCAAAGGGTACTCCTCCCATCTTCTTTCATTTAAATAATTACAGGTCTCTTCCTCCTGAAAGAAGCTCCCCATGGGGCAAAGTCCTTTGGAAGGTAATCCAAGCCTGGCTCAGCTAAGGTGCACTCAGACTTTAAGAGCCATCCTCTATCAAGTATCTCAGGCACTGGACACCCTAGCAAGTAATTATTTGTCTCTACCAAGGGGAAAAACAATAGCCACACTCAAGAGTTGAGTTTGACTCAAGATTTACTGGCTTTCACAGAGTAGAGCAGGGAGGGCTCTGTCTATGCTCATCTTCACCAAGGACCAAAAGAGAGACAGTGGGTTGAAAAGACAGTAAGTCTCAATGGCTGGTTGCAGCTGAACAGTGGCTCCTTTAAAAAATAAGGTCAGCTAACTCTTATAGAGTATATTAGATGTGCTCACTGAGGAGGCGGTGCTCTGGATAAAGTCCTGTGTTCCCTTCCTCCTTGGTCACCTCAGGACACTAAGCCAATTAAAGAGCAAGTTGCCATACCAGAGACAAGTCCTTTCAACAAGAGTCTCCTTCTACCGCAGTCACTCACTTGCTCTGTCTTCCAGAAAACATATTATATAGAAGGAAATCTCTCCAAGATCAAGTTGGCAAAGAGTAGGTTTACTCAACCATTTATTCATTCATCAAACTTTCATGACATATGAACTATGTGTTCGCAATTGTTTTAAGAGCTGAGGATGTGTCAATGAACAAAACCGAGAAGGTCCCTGTTCTCATAGAACTTATGCTTTAATGGAGAGGAAAGACTAGAAACAAGCAAATCAATAAGAAAGACAATTTCCAATAGTATTGAGTTCCAGGAGGACAATGAAAGGGATGATGAGATATAGAGGATGGGTTCTCTTTGGGTAGGGCTATGTGCTGGGGATAGGTTTGCTCATTTGGATTAGTGGTCATGAAAGAACTCTCCAAAGATTTGCCATTTTTGCTAATACTTGACCAACCCTGTGAAATTAGCCCTAAAGGTAGAGCTTTCTGGGTAGATGGAAGAACAAGAGCCAAGGTTCTAAGATGGGATGAACTAGGTGTGTTGGAGGAATCAAAAGAAAGTCCATGTGGCTGAAGTGTAATATACTGGAGAAAGAGGTAGAGGTCAGAGAGGTAGGCTATGTGGTGAAAATAACCAACCTGCCCTACTAATGCAAACTTTAGCAGTCTGTGCCCATTTCAGTCTCTGGGCACCTGACACTAGGTATGTGTTGGTATAGGGATCATGGACTGGTCATAGGATGTGGGCCCTGAGCTGACTTCATTCACTTCCACCATCACACATACACCCAGGTGTATCCAGAGTCCCTCATTCTCACCAAACTTCTAGATGACCTCTTCCATGTTTTGCTCTTATCTTAGCCAAATCAACAGAAGTGGCTTTGCAAACTCAGCATTCCCAACCAACGGCAGAATTCCTATTTAAACAATTTGTGTTTTATGAGAGGGAAGTGTTCAGTTCTCAGTGCTTTCTATTGCTTTCTCTGACTTCTGCATTAATTCTGTTGCTTTGCAGCATTGGGCTACAGACCAAATCCAATTCAGAGTATTAGCACCAGAGCTTCTCACTGATCCAGCCAGGGCTCTGCAGAGTTTTACAGCACCTCCTTTCATGTTCCCTAGTGATTGTTCTGACTCCTAATTTTTGTTGACTTTAGAGTCACAAGAGTCCTTGAGATTCACACTTTCCTCCCAGTGAAGGAATCTCAACACCAACATTCTTGTTGGGCAGTCATCCTTCCTTGACTGAATTGTTCCTCTAACAGAGGGTTCACCTCCATCTCTAGCAGTTGGTTCCTTTGTTGGGCAACTTTAGTTATTTGAAAGTCCCTCTACCTATTGAGTGGAAATTTACCTTCTGGTAACATTTATGTAGGGGATATTGGAAAAGTTACCTTGAAGTCTTAGAGTCTTCTTGTCTCAGAATTACATAACCAATTCCTCATCTTTCTCTCTGATGAAGTCTCTAGATTGTTCTAAGCCCTCAAATCTACTCATATCATTAGGGCGTCTTTCGTAACAAATGGCTGCAAATTCACATCAGATTGATTTAAGCCGAAAAGATAATTCGTTGGCTCATGTAACTGAAAAATCCAAGAAAAGCTCCAGGACTGTCTTGGTCAAGCATCTGTTTTACCCCTGTCTAGACCACAGGCTTAGCTTTCCTTTGTGCTGGGGTCATTCTAGCACTCCATGGAGTAGCCCTTGGAACTCCAGGTTCACAGCAGTTCACAAGTGGTGCCCTGGTTGGCTGTTTCTGGTTGCATTCCCATTGGTAAGGCAGGGGATGTGAGTCAGAGGCACAGAACAAATGTGCTGAGAATGAGGAGAGGTGTTCCCCCAGAAGGGAAGTACAGTGTAACTCCCTAGAGAAAAAAAGAGAATAGATGCCTGGGGGCAGAACAATAGTATTCCCATTGAACCATGGATTTGGACACTGGCGTCTTCTGCCCCATAGAGATCCAGAAGTGTATAATTCTAATCTCAGGCTGATTTCATGGGTGATCAGAGTTCTTTGGTAGGTAATCAGCTCACTTTAGGGGACTGGTTGAAACAGCACCTCCTACTTCTCTGCCATCTTGTCTCCTCCCCCTGAACCATGGATTTGAAAGTAACCAATATGTCCCACTTTATCCGCTTGGGGTTCAATTAAGGACACATCTCTTTTTGCAGTTTTCAAGCTAAAGACCTTAAGCCTCCAGTCTCAACTCATCTTTTCCCTCCTACCGAGGTCTTCCCTTCCAGGATAAACAGAGAAGGGTCCCAGTTATTAATTTGTGTTTACTTGTTATCCTGCCTCATGGTGGGAGTGGAACTCAGACCATCAGAAATCAGACATCACAGCTGATGCCTCTGAGGATCCTAGAGACTTCTGCTCTGCTGCTGCTATCTCCCTTACTGCACAGGGTGTCACCCTACTGGTCACAGGTGGAATCTGGGACCGCTGGGACTGAGTCTCCCATTCAAGTGTTGCTCCGGCAAAGGGCAGGGTGCTCTCAGGTTGGGAAGGAGGCCGACTTCCTACGCCACTCCCTTCCCGTGCTCTGGGCCATAGGCTCAGCCAACAGTGTCCTCAACAAAGTATGGCCTGGGTTCCAAGCATGTACATAAACAATTTTTAATGTTTGAGGACTTTTGAAGATGGAGAAGAATCAGTACTCCTATGTTTCATTTAATGGTTCATTTATCAAAGTTCCAAATTTCTGAAATGACTAACATTCCATCAACTTTAAATGTTCTGTATTTCTCTGCATAGCCACACAACACTTACACAATTATACATCAAAACTAATTGACTCACAAATTAAATTTCTCCAGTTATTTTGCCCTTGATGACTTAAGTTTCTAAACATTTGTCATATTCTAAAACAAATCCATATACCACACTTTCTTAAATGCTTCCAATACTTGAAGAAATAAAAATGGAATGTAGTCATTTTACAACTGGTTATTAGACTTTTATTAAAACCATTTATAAAGTGCTAGTATCTGGATTTATTTATTATTTCTATTCTTATCCTCATTCTTACTTTTATTCTAATATTTCATGGAAGCTCTCTTCCTAAGAACATAAAAGCCACCAATGTTCCTAGCTTTCTCTTTGTAGACTGCTTGAAACAAAGGATGCTTCTAGCAAATTTAGCTTAAACACAGTGAAGTCTGATTTATTTCACAATGTTAATATAGGTTGCACTAGGGAGTGGTAGCAGGAGGGGAAAAAAAGAGCAGAAACTTTAATTTTTCCTGTATACACTTGTATATTGTTGGAGTATTTTGTTATCAAGCATCTAGGACCTTTGTGGTGAAATATACAGTTTTAAGAGCTCTGAGTAACAAAAACTCAATCACACATGACTAGCACTTTTAATATTTTTTCTACTCCCTTTGAGTCTCCCCACCCCAAGTCACCTCTATCTCTTTTTACAAAATAAGAACCACAACCCACATTTATTTGTTTTTCCTCCTGTCACAAGCACTTTCTCATGTTCTCAAATATTCTCGGGAACCATGGACCTCTAACAGCTGCATGACACTCTATCATGGGGACGCACCACAATTCACTGAGTCATCTTGCTTCAAATTTGGGAAGTCCACGAAAGATCGTTTAGTTTGAGTTTCTCGTTTTCCAGCTGAGAAAGCCACATTCCCTGAAGCTAGGATTTGTTCGAGCGTGGCCAGCTGGTCAAAGCCTCGGCTGGGACAGGGCACTCCCAGACCCTGACCTCCACTCTTGCTGGCGTCACACTGCCTCCTGGGCTTCTGTAAGGCATTTTTTGGAAACTAACTGTAGGGCACTGCCTACATTCTTTCTAAATTACATTTTGTAATTTGGGGCCCATTATTCCTGCCTGTCGAGATCATTTTTTATCTTCTGTCATATAACCATTAGCTAATGGGGGACCCTGTAGCCAACATCAGAAATTGTGGCTTTCCTCTATCATGATGGGCCTCCTAAGTCATCTTGGTGCCCATAAAGGGGAAATAATGTCATAGCTTTTATCAGATAATTCCAATAGTCACCAGCAATTATAGGGAAGGGTGCTAATTAGCATACCCTGGTCCATATTTCTCAGGGATCCCTTGGGTTCTGACATTCTGGGATCAGCATTCCAGCAGATGCCTGGGCTCTGCCCAAGCGCCAGTGCTCACAGGATGGAATAGGGATAATTATTGGGTGGGGAAAGCAAGGAGAGAAGAGAACTAACATTGATGACCAATGCTGGACCCAGCTCTGAGTCCTGGGGTGTGGATGACAGAAACATTATGGGAGGGGGAGCCTGGAGGATGAGATGCTACAGTTTTGGACGAAAGCAGGTGGACTAGGGTATTTCCCTTTTTACTCAGTATCTTATCCTGAGGATATGTCATTAAACTCTACATGGAGGAATTCACCGTGGTAGAGGAGGTCACTCTTGGAGGGCTGGGGCTTACTCGACTTTTTCCTTTTCGTTTTATGAGACCGATTCTATCCATTCTTTACAAATGCATCTTTGATATCAGGGCCGGCCTTCCCAAGAATTGCTTTTGGCTCATGTAATATGGATTCTTCCAGAATGCCATGTTCATTCTAACCTAAGTTATTTGAGATACAGCCCCTTCAAAATCTGTCTTTGGAAATGTTGTGGCATGGGTTAACATTTTTCATGTATTGCTTTTCAGAAAATACTCAATTCATACAAATGCGATTAGCAGGTCCCACAGGATGTGATGGTTTCTATTTATGGTTAATGTTACTCCATTGACCATATGGTAGTTTAAATTTCTGGTACAAATTCCTTTTGTATGGTGTTATAGCTCATTCCTGGACTGCTATAATTGTGTAATTTATTAATGTGAAAAAGTGGACTTTGAAATGTAATAGTCCAGAGCTAATACGGAGAGCTGCAAGGGAATTTAGTGTGCTTAGGGAAGAGCTGTTTCCATGGAAACTAATTCCTTTGAGTGACATCCAGGGTCCCCAGGCTGCAGGGTGGTTGTGTGTCCAGATGATGCAACTGGAATCCCAGGCTCAGCCCTGACATGAATCTCCAGGTGCCAAGGGCAAGTTCCAATCTCTTTGTTACTTAACCTTCTCATTGGTGACTTGAAAAAGTCAACCAAGTTCAGTGTTTACTAGGCCTTGGAATGTTAGTGACCACTTCTATATTTATTTAAAGTTTTTATTTTGGAGTGATTTTAGATCCACGCAGAAGTTGCAAAGAGAGTACAGAGAGTTGCCATATACCTTTTACCCGGCTCCGATGTTAACCCCTTACATAACCACAGCACATTGTCCAAACCAGGAAATGGACATTAGTGTAATACCATGCACTAAGCTACAGACTTCCTTTGGATTCCCTAGTTTTTCCACTGATCTCTTCTTTCTTTTCCAGATATCCAATCCAGGACACGACATTGCATTTAGTTTTCATGTCTCCTTAGACTCCTCAGTTTGTGACCATTTCTCAGTCTTTGCTGATCATGACCTTGTCACTTTAATTTCTTTTTATTTTTTTTAAGATTTTATTTATTTATTTGACAGATAGAGATCACAAGTAGGCAGAGAGAGAGGGGGGAAGCAGGCTCCCTGCTGAGCAGAGAGCCCGATTCGGGGCTTGATCCCAGGATTCTGGGATCATGACCTGAGCCGAAGCCAGAGGCTTTAACTCACTGAGCCACCCAGGTGCCCTGATGACCTTCTCTCCTTTAAACAATACTGGCCACGGATATTGTAGACTGTCTCAACTAGCAATGTTTTTAAAAAGTAGAACAAGATTAGAAGATTAGGATTAGAAAAATTACACAAGTAAGGTGTATGAATGGGGTCTGTGTGTTGTGAATGACAGAAAACTCACCCTGAATTGTCCTGTCAAACAGGAAATTTATTGGCTCATATAACTAAAAAGGCCAAGGGCATTTGTAGCTTCAGAATGCCATTTTGTATCCAATCCCACCTGTCTCTTGGCTTGGTTCTTCTCTCCTCTGAATATTCAGGTCGTTCTCAGATATGCACTCACCACAGACTTAGTTACAAGATGGGTTTCAGCAGCGGCCCACATGGTTATTTTCACCCAGTGTGCGTGTGTGTCTGTGTCTGTGATAGTCACCTCTCCTCCACGTTCACAACTAAGCTCTCTGAAGCTGATTCTACCATCTCTGATTCTACCATCTGCCCATCCCAGAACCGGTGGGAAAAGATAATCTCTTTCTGCTTCTGATGTGAGGACGTGTTGCCCAGAATTGTGGCCACCATCTTGTCACCGTGAAGGGAGCAAGCTGACAGCTGAGGAGGACATGAGAGCCTTAAAGATGGATAAGAACCTGGGTTCTGGATGATATCATTTACTTGTGGAATTAATCAGCCCTGGATTTGGGTTGGTTGTATGGGGCAATCAATTTCCTGGTTGCTTAAGGTTCCGCTAGTTGAGTTCCACTTTTCTTGCCACCCAAAGCATGCTAAATGATACAATGAAATTGCAGATTTCCTTGTTAGATATAGGATATTACCTGGATATAAGTTTGCTTGTTGGGCTTTGCTATTTGACAGCACAATACAAACTGGACTTCAGTGCTTTTTGGCTGATAGTTTTCATTAGAATTACTGTTGGAAAATCCAGCTTCACTGAGGCATTTTGGCAAAAACAGAAGTGATCCTTGTCAATTTTACACACTGTAAAGTATTCGAGTAATAGCTCCCATGTTTCTGGTTTAACTTCTTCCCATGAAGGCAAGAAGCCAGCCATGGGACAGGCCAGGGAGGGGGCAGGAAGGGTCCAGGGTGCTCCTCACTTAACAAAGGTAGTACATGGGCTTCTACTCATCCAGAGGGCATAGTCTGCTATTGGTCAGAAAGGGACCCTTTGCCTGGAGAACACTTTCTCATGACAAACATTTGGGCACCCGGGCTGAGATGATCTCCCCAAAGGCCTTTCAACTCAGGCTAGCAGTGTGTGATGTAGTGGTGCGGAGACTCCCATGCCAACCGCAAAGGGTCCTTTCTCTCAGTGTACAAATTCCTGAAGGAATGAACACTTCAATAAAAAATGTTTTTAAATAAAGATTCTTATTAAAGTATAAAGGGTTTTTTTTTAATAAAAGGATAAAAGTGATTTTTAAAAAGGTTTAAAATAGTTTTTCGAAGTCACTGAAATTAAAAAAAAAAAAGATGTAATTACTGAGAGAACAAACAGCAGCCCATCGTTTCCCATTAAAGAGTAATGTTTTAAAGAGCTAAAGGAATGGCAATTTGGAAATGCATTGGCTTCTCCCATCATTATGCCCTATACACACTCCCTTCTTCTTCCTCTTCTTTTTCTTCTCCTTCTCCTTCTTGTTCTTTTTTGAAAAACAACTTTCAATCACTTTTATGTATAGAAAACTCAACAGTGTACACTTAGCCCGGTTTTGTGGCCAGTTCTTTAGTCTGCCTTTTTCAGCTTGGTGAAGTGAACCACCCACTTTAGACCCAGATATTGCCTCCCCCCGTGATGGCGATCTCCTATCTGTCACTGTCATTGGACATCTTCCTGTAGTCCAGGAAGAAAACTTCCTTCCAGGAAGTATTGACAGTTCCTGCTTAACCAGAACTCCTTTGTTTTCCGAGTTAACCTGTGTGAAGGCGACAGTGGTGCAGGTCTTCCCAGGGACCAGATGCTCCAGCCTGGCCTTCCCCCCGATGATGCAATAGGGAACCCCCATCTTACGATGCAGAGCAGTCGGGAGGACAACCAGCTCAGTGGGATCCACGTTGTGTGCAGTCACCACCAGCTGAGGCTTCTTGTTTTCGGCCAAGGTGGTGACAGTGTTATTCCTGCTTGAAGGACAGGAGGCCTTAGTGGGCACATCCCCTTTGCCAGCAGCTTTCTTCTCTGCCTGTTGCAACAATCTCTGCTTCTTCTCTTGCTGTGTCTCTGGTCTGTATTTGTGGGCCATGTAAGCAGCCGAGTGGCTGGTGGCCCAAGGCCTGGGTGAACTGGTTAATGGAAGGAGACATTTTGAAACGTTTATAGAGAATAGCCCTTTGCTGCCACAGCCCCATGTAACGGGGCCATTTGACAAGACAGGTGAGGTCCCTTTTGGTTGGATGTCCTGTCTGCTGCCCAAATTCTTGGACTTTTCTCAAATGGGGGAATTGATTGCCTTCTTGGCTTCCCGCTTCTTCATGACAGGGGACCCAGGGCCACCTTCTTCCCCTTTGCCTTCTTGCCTTTCTGCATGGTGGATGGCTGGAGGAAAGAACTACACTCATTTCTTTAATGATGCATATGAATAGTTGTTGCTTGTCCCTCTAGCTTTTTAAAATGAAAACAATTTCTACTCCTTCCTTCCCTCCCACACACACTTTCTCACGAGCAGATACATACTTAGCATGAGTACGCTCAGACGTCCTGTGGATCCGCATACTTTGGGCATGTACATAAAGCCATTTATAAGGGTTTAATCCATGAATCATAAACAGAAGATTCTCATTAGGAATGAGCAGTGGCCTCTTGAAGTTTGCCTAGTGCTTATAGCATTCAAAGGTGGACAACGCTCAACATTTTCTAGGCTCATAGATTCACATGGACCTTGCATTTGAATAGTAAAAACTCAGAAATGGCAGGAAGTCCAAGCAAGAGGCAGGAAGAATTCGATATGATGGCAGCGCTGCGCTCAGGGGCTGGCATAGACCAGTTGTCAAAAACATTTGCTGAGAAAAAAGGACAGCTTCTCCCCCATTTTAAATGACCGAATAAGAGAAATAGAGGCTTTTCCCAATAAAAAGTTACAAAGCAGAGCTTTAGGGAGAATCGGTGACTTCAGGACTCACAGCAGATATTCCTGGATTAAGTGCTGAAACCGTTTGTAAATTACTAGGTAAACTTCAACAGGGCTGTGGACAGCCTGGAGCGGATTTGTTATTTTCCAGGGAATGACAATTCTTTTTTTAAAAAGTGTGAAACTGGCTCTGTTTCCTGAGCTTATTTTTCGGGGACTGCCGTTGTGCTCAGCAGCCCAGATCCAGTGCTGGGGCTTACACTTTCCCTCTTGCTCTCAAATTCCTTTTACTGAAACCCTATCTTTATGTGGGTCAGGGCTTCCTTTTTCCTTAAAACTTTTTTTTTCACTTTAAAAACAAACAAAAAAACACTCTCCTATTTCCAGAAATTCCTTGCACTGTTTATTTCCTGTTGGCTTATTCAGAGGCATTTTTTTGCTCATGAAGTTTCAGGATGGTTTCTTGAAATCGTTAAAAAGTTATGTAACTTTGCTGATTTAAAACTGTCTTTGCTAAGTTCTTAACTGTTGGGTCTCTTTCTCCTTTCAGAGCAGAGGCTCCTTCTTACCTAATGACGGTCTTAACAGCAACGCTAAAGTGGGCTGTACACCGTGTGGCTCTCAGTTTTGCAGAATGCCAATCCATTATGTATATTCCTCCTCCCCACCCACCCCAGTCTGATCCCAGAAGTAACAATCCTCTGTCCTGTACCAATTGTTATTACCTCCTGTTTCAATCCTCCTGATTGACACTGTTTCACCTAATCTCCCCAATGTTTCACCTAACTGCTGCTGGCTTGTCTGGGAGCTCCTGGGATGTGCTGTCAGGAAGAGAACCTTATACTGGACATGGGGCTCAGTCCCCAAATCTGCCTTGGTTTCCCCATCTGCAAAGCAAGAAGTCTGCATTGGATGTTTTATAGTTCCCTTACTCTCAGGCCCTGATCTGTCCAGGCATGATGCCAGCCCCTCTATTTCTAAAGACCTCAGAGAAGAAAATTCTAGAGGTTGTGGTTCTTTAATTCTTCAGCCCAGTAACTGTAAAAACTTCCTCCCATCGTATAAATCTTTTCCCACTCAGTCAAGGCCCACCTCTGCAGCTACACGGATGAGTGGCTCTTATCTGCCCACAAAGAGGTCTAGGACTCGTTCCTTCTCTTCTTCTTAAACGCTGACTACCACAGTTATTCATTTGTTTCCAGAATGAAGATTACAGGTACAATGGCATGGTGCAAGGACGATGGGCTTGGGCTGGGGCAGAAAACCCTTCTGTTTCTGGGTGATCTTGGCTCTCTGAATTTCGTTTCCCCATCTGGAAGGTAGGGGTCTGGCCACCCTGGCTGCAGGGCTGTTTTAGAGGCTGTGTTGAGAGGATGCACTGAAATGCCCGCAGAGGGTAGCTGTCCTCAAGGTACGTGATCACGCTGGTATGAGGACAGGGATCTGGCTGGGCACTGAGACCCCTCAGAGAGGCTGTTACCCCACGGAATCTTCAGTGGAGGGGGGGGCTAATAAATGAAAAGAAGAAAGTGGAAATAGAGCCCCAGAGAGAGGCTGGCTCTCTTTGACTCCACTGGGGTCCTGCAGGGAGTATTTATTCGGAACACTGTGACTCCCTCCTGTGCCTTCCCCATCCTTGGGTTAAAAACAAAAAAACTTCCCCGAACTTTCCCATTCCTCCGTGGCCTGGCTGCGAATGCTGAAATTCCATCCCGTGTTTGTTGTCACCCGCGGGCCTGTTGTCATGGTTACCCAGATTCCAGGCCCTGGCCCAGGGCCCACCACAACCCATCTCTCCAAGTCTCCTTGGCAGAGTAGAAACATTCCTCCACACTGCGAACTCCGGAGCTGAGAAAGGCGCACTCCATCTCTCCACGGCCGGTCCCAGCCCCATTCCTGTGCAATGGGCATGTTCTAGGTGGTTCTGCTCAGCGTCAGTTTGAGGGGGCAAGCACAACATAATGATTTCCTCCATTTCTCTTTACCTCATTTAAGCTGAGGAATTACTTTCTTGTACCAAACATAATACCCTTGACAAACACTCCAGATGGTTCTCATTAAAATTCCAGTTCCTTTTTTTGCAATTCTTTTTTTTCTCCATTCTCCTCACACTGTTATGTCAAAAATAAACATCAGGATGAGGACTGAATGAAGGGTCTTGGGGATAGCAGCTCAAGTGAATGGAATCCTTGCAGAGCCCCCTGGCGTCCCTGTGAAGGAGCCCCTAGGACTCCTTCTTACCAATGGCCACCTCACGTTCCTGGGGTTTCAGAGATATGCACTTGTGAAGGGGCATATTTGATAGTCAAGGTGCCCTTGGCCATGAACTCTCTATAGGAAGAGGGGCAGAGGGCCAGCTGGGTCCCTGGCCCTGACCGTGCCTGCAGAGGGATGGGGCAGGAGTGTGCCGTCAATCCCAGTTAGTGCACAGAGGCCTCCAAAATTCCTCAGGACCCTGGCTTCCAGAGACGGGCGCACTTGCCCTAAGAAGTCAGTGGGAAGGACTGCCGATGCTGTTTTGCTTTTTTAGCAGCTTTGCAAGCCACAGGTTTTGCCCCCACCTCTGAAAAAATCTGCATGCACAGGGAAAGCGTGTGTCTCCGAGGATGTGTATTTGGTGTGTTTTTATTCCCAACTTTTTATTATGAAAAGAGTTTTAATATATGTAAAAGTTGAAAGCACAGTGCAATGAATACTCCTATATATCTTTCCACCTAGATTCAACATGCGTTCATGTTGTCATATTTGCTTTCCCCCTTTCTAGACAAATAGATAGACAGATAGATGACAGATCAATCAGTCTCTATATATCTTTGAGGCATTTGAAAATTAGAATCTTGCCCCTACAGTATTTTATAACTTTGAATTTATGCATTAATATAATTACATAATATACAACATTCTAATATAATACATTTTTTTTTTTTTTAAATTTGACAGAAGAGATCACAAGCAGGCAGAAAGGCAGGCAGAGAGAGGGGGGGAAGCAGGCTCCCCGCCGAGCAGAAAGCCCCATGCGGGGCTCGATCCCAGGATCCCGGGATCATGATCTGAGCCGAAGGCAGAGGCTTTAACCCACTGAGCCACCCAGGTGCCCCTAATATAATACATTCTTATTGTAAAATGTTCAAACCTTCAGATAATACAGATGAGAGGGTAAAAGCAACAGTCCTGCCCAAGGTACTCCTCTGCCCACCGCCCCCCCCCCACTCCACAAAGGGTAGTTTGGCTTATGTCCCTCCTGACCTTTGTCTTTGTTTACCCAGATACATGAGCATGTCAATAGAAATGTGTTTTGTTACGCATGTTTTAAAGCACAAATGAGATCACACTATACATGCTGTTTTGTCATTTATTTTTCACTTAGAAATTCGTCTGAGGTCTTTCCATATTAGTGCTGGGAGCTCTGCCTCATTCCTTAACGACTGCTGAGTATTCCAAAGAATGGTTGTACCATAATTTTCTTAACTATTCCCTCTTGATGGACAATTCAGCTATGTATTG
Source organism: Neogale vison (assembly GCF_020171115.1). Classification (NCBI taxonomy): domain Eukaryota; kingdom Metazoa; phylum Chordata; class Mammalia; order Carnivora; family Mustelidae; genus Neogale; species Neogale vison. The sequence continues at coordinate 129,239,586 of NC_058096.1, read as the reverse complement.
TTATTTTTCCATTACTCACAATGATGCAGTTAGTATCTGTGGAAAATGTTTTTTTCAGGACCCGGAGCAGTATTTCTCTTTGACTGATGCTTGGAGGCAGAATGTTGGGTTTGATATGATGCACATTTTATATTTGGGTAGATTCTGTCAAAATGTTCTTCAAAATGATTGCATTGACTTATACACCCTCCAAAAGGGGGCCCATTTTCCCTTACCCTCAGCAACACTGAATTTGAGCCATCTTTTTGTGTTCACATTCTGATGAAAGAAATCATTTTCTTATTGGTTTAATTTGCCTTTTAAAAATTTTTTAATAAGGCTGACCATTGTGTCAGAGTTCAGCTACAGATGACAGAAGCCACTCTGCTTAGTTTGCATAGAAAGATAGGTAGAAAGAGAGTGGGGAACGGCTTGTTTAAAATAGGGAATTGGGTGCTGAAAATTTTGTTAGGTCAGGTGAAAAAAGTAGGACTGCCTCCCAGAACTCCAGCTCAGAACCAGCCTGCCAAAGGAACTGCAACTCCTTCCATGACAATGAAACTGGAGATTTGGGAGCCTGTGCCCAACTGCTGACTTAGGAATTGGGGAACCAGGAAACCTCCGACACACCTAGCATCCACCTAGCACACCACCTCAACTGCATTCTAGACATCCTACATCTTGTCTACAGCACCTGCAAAGCTGGAGAGACTGCATCTAGACAGTGAGATTGCTGTTAACGTTGATGCAGGGAAAAAAACAACAAAAAAATAAGGATTCCCCTACCTCCACCCCCCAACCTTCTGCTACCAGAGTCAGTAGATCTCTTGAGGGTACATCTGCCCAGGGGAAGCCAAGATACAAGCCAAAGCTCAGCTTTAAGGAAGGCTGGAAATTGTTAGGCATTAGCTTTTTAGGCTCCAACATGCCACAAGACAAGCTACAATGTCGTAGGCATGGAGTTGAGTGAATCAATCTGAAATATCTGCCATAATCCTATTTTCATGTTTTATATCTTTTTTTTCTATGAATTGCCTGATTAGAACTATTGCCCATTTTTCATTTGGGTTGGCTCTTTTTTCTTATTAATTTATAGAAGCTTTGTAGTTTATCTGGAAAACAATCTTTTGTCTCTTATATATGTTACAACCAGCATCTATTTTTTTTTTAATTGACTTATTTGACAGAGAGAGGAAGAGAGAGCATGCACAACAGGGGAACAGCAGGCAGAAAGAAAAGGGGAAGAGCAGGCTCCTGCTCCACAGACTTGATCCCAGGACCCTGGGATTGCTATCTGAGCTGAAGGCAGACTCTTAACCCACTGAGCCACCCAAGTGCCCCCAGCTTCTATTCTTTTAACTTATTTTGTTATATAAAAAATCTTATCTATTTTTGTACTTCATGGTTCTTCAGTTTTACAGCTTACTTAGGAAGGCCTTCCCTACCTTAAGGTTTCTAAAGTATTCAACTATGTTTTCCTCCTAACATCTTTAAAATTTTTTTAGGTTTAATTCTTTAAACCATCTTGACTATGCGGTTTGAGGTAGGTAGATGGATCGAATGTAATTTTTGTTTGTTTGTTTATCCAGAAAGAAAGCCAATTGTCTCTGCATAATTTGTTGAATGAATTTATTTTTTTGAATCCCTTACATTTGGACGCTTTTAAAAATATAGAATGACAGCTTTCTGTGGTGCAGGACAAGGGTAAAGCTTTAAACAAAATTAAATTATCACTTCACATTTTGGTTCTTTTTAAAATAGGGATTTGGCGTTTCCTAAAGCACAGATATGACGAGATTATTCCTCTAGTCAAAGCCCCTGACTGTGTTCCCTTTTCCTTGAGACCAAGATCTAACCTCTGTTGAGTAGTTCTCTGTTCAGCAACCCCCATGGGCCGTTCTAATATGACTTCCCTGCTTCTTCCCTAGAAAGGAGATCACATGATTTAAATTGGGGGACAAAAGCAGAAAAGATGTGTAAATATCTTTGTCAGCACTTTCTTTGTAACATTGTAATAATCTATTCACTATACTTCTCTCACCTACTGGTATTTCTCAATGTGGTCACTATGGGTAATTTGGACAGAACAATTCTTTTTTGCAATATAGTTAAGAGCCTGGCCAACAGACCACTAATAGCTACAGTGTTCTCTGATGCCCTCTTTTCCATCAGCCTAGTCATTGTGACCACCAAAAAAAATTCCCACCTGTTTCCAAATATACCAGTTCTACTCTTAGTTGGAAGGAAGGGAGAGAGGGAGGGAAACATTAGGATTAAATGGGAAATGACAGGGTATCATCACCAAAAGTCCCTTTGCCAATGCTGCTTCTCATCTCTAGATGTATAAATCTAGCCTTTCAAAGGTTGTCTTTTTCCATAAAGCTTTCCTAAATCCCCTTGGCTGTAGATTATTCCTCTTCTTCTTATTTATTTATTTATTGTTTACTTTTTTTGATGTAATGTCTGCTCCCAATGTGGGGCTTAAACTCATGACCCTGAGATCAAGAGTCACAGGTTCTACCAACTGAGCCAGCCAGGCGCCCAGATGATTCCTCTTCTGATTCCCCTCTTCCATGGCATTATTTCTCTCTCCATCTGTTTAGCCGTCCATCCACCTGTCCATCCATCCATTTGTCCATCTATCCAGTAAGTACTTAGTGAGCACTTACAGTGCACCAGGCACCCTGAGCACTTTCTTCTTAGATTATTGCCCTTGGCACAAGTGTTTTCTCTTCCTGAAGAAGTGCCGCAGTTAGACCATGTGCCAGAGTGAGCACTGGTCTCTGCCCAGGCCGGTGGGTGCAGGGACACTGAGATGCAGACGACACATGGGAGGAAGCATGGGCAATGATGCCAGGAGAGTGGAGGCATGATCATGGCGTGGGTGGAGGAAAACCCCCTCTGCCCTTGGGTGGTGGCCCCACGATAAACGGGATCTGAGTCACCAGGGAAGGCAGGCAGTAACTAGGATGGGTTTATACATCAACCTCCCTCACTTCCTTTGGAGTCACTTTGTTGTTTTCAAATTCTCCACCCTTTGCCGGCCCCCGCCTCCCCTCATCACATCTAGTGTGTGTGTTGAGTGTGTGTATGCGTGGACATGAGCAGCTGGCTCTAGGTAAGAAGAAAATTAGCTAAAAACAGGAAATTGTGCCATTTTTGACCTATAAAAACAGCTTTTCATATGGTTCAGCACATTGAGTAAATGGAAATAAAAATCCAGGCTGAAACTCTTCATGAGCTAATGTGTTGACCATGGTTCTCAGCTCTGTAATTGTGCTCTCGTATCTTATTTCAATCAGCGGCTCTATTCTGAGACAGTCATGTTGCTGTAGAGTTAGCGCAAGAGAGTGTGAGTTCATATAGCACTTGCCTAAAAGACGGATGAAATTTAGGCGCAGACCTGCCCTGGGATTGGGTGATAACCTTGTTTCAGTTCTCTCAACTGTCCACAAACCCTGTCTTGCTGCACTTCTAGTGTTTCTCTATCTCCCCTCTCACTCTGTGGGTAGGATGGGCTAGCTTTCAGGTGGTGACGATGACAGAGGACTGGGTCAGGCTCAGGAAACAATTTCAGCAATGGGTCTGTAGGATTTCATGAGGAACAGGGAGAGCTTTCAGGATGCCTGCTGGTCTGCCCAGCTTTTTTCCTGCCCCTTCTCCTGGATGTACCTGCTTTTTGGATATCCCAAAGCTAGACACTTGGTGGCTTGAATTCTCATTCCCAGTTGAAGGCGTTTGCTGGATCCATGTGGTCACCGTCTGACATGGAACTCCTACAGATGGTTGCCATAGTTTTAAGGACCAGCTATATAATGTATGGGGTCCCTTGTTCAAAGATTGTTAAGAATTTCAAGACAGCCTCAACAGGTTCTTCTGAGTCGGAGTCCTGTGTGGCTACACAGGCTGCATGTCCATGGAATGGGTCCCAGTTGGCTCAAGGACAGAGGCCAAGGCCGCTATCAGGGCCCGGAAGGTCACAAGATGTGAAGTCTACTCAAGAGACTATCCAGGTGGGCCTGGGTGGCTCAGTGGGTTAAAGCTTCTGCCTTCGGCTCAGGTCATGATCTCAGGGTCCTGAGACTGAGCCCCGCATCAGGCTCTCTGTTCAGTAGGGAGTCTGCCACACCCCCCCCAGCCTGCCTCTCTGCCTACTTGTAATCTCTATCAAATAAATAAATAAATAAAATCTTTAAAAAAAGAGAGAGAGAGACCATTCAGATACCTTTCTATGGCAGCCGCTTCCCCTTGTCCAGTACTTTCCATACGAGCTCACAGACGGGCTGCAGCATGGCAAGGAAGTGGGGAACAAATATAACTGTGGGTAAAACAGGGCAGATCAGGACAGGAGAAACAGTCTTTGTAGAGCCTAATAGATCGTTCCAGGATAATGCCTAAATTCTCCAAATAACTTAACACAGACAGCTAGGAAATAGCTTTATGAGAAAGTCCCTAGGCGTGATCATGAATATTGGTTGGGGCTAGAGTCTGTCACAATTGCTGTTTCTGGCTATCTTTCTCTGTAATCAAAGTTCTGAACTGCCCTCACCTTCCATGTTCCCTCATTTGGGCCCCTCACAAAGCACAAGCAAGGAGCCCACTAAGTG